>NC_064614.1:108367500-109617500 GCF_023898315.1 Schistocerca nitens | reverse complement strand
TTAATTCTTCAGTTACAGACTCTTACGGTGAGTAAAATGCTACATATTTGTAGATCTATTTATACACTAAAGAGCCAAAGAAACTGGTACACCTGGCTAATATCGTATAGCTCCCCCGCGAGCGCGCGGAAGTGGCGTAACACGGCGTGGCATGGACTCGACTAATGTCTGAAGTAGTGCTGGAGGGAACTGACACCATGAGTCCTGCAGGGCTGTCCATAAAACCGTAAGAGTACGAGGGGGTGGAGATATCTTCTGTAGAGCACGTTGCAAGGCATCCCAGATATGCTCAGTAATGTTCATGACTGGGGAGTTTAGTGGACAGTGGAGATGTTTAAACTCAGAAGAGTGTTCCTGAAGCCACTCTGTAGGGGTGTCGCATTGTCCTGCAGGAATTCCCCAAGACCGTCAGAATGCGCAATGGACATGAATGGATGCGGGTGATGAGAGAGGATGCTTACGTGCGTGTCACCAGTCAGTCGTATGTAGGGGTCCATATCACACCATCTGCACACCCCACACCATTACAGAGCCTCCACCAGCTTGAACAGTTCCCTGCTGACATGCAGGTTATATGGATTCGTGAGATTGTATCCATACCCGTACACGTCCATCCGGTCGATATAATTTCAAATGACACTCGTCCGGCCAGGTAACATGTTTCCAGTCATCAGGAGTCCAATGTTGGTGTTGACGGCCATAAACGAGGCGTAAAGCTCTGTATGGTTCAGTCATCAAGGGTACACGAGTAGGTCTTCGGCTCCGAAAACGCACATTGACGATGTTTTCTTCAATGGTTCGCACGCCAATACTTGTTGATGGCCGAGCATTAAAATCCGCAGCAATTTGCGGAGCGGTTGCACTTCTGTCACGTTGAACGATTCTCTTCAGTCGTTGATGCTCCCATTCTTGCAGGATACTTTTCCGGATGTAGCGGTGTAGGAGATTTGATGTTTTACCAGATTCCTGATATTGATGACACACTCGCACAACAAAATGCCCATTTAATTGCTGCCTCGTATATGCTGTGTCCCATCACTCATGTGCCGACTATAACACCATGTTCAAACTCACTTAAAACTTGATAACCTGCCACTGTAGCAGCAGTAACCGATCTAACAACTGCGCCAGACCCTTGTTGTCTTACATAGGCGTTGCCGAACACTGCGCCGTATTGTGCCTGATTACAAATCTCTGTGTTTGAAC
The DNA here is from genome assembly GCF_023898315.1 of Schistocerca nitens. Classification (NCBI taxonomy): domain Eukaryota; kingdom Metazoa; phylum Arthropoda; class Insecta; order Orthoptera; family Acrididae; genus Schistocerca; species Schistocerca nitens. The sequence goes on along the minus strand of NC_064614.1, from coordinate 109,616,294 downwards.
ACGCATGCCCACAGCAGTTTCTTTGGCGCTTCAGTGTATATAACACGTCGACGGTGGATCCACACTTCGACGGTCGTGCGCCATCTTGTACCATGAAGCAGAAAGCGTTTTACCACGAAACATGCGATACTTGCAAATGAACTGAGTTTCTTTCACGTCTTAACTATTGTACCTTTCTTGAAACTGGAAATTTGTGTTAATTTCCAATAGATTCTATTTCAGAATGTACTTAACTTGTAACTGGTTTTTGATAATACTCCTGCTTAATTTATTTCATTTACTTATTGACGCGTAGTAGAGTGACAATGTAGCAAACAAGTACTGTCATGATTTTATCGATTGGAACGCTTACAAATTCTAAGAAAATATTAGTTTATTGGTACATGTCCATGTTGTACCTTGGAGCATGTTTTCACATTTGGAGAAATTCTTGTGTTGTCAGAAAAGACTACAGCACATGACAAGTGGATGCCACCATTTTGAAATGGAATAATAAAATATATTACATTTATACTACAAGAATGGCTAGAGGTGAATTCTGAAAAGTGTAGCGAGATACATCAGTCACCCCTCCGCAAGCTTTGGTTTCCCTCTACAATTTTATGAAACGAAATGAAACTTCACGGTCTTAGAAGATGTAATATTACTTCAAAGATTGAAAAATCGAGGCAATTTTATCAATAGCTTGTCAATACGAGCCTGCATTTCAGTATGACGTTGCATCGCCTCCCCTTTCTGTACTAATTGTGTTGGGAAGGCCGCTATAAAGCCTATTATAAAATGAATTTTAACCATCAGCTGTTTATTTTTCCCGTTAGTCATCTACCAGTTTCGGTTATTAACCATCATCCAGGATGTTTATCGACATCAACATTAAAAAATTATGAACGTACAATGCATACAAAAACAGCAGAACGCAACAAATTTACGGGTGCAAGATTCCATTTGTGTGCTTATGGGGTACAGCAGATTAGTTAAGAGCATCCCATATTCCCTAGAAGCTGAACAATATCGAAGTTATCCGGTGAAATTGTACAAACACCTGACATAATTTGCCTTAGAATACTGAGAGTCATATCTCATATCAAATGTAGAGACATCGCTGGCAAAACAAGACGAAGTGGCAGAAGAGTCATACTTAGCACTGTTGACGGAAATTGCAATTCATACAAAAACAGCAAAACTCAAGAAATCATGAGTTTTGCTGTTTTTGTATGAATTGCAATTTCCGTCAACAGTGATAAGTATGACTCATCTGCCACTCTTACACGACAGGTCTTATCCTTTGACACCAATGACCTATATATCTTTGAGACTCTGACTTGGTTATCAATGCCTATACAACGTCTAAGTAAATCCCTGCGGTTTAAGGCAATACAAGCAGTGGCACAACTTCTTCTCTAAGTATTTGCACCATGGAGGCATGTTGAAGAGCTAACAGAGTTTCAAACAATGTGTCTGAAAACGCAAAGTGTCACTAGTAACTCGTAAGAGAATTAACGCATCCTTTTTTAATTTTTTTGGCAGTGTCTGAAGTTTTGAGTTACCCATCATCACTCTTAAGAAATGAAGTTTCTCTCGAAGACGTTATTGAACAAAATGTTCTGTGTCTTCTCGTCCCATCAGGTTTACTTTGTAACTGGAGCTTTCAAAGACTTCTCTATCGTCCTGACAGGAGCTACTGCCTATTTTGCCAGTTTGTTTCCCTTCTTCTTCATTTTTCACTTAATTTTGAATCCTCCGGTCTCCCTTAATCAATCAAACAGAGGAATGAGTGAGTGAGTAGGGGGGTGGGGGTAGGGGAGAGGGGGGTGGGAGATCGCAGCAACCGTATTGCTGATCTTGGGCGTACTATAACTTAAGAATTTTACAACTTCAGATGTATTAAATGCTGGACATTAAAAACTATAAAAATAATTTCAACTTTTGACGTAACGTACCAATGTTAATGATGTGATTAGTGATTTAATGTGGCTCATGAAGTAATGGTGACGCTTTTGACTTGTAGGCGACGGATATTGTTGTGCTTAATGGTCAGCTCGTGGTTAATGTCATGTGCTCGTATGGTGGGCTAGGGAGCGGTGGGAGAAGTAGTGCAAGAACAAAATCGATGGCACAATCTGAGGGGACGGTAGGTGGTTGTTACAGAGTATTGGGAAGCGTGTGAATGAAACCTTTTGGATTGAGACGGCAAAGCACTCTTGGAGTACAGTTGGTGGGATAGATCGAAGTCAGGACAGACTTCTAGGTCAGCAAAAGGTAGCCTGTTTAGGATTCTTTGAGATATGAATGTGGAGTGTCTGGAGGGATACGTTGACACGGTGAGCAGCAGCCCAGGCTTCGAAAGGACTGAGGAGTCAATACGGTTTTGGTCTTCGAGTTTATGAGATGCGTAGAGTTTACCCAAATGTTCTAAGAAATTTACAAGACAGGGATAAGAATAGCTGTTAGATTAGGCTTGATACAGAAGCCTAGTCGATACGGTGGACGATGAGGAGTGAAAGATGTTCAAGGACCGGCAAGGAGAGCTGCACTTTTGGGGCTGCTGAGAGCCAATTTACTTAGGCAGAGGTAGGGATGGGTCGAATAGGGCTTTTGTGGGAGAGAAGTTCGTGTCTTGTCTAGGGCCTAAGTATCTACTAATGTGTCCTTTTATATCCAGTAGTCTGTCTACTACTGGCAAACGTTAAGCCATGGTTACCAGATTTTAGGACGAAGTCTTTGATGGACTAACGCTAATGACGTCATGGTTGCCATTGAAATGCAACCATCTCATCGTATAAGTTTCTAGAATCTCAGCGTTGAGCACCCAATAAACACAGCACTAAGAGTATTACCACTGCACTGAATGAGTTGCTGAACATTATGACTTCAACAGTTTCTTGAATCCCATGAGGGCACAATGCGGGACAAAATATTTCTGTCATCAAATATCATTTTATACCTCTGTGCGCGTCTGGGCGCAACAACCGTTGGCCGGAGTGGCCGCGCGGTTAAAGGCGCTTCAGTCTGGAACCGCACGACCGCTACGGTCGCAGGTTCAAATCCTGCCTCGGGCATGGATGTGTGTAATGTCCTTAGGTTAGTTAGGTTTAAGTAGTTCTAAGTTCTAGGGGACTTATGACCACAGCAGTTGAGTCCCATAGTGCTCAGAGCCATTTGAACCAACAACCGTTGATTTGCCAAATTCTCGATATTTAATGTACTGTTGGTGATCTGTACAAACTTCTGAAAGTGGAGTCTCATTGTTCGCTACTGATGCTGGTGCTGCACTCACAACGTATGTCATAAACACCAGAAAACTCGAGGAAAAGAGTGTCTTTCGTTAGGCAGCAGTATCTGTTTATTCTTCTTGCATGGCCGAAAAATACGTCTACTGTCTTGTCTGCCCAAGACGCTGCCAATTTCAGTCGATGTAGCCCCGTAGACTATTAAGAATTCCCAGAATGTGATCAGTATGGCTGCAGATGGAGATTTAGGGAAGACACTTGTATCTGAAGATGTGTTTCTGGGCGGGAAAACTGTCCCCTTTTAACGCCACCGTTGACCCCCGACCGTGTCTTACCTATGCATGGAGTTGTCCGACGCGGAGAATAACAGGTGGAGATTGCAGACGGCAAACAAGGCTATCTGTATGCACGTCACAACTCATGTCCGTCGTGCCGCCGGTCACCTCGCAAATCTCAGCACGTCCTCACGGAGGCGCAGACCTAGTCGGCTGCGCAGCAATACATAGAGGCTTCCCCGCCTTGGGCACCACTTACTGTGGATTAAGAACCACGCCTTACTGCAGGGCTGAAATTGCTTTTGTTATCCGATGGAAGGGAAATACGTACACTATCTACAGGGTGTTTCAAAAATGACCGGTATATTTGAAACGGCTATAAAAACTAAACGAGCAGCAATAGAAATACACCGTTTGTTGCAATATGCTTGGGACAACAGTACATTTTCAGGCAGACAAACTTTCGAAATTACAGTAGTTACAATTTTCAACAACAGACGGCGCTGCGGTCTGGGAAACTCTATAGTACGATATTTTCCACATATCCACCATGCGTAGCAATAATATGGCGTAGTCTCTGAATGAAATGACCCGAAACCTTTGACAACGTGTCTGGCGGAATGGCTTCACATGCAGATGAGATGTACTGCTTCAGCTGTTCAATTGTTCCTGGATTCTGGCGGTACACCTGGTCTTTCAAGTGTCCCCACAGAAAGAAGTCACTGGGGTTCATGTCTGGCGAATAGGGAGGCCAATCCACGCCGCCTCCTGTATGTTTCGGATAGCCCAAAGCAATCACACGATCATCGAAATATTCATTCAGGAAATTAAAGACGTCGGCCGTGCGATGTGGCCGGGCACCATCTTGCATAAACCACGAGGTGTTCGCAGTGTCGTCTAAGGCAGTTTGTACCGCCACAAATTCACGAAGAATGTCCAGATAGCGTGATGCAGTAATCGTTTCGGATCTGAAAAATGGGCCAATGATTCCTTTGGAAGACATGGCGGCGCAGACCAGTACTTTTTGAGGATGCAGGGACGATGGGACTGCAACATGGGGCTTTTCGGTTCCCCATATGCGCCAGTTCTGTTTATTGACGAAGCCGTCCAGGTAAAAATAAGCTTCGTCAGTAAACCAAATGCTGCCCACATGCATATCGCCGTCATCAATCCTGTGCACTATATCGTTAGCGAATGTCTCTCGTGCAGCAATGGTAGCGGCGCTGAGGGGTTGCCGCGTTTGAATTTTGTATGGATAGAGGTGTAAACTCTGGCGCATGAGACGATACGTGGACGTTGGCGTCATTTGGACCGCAGCTGCAACACGGCGAACGGAAACCCGAGGCCGCTGTTGGATCACCTGCTGCACTAGCTGCGCGTTGCCCTCTGTGGTTGCCGTACGCGGTCGCCCTACCTTTCCAGCACGTTCATCCGTCACGTTCCCAGTCCGTTGAAATTTTTCAAACAGATCCTTTATTGTATCGCTTTTCGGTCCTTTGGTTACATTAAACCTCCGTTGAAAACTTCGTCGTGTTGCAACAACACTGTGTTCTAGGCGGTGGAATTCCAACACCAGAAAAATCCTCTGTTCTAAGGAATAAACCATGTTGTCTACAGCACACTTGCACGTTGTGAACAGCACACGCTAACAGCAGAAAGACGACGTACAGAATGGCGCACCCACAGACTGCGTTGTCTTCTATATCTTTCACATCACTTGCAGCGCCATCTGTTGTTGAAAATTGTAACTACTGTAATTTCGAAAGTTTGTCCGCCTGAAAATGTACTGTTGTCCCAAGCATATTGCAACAAACGGTGTATTTCTATCGCTGCTCGTTTAGTTTTTATTGCCGTTTCAAATATACCGGTCATTTTTGATACACCCTGTAGGAGAAGAGTTCAGTCAGGGGTCACCGTAACGGTGTAATCACGGACAACGGAGGAATGGAGGGGGTTCTTTGAGAGATAAACATTTCCATCCAAGGATGTAGAAAGCATCATTCGTGCAAATCTCAACTTGTAGTTTTCTCGCTCGATATTCTGCAAATTATGGATGAAGGGCGACAGGCAGATTAAATATTTTTATATTTCTGGAAAGTATTTGGCACGGTACCAGAATGCCGACAGTTGACGGAGATCTGAGTATAAGGGATACATTCTCAGATATGTGAGTGGCTCGGAGACCTCTCAATTAATACAACCTAGTTCGTTGTCCTCGACGGCGTGCCTACAGCTGAGACAAGAGTATTGTCTAGAGTGCCCCAGAAAAATGTGGAAGAAGCGGTCTTGTTCTCTATATAAAAAAATTGGAGGAGGCAGACGAATTAGTGTTTAATGTTCCGTCGACAACAAGGTCATTAGCGACGGAGCACTAGCTCGGATTAGGGAAGAATGGAGAAGGAGAGCGGCCGTACCCTTTCGAAGGAACCATCCCAGTATTCGTCTTAAGCAATTCGGGAAAAGTCACGGAAAATATAATACAGAATGGCCGGACACGGTTTGGAACTGTCGTCCTCCCGAGTGCAAGTCCAGTGAGCTAACCACTGCGCTACCCCGTTTGGTGTATGTATATGACAAACAGTTCTATAATACAAAATTGTTGAGGCTTTCGTGGCCACTTGTTGACAAACTGCCTATTGGCTTCTGTCTCGGGTTCTTCGGCCGACGTTCATCTAATGGTTTTTCTGACGTTTCGCCAGCACGAGTGGCTGGCATTGTCAAAGCTTCGGAGTTCACCACCGGCAATGGAGGGTGAAGCTTTGACAATGCCAGCCACTCGTGCTGGCGAAACGTCAGAAAAACCATTAGATGAACGTCGGCCGAAGAACCCGAGACAGAAGCCAATAGGCAGTTTGTCAGTTCTATAATGTTCGTATGCAGGGTGTCCCAAAACACACCGACAAACTTTAGCGACAGATTCCTTATATGAAAACAAAATCTAGTAAACAAGGCCTCTAAAGCGCATACCTTAAGAGATACGAGTATTTGTTCACCTTCGATACTATGAAACACATCTCTTCTGCTGCAAGCTCTTTGCTTTCATATTTCGGGAGAAGGTAGTAAGGACCAAAACAAGAAAAAAAGTCCAGTACAACGGGATTCTAAAATACATATCTTAAGAGCTATGAGCACTTGTTAAGCTGAAGAGATGTGTTCCACACTAGCGAACATAAAGAAGTTCTCATAAAGTATGCATTTTAGACCCCATGTATAACAGACTTTATTTCTTGTTTTGGTCAGTACTTCCTCTCCCAAAATATAGGAAGGAAATACCTTGCAGGAGAAGAGATGTACTTCATAGCATTGTTCATACCTCTTAAGGCATGTAGTTTCGAGCCGATGTTTACCAGACAATTTTTACTTTTTTCCGTTTAAGGACCTTGACCCTAAAGTTAGTCGGTGTTTTATGGGACACCGGGCATAGTACTACGGCTGTGCTGCTTGACACAGTTCCGTCGATTAAATATATGTGTATAACGTTGCAAAGCGACCTAACATGGAACGAGCACGTATGGTCGGCTGTAAGGTGGCGAATAGTCGATTTGAGTTTATTGGGAGAACCCAGGAAGGTGTAGCTCGTCTATAAAGTAGACAGCATGCACAACCTTTTCTTTAGCAGCCACTTATTGGGTACCGCTAAACTGTTTAACTGGCTGCGATCCTCACCACGTCGGATTAAATTAAGAACGGGAAGCAAATCAGAGGTGTGGTGCTAGATTTGTTACGAGTAGGTTCGATCAACAGGCGTGTAACATGGATATCATCCATGGACTCAACTGGGAATCACTGGAGGGAAGAAAAGGCTCTCCTCCCATAATACTACCGAGAAAGTTTAGAGAATGGGCTCTTACAGAAGCATATAAATAATCGTTTTACCTTCGCTCCATTTGCAGTGGAACAGAAAAAGGAATTACTAGCAGTGGTACAAGGTGCCCTCTGTTATGCACCGTGTAGTGACTTCTGCTGTATGTATTGTGGAATACGTATGTAGATGCAGAAGCAGAAATAGTATTTCCTGATTTCCTGACATATTAATACCGTGTGACCGACTGGAACTAATTCGCTTCCTCGCGTTTTCACGGGTGTGTCATACGTATCACATTCACAGCTTTCTACTCTGCCAGTATTTCCCTTCTTCTCTCCACAAGTCGCAATAGCTCTCCTGCATACCTCACTGGACTCTTCTAAGGAAGGTTTCTCTGGAGAAGCTGTGTAGCTGTAGCCTGGGGTTGTTATCATTCTTGCAGGACACAAGAAAACCAATTACTGTATGCGCAAGTGTCCTGAAACTGTTCACTTTCATTAACTGACTTCTCCGTCGTTGCTTGACAGAAAATGACATTAATATAAAAAAAGAAAACACTTTTCTGGTATTTTTCAATTATTATTTATTTAATCACAAACTGTCTTGGCTTCTTAGACCTTCTTCAGTTGACAACAGATGGTCCCAACCAAAGGTAGACTTGCGATTTACAGCTAGGTATTAGAGATAGAAAGTTTTTACAGAGGAAAGTGTTACACTTGTTTATCAGTATAAAAGAAATTTTTACAATGTTGACTTTACTACTGTAATCTGACATTTTCAAACTGAAACTTAATTTAACAGTGAGGAGTCGAGGAATTTGAGTTCGTTCATTAAAATCAAAGCTGGCATTGTATTTCATGTTTATTGATTTCAAGTACTTCCGGTTGTATCAACTTTTGTTTTTCTAAACAATATTTTACTTTTGTATTAGAAATCATTTTCTGCAGCTCATCATCCTATGCTGACTATGGGAAACGCAGAGAGAGCCCCAGTAAAACACCTGAGACTCTTTCTTAGTTGAAATGTCGAAATGTACTCTTGATTACATCTGATTAAGTTGTAATTATTAGGCCAAGCGTAATTGTATTATGTTTCAGATGCAATTAAGTTGTAATTATTAGGCCAAGCGTAATTGAATTATGTTTCAGATGCAATGTCAACATCACACTAATTTCATTGCTCGGGTTAACACAGTCATACTAATGTGTTTTTTACGCGTAGCATCAGTGGTTTAAGTCATCATATAGACTTAGCGAGCACATAGCTATTTATTGGTGTTCATCACAGACTTGTTTTCCAGTAAAACGTAGTGAAAGCGTACATAAGTGTGGAGTCGGCAGATTCGAGGCATGGATTTGTATACGGAGAACATTTTGGACATATCACGTAAGAAAGATTTTCGTGTGGCATGATGGTGTAGTTTGTCCCTGAACGTTTATCAAAACTAATGCAATACGAAGGGTTGTAGAAAACCTATTAACATGAAAATACATTTCCAGCCTCATGACCATATAATATATTTTCTTATATTCGTGAGAACATACGCACTAATTCCTCTGTCTGTAATGAACTCTCCAGTGTCTATGCTTCGTGCAAGACATTATTTCGTTTGTTGTCTTATCATATGATTCTCAAACCCTTTTCTAACTGTCTAATGAGCGTAATATCTTGTTTCCTTTATTTCTAGTTTCACACCCCTACGACGCTACGCAGGAATCAAATGAGATTCTCTGTTATCGCCCAAACTGATTAGCGTGCGTTGTGCGTGTTAAAGAAACGTTGCTTTCTGCTCAACGTTGATACCACTTTCTAAACTCAACTTCTTAATTTCACAGTGTTGGTACAGTATTTTACGACCATTTCTTGGTACAAAAGACTGTACACGTCTTCTGCTTCTCCTACTGCACAACTTTTCTAAATAACATAGATTTCAGCAGATTCAGTTTTTCATGTGCAATTACTTTAATGTTTACACTGTACGTTTCCCCTAATTTTCTCAATTTTCTATACTTTATGGGAAACTAAAATCGAGCCCAAGGAAAGGTATCATGATTTTAGATACTTTTTAGTTGCTTTTTGTATTGTTCGGGTCGTATGTTTATGCTGGAACATCGTTCGACAAATCCTAAATGTAGTGACTTGACAAAAGTCAAGGAATACCTTCTAATATCATGTCGGACCTCCTTTTTCCCGGCGTTGTGCAACAGCTGGACGTGGCGTGGACTCAATAAATCGTGAGAAGTTCGCTGCAGGTATACGGAGCCCAGTTGCCTCTATAGCCGTCCATAATTGCAGAAATGTTGCCGGTGCACGGACTGACTCCTCTATTGATGATGATGATGATGATGAGTACAGAGCGTAGGGGAGCGACGCGGGAGACCCGCGCCGCCTTACTAGGCAAGGTCCTAGTGGAGGTGGTTTGCCATTGCCATAGCCTTCCTCCTCGATTAAGTCCCATAAATGTTCGATGGGATTCACGTCGGGAGACCAATGTGCCCAAATAATTCGCTCGAATTGTCCAAAACGCTCTCCAACCCAATCGCGGACAACTGTCGCCGAGTGACATGACGCACTTCAAATGGTTCTAATGGCTCTGAGCACTATGGGACTTAACGTCTGAGGTCATCAGTCCCCTAGAACTTAGAACTACTTAAACCTAACTATCCTAAGGACATGACACACATCCATGCCCGAGGCAGGATTCGAACCTGCGACGGTAGCAGTCGCGCGGTTCCAGACTGTAGCGCCTAGAACCGCTCGACCACTCAGGACGGCGACATGACGCACTGTCATCCGTAAAAATTCCGTCACCGTTTGGGAACATGAAGTCTATGAATAGCTGCAAATGGTCTCCAGGTAGCCGAACATAATCATTTCCCGTCAGTGATCTGTTCAATTGGATCGGAGGACGCAGTTCATTCCATGTAAACATAGGTCACACCATTATGGAGCCATCACCAGCTTGCACAGTGCCTTGTTGACAACTTGGGTTCATGGCTTCGTGTGGTTTGTGCCACACTCGAAGCCTACCACCAGCTCTTGCCAGCTGGAATCGGAACCCATGTGACTTGGGCACGGCTTTCAGTCGTCTAGAGTCGAACCGATGTGGCCACGAGCCCAAGAGAGGCGCTGCAATCGAGCTCGTACTGCTAGCTAAGCCACTCGCGTCGGTCGTCTGCTGCCACAGCCCATTAACGCCAAATTTCGCAGCACAGCCCTAACGGATACATTCGCCATACGTCCCACACTGATTTCTGCTATTATTTCGCAAAGTGTTGCTTGTTTGTTAGCACTGATAAATCGAAGCTCTCAGTCGTTATGCGGAGGCCGACGGCCCCTGCATTATTCGTGATGAAAGGTAATGCCTTAAATTGGTATTCTCGGTACACTCTCGTCACTGTGGGTCCAAAAATATTGAATTCCGTAACGATTTCCGAAATGGAATGTTCCACGCGTCTCCATTCTGCGTTAAAAGTCTCTTAACTGCCGTCGTGCGGCCATAATCAAACACCTCTTCACATGAACCACCCGAGTACGAACAACAGCTCCGCCAATGCACTGCCGATTTACACCGTCTCATCTCTAGTGTACATTATTTGCGTTAAAGACACACTGAATTTTGTTTAATGTTGATACCCATAGGAAATCTAAATTATTAATTTCACTATACTGCTACCGTATTTTACGACTTCTTCTTGATACAAAAGGCAGTACATGCCTTCTTCTTCTTCTCCTACGCAACTTTCTACGTAATTTAGGCTGTAGCTTATTCGCTTCCTCGTTTGCAATTACTTTAATCTTAATTTTCTCAGTTTTATATACTTTATGCTGAACAAAAACCGAATCTACAAATGTATCATGATTTTAGCTGCTTTCTGTAATGTTTCAGTGGTAATTTTTTTTGCTCGAGCGTTATTCATTGAAGTCTACATGTATATTTACTAAACAGTAAAAGAGATATAGCAATTTCCTTGCGCTTTTGGAATCGCGTCACTGTTATGATATTTTTAACAAGTTCCAAAATAAACTTTTCATCTGCCAAATAACATGACTGCATTCGCCTACTATTACAAAGAACATTATGCCGTAATGTATTTTATATAATATTACACTGGTAGGCAACGGCCCTGCCGCAGTGGATACACCGTTTCCCGTGAGATCACCGAAATTAAGCGCTATCGGCCGTGGTCGGCACTTGGATGGGTGACCATCCAGGCCGCCATGCGCTGTTGCCATTTTTCGGGGTGCACTCAGTCTCGTGATGCCAATTGAGGAGCTACTCGACCGAACAGTAGCGGCTTCGGTCAAAAATACCATCATTACGACCGGGAGAGCGGTGTGCTGACCCCACGGCCCTCCTATCCGCATCCTCCACTGAGGGTGACACGGCGGTAGGATGGTCCCGGTAGGCCACTCGTGGCTTGAAGACGGAGTGCTTATAATATTACACTGAGATTCCGAGGCTATCTTTGATGTGGGCCAATTATTCTGTTTACAAAAACTAAAAATCTAATGTAGATTAGTGTTTCTGGTGATGTTCGTTTTACAGCATGTATTAATGTGATACTATTTCTTTGAAATTTTAGGTATTAACAATGTAAACATTATTTCTACCCACATACCCGTCGAAATATTCAGAATTTTGTCACTACCGGAAATAAATATTTGTTCAAGACCGAATGAAGGGGCAAGGTGAAGAGATTCTGTCGATGTCCAGTCACCGAAATTCCCACGGAATTTTCTCTGAAGTCCTCCAATGGCCACTTACTAAACACGTCCTAATAATATACGTTGATGTTTGTTGATGTTTGTTGATGTCACGCTCAGGCTACCTGCCAAACATTTGCAGAATCGGTGGAACGATTACTGTACTTCTATTTAAAGTACCAAATCTGGACAAGGACGATCACATAAATTTAGCCATGAGAAAGCCGATTGCGAAATTGTAATTTAAAGGAAGACTCCTGAGTAAAACGTAATTCTCCCACCTCTGTGGTTGCTTACGAAAACAGTCTCAGAATGTTAATTGACAGTCTCAGACATCTACCTAGTCGGATTAAGGGGCGGGCAAAGTGATTCGCCACATATTTATTTAATTTATTTAGTATTCCCGAGAGAGTAATTTTAATGACCAGTTTCATAGGGAGAAGTTACAAAACAAGCCTTGGCAGGGAGTTTCCCCTCAAAATTTCTTGTGCTCACTTTCCAGTGCGAGTCAAGAAACACATTATTATCTGAAACATGTTGCGGTCTTCATTTCGGAGAGTGGTTTGCTGCAATTCTTCTGTATTCAAGCCCAGCTCTCTGACTACAGCCTTTACCTCAACGACTCCCTTTACTACTGAATTAACTATTCCTCGATGTCTCAGAACTTGCCGTATCAACCAATCCCTTCTTTTGGAAAACTGATTATTCCATTCAGTACTTCTTCATCAGTTACGTGATTCAGCTGTCTATCCTTTCAACGTGATACTCTAACACAACATTTATAAAGTTTCTATTCTGTTCTTGTCTGTAGTGGTTGCCGTCCGCCTGTCACTTACGCATAAGGCTGCACTCAAGACGAATAAAAATCTTGAAAGACACTGTCACACATATAGTTATGTTTGACAACTGTTGGCAGTCTACACATTATCCCTTTACTTCTGCCACTATCAGTTGTTTTGGTGTCAAAATAACGAAATTAGTCCACTGCTTTCAGCATCTCAATTCCTAGTCTCACTCACAAACCATCACCTGACTTAATTCGGCTACACTACATCTTGTGCGTTTTACATTGATGTTAGTCTTATAAACCGTTTACAAGGCACTATTGATTCTATACAACTGATTTTCCAAGAAACGTATCGGCTCCTACAGGAATACAAACGTCTTTTATTTGTTCTTCCTTATTTTTTACATTTCCAAATTACTCCTTGATTTAATTTTATGCTTGCTCCAAGTACAAAGCGAATGAAATGGAGATAATCTATAGTTCTGTCTTCCTCCCCTCTCAGTACTACGCCCCTTTAATGTCTGTCGACTTTTAAAACAACAGTCTAGTCTTTTTACAAGCCGTAGACAAATATTTTATCACTGGTGATAGCAGAACTTCAAAAGGTATATTGCAGTCAACATTGTCAAGAGATGCTTCTAAATCTACAAATGATTTACATGTCGATAAATGATCACGGCGGTAAAATTAACGTTTATAAAGAGAGATACCGGATAAAAATGTTTCCCGCGCACCAACCGCGAGTCAAACTGGAAAAGCGAGGCTGGTTGGGGGTCATTCTGTCTATTCTTCACCGCACACCGTACGGTGCTGTTTGAGGAGAAATATAAAATGGGTTGAATGATACTTGTAGTTCAGGGTCTTTACTGTGACTACGTCCTTGGACTCTTGTAGAGTGGTAGTGGACTGTAGTCGTTTAAATAACTCAGAAAGAGTTTTGCAAAGTGTTTACCACTTGTACTAACTGTTAGTGAAACATATCTACAATTACAGTTTACAAACCAATTCATGGTGTGTAGGAGAAGGTACTGAGTGTACCATTGTCACTATCCCCCTCTCCTGTTCCAATCGCAAATTGTGCGCTGGGAAGGATGATTATCAGTAAGCCTACATGTGAAATCGAATCTCCTTAATTTTATCTTCAAGGTCTTTTCGGTAGATTTGCAAAGGGAGAAGAAATATTCTAGTTCACTACGATGGAGCAGTACGCTCTCAGAATTTTAACTGTATACCACACAGTAATGCATCACATCTCTGTTGCAGGGTCTGTCACTCTAGTTGGCTGAGAATCTCCGTGACACTCTCGCACTTACTAAACGAACTTGTGACGAGATGCGCAGCTCTTCTTTGGATCTGATTTTCTCTATGAATCCTTTCTGGTACGGGTCCCAGACTGGCGATCAATATGGAAGTATCGGTTGAACGACATTATTACAAACTGCCTGGTTGATGGGGGTGGACTGCACTTCCTGAGGATTCTTCCAGTGATTTTCAGTCTGCCCTAAGTCTTTCATTCGATTTGTTTTATGTGATTGTTCCACATTGAATCGCTCCATGCCGATACTCCTAGATGATTAATGAGTATGAGTGCTTCTATTAATTCTTTTCCACTACTGTACCGCATTCTCCGTTTTCTTCCTTCGTCAAATCTGAGTAAAATCTCGAGCTTCCGACAAAATCTGACATTGCTTCGTAAGGAACAATGATGTTGTGGTGGCCATCTATAGCGCAAACATGACTGGTGATTGGTCAGCGAAACGTAGTCATTACGTCATCCTACCGAGATTGTATTAATGCCTGTGGTTGGCGGCGCCACCGCACTCATAGAAACGTAAACAAGAAACGTAAACATATCAGAACTTTTCTCTGTGTTTTACACGAGTTTCCGTCAAAATCCGCCACTGCTGCGTAGGGAGCAACGGGCTATCGTCGCTGCTGTGGTGGTCGCCATCTATAGTGCAAACACGGCTTGTGATTATTCAGCGAAATGCGAAATATAATCATTACGTCATCCTGCCAGAGATTGTATTAATGTGTGCGCTGGTGGTGGCGCCACCGCTCTCAAAGAAACGTAAACACATCAAGCTTTTCTCTGTATGTCCTCAGCGCGCAGAGCTCGCTTCCTCCCACCACTGAGATCACAATCGACAGCGCCGACATGGACACAATATCTGGCAGCATTGAAGTTAAAATCTTCTGGGTTATTAGGCCGCGTCACGTTTCTTCTAAAATGTTCGACGTTTCGACCCCTCTGGTGGGATCTTCCTCAGGATCTTTTAGTGTCCACTACTGTTGGAACAGGTCCAGCAGTAGTGGACACCAAAAGATCCTGAGGAAGATCCCAGCGGAGGGGTCGAAACGTCGAACATTTTAGAAGAAACATGACGCGGCCTAATAACCCAGAAGATTTTAACTTCAGTGAGAACGGCCACGAAAGCTTGCAGAATTACATCTGGCAGCATGTCGTAATGGTGCCGTACACCGACCAACCACAAGCCGTCTATGGGCTTTAAATGGCCACCACAAGAGCAGCCACGAACTTCAGTTGCTGCTGACCAAGACGGTGACGGATTTCGTCAAAAGCTCGAGGTTTAACTGGGATTTCACACGGCAAGAAAGCAGAGAGTAATTTTTTTTTTTTGTGCAAGGATGTCGTCACGAGAAAAATTCGCTCCTATAAGTCGGGGGTTCCCCTTCGGGTCTTCCAGACAACAATGGTATATAACTTTACATTTTTTTTATTTAGAAGATGTTCATAATACAATTTTTTGTACAGTGATGAAGGTATTTTTAAGCAAAGTTATGAACGTGATGGATCCACAACAATAGAAAGTATAAACGTACAAAGACGCTAAATCAAAATTACATTACTGGCCATTAAAATTGCTACTCCACGAAGATGACGTGATACAGGCGCGAAATTTAACCGACAGGAAGAAGATGCTGTGATGTGCAAATGATTAGCTTTTCAGAGCATTCACACAAGGTTGGCGCCGGTGGCGACACCTACAACGTGCTGACATGAGGAAAGTTTCCAAACGATTTCTCATACACAAACAGCAGTTGACCGGCGTTGCCTGGTGAAACGTTGTTGTTATGCCTCGTGTAAGGAGGCGTACCATCACGTTTCCGACTTTGAGAACGGTCGGATTGTAGCCTATCGCGATTGCGGTTAATCGTATCGCGACATTGGTGCTCGCGTTGGTAGAGATCCAATGACTGTTAGCAAAATATGGAATCGGTGGGTTCAGTTGGGTAATACGGAACGCCGTGGTGGATCCCAACGGCCTCGTATCACTAGCAGTCGAGATGACAGGCATCTTATCCGAATTGCTGTAACGGATCGTGCAGCCACGTCTCGATCCCTGAGTCAACAGATGGGGTCGTTTGCAAGACAACAACCATCTGCACGAGAAATTCGACGACGTTTGCAGTAGCATGGACTATCAGCTCGGAGACGATGGCTGTGGTTACCCTTGACGGTAAGTGACAGACAGGAGCGTCTGCGATGGTGTACTCAGCGACGAACCTGGGTGCACGAATGGCAAAACGTCATATTTTCGGATGAATCCGGATTCTCTTTAGAGCATCATAATGGTCGCATCCGTGTTTGGCGACATCGAGGTGAACGCACATTGGAAGCGTGTATTCGTCATCGCCATACTGGCGTATCACCCGGCGTGATAGTATGGAGTGCCATTGGTAACACGTCTCGGTCCCCTCTTGTTCGCATTGACGGCACTTTGAACAGTGGACGTTAGATTTCAGATGTGTTACGATGCGTGGCTCTACCCTTCATTCGATCCCTGCGAAACCCTACATTTCAGCAGGATAATGCACGACTGCATGTTGCAGGTCCTGTGCGGGCCTTTCTGGATACAGAAAATGTTCGACTGCTGCCCTGGCCAGTACATTCTCCAGATCACTCACCAATTGAAAACGTCTGGTCAATGGTGGCCGAGCAACTGGCTCGTCACAATATGCCAGTCACTACTCTTTATGAACTGAGGTATCGTGTTGCAGCTGTACCTGTACACACCATCCAAGCTCTGTTTGACTCAATTCCCAGGCGTATCAAGGCCGCTATTATGGCTGGAGGTGGTTGTTCTGGATACTGATTTCTCAGGAACTAGGTACCCAAATTGCGTGAAAATGTAATCACATGTCAGTTCTAGTATAATACAGGGTGATTCAAAAAAATACCACAACTTTAAAAATGTGTATTTAATGAAAGAAACATAATATAACCTTCTGTTATACATCATTACAAAGAGTATTTAAAAAGGTTTTTTTTCACTCACAAACAAGTTCAGAGATGTTCAATATGGCCCCCTCCAGACACTCGAGCAATATCAAACCGATACTCCAACTCGTTCCACACTCTCTGTAGCATATCAGGCGTAACAGTTTGGATAGCTGCTGTTATTTCTCGTTTCAAACCATCAAACAAGTTCAGAGATGTTCAATATGTCCCCCTCCAGACACTCTCTGCTAGCTCTGCGAGTCGATTTTCCTGGGCTGCGAACAAATGCTTGCTGGATGCGTGCTACATTTTCATCACTCGTTCTCGGCCGTCCAGAACTTTTCCCTTTGCACAAACACCCATCCTCTGTAAACTGTTTATACCAATGTTTAATACACCACCTATCAGGAGGTTTAACACCATACTTCGTTCGAAATGCACGCCGAACAACTGTCGTCGATTCACTTCTGCCGTACTCAATAACACAAACAGCTTTCTGTTGAGCGGTCGCCATCTTAGCATCAACTGACGCTGACGCCTAGTCAACAGCGCCTCAAGCGAACAAATGTACAACTAAATGAAACTTTATAGCTCCCTTAATTCGCCGACGGATAGTGCTTAGCTCCGCCTTTTGTCGTTGCAGAGTTTTAAATTCCTAAAGTTGTGGTATTCTTTTTGAATCACCCTGTATATTTGTCCAATGAATACCCGTTTATCATCTGCATTTCTTCTCGGTGTAGCAATTGTAATGGTCAGTAGTGTAATTGGGTGAAGGTAGGGAACGCGGGAGAGTCTGCTAATAGCGTGTGACGTGGGCGGACGGCCTCAGGTATCCCGGCAGAGCATCCGGGGGTCAGGGAGGCGTCTCGCCCGCGCGTCCTCGCCGGAACTGCGTCACAGTCGCCGGCAGCCAATCAGAAGCCTGCGCCTGCGGGGAGCAGGCCTCGGCGGTGTCGGACAGGAGCAGCCCTTTCGGCTGCGCGCAGGCAGTTGCCAAGCCGAATGAGGCGGAAGGCTGGGGGATGCGGCAGTGGATAAGGTGGTAATCACGGCGTGCGCTCATCGCCGGGTTACAGTTTCTGTAAACTTGAGGCAGTGGAGGAGAATGACGCTGATCCACAAAGCAGAAGAGGGGCGTTTGAATGTCTACTGTTTTGATGCCTTCCATCCAAAATACTGTCTCTTCGTTCTCTCTTCTACCGACATCCGAACTCTCTCTCTCTCTCTCTCACACACACACACACACAGATCAGATGCCGGTAAACGCAGTTTACTTTTACACCATGCCAGCTACTTCAGAGATGACAAGTAACGTTATTAACAAATGCGTCACATTGGTTGCTCGACACAAAAAAATTCAATATCATATAAGTTGCTCATAGTGGAACAAGCTCCATTTTCATCTGCATCGTCTCTAGGAGTGTAATTCGTCATGTAAGCAACGAAAATAATATTATATTGGTAAATGATTGGTACCGTCCTTTAAAAGACGGTGGTATTACTGACGTACCGAAGCGTAAATGAGATTGGAACGCTCCAATGCTACAGACGACACAAGTCTCTTAACTAGAATGACAACAGGCATTGAACAACTGATATAAACACAGAAATAGGAAGAAGATAGTCCAACCATCTCGAAGCAAATTAAACTAGAGTCTCTCGATGTTGGAGGAGAGTGTTGAACAACAGAATAAGTTTATTTAGACGAAAAATACTGAATGGATGAAACAAAAATAATAAAAATTCAAAAGAGCATGCAGACACACAGAGAAACGAAATGGAAAGCGTACACATCGAAATTGTTTATCAACGTAAAATTCGAGCTGACGTCCATAGAAAGTGGTGACACAGATAAATAGATAAAAATTTCGCATGCAAAACATCGAGTAAACACAGAATACAGACATCGATACAGTGGCAAAAACAAGTGCTTTCAGCGAACGAAAAGTCGGAGCGGAACAAGAGTACCCACAGAGAGTAACGTCGAACACAGGGGCACGTTTACACACAGGAGAGCAGCAGATCAGACATAAACCGTGCAAGCATAACCGTACCGATTGAAGGATAAGAGGACGGACACTGGCACACAGAAAACGTGAAAAGGGTGGAAGAGGACACAGCGACACACAGAGGCAGACAGACACACAGGCGGCGGGTCCATTCAGCAGCACGCTGGTGGTTGGTTGCCATAGACACAGGGAACAGCCGCATGCAGACGCCGGCCCCCCATACACACCTTGCCGGGAAACCAAGGCGCGTACGCCCGCCTGCTCCTGCGTGCCGACGAGACGGTCTTAAGCGACGCGCTCGCGGTCTGCATTTGCCGGAGGAGCGAACAGAGGAGGAGAGCGACGGTCGCGAACGGGCACGCGTGCGTCGAGCGGCGGCGGCGGCGGCGGCGGCGGCGGCGGCGGCGGCGGAGGCGGCGATCA
Source organism: Schistocerca nitens (assembly GCF_023898315.1). NCBI lineage: Eukaryota > Metazoa > Arthropoda > Insecta > Orthoptera > Acrididae > Schistocerca > Schistocerca nitens. The sequence goes on along the minus strand of NC_064614.1, from coordinate 109,596,815 downwards.
ATATGGAGCCGGGCTGGGCCCGGGGCGGCCGACCTTGGGCAGCCGCGCGGCGGCCCGGGCAGCGCACGGGGGCGGTACTTACGGTGGCGGCGGCGGTGGCGGAGGCGGCGGCCGTGGTGGAGCCGTGCGCTGGGACGGAGGCCGGCGAGACGGGCGGCGGCAGCGGCGGCGCCGGGCGGACTCTCCGTGGGTCGGCTGCGGCGGCGGCGGCGGCGGTGGAGGCGGAGGGTGGTCGCCGGTGGTTCGGAGCGGTGCGGTGCGGGCGAGCGGCTGGACGTCTGCCGTGGCACTGGCCGGCCCGGGCGCGCACCCGCCGCCGCCAACTCGCGCATGCGCACCGCGCGCGCCCCCGGCGAGGCACGTGGCGCCAGCGCCCCTACCGGCCGCCGCCTGCACCCCCTTCGCACGCACCTGCTTCCGCGCACTTCGCTACGCCCCGCGACCGCTTCCGCACGCCGCGCCGACGCCGCAAAACCTTCGGCGAGCATCGTGCTCTCCGGCCCGAGTGGCCCGCCACGTGTCGGAACAGTAGTCTTTAGCATAGGCTAGGAATGTCCGTGGAAAGCGCATAACAGTATCTCGTCTTTCGCGATAGGCATAAAGAAAAATAGTCGTTGACAGGACTGGCTGGGAGTCCCTCAAATGGGATGTTCACTTGTCTGGTACAAGTTTTTCAAGTAGACGCCACGTAAGACTAGCGTCCTCCTGTATTGCCCAAGTTAACCTATCGAGTAAAGGGAACCGATGGTGTAACGTGTTATTAACGGCATATCTTCACATCCTCTCCATGAACCATGGACCTTGCCGCTGGTGGGGAGTCTTGCGTGCCTCAGCGATACAGATAGCCGTACCGTAGGTGCAACCACAACGGAGGGGTATCTGTTGAGAGGCCAGACAAACGTGTGGTTCCTGAAGAGGGGCAGCAGCCTTTTCAGTAGTTGCAGGGGCAACAGTCTGGATGATTAACTGATCTGGCCTTGTAACACTAACCGAAACGGCCTTGCTGTGCTGGTATTGCGAAAGGCTGAAAGCAAACTACAGCCGTAATTTTTCCCGAGGGCATGCAGCTTTACTGTATAGTTAAACGATTATGGCGTCCTCTTGGGTAAAATATTCCGGAGGTAAAATAGTCCCCCATTCGGATCTCCGGGCGGGGACTACTGGTTCAAAAATGGTGCAAATGGCTCTGAGCACTATGGGACTTAACATCTATGGTCATCAGTCCCTTAGAACTTCGAACTACTTAAACCTAACTAACCTAAGGACAGCACCCAACACCCAGCCATCACGAGGCAGAGAAAATCCCTGACCCCGCCGGGAATCGAACCCGGGAACCCGGGCGTGGGAAGCGAGAACGCTACCGCACGACCACGAGATGCGGGCTGAATATAGGGCTATAAATACAAAATCAAGTAGGCGTAATTCAGGAGTAGGTTTAATAATGAATAGGAAAATAGTAATGCGGGTAAGCTACTACAAACAGCATAGTGAACGCATTATCGTGGCCAAGATAGATACTACCACAGTAGTACAAGTTTATATGCCAACTACCTCCGCAGATGACGAAGAGATTGATGAAATGTATGCTGAGATAAAAGAAATTATTCAGGTAGTGAAGGGAGACGAAAATTTAATAGTCATAGGTGACTGGAATTCGATAGTAGGAAAAGGGAGAGAAGGAAACATAGTTGGTGCATATAGATTGGGGGGGAAGAAACAAAAGAGGAAGCCGCCTGGTAGAATTTTGCACAGAGCATAACTTAATCATAGCTAACACTTGGTTCAAGAATCATAAAAGAAGGTTGTATACATGGGAGAAGCCTGGAGATACTGACAGGTTTCAGATAGATTATATAATGGTAAGACAGAGATTCAGGAACCAGGTTTTAAAAAAAATATGGCTCTGAGCACTATGGGACTTAACATCTAAGGTCATCAGTCCCCTAGAACTTAGAACTACATAAACATAACTAACCTAAGGACATCAAACACATCTATGCCCGAGGCAGGATTCGAACCTGCGACCGTAGCCGTCTCGCGGTTACAGACTGAAGCGCCTAGAACCGCAAGGCCACACAGGCTGGCCCAGGTTTTAAATTGTAAGACTTTTCCATGGGCAGATGTGGATTCTGACCACAATCTATTGGTTATGAACTGTAGATTAAAACTGAAGAAACTGCAAAAAGGTGGGAATTTTAGGAGATGGGACCTGGATAAAATGAAAGAACCAGAGGTTGTACAGAGCTTCAGGGAGAGCATTAGGGAACGTTTAAGAAGAATGGGGGAAAGAAATACAGTAGAAGAAGAATGGGTAGCTTTGAGGGATGAAGTAGTAAAGGCAGCAGAGGATCAAGTAGGTAAAAAGACGAGGGCTAATAGAAATCCTTGGGTAACAGAAGAGATATTGAATTTAATTGATGAAAGGAGACCCGTCCGGACAGCCTAGACCGCTATCGCTCTCCCTTCTGAGACACACGGAAGCGAGCCAGCCCTCGATTTAATCCGAGTCATGGATTAACGACGAGGGCTTGTGATATGACCAGCCTGGAGGTGGTTTTGGGCAGTTTCACACAACCAACTAGTTAAATACCGGGCTAGTATTCACGTCCTTTCTCAAATACCCAGCTACTGTTTGGTCACAGTTTATTCTCAAACTCTCCCACAACTTTTTTTTTTTATAGTATAATATGCAGACCCCCAACAGTCGGTCAAGCCAGGTCACTAATATTACCTGAGAATTGCAAGCAATATTTACAGCTACCAATAATTGAATTTCTAATTATTTCTGAATCTCCTTTCTTCTTAGTACGGGAGCCTTGTGGCTTTTAGTTGGCACACAAAAGGGAAGTTTCACTTAGGGGAACGAGTAGTCATACAGTTGTTTTCTGCTGAAAGCTATTCTCTGTGCAGTTATAGATCAGTGTAGGACAGTCTGCCGTCCCAGCCCGGCAGGACCTTGGAGAGAGGATAGGCAATGTTCCATAAAACTGCACTGTGTGAGAAGCGAAAGGGATCCGTTTAAGCTAACTGTAAGCTAAGAATCCGAAAGACAGGAGAGAATATGAGCCTACGGAGTATGGCAGCAGCCTTTAAGCCCGGTGGAGGCAGCTGCAATTTATGTTCAAATTTTAGTAAGGAATTCGTAATTGGCTCATAGTAATTATATTGGAAGCAGGGGGACATACTAAGGATGTGTACGGGGTCATCTTTCGGTTTTCCATCTCTGAAAGTCTGTCTGCCTTTTATCCTGTGCCAAGGGAGGCATGTCTTAACGATAAACCAAAACCCGCAAGAAGAGGAAACTAAGCTTGGTCATCAAATTATAATTGGTCGGAACTCGCAAGGTCTGCTGCAATCGACCGGCGAGATTCTGATGCTGGTAGAAGTAGTTTAGTCTGGTAGAGAAAAGTTAGACGGCATTTGCTCCGAGACCACTGCAGACGACAATTGTTCCAGGGCCCTGAGGCAGTACACTGGGTCTTAGAGCTGTAAGGCCAGATGTCTCCGACTTAAGAGCAGAAAACAGAGAACGTGCTCGACTTTCAGTTTCCGGCTACTACTGCAGCCGTCTTCTGCCCTGACACACCTTAAGAGTGGTAAACATGGGCCGTCGTTACAGCCACCGAGACGAGGTCAGCGCAGGGTCACTTAATTTGCATCGGGGTTTCGTTTCGATGATATAATTTTCACTGTCAGCTAGTTGCATCCGTCATACACTTAGATGAAAGTACTGGTGTTCGTCCTCGCTTTTGTGAGACTTCTGCAGTCATTGGTCGAATTCGCTACATCGTTCAAAAATGTTCAAATGTGTGTGAAGTCTTATGGGACTCAACTGCTAAGGTCATCAGTCCCTAAGCTTACACACTACTTAACCTAAATTATCCTAAGGACAAACACACACACCCATGCCCGAGGTAGGACTCGAACCTCCGCCGGGACCAGCCGCTCAGTCCATGACTGCAGCGCCTTAGCCCGCTCAGCTAATCCCGGGCGGCGCGCTACATCGTCTTGTACCCTTATTTTGTGCATCCACCTACCTGTGCCAGGGTTTTAGTTCATGTTTGCGATAGCTAGACCACATGTAAAATGCTAGTATTCTTAATTCAAAGGATAAATCGTTTTTTGATGTCTTTTGGTTATAAATCAGACTCTTGCAGTGACCATTACTTTCCTTTTGCAGTTTCATGTATCACGTTATCAATATGTCCGTATGAGGTGAAGTACTCATATCTTCATGCTTAATTGGAACACTACTTAATAAGCCGTTATTAGTAGCGCAACCTTGTTTCTTTTAAACTCGCATGGTCTTACGGGGAGGTTCCCATCTGTATAGGTCAGCATGGGCAGGATCTATAGCAGTATACTAAGCAGCTTAACCGGCACCTCACACTACGTAAACATTTACAAACCGTTATCGCGCTTGAACATGAGATCTACGCTAGCCGCAGACACATGGGGTACACAGGTTCTTCCCCAGGGGGAGTGGTGGCGCAGGAAGGGTATCCTTCTGCCAAATGCTGCCAACACTGCCACAACCGATATATAACAATGCCGACCTGGTAGGGAAGCAGAAAAAGGAAAAAAAGAAGAAACTGTTACTAATAAGTAAATGTGTAAAAACGGGCGAAATAAGTGTGATCTTAATGTTTCGTTCGTAGCGCAATACGTGAACAGCGATACACCACCGTCACGTGACTTTTGCTGTACGCTACGCTCATTTCAGTGAGGTTCCCTCTCTGTGGTCTCTGACATTTGGTCCCAAATTAGGAACTATTGGAAAGACGGACGACAGCTGTCACACGGAGGTGAGCGGAAACATAGTCCAGCAGTGGTCTGTACAGTATGATGTTAAATAGTTGCCATCTGATGTTTAAGGTCCAATGTTGCGACGTTGTCTGCTGGCAGCCGCCTCAGCGATCCCCTATCGGCGGCGATATAATCGATTCAGTGTCTCCATCTTTCACAAAAACAAGAAAAAATCTGAATTGTGGCATGGGGACATAAATATTCATAGTATATGTGACCACGGCTAAAATCTCTTTTTAATTTTAACTGTGACCAGAGTTACGTTAGTTTTTTTAAAAGGGATAAAATTTTCCCGTTACGGAAAACAGCTCCAAAATTTATCAGGTCATATTTAGACGGACAGTGAAGTCACTGAAACTCGTTTTATTTTCGTTGGCTACTAAAATGGCCGGCCGGAGTGGCCGAGCGGTTCTAGGCGCCACAGTCTGGAACCGCGCGACCGCTAAGGTCGCAGGTTCGAATCCTGCCTCGGGCATGGATGTGTGTAATGTCCTTAAGTTAGTTAGGTTTAAGTAGTTCTAAGTTCTAGGGGGCTCATGACCTCAGAAGTTTAGTCCCATAGTGCTCAGAGCCATTTGAACTACTAAAATGTCTCGATCGGCAACGAATCCCTCCAAGAAAGCGTATCCCATTGAGTTTTCTGTGTACGAGGACTGTTTTGTTAACTACCGATGCGTCGCAAATGGAAAGTACAGCGGAAAACAAAAAATATTTTATTTGCAACATTTAGCTACATCTTCCACCTAATTCACTACATAGTGCCGCTCCGAATTAAGACTATTATCATAGCATGGTACCAAAATTCTGATTTGCTGTCATAAAAGACAGTCTCCTGTGATTTCTACAATCTACATCTACATGACTACTCTGCAATTCACATTTAAGTGCTTGGCAGAGGGTTCGTCGATCCACAATCATACTGTCTCTCTACCATTCCACTCCCGAACAGCGCGCGGGAAAACGAACACCTAAACCTTTCTGTTCGAGCTCTGATTTCTCTTATTTTATTTTGATGATCATTCCTACCTATGTAGGTTGCGCTCAACAAAATATTTTCGCATTCGGAAGAGAAAGTTGGTGACTGAAATTTCGTAAATAGATCTTGCCGCGACGAAAAACGTCTTTGCTGTAATGACTTCCATCCCAATTCGCGTATCATATCTGCCACACTCTCTCCCCTACTACGTGATAATACAAAACGAGCTGCCCTTTTTTGCACCCTTTCGATGTCCTCCGTCAATCCCACCTGGTAAGGATCCCACACCGCGCAGCAATATTCTAACAGACGACGAACGAGTGTAGTGTAAGCTGTCTCTTTAGTGGACTTGTTACATCTTCTAAGTGTCCTGCCAATGAAACGCAACCTTTGGCTCGCCTTCCCCACAATATTATCTATGTGGTCTTTCCGACTGAAGTTGTTCGTAATTTTAACACCCAGGTACTTAGTTGAATTGACAGCCTTGAGAATTGTACTATTTATCGAGTAATCGAATTCCAACGGATTTCTTTTGGAACTCATGTGGATCACCTCACACTTTTCGTTATTTAGCGTCAACTGCCACCTGCCACACCATACAGCAATCTTTTCTAAATCGCTTTGCAACTGATACTGGTCTTCGGATGACCTTACTAGACGGTAAATTACAGCATCATCTGCGAACAACCTAAGAGAACTGCTCAGATTGTCACCCAGGTCATTTATATAGATCAGGAACAGCAGAGGTCCCAGGACGCTTCCCTGGGGAACACCTGATATCACTTCAGTTTTACTCGATGATTTGCCGTCTATTACTACGAAGTGCGACCTTCCTGACAGGAAATCACGAATCCAGTCGCACAACTGAGACGATACCCCATAGGCCCGCAGCTTGATTAGAAGTCGCTTGTGAGGAACGGTGTCAAAAGCTTTCCGGAAATCTAGAAATACGGAATCAACTTGAGATCCCCTGTCGATAGCGGCCATTACTTCGTGCGAATAAACTAGTCCTTATTCTGGTCTGTAGATCGTTATCTCTGCCAAAGTACTATCATCATACCTAACGCTTTATGTGAGCGAAAAGATGAAAATCACAGGGAGATAAGTCCAGGCTGTATGGTGGGGGATCAAACACTTCCCATCGAAAACCCTGCAGGAGTGTCTTCACTGTACTGTGCGGCCGAGAACTGTCATGGAGAAGGAAACGAATGACTGTTAGGTTATGTGGCCTGCATGAAATCAGGCGCAATCCCGTAGTAACGCTTCACATTTAGCGGGAGATACTGTTTTCTAGGCATCTCTACGTGCACACTGTGCTCTCCGAACTGAGAAGTGCGACGTAGCGCGATAGACAGGTATATCGGGGACACTGTGCAAAGCATCTGTTCACATCTTCACTGGATTTTCAGTGTGGTTTTAACTTCGCGACCGACCGGAAGTGGAAAAAAATAGTCCTCTTATACGCTCAAAAAACGTTTATTTATTTTTGTCTTTCCGAATATTTAAATCGTGACAAATACGAAGTTTAAAGCCTCTTCCTCCTACAGACACTATGGAAAAATCATGAAATTCACAAATTAGTCTCCCAAAGCAAGTCAGTACCCTGTTCATAATATTAACTGGGAAAGGAGTTATAGTTGTTTATTGAAATAAAGGAAATTTTCGCGTCCGGAAAAGTTTGGTATTAGTGAACTGGTAGGAAAATGCTTTGCCCAATGGAAGTGGCAGTACAGTGGGAGCCGATGATGTCAGGAAACTCCCATTGCCGCACTGTTTGGAGGAGAAGTCCAGCCTGTTCGCTGTCAAATGCCAAACCGGTCTACAATCCAAAAATATAACCGGTGTAGTAAAAGTAATTGCTGGAGAAGCTTATCAGCGACGATTACGTGCCTTAAATTAAATCACGGTTTTTTCCACATCCACTTGTACCGTCTCATTATGACTCCATTTCCTTACTGTGATTTTGGTTTCAAAGATGACACGAAGACAGCAAAAGACCATGAAATTGCTTCAGAAGTAAAAGTGAAGCTTAGAGATTAACTTTCATCCAGTCACTCCAGAGTTTTTTTAAATGGATCATTCGTGGTTGATGCCGTGGATTGTAACTAGATGACGCACCATGAAAATGCAGGACCATTCATAGCTGATGTCACTGGATCGTGACTATATGACGCAGCATGAAAAAGTATATGTTTTTGACGGAAGATGTGGACTTTCATCTGCAAGAGACAAATGGGGTGGAGTGCCAGAGGCTGTGCAGATGTCGGGAGATCCTGCGGCAATGATGTATGGAGTGGCAGTGTTGCTTGGAATCCATCCTCCAAATAAAAGAAGGAAAATCGAGGTTTAATGCACCGCCACTGACGAGGACATTAAAGATGAGGCACGAGCTTAAAATAGGAGGAGTGGGAAAGATAATTGGCCTTTCTCTCTCAAAGGAGCAATCATGGTATTTTCTTTAACCTTTTTAGGGAAAACATTGAAACTCAAAATTTAGATGGGCAAACTGGATATTTCTTAGTAGAAAATCAGACGCGGATGGATATTAAGTTTCAGTTACAAAAATCAGCACGTGATGAAGATGTCTCAAAATGGTCTGAACTATGCTGTCTTACTGTTCTCTTCACTCATGCATTCTGTGTCCTGCTACTACAACGTGTACTCTTCAGTGGATGAAATGTCCACAACTTCACCTCTCTGGTCCAAGAGCCGTTCCTTTTTACTTTTTCCCCTTTCCTTTACAAGTAAAGTATATATTATATACTACATCTTCAATCATTTCACACCTACATCTCCACATCAAACAACCGAACACAACTTCCTTGCCTTCCATCCCACGAAAAGTCAACCAACCTCCAACTAAATGTTTTGGTTCACTTCTCGCGTACAAAGTCATTCACCCATTTATAATTACTAGAAGCGGCTAATCACTCATCTACAGTGTGCAGCTATCATATTATGAACATCGCCGTAGTCATCATAAAAATATATCCTACTATTTTAACTCTCCGTCCTGTGTGATGGATAAATGAAATGAGCAATAAAAGAAAAAAAATCAAAGGACTTATGGTAAAACATGGGCAGACAACATTTAGGTGGGACAGGTGGAGGAAAGTTATCAAACACAGCTCAAACACAAAACAACTATTCGAGCAACGAAAGTTTCAGCGAAGCTAGCTAACGTATGTTCCGCTTGTGCAAATTTGCACTCCGTTACACAATGTTTTAGCACGTTATTAGCATCTGCACACAGCGTGCAAATTGGAAGCAACTTTACTTTACTAGGAGAAAGCACGCAGCCGGATAGGCAATTTCCAGTGGAGAATAGGTAAGTAATGCCTAAGTGTGCTAAGGTTTCAAATCTAAACAAAACTGCATTTTTTATGTACCTGTACTCAAAAAGCATTTATGTAACTGATACCGCGTTTAAGATGAAAATTTTACATCTTAAAGACAAAGATAAAAAAATCAACATATTTTCGTTCACTGCTTTCAGTTCTCAGATGATTTACACGTTGAGTAGACAAAACTAGGAAATAAAATGTTGCTTACCCATACTTCGCACACTAACACCAAGACAAAGAAAAACATCTATAATACATAGCTGAAATATGACTGGAAATCGTTTCCAGTCCAAAATTTAGCTTCCTCCTTTGTATGTGATGCAAGACGAAGTTTCTTTTCGTTATAAATAAGTTAGCAATATACAATGATCTGCCAGAACATTATGACTACAGACCCACTATCGATATAAAAATGTTCAGGCGACAGCAGCATCACCTGGAGGGGAATGACTGCTAGTCGGACACCGCATGGTCTTTTGGTATCAGTGAGCGTGCTGTCCGCGTGTAGAATGGGGAAGGCGCAAGATCTGAGTTTGACGGAAGGCCAGTTTGTGATGGCCCAGAGGCTAGGCAAGAGCATTTCGGAAACTGTACTACTTTTCGGTTGTTCGAAGAATGCTCACTGTAGATGTCGGACGACGTGGGCTGAGCAGACTGGTAAAAAAGGACAGGCGGCGAACTGTGGCAGAACTAACAACAGACTTTAATGCTAGGCAGAGTACAAGTGTCTTGACACACAGTGCACTGATGACTCCTAACGATGGGCCCCACCCATGTGCCAAAGTTAACATGACGACATCGGCACTACGACTGAAATGAGCACGTGACCATCAGCAATGGACGTTGGTATAGTGGCAGAGCGTTGCACAGTCTGATGAATCCCTGTACATTCTTCCTCGTGCCGTTGGGAGGACGCGAATTACTCGTCTTCTAAGAGAACAGCTCTTTGAGACCTATATTGCGGGGTGGAGACAAGCTGGCGTCGTCTCCATCATGCTCTAGGGAGCATTCATGTGGGCATCCCTGGGTCCAGTGTTTCAAAATGGTTCAAATGGCTCTGAGCACTATGGGACTTAACATCTGAGGTCACCAGTCCCCTAGAACTTAGAGCTACTTAAACCTAACCAACATAAGGACATCACACACATCCATGCCCGAGGCAGGATTCGAACCTGCGACCGTACCGGTCGCGCGGTTCCAGACTGAAGCGCCTATAACTGGGTCCAGTGAAGCTCGTGTAAGGCACCATGATGGCCGAGGAGTATCATACACTGGTTGCAGACCAAGTGCTCTTCTTCATGTCGATCATGTTCCCTGGCGGCAGTGGCATTTTTAAATAAAATAATGCGCCATGTCACAAGCCAGCAGTGTGATGGAGTGGTTCGAGGAACACAGTAGCAAATTCCAATCGATGTCCTGGTTCCACAACTCGCCAGATCTGAACCCGAACACATCTGGGATGTGATTGAACGTAAAGACAGAGCTCATCGCCTCCCTCCCAGGAATTTACGGGATTTGGGTGACTTGTGTGTGCAGATGTGGTACCAACTCCCTCCAGTGACCTAGAAGGCCCGATTGCTTCCATGCCACCACGCGTCGCCGCAGTTATCTGGGCCAAAGGTGGACGTACCAGCTTGTAGGTAGGTGATCATAATATTCTGGTAATATTCTGGCTAATTAGGGTGAGAGGTAGTACCAAATCCTCATTTTTGTTCGTCATGTGTTAAAGTGACATCCACTTCGATGTAACTTCTTTGACGAGTTTATGAACTGTGAACATAATCTGAGGTTACAAAAGTCATGGGGACACCTGCTAATATCGTATCGGACCGCCTTTTCCCGGCGTAGTGCAGTAAATGAATCAACAAACCATTGGAAGTCCGCTGGCCGGAGTGGCCGTGCGGTTCTAGGCGCTACAGTCTAGAGCCGAGCGACCGCTACGGTGGCAGGTTCGAATCCAGCCTCGGGCATGTATGTGTGTGATGTCCTTAGGTTAGTTAGGTTTAATTAGTTCTAAGTTCTAGGCGACTGATGACCTCAGAATTTAAGTCGCATAGTGCTCAGAGCCATTTGAACCATTGGAAGTCCCCTGCAGATATAGTGAACCGTTCTGACTCTGTGGACGCCCATAATTGTGAAAGTCTCCCCTGTGCCTGATTCTCTGCACGAACTGGCCTTTCGATTTTGCCCCACAAATGTTCGAAGGGCTTCATGTCGGGCGATCTGGGTGGCCAAATCATTTTCTCGAATTGCCCAGAATGTTCTTCAACCAATTCCGGACAACTGCAGCCCATTGGCAATTCCATCATATTTGGGAACATGAAGTCCATGAATTACTGCAAATGGTGTACAAGTAGTCGAACATAACCGTTTCCAGCCAAAGATAGGTGCAGCTCGTTCGGAGGACCCAGTGCATTATACGTAAACACAGCCGACACCATTATGGAGCCACCACCAGCCTGCACAGTGCTTTGTTGACGACTTGACTACAGGGCTTCGTTGGGTCTGCACCACACTTGAAACCTACTTCCTCTTAGCAACTGAAGCCTGGACTCATCTGATTAGTCCACGGTTTTCTTGACGCCTACGGACCAAACCATATGGTCACGAGCCAAGGAAGGCGCTAAGGCGACGTAGTGCTGTTAGCAAAGACACTCGCCTCGGTCGTATGCTGCCACAGCCGACTGAGGCCAAATTTCGCTACACTGTCCTAAAGGATACGTTCGTCGCACGTCTCACATTTATTTATGCTGTTATTTCACGCTCTTTTTCTGTCTGTAAATACGGCTGCTCTTGGTCGTTAAACGAAGGCCGTCGCCAACTGTATTGTCCGTGGTGAAAAGTAATACCAGAAATTTGGTATTCTCGGCACTGTATTCACACTATGGAGCTTGCAACATCGATTCCCTATAGAATCCATAATAGACTGTCCGACTCCGCGTTCAAAGCCTGTTACATAGGTTGTGTGTATAGGTAGTACTTGATGCTGTAACTAATTTTATTCACCATAGTCTCAGCTGCTCTATATTTCGCTTAGTACACACTGAAAGACAGGTTCGGCACATTGGTGACATCTACTTGCAGCCTATCAAGAAATCGACTTCATATATTATTAAGAGAAATCTAATACACATACACACGGTGATTTCGTGATGTTCAACTTCGCTACTATGAACCACATCTGTTCTACTGAAGCTCTTCAGGACGCATTTTGGAGCACATGTTCACTAGACAATTTTTTCTTGTTTTGGTCCGTACTATCTCCTCCAAAAATATGGAAAGCAAAGAGCTTAAAGTAAAAGAAGTCCACCTTCAGAAGTATCAGAACGATTTTGGCTTATCACTTTCGCAGGTCGTTTCCAGACCAGGATCTCTTACCTGACATATATACAGTGCAGAAAACGTATATATGTAACCGTGACCAGCTATCTTTTTTGTTTCGCTACGTTGTTAGATATCCATATTTCAACTAGAACGACGAAGTTTTGGAGCTTGCGGTGCAGGTTGTCGACGTCGAATCGCCTATCCTCCAAATTGCAAAGATCGTGGAGAAGTCCTGCGACCCCCTTTGATCTACGTAAGCTGGGGCCCAAGTAACCAACCGAATGGAGCGCCTGTTACACCATCCGAGGAGGGCCGTTCCACAATTATCGTAACCAGGTAGAGTACATTTCTCCCCATTCTCGGCTCGCGCAGGTTTCCGGGGTGAAGGCTGCGCGGCCTCCCTGGGGAGCTGACCGACCGGGAGGAAGCGCCTCCGGCTCCAGAGGGGGCGGGAGCGGGGGCGGAGGATGGGGGCAGGAATCGATGCCGGGGCGTTGCTTTACGGCGCTGCTTCCGCTCGCAACTAGGAGGAATCGCTGCGACCGCTCCTCCCGGGAAATCGCGGGCGCCACCTGCTCTACTCCAGATACGAGCGGCCACGGTGCCGGAGTACAGAAGGGGCCGAGTTTCTGACGATTCGGACTGGCAGTTGCCGGAGATAAGACATCCCTAACACACAAATTAAAAAGCAAACCTGCCACCGATTAACCTAAATGACAGGAAGAAGCTGGTGTGAGTGGACAGTCAATAATCAAACTATCAGTCACAGAAAGAGTCCCTCAAGGGTCAGTTCTTAGACCCTTTCTGTCTACAGTAGAGGGTCAATTAATTATCCGAATGCCGTTCAGTTGGAATATCGGTAACCGATATCGAGTGGGAGATAATGATGACAGGGTATCAATGACACAGTAATTAAGAAGCTACAACACTACCGAATAACATAAAGACAGGAAGATGTGGTGCGAACAGAGAATTCAAATGCAAACAGTCTACCATTCAAAAAAGGAGTCCTTCAAGGTTCATTTGTTGTGTCTACAGTTGTGCATCGATCATCCGGATACCACTGAGCTGGAATATCGGTTATTCGACAGGGCGCAGGAGTTTCTGACGACAGGAGATCCATAACATACTAATTAAAAAGCTACATCATTACCAAACTATCTTAATAATTACAGGTTGAGGACAGGTGTGTGCTAGCGGCCCTACCGCTGTGGTAACCCTGGTTCCCGTCAGATTACCGAAGTTAGGCGCTGTCGAGCTCGACAGCACTTGGCTGGGCTACCGGCCGGATTTGCCGAGCGCTGTTGGCGAGTGGGGTGCACTCAGCGGCTGTGAGAGCAGTTGAGCTGAGAAGTAGCTGCTCTGGTCACGACAGCTGGCAACAACTGGGAGAGCAGTGTGTTCACCATATGGCACTCCATATCCACATCCAGTGATGCCTAACGGCTGAGAACGATAAGGCGGTTGGTCGGTACTGTTGAGCCTTGAGAGGTGTTTTAAGAGGCAGCTTGGTTTTTTAAGCTAGTATAAGCGGGTGTTGACAGATGTGAAAATTACCGAACTATCAGTTTAATAAGTCACAGCTGCAAAATACTAACGCGAATTCTTTACAGACGAATGGAAAAACTGGTAGAAGCGGACCTCGGGGAAGATCAGTTTGGATTCCGTAGAAATGTTGGAACACGTGAGGCAATACTAACCTTACGACTTATCTTAGAAGAAAGATTAAGAAAAGGCAAACCTACGTTTCTAGCATTTGTAGACTTAGAGAAAGCTTTTGACAATGTTGACTGGAATACTCTCTTTCACATTCTAAAGGTGGCAGGGGTAAAATACAGGGAGCGAAAGGCTATTTACAATTTGTACAGAAACCAGATGGCAGTTGTAAGAGTCGAGGGACATGAAAGGGAAGCAGTGGTTGGGAAAGGAGTGAGACAGGGTTGTAGCCTCTCCCCGATGTTATTCAATCTGTATATTGAGCAAGAAGTAAAGGAAACAAAAGAAAAATTTGGAGTAGGTATTAAAATTCATGGAGAAGAAGTAAAAACTTTGAGGTTCGCCGATGACATTGTAATTCTGTCAGAGACAGCAAAGGACTTGGAAGAGCAGTTGAACGGAATGGACAGTGTCTTGAAAGGAGGATATAAGATGAACATCAACAAAAGCAAAACGAGGATAATGGAATGTAGTCAAATTAAATCGGGTGATGCTGAGGGAATTAGATTAGGAAATGAGACACTTAAAGTAGTAAAGGAGTTTTGCTATTTAGGGAGTAAAATAACTGATGATGGTCGAAGTAGAGAGGATATAAAATGTAGACTGGCAATGGCAAGGAAAGCGTTTCAGAAGAAGAGAAATTTGTTAACATCGAGAATAGATTTAAGTGTCAGGAAGTCGTTTCTGAAAGTATTTGTATGGAGTGTAGCCATGTATGGAAGTGAAACATGGACGATAACTAGTATGGACAAGAAGAGAATAGAAGCTTTCGAAATGTGGTGCTACAGAAGAATGCTGAAGATAAGGTGGGTAGATCACGTAACTAATGAGGAAGTATTGAATAGGATTGGGGAGAAGAGAAGTTTGTGGCACAACTTGACTAGAAGAAGGGATCGGTTGGTAGGACATGTTTTGAGGCATCAAGGGATCACAAATTTAGCATTGGAGGGCAGCGTGGAGGATAAAACTCGTAGAGGGAGACCAAGAGATGAACACACTAAGCAGATTCAGAAGGATGTAGGTTGCAGTAGGTACTGGGAGATGAAGAAGCTTGCACAGTATAGAGTAGCATGGAGAGCTGCATCAAACCAGTCTCAGGACTGAAGACCACAACAACAACAACAACAACATGTGTAGACAGCCAAAACCTAGTTTGTCTACTGGTCACAAATTGAGTCTCTTGGGCCATTTCTGTCTGCAGTAGAGCATCGATTATCTGAATACAGTTCAACTGGAATATTCGTTAATCAACTCGAAGCAGAAATTGTGATGACAGGACATCCATAACATACTATTTTTGAAGCTTCTATTCCCAAACAACCTAAGCCGCAGGAAGAAGCTAATGTGTGCAAAAGATCAAAAATCATGTCTACCAGTCACAAAATGAGTTCCTCAAGGTTCACTTACTGGACCGTTTTAGTCTACAGTAGAACTGATTCGAAGTGGGAGCTGCCAATGACACGATATCCATAACATGCTAATTAAAAAGCTATGTCACCGTCACCACAACCACCACCACCACCACCACCGAATACTCAGTGACAGGAAGCAGCGAGTAAGTGTAGACAATGATAAATCGGATTGCCTACTAGTCACAAAAGGAGGTCCTCAAGGGACATTTCTTGACTATTTCTGTTTGTAGACGTACATCGATTATCAAAATACTGTTGAACGTTAATTTTGGTTAAGGGGCTCCGGAACGCCCTATACTTGCAATGTTAAAATAACGCTTATAAATTACATCTTTCCTCACAAAGTATTTGAGGTAGGAAGTTGAACTTTTTACAGATTATTTATTGGAATATGGGCTACAACTTAACACAGGGATTTTACAAAATTTTAGTTCAGTTATTAAAGATGATTTTTTTCAATTGTAATGAAAATTCACAACATTTTTTTGCAATTTTTTATTTATATATTCAAAAATATACAGTTTTTTGGAAAAAGGCTGTGTTAAATTATGCAGAAGGTACTGTGTAACATTTACTGAAAGTTTGAAACAAATATGTTTGGAAGATCCTTAGAAAACATGTAATTAGTATGAGAAAATAAAAGTTTTGGGAATCGAGCGACAAAGATTGGATTAACTTTTTAGTGCATTCCAGGTCCATAGGATGGGTTATCTTCATCCTCTGCAAACTCCTCCTCCAGCTTCCTCTTGTTCCTCCTCCTTTTTACTCTTGCTTGTATTTCTAGACTCTTTAAAGCCCTGTCTGCAGCCCGAAGGCGTTCCTTGTCTAAAGCAAGCATCGCTCGTACCATGTTAGAACCTATCTTCATTCCCATATTTCTAAATACCTTTGGCTTTCCAACATTTCTCCTTTTCTTAAAAGCCTTCAGAGGATTTCTAATAACTTTACTTTTACTCATTATTATACTTCAACAAAACAGAGACTCAAGAAACAGAATTAATTACGAATATTTTCGAGATAACGACAGAGTAAATAAACATGAAACAATCGACAATCACACCAGCGATATATATTGAACCATCACAGGTTAGCCACAACACATACTTTATCTCACATCACTAAAATGTACCTGATGAACACGGACGTTAATAATAACACCATTTGACAGCAGTTTAACAGCGCCACAGTGGGTCACGCCCATGTAGAACACATTTCAAAAAAAAATTTAAAAATAGTTGTAGTCTTCGGAATTGAATAAATTATATATCTATTAAAAGGTAATAGTCTGCAGATTCAGAAAACGCAAAAAAGTAAAAATTGAACTTTTCATGATTTTGAGCCTTTCCGGAGCCCCTTAACCGAAAGCGTTGCGCTCGGAAGGTTTAAATCTGCGTGCGCCGTGTAGAAGCTCCGCTAGGGCTCGGCTGGCCAGTTCGACGGCTTCCACCAGCCTGCCAACCGGCACTGTCTCAGTTGTCGTCTGAACGTTTACTTGTGACAGGTCGTGCTCCTGTTTGCAGTTGAAGCTAGCTCTATACCCGAAGAGCCACCAAACAGCCAAGTTGACTCCGACCTCCTTGCTCCAGAACATTTGAAAACTGCAATGGGGAAAATATTCGGGACTGATAGGAATTTAATGTTTCTCAGCGTTATGTATTTACGGACGATGAAATAACTGTCATTGCCACAGAAGACCGTGATCCTTGCGATGACGAGTAAGAGTATAGAGACAATTACCAAGCGGAAACTTAAGCAGCCACTGGGAAAGAATTTTAGTAACTTGAGACAGATATGAAATTATTAGACAAACAAGAAGAATGTGCGTCTGTCCAATTAATGTTTCGTAAACGTCTTTCAGTTTTAGCGGCATAAATGAGTCTCGTCTCTGAAGCAAAAATAATTTATGTTTAATTCAATGTTTCTTTATTTCATAGTCCTATGAACAATGGTACAATATGTTTTCGTAAATAATCATTTACCAGAAAAATCAATTATCCTGACACCTTCAATTCCAAGTTCTTTCGGAAGATAGATACCTTAGTGTGTTATATATATGAATGATCTGAACACACTACTGCTTTGCGAAAAAGCACTCTATGCAGATGATATTACACTAATTGATCACAATACCCACCTGGAAGAATTACGACATAATGCAGCAACAGTAATAAATGAGTTATGTGCAGCACATGGCTTAAGGAAAATTCACTGCAGGTGAATGATAAAAAAAAGCTGTATTCATCTACCTAAATGCTCGCAAATATGACAACCAGTCAGTAATACTTGTTGGTTTCCATACTGACACAAGTCTTGCATGGGACATCCACATGGAGAAACTATGCGAGACAGTTGCTCAGGTAATGCTTCTGTTACACAAAATGAGATGCTCTACCAACAAAACGGTCTGGTCTATACTAAAATAAATTACAAATAATATCAGCCTGACACAAGAAACGTTCAAATACTTGACGTACAATACACGAGACTAATAAAGGTC
Source organism: Schistocerca nitens (assembly GCF_023898315.1). Classification (NCBI taxonomy): domain Eukaryota; kingdom Metazoa; phylum Arthropoda; class Insecta; order Orthoptera; family Acrididae; genus Schistocerca; species Schistocerca nitens. Next base: position 109,578,740 of record NC_064614.1, on the reverse strand, counting down.
CACCACAATAACTAACAAAAAAAAAAAAATGGTTCAAATGGCTCTGAGCACTAAGGGACTCAACTGCTGAGGTCATTAGTCCCCTAGAACTTAGAACTAGTTAAACCTAACTAACCTAAGGACATCACAAACATCCATGCCCGAGGCAGGATTCGAACCTGCGACCGTAGCGGTCTTGCGGTTCCAGACTGCAGCGCCTTTAACCGCACGGCCACTTCGGCCGGCAACTAACATTCTGGCCTCACATTTTTAACGTACTGCCACAGAATGCCCGTAAGGTCTGTATGAATAAGTCCAGTAATAAGATATGCAAATGGATTGAAAGTAGAAACTACAATAAATCATTATATTGAACAATACGTAATTTGAAACAACACAGTATGTAATATATAAATTCTACTGTGTAAACGTAATACATTGCAGCAGTCGTAGTTACACGTAGACTTTCATGACAACGGTTACATTGCAAATGCTCAAGCGTGAATAAATATATTCTGTTCTTGACGCTGCAGTTCTTTTTGCTAAAGAACACACGATGCCGGCCGCTGTGGCCGAGCGGTTCTAGGCGCTTCAGTCTGAAGCCACGCTGTTTCTACGGTCGCTGGTTCGAATCCTGCCTCGGGCATGGATGTGTGTGATGTCCTTAGGTTAGTTAGGTATGCGTACTTCTAAGTCTAGGGGACTGATGACCTCTGATGTTAAGTCCCATAGTGCTTAGAGCCATTTGAACCATTGGAACACACGATCTAAACGCTCGAGCAATGGACATCTAGAGCAACTTTGCTTAAATTTTCATACGTGTGGTTGTGTGTGGACAGACATGACAAGTAATGCTATTACATGAGGAGTCGGACGCTATAACAAATGGAGACCACCAATAGTGGGTCTTGTATTGAGCTGAAATTTCCAACAGATTTTTGCCATTTGTAAAAAGAATGAAATCTGCTTTGGATATTTGGCTTAACACCATAGTTTTTGACAAAATCCGTGTAGAAATTTTCTGTTTGCCGTAAATCCTAATTACTACTGTGTAACGAGTTGGCCAGTACATGGGCGAGTGGCGAGCGCGCCATGCTCGGAATTTTGGAATTCGCGTACCAATCAGTATCTCGACATTGAGGAAACTTTTTCCTATGTAAAACTAACTTTTACGGCAACAATTCAGTAATTCAACGTTCTAAATATTTTAATTCATTTTATATTTAACAACAGTCAGAGTGAATGATAACTCTTTGAGTGCCACAAAGTTTGCATTTGTGCAATTTTTACGGGAGTTCCAACAGGACGCTTTTAGACTGCTTAACGTATAGGCTAAAATGACGTTAATGGGGTAGAAGAACGAAGATATCAAATCCAGGTTTACCAAAAATAACGACCACATCAAATAAATATTAACTCCTACGGAAATAAATACACGAATTTTGTAAATATTCATGTTTTCTTCCATGTGAAACGTATATAAGTATCTACACTATTGAAATCCTGATATTTTTTTGCGGCGAAAATATTTTAATATTGTTTAGATTCGAAACAATTCCGTCGAAAGCAAGAAAATAAATAAATAAATAAACAGAACTTTCTGTATCTTATAACAAATATATTGGTGTGGATGATTTCAGTTGATCCTAAACGTAAATAATGTGACGTATTGTCCATTAAAAGTCGAAGGAAGCCACTACAGCTCGATTACACTGGAGGCTACAAATCATCTGAAATATTTACTACCGTTAAATACTGACGATAGAGAGGTACCCTCTGCCACATACTTTAAGGTAGCTTGCAGAGTATGGATGTACATCTCGGGAAGAAAACTGAGGGGCGAACATGAATGAAAACAGTCAAAGATTTACTGAAAGGAAACAAGAGCAACCTGTTGAATCGATTAAAAAGTCTAGAGAGCACATATTATGGATTGAGGGTAAACCAAGCAACTCTGCTACCTTGGCAGCAAAATTACGCAAGACATATGACGCGAGGAGCGCGTAAGAAGCAGTACAGTAAAGGCAAACGGAGTAGCCCTTACTAAAAGATGTCTAGTAGTATCAAACATAGGCAATAATTTGAGGAACATGTTTCCAAGAATGTGCTTTCGGAGCACCGCATTGCATAGAATTGAATAAGCGGCCGTGGGACAGGCAGAAAAGCAGAAAGTAGAGAATAGAAGCGTTCAGTAAGGACCAGAGTGATAGGAAGTACACTGAGGTGTCAAAAAGTTGTTGTTGTTGTTGTTGTGGTCTTCAGTACAGAGAACGTTTTGATGCAGCTCTCCATGCTACTCTATCCTGTGCAAGCTTCTTCATCTCCCAATACCTACTCAACCTGCTTAGTGTATTCATCTCTTGGTCTCCCTCTACGATTTTTACCCTCCACGCTGCCCTCCAATACTAAATTGGTGATCCCTTGATGCCTCAGAACATGTCCTACCAACCGATCCCTTCTTCTAGTCAAGTTGTGCCGCAAATTTCTCTTCTCCCCAATTCTATTCAATACCTCCTCATTAGTTATGTGAACTACCCATCTAATCTTCAGCATCCTTCTGTAGCACCACATTTCGAAAGCTTCTATTCTCTTCTTGTCTAAACTATTTTTCGTCCATGTTTCACTTCCATACATGGCTACACTCCATACAAATACTTTCAGAAACGACTTCCTGACTCTTAAATCTATACCCGATGTTAACAAATTTCTCTTCTTCTGAAACGCTTTCCTTGCCATTGCCAGTCTACATTTTATATCCGCTCTACTTCGACCATCATCAGTTATTTTGCTCCCCAAATAGCAAAACTCCTTTACTACTTTAAGTGTCTCATTTCCTAATCTAATTCCCTCAGCATCACCCGATTTTATTCGACTACATTCCATTATCCTCGTTTCGCTTTTGTTGATGTTCAGCTTATATCCTCCTTTCAAGACACTGTTCATTCCGTTCAACTGCTCTTCCAAATCCGTTGCTGTCTCTGACAGAATTACAGTGTCATCGGCGAACCTCAAAGTTCCGGGATAGTAATATGCACATATACAGATGGCGATAGTATCCCGTACACAAGGTATGAAAGAGCATTGCGTTGGTGGAGATGTCATTTGTATTCAGGTGATTCATGTGGAAACGTTTCCCACGTGATTATGGCCGCACGTTGGGAACTAACACCCTTTAAATGGGGAATGGTAGTTGGAGATGGACGCACGGAGCATTCCATTTCAGAAACCGTTAGGGAATTCAACATTCCAAGATCCACGGTTTCAAGAGTGTGCCGAGAATACCAAATATCAGGCATGACCTCTCACCATGGACAGTGCAATGTTGCGTTGGGTTGTCACTGCTCGTAGACAAGCAACACTGCGAGAAATAGCAGCAGAATCAATGTGGGACGTAAGACGAATGTATCAGGTTAGGACAGTGCGGCGACCTTTGGTATTAATGGGCTATGGCAGCAGACGAACGTCGCGATTGCCTCAGCTAACAGCATGATATCGCCTGCAGTGCCTCTCCTGGGATCGTCACTATGTTGGTTGGGTCCTAGACGACTGGAAAACCTTGAAATGGTTATATGAATCCCGTCTGCAGTTGGTAAAAGCTAATAGTTGGGATCGAGTGCGGCGCAGACACCAAGGAGCCATAGACCCAAGTTGTTAACAAGGCACTGTGCAAGCTGGCTCCATAATGGTGTGAGATGTGTTTACATGGAGCGGACTGGGTTCTCTGATCCAGTAGAACCGATCATAGAGAGGAAATTGTTATGTTCTGCTACCTGGAGAACATTTGCAGCCATTCGTGTATCTCATGTTCCTACGATTGAATTGTCCGCCCCCGGTAGCTGAATGGATTACTGGCAATACTTGCAAGATGGACACACAAAACTATTACGGCTACAAAAGTACAAGGACTGGTATGCCAATTTCCTAGTAACGGTTTTTGCGGACCCGCCATATACACTCCAGGAAATGGAAAAAAGAACACATTGACACCGGTGTGTCAGACCCACCATACTTGCTCCGGACACTGCGAGAGGGCTGTACAAGCAATGATCACACGCACGGCACAGCGGACACACCGGGAACCGCGGTGCTGGCCGTCGAATGGCGCTAGCTACGCAGCATTTGTGCACCGCCGCCTTCAGTGTCAGCCAGTTTGCCGTGGCATACGGAGCTCCATCGCAGTCTTTAACACTGGTAGCATGCCGCGACAGCGTGGACGTGAACCGTATGTGCAGTTGACGGACTTTGAGCGAGGGCGTATAGTGGGCATGCGGGAGGCCGGGTGGACGTACCGCCGAATTGCTCAACACGTGGGGCGTGAGGTCTCCACAGTACATCGATGTTGTCGCCAGTGGTCGGCGGAAGGTGCACGTGCCCGTCGACCTGGGACCGGACCGCAGCGACGCACGGATGCACGCCAAGACCGTAGGATCCTACGCAGTGCCGTAGGGGACCGCACCGCCACTTCCCAGCAAATTAGGGACACTGTTGCTCCTCGGGTATCGGCGAGGACCATTCGCAACCGTCTCCATGAAGCTGGGCTACGGTCCCGCCCACCGTTAGTCCGTCTTCCGCTCACGCCCCAACATCGTGCAGCCCGCCTCCAGTGGTGTCGCGACAGGCGTGAATGGAGGGACGAATGGAGACGTGTCGTCTTCAGCGATGAGAGTCGCTTCTGCCTTGGTGCCAATGATGGTCGTATGCATGTTTGGCGCCATGCAGGTGAGCGCCACAATCAGGACTGCATACGACCGAGGCACACAGGGCCAACACCCGGCATCATGGTGTGGGGAGCGATCTCCTACACTGGCCGTACACCACTGCTGATCGTCGAGGGGACACTGAATAGTGCACGGTACATCCAAACCGTCATCGAACCCATCGTTCTACCATTCCTAGACCGGCAAGGGAACTTGCTGTTCCAACAGGACAATGCACGTCCGCATGTATCCCGTGCCACCCAACGTGCTCTAGAAGGTGTAAGTCAACTACCCTGGCCAGCAAGATCTCCGGATCTGTCCCCCATTGAGCATGTTTGGGACTGGATGAAGCGTCGTCTCACGCGGTCTGCACGTCCAGCACGAACGCTGGTCCAACTGAGGCGCCAGGTGGAAATGGTATGGCAAGCCGTTCCACAGGACTACATCCAGCATCTCTACGAACGTCTCCATGGGAGAATAGCAGCCTGCATTGCTGCGAAAGGTGGATATACACTGTACTAGTGCCGACATTGTGCATGCTCTGTTGCCTGTGTCTATGTGCCTGTGGTTCTGTCAGTGTGATCACGTGATGTATCTGACCCCAGGAATGTGTCAATAAAGTTTCTCCTTCCTGGGACAATGAATTCACGGTGTTCTTATTTCAATTTCCAGGAGTGTACTTGGGGTGTGCCGGGTGCGCAAAGATGAGCGACGGTGCTTTCGTTGTGAAACCGACCAAGTAAAGTGATCGGCTAAGAACACTATGCGAGTATGCGACCTAGGAAAAACTAACGCTTGCACAGTTAGCAAATGGATGTACTTCAAATTTTGTTTTCATATCTATAAATACTTTTCTTTAGGGTGCCGGAGGTGGCCCCACTTTGATTTTGTTGTTATTTCATGCTGCATGGTAGGACGGCAGCGAGGTGCCTTCCAGGACAGTTATCATGTGTCAGGACACACTATGTTTCTTTTGTGAATAATAAAGGTTTCTGTTTCTCTACCTTCCTTAATAATAAAAAAAAAAGTTGGTGGGAAGAAAAGATGGATAGAGCGTCTGCAAAAGAAAAAAAGGTGGTAGAGCAAAAAGAAAAAAAAAGTTGGTAAAGCACTTGCCCGCGAAAGGCAAAGGTCCCGAATTCGAGTCTCAGTCCGGCACACAGTAAATAAAATATAACTTTAAAAAAAAAATGTCAGCGTGACGGTTTGTCAATCCTCTGGGCCCGGGTTCGATTCCCGGCTGGGTCGGCGAATTTGCTTTGCCCAGGGACTGGGTGTTGTGCTGTCTTCATCACCATCCTATCATCCTCATCGACTGTAGGTCGCCGAAGTGGCGTCAAATTGAAAGACCGGCACCCGGCGCACGGCCTGCCCGACGGGGGGCCCTAGGCATACGATTAGAAAAAAAAAAGGAGATTGAATTTTTATGGATGACAATGCGCCATGTCCAGAGTCACAGTTGTGGAGCTGCAGAGGATAAAAACGGTAGATAAAGACGAAGATTCTCCTTAGTTATTTGTTGAATATATTTCAAAGTGTGTAAATGCAGCTGGGAGATGAAAATGTTGGCATTGGATTGGAAGTCGTGCCGGACAGCATCAAACCAATCAGAAGACTGTTGGTAAGAAAAGGTGTCAATATTATCAAGAAATGAAGAGGACAAAGCAGAATAGAGAAGAGTGGTTGCAGTGTTAAAGCGTAAAGTTTAACAGAAGGAGAAGAGCAAGGAGACGACGTACTTTTGATTAAACGAATTTGTCGGTAGATCCCACTCGCCTTGCTCTACAGGAATAAACCCCGCCGGGAGACGGTTCGTGGCTAGGAGGCGGAGAGCCTCGGAGGCGGTCTTTTGTTTTACGCGCTGGGACGAAGGAGCCGAGAGGGGCGGGCGCGGCTAGACGCGGCTGACACTAAGTTGTTAAGCGCGCCGGCGCTGCCCGGGAAATAAAAGCAGCGCCCAAGTCTGGGAGCAGGCGAGCGGCTAAATAATGAGTGCGCGCGATAATGAAAGGCCAGATGAGGGAAAAGGGCAGCCGGTGCGCGCGGGCGGCGAGACGCCGCATCTGCTCGCCTGCAAATGAGGCCCGCAGCGCGACGCCGTGTCGGGCAAAGGAAGCGCCGGACGTAATCCTTGCCGCGCAATTAACCGCAGCGCCAGGACTGGCCCGCGGGGCGCAAGCCGCCGGCTGGTGGTTCCACGCGCCCGGCGAGCCTGCGACACAGTATAGACCCGGACCACGGCTGCGAGGCGGTGGAAAACCTTCACGTGTCACTGGTGCCACTCGACTGACAGAAAAAAAAATGACTAGACTTCCTTTGCTTTACTTTTTTAAGTCCGGACAACAAAGCTTTTCAGTTAAAAACTGGTCAACGTCCACTGATTCCTCACTTCCCTGCCACAATTCACGGTGTTGTTGTTGTGGTCTTCAGTCCTGAGACTGGTTTGATGCAGCTCTCCATGCTACTCTAACCTGTGCAAGCTTCATCATCCCCCAGTACCTACTGCAGCGCCGGCCGAAGTGGCCGTGCGGTTAAAGGCGCTGCAGTCTGGAACCGCAAGACCGCTACGGTCGCAGGTTCGAATCCTGCCTCGGGCATGGATGTTTGTGATGTCCTTAGGTTAGTTTGGTTTAACTAGTTCTAAGTTCTAGGGGACTAATGACCTCAGCAGTTGAGTCCCATAGTGCTCAGAGCCATTTGAACCATTTGAACCTACTGCAGCCTACATCCTTCTGAATCTGCTTAGTGTATTCAACTCTTGGTCTCCCTCTACGATTTTTACCCTCCATGCTGCCCTCCAGTACTAAATCGGTGATCCCTTGATGCCTTAGAATATGTCCTACCAACCCATCCCTTCTTCTAGTCAAGTTGCGCCACAAACTTCTCTTCTCCCCAATTCTATTCAATACTTCCTCATTAGTTATGTGATCTACCCATCCAATCTTCATTATTCTATAGCACCACATTTCGAAAGCTTCTATTCTCTTCTTGTCCAAACTATTTATCGTCCATGTTTTACTTCCATACATGACTACACTCCATACAAATAGTTTCAGAAACGACTTCCTAACACTTAAAACTATACTCGATGTTAACAAATTTCTCTTCCTCAGAAATGCTTTCCTTGCCATTGCCAGTCTACATTTTATATCCTCTCTACTTCGACCATCATCAGTTATTTTGCTCCCCAAATAGCGAAACTCCTTTACTACCTTAAGTGTCTCATTTCCTAATCTAATTTCCTCAGCATCACCCGACTTAATTCGACTACATTCCATTATCCTCGTTTTGCTTTTGTTGATGTTAATCTTATATCCTCCTTTCAAGACCCTGTCCATTCCGTTCAACTGTTCTTCCAAGTCCTTTGCTGTCTCAGACAGAATTACAATGTCATCGGCAAACCTCAAAGTTTTTATTTCTTCTCCATTGATTTTAATACCTACTCCGAATTTATCTTTTGTTTCCTTCACTGGTTGCTCAATATACAGATTGAATAACATCGGGGAGATGCTACAACTGATGTGTCGGCAGCTGGGCCAACACCTTGTAAATAGAGGTGGCTTAAAGGGCACGCGAGACTAACGCAGACGGGCGTGAAGTACTGGAACAGGATACGTAATTAATGCTATGAAGAAAAGAACGGAGCTCTCATATACTTATCTTTAATTTCTTCTTGTACATCTCTATGGTGAACACAAGTGAGACTCTAATTGCAATCACTGTAAGGCTAATGGCGCCTTGCTAGTTCGTAGCCATTAACTTAGGTGAAGGCTATTCTGTCTCTCGGCTAATGAGAGAGAAAGGCTTCGTACGTCTAGTCGCTAGCTCTGTCGTCCGTACAACTGGGGTGAGTTCGAGTCAGTCTCTCGAGACCTGCCTTGTGGTGGCGCTAGGTTTGCGATCACACAGTGGCGACACGCGGGTCCGACATGTACTACAAGACCGCGGCCGATTTAAGCTACCACCTAGCACGTGTGGTGTCTGGCTGTGACACCACAACAATCCTATCTCACTCCCTTCCCAACGACTGCTTCCCTTTCATGTCCCTCGACTCTTATAACTGCCATCTGGTTTCTGTACAAATTGTAAATAGGTTTTCGCTCCCTGTATTTTACCCCTGCCACCTTCAGAATTTGAAAGAGAGTATTCCAGTCAGCACTGTCAAAATCTTTCTCTAAGTCTACAAATGCTAGAAACGTAGGTTTGGCTTTCCTTAATCTAGCTTCTAAGATAAGTCGTAGGGTCAGTATTGCCTCACGTGTTCCGATATTTGTACGGAATCCAAAATGATCTTCCCCGAGGTCGGCTTCTACCAGTTTTTCCATTCGTTGTAAACAATTCGCGTTAGTATTTTGCAGCCGTGACTTTTTAAACTGATAGTTCGGTAATTTTAACATCTGTCAGCACTTGCTTTCTTTGGAATTGGAATTATTATATTCCTCTTGAAGTCTGAGAGAGTACTTTTACTAGGACAGGTATGTAGGTCACGAGCCGTTCTGGATCTTGATGCTCGCCACAATCACGTCTGTCGTCAGATTTACGATGGGTGTTCAATACGTAATGCAACTCCTTTTTTGCTGAGAGCAGCTTCGTTCTGTTCAGGATTACAATGAATCATATTATACCCCCACTCGTTTGGCTAGAAAATCATGTTTTTCAACATAATCTCCGTACAATACGTCGGTCTTACGCTGCCTTACTGGGAGGGTCTGTGTGCCCGCATGGTACCACTTTACTAGTCGACGTCACAGCCAACGTCTTGCTACATGAATAACTTCCACATTATACACGTACTGATTCCCACGGAATGCATCCTTCATTGGGCCAAACAGCTGGAAGGCAGATGGTGCGAGATGAAACGTCTTGCTGCATCAATAACCTCCCCATCATCCACGCATTGATTCTCACGGGCCGGCCGGAGTGGCCGAGCGGTTCTAGGAGCTCCAGTCTGGAACCGCGCGACCGCTACGGTCGCAGGTTCGAATGCTGCCTCGGGCATGGATGTGTGTGGTGTCCTTAGGTTGGTTAGGTTTAGGTAGTTCTAAGTTCTAGGGGACTGATGACCTCAGATATTGAGTCCCATACTGCTCTGAGCTATTTCATTCTCACGGACTCCATTATTCATTGGTCCAAACAGATGGAACTCGGCATGTGCGAGATTCGGGATGTAGGGTGGATGAGGAAGGACAGTCCAACGGACTTTTATGAGCCAAGTGTGAAGTGCGTGCTGTCATTCGATTTCTTCATGCTGAGGGGTTCCGCCTGATTCCATGTAACCCACAAAACATCCTGTCATGTGCGACAGCCAAGTGCGGCAATGATGCAGGAACTTTGAAGCACTACAGACGGACGTTCATGATGTGGACAGTCAGGGAAGGAAGCGAGTGCCAAGCGATGATCTTGTTCAGCGGGTGGATCAAGCGATCAGAGAAAATCGTCTACGAAGGACAATTCAGAACAGGCGAAGAGGAATGTTGTCATCATGCACTGTTCATCATCATGCCAATTCTCGGGTGCCCAATGCAGCTGCAACAAAGACACTCCTGCAGCGTTTTCTATGGAATGATTTTCATCACTGACCATACAGCCCGAAGTTCGCTTCCCCTGGTTTTCATCTCTTTGCTCACATGAAACGCTGGCTAAGGAGACAACATTGTGGTACAGACAGGAAGCTGCAGACCAGCGTAGGGGACTGGTGAAAAGCACCAACATGACGAAGGTGTGGTGAAGTTTGTACAACGCAACGACAAATCTGTAAGTAGGGGCGACGTCTACGTAGAGAAGTAGCTGGAAGTTGTAGCTAAATGTTGCAAATAAAACATTTTTTTTAATTTTCCTTGTGGTTTCCATTTCGTGACCTACAGGAGCTTGAGAAAAGACACAGTCCTGTTAGTCCTCAGACATTTCCTACAGTATTAAGAACGGATGATTTAGCCGGCTAGTCGAGTTGCCACACGATGCATGAGTGTTTTTCAAACTAGCAATGTATGAGTGCTCCCCTGTGAACTCTGCTATAGTCGTCTCGGAAGATGGTACTGTTTTCAGCGTACACGTCATGAGTATGTAGTTAGTCAGTTACGTGTTATGTTGATCAATTTCACAGTAATCGTTATGATGTGGACGTATCAAGTGCATAAGAAATGCACACATGAATGAAGGTTTTTTTTTTAAAGCTTAAAATTTTTGTTGCCTACCCCATGCCCGTAAATGGCACAAAATACATATATTTAACTTATAGATTTATTTATTCCTATCCAAAAATTCATCTATGGTGTAGAAAGAGTTGTCAAGGAGATATGATTTCAATTTATTTTTAAAACTGTTACTGCTGTCTGTCAGACATTTTATTCCATCTGGCAATTTATCGAAAAGTTTTATAGCAGCGTATTTTACCCTTTTCTGTGCCAAAGATAGGTTAAGTAGAATGTAGTGTAAGTCTTTCTTTATTCTGGTAATATAATCATGAATGTCACTGTTGTTTTTAAACTGCTCCAAGTTGTTGAGAACAAATTTCATTACTGAGTAAATGTACTGTGAGGCTGTTGTAAGAATTCTTAATCTTTTAAAGAGATGTCTACAAGATGTGCGACTATGAGCCCCACACATTATTCTAACCACTTTCTTTTGAGCAGTGAGTGCTTTTTGCCTAAGTGTTGAGTTACCCCAAAATATTATTCCGTATGACATCAGAGAGTGGGAGTATGAAAAGTATGTTAGCTTGCTAATTTCTATATTCTCACAATTAGCAATTATTCTGATTGCAAAAGTTGCTGAACCTAGTCCCTTTAGGAGATCCGAAATATGAATTTTCCAATGAAGAATCTCATCTATATGTACACCCAAAAACTTTGTACTGGCTACTGACTTCTGTTGGTGTGTTATATTTATTGAAGGAACTGTACTCCTTGCAGTAGAAAATTGGATAAACTGTGCTTTTTCAAAGTCCAAAGCAAGCCCATTCGCAGCGGAGAAGATGTTGAAATAAACAGCCTGGTTCATTTTCACGAGAGCCAGGATGAGCAGTTTTTAGTGGTAGTACGAAAAACACCCACAAAACATCACGGAAACACCTCCTGGCTAAACTACACCGACCATATGCCGCGAGTTAAACGCCACATTGGACCGTCGGCTCACTCTCAGCCTCGGATCACTTGAAAAGATCGCCACTCTTCGAAGCGCTATAGTCAGCTACTATCTAGTTACTGCGTTGTTTGGCTCATTGAGGATGAGGAATTCGATGTGCCGCTTTGTGAAATGGCCGTTTGCGAGACAACCGACTCCAATTATCCACTGAATGGAATTCCCTTTGCATTGTTCATTCAGAAACTGGTTCAGATGGACCTGAGTTCTCAGAGAGCAGTAATACCTGTTGGGACTAAAAACGATTGTCATTTAAAAGGTGTGTTATTCTTCTCCGGCCACAGACGTTTGGCATGTTTTTACGACCAATGATCTTGCGCTGTGCTGAAACAATATGCTGTCATCCAGTGGCATCCAAAATGAAATGCTACTCTGCTCGCATTCCCCCCACCACACATACGCACAAAGTATTATTCGATACTGCATTATACTCGGTGTCTGCAGTTTTTCTGATTTTTCCAGTGTCCGTCGCTACAAAATTTTTTTAGAATGAGTCAGTTTTAAAAATACAAGTTCTTATAGACGTTACGTAACCTGCTGACAATTTACCGTTGATTCGTTTCTGCAGTTCAGATAGCATATTTTTCTGCATGAGAAAAATCCTTTTGTTCGTTAATGGGCGAACGCTGTATGGGTTGCGAAAGCATATCAGCGCAACGAACTTAACATCTGGTCGAATTTTGACTCTCATTTACTTGAAAATCAAGTGAGCTCCACGGCAAAATTTTCACGCTGATTTGGTCGGAGTGGAGAAACACGACTTCGGCAGTGGGGGGGGGGGGGGGGGGGAAGAGATGCATTTTATTTTTTATTTTTTTTATTTGTTTGGGATTCATAAAAATCATTTGTTCTCCGGGCTACAGTGATATCTTACTCTAGAACAGGAGATTCATCCTAAGTTTTTGCAAACGATCGAGATTTGACGTCACTACATTATAATTTATCATTTGTTGCTGTTAGAACAGTGGCAGCTCAGAATGTGGCAGAGTAGTTTGTCTAGAGTGTGCGATTAAAGGAAACAGATCCGTGAAAGAATGGAAATGACAGGTGACTTTTCCGTGGGTGATATTTTACGAATTTATTAGTAGCCTAACGCAACAACAATGCCTCGAATCGATTAGATCAACTTTTTGACATATGAAACAAAAAGTTGTGAAAATTAGGCGCCTTGTTTGATTTAACTCAGGCGTTTTATCGTGTCGATCAAAAAATCTTATTGTAGAAGTTGGACCATTATGGAGTAAGAGGAATTGCTCTCAATTGGTCGTCTCAGACTTCAAGAACAAAAGCAAGTGGAGGTCATCCCCCACAGTAACGAGAACGGCTGTGAGATGGCTTCTAATAGGGGCACAGTTAAGTGCGATGAACTTCAGGGGTCAGTGCTTCGACCCTTTCTGTTATACATACTTTTCTAATATGAGAGATAATTTCAAAATATATGAGCCTGCTGATGGCACTAGTTTGGTAGTGAAGTATGGTGAGCACAACATACAGTGAGCAATGTACCAAATGTGCAATTCACGACGTAAGTTCATGACATGTAGAAAACAAATTGATGCTCAATCACAGTCAGTTTTTACAATCTCTAACACACAATTCTGCTAAACCCGACAATTTGATTACACAGAACGGGCACACGACCAGCGAGTCTGAAGGAATCGAATTCTTTGCTATTGAAAATGCGGTAAGATGTCACGAAAAGCTCATGTTCAGGATCTTGCTTAAAAACTGAATGCTGTTATATTTACCTTTAGAAACCATTCGAAGAGCATCTGCAATAAGTGACAGACCAACACGAAATTAGTCTGCTTTGATTATTTTCATTCGTTTATGACGTACGGCATTATATTCTGGGATAACTCTTGCCGTTCACAAAAGGTATCTTTGGCTCAGAAACGGGTTTTCAAGCAATATATGCTGTCAAGTTGGCGAAACCCTTGTCGACCCCAGTTCAGTAGCTTGGAAATTCTGTGATAGTCCTCTCATTATATCATTTCTTTAATGTCGTGTGCTGTTAACAACATGATCAGCAACTTTCACCCCGTTAATGCTAGGCAGAAATCTAATCTGCATTTGGATCGTACAGCTTTTAATCTTGTGCAAAAAGGCGCACAATATTTCACTGATCATGCGACGAACTTCTGAATTTTGGCTGTGTTTTTAATCTTGTGATTTCCGGCTGAAAACGGCTGGTTGTCGACCTTGGTATGTTCTCAAACCAAGCAGCAATGAACTGTATGGATTCCAAGCTGAAACAAACCAAGAAAACTGAATCGTTCGTGAAGCACTTCTAAGCAAGTGATCCATTGCTTCTTCGGTTACACTGGGTATTTGGTGACCTCTTCTTTAGAGAATCGAAGAACAGTTGATGGTGAAGGGTATAAAGCATATTAGCATAAGACATCGATGACATTAGGAAAGACGACCGAAAACCTTACACACCATGTCACACTTTATGACAGGCATAACCATTTAATCAATTCAATTCACCGTCCGTATCAATCGGATCTGTCTACCAACAACTTTGGTTTGTGTCTAAATAACCTCATGAAACCGCTGAATCCTTGTAAATTTAATATTCTATATGTTACGTTGTTACACTACTACACACCAATAATCAGTCAATGAAACCGAATCAAGAATAAGTATAATCAAAAACGTTGTTAGAACGTTAAAGAAATTCAACTCATTTGCAAGTATCACGTATTCTACGGCAGAAAAAATTCTGTTTGAAGGACAAACTACGAAGAGCGACAGACGAAGTATTCCTTAACTGTCCACTATCAATGCTGTTCCTGAAAAACTAGCATATCCATATAGCAAATATATCTTGTGGAGCACTTAGACATGTAGAATTTATAATATTTCTTGCATAAAACCGAACCACATGTCTCGCAACAACAAAAACAGTAAAAAATGCCGAAACTGCTTATGGGGGTGTCTACAGCGCTTTCCTTCGTATGTCTCTAAAATTGGTCACTGGCCAGAATTACCAGCTAGGAAAGTACACGTGTTCCTAGGTGTACTTTCGGACTCTCCCCTATATGTTAAACTGTACTACAGTTTCAATAACGTTTATTTCCAAAGGGAAGCAGTAACAAATGCAGACTAAATTAAGAAAAGGTTGATTTTTACCTATTAGTAATTAATAAGTTTTTATTTATTTTAAAATATGAAAAGAAAGTGAGGTACAAATTTCCGAGAATTACAGGCCGTATCATCAAAGTTGGCATTTTATCCACAGATCTTCTTAAAGCGAAGGTATTTTTAAGTTAGTGAGCCACCCTCCCTAGTGGCGAACCCTGCAGTGCCCGGGCGAATAATTTAGCCTTTTCTTTAAAAATATACCAAGTATGTTCTGTCTGTATATTGACTAAGACATTTCAGTCAGTGTTCGTGAAAGGTGGGAAATCAAATCGCCAAGTCCTCTTTCTTCATCCTTACGATTCGTCTTTAGTAATTTATGTTTTTCTGCTTTACGACTATTGGTAGTGTAGATGCCGAGATCCTGAAACTTTCCGTTACTTTTTTCACACATTCCACAGCCTCAATACCCTGTTTCTTTTCTGCGAAAGCAAAGAGTCGTGCCTCTTTGAATTCAGTTTTTCAGCATGTTCATCTGCTGTAGTAAGTTACTCATTGTCGGAAAAACAAAAGCGGTGTCGCTAATGGTTGAACATCTGACGACATAATTAGAATTCCCGAGTGTTATATAGCTGCTGACTTCGAATTGTACATTGTCTGCGGGCCAGTCTGCTGTAACAATAAAAAACACATAGGATTTCTTCGATTTATCTTTGTTTTTTCAAGGGACTTCACAACGTGCTCGATTTGTGAAGAAATTCGATTCATCGAGGTTCGAAGTAGCAAGAATCGACTGCCCATTTTAATGGGGAATATTTTGATGAACGACAAAATGTGCATCTTCATATTATTTTCACGACGCAATGTTTGTTCCAGAAGATTTCGGGCGTTCAGCCGCATAAGTTTCACGTCTTCTTCTAATATTTCGTCTTTATGCCAGACACCATCTTCAGAGCGAGCCGAGATGACTGGCGCTCGAGCATTTGATCTGTCCTTTTAAACCCGCGGGCCGCCCCTTTGCGCAAGCGCCCACAGATTTACAAGACGCCAGAGACGTTGATCGGCTCCAAAAAGATGTAACATATGCATGAAATTAGATCTATGGCGGCGCGGTCGATCCACACGGCGATGCAGGTGTATCACCGTCGCTACGGTGCAGCTCGCAGTGGTACATCGATATCACCGTGTGGATCGATCACGCAGCCATAGATCTACTTTCATCCATTTGTTATACCTCTCTGCCGCCGATCAACGTCTCTGGCGCTTTGTGTATCTGTGGCCGTATGCATAGCGGCGTGGTCCGCGTGTTTAAAAGGACGGAGCAAGTGCTCGACTGCTGTTTTAGTGTCTTCGTTCTGGAGTGTTTTAATACTGTGGCCAACTTGAAACTTGCGCGTGACTTCAGTATATTTTACGTGCTCCATAAATCGCCAACTGTGTTTTTTATCTTCATGTGGACTTCTTTTTAACTGTCCCATATGAACGTCACCGTGTAAGTGTGTATTTTAACCACCACTGTCTGTCCTTGTTATGATTTATGCCCCCATTTTTATCGACTTTTATATGCATCGTTTTCATCCCTTTATTAAATGTATCACTCGGCTGAAGAGCGGCAGGTTTTGCCGCTGCCAGCGCTCCCCACAATGAAGGGAAAGAAAAGAAAAAAGAAAGCTGGAGCGTCAGTCACCTCGGCTCACTCTGAAGCTCTGAAGATGGCGGGACGGTATACAGCCGAAATATTAGAAGGAGAAGTGAAATTTATGCGGCTGTCCGACCGAAATTATATGATGATGATGATGTTTGGTTTGTGGGGTGCTGAACTGCGTGGTCATCAGAGCCCGTACGAAGTCCCAATTTTTTCACAGTCCAATTTATTACGCAATCCAATCTAGCCACTGTCGCGAATGATCATGATGATGACTTCTTAAGTAATAGAACCCAGTACGTTGTCCTCGATGGTGAGTGTTCATCGGAGGTATCATCTGGAGTGCCACAGGGAAGTGTGGTAGGTCCGCTGTTGTTTTCTATCTACATAAATGATCTTTTGGATAGGGTGGATAGCAACGTGCGGTTGTTTGCTGATGATGCTGTGATGTACGGGAAGGTGTCGACGTTGAGTGTCTGTAGGAGGATACAAGATGACTTGGACAGGATTTGTGATTGGTGTAAAGAATGGCAGTTTAACTCTAAATATAGATAAACGTAAATTACTGCAGATGAATAGGAAAAAGAATCCCGTAAAGTTTGAATACTCCATTAGTAGTGTAGCGCTTGACACAGTCACGTCGATTAAATATTTGGGCGTAACACTGCATAGCGATGTGAAGTGGGACAAGCATGTAATGGCAGTTGTGGGGAAGGCGGATAGTCGTCTTCGGTTCATTGGTAGAATTTTGGGAAGATGTGGTTCATCTGTAAAGGAGACCGCTTATAAAACACTAATACGACCAATTCTTGAGTACTGCTCGAGCGTTTGGGACCCCTATCAGATCGGATTGAGGGAGGACATAGAAGCAATTCAGAGGCGGGCTGCTAGATTTGTTACTGGTAGGTTTGGCCATCACGCGAGTGTTACGGAATACTTCAGAAACTCGGGTGGGAGTCTCTAGAGGAAAGGAGGCGTTCTTTTCGTGAATCGCTACTGAGGAAATTTAGAGAACCAGCATTTGAGGCTGACTGCAGTACAATTTTACTGCCGCCAACTTGCATTTCGCGGAAAGACCACAAAGATAAGATGAGACCGATTAGGGCTCGTACAGAGGCATATAGGCAGTCATTTTTCCCTCGTTCTGTTTGGGAGTGGAACAGGGAGAGAAGATGCTAGTTGTGGTACGAGGTACCCTCCGCCACGCACCGTATGGTGGATTGCGGAGTATGTATGTAGATGTAGATGATGATGAAATAATGAGGACAAACACGAACCCGGGACCCCGTGTTCCAGAGGTAGCAACGCTAACTAGTAGACCACGACGGCGGACCTGAAATTGTATGAAAAGAAAAAAAAAAAAGAAAGATTTGTACAAAAATATGTTTTTGTAGAAACTTACAAGGTAAGCCTCTTACCAACCAACCAGTGTAGATATCGAAATGTTGGAAGCGATGTGGTACCACAGTACGTGCACCTTTTCCTGAGGGTCTAGAATCACTTTGCGGGAGAGCTCTTTTCTGCTGACGGTAATGTATCATCCGCAGCTCAGCACCGCCGGTTTCCCCCAGATAGAGCCGTCCATGTGAGAACGCGCCTCCTACCTGTTTGTGTCCGGCGGCGCGCGGCGTCTGCGCAGCGCACCGTGAAGTCTGCCCGGCTCAAAGATAGACCTGCAACCAGGTGTGGCGGCTGCGCGAGCAGAGATGATCATTTTTAATTCCGCTAAGAGCAGCGCCGCCGGCGCCGTTAATTCTAATCTCTTTGGACGCTGAGGAGCTGCCGCCACCGTCAGCGGTATGATTCTGGACGCCATTGCTGGCTTACCTGGAGAGCGCGTGTTCAGCCGCAGTCTTTGCCGCCACTCGTTACTCAAAGCGCAAAGGCGTCCAGTTTAGCCGTAATATTTCAATTAACTGAAATTTTTATTCGCAACAGTTAGCTACACCTTCCAGTTACTTTTCTACAAAGTCGGCTGTCTGATTTAGACATTTGTCGTAGCGTTGTTTCAACTTTCCAATACCCTCGTCATAGAAGCAAGCCGCTTGTGCTTCCTGCCAATTCTCTACGCTGGTCTATAGCTCGTTGTCTCTGCCAGAACGTTGCAGTTTGGAATTCTTGTGTGCCGGTCTGGATAGATGTCTGCCTATTACACGTTACGACCCTCTCCAACTGTCGGCGGACTGTGTCAGTCCACAGACGAGGTCGACCTGTACACTTTTGTGCTGTACGTGTCCCTTCACGTTTCCACTTCACTATCACATCGGAAACAGTGAACCTAGAGGTGTTTAGGAGTGTGGAAATCTCGTGTACAGACGTATGACACAAGTGACACCCAATCACCTGATGACGTTCGAAGTCCGTGAGTTCTGCGGAGCGCCCCATTCTGCAGCACAATGCACCTAATACGCAAAACATATGTTTTGCGGGTGTCCGGATACTTTTGATCACATAGTGTATGTATCAAGTCGTGAAAGTACAGGCGGCGGAACATATAGATTCCAGGTTGTCGTGAATGAATTATACTGTCAAACTTTAGCAAAAGTCACAGAACGAAGTTCCCGAAAAGTGTAACATTTTATAAACTCATAGTTTATTTAACGCAATTAACTTTGATGTGATGGATCTGTAGCGCTTTTTATTGACAAATTACTTGAGATAGCACCCGTGCAACAGAATTTCACATACTGCTTCCGCTAATAAAATAGAAATAACGGTGGAAAAATATGTTATTAACGTCTCGCACCTGAAGTGATTCACTGTATACCAATTTTGCTTTCGTGGTTTTATTTTATTCGTATTTACTGGTTGCATTTCTGCGGTTATCGGAAACATGTGTGGTTTATTATAACCGAAGAGGAATTTATGAGTATTTCTGCTCCATTTGTATTCTGCTTATTTTGCTATCACAATCAAGGTATGGCTGAACGTTACAGGTGCTCAGCATAACATTTACCACTGGCTGCGTTTCGAGTAATGGAATTTTGTGGTGCCTGCTCTTGTAGTACAATGGAATCAAGTAATCCGCAAATTTATATTGAATGAGGCCATAAATTGGTACGTATCTGCTTAATCTATTCTGAAACTGGTGGAGAAATTAGAACTTTTGCCAAACTCCACTGCTTCAGTGCTCTGTTTGATGTCACCCACATGTGCATCTATCTTACGGTGTGCGGCGGAGGGTATTTACTGTACTAGTCTCTCTCTCTCTCTCTCTCTCTCTTTCAACTTTCCTTGCTTCAGTTACGAGTGGTGCGCGGAAACAACAACTGTTGGTAAGTTTATATATCAGCTCAACTAGAATATCTCTAATTTCATTAATGAATAACCGGTTCAGTTACTAAAATGGTCCTTTAATTTACTACTCGATCGGGTTCGGCTTTTATATTCAAGCCATTTTGTGGTGGAATCTGAAACTGACATTGTAATTTTACGATTGACATAGATGCTGCGTCCATTGCAGCTATTTTAAATTGCCACTAAATATGAACGACTACCGATACCTTAAATTACGTTCACTGTGCAGATTAGAGAAATTAGATCTTTGGAAACTGAATGTTTATTTTGGTTTTAACCAAATATGTTTCAACTCTTCATAACAGACATTACCAGTGGACTGTAATGTAAAGAAAATTATCTAATTATGTATGTAACACATCAGATAGTCCTACTGCAAGTGAGAAAGGTCATGTGCAGTTGGCAACAGAATAGATTGTGTGTAATGAATTGTATAAATGTGAGCTACTAATCAAGTGGGGAGAGGTACTGTGTGCATTAGCACGTACAGAGGAACACGGGAGGATACAAGAAAACAACAGAAAAACGAAAGTAAGTAATAAATTACTACCATATATTTGTAAATAATTAGATAATGAAATGCCGCCAAGAAATACTACAGATATTCTAAGAAAATAAGTCTAATTCAATAATTTTCTCAGTGATGTAGCCAACTAATGACGCGTAGTGTAAGGAGCCAAAACATGTTTGGTTGGAAACAAAATACCTGTTTAGTTGCATCATAGAATTTTTCTTATGCGCACGATTAACATAATTCACGTAGCAACTAAATAAGAATAGAAATATTAACGAAACTATGGCTTTCCATGGGCAAAGCATGCAATTTAAAATTTCGCATGTGAAAAATATACACTGATCTGCAAAACAACGAAAGTCACATTCTCATGATGTGTCATTGTCAAGTAACATAACTAGATGAATCTTGGACCACTCGTGTAGAGAATTGCTGCAGTATAGTGCAAAAGGTAACTGCAAAAAATACGTAATAAGACGAGCAGAAATGACACATTGATTCAAACACAATAATTACACCGACGTCACGGTGGTTCATATCCGCTCCGATAGCTGAGTGGTCCGCGTGACAGATTACCGTCCTACGGGCCCGGGTTCGATTCCCGGCTTGTTCGGGGATTTTCTCCGCTCAGAGACTGGGTGTTCTGCTGTCTTCATCATCACTTCATCCCGCATCCGGCGCGCAGGTCGCCCAATGTGGCGTCGAATGTAACTCGACCTGCACCAAGGGGGCGAGACTTGCCCCACAGTTGGCCTCCCGGCCAATGACGCCAAACGCTCATTTCCATTACCGTGGTTCATGAGGGTCCCCTTGAAATTACGAGCGATGGATGCTTAATAGGATGTGTAATCACCGTGGACGGCAGTAAGGTACTCTGCAACGTGCTCCCATGTCACCCACAAGACTGGTAAGGAGTTCTTGAGATATGGCGTTCTATTCCTCCAGCAGATCGCTTGACCACTAAAGCGAGCGCACTAATAATGCTGTATGGCACATCTTTACATTTTGTAGAATCACGCGGAATAATGCTGTACACGCCAGTCTGTAGTAGTTGACCAGTTTATCGTCCGAGGGCAGCACTGAACAGCGAGGACAGAGACGCAGTTCTAGCGCCTCTGCGTGAACAGTGCTGTGTGTTACAAGAATGGCCGAGTGTAGTAAGGTGAAACTTACCGCAATTGTTTTGAAACGTGCAAAGCATCGCAGGAAAGCAAAAGTAATATCGGTAATTGGCAGGATATTAAGAGGAAAACGCTTGGTGATGCTGGTTTGGAACACAAATTACGGAGAGGAAAGGTTGTTCCTGCGAAACAGCCTCTAACACAAGTGAGTGGAATAATGCTGTATATGTTTCGTATGTCTATAGAGTAGCATGTATGTCCTGTACAGTGGCGTATGTGCCTTGGACAGTACAAGGCTCTAACGACATACGCTATGCGCATCTTCTGAAAACATTACAGTAAAAATATGTAACATGAATAAAATTAACTACAGTTCTGCGGTTATCATCGCAGAAAAAAATATAGCACACAATCTACGTATTGCTATGAAATTGCAAGAGAATGTAAAATTTGAGAGCTCAGTTGAATGTTAGGTTGTAATATTGAATGTTTACATGATTGAGAATCGTGTACGCAAAAGAAAGTGTGCTCAAAAGAAGGATGCAAGGACAGAAACCTTGAAATTAAGTTAAATCTGTACGAAGATGGTTCAAATGGCTCTAAGCACTATGGGACTTATCATCTGAGGTCATCAGTCCGCTAGACTTAGAACTACTTAAACCTAACTAACCTAAGGACATCACACATATCCATGCCCGAGGCAGGATTCGAACCTGCGATCGAATCAGCAGCAGCCGGCAGCGCTGGCCGATCGGTTCTAGGATCTTCAGTCCGGAACCGAGCGACTGCTACGGTCGCAGGTTCGAATCCTGACTTGGGCATGGATGTGTGTGATGTCCTTAGGTTAGTTAGGTTTAAGTAGGTCTAAGCCATAGGGGTCCCATACTGTTCAGAGCCATTTTTCGTAGCAGCAGCGCGGTTCCAGACTGAAGCTCCTAGAACCGCTTAGCCACAGCGGCCGGCTGTACGACGAATATTGCGAATTGACGTAAGAAGAGCAGTCAATTCACTTGATAAAATCCATGGAACAGGCGTGCCAGCCAGACGAAAGTTTGGTAAGACAGACGGTACTTCACGGAAAGAAGTTACTTTAATATATAAAGTCCATTCAAAAGCCGTGAGTCAACAAACGTTGCTTGACATATTCCGCATCACGTGGCGACGAATACAGACTCTTCAACTAAATTAAAAGGTGGAGTAACCAGTCCTAAAGATGGTCGAGGAAACCATTTCAATAGGCCGCATATCAAACGACGGCAGGGCTCTGATTCAGGAACACATTTCGTGTTTCCCAAAGCAGATGAGCTATTATAGGAGGAATAAATACTCAAAAGAATGTCTGCAATCCGATCTCAACCTCTGCAGAATGTGTCTATTGTTTAGCAATTCGCTTCCAGGTGAATCATTAAGCACGTCATACTATCAAATTGTTTTTCAAACAGATCTTAACTTGCGTTTCAGAACGGCTAGATCGCGGGACTAGCCGAGCGGTCTAAGGCGCTGCAGTCATGGACTGTGCGGCTGGTCCCGGCAGAGGTTCGAGTCCTCCCTCGGGCATGGGTGTGTGTGTTTGTCCTTAGGATAATTTAGGTTAAGTAGCTTGTAAGCTTAGGGACTGATGACCTTAGCAGTTAACCCATAAGACTTCACACACATGTGAATATGTGAACGGCTAGATCAGATGCTTGCAGGCACTGTGATTTGTTGTTTAACACAATGATCACAGCTTCAGTCGAAATAGAACTGCACAGTATTGAACTTGAGAGTCAGTTGCACCATGCAAAAGCAGACTAAGCATGCAAAGTGCTAAAAAACGATACAGAAACAACAATAAACACGTTATACGTGTTGACCTACAAAAGGTTTTAATTTGTCTTACAGTGACGCATCCCACGGTATTCTAACAGAAACTGTTATCGTCGTATAATTTCACAGTTTAAGGCTTCGCTACTGGATACATCGCAGTAAATTTGAGGATGAATCCATCGCAAGGAGAGTTTCAGCTGAAATAGCTTCCTGTCTTCTTAAATTTGTGACGAATAATTACAATACGCTTGAAGAAACTCTGGAACGCAAACTGAATGTGTGGTCTGACCGCTGTGTCGGACATAACAACAACTAAGAGTTTTTGCGTTTTGTTTTTATCTTGTCTGCTGCAAGCACTTTACAGAAATACATATAAATGGTCCTTAGCGTAAGTTAGATTAAGTAGTGTGTAAGACTAGGGACCGATAACCTCAGCAGTTTGGCCCCATGAGACCTTACCACAAATTTCCATTCATGTCCATTGTCATTCCGACGGACTTGGTCAATTCCAGCAGGATAATGCGACACCCTGCACTGCATTGCTACAGAATGGTTCCAGGAACACTCTTCTGAGTTTAAAGACTTCCGGTGGCCACCAAACTCCCTAGATATGAATATTATTGAGCATATTTGGGATGCCTTGCAACGTGCTGTTCAGAAGAGATCTCCAGTCCCTCGTACTATTATGGATTTATGGACAGCCCTGCAGGATTGATGGTGTCAATTCCATCCAGCACTACTTCAGACATTAGTCGAGTGTCGCGTCGCTGCACTTTTGCGTGCTCGCGGGGGGGCCATACATTATATTAGGCTGGTGTACAAGTTTCTTTGATTCTTCAGTGTACTTTGGAGGGTCAATATTGTCGTTTGAGAAACAAACTTCGGTAGAAAGAAAATCAGTCTAATTACTTACCCCCAATCCCAAAGAAAGCAGGTGTTGACAGATACGAAAATTACCGAACTATCAGTTTAATAAGTCACAGCTGCAAAATACTAACGCGAATTCTTTAGAGACGAATGGAAAAACTGGTAGAAGCCGACCTCGGCGAAGATCAGTTTGGATTCCGTAGAAATGTTGGAACACGTGAGGCAATGCTGACCCTACGACTTATCTTAGAAGAAAGGCAAACCTACGTTTCTAGCATTTTTAGACTGAGAGAAAGCTTTTGACAATGTTGACTGGAATACTCTCTTTCAAATTCTGAAGGTGGCAGGGGTAAAATACAGGGAGCGAAAGGCTATTTACAATTTGTACATAAAGCAGATGGCAGTTATAAGAGTCGAGGGACATGAAAGGGAAGCAGTGGTTGGGAAGGGAGTGAGACAGGGTTGTAGCCTCTCCCCGATGCTATTCAATCTGTATATAGAGCAAAAAGTAAAGGAAACAAAAGAAAAGTTCGGAGTAGGCATTAAAATCCAGGGAGAAGAAATAAAAACTTTGAGGTTCGCCGATGACATTTAATTCCGTCAGAGACAGCAAAGGACGTCGAAGAGCAGTTGAACGGAATGGACAGTGTCTTGAAAGTAGGATATAAGTGGAACATCAACAAAAGCAAAACGAGGATAATGGAATGTAGTCGAAGTAGAGAGGATATAAAATGTAGACTGGCACAATGGCAAGGAAAGCATTTCTGGAGAAGAGCAATTTGTTAACGTCGAGTATAGATTTAAATGTCAGGAAGTCGTTTCTGAAAGTATTGGTATGGAGTGTAGCCATGTATGAAAGTGAAACGTGGGCGATAAATAGTTTGGACAAGAAGAGAATAGAAGCTTTCGAAATGCGGCGCTACAGAAGCATGCTGAAGATTAGATGGGTAGATCACATAACTAATGAGGAGGTACTGAATAGGATTGGAGAGAAGAGAAATTTGTGACACAACTTGACTAGAAGAAGGGATCGGTTGGTAGGGCATATTCTGAGGCATCGAGGGATCACCAATTTGATATTGGAGGGCAGCGTGGAGGGTAAAACTCGTAGAGGGAGACCAACAGATGAATACAATAAGCAGATTCATAAGGATGTAGGCTGCAGTAGGTACTGGGAGATGAAGAAGCTTGCACAGGATAGAGTAGCATGGAGAGCTGCATCAAACCAGTCTCAGGACTGAAGACCACAACAACATACTTACCTCACTACCCCGTATTCGTTGACAGGGCGTTAAACAGAAGTCATGTTTTCTCTCCGAAGAAATTGACCTTAAGGGAAGAATTGCCGTCGGGGCTGTGGCTTAGATATTGATGAACGAGAGTCTGGTTTCCAGGAATATCCAGCAGAATTAACGGTGACCCGCGTTGGTACCAGTGAAACGCCTTGGCAGTATATCGCAGCAGGTTGTCGTATAAGCTCGCAAGGCTGCGTGTACGCTGGCGGAATTAATTAAGAGAGCTCCCTCTCGCTGGCGTAAATATCGACAAATAGTTGTCATATTGCGGCGCGCTTTGATCCCGGCGCGGTGGTGCATTCTTGTGGGCCGTTGCCGCGCACGCCCATTGCTGTCTCCGATTATTTAATTAAACGGCGCACCGCTGCGTGCTACGTCGACAGCCGGCAGGTAGTGAGCACAGCGCCGCGTTTCCGCCGCCACCGATCGCGAAGGCGCGCCCGCGTTCCCCGACCTGCATGCCACAGCAAGAGATTGCCACCCCGAGGGATGCAATATACGCTCTGCTGGCCAGCAAAATGCAACACCGCGAAGGATAGCAAATAGCGAAATTTTACCTATTAAGCGCATGCAGAACAGTAGGGAAATTTACGATGTTGGATTCGGTGTGCTCAACAGCATGGTCATCACAAAACTTACCGGGTGTCAGTGAGCAAATTTTTGTGGGTGTGTGTGTGGGGGGGGAGGGGGGGTTGTGGGGGGAGGGGGGGGGAGGGTTGAGGGTTGGGGCGGTGAAGAGGAGGAGGAGGAGGAGGAGGAGGAGGAGGAGGAGGAGGAGGAGGAGGGGGGCAACTACATCTACCGGCTGATCAAAAAGTCAGTATAAATTTGAAAACTTAATAAACCACTGAATAATGTAGATAGAGAGGTAAAAATTGACACACATGCTTGGAATGACATGGGGTTTTATTAAAACCAAAAAAAGTATTGCTAGATGCGTGAAAGATCACTTGCGCGAGTCGTCTGGTGATGATCGTGTGTTCAGACGCCACTTTCGTCATGCTTAGCCTCCCAGGTCCCCAGACCTCAGTCCGTGCTATTATTGGCTTTGGGGTTACTTGAAGTCGCAAGTGTATCGTGATCGACCGACATCTCTAGGGATGCTGAAAGACAACATCCGACGCAAATGCCTCACCATGACTACGGACATGCTTTGCAGTGCTGTTCACAACATTATTCCTCGACTACAGCTATTGTTGAGGAATGATGTTGGACATATTGAGCATTTCCTGTGAAGAACATCTTTGCTTTGTCTGACTTTTTGATCACCCGGTAGACCCATACCCCCCGAAGCCACCTGACTGTGTGTGGCGGAGAGTACCTTGAGTACTTCTATCGGTTCTCCCTTCTATTCCAGTCTCGTATTGTTCGAGGAAAGAAAGATTGTCGGTATGCCTCTGTGTGGGCTCCAAGCTCTCTGATTTTATCCTCATGGTCTCTTCGCGAGATATAAGTAGGAGGGAGCAATGTACTGCTTGACTCCTCGGTGAAGGTATGTTCTCGAAACTTCAACAAAAGCCCTTACCGAGCTACTGAGCGTCTCTCTTGCAGAGTTTTCCACTGGGGTTTATTATCATCTCCGTAACGCTTTCGCGATTACTAAATGTTCATGTAACGAAGCCGCAGCTCTCCGTTGGATCTTCTCTATCTCTCCTATGAACCGTACCTGGTACGGATCCCACACCGGTGAGCAGTATTCAAGCAGTGGGCGAACAAGTGTACTGTAACCTACTTCCTTTGTTTTCGGACTGCATTTCCTTAGGATTCTTCCAATGAATCTCAGTCTGGCATCTGCATTGCTGATGATCAACTTTATGTGATCATTCCATTTTAAATCACTTCTAATGCCTAATCCCAGCTAATTTATGGAATTAATTGCTTCCAGGTTCTAACCTGCTTGATTGTAGCTAAATGATAAAGGATCTTTCTTTCTTTGTATTCGCAGCACAATACACAATATACCACAGCATCATCCACAAAAAAGCCTCAGTGAACTTCCAATGTCATCCACAAGGTCATTTATATATATTGTGAATAGCAACGCTCCTACGACACTCCCCTGCGGCACACCTGAAATCACTCTTACTTCGGAAGACTTCTCTCCATTGAGAACGACATGCTGCGTTCTGTTATCCAGGAACTCTTCAATCCAATCACACAATTAGTATGCTCTTACTTTGTTCGTTAAACGACTGTGGGGAACTGTATCAAACGCCTTGCGGAAGTCAAGAAACGCGGCATGTACCTGGGAATCCGTGTCTATGACCCTCTGAGTCTCGTCGACGAATAGCGCGGGCTGGGTTTCACACGAACGTCTTTTTCGAAACCAATGCTGATTCCTAAAGAGTAGATTTCTAGTCTTCAGAAAAGTCATTATACTCGAACATAATACATTTTCCAAAATTCTACAACTGATCGACAGTAGAGATATAGGTCTATAGTTCTGCACATCTGTTCGACGTCCCTTCTTGAAAACGTGGATGACCTGTGCCCTTTTCCAATCTTTTGGAAAGCTACGCTCTTCTAGAGACCTTCGGTACCACGGCTGCAAGAAGGGGGGCAAGTTCCTTCGCGTACTCTGTGTAAAATCGAACTGGTATCCCATCAGGTCCAGCGGCCTTTCCTCTTTTGAGCGATTTTAATTGTTTTTCTATCCCTCTGTCATCTGTTTCGATATCTACCATTTTGTCATCTGTGCGACAATCTAGAGAAGGAACTACAATGCAGTTTACCTCTGTGAAACAGCTTTGGAAAAAAGACATTTAGTATTTCGGCTTTTAGTCCGCAATCCTCTGTTTCACTACCATTTTGGTCACAGAGTGTCTGGATATTTTGTTTTTATCCACCTACCGCTTTGACATAAGACCAAAATTTCTTAGGATTTTCTGCCAAGTCAGTACGAGGAGGAGGAGGGACAACGACTGTGTTCGCAAGCTAATCATCTGTGGAAGAAAACCATCGACTTCATCAATTAATGTAAGTGCTGAATAAACGTTTTGAAACACTTTTTACTCCGAAAATTTGGACCTTCTTTTCTCATAGATTTACGTTCATCAGTATCTCATCTCCTACCATCCGAACTGGTGGAAATACGGCTGTAAGGACATGTCGTGAGTCGTGTTCGGTTGGCTCAGTCGGTAGAGCACTTGCCCACGGAAGTCAAAGGTGCCGGTTTCGAGTCTCTGTCCAGCAAGCAGTTCAGATCTACCAGAAATCAGCGTACACTCCGCTGCAGAATGAAAAATTCATTTTGAGTTTTGCCTCGTTTTTCAGCCAATTTCCAGGTACTATATCCTGAGAAAGCAACCTCACTCATAAACTTCAATGACAACGGTAGTGCTTTCGCAACCGGCACAGAAACTTCATAGAATTGTCTCTATAGGAAACAGATTAACAGAATTTTAACTAGGAATAGTGTTGGAGTAGTGAAAAGACGAGTAATGAGCCTCAAAATGTAGACGAAACTTGTGCAAGACAGATACACGTACGATATAAAACTAAGGATCCGGTGCTAGAACTTTTTAATCTTGATAAACAATAACGAAATTTATGTAGAGAGACTCATCTGATGAAGTCGCTCTTCCGAACTGCTGACATCAGCAACTGCATCACATCTTCTTCCTCAGCCAGTTTAGGTTGAGAAAATGTTGAATTTGTTGCGGGACATCAAGGAATATTCGCGTTTCAGCCCCTATAGTTTCATGAAGTTCCGATGTATGGCGGCACTATAAATAGCCTTCAGAATGGCGTCCGTAACGGATGTGCATTTCAAGCAGAGAGCTGTTATTTAGTTTCTTTTGACGGAAAGCCAGAGCACCGTAGATATTCATAGGCGCTTGCAGAATGTCTACGTAGACCTGGCAGTGAACAAAATCACGGTGAGTCGTTGGGCGAGGCGTCTGTAATCATCGTAACAAGGTCGAGCGCGCCTGTCCAATCTGCACACAGCTGTGAACGTGCGGACACTCCCATGTGAAATGATCGGCGTATCACAATCAGGCGCCTCGCTGCACCTCACACAAGTCTGCGAGCCCGAGAGGAGCTCACAAAACTTCATTGGATTATACTTTCCTTATCTATACTGCAACCCGGAAAGCGCACCTTCCGGCTTCGATCTGTTTGGCCCAATGAAGGACCCACTCAGCGGGTAGCAGTACATGGTTGATGGCGAGGTCACTCATGCAGCGAGATATCGGCTCCCACTTCGACCAGGTGAGTGGTACCGTGCGGGCATACAGGCCGCCCCATTGAGATTGTATGGCCGCCGCATTGAACGGAGATTATGTTGAAAGATATGGTTTTGTATCCAAAAGAGTAAGGAATAGCATGGTGCATAGGAATCCTGTACAAAACCAGTCTGCATAAACAGGATACTTTCCTGCCGTTATACAGACAGGAGTAACACCACCAGCAATCGGCCAATGGTATAAACGCCCAGAAGATGACCCCTACGTCGGGTTGAAGGCGGTTGGCGGTATAATAATAATAAATGCGATTAAGACTGTTTTTGAATAATTGGGAGTGTAAGTCGGCTGGGGAACGGCTGCAAAAGTCGGCACATTTGCTACGAACACTGTGTTTGAGTGGTTCAGTAGTTAACGCAGCTGCCTGGTAAGCAGGAGATCCCAATTTCGAGTCTCGGTCTGGCACACATTTTCAATCGTCGCTGATGATTTCACATAAAGTTGCGAAACAGCTGATTCCATGTGCGAAAGAACAGACACCACTCAGTCATATAATTCCTTTATGTTTTAAGACGTTTCTCCTTGTGGAATAAGAAACTCTGCGAGGAAGCGAGATCGAGCGCCTCGTAACCGGCAGATCGCATTTCCTCGTCGTAGGTATGGGTCGATAGGTCGCGCTACCCAGCCGCAGCTCGTGATGTATACGAGGATTATCGGCCGCGCGATTAGGGGAAGGCTGCAGTCCTGGTGCAGCCAACATCACATCGCCCCCCCCCCCCCCCACCGCCGCTACCGTCCTCGGCCCCGCCCATTGGCTTCCCCCTCCACCCCGTCCCACCCCTACGGCGGCCGCGACACGGGGCACAATCATGTCGATACGGTAATCCCATCAGCGGCCAGACCGCCCCGGCTGCTACGGTGGTAATTATTTTGCCGTGTTAAACCGCCCCGCGCGCCGTCGCGGCCGCCACACCATTAGCATGCCCCTCACCCCCCCTACCTACCACCCCTCTCTGTCCGCTCCCTCCATAACCATCCTCTGGAGCTCCCCTCCCGCCCCCCCCCCCCTTCCCATTACCCTAGCACCACCACTTCCCTGCGGCAACGCGCCCCGATGCCCGCACACTTCTCTAAATATTGATAGAAACGCACGATTATATCATTAAGCTAATGGCGGCCGCCGAATTAATATTGCCGCAGCTGCTCTCGCGGGTACGGTTGCCGCCCGCCGTTGGGTCGCATTGTATTGCAGCAGCGGACGCATCCAGCAACGCGCGTGGCCCGTCCAACACGCACTTGCATCGCCGTCGGATACAGCTGCCGTTACATACGCAATTACCGTGCGCGCACACTCGCCGCCGCTGATCCCTAGCTTTTTTTGTTTTGGCCGATAAACAGCTTTTCGATTATAGGAAATGTAAACTAGCTGTTAACTGCCCTAAAAGCGGTTTACATACGTTCAGCGCAACCTTAAAAGTAAAATGAAACGCCAGAAAGATTCTAAATGGCAGTGTAACGCAAATTTTACTTTCCATTTTCCTATTGAGTTATTGCCCATTTTGGTACTGAGTTACCTCGATCCAACTTAGCCCGCTCTTTTCAAGGTAGGATATTTATTTTTATCGAACCTACCTATTACGTATGCTACCGTCATGCATGTACCACCGAATATTCAGCTGACACCTCTTCTACTTTCCTGTCTCTATTCAGCCGCTCTCTCCAGACCTAAACGGGCAAATCTCGTAGTATACAAATGGTTCAAATGGCTCTGAGCACTATGGAACTTAACATCTGAGGTCATCAGTCCCCTAGAACTTAGAACTACTTAAACCTAACTAACCTAAGGACATCACACACATCCATGCCCGAGGCAGGATTCGAACCTGCACCGTAGCGGTCGCGCGGTTCCAGACTGAAGCGCTCAGAACCGCTCGGCCACCAGCGGCCGGCTCGTAGTGTACATTTTGCTTCTTTTGACATTAAAGCATAATTTTGCACATTTCTCTCTTTACGTTATTCCGTTGCTCAAAGGAGGAGGGCGACCTGCACTACAACCCGACTTCTTTTTGAACTTGATTCTTTTCAACCAAATTTGATTCAAAATGATTCTGAAACCACAGAGGGTTTCTCAATTTTGTGTATGACTCATTGAATTCATTTCAACACATGTCTGCCAAGTCAGAGACATCACTTTTTAACGCACAAATACACCGACACACAGATGAGTTTGGCGGCAACCAAATTCTTTCATCTATGGACCCATAAGTGTTACAGCCCTCCGATTCCATTAGTACTTTTTGTAGTATTCAAGGAAATTTCGAAACTGGAAATTGTTCTCCTTTTTAATTAACGAGTGCTACGTCATGTCGTCTAAGAACTGTAGAGTCCACAGGACTTCATTCTTACCGAACGGGCAAGACAAGTTGACGTAAAGCTCTCGATTCTTCACAGTCGAATCTCAGCAAATTTGCAGTACGACTACTGCGTTTCGCAGCTTGGAGTATTTGGGTGGAAGATCTCACGAAAGCCTTTGCACTAATCAGAAGACTGGAGCCGTCTTAAACTTCCACCTGGAACAATAACAGCTTAGGCAAAAGCATTAACTCTCTCGGCTTCTCTCTCTCCATAGCGGGCGCGCGTCTTGTTCCTGTGTGTGTGTGTGTGTTTGTGTGTGTGTGTGTGTATGAGTGTATGCGTGTGTGTATGTAAATTCTTTTTCATCCTCAATTCCACACACACATTGGCAGGCCAAAACGTTTATACAAGGGTTTTCTTCAGCCAGAGACCACCAAGCTCTGCGACTTGGTTAAATGTGTTCGCAGTTGGGATTATATCAGATTTGTAATCCAAGCGTTCGCGTGATAACCAAAAAACTTATTCGGAAATTTGGGTACAGCAACAGGAACTATTTTTAATTAATTTCTGCGATAATGTGGTCCTAGACATTCCGTATCATCGTACGTCACTGTTAACTGCCAATTTTAATTCTTCCGGCTTTTATCTGACTGCATGTCGAGAAGTAGAATATCGATAATCACCGAAACGTAACTGCTTCAACACATTATGACATTTAAATTGCTAGAAAATTGAATCTCTTTGTGCAGACAGATCCTTTCAAATGACGTTTGCGATCGCCCTGTGGGAGCGCTGGTCACTGACATTGAATACCGTCCGTTGGTCGTGTGCTCTCCCAGTGTGCAGACTGGTCAGGTGCGCACTGTAGCATGTTATTTAAAATCATGACTACTTGTGATAGTACCCAACAAATTAGATAAATCATGCGCGCCAGGTTTTGTAATAATCTAAAATTTCATGTCGAAAAGTTTTATTGCTTGTTGTGGCACACATGCATTTTCCACAGTAATGTAAATTCTCGGTTATTGGTGTTCCTGTAACGAATCGAAAGATAACACCCAAAATTACTTGTTGAGTGTGTCTCGGTGACTCACTCTGATATTAGTAACTACGTCCATGTGAATAGACCTAAACTGATCATACGTGTTTGGTGAATTTTTCTTGGATTATCAGCTGAGTTTTGTCGTCATGCTGTAACGTTTCGACGAGTTTCTTACTCGTCATCTTGAGACAAGACATCGCCTGAAGACAACGAGTAGGAAAATTGTTGAAACGTTCCTGCAACATGACGCCAGCACTGTGCTCCACATTTCATCAAAGCAAGGAGGCGATGCAATATTAAAATTATAGTTGGCCCAAAATAGCATGTTCAAATGGTTCAAATGGCACTATGGGACTTAACTTCTAAGGTCATCAGTCCCATAGAACTTAGAACTACTTAAACCTAATTAACCTAAGGACATCACGCACATCCATGCCCGAGGCAGGATTTGAACCTGCGACCGTAGCGGTTGTACGGTTCCAGACTGTAGCGCCTAGAACCGCTCTGCCAAACCGGCCGGCAAAATAGCATGTCTTTTAAAACATACAGGTGTGCTCTGGTGTGTAGTTGCACTAATAAGGGTATTGTGAATGCAATTCTACCACCGAACCAGAGATAAATAACAGTAAAGCACTAGTAAGGAATTAAAATCAAGTAAGGAAAGAAACAATATAGTGTCACAAGGTTTAAGGTATTAGCGGTAGCACGGTACGCGATTAGCATTTTCAGGAGGAATTCTCTAACGTGTAGCGCACATTGCGAGATAGCATCGTGTCCGCCGAAAGAGGACCCTAGAACCAAGACGCCGCGGTAGCCTCTCGCTGTTGTCTTTTACTGGTAGGAGAGGCCCAGCCGTTGCGTACTAAGTCCCCGATGGCGCAGAGCGGGCGCCTAATTTTCAGAAATAAATAAATCCCGTAATTCCGCCTCAGTAAAGAAATTCCGGCTCAGTAAAGAAATTCCTAATTATTAAAAGTTTGGCCTCGGAGGTCGTGATAACGTCGCCGGCAGCCGATCAACTCTGATGGAAGCATTAAGGTACTTAACGCTCCAATTAAACTCGGGCTATTACTGAAGGGGACGTTCAGAGTACACTCCGGTATCGCGCGCGAGCAGCCGAGGGAATAATTAAGACCACCTCTAAATATCGCTGTTTTTACTGTCAAGGTAAAGTATCCGGAATGGGGGCGGTATAAGGTCCTTCCGCAGTATTTACGGACCAGATAAACGGAATGGGAACGTCGTGATAGGTCCTAGAAGAACACGATGTTAATAGACGTATCGCTACGGTCGAACGATTGGCAAAACCGTGCGCGTCAGCTGAAGATTTCCGAGCGCCTGCCCCGTCGAGTGATGCCCTGTGGAGTGGCGTATGGGCGAAGCGACAGCAAACGGAGGGGGGCGGAAAACGTCGTAAACGCCGAGTCAGCCGTAAACGGGATTGTGAGTGGTGTGGGTGGGGGTGGGGGTGGGGAAGGGTAAGTGGGAGGAGGAGGAGGAGGAGGGAGGAAGCTTGGCAGCAAGTCATTCGCTCAGCTGCCGGCAGTTCTCTACACAAACGCAGTCTATCTGCCTCATTGGACTAAATCACACAGACTTCCTGGAGCTGTGGCAACTCGTAAAAACATGTATCTCATCTGGACAGAGGCGAAAAATTTCTCGTCCGCGCCACAAAACGGAAGCGAGACTCGCAGCGAACAACGAAACCTGTTATGCCGCGGGAATGAAGTGTAATCTCTTTCCACACCATCCTTGAGTTTCGCAAAACATTTTCAGGAACTGTCTGCAGTAAAGTGTTGGATTGTAAACTTTCTTGTAGTGCCTCAGCATAGTCTAGAGAGACAGTGTGTATATCTAAGGAACTACTTTCTTTATCATTTTACAACGACATCTATGCTCCGCAAGCTACCTTACGGTGTGGCAGAGAGTACTTTGTGTACCGCTATCATTCCTCCTCCACCTTCCACCGTCCTTTTTCTGTTCCTTCAAGGCTGGTTTGCGGGGAAAACTATTATTCTTTAACCTCCACGTCAGACTGAATGTCTCTAATTTTACTTTCTTGGTCTTTTTACAATATGTGTGTAGGAAGAAGAAACACATATGCTGATTCTTTCAGGAATATACTCTCGGAACTTTAGCAGTAAACTAGACTGTGATGCAGAACGCCTCTCTTGCATTGACTGCCACTGGCTGAACATTTCCGTGACGCTTTCGCTTTTACAAAACGAACCTGTAACAAAATTTGATGCTCGTCTTTGGACTTTTTCTATTTCCTCTACCAATCCTATTTGGTGCGGATCCCATACTGACGGCCAATATTCAAGTATATGTCGAACGAGGGTTTCGTAAGATGTCTCTTTAAGGGATGGACTACACTTGCTGAGGGTTCTTCCAATGAATCTCAGTCCTGAATCTGCCTCACTTGCGATTAGTTTTATGTGGTCGTTCCACTTTAAACCGCTCCGTAGTCATACTCCTCGATATTTTACGGTTATACAGCTTCTAGTGACTGCAGAACAATCATGTAATTTTACAATAATCAGTCAATTTATTCGCAATACGTAAGATTTGTTTATACTGAGGGTCACCTGCCAATCCCTTGCATCAATTGTCGATCCTCTACAGGTATTCCTGTATATAATAACACCATTCGCGAAATGCCTCGTGCAACATCCGACGTTATCCACTAGGCCATTTATACACAGTGTGTCAAGGGTACAGGAGCAGATATTTTTATTGGTGGCTGAGGACAGTCTACTGAACAACAGCATTTACTTCGTTCGCAGACAAATAATTGTAACTATTAGGAGTACTACGTTTCTAGGTTGGTTAGTACCTGCAAGTACACGTGGAAAGAGCAAGCCTTTAATGCTTATTTTCCTCTGTGCGTTTGGAAAGGTGTTGAAATGTGGACGCGTGAACGCAAAATGGTTAGTCTAAGCTGACGGGTGTAGTACATTTACAAGTAAACCTACCCAAGGAATGCACTTCGGTATTGTTTGGCTTTGAATATGCTGAAGTGCAGAGCTACAAAAGAGACCCATATTTCATTATATGTGCCTTATGGCTGTTAAGGTGGTGAAACATCACCTTGAAAAAATTGAGTTTAATATTTCTGAATGAATATCATATAAATGGTAATAGATACAAACAACTTCAAATAAAAGTTCCATAGTTTTTAAAGTACATTACGACGATGCACAACTATTTGTCGAAAAAGTAATTTTTTCGAAATTCCTTCCAATTCGCCATTTTTTCCCACAACACTGCTGTGCTTCCTCATTATTTTACAGTTTTCCAATAATGTTACAACAGTATCATACAAACAATTCCAAATATTAAGTAATTATGTCTGAAAAGGTAAAAAACTTGGGAACAAAAAATACACAAAATGCAAAAAGAAAACATAAATACAACAGAATTTGTTTTATGTTTCAGAAAATTAAAATAAAATATATATGTACAGAACAGTATATACAGAATATACATTTAGAGTATATTTATCTGGGAAACACTTATTAAACAATCGAATATGGCTATTGGCTCTGCAGCGGACACCTGTCGGGTGCGCGTACAGTGGTATGCACATATATCTAGCTTATTTCTGACAAATGCGTCTTTGGAATAGCACTTCATCGTATATGACTGATTTTTATATTAAAAGCTATACGTTTTGCTACTTGTCAAATGTCGAAACGAAAAACAAAATAGTGTGCACGGTGGAGGGGAATTCGAAAAAAATGACTTTTTCGACAAATGTGGGTGCACAGCTGTAATGTACATTAGAAACCATTGCACTTTCATTTGAAGGTTTTTTATGTCTGTTACCGTTCCAGCGGCATTCATTCAGAAATATTAATCTCAGTTCTTTTCCAAGGTGGTACTTCATCAGCTTAACGGATGTATTGGCACCTATAAAAAAATATGTCTCTCTTATGTTGCTGTACACCACAACTTATTCAGAAACGTTCGTAATCGAAGTATATCCCGTCTGTAGGTTTACTTGTTAGTGTCGCAGTTACGACCGTGCACAAAAACACAGAGGAAAAACCACTAACACACTGGAGTGGGTACATACTAAGGTGTCAATGATCACAATACCTGCTGTTACAATCTTAACAGGCTGTACCTAGCGGAAGGTAATGGTGTTGGCCACACTCCCATGAGGTACGCCTGAAGTTACTTTTATGTCTGAAGATTTAGCTTTGTTGAGGATGATACGCTGGGTATTGCTTCCTAGAAACTCTAAAGTTCAGACACACAGCCGATCTGGTATTGTGTACACTTGTATTTTGTACATTAGGCGGCAGTGAGGAGCTGTATTGAATGTCTTCCAGAAGTGAAGGAACACACCAACAATCTGGGCGCTGGTATTTACTTTTTTCTGGGTCTCGTAGACGAAACGGAGCGAGCAGGACTTGACACGATCGTTATTTTCGCAGCCCTAGTTGATTCCTACAAAGGTGATTTTCGGTCTCTAGAAATAGAGAATGTAGTACTCACTCCTTCAGGCCACGAGTTGCCTACCGGGACCATCCGACCGCCGTGTCATCCTCAGTGGAGGATGCGGAGAGGAGGGGCGAGGGGTCAGCACACCGCTCTCCCGGTCGTTGTGATGGTATTCTTGACCGAAGCCGCTACTATTCGGTCGAGTAGTTCCTCAATTGGCATCACGAGGCTGAGTGCACCCAGAAAAATGGCAACAGCGCATGGCAGTCTGGATGGTCACCCGTCCAAGTACCGACCATTCCCGACAGCACTTAACTTCGGTGATCTCACGGGAACCGGTGTAACCACTGTGGCAAGGCCGTTGGCAGAGAATGTAGTACATGTTCCAAAATTCTACAACAGACTGACGCCAAGCCTGTAGTGTTGTGCATCTATTCCAAGATTCTTCTTGAAAGCAGGAATGTCTTGCGCTTTTTTCCAGTCACTACAAACACTTGGCTCCTCCAGCGACCTACGGTGCGATAGTCCTCAGTGGCTCAGTTAGTAAGTCACTGTTGTCCCATCTTGACCAGTGTTACATATTTCTTTACTATGGACCAACTCAGAGTCAATGTCAGAATAGTTTGCTACAGTGATACTGTGCGTGGATAATACCTGAAGTTCGTATCCATACGCTACGAACTGTAAAGTGGTTTTCGCAGTGTACAGGGTGTTCAAAAAATGGCTCTGAGCACTATGGGACTCAACTGCTGAGGTTATTAGTCCCCTAGAACTTAGAACTAGTTAAACCTAACTAACCTAAGGGCATCACAAACATCCATGCCCGAGGCAGGATTCGAACCTGCGACCGTAGCGGTCTTGCGGTTCCAGACTGCAGCGCCTTTAACCGCACGGCCACTTCGGCCGGCTGTAC
The DNA here is from genome assembly GCF_023898315.1 of Schistocerca nitens. Taxonomy (NCBI): domain Eukaryota; kingdom Metazoa; phylum Arthropoda; class Insecta; order Orthoptera; family Acrididae; genus Schistocerca; species Schistocerca nitens. Next base: position 109,540,352 of record NC_064614.1, on the reverse strand, counting down.
AGGGTGTATCGCAGATAATAGTGAAAACTGATACGGGTGGAAATACACGATCAAAGACGCAAAATCGTTGCAGCAGACATGGTTTCATCAATGCGAAGTTTTGCAGATATGTTGTTAGGAGTTTGTATTCATTGTGAAATATAGACAAAGAAGTGTTCGGCTCGTTACGTTAGCTTTAAACAACGAGACCAAAAATGATGTCAGTCTGGAATGAAACCACAAGGTGCCACGATTAAATGAAACATAATCTCGGCATCTAACCCTAACGTAAGGAGAAGTACTTCTCGGGTGCATTAATAAAAAGGTGAATATTTAAGTGATAATTAGTGAGGTAGCTATTCTCAGTGTTCAGTGCCTGTACATAACAGAACTGAAAGCAGAGAAAGTATACACTTCGCAAGGAAATGAGACAACAGAATGTAGAGAGAGAGAGAGAGAGAGCTTGGTTCTTAAGGAGACTACGAAGGAAGCGAGAAAAAGCCAGAGAGACCTAAAATGTAAAAAAAAATATCGTTACTGGTTTTTCGATAGTGGTATCTGATGAGCCACGAATAATTTAAAACATCCGTACGCACGTAGAAATCATGTGCGATTAGGCAAATGGCTTCCGTTAAAAGGATCCCACGGGACGCAAACAGAAACAAACTGAAAGACGTAAGTACAATTACTAAACGCAGCAATATAACAAAAAAACTGTCAAAGAATACAAACTGTAGTGAAAAGAGAAATAGGAAGTGCCCATTCGGAGAGCGATATTTGTCGTTGAATACGTTTATTTCCTTTATCGTATTTGGGCCTCTCACTTCAAATGAATAATGTTTTGTTTGGTAACACCGAGAATTATAAAGCCTGTGAAAAACTCTACAGAAATGTAAATTCTGAGTCGGGAAAAAGTTAGGGAATTGTTCATTAGCGAGAAGACAAGTGCTATTCATCATTCCTCCGTTTTATTACTTATTCCTTGGAACCGACTCGGATGAGAGCATTCATGTTGCTTTTGGCTTCGCTTTGTCCCACGTCCAGTTTATTCTTTTTCTTTATCAATGAAAATCGATTACGTAAACTATGTTACTTGGAAGTTTCATTAGAATTTCATAGTATGGACAGATCACTATCCGTGCATGGCGTCGTCGCTGGCGGCGCAGTGTGCCTGTGTATCGCAGTTTGAAGGCGATTGATATTGACTTGGCTGGGCAGTTTAATAAACAGCAATTGATTGGAGGTCCCAATGTTTTTCGTGGACTGCATCTGAACTTCATTTGTGATGTTCAGGCTGTGTTTGGAGGTAGTACATGGCTCACACTGCCTGTTGTATGGGGCAACCAAGCAGATTATGGTGGCCTTAAAGCTCTTCCAGATGCTAACATTTTGGCTTGGAAGACGTGGAGTATTGCTGAGACTACAGGACTGTTGGCTAAACAGCCTTATGGTACTCTTGTTCCAAGCATGCCATTTGTTTTGACTACGAGAAGGACGAAGAAGTTAAATGCTGATGAGTACCTGTTTATATGGGTGAAAGTCGGCAATGGCAATTGTAAAATAAAGATCAACGGTGACTGTATGATTTATTATAGACAATAAAGTGTGTTCTGTCCTTTCCTTATCTCTATTCCTTATCTGCCCCCTTTTTTTATTAAAAAAAGACCGTGTATTAACTTTTATATATATATATATATATATATATATATATATATATATATTACGTCTGAATGTACAGATTTCAGATCAAGAACTAAACAAAAGCCAGTGTGATAGTATAAGGGAAATAAATTAACAGCGTAGCAACCCGTCAACATCCAGGTCAATGGAAGTGGTACACACAATGGTGAATCAGGAAGTATGTCAATCAACAAATACTTGAAACGCAGAAGCCATGATAACTACACCGACGTCTGTGCACTGGAGCAACGGCAGTACTACGTTAGTGTACAGTGATGAGTCCGGAAATATTCTCGCTCTAGCGAGTCTAGAAAACGGCACGGCGTTTCGCACAATCTCGAAACGCCCTAGATTACTCTTTTTTAATTACTTTGTGACGTAAAGAAATTCTTTTTGTTACATAAAGTAATTAAGGCAACACAAATTGTGAAAGAATATTATTTAAACTGCGTGAAGCTGTTTCTCCTTTTTTTGGCGCAGAAGGAATTCTAATTAATTCCTCTGCAGATGTCAGCGTCTTTCTCGGTGATTTTAAAACAGACGCGCCGCTGGAAGAAGAAGGAGGAAGCATCTTCGAAATTACTTTCCTACCGGTAGGACGCAGCTGATTTAAGTAGTATTTACGAGTAACAAAGACAAATCTAGAAATAGTCATGGGTTAGAATAAAACTGGTTTTTCGTACAGTTATGGCGTGTACGCCACCAGTGTATGTGGCTCACTAGGCTTATTAACTCAGTTTAGCCTTATAATTGGAATGAGCACTGGAAAATTTTAGGAAATTGTTCATTTGAGAGAAGACGAGTGCTGTTTACCTTTCCCCACTTTTATTACTTATTCTTTGGGACCGACTCGGATCAGAGTACGAAAGCATTCTCGTCACATTACATACTTCTCTTCTTGCTTATTCGAAACGTAAAACAAAAACAGAGTTACATTAAAGAGGCTAAATGCATTGTATTACTGGACGAAATTAGCATTTAAGACCAGAAAAATGTCTGAAACTGTCTTCCTGACACTGTGTACATCACGAAAGCACTGTTGCGTGCACGTGGCAGAAATGAAGAACAAGAAGCAGTCGTAAACAGCAGTCTGATACTATTTTGGGACATGCATTATGGCTGCGCCGGTTACAACCAACGTACATCGAAAGTCAGTAGCGCCATCTCCCTTGTCATACCTTAATGGCTACAACGCTTAGCATATGCAAAAAATGCACTAAGGAGACTGTCTACACTACTCTTGTCCGTCCTGCCCTAACGTGCTGCTATGCTGTGTAGGATACTTACCAGGTAGAATTGACGGAGAACGTGGAAGAAGTTCAAGGGGAGTCAGTTCATTCCATCGCGAAACAGGGCAGACAGTGTCAGGAATATGGGACGCAGGTTGGGGTAGCAATCATTAAGACAAAGGAGTTTTTCGTTGCAGCGGGAGGTTTTCACAAAAGTTACACTACCAACGTTCTCCTCCGAATGCGAAAATAAGTTATTGACACCCAACTACAGAATCCGGCGCTTAAATCCGAACAAATGAACCTTTTTTTTAAAAAAAAGTAAATGTATTAAAACAAAATACAAATAAAGATGAAAATCCTTTGACATAACTAGTTGTAGAGCAACATTACTCAATGCAACCCCCTTCAGCCGCAATGACCGTCTCCAATCTTGTTCTGAAACGATCGCACGCACTTTTTAAAACAGCGCTGTCCATATCGGTGAATACTGCTTCGATAGCGATGCTTAGAGATGCGATATTAGGGTGCCCCGTCTTATTGTAAATCTTTCATCTACGCTCCAAACATATAGTTCAAATGGCTCTGAGCACTATGGGACTTAACTTCTGAAGTCATCAGTCCCCTAGAACTTAGAACTACTTAAACCTAACTAACCTGACATCACACACATCCATGTCCAAGGCAGGATTCGTACCTGTGACCGTAGCGGTCGCGCGGATGCAGACTATAGCGCCTAGAACCGCTCGGCCACCCGGTCCGGCCAAAACATATAGTCGACGGGGTTCAAATGCGGGCTATTCGGGGGCCACAACTCCTTTCACCACGACATGTCAACGTTATCCGAGAGCCAGTTATGGACTAAACTACTCGTAAGAGGTCCTCTGCCGTCCAACGCATTGTTCGCTCTCTGACATTCAATACTGATGCCAATTTCCTCAGCGATTGCCCCGGATTCTCTGAAATAACCGCCTGAGATTTACGATGACTGCCGCGGTTAGTGACACTCGTTTCCTTGAATGAGATTAGCGGAACCTTCACCAGACTTCTCCGAAGCATTATCCTTGAGCACAATATTGTAAACAGTTGAATTCGGGTATCCGAAGAATCGAACTACTTCAGTGGGCGAACGTCCAGCACGAAGACTTTCAATATTCGCGGCTTTTCGGTTGTACTCCGCACTTGTCCGTAACATCTCGACCATTTTGAGGTTGTGAATGTTTTCTGGATTCCTATGTCTTTCAAAACGCCAGTTCCGAATTCCGGTGGAACTACGATATGGCGGGAAATTCAAATTGAAATTTGTCCGGACATAAGCGCCGCACCTTGCACGCAGGGAGAAAGGGTCAGTTTAATATAATAGGAGAAATTTGACATCGCACGGAAAGATTTAAGTGAATGTTTCTCGAGCACGCTCTTCGATGGAGCCCCCGTCAGGAGCTTAAGTCTGAATTGCGAAGTATTCACGTAGATATAGATGTAGATGCTACCTGGGTCGGCCGGCCAGAGTGACCGAGCGGTTCTAGGCGCTACAGTCTGGAACCACGCGACAGCTACGGTCCCAGGTTCGAATCCTGCCTCGGACATGGAAGTGTGTGATGTCCTCAGGCTAGTTAGGTTTAAGTAGTTCTAAGTTCTAGGGGACTGATGACCACAGCAGTTAAGTCCCATAGTGCTCAAAGCCATTTGAACCACTTGAACCTACCTCGGTCGATACGGTAGTTAATCCATTTCCAGATTGGACAGAGAATAATGTAAAAATGTTTAACGAAAAACGTATGGTTGGTTGGTATTACAGTGGAAACTTGATTAACCGTCATCTTCGGGACCGTGGTCGTGACGGTTGAGCGAATAGACGGATAACAGAAACTCTGTATTCCTCCAAAACATAACCTCAATCAATTATTTTATGTATAGACAAATATCACGCTCGCAGTAATATAATAATATTTCGGAGCGAAAACAAATCAAACACGATTGTAATAGCAAATAAAGTTATTTATTACATGATAAAAACATCCGTACAATAGCTACAAAAGTTGCATAATACGTAATGTACAGTACTGTACCATACACTTACAGGTGAAATAGTTTATCTAGCTTGGAAATAGTCAATTTCTTCTGCCTTTTTGATGTTCGAGCTTTCACCGCGGCAATATTTCGTGATGCGATCTTTTTGTACTTTGAAACCTGGAGCAGCTTTTCCAGAGAGTGATGCTAATGTCTTTTGTGGTAAAGCCTTCCAATGAAGCCCAGTTTCATCACAATTGTAAACTTGCTCCCTAACAAGATTCAATTCAGCCATTTTTACTTTAAATTGTTCCCGGAACTCAGCAATTACAGACCTATCCGCGCTGTTTTTCTCCACTGATATCAAGTTGGCGAATGCCATGACGAAATTTAAACTTGTCGAGCCATCCGATACTTGCTTTAAAAGACGAGTCACCATCAAGTTTGTTGTTCATTTCAACAGCCTTGGCCATAATTATAGGCCCTGAAAGTGGAATCCCCTGACTTCTTGCTGTATAAACCATCGGTACATTGCAGTGTCCAATTCATCATATTTTGCAGGTTTCATTGTGTTTCTTGTTCGCACATCTCCATCCGTGCTCTGCATTGTTGACACATGTTGTTCTATTTTATCAGTATCACGTTTTATATCATTAACTGTTGTTCTTCCAATACCATAAATCAGCGCTACACTTGTCGCAGTTTCTCCCTTTCTTAAGCGTTTTATAATTTCAAGTTTTTGATTAAGTCCTAAAACAACACGTTTACTTTTCTCAGATATTTTATCAAGTCACTGTATCACACACACCTGCACTAAATACGGTAGTATAAAATATTAGTCAATAAAGCTTATTCAAGTGGAAAACACGTAACACGGCACAGCCCGCTAGATACACTGCGACAATTACTGTCTTCTCGCCACAACTGGAAACAGATCCAGTGGTGACTGTTGACTCACAAGTGAGACAAAGACAAGAAAAGGGGGAGATGTGTTAGCACGTCAACTGAAGGTCATATTTTATGTACCATTCTATGGCGGGCGGGTGCATTCACTTCCCACTAAAATAGAGTAAATAAACAAAGCGAACGCGTCACTGCACCTTAGAGCATTCTGTTATTACAGTATTATTGTGCTCTTACAGCAGTGACGGTTAACAGAAACGGGCGGTTTAAAGAGTGACGGTTAATCGAGTTTTTACTGTACCACAATTTGTTCACCAAACAATGTACGTGCGGTTAAAGGCGCTGCAGTCTGGAACCGCAAGACCGCTACGGTCGCAGGTTCGAATCCTGCCTCGGGCATGGATGTTTGTGATGTCCTTAGGTTAGTTAGGTTTAACTAGTTCTAAGTTCTAGGGGACTAATGACCTCAGCAGTTGAGTCCCATAGTGCTCAGAGCCAAACAATGTATCTTAAATGTGGTTGTTTAATGTAGAAAACAGTGTTGTGCTCGTTTTGCATGTGGTATCGAGGATTCGATCACACTTTTCGGGAAGAACGATGCCTTGTGCCGAACTAGTAGCGCGAAATCAGATTTCGAAGCCCGCGCGTTCTGGTTGCAGCCATGAGTGATAGCTTTCTTTTTTTCGCGCGGACGTCGGTAGCCGGTGGGCGCCTGACGGAAGGTTGCTTGTTTGGGGGATGCGGCGGATTAGCTGGCGGCGCGCGTCGCCAGACAAATGAAGATGGACGAGCTGCGGCCTATCTGACCGGAAGCACAGGGCGGGGCTCCTGCAGTCGCCGAACTCACTTCCCAGGCAGCAGCGTCTGTTCAGTACACCGCACTCCTTCACAGTGGACGGCAACCCACGTTACTTCTTACAGCGATGAATTAGCACGGAAAGAAACCAGGGCAGTACATTAGGATCGAGTCGTCTTTTGGGTATTTATTTGTCGGTCTGGTGTTCTAACGGTAATACATTGTTGCAGTATCATCCATACAGCCATTGCACAGTGTTCTACTATTAACATAGTTTTAAGAACTGTGACTTCAGGTCAACTGTTAGAAGCAATAATTCCGAGAAATTCATCTCCATTCACAAGGTGGCGGTATGAACTCATGTATCAACTACCCTATCTTCTATTTTTTTTAAATTATTGCTAAATGTCAAAACGTTATGTACACTTTCGTGTCCAGATTTAATGTTCAATTGTCTAGTTTATAAAATACTACAGAGAAAAGCAAAAAGAAAAGAAACGAAGTTGCAGCTTTACGTGGCGGGACCTTGGCAACTGTATGTACGGAGGTGGGTGCTGGAGGGAGTCGTATTCAGCCCCCTTAGACCTCTTAGCCGGACACTTTGACTAAGTGGCCAATTCAAGATCCATCTTAAGAAATCAGATGATGGATCACTAAAAGATAACGCAGCAAAATTTAAAAAAAAAGTTACTCCTGTAATTTGTTTCGAGCGCCACTTATTGTTAAATGTGTGTGAACTGGCCGCTGTCGTTCGTGGATCTTCGCCCGCACCAACAAAAGCTCCAAGGCGCAGATGAGAAGAAACGTTGAAACGGTTCAAATGTTATTTGGATCGAAAACTTCTCCTCCTATAAATGTCACCACGATGCACACGGTTCTGACCTTATTTGCACTGACAAGGAACTCATTGAATGCGAGGGCGCAAAAGGTCAATGATGTTTACGGCAATCGACGTCCCACGTATTGTCTGCCATGCAACCACAATATTGGCTGGTAATGGCAACAGGGGACGGGAATGGAGTTATCCAGTGGTGCGTACAGCACGAGGCTACGTAGCATAGCTGAAGTGGTTAGTCGACGACTAACTCTCAACAGTGATACAGTGTTAGTTGCGTTGATACAAAGCGAATATTGCATTATATCTGCAATCGAAGTTGTCATTCGCCGGCCGGTGTGGCCGATCGGTTCTAGGCGCTTCAGTCTGGAACCGCGCGACCGCTACGGTCGCAGGTTCGAATCCTGCCTCGGGCATGGATGTGTGTGATGTCCTTAGGTTAGTTAGGTTTAAGTAGTTCTAGGTTCTAGGGGACTGATGACCTCAGCTGTTAAGTCCCATAGTGCTCAGAGCCATTTGAAGTTGACATTCCGTCGGAGAGGAATCCAAGGAATTTTGCAGAATGAGAAGGAAGTGACAGTGAAATATTAGCGCTTCTGTAAGATGAGATAGTGGATTATGTCGTGTCGTATAAGCTCGACTGTGCGGACAATATAAATGAAGACTACAATGATGACGATAAGGGCTTAACAAGTGGAAGTCGTACTGAAACAGGTGTCGAACCATGTCGTTTATCATCCTTGTCGGACAGGGAGCCACAAATCCCGCCTCCAATGAAACATAGTAATGGATTGTCTAAGGAGCTGGTAGTAAACATAATTACGAACATGGGAGACCGTACGCAGCATAGTAAAAAAACAACTATGGACAGATTCCTAATAAGTCCGCGGCAATATGACCGTGTACTGAATAAGAAAAACCACGGATACTGAAGGAAGGTGAAGGCACACTTGTTACAAAACTGGTGTCTACGCGTTTCAGGGATGCTCAATACAATTTACAGGATTTGCGTAATAATGACCTACTACTGCTCGTGACATAGTTTACAATGCTTTCAAAGGATTGATAGATAGTTGTATAACATCAAACAGTGCTGCAGTATTAGAAGACGTAATATAATGCAATTTCAAGCAAAGCGTCAACCTGACAGTGCACAACAAACTACGGAATCGGCCGGAAAATTTGTAGATGAGACAAAAAACTTATCCCATCGTTTTCTACACTGACTAATCGGGATTTGCAGAGCAAATGCGTATGAAAGGAACCTGGAAATTGCTACAGGAACACTCTTCTGAGTTTAAACGCTTCCTATGGCTACTAAACTCCCCAGACATGGACATTGTTGAGCATATCTGGGATGCCTTGGAACGTACTATTCAGAAGAGATCTCCACCCTCTCGTACTCTTACGGATTTATGGACAGCCTGCAGGATTCATGGTATCAGTTCCCTCCAGCACTACTTCAGACTGCAGTCGACTCAATGCCACGTTTTGGTGCGGCACTTCTGCGTGCTCGTGGCGGCCCCAAGCGATATTAGGCAAGCCGGCCGTGGTGGTGTAGCGGTACTAGGCCCTTCAATCTGGAACCGCGTGACCGCTACGGTCGCAGGTTCGAATCCCGCCTCGGGCAAGGATGTGTGTATTGTCCTTAGGTTAGTTAGGTTTAAGTAGTTCTAAGTTCTAGGGGACCGATGATGTCAGCTGTTAAGTCCCATAGTGCTCAGAGCCATTATTGATATTAGGCAGGTGTATCAGTTTCTTTGGCTCATCAGTGTATTATCATCAGTTTATAAATTAGGTCTTGCCGCACTGGATACACCGGTCCCAGTGAGATCACCGAAGTTAAGCGCTGTCGGGCGTGGTCGGCACTTGGATGGGTGACCATCCAGGCCGCCATGCGCTGTTGTCATTTTTCGTGGTGCACTCAGCCTCGTGATGCCAATTGAGGAGCTACTCGCCCGAATAGTAGCGGTTTCCGTCAAGAATACCATCATCACGACCGGGAGAGCGATGTACTGACCACACGCGCTTCCTATCCGAACCCCCCCTGAGGACGACACGGCGGTCGGATGGTCCCGATGGGCCACCTGTGTCCTGTAGACGGAGTGGTTATAAATTAGGTAGTAATGAGTCAATTACGCTTAGGTTTGGCACAAGCAGCGACAGTGAACTCGTTTTCCATCGCAGTAAAACGTCACGAGCACGTACAGTGTCCGCCTTAATTCTTTTTAGAGTCCCGCACTGCACGCAGGCATGCCCCGGTACAAGTGTGTTGTCCCGGGGCGGCGCGTTCAGCAGCCGGCGCTATCGACGGCTCCCCCAGCTGACCCACTTCCGGCCGCCCCTCCGCTACCACAGGGATTTCGCGGTGGCTGCGGGGGCGGCCGCGGGGGCGGAAGCGGGGGCGGCGGTGGCGCACATAGCGACACGCGGCCGCCGGCGCGCGCTGCATGTTAACGCGGCGCTGCCCTACCAGAACTCGGGCCGTGAAGGATTCCAGAGGACCGGCAGGCGCGGAGGAACTGTCTGTCTCACGCGTTGTCCCTGAATTAACCGATTGCAGTTTCATTTTTCCTTTCTCGGGGTCGCTCTGCTGTTCCAATACTTTCCGCAGGTCACCGCGTAGTGCTAGGCCGAACAGAACAACGAGCCATTTTCTTGCGCGTTGGCGGAATACCTTACAGAGACCAACCACGCCTACACTGTGAAAAAGAATTAAACTGTCACTCTTTTCAAAAGGCGTCATTTTCCCACACTGTGCCGCAGATGTTTGAAACTGATCCAGAAGTGCCTACTATCTTCCTCTGTAGCAGTGCAAAAGTGTCGACACTTGGCGAAAAAAATTGGCCAGAGTTGTAAGTTCACGTGCCGGCCGAAGTGGCCGTGCGGTTAAAGGCGCTGCAGTCTGGAACCGCAAGACCGCTACGGTCGCAGGTTCGAATCCTGCCTCGGGCATGGATGTTTGTGATGTCCTTAGGTTAGTTAGGTTTAACTAGTTCTAAGTTCTAGGGGACTAATGACCTCAGCAGTTGAGTCCCATAGTGCTCAGAGCCATTTGGAAGTTCACGTGAGGTGTGTTGTTGTTGTTGTGGTCTTCAGTCCTGAGACTGGTATGATGCAGCTCTCCATGCTACTCTATCCTGTGCAAGCTTCTTCATCTCCCAGTACCTACTGCAACCTACATCCTTCTGAATCTGCTTAGTGTATGCATCTCTTGGTCTCCCCCTACGATTTTTACCCTCCACGCTGCCCTCCAATACTAAATTGGTGATCCCTTGATGCCTCAGAACATGACCTACCAACCGATCCCTTCTTCTGGTCAAGTTGTGCCACAAACTCCTCTTCTCCCCAATCCTATTCAGTACCTCCTCATTAGTTATGTGATCTACCCATCTAATCTTCAGCATTCTTCTGTAGCACCACATTTCGAAAGCTTCTATTCTCTTCTTGTCCAAACTATTTAACGTCCATGTTTCACTTCCATACATGGCTACACTCCATACAAATACTTTCAGAAAAGACTTCCTGACACTTAAATCTATACTCGATGTTAACAAATTTCTCTTCTTCAGAAACGCTTTCCTTGCCATTGCCAGTCTACATTTTATATCCTCTCTACTTCGACCATCATCAGTTATTTTGCTCCCCAAATAGCAAAACTCCTTTACTACTTTAAGTGTCTCGTTTCCTAATCTAATACCCTCAACATCACCCGACTTAATTCGACTACATTCCATTATCCTCGTTTTGCTTTTGTTGATGTTCAACTTATATCCTCCCTTCAAGACACCATCCATTCCGTTCAACTGCTCTTCCAAGTCCTTTGCTGTCTCTGACAGAATTACAATGTCATCGGCGAACCTCAAAGTTTTTATTTCTTCTCCATGGATTTTAATACCTACTCCGAATTTTTCTTTTGTTTCCTTTACTGCTTGCTCAATATACAGATTGAATAACATCGGGGAGAGGCTACAACCCTGTCTTACTCCCTTCCCAACCACTGCTTCCCTTTCATGTCCCTCGACTCTTATAACTGCCATCTGGTTTCTGTACAAATTGTAAATAGCCTTTCGTTCCCTGTATTTTACCCCTGCCACCTTTAGAATTTGAAAGTGAGTATTCCAGTCAACATTGTCAAAAGCTTTCTCTAAGTCTACAAATGCTAGAAACGTAGGTTTGCCTTTCCTTAATCTTTCTTCTAAGATAAGTCGTAAGGTCAGTATTGCCTCGCGTGTTCCAGTATTTCTACGGAATCCAAACTGATCTTCCCCGAGGTCGGATTCTACTAGTTTTTCCATTCGTGAGGTGTAAGGTGAGTTAATGAACTCACACTGGCAAATTTCACCACAACTCTGCCCAATACCACTGCGGACAAGTCGCACGATGGCGAGGTCGTCATCCCTCCCACCCCCATCCAAGTTTTACAAACATACACTGGTGCCCAAAATTAAAGCAAGACACTGCTATTTCCCCGCCCTGTGTCTAATTCGCGACTTAATATGTGTTCTGAACGGAAGATGGCTTTCCGATCAACGGATAACCATACCAGCAATGACGTCCGGGCACCTATCAAGCGTGGTAGTTTTTGCAGTCACAGAGAAGACGCCTAAAAGACTCTCTGCTGTGGAGGAAGAGTGGAAGCAGGAGAATCGCAAAGTGATGTAGGCCGATGGCTCAATGTGAATCGTTCTGTTGTTTCTCGGATGAGGCGACAGTTTATAGAGGCCGAAACTGTACCCCGGAGACTAGGACAGTTCCGATCACGTGTGACAAGAACGGACCATTATTTGGCTGTAAGGGCACGACGGTACGGCCTTACTACTGGACTGCAACTGACATGTGATCTCACAGTGTCCCGTGGACATAATGAATCGAGGCAAACGATGTACAGAAGGCTTCAGTGTAGTCTTTATAATTGGAGATCTGCTGTCTGTTTAACTCTGGCTTGTCTTCATAGAAGGAAATGTCTAGAGTGGAGTCATCAACATGCCACTTGGATTGTGGAGCGGTAGGCCAATGTTCTTTTCACAGATGAGGCCCGATTTGATCTGGAGAGTGATCCTCGACGTATTCACATCTGGAGAGCACGTGGAGCACAATTTCGGGACCCAAACTTTGTGGAAAGAGACCGATATCGAGGAGGATACCTAATGGCGTGGGCAGGAAATATGTTGACCAAACGAACACTGTTTCATGAAATTGTACAGGTCAATCAGCAAGATTTAACTGCTGTCAGGTACCGCGAGTAGATTTTGGTACCGCTGTTGCGAGGTGCTGTGTGCCCAGACTTCGTAATGATGGACGATATTGCTCGGCTTCATAGAGCGGGTGGATGATATTTTTTTGGAAGCGGAAGATTCTGCATGCATGGTCCGGCCTGCTCGCTCTCCTGATTTGAATCCCATAGTGCATGTCTGAGATCCATTAGGGATACGGGTTGCATCACGTCAGCTTTCACCAAACATTCTCCAAGGCTTGTGAGCAGCTCTGCAGGAAGAGTGGGCATTATTGCCTCAAGGTGAGAATGATGACATCATTGACAGCATGTCCCGTCGTTGTCAGGCTTGTATTGGTGCCAAAGGTGTTCGCACCCTGTGCTGAGCACATTAACCAGTCGTCAGAATGACTGTGCAGATCCGTTCAGTTAAAAAAGAAAAAAACGGAGAGCATTTTTGTCTACCGTTATACATGTTTCAGCTGATAACGTTCTATATTCTTTACATTGTTTCTACTTTACCATCGCCTGTTTATACTGTTTTGTGTCAAAATAAACGCAACCTTGCAAAATTTCCGTTTGTTGCTTAAATTTTGGACACTAGTATATTACCCCTTCTCTGGACGCCTCCGTGATAACGTTCAATGGGGTTGCAGGCTCACGTTGTCCTTAGGGAGAAAACGTGTGAAAATGAACGCTCTAAGGGAAGGGATGGCTTCATTGACGGGCTTTATGCCACCTCTTGAGGCATTTCGATCTCGATACTGAGCGGCAGCGAGTCTGAAACATTTCCCTCAAGCATCCATAAGAAAATCGTGTGATTTCAAAGCGATAGTAAAAGATCGGTATAGCCCATACGGACATATGACAGAGAATCAGTGATGCATCTAGTAGTTTAATACAAGCAATGGGAAGCAAGTGAAAGGTTACAAAAGTTAGGGACCGAAGAATGTCATCCACATAATGACAGTACTTTAGATATGACCCGTTAACACGTATCTATCCCTCGTTTTCTCAGTTTTGCAATCTTAGGACTTTCTCGAGAACTTCTTATAGTGGTATTGTATGGCTTATACTTCAGTTTTGAATTTCTTTTTTTCCGCATGAAGTCTAATGGAAACGTTAGCACTGACGAAAATATATTCTCCAGCCCAGTCCATGCAAAGCAATCATGGTTTCCTGATGGAACTTTCAACTAAATCTAGGTGACAGACACTCAATGGGAAAGCGTATGAACTTTACAAACATGGTGATCTGGACACTCTTTTTAATAACATTCATGCCAGTAATTGACAGTCTGCAGTCCGCTCTCATGGTCTCAGATCTAATGCCTAATGGTGGAAGTGAAATGTGTGTTACTCAATGATTTTGAAACAGCCACGCGCAGAGTCTGTTCATGACGTCCTGACCGAGTGTTCTGGGGGAGCAAAAGAAGCAAGCTCCAACTACCGAAGCTCAAGATATGGACAGCAGCGGACATGGTGCGGGGCGAGGGGAAAAACCTGCACTTTCCTCACGCAGTGCTGACACTAGATATATGCTTAGTGTATCGGTACGGTGCGGTACTAAGGCTTCAGTCCACCCACAAATAGGAAGACTTCGTTTAGGAAGTTGCGGAGAAACTATAAACGTATGGAACGTACTAAGAAAGTGCTCAGGTTGTCGTTTTAGTTATTGTTATATCTTAGGATCCAGCAGACAGCGTCTTTAACTCATCTTCGATCTCCTTACCTGCTGTATCTCGAACATTTCCATTTCATTTGAGGGTTATGATTTTTTATCAGTAGGTTTTACGAATGAATGAAAAATAAAGGTATTTATTAGTACTTGGGGGCACCTCAAAGTAGAAATCTAAATCTTATATGAAGCACTTAAATTCGTTAAAGGCCTTAATTCCTCATTTCGTTTATTTCGACTCTGTAGGGTTACGAGATACTTGCTCAGTACATCATCTTTCTTCTCAGTACCCATCATTCACCCATTATTCCTGATTCTTTGTACTTCCGTGATCTTAATTTCGAACCTGGTATTAGTTTACCTATGATCATTAAAGCCTCTGCGATTTAACGGGTTCAGAAAAGCGATACTAGCATCAAAGCAGGTCGGTACTGCCCAAACTAAAGTGTAAACGCCGTGCGGGGTAGCCGCGCTGTCTGAGACGCATTGTCACGGCCCGTACGGTTCCCCCCGTCGGAGGTTCGCGTCTTCCCTAGGGCATGGGTGTGTGTGTTGTCCATAGCGTAAGTTAGTTTAAATTAGATTAAGTAGTGTGTAGGCTTAGGGACCGGTGACCTCAGCAGTTTGGCCGGCCGGTGTGACCGAGCGGTTCTAGGCGCTACAGTCTGGAACCACGCGACCGCTACGGTCGCAGGTTCGAATCCTGCCTCGGGCATGGATGTGTGTGATGTTCTTAGGTTAGTTAGGTTTAAGTAGTTCTAAGTTCTAGGGGACTGATGACCTCAGAAGTTAAGTCCCATAGTGCTCAGAGCCATTTGAACCATTTCAGCAGTTTGGTCCCATGAGACCTTACCAAAAACTCCGAAATTTCGAAAGTGTAACAAAATTGCTCGGGGAACGTGAATGGGAAAGTACGGGAAATCGATAATACTGGTGCGACGTACTTGCGAAGTACGTTAAGGAGGTGTGGACTTTGACGCTTCTGTCAGTCCACCTAAAACACCTGCAGTAACCTTTTTTCCCTAATCAATTGATCAGAAGGTCATAACAATTGTGTGCGTGCACAACCCGATAGCAGTTTATTGAGGTAGCGCTGTGATTTGTTTAGTTCGTCGACCAAAGCAAATTAAATGTTCCTTACGGTTCTAATAGCATACATGTCGCTTTTCGGTGCAGTGGTACAGTTTGATAGCGGCATTTAGCTTCGGTGTAGTAACGTTATCTGGAACTCGCGGACGGTGGAGTTTCAGGAACAGAAGGCAATACGCGGAGCCCCGACGTCTCCTTTGTGGCTGGGCAGCGTCAGCAACTAATGACTTCACTGTCAGCGGTGGAGACCCGCCCAGCGGGAAAGGTATTTCCTCTTCAATAAAAAGGAACAAAACACGTGCGGCATAATGGCAGCGGAGACGTCCCGCCCATTTCTTTTTGCGCCCACCAGACAAAAGGTGGCTCCAGCCAGACGAGAGGTGACGTAAAGGAGGCCGGCGCAGTCATTATCGACCACGTCCCGTGATGAAGACGCGACCAGCGCGGCACGCAAGCTCCGGCTAGGCTGCTGGCTGCGGGTGCCGCCTACTGCGCGTCGCGGGATGCCGCCTTTCAGGGGAGCGACACATCTCGAGAGGGACTACCGCGATCTTTACTCCGGCGCAGTTAATAATACGAGGTTATTCGGAAGTAACTCCAGGGTTTAAGAAGGCCACTGGGCAAAAACTACAACACATGCTGAAAAACTAATATGTCAATGCACAGAGCACCTCTCCAAGTTTCTATTCATATTACGTGTAGTGGCGTAGTTGCACAGGGGCTGTGTCAAAACATGTAGACAAATCATTCGCTACGTGTTGTCGTATCGAATTAGCTCGCGCCTGCAGATAGGCAACCCAATCGACAGATTTCCAGAGCGGGCTGTCACTATGACTTCCCGGGCAGTTTGTGTCGCAGACTTCAATGAATTTCGCTCATGTATTGACGTTTGCCACTCCACAAACGGTGCTTGTGTTGATCACCTCTAATGGTAATTAAAAACTTGAAGAGATGCTGTATCCAGTGTTATGCTTGTGCTTTTTTGTGTGTCTTGTAGTTTTCAAGCAGTCGTCTTCTGAAACCCTTGAGGCACCTATGAATAACCCTGCACTTGAAGTCTGTACTTATCAACTACATGATTCTTTGATTTGTTAGTTCATGAAATATTCAACTCTGGCTATTACAAATGTCAGAGTCTTTATATTCACGTAAACAAATTTTGGCTTTTAAGACATGTCATTAAAAAACACAGAAACAATTGTATAATCGATGTTTCGACCGTCTTTGCTGCGGCCCTCTTCAGGGCAACTGAATTACTAGACTCTGAGATGGTCTTTCCCATATATATCGTTTTATTTCGGTTGTCAGATGACTACCGACATCACATTCTGGTATGCCACAGGGCAGCTCGAAGTACAGGTGCCAAGGGCAGTGAATATGTATTTTAGGCTATGGCTTGTGCTGATCTGGCAGTTGATTGGCTGGTAACAGCGGACTGTCGGCTTGAACAGAGAAGTAATGTTTTCCTACAGCAAAATCACTTTATTAAAATTGACATTGCTGTCGAAATCTACGAACTTAACAGTGTACTGGAGTTTTATCCATATTTTGCAGTTGTGGATGTGACTTCATTCAGTATACAGGAAGTATGAATAATAAGATCTTCAATCATAAATAATTTTCGTACATATTTCACATGATGTCACTCGAGAGCGGACTTAAAAAATGTATCAAATAATTTGCACCTGTTGATAGACCCACTAGGTCCGAAACGCATCATGTGGTTTAATGAAACATGAAAATTTTTGTGACTGAAGTGTGAATGTATGAATTAAAAAACGTTCACTATGAGCATTCCCTATTTCGCGTCCTCTCTCTTAAAAAAAACTATTATATCTGTTGCTGACTGCCCTTTCGTTAATTGTTGCTTTTATAAAAATTGTTTTTGCTCCTTCTGGTTTATTTAATTATTTTTAATTATTATTAACGTAACAACGCATATATGGAAAGAGTGACGTGAAATTCTTTTAACAATGCTGTGCTTTTAATTGCTTTATCGTCGTTACCCTTTTTTAGCAAAATAAAATGATGGAAGTATTATTGTTCTGAATCTGGCCTACAATTTAAAGAACGATTTTCAGGTAACTGCAACTCATGCTAAATATCAATATATCTTTCCTACTTCATAATTATTCAAAGTTGAAATTAATGTCCTATGATCACTGATGTTACAGTTCGTACGATCGTTCACAAATACAAGTTTGCAGTGGGTTTTATTTCTTACTAAATGCTATTTCATACCACGGCTAGCCCAAGAACATGAGACTCTCATTAAAGAAAATTACGTATTCACTATAGAATTTAGCCAGATCAGAACGGAGCACAGCAAGTTTCCTATCAGATTCTTTAGGTACATAAAATTATTTGCACTGAAAATTATATCCTATCAGCAGCCCGCGTCAACCTGCAACACATCATAAAATCTGCTGATCTTCACTGCCAGCCTGGGAGCTAAAAGAAATAATATTATTTTTTACTATTATTTTACCGCTTCCTTGCGGTATACTCGACTATATTGTAAGTCGTTTAAATACGCCGCGGCAGCGGCTCTTCTTTCTCCACACAGCTCAGCTCCACAGATAATATTTTTATATGGCTGAAAAATATCTTAACAGGATGGGATAATAGGCAGGCACACTTTAACATTTAAGTAACACAAGTTTTCATTTAAACAACTCTATTTAAACATTTAAATATCTTAATAATTACAGACCTGTGTACATTCACGCGCAATGGCGTCCAATTCACAATCTCGACAAAAGAATGCTACCTTCGCGCTCTCTACGACAACAACAGGAGATCTTTATCTCGCAGCTTCAAGATTAAGAAGAACAGAGACACTGCTTTACATCATGCCTTATATACAAATTCATTTGGTGATCTTTGTACAACATTTATCTTCTGTGTCGGTCTTATTACTCGCCGACACAGACGTTCTCAAAAATAAAAAATAAAGAAAATAATACATAATTTTACATAATGACACAATATGACACATCTAATATTTTAATTATTACATAATATATTGTCTTTGTTTATTACAAGACGTTACACTGCCCCCTGGCAGCATTTGACTAACGATGAAAATGTTCGGCAATATGCTGCCACTAACGTCTGTCTTGTTTATGGTTTATTACTTTGGTTGGAACATTCACTTTACACTACTCAGTTCTTTTACACTGTAGGTTTAATTACACTTCGTATACTGTTCTTACACTTAGCGAGGTGACCGTCAACCTAGTCCCAGGGTCATTACATTTATTTGGCTCCCCCATTCGGGCTACGTGCGATCAGAAAACCTGGGAAAACTGCGCCGGAGCCATGGTCATCTCACGAAAAGTTTAGACTCTATTCAATGTCCACATATAACAAAGGCTATTTGTGATATCATGCTACACTTTTAGTCTCTTTGTTATCAATATACTACTTGTATTCTGAATTGTTATGAAAGTCACTTATTACACATTTTTACAATAGTATAATGAACCGTCTTTGCACTTACTCGCGACAGTTGGTTTAAAATGTCTAGCATTTGTGCGAGTACCTTTCATTAACATGACGCAAACATATTAGATCGATACATCACTAAATCCATGAATATTGTGAGTTCGTGTTGGATAACAACAAAAAAAATGTTTATCACGTCATTGCGTGTCCGTTAAACACCATTCATGTTAGCACATTATACATATAGTTAATAGTTCATTTGAATGACAACAATGTGGTATGGAGCTGGCGGCGCGAAGCAATTGTTGAGTAGCGTCGTCTGGAACGCCGCGTACCGACGGCCGCTGGGTTCGACGACCGGCTCTCAATAACAGTGAGGTCGTGCTAGCGTGGCGCCCAAGCAGTCGCGAACCGCGCTGAACCATTCGCTGTTGTCGGCGAGTGGCAGTGGTTTACCGCAACCGGCTGGATGGCGGCACGGCACTCGTCCCTGCTTCTCCGCATGGCTCCCCGTCGTGGCGCATGAAACAAACATTCCACAACGGTGTACTGTCTTTAAGGACACAGATTACTAGCTGTGGAAGAAGAGGCAATTTGTTAAAAGCGTTTATTGTTCAGTAAGCCGTCGCTTCACTGGTATGCACAGGATGTTTTGGCGTGATAACAGGTTTTTTGTGACATCGTGACACTGGTATTCAGAGTTCGTCACACGCACATTGTACTACACGTTTTCACTCACTTCCACGGTTGATGCACTGCCAGAGCGTCTTTCAACACGCGAAAATGGTTCGTTACACTCATAGTACATGTCTCCGTTGAGCGATGTTTGTGTAAATCGTCTCCGAACGGATCAATAACTACTGTTTTTATACACTGTCTATTGTTCGTTGAGCGCTGCACTAGGACAGTCTATCACTCAACACTAGATTTATCGACGTATATATTGGTGCAGATACAACAGTCATTTTCTGTCCCTACTACACACAATATTCCGTCCTGTCCTTAAGTGTTTATGCACACAGTTTATTTTTTAACACCTTTTAACTGTTCTTTGCATAGTCACTCTGATTTACATAGCATTTATTTGTTTTCACTTTATCACAACATACTCTTCATATTGTCGCTAGGCGTATTTGGCCCTTTTGTAAATTTTTTTTAACGGTGTGTGAATTTTTTTTTTTTTTTATACATATTTTTTTTTTTTTTTTTTTAGTGTAGCTTGCCTGATTATCACCCATCTATCAAACAGATTTTACCATGTGCATGACAGCTTGACTCGGGCATATTGTTCAATAAATACTTCGTTCAGCAATAACATTATTTTTAATGATTTTTCCTATATGACTACAGTGTAGGTTCTGCATTGTCTGACTTAACTCGCGTATCGCGTAATGAATATTCAAGGTCGTGTACCAAGTACACAGGCTTCAATTGAAGCATTGCTACATACAGAACGGAGTTTCCACGGAACGGGCTCGTTTTTAATTAGGTTCTGCTCCAGTGTCGTTCTCAAATCACTACTGGCAGCCAACATCACATTACATCATTGTTGCATATTACAAAGTCAATGTCTGGCTAGTAAAGACTCTCTCTCTCAGGGTTTCTTATCCTAATACAATTACAGCAATTCCCTTACTCTATAAGATTGCATCATTAATTGCACTTACACACTACACATAGAAAATGGTTCAAGAAATTAATCCTTTATACAACAAGAAAATTGTTCATTTTTTAATAAGCACATAATATCTTAATGACTAATTGTCTGTAAACAAAATCTGTCCTGTGTAAGCTATTGCTCACTTTCTGATTCCACTTCCTCCCAACTTCATTACACATAAATTTCTTTCTAAATACTAACACACTTATATTCTAAAACACAATTAAAATCATTTTACACCTATTACTCTTTATATATTATGTGTCACTGAATAAATAACTTCACGTCTTTACGTGGATATAATCCTTTGATCTTCCCCGTATGGGGATGTGCTAACAAATAGCTACATTCATGTGGCACGCCTATTACTTTAAAGGGTCCTGAATATAGCAATTGCCACTTACTATTCTGTTTTAAGGTGGCTGAGGATTTAGGGTGGTTACGAATGAGTACTAGGTCTCCTACATTATATTTCTGTTCGTTTGTTACTCCTCGGTCGTACTTCCTTTTCCTCTTTGCTGCACAGTTGGTTAGTCTGTTCCATATCTTTTTCATCTTTTCTTCCCTTGTTTCTGCCTTAGCTGGCAATCTCGGCAACGGCGTGAGCCATTCATTCGGTGTCTCCGTAAATCCATTCAATATCTCTACCGGTGGATAGCCTGTACTTGAATGGGGTGTTAAATTGTGTATTTCTACAAATTTCGGTACTAGCTCTGGCCATTTAGTATGTCGGTTTCCTATGTAGATTCTAAGGAACTTATTCAATTCTTTGAATATTCTTTCAACTAGGCTTGCTTCTGGATGGAATCGGGATACCAGAATGTGCTGTATATTTTGTTCCCGTAAGTAATTTTTCCAAGTTCGACCCGTGAAATAAGATGCATTATCAGTTGTTATGGCTTCGGGTTTTCCCACTTTAGGCAAATATTCTTGACTGATCCGCCTGACCATGGTTTTGGCAGTAGCTGATTTTATGCAATAAATTGCCAAGTGTTTGGAAAAAATATCGTACATGGCCAGTATATATTTCATACCTCCTCTGGCCATGGGATAGGGACCTGCCACATCTACCGATACTATTTGAAGTGGCCTGAGAGGAACTATAGGGTGTAGTTCAAACTTGGTGGATCTATTGTAATGTTTCGCTTTTTGACATATCACGCAAGTTCTAACTGTTGTCTGAATATGGTGTTTCATACGGGGAAAGTAGCAGTATCTCGCCATGATCTCTGCACACTTTCCAATCCCTGCATGGCCCCATGCCAAGTGCGTGTGCCATATCATAACTTTTACTGACTGGCTGGGTATACATACTGCCCAGCAGTCTTCTTTCGTGCTAATTTTATGATACAAAATATGGTTCACTATTTTAAAATCTTGCTCACCTCTATTGTTAACCCCCTCTTCAATATCATTAATAATTTTTCTCCACATCGGATCTGATCTTTGTATCTCGAACATGTTTTTACATATATATAAAAAATCTTTCATGTAAGTGTTGTCACGCACTAACAACACTTTATATTCCGCGGATTGCTCTAACATTTCTGTTAACTCCGGTAATCCTGCCGGCAGTCGTGACAGAGCATCCGCTATTACGTTATCTTGGCCTTTAATGTACATGATCTTTATCCTATATTCTTGTAAGACAAGCATCCATCTCCTCAGTCTGGTATGGAACAGCTTGCATGACATTAAAAAACTTAACGCTTGGTGGTCACTATAGACTCTAATCTCCTTCCCTTGTAGATAATAATTGAACTTTTTGACAGCCCAGACTACTGCAAGTGCTTCGAGTTCAGTTGCCGAGTAGGCTCTCTCGCAGCTAGTTAACGTCCTACTGGCGAAGCCGATAACTTTTATTGTTGTTGGGTCGTTTCCTTCTTCCCACTGAAACAAGCACGCGCCCAAGCCATAAGAACATGAATCCGTCGCGAGACAAAAATCTTTGGACAGATCGGGGTGCTGCAAAATATTCGCATTCAGTAGGGCGGTTTTAATCGCTTCGAAGGCTTGTTGACATTTGTCATTCCAAACCCATTGCACATTTTTTCGTAATAGATTTAGTAGTGACGCGTCATTTAACAGCTGATTGGGCACGAACCTCCTGAAAAAAGACGTCAGCCCAAGGAACGCTTTCAATTGTCTCTTAGTGCAGGGGCTTGGAAATTGTCGGATCGCCTCTAATTTTTTGTTGTCCGGACTGATACCGAGTGGTGTAATAAGATGGCCTAAAAATTTAATTTTGTTTCTGCCAAATTTTGACTTTTCGAGGTTTGCTGTCACCCCTGCTTGCCTAAATCTCTCTAGTACTCTGTGCAACAATTCCATGTGTTCGTCCCAAGTAGCAGTCGCGATTACCAAATCATCTACATATACCGTAATTTTTTCCAATAGGTCTGGACCCAGTACGGTGTCTAGTGCAGTAATAAACACTCCAGCACTCACATTCAATCCGAAGGGAAGCACCTTGAATTGGTAACTTCGCCCCCCGAATATGAAAGCTGTGTACTTCCTGGATTCCGGTGTAAGGGGAATTTGCCAATATGAACTTTTCAGATCGATCGAGGTCAAGTATTGCACTCCATGAAATTTTTGTATTTGCTCGTCTAAATTCTCTGGACGAGTCCGGACAGGTATGATAATTTTGTTAATGTCCCTAGCATCTAACACTAGCCTGATTTTTCCATTGGCTTTCGCCACTGCTACAAGAGGACTACTGTATGGAGAGAAGGAGGGCTCTATGATATCCCACTCTAACATCTTTCGAATTTCTTTAGCTACTAATTCCCTCCTCGACCAAGGGATGGAGTAGGTTGCGCGACAGTATGTATTATGGGGTATCACCTCTATGTGATAGTGGTACCCTTTGACTATTCCTGGTCGGTCGGTAAATACCATAGTATATTCCGATAGCAGCTGCGTCAACTGTTGCTTTTGCGTATCATTTAAACCTTCCGATTCGTGCACTTTAGTCTGATATGCCTCAACATTTGTTTCGAAATTTTGATCCTCTAAGTTCGGGTAATAGAGGTCTGTTGCATGTGAAAAATCATCGATGTGTAGTACCCAAGGGTTCCTACCTTTGATATCGATTCGATTACAGCACGGCACAAGTACCTCCTTCGATTTCATCATAGATAATTCAATCCTTCTACCCCTATTAATTATGCTTAGTTTCCCCACGGAGAGGTCGATCAATGCGTCCCTCTCACGGAGAAAATCTACTCCCAGAATGCAGGCCACCTTCAATCCTTTAACCACGAGGAACGAGCTCACTATGGCTTCGCCCTCCTTATAAATCTCCACCTGCACCTGGTACTTAACTGATTGGCTCTGTGCACTAATGGCTCCAGACACCTTACAATTATTAACCGGGAAGGTCGGAATACTATGTCCCTTTCCCAGTGCTTTAAATAGCTCCATACTCATCACACTTACTGAGGCACCTGTGTCGATAATTATGTTTACTGCAACATCATTGATTCTAGCTTCAATAATAGCTTGCACATTTTCGTTATTATCCTTCTTACATTCGTGCGGTTCGTTCAGCAGATCTTTATCCATACTGACACCTTCGTTGTATCGCAGCATGCGTATCCCAGGTCTATTACTGTTATTACTCGAGTTGCTCTCACTCCATCCCTCGGCCGTCGATGGAGAGCATATCGAGGCCGATTCTAGTTTGTTGGATTAGTTACTTGGGAGGTACTTGGACGGCTATTGTCCGCGACCTCCACTATATGTACGTTCTGATTTGTAGGCCGCCACGGCTGCGCAATAGGCGCGTTTTGCGGTGGTGGTCTATTGTTGTCATACCGGTCACTAGCCTGTCGCTCTGGGCTTCTACACTGATTCTGTTGCCAGTTTCGATTACTATCATTATAATTACTCTGCCACTGACCTCGCGCATTTTTCCAGCGGTTGGTCCCTGACATTCCGGATTCGTATCTGTCGTCAAATCGACGCTTTTTGTTATAATTTGGTTGTCCATACCCGTTTTGGCCTCTACCGTTACTACCATTTTGCGATTGTTCTTGTCGCTTGCTACCACCCCCACCATTTCTATGGTTGTGGTTCTGTGCACTACCGTTTCTGTCGTGATTACATCCCGACCCATTATTCCGCAAATGGTCGCACGCCGATTTTACATCTTCCTGTATCAAATCTATGGAATCTAGGACCGACAGGAAGTTTTCCATGTCGCTTTCTGGTACATGTATCAACTTCTCCTTGATCTGAATTGGTAAATGGGATTTGAGTAGTCTTATTATGTCTCTCGGTGATATAGGCTCGTCCCAGTAGCGTGTTTTGTTTATATATTTTTCAAAGTACCGCCTCAAATTCCCAAGACGGGGTGAGTACGGTTCGGGATTATATACCTCTTTTCTCAGTCGCTCTTGTATACACGGCGACCAATATTTCGATAAAAATGCCCTTTCAAACTGTTCGTATGTCTTGCAGCTGTCTGCTACTTCTGTAGCCCACAGTGCTGCGTCACCTTGAATGTACGACATTACGTATTGTATTTTCTGTGTTTCGTTCCATACACTGGGTAAGATATTTTTAAAGCTTTTTATAAATACTACTGGGTGTACTGATTTCCTTTCAGTAGTAAATGTTTGAAATTGTCTATTTTTAATTAAACTTTCTTCCACTAATATTTTTGAACTACATGGGTTTGCTGCTGGGACATATGCTGTGTGCTCCGAACCGGAGCTACAGCTCTTCGCATTATCGACTACAGATTCCCCATTGTTGTATCGCATATAAGTTTGTGCGTTGCCAAAACCATGGGCTGTTGGCGACAGAGGTTCCTGTTCCACTTGTTTCCTGCTTTGTGCTAAACCCTTCTCCAGATCGGATATCCGTTTGTTAACATTCACTTGCCACTGCGGAATATCCTCACTGAGTATTTGTTTAATGGTTTGCACATCGTTCTGTACCTGACTATTTACGGCGGTACTGAACGATTCTGAATCTCTATTTGCTATTGCTGCTTCTACTTTAGAATTAATATTCGTGTCAATCTCAGTCTCCTTCACTTCTATCCATGATTTAAATTCTGTTTCAATTTTATTTGCCTGTTCATTCCACTTCTGCTCTACAAGCTGTGTGGAATCTATTTCTAGCTTTTCTACTCTGTTGGCTAAGACACCTATTTCATCTACCATGTTAGTGTTTGCTACTTGCAGGTGGGTGACCTGTTCAGTCAGCTCCTGCACGGCCTTAGGTATCGACTCGTAATTCTTTTTCATATCTGCTATCTCTTTTTTCATACTTTCTATCGATTGCACAAGTTGCTGGTCTCGCTCAGCTTGCTGGCGATCTCGCTCGGCTTGCTGGCGATCTCGTTCAGCTTGTTGGCGATCTCGCTCAACTTGCTGTTGCGCAAATTTTGCCTGGTAATCTAGCACACGCTCTAATATAGTCTGAATTGAATACCCACCAGGCAGATTACCACTCTCTGGTTCCTGCTTTTCTGGTGGTGGTACAATTTCTTTATCTACATCAACTTGCTGACTAGTGGGCGGTGGCACTACTTCCTGTGGCCCTGCCCCCACACTTTCGCCAGTTATATCCTCAAAGAGAGTACTAGTACTACTTGAGGCACCCGGTTCCACATTTCCTTCACTAGCTAATTGTTGTTCTTCAGTATCCATATTGCTTGGACGTTGACTACGCAACTTAACCATATTCCTAAATTGCTTCCTAAAACACAAAATCTAACAGTTTTTCCCCTTGCACACAAAATACATCACTTTATATACACTACACTGCACACTAAAAATTACTATCTACATCAACTTTGTCCTGTCACCAATACTAACATCAAACTACGTACAGTATGCACACCACTAGCGATATGAGATTACTTCACTGGAGCTCAACTTCTACAAACAGGACAACTACACTGTAGTCTTACCTTTAGTTTCTATTATCTCGGGGTCCGGCTGCCCCCGGATTACGTAGTCGTTAGAACTTCTCAGTACAATCAGGATCGTCTTCTCAAACTCGCTTGCAGTAGTACGTTTTGTCATGAAAGAGTGTTTGAACCTTCATTAATACATAGCATAGATCATGATATACATACATTTAACACTAAATACATATACATATACACCTACATAACAATAGACACTGAAAGAAAATACATAAAATTTTATAATTGTGGCCACTGCAAATTCGGGCCCCGCGTTTTTGGGCGACAGTTTCGCGTCCTCTCTCTTAAAAAAAACTATTATATCTGTTGCTGACTGCCCTTTCGTTAATTGTTGCTTTTATAAAAATTGTTTTTGCTCCTTCTGGTTTATTTAATTATTTTTAATTATTATTAACGTAACAACGCATATATGGAAAGAGTGACGTGAAATTCTTTTAACAATGCTGTGCTTTTAATTGCTTTATCGTCGTTACCCTTTTTTAGCAAAATAAAATGATGGAAGTATTATTGTTCTGAATCTGGCCTACAATTTAAAGAACGATTTTCAGGTAACTGCAACTCATGCTAAATATCAATATATCTTTCCTACTTCATAATTATTCAAAGTTGAAATTAATGTCCTATGATCACTGATGTTACAGTTCGTACGATCGTTCACAAATACAAGTTTGCAGTGGGTTTTATTTCTTACTAAATGCTATTTCATACCACGGCTAGCCCAAGAACATGAGACTCTCATTAAAGAAAATTACGTATTCACTATAGAATTTAGCCAGATCAGAACGGAGCACAGCAAGTTTCCTATCAGATTCTTTAGGTACATAAAATTATTTGCACTGAAAATTATATCCTATCAGCAGCCCGCGTCAACCTGCAACACATCATAAAATCTGCTGATCTTCACTGCCAGCCTGGGAGCTAAAAGAAATAATATTATTTTTTACTATTATTTTACCGCTTCCTTGCGGTATACTCGACTATATTGTAAGTCGTTTAAATACGCCGCGGCAGCGGCTCTTCTTTCTCCACACAGCTCAGCTCCACAGATAATATTTTTATATGGCTGAAAAATATCTTAACAGGATGGGATAATAGGCAGGCACACTTTAACATTTAAGTAACACAAGTTTTCATTTAAACAACTCTATTTAAACATTTAAATATCTTAATAATTACAGACCTGTGTACATTCACGCGCAATGGCGTCCAATTCACAATCTCGACAAAAGAATGCTACCTTCGCGCTCTCTACGACAACAACAGGAGATCTTTATCTCGCAGCTTCAAGATTAAGAAGAACAGAGACACTGCTTTACATCATGCCTTATATACAAATTCATTTGGTGATCTTTGTACAACATTTATCTTCTGTGTCGGTCTTATTACTCGCCGACACAGACGTTCTCAAAAATAAAAAATAAAGAAAATAATACATAATTTTACATAATGACACAATATGACACATCTAATATTTTAATTATTACATAATATATTGTCTTTGTTTATTACAAGACGTTACACCTACGAATAAATTAACCAGAATTTAATTATGCCTCGTGTTCCTGAATTTTGTGCTTTGTAGTATGGGCCATTGCCCGAAGCCATTAGAAATAATATAAGTTAATAAAGTCCCACTCCTCATCTTTCCTCACTTAAATTGTCTACATTTTTATTAGTACACTATATGGCGCATGGTAGAGGGTGCTTGATATCAATATTGGACGCTCCTTGTCAAATTCTATTGTCATGTTTGAGGGAGAGAGAGAGATTACCATTCATATACATTCGCACGCATAATAATCTCATCTTCGACTATAAACTTCAACAAGGATTTTCTGAAACGATGTAATCTTTCCAGATATGACAGATTTAGTATTTACAAACACTCCATTTTCACATCTACCTTTGTTACAAGGTAACTCGTCAATTATGGAGCTAACTTACTTCCACAGGGCGTAGAGGATTACATAGCTACGAAACTGGCTGTTTAAATTGTAACAGGGAAAGATCTCAAGATGAATTGTTTGTAAATTCGAAACTGGCCGTATCAGAAAATCTTTCCAATTCTAGATTATCACACAATTAACTGTTATTGTGATAACTGTCGTCATTCCTTTTACAACACAAAAATATCCAATACGCTTGATTACAAGGCCATCTTCCACAGAAGCTGTTATAACCAATTATTAAGGGTTCTTCTGCCTTTAGCTCGCTGCATTTAAAGAGTATTTTTCACCAGAAACGTTTCTCTTTTATTCGTAAATTATCTTCTGTAGCCATTCCGGAAATGTGTGTACGCTATGTGTGTCTATTTTTTGGTACTTATCGATTAAAAAGGTAATAGTGTTTATGATCCATAAATCCCAAAATACAGAGACCTAGTATGTATCACATTTCCAGATGACGATAGAAGATGCTTTATAATTAAAAGCGAAATGTTCCTGGTGAGAAATATTCTGTAATTGAAGTGAGCTAAAGACGAAAAAACATGTAATAATTGACAAAAATCTAACATTTTAAAATATCGCTTTTCTTCAGAATGTTCCTATTTAACTATATAGTGCATCTCTGTCACGTGTCCATGTGGACCATGCCGACCTTGCACCATCCTTGCAGCTCATCCTTTAATTATTTTCAGGCCTACTTGATAAGTAGTCCAAATACTAGAGTGGCAGTCCAGAATGGACAGAATTAGTGCCAGATGAAGGACGTAGATATGAAAGAAGAATTATGCCTGAGGATATTACTATTACAGAGTTATTCATGTCTTCCGGTACCCATAAACAATCGGCAACGTTGACAAGATACCAGGTTCTCGCGATATGTATGAGACGATATCTATTTTGGATCTAAAATGTAATGTTCTAAGACTGACGTTTTACGTTTGCATTTGTTTCAGTTTTTCGCCCAGCATTAAACAGCCATTTCGAGAGTACAGTGCCTGCAATGAAACTTAAATTAAAAGTGAAATGAACGTTACTTTATTATGTTTACATTAATTCTGTCATTAAATGTTTGCCATCTTCTTGCATGGAAAAAAGAGTATTTGCACACACTTTCTACGAATGTTGGCATTTTCTTGCCGTACTGCTGGATGTAGATGCCTGTTAACAACTTGTCGTTTCTATGTAGTTAAGTTACACATTTATTAATATTATGAAAGAAATTCTCATAGTATTGATTTACCGAAGCAGGGAATAAGGAAGGCTCTGAGAAGACTGGGGAATATTTGCTAAGTTAGTGGAGTAGAAGTGATAATTAATATTGGGAACTGTTTGTCTTTCAGTCGCTGAGAGGTTTCCTTGCATACAGCGGATATATAATTCTGATATTTCGAGCCTACTGTGTATCACCATCCTGTAGTTCTAATAGCGGTAATGCATGTATCTTACTAACACTGTATGGGTGTAAAATAAATTGACAGGTTGGAGACTTCAATATTGCTAACAACATTAACATAAAATTTAACTAGTCTCTCTGTAGAGCTAATAGTGTTCTTGTCGGTCTACTATCGGCGATCATTTCTGTCAAGTATTCGAGACAGAGGAAAAGTTCACTGAGAGATACTTACAAAACACTTAAGGATGTTCAATTATCTTCACTTGGAAGCTAATGAATGCGGAGTTTACTTGTTGTTCAAAACTTCTTGTTCCTCATATGCATCGGCAATATAATTTAATGAGATGATCACATAAAATCAGTATTATGGAAGGTGAACAGAAGACGTACATTTGTTGGAAGTGTACTGGGAAAATGTAATGCACCAGTAAATCAAACAATATATAAGCAGCTAGTGCGATCAGTTCTAGACCACTCATCCAGTGTTTGGAGACCTTATCGCTTACGAGTAATAGCAATTGTCGAATGAATTGACAGACACGTTGCTACGATCGTAACAGGTCGGTTTACTCCACACGAAAGTGTAACAAATGCTAGGAGAGCTTAAATGGGAATCATTGGAACAAAGGCGACGTAGTTACCGCGAAACCCCAATGGTTAAATTTAGAGACCTTTAATTCAAATAAGACTGTGTTTTCATTATTGTGCCATCATCCTGTAACTCGCATAAAGATAATGAGAATAAGATAAAAGAGATTAGGACGCTTACGCAGGTATACAAAAGTATATTTCTCCTTCGTGAGTCGAATATGGCAGAAAATCGATAATAATGGTACGATACACCTCTGCCATTCACTTTACACTGGCTTGCGGAATTTACATGCAGTTGTGGAGTTGGATGTGAACGATTTGGATACTCACCGGTTTTTATTGTCCAGAGCTGAACTTACAAGTGATTTTTCTGTAGTGTAGGCGCCTATCTGTTGTTCACAACATGTAGTAACATTGGAGATGCCTACCATCAGCAGATTAATGTGAAATTGGTCATTGAACGCTGTACAGGGCGAGTGCGTCGCGAGTCGTTCTTGTATAGCTCAGTTGGTAAGAGTATTTCCGGCGACAGGCAAAGTTAAGACTTCTAGTCCGAGGAACGGAAACAGCTTAAACCTGCCAGGAAATTTGTAGAAGGAATGTCACTAAATAGGAGACAGAACACTATTACAAAATAATTACACGTCTTATAACGACAGTAAATCAATAATATTCGTTATGTAATTGTGAGTGAGGAACTGCAACCGTGATTTAAGTTGGCCATGGACGTAGGTGCAGTATGCAACCAAGTGATTTTGGAATTCGATGCTGTTGTTGTACCATTAACTAGTTTTCGAGCCACTGCAAGTTCATCATCAGCTGGAGGTGTTACAGGAATATTAAAAATTATATCTTGGACCAAGTGATGCTGACAGAACTAACGGAAATTTAGCCACCGAAATATTTACGAAACAACAGAGCATTATTATTTTTTAGTTGTATTCCCTGTTAGTGTGGGCCGAAGGGTAGTACGGACCACATGGTGTTCCTCTGGTTTGCCTCAAAACAGTGGACGAATGTCGTGCTTGTTATAAAGTACAGACATCACTCCACCGTTTGGTAGAACTTGCGTGACGTAACTGTTGAGTTGGTGTCAGAAGTAAATTCTACTTGTTTCTGAGGGTCTAAGCTAGTGTACGGTGTAATTTTCAGTCTTGGTTTATATTTTTAAAGGTAAAGAGTAATATTATCATATTATTATTAATATTTCAGTAGTCTAATTTATACCGTATCGTAATATCAAAATTCCGCTCACTCATGCCAGTTTCTCTCTACGCCGTGTTTTCTTTAATATGAAAAGTCAGTCGGGTAGTATGGGCCATACCAAAGTCGGACGGCATTGGCCACATAGGTACTTTCTTTCTTTCTGTTTTTAGGCCACGATGCCAGTGTTGAAGAAGAAATACGACGGTGAGGGCCGAGGGAAGCGGTCCGCGACTCCAGTGAAGCAATCGGTTTCAAGTATTTTCGCGGGCGGAGTGACGTAATGGGCTGCTGCCGATGCTGACAGGGTTCGCGAGAGCGACATCCAGTTCTTCAGTAACTTTTGCAGCTGTTGTCTTTTTATTTTTCGTCACAATTCTCTCCCATGACCGTCCGTCACAGTTACTCATTACACACTGTCGTCCAGGCTGTGACTTGTTCTTTTACTTTCCTTTTATGCGGCACAGATCTCCGGTACGATGCCTCTCGAAACGCCAAACACTTCGTCTATGTTCATTGTAGAAGCTCCTACCATACGAGCACCAACAATTTGCTTGTGTTCGAATTCACTCAGCTCTGATACAATGCATTCACAACTACACAGAACACTGTTCTAATCATAGTTGAAACTTGCAGCTTACTGAGGACATTGCAGAGGTGTCGTTTGAGATCGGATACAACAACGCAACCTAAAAGCTTGGCTAACGTCTGTACTTATGTTCAAACATGCATCTCGCGATGTTTCCATATTTTTGCCCAACTCGTGTAACTATCCTACAGCTACATCTACATCTACATCTACATGATTACTGTGCAATTCACACTTAAGTGCCTGTCAGAGGGTTCATCGAACCATTTTCATACTGCTTCTCTACCATTCCACTCTCGAATGGCGCGTGGGAAAAAGGAACACCTAAATCTTTCCGTTCGAGCTCTGATTTCTCTTATTTTGTTATGATGTTCATTTCTCCCTACGTAGATGGGTGTCAACAAAATATTTACGCATTCCGAAGAGAAAGTTGGTAATCGAAATTTCGTAAATAGATCCCGCCGCAAAGAAAACCGCCTTTGTTTCAATGACTGCAACCCCAACTTGCGTATCGTATCAGTGACAATCTCACCCGTATTGCGCGATAGCTCGAAACGAGCTGCCCTTCTTTGCACTTTTCCGATGTCCTCCGTCAATCCTACCTGGTAAGGATCCCATACCGCGCAGCAATATTCCAGCAGAGGACAGACAAGTGTAATGTAGGCTGTCTCTTTAGTGGGTTTGTCGCATCTTCTAAGTGTTCTGCGAACAAAGCGCATTCTTTGTTTCGCCTTCCCCACAATATTATCTATGTGGGCTTTCAAATTTAAGTTGCCGTAATTGTAATTCCTAGGTATTTAGACGAAATGACAGCCCTTAGATTTGTGCCATTTATCGTATACCCAAAATTTATCGGATTTCTTTGATTACCCATGTGGATTACCTCACACATTTCTTTGTTTAGTGCCAAGTGCAACTTTTCGTACCATACAGAAATTCTCTCTAGATCATTTTGTAATTGGAATTGATCGTCTGATGATTTTACTAGACTGTAAATTACAGCGTCATCTGCAAACAATCTAAGAGGCTGCTCAGATTATGACCTAGATCACTTATATAAACCAGGAACAGCAGACGGCCTATGTCACTACCTTGCGTAACGCCAGATATCACTTCTGTTCTACTCGATGATTTATCGACCGTCACTACGAACTGTGACCTCTCTGAGAGGAAATCACGAATCTAGTCATACAACTGAGACGATACTCCATACGCACGCAATTTGATTAATAGTCGCTTGTGAGGAACGGTATCAAAAGCCTTCTGGTAATCGGAGGAATGTGCAATCGATCTGAGATCCCTTGTCGACAGCACTCATTACTTCATGGGAATAAAGAGCTAGCAGTGTTGCACAAGAACGATATTTTCTGAATCCGTATCGGTCATGTATCAATAAGTCATTTTATTCAAGGTGACACATAATGTACGAGTACAGTATATTCTCCACGCACACAGCTTCGTAAACATTTCGTTAGCTAAATTTCCATTGTTTCCGCTAGCATCACGATCCTAGCGTCTTGCTGCGCCTGGCGCTGGTAATGGTTCCGTAGCAGCTCCATCAGATTATAAGCCTACCGTCGATGAAAAAGTAGTTAAAAGTGTAAAAAATCTTATCACATTGTAAAAGCGTATCGTTGCATGTGATACCTACGTAAACCGCCAGTTTGAATCAGAAATAGCAATCAGAATTAGGGGGATCGTAGAGGGTTGAGAGTGGAGATGGATATACAGGAAAACAGTGCATCGACGTGAGGTAAGAGTGGAGAGGCGTTCGCGTGTCGTAAGATTGAGGGGTGGAGGTGTGGCTAGAGTGTAGGGGGGGGGGGCGGGGGGGAGCTGGGAGAGTTTTCTGCTGTAGAGGCGGCGGCGTAGGCTGGAATGTCCCGAACGCGGAGCGCCGGCATCTGTTTACATTTCCGCGGGCTCTGTTTACACTGGAGTCGCTGCCACCGGCGGCGCGCCGGGTTAGGATGACAGCAGGATAACAGGATAATGCCCGCTCGCTTTGCGTCTGCGAGATGAGCAGCGGCCCGCTGACTCAGAGACGAAGTGGGGGGAGGGGGTTCCTCCCCAGTGGCTGAACGTCGTCTCGCGTCTTGAAACGGTCGGGGGTGGATTTTAACACCCAGCTTCGGCCGTACCTCGGCATCTCTACTCAGCAAGCCGTATTGTGGTGTCCGTGGGAGGCTACCTTATGGACCACTGTAGCGTCCCGTCCTTCCGGTGAAGTCGTGGATTCTACACACGTATAACGATTGTCGGTAGTATCTCATGTGACCTATAAAGTTTTATTTCCATGCTGTTTTCGTAAGAAATACATAGGAGGAAAAAAAACATATTCTTTTAATCTAAGAGGACTCTAACTTGACAGAATGAACTCACTTGTCAGTATGACGTTGAACTACCTCTGGCCTGTAAGCATATACTGATTCACCTTGGAAGGGTTTCGTTAGGTCCCCGTATCCTCCCCTGAGATCAACTGACCCATAACTCAGAATTAGATTTTCACTCTGCAGCGGAGTGTGCGCTGACATGAAACTTCCTGGCAGATTAAAAGTGTGTGCCGCACCGAGATTCGAACTCGGGACTTTTGCCTTTTGCGGGCAAGCACTCTACCAACTGAGCTACGCAAACATGACTCACGACCCGTCCCCACAGCTTTAATTCCGCCAGTACCTCGTCTCCTACCTTCCAAACTTCACAGAAGCTCTCCTGCATACCTTGCACAACTAGCATTCCCGGAAAAAAGGATATTGCGGAGACATGGCTTAGCCACAGCCTGGGGGAGGTTTCCAGAATGAGATTTTCACTCTGCAGCGGAGTGTGCGCTGACATGAAACTTCCTGGTAGATTAAAACTGTGTGCCGGACCGAGACTAGAACTCGGAACCTTTGCCTTTTGCGGCAAGCACTCTACCAACTGAACTACCTACCCAAGCACGACTCACGACCCGTCCTCTCAGCTTTAATTCCGCCAGTACCCCTTCTCCTACCTTCCAAACTTCACAGGAGCTCTCCTGCAGTGATGGAAAGTACCGCTTTATTTGCTCCGATTTCTATTTCCACCATGGAAAATGTACCAAGGAAAAAGGAAAGACGAAATTTCTTGCTTGTACACTCAGCATGAGCCCTAATTGATGTAACATTGCCATCCAGCATTCTTACTGTTAGCATGTGGAGTATTCATATAGGTGCTGAGGTCGCTTCCGGAGTAGCCTCACAAAATACATTAATGTTTGTCCGTTCCACGGAATTAATTCAAATGGTTCAAATGGCTCTGAGCACTATGGGACTCAACTGCTGAGGTCATTAGTCCCCTAGAACTTAGAACTAGTTAAACCTAACTAACCTAAGGACAGCACAAACATCCATGCCCGAGGCAGGATTCGAACCTGCGACCGTAGCGGTCTCGCGGTTCCAGACTGCAGCGCCTTTAACCGCACGGCACGGAATTAATAATGTAACCACATGCGAAAGAAGGCAATATATGTTCTCCGCAAGATAACTGAAACGTAATGAGTGTATAATAATAATAATTCATCAATTTTCGGTGCGGAATGCCGTAAGTCTACTTGTTTCAAGAGACAAGTCCATATGTGCTAGTCTTACGGTAGTTCACAATGTAATCCATACTGTCGATCCTCTTTAGCGCAATGGTATTATGGAAGACACGGAAGAGTTTTCCTTATAACGTGGGAAGTACATGTCGAAGTGGTTGATTCTCATTAATGTACACATTTATTAGTGGTAAATTGTGTTCAAAGTTCGTCTCATGCTAGTTCGTAATTCCTTCAAGCACTGAACAAAGGAAGTTCTAAGACAGTTTCCACGCAAATTAAACAGTTATGATTTCGTTGTGCATAAGAAAAGAGCAAAATGCGACATAATGTAGCAAAAAATGCTTTTTCTGCCAATCTGCAGTATCTCCCTGTTTTGTGCTTAGAGCTTATTAACATCAACAATACGATTTGTTAATAATGAGTGAGAATGAAACACCCACTAATTTGACAGTTTTCACAAGATGTGGATTGGTATCTGCGTCAGTTGCAGTTCCAGGCAACAGTACGCACAACCCAACCCCGGTCACTAGATATGATGGCCGAACAGCGATGCAGACCCATTTGTTCCGAGAGCTATCAGAAATACCCGGTCATGATATACGGGAACTTCGTTATCACGGTGAAATTTATATACCAATAAATTACAAAAGTTCTGTCTTTTTTCTCTTCAGTTAAGTCATGCTCAGTATAAAAGCGCACAAACATATAAGCTTAAAACTTTGTTACGTAATATTTTTTCGAGGCACAGCTGTGCGTGAAACGAGCTATTTGGAAACTTCTTAACAGGAAAAAGTTCTGCCTTCGCAGACTAATTTATTAGCAGCCATACAGGTGGTAATTGTTATCTTCAGCTTCAGAAGCGGTCGCGTGTAAGATGCGAAACCTGAGACTGCTTTCAGCAACCCAGAAGTTGTCCTGTGTAGTATGCACCTTCGTAGAATGATGATACACTGTAGAACTCGTCCTAATAATTTGTGTCAAGTGTTTCTTGTTATTAATTTAAAAAAGAGCTATTTTGAAAATTATCACTCAAACATTAATGGCTTTTGAAAATAGGGACAGAGTGTCATATGTTTTATGTCAAATTTGAGGGCTTTCCTGTTCAATATTTTTTCTACATTATTTTATGAAGCAATAGTGTAACAATCTCTGTTTTCGTAACATTCTCCAACTTGTATCTTTAAACCATACTGGATATTTGCCGTCTTTGATTACTTTTCTTGGTACATATTTTTCTAGGTTGTAATCTCTAGTGTGTTTGAACTTTCACTAGAAATGTTCTACGTTAGTTGAGTTTGAAGTTAACGTATGCATTTCTTCTTTCAAGCAAGGAGTTAGCGAAGCTTAAGTAGCTGCTACCATCTCGCCCTTTAATGGGGCAATGAAATAGCAAAATAGAACAAACATATCGATATTGTCTTCATTGTGTCTACGATGCTCTCGTCTGTGAATTATTAGAATCTCCGACGTCAGCAGGGGGCGCCAGATCTGCGACTACGATCTGATGTGTGCCCCACAGCCGATCACCGCGTTCTCAAAATTCATGCAGCCCAGCCCTCACGTTAGAACGGTTTCGCTCGCCTCCCCCACTGCCACTCCACGTGATGGAGGGTTCTCGGAACTGATGGAGACCCACCGGAGTCGCGAGGTTAGCAATCGATTCCCACTCGTCCTCGTGCAGGATTTTCTGCTTCTCAGAACGTCAGAGATTGCACGTCCAGATACGCGTGAAAAGCGTATCCTTTGCGACCAGAAGTGTTATGCTGCGTACTCCGATCACCTTCCTTGTTTCAAAGGTCGGGTTACTTTACACGTTTGCTGTACACGAGACGTTGCGACCAGTGAACCTAAACATCCTGCTAGAAAATGCAATAAATGGTGATTTTCCAGCTGATGGATATACGCTGTTTCCTGAAAGAGAGTTCATATCTTCTGGGTTTTTAAAAACCTTCCCGCACACACACACACACACACACACACACACACACACACACACACACACACACACATATATATATATATATATATATATATATATATATATATATATATATATATATATATATATATATATATATATACTCCTGGAAATGGAAAAAAGAACACATTGACACCGGTGTGTCAGACCCACCATACTTGCTCCGGACACTGCGAGAGGGCTGTACAAGCAATGATCACACGCACGGCACAGCGGACACACCAGGACCCGCGGTGTTGGCCGTCGAATGGCGCTAGCTGCGCAGCATTTGTGCACCGCCGCCGTCAGCGTCAGCCAGTTTGCCGTGGCATACGGAGCTCCATCGCAGTCTTTAACACCGGTAGCATGCCGCGACAGCGTGGACGTGAACCGTATGTGCAGTTGACGGACTTTGAGCGAGGGCGTATAGTGGGCATGCGGGAGGCCGGGTGGACGTACCGCCGAATTGCTCAACACGTGGGGCGTGAGGTCTCCACAGTACATCGATGTTGTCGCCAGTGGTCGGCGGAAGGTGCACGTGCCCGTCGACCTGGGACCGGACCGCAGCGACGCACGGATGCACGCCAAGACCGTAGGATCCTACGCAGTGCCGTAGGGGACCGCACCGCCACTTCCCAGCAAATTAGGGACACTGTTGCTCCTGGGGTATCGGCGAGGACCATTCGCAACCGTCTCCATGAAGCTGGGCTACGGTCCCGCACACCGTTAGGCCGTCTTCCGCTCACGCCCCAACATCGTGCAGCCCGCCTCCAGTGGTGTCGCGACAGGCGTGAATGGAGGGACGAATGGAGACGTGTCGTCTTCAGCGATGAGAGTCG
This sequence comes from Schistocerca nitens, assembly GCF_023898315.1. NCBI lineage: Eukaryota > Metazoa > Arthropoda > Insecta > Orthoptera > Acrididae > Schistocerca > Schistocerca nitens. The sequence goes on along the minus strand of NC_064614.1, from coordinate 109,501,811 downwards.
CTTCTGCCTTGGTGCCTACATCCAGCATCTCTACGATCGTCTCCATGGGATAATAGCAGCCTGCATTGCTGCGAAAGGTGGATATACACTGTACTAGTGCCGACATTGTGCATGCTCTGTTGCCTGTGTCTATGTGCCTGTGGTTCTGTCAGCGTGATCATGTGATGTATCTGACCCCAGGAATGTGTCAATAAAGTTTCCCCTTCCTGGGACAATGAATTCACGGTGTTCTTATTTCAATTTCCAGGAGTGTATTTCGCAAACACGGAAACACACGCCAACGGGTGACTGAAACCCCAGTAAGCTGATTAATTGCATCCTTTGGAGAGACTGGTTCTATGGCCGTTAGGTCGTGATTAAGGCATGTTTACATATCTAGCCTTTCACATTTTATTGCGGGTGACGTCCTAGGAGGCGGCTATAAAGACGTTAATTTTCAAACGTAAAACTTATTTAGCTAGCAGAAACTGTTTACGTTTAAATCTTAACTAGCTGCTTTCTTATAGCATGCGAAGACGTCTACTGCAGAAATAAACGCTACATCAGGCACAGAAAAATGCCTTATACCACTGTCTAATGCCTGTAAAACCCAATAAATGAAGGGTATAAGTTTCTGCCTGAAATACTGCATAGTGTGATTTACACAATTACCCATATTACAGTAGAGCAGTTATGAATTCCAAATTGTCTTATAATATAGCTCATCAAAGAGGGGGTAGGACTAAATACGCAACTTGTAATCAGCACGTATACGAAAATACCGTTCAGTACTCACGCAAAAATGATAACACAATTTTCACAGAAATTCTCGAACATGACACACGGGAAGAGTGAACACCAGTCATAACAACAACCGAAAAACGGTGCGTTCCATTCAAACCGACCTGACAACTTTATTTTGCTTCAAACGTGTACGCGTATTTTACTTTTTTTTCTGTCAAGATGCGGTGCAACTCAGATTCCGCATGACACTATAGGTATGCCAATAAATTGATGAGTAACAAAACTGAGATAGATAAGGTCACGCGTAGATAATTAGTTTCTCTGAAATAATTACTGCTCAAATTGGCATTTCCGGTAACTCACTCAGAGCTTTCTGAAACTGCAATGTTCTGCGTGATGAAGTATTGGCATTGAATGGGCTTTTTTGGAAAAACCAATCATACTTCATGACGTAATCGAACGGCAGTACTGGAAGCGTACATTCCCAGCACGGTCCACTCCCGGCTGACAATAACAGTTTTAAAATCGAAAGCGCAGTTTCTCCTTGAAATAGCTTCTGACAAGACTGGTAGTTATCCCAAAACACTCGCGATACCAAAAGTCAACCCAGAGGCCTCGTTATTACAGTAAGAATCGCGAACAGATCGCTTATCTTGCCATGTTGATCAGAAGCCTAAAATAACTACTTTCGCAGAATAGCTGTTTTTGTCCCTTCGCAATTTTATCTACCAAAACAATACATGGTGAGTACTTGTTAATGTGTGTTTATTCAACAGGTTACTGTGCTTTGCTGTTCTGGGGAAGAAAGTCTTAGAATATATCTAATTAGATATGTTATACTGGCTTGGAAGGAAATATTTTATGTAAGACACTATTTACAGAAATCTTCAGCCACGATCTCCAGTTGATTCTTTACTCTTAAAGTGGCACTAGTCTTCTTGGAATTCAAGAATCTTTGTTACTCCTCGATTAATTGGTATAAAGTGCAATTCATCGCCCTGTAAATAAAAAATGCAGTGCATAATGATACAGCTGATTAAAATTTTAAAAAATGATGCTACCTAACTTCCTCATCTCGCGTATCAAGGAACTGTTAAATGTATTGTATAATGTGATATCCAACTGCAAAATCTTAATTTACAAGGTGTATTAACATGGATGTGAAAAACAACGTTCTGCCACAGACATAACTTACCATATGAGAAAATCTTCTTTGTAAAGATTGCTATAATGGAAAAGATTCGACTGACACCAGATCCCGTAGAAAACCTTTGCTAGTTTTAACTACGGGAAGGAGGGGAGAGGGGGGAGGAATGGGTTGGGTTATATATGTTTTTGGCCAAAATAAATTCTTATGTTTCTCAAATCCTGGTACTACAAACTCCATAAAACGCCAGGTTCCTTTTCCCCTCACAAAAAAGTCTCTGGCGACGCCCAAAACTAAACCAGCTTCCTAAGAATCGGAAACAGATGAACTGCGTCGGCAGCTTTCTCGTAACTCTAACGCGGAGCATATTACGCAGGACATAAGGGGAAGTAGGTAAAATAGCAGAGAAAACATTATGTGAAGTCATGTATCTATTGCGAGGGATAAGTGCAAGTCACAGGGTTACGAGCATATCTTGGCGTACGTTGTAGCAGAAAATCCTAGGACTTTAAATCCCGTATGAAGTCAGTGACTGGGCTGAAAGCTTTGATCGAACCAACCGTAGATCGGTCTGGTGTTGAGCCTGCGGGTCACAGACAGAAAGATGAAATATTAAATTTCGCATTTGTAAATGTATACAGGCATGATGATCCCGTGGCCATACCAGTGTCCGACTGCTGCACGAACTCAAAACTGTGATACACAAAACAGGCACTCCCTGTACGGAAAAGTATTTCTAGCTGCTCAAAAGGAGCGAAACGCAAGCACCTGAAAGAATTCAACTTGCATTTTACACTGTATATACGCCCCAAATTAGTCTTTTCCACAGATGGTATTTTATTGAAACTCCCTCCCACAAGTAATAGTCCACAACGAGGGGAAAAAGCACAAGTGATACTTGCTTCTGAAGTGGGTAAGAGAAAGGATGCACACGAACAAAAATCTCTCATAGTCATCTTTAACAGACTCACAGAGCACATTACAATCTCGAACATTATCGTATTTATGGAAGATAAGAGGTTTGCCTAGACGAATCAGGACTGATTCAGGAAGAACCACTCGTATGAAACACAGCTGGGCCTGTTTATTGCAAACAGGAGGTTCACGTGAAGGAGTAGATTCAGTCCAACTGGATTTTAAAGAGAGGTATGTTAGTATGACACAATGTCGATTTTATCAGAGATATGATCTAGTAGAATGTGCTCATAACTCGGTATTTTCTTGAATAAGTTTTGACCACTATTACCTAGTGCATTATAATGAATGAAAGATGTTCAACAGAAACGAAGGTAATTTCGAATGTTACGCAAGTAAACGTAATCTTCTCGACCTCGTTCGCACATAAACGATTTATCACAAAAAGGGTATAGCAATATCAGATTTTTTTCTCACATTCTGTTTTCTACAAGGAAGTTTGTCGTTAGACGGTCGTTTATAGTTAATATCAGCTCAGTTTGAAATGTGCGTAAGTGTAATGTATTGACGATAACAAAGAGAAACATGCTGATAATGTCAGATCATAAAACTGAACGGTAATTTTATGAATAACCTCACATCGCATACATATTTCGGGACGATACGAAACGTGAGAAAGACTTCTTAGAAGGAAACGCGAATGGAAAACTTAAGTTTTTTTGGGTTTCTATTAGAAACGTTTGCTGTGCATCCGCGGAGAAAACCATGTAAGAGATACTTCGGTGACCACGTCTAGAGAAGAGGTACAGTATCAACTGGGAATGAAAGCGGACGTCTAATGTGTTCAGATATGCCCTGGTTTCCAACAGGTCGGAGCAGCCGTATGAAGGTATGGCCATGAAGCATGACTGAAGATATCTACAGACGAGGTATGTTGTTTTCGCAAAATGCTAAAAGATAAAGTCGGATTTCTTCGTCATACTTAGCGTGCAGGGACCATGACAATAAGGTGAGAGAAATTAAATCAAAAATGGGCCATACAGCCAGTCATTTTCTCCTCACACCTCGCTTCATAAGCGAATGGAACAGGACACAAAATCGCTTAATCACTGTGTACTCTGCGCCTTGCACTGCACGGTTATTGGGGACTATATATGTAGGAGACATTGTTCCCATCGTCAAGAAAGGCAATAAAAGACTTCGTAAAAACTACAGAGGAATAACCCTTATGAGTCATACAGCCAAGATTTTTGAAAGAATTTTACTAAATCGAATAAGTGTAAAGATAGAAAAGGAGCTGAGTGAAGAACAGCATGGGTTTAGGAAAGGAAGAAGCACGATCGACCTGATATTTTCTATCCGTCAACTGATGGAAAAAAGTTGGGAGTATAACAAAAGGGTGATAATGGTTTTTAAAGACATAGAAAAGGCATATGACTCAGTTGACAGGGAAAGACTCCGGGAAAAAGTGAAGAAGATAGATATAGAAGATGGATACATTAATGTTATAAAGACAATGTACAGAGGACACAATTGCAGAATTAGAACACCATTGGGGAACTCTGAATGCTTCGAAATAACAAAAAGACTTAAGCGAGGAAGTATTCTATCTCCTGCACTTTTTAATGTTATGATGGAGGGAATGAATAGGGCAGTTAAAGATATAGTAAAAGAAAAAGACAAAAAGATGATTTCTGCAGATGATATGGTAATATGGAGTGATAAAGAGGTAGATGTACAGTTACACCTTGATGCGTGGAAGAAAATAATGAAAAGGTATGGATTAAAAATAAATAAAGATAAGAGTGAAGTAATGGTATTTGGAAGAGAGAAAGGGATCGACGGAAATATTACCTTGAATGGAGAACCCCTCAAAGTGGTAGAAAGTTCCACTTATTTAGGGAGTCAAATATCTAGGGATGGAAGAATAACTAACGAAATTAATAGGAGGTTACAGAAGGGAGGCAATTTCTACCAAAGAATAAAACACCTGATTTGGAATAATGAAGTTTCAGAAAGAGCAAAACTCCTTATGTGTATGAATTATTACATCCCTATTGTCACATATGGTGGAGAAACATGGACAATGACAGAAAGGGACTGGAGCAGACTGAAAGCAGGGGAAATGAAATTTCTCAGCGCAGTTAAGGGAAAAACAAGAATGGACAGGGTAGGGAATGTAGAGATTAGAAAGGACCTTAAACAAGAAAGTATGAGAGAAGAAATTCAAAGAAAGAGATTAAGATGGTATGGGCATGTTAAGAGGATGCATGGGCAGAGACTCCCAAAAATTATGGAAGAACTAAAGATGGATGGGAAAAGCCCTACAGGGCGCCCAAAAACACGGTGGAAAATGGGAGTGAGAATATCTGTAGAAAGGAGCGGTGTGACCTGGCAGCAAGTGGAGGAAGAAAAGTGTTGGGAGGACCGAGCCAAATGGAGAGGACTCGTCAGCACCCAGACCCGGCAGTAGCTGGAGCGGGATTCGGATATAGATATAGATGTAGATGTAGTGTAGAATCTACCTCCAAAGCTATTTGGAGCATAAAATAACGGGGTCGAAATTTATAGAGACGAGCGTAAGATACTATGCGCTTTTTGTGGACTGTTTGCTGAAGCTGATGTTAAAAGTGCGGGTGCTTTTCGGGCCAAAGCAGAAATGAAGTTTTCAGACACAGAGTTAGCCCAACTAAGTATCAGTACGGGGGATATAATCACAGATACTGGCGTGAGGGTTTAACGGAACGCGAAATCCAGAATAGACGAAAGATAAGAGTGAAGTAATGGTATTTGGAAGAGAGAAAGGGATCAACGGAAATATTACCTTGAATGGAGAACCCCTCAAAGTGGTAGAAAGTTTCACTTATTTAGGGAATGAAATATCTAGGGATGGAAGAATAACTAACGACATTAATAGGAGGTTACAGAAGGGAGGCAATTTCTACCAAACAATACAACACCTGATTTGGAATAATGAATTCAGAAAGAGCAAAACTCCTTATGTATAAGAATTATTACATCCCTATTGTCACATACGGTGGAGAAACATGGACAATGACAGAAAGGGACTGGATCAGACTGAAAGCAGGGCGCGTCGTCGTTGGCGGCGCAGTGTGCCTGTGTATCGCAGTTTGAAGGCGATTGATATTGACTTGGCTGGGCAGTTTAATAAACAGCAATTGATTGGAGGTCCAAATGTTTTTCGTGGACTGCATCTGAACTTCACTTGTGATGTTCAGGCTGTGTTTGGAGGTAGCACATGGCTCACACTGGCTGTTGTATGGGGCAACCAAGCAGATTATGGTGGCCTTGAAGCTTTTCCAGATGCTAACATTTTGGCTTGGAAGACGTGGAGTATTGCTGAGACTACAGGACTGTTGGCTAAACAGCCTTATGGTACTCTTGTTCCAAGCATGCCATTTGTTTTGACTACGCGAACTAAGTACCTGGGTGTTAAAATTACGAACAACTTCAGTTGGAAAGACCACATAGATAATATTGTGGGGAAAGCGAGCCAAAGGTTGCGTTTCATTGGCAGGACACTTAGAAGAGGCAACAAATCCACTAAAGAGACAGCTTACACTACACTCGTTCGTCCTCTGTTAGAATATTGCTGCGCGGTGTGGGACCCTTACCAGGTGGGATTGACGGAGGACATCGAAAGGATGCAAAAAAGGGCAGCTCGTTTTGTATTATCACGTAGTAGGGGAGAGAGTGTGGCAGATATGATACGCGAATTGGGATGGAAGTCATTACAGCAAAGACGTTTTTCGTCGCGGCGAGATCTATTTACGAAATTTCAGTCACCAACTTTCTCTTCCGAATGCAAAAATATTTTGTTGAGCGCAACCTACTTAGGTAGGAATGATCATCAAAATAAAATAAGAGAAATCAGAGCTCGAACAGAAAGGTTTAGGTGTTCGTTTTTCCCGCGCGCTGTTCGGGAGTGGAATGGTAGAGAGATAGTATGATTGTGGTTCGACGAACCCTCTGCCAAGCACTTAAATGTGAATTGCAGAGTAGTCATGTAGATGTAGATGTAGATGTAGATGTTCTTTATTACTGCATTTTTCGTCAAACTAAGAGACGATACATTACACACAAACCCAGAGGCACGAACATCGGTAGCCACATTACTGCGTTAAATTTCTTACTGCCACATTGGCTAGAAATGTAAGAATTGTATAATACGTCTTGTATACAAATTTTTCATGGTAATTGTTGCTTTACGTAATATTTTTGAGACCAACTGAGTAAACTGGAACTGTTTATTTGACGGGACTTAACATCTGTCATCAGTCCCCTAGAACTTAGAACTACTTAAACCTATCGAACCTACGGACATCACACACATCCATGCCCGAGGCAGGATCGAACCTGCGACCGTAGCGGTCTCGCGGTTCCAGACTGAAGCGCCTAGAAACGCGCTGCCACACCGGCCGGCCTTGGCTATCCTTCGCAGCTGAACTATCTCATGAAATAACCCTTCTACTCTAATGGACCAAAACATTTATGACCATCGCCCACCGCGAGACTGAATCAATGCCACCTAGTGGCGTTGCAGGCAAGGGCCGTTGTGAGGGAAATTTGTATTCCGCTAGCATTGCGGTAAACTACGTGCTTTCGTACTTACTTGATTAACGGTGAACAGGGGCACTAATTGTCTTGAGACAATGAGTACTGTACTATTTTTACATCGTTCTGTAAGGAGAGAAAAATAGCTACTTACGAAGAATGCAATTGTTCCTCCTAGGCAGATGATTTATTTTCGACTAGAAACACGACTGGGTGTCTAACCGGAGGCTATCATCGCAAGAAAAGAAACGTGAGCGAACTTTAGAGAGAAGAAAAATGGCCGAGGATTCAATATGTAGTTACATACATGCATTCACTGGATTTAGAAAGTGTTTTCTTGCGCTGGTCTTCACATTTCAACCGTTTCTATACGAGCTCTCCCTTGGAATGCTTAACACAGCGTATTCGTCTTACGTAAACTGGCTCAACCTCCTTCAGTGTAGAGTTTTTTTTCCGTTTCTCTACATGGCACTGTTGAAAAAAGATAGCCGTCTTTCTATCTGTGTGTACATTTTTTCGCTGCTAGCTTCAACCTTTTGATACCGCGAGACGTTGCCCTTGCACGCTCTTGCCAGAGACGGTCCCCTGGAAGCCCGCCAAGCGTGACTCCGTCGCATATAGTACGTGGCACGAGTGCATTTCGCCGCTATCGTGACGGGGACTTACGGTTGTCGGGAAGCCGTACTTTGTCGGAATCTCTACTTTTCCGAGTGATATATGAATGGGTAGCGATGAAACTTCCGCTTGCTTTGGTGTTTCTTAAATATTCAAGTTTATTTTCTTTGAGGTAGTCACCAGTGGTACTGTAACAGTTTTAACAGAACTGCCTTACGAAACGTATTGGTTTGCGTCAAACGAATACATCGGCAGCGCTGCGCAACGAAATTGTGTAGGAAGGTTACCGATAATATCTTGTGGGAAAATGCTGTGCGATTTGTGGTACCAATACGGCCTCACGAAGAAAAAAAACGACGTTGCTACTGTAAAATGTCACATCCTTTACTTGTGGAGGTTGGTTTATAACAATTAATATTAATTCTGCCCCTGGGTACACTCTAAATAGACAAATTCATTAATTTCACCTCACAAACGTTTTATCTTCAGTACATACCTTCTGTGCACCCAGACCTAAAAGTAAAAAAAAAGAGTCTTTTTCCGTTCTTTTACTTTTAGATTATTTTGTATTTCCATGAAAAACAATGCAGCAAGTCTCGCATTGTTTGCCACAGTAAACTGATTCGACCGTCTCGTTTTCTTTTTCGTAACTGCACGAAATTAAGAATCAGCTATACACCGTCCGTCCAAAAACTTCAGAGACTGATTCTGTTCCTGGTGAATAGGCGACCTCAGCGCAGTAACTAAGGTGGCAGTTTGAACTAATAGCTGTTGCCGGCCGGAATGGCTGAGCAGGTCTAGGCGCTACTGTCTGTAACTGCGCGACCGCTACGGTCGCAGGTTCGAATCCTGCCTCGGGCATGGATGTGTGAGATGTCCTTAGGTTAGTTAGGTTTAAGTAGTTCTAAGTTCTAGGGGACTGATGACCTCAGAAGTTAAGTCCCATAGTGCTCACAGCTATTTGAACCATTTTAATAGCTGTAAACAACATATGTGCAGTAAAAAAAATGGCTCTAAGCACTATGGGACTTAACTTCTGAAGTCATCAGTCCCCTAGAACTTAGAACTACTTAAACCTAACTAGCCACTTGACATCACACACATTCATGCCCGAGGCAGGATTCGAACCTGCGACCGTAGCGGTGGCGCGGTTCCGGACTGAGATGTGCAGTCAGCCAGTAAGTTTCGAGCAGGACGAGGATATTAGTGTTAAACGTCCCGTCGACAATGAGGTCATTAGAGACGGAACACCTGCTCGGATGAGGGAAGGATGGGGAAGGAAATCGGCCGTTCCCTTTCGAAGGAACCATCCCGACATATGCCTGAAGTGATCTAGGGAAATCACGGAAAATCTAAATCAGGATGGCCGGACGCGGCATTGAACCGTCGTCCGCCCGAATGCGAGTCCAGTGTGCTAACCACTGCGTCACCACGCTCGGTTTTCGAATAGGCAGTGTTACTTACTGGACGTGAGTCCGTAGTGTGTCAACGTTGATGTTTCACTAATCGCAAATGAGCAACATGTCTGACTCAGGTATTCAAGACATTCCCCAGAATGTTTTGAAGAAGATGAAAGTGCGTATAACGTTTGTCCAGAACACTTTGACTTCCGAACAAAATCAACGATGCGTGGACACCAGTCACGATTTGAATGAAGAGCAAAACACGGACAATTCTTTTCTGGAAAAGGTCATGACTACTGATGAGACTTCGTTTATCAATACGAACACACAGCAGAGCGACAGAGTGCAGAAATTCAACTGAAGGGTCAAGGATTTGATGACTTAACCAACATTCAAGCCAATGTGACGCGTGAGTTGAACAACATCCCAAAGAAGGACAAATGGTTCAAATGGTTCTGAGCACTATGGGACTCAACATCTTAGGTCATAAGTCCCCTAGAACTTAGAACTACTTAAACCTAACTAACCTAAGGACATCACACACACCCATGCCCGAGGCAGGATTCGAACCTGCGACCGTAGCAGTCCCGCGGTTCCGGACTGCAGCGCCAGAACCGCTAGACCACCGCGGCCGGCAAAGAAGGACATTCTGACAGTTTCACATTGCTGTATGAACGTTCTGTACATTGGACTAATGTGTGAGGCAGACTATGTAGAACACATGCACTCCGTCTTCAGGCCACAAGTGGCTCATCGGGACCATCCGACCGCCGTATCATCCTCACCTGAGGATGCGGATAAGAGGGGCGTGTTGTCAGCACACCGCTCTCCCGGTCGTTAGGATGGTTTTCTGTGACCGGAGCCGCTTCTGTTCGGTTGAGTAGCTCCTCAATTGGCATCACGAGGCTGCGTGCACCCCGAAAAATGGCAACAACGCATGGCGGCCCGGACGGTCACCCATCCCAGTGCCGGCCACGCCCAACAGCGCTTAACTTCGGTGATCTGACGGGAACCGGTGTAGTCACTGCGGCAAGGCCTTTGCCATGTAGAACATATGGAGCAATGGAGCATTAAAATCACTGTTTTAACTTTCCTCTATTTTTTATTGATCCAGTCTCCAAACGTTTTAGTCTGAGATGGCACCTCTGTGTAATTGCACGGAATTTTGGTTTTATTCTCGGGAAGGTATGAAACGAAGCCAGGACAAAATAAACGGTTTGTTGTATTATTTGATGTGGTGATTTCTGCATTAAATAATATTTATATTATTTTACTAAGAATAGATTATTTTCCCACCTCGGCAGATTGTATTAGATGAATGTGTGAACTAGCAGGAAATGTGTTTCATGAAGAACGACCCACTCTTTCTATATTACCTGGTGAAAATAAGTGACCGTAATGAACTGCGTTTTAATGTCATAAAATGATGAGAACTAGTTTGAATTTCTTGTATTGGGTCAGTGTAGCCGCAATTGTCTGCGCCACATCTATAAAAACAGCTGATTATTTGTGCTGCATGGACACAAAAATAACCTACTCACTGCGAGGGATATATATCGAGATCGAATACATCCACTGTAGTGTGTTGGGCAAAACTATTTGTAAATTTTCTGCAGTTTTCTGCACATTTTCCTGCTGACCAGATTGCAGTGTAGTGTATACCTTTCGTACATGATATTCAAATCGCCAGAAGAAAAAGTTTACAATGTTAAAAGTGAAAATATTAAGCCCAAGTGATACGACACAGCAGTTGACATGCATTTTAGGTTTATAATCGAACAATGTAGCGATGTGCTGAAGGCACTATGTAGTAGTATATCTGATGCTGTGGTTTACGGTACAGTATTGGAAGGTAATCATCACAGTTATTTGCAGCCGAAGAAAACCTACCCTTATACAGGATTTAGTTGACAGTGATGTGTGACTAATGGCTTGAGCAATCGGATGATGGATGTTGTTCCCTGACATAGCAAACTTTCACATGAGATACTACACCAGTAACTGGATTCTAGCCACTGTTCCTCAGACAACAGTAATGGTAAGTGGCAATGAAAACGGTCGCCAGACCAAAAAGGACAAATAATTTCGGAACAAATATTAATTACTTTCAAGTTTCAGAAATCTAATGTAATCCCTTAATCTCTCTGCTTTCAGAATACAAAACTAAAATGAAAGCGGACGAGAAAACTTTATCTTCATCAGCCATTTACAATCACCTTGTGTTCGTCTGTTTATGAACATGAATAAAACAATACACTTTGTCACACAAAGGGTCTAGTAGCTTACAAGTTAGATAACCTTTATTTTCTTTAATACTAATCAAGTGGCCGACGACCAACACAGATTTGAGCATACAGGGACCAAGAATCTGTTTTGACGTACCACTGCAGTTTTGGCCAAACTTTTTCTATACTCAAACACACAGAGTGTAATCAAGCTATTATTAAGAGAGTTAAGGAATTATTTAACGGAACCGTAACTGTCACACGGGAGCCGTGAATGTCATTGTGCGCAATTGCATTTCTAGTGAAACATTCACTAAGTACGAAGTATAAAGCTTAATTAAGATGTCTTTAATGAAATTTGACTGATTAGTAATGTGCACGTTGTTTAATGTAGGGGGACTCTTCAACAGCCACTTTCAGTATAAACAAATTTGTAAAATATAGACACACTGATTACAAACCTACATAGTACCTAGAACATGAGGGAAGCCATTAAACTGATATGGCACACAACGTGCTTTGCAAAACACTTTTCAGGCCAAACTTGCATTGTAAATAAAATATTTTCAGTATTACTTCCTTAAACAAAATTAAATAAATATAATTCGGTATTAAATGAATTTGTTCACTTTGATGAACACGTGGAGAACTTGAAAATAGCGTTGTCGTTCAGATTATAAAACTAGCCCCACTTAGTTTTTGGCACATGTAAGCAAATAAACTTCCCCCATGAACCATGGACCTTGCCGTTGGTGGGGAGGCTTGCGTGCCTCAGCGATACAGATGGCCGTACCGTAGGTGCAACCACAACGGAGGGGTATCTGTTGAGAGGCCAGACAAACATGTGGTTCCTGAAGAGGGGCAGCAGCCTTTTCAGTAGTTGCAGGGGCAACAGTCTGGATGATTGACTGATCTGGCCTTGTAACATTAACCAAAACGGCCTTGCTGTGCTGGTACTGCGAACGGCTGAAAGCAAGGGGAAACTACAGCCGTAATTTTTCCCGAGGACATGCAGCTTTACTGTATGATTAAATGATGATGGCGTCCTCTTGGGTAAAATATTCCGGAGGTAAAATAGTCCCCCATTCGGATCTCCGGGCGGGGACTACTCAAGAGGACGTCGTTATCAGGAGAAAGAAAACTGGCATTCTACGGATCGGAGCGTGGAATGTCAGATCCCTTAATCGGGCAGGTAGGTTAGAAAATTTAAAAAGGGAAATGGATAGGTTAAAGTTAGATATAGTGGGAATTAGTGAAGTTCGGTGGCAGGAGGAACAAGACTTTTGGTCAGGTGATTACAGGGTTATAAATACAAAATCAAATAGGGGTAATGCAGGAGTAGGTTTAATAATGAATAAAAAATAGGAGTGCGGGTTAGCTACTACAAACAGCATAGTGAACGCATTATTGTGGCCAAGATAGACACAAAGCCCATGCCTACTACAGTAGTACAAGTTTATATGCCAACTAGCTCTGCAGATGATGAAGAAATTGATGAAATGTATGACGAGATAAAAGAAATTATTCAGATAGTGAAGGGAGACGAAAATTTAATAGTCATGGGTGACTGGAATTCGTCAGTAGGAAAAGGGAGAGAAGGAAACATAGTAGGTGAATATGGATTGGGGGGAAGAAATGAAAGAGGAAGCCGCCTTGTAGAATTTTGCACAGAGCATAACTTAATCATAGCTAACACTTGGTTCAAGAATCATAAAAGAAGGTTGTATACCTGGAAGAAACCTGGAGATACTAATAGGTATCAGATAGATTATATAATGGTAAGACAGAGATTTAGGAACCAGGTTTTAAATTGTAAGACATTTCCAGGGGCAGATGTGGATTCTGACCACAATCTATTGGTTATGAACTGCAGATTGAAACTGAAGAAACTGCAAAAAGGTGGGAATTTAAGGAGATGGGACCTAGATAAACTGAAAGAACCAAAGGTTGTAGAGAGTTTCAGGGAGAGCATAAGGGAACAATTGACAGGAATGGGGGAAAGAAATACAGTAGAAGTAGAATGGGTAGCTCTGAGGGATGAAGTAGTGAAGGCAGCAGAGGATCAAGTAGGTAAAAAGACGAGGGCTAATAGAAATCCTTGGGTAACAGAAGAAATATTGAATTTAATTGATGAAAGGAGAAAATATAAAAATGCAGTAAATGAAGCAGGCAAAAGGGAACACAAACGTCTCAAAAATGAGATCGACAGAAAGTGCAAAATGGCTAAGCAGGGATGGCTAGAGGACAAATGTAAGGATGTAGAGGCTTGTCTCACTAGGGGTAAGATAGATACTGCTTACAGGAAAATTAAAGAGACCTTTGGAGAGAAGAGAACCACTTGTATGAATATCAAGAGCTCAGATGGCAACCCAGTTCTAAGCAAAGAAGGGAAGGCAGAAAGGTGGAAGGAGTATATAGAGGGTTTATACAAGGGCGATGTACTTGAGGACAATATTATGGAAATGGAAGAGGATGTAGATGAAGATGAAATGGGAGATAAGATACTGCGTGAAGAGTTTGACAGAGCACTGAAAGACCTGAGTCGAAACAAGGCCCCAGGAGTAGACAACATTCCATTAGAACTACTGATGGCCTTGGGAGAACCAGTCATGACAAAACTCTACCATCTGGTGAGCAAGATGTATGAGACAGGCGAAACACCCACAGACTTCAAGAAGAATATAATAATTCCAATCCCAAAGAAATCAGGTGTTGACAGATGTGAAAATTACCGAACTATCAGTTTAATAAGTCACAGCTGCAAAATACTAACGCGAATTCTTTACAGACGAATGGAAAAACTGGTAGAAGCGGACCTCGGGGAAGATCAGTTTGGATTCCGTAGAAATGTTGGAACACGTGAGGCAATACTAACCTTACGACTTATCTTAGAAGAAAGATTAAGAAAAGGCAAACCTACGTTTCTAGCATTTGTAGACTTAGAGAAAGCTTTTGACAACGTTAACTGGAATACTCTCTTTCAAATTCTGAAAGTGGCAGGGGTAAAATACAGGGAGCGAAAGGCTATTTACAATTTGTACAGAAACCAGATGGCAGTTATAAGAGTCGAGGGGCATGAAAGGGAAGCAGTGGTTGGGAAAGGAGTGAGACAGGGTTGTAGCCTCTCCCCGATGTTATTCAATCTGTATATTGAGCAAGCAGTAAAGGAAACAAAAGAAAAATTCGGAGTAGGTATTAAAATTCATGGAGAAGAAGTAAAAACTTTGAGGTTCGCCGATGACATCGTAATTCTGTCAGAGACAGCAAAAGACTTGCAAGAGCAGTTAAACGGAATGGACAGTGTCTTGAAAGGAGGATATAAGATGAACATCAACAAAAGCAAAACGAGGATAATGGAATGTAGTCAAATTAAATCGGGTGATGCTGAGGGGATTAGATTAGGAAATGAGACACTTAAAGTGGTAAAGGAGTTTTGCTATTTAGGGAGTAAAATAACTGATGATGGTCGAAGTAGAGAGGATATAAAATGTAGACTGGCAATGGCAAGGAAATCGTTTCTGAAGAAGAGAAATTTGTTAACATCGAGTATAGATTTAAGTGTCAGGAAGTCGTTTCTGAAAGTATTTGTATGGAGTGTAGCCATGTATGGAAGTGAAACATGGACGATAACTAGTGTGGACAAGAAGAGAATAGAAGCTTTCGAAATGTGGTGCTACAGAAGAATGCTGAAGATAAGGTGGGTAGATCACGTAACTAATGAGGAGGTATTGAATAGGATTGGGGAGAAGAGAAGTTTGTGGCACAACTTGACTAGAAGAAGGGATCGGTTGGTAGGACATGTATTGAGGCATCAAGGGATCACAAATTTAGCATTGGAGGGCAGCGTGGAGGGTAAAAATCGTAGAGGTAGACCAAGAGATCAATACACTAAGCAGATTCAGAAGGATGTAGGTTGCAGTAGGTACTGGGAGATGAAGAAGCTTGCACAGGATAGAGTAGCATGGAGAGCTGCATCAAACCAGTCTCAGGACTGAAGACCACAACAACAACAACAAGCAAATAAATTCACTCTTTAAGTAACAACTTTCACTTTTAGGATCAGTCGGAATTGTTTGTAAATTAGAAATAAGATAGTAACTTAGATGAAGTGAAACTGCTTAAAGAACACGGAAATTTCAATAAACACGTATATTGAGTAAATGTCACGAAACATTATTTCATGGAAAATGTTTCATATACAAACCATTACTTCGGCCGTAGGCAGGCGTTGCTGTCCAGAATAATGCAACCGTAGCTTTTCATGTAATACGCTCTACAAAATTTCTTCTTGGCGACCGAATTGTAAATCAGAGCGTGCCACTGTGTGCTGTGTTGACATGAACAACTGCCGATTTCATTGGACTCTCATGTAATATACCTTGGCTGTAATTTCACCTTTCTCGTCATTCTAGTTGCTTCGACATCAAAGGCCACCCACAGCATAGCCTTCTTTCTAGTGTTGGGTCGCCAACTTTGCGTCCTTCCAAGTTTTCAACTGGCGCGCTCACCTCATAGGCATAAAAGGAATTTCATCCAACTTCTCCTATAACTTATACCTTTCGTCGCCACATAAATAACAGTCAGATGCTTCTTTACTTTGGCTTTCCGGAAAAACGTCTGTAAATAGTTGTAAGTAGTTTAGATATTCGTTTTGAATAGTTGAGAAATGGAGAGGACAGTTAGCTTTCAAGCCGTTAGGAGCGTACGGGTCTCGAATTGTACCATTGGCCATCAAGGTCGCCTGACCTCACAATACGCGATTCTTTATTTTTATTTTATTTTATTTATTTATTTATTTGGAGGAGAGGGGGACTAGGGGATGGGGGCGCTGTTGTGTGCTTCACCTTCCTCCGTCTCTAATAACTATCGTCTGGGTGATGGCACTGCATTCAGTGGATAATATATAGTATATTTACGAAAATTAAATGAAAATTTTGATCTTAAATGTAATTAATAAATATCCAACAAGGTTGTCTATGCACATAGGAGCCGGCTGCGGTGGCCGAGTGGTTCTAGGCGCTTCAGTCCGAAACAGCGCGAGTGCCACGGTCGCAGGTTCGAATCCTGCCTCGGGCACGGATGTGTGTGATGTCCTTAGGTTAGTTAGGTTTCAGTAGTTCTAAGTTCTATGGGACTGATGACCTCAGATGTTAAGTCCCATAGTGCTCAGAGGCATCTGAACCATTTGCACTTAGGTAAAAGATATTCCAGTGTCATTTGAAAATGAAACAAAGAAACAATTTGTGGTCCTAAGTGTAAGTTAAAATTGGCTCCCGCTTTCTGTTCTCTTTCAGGTATCTACAACGGTATCCTGAACAGCAGATCAAAAGTAATATCCGAATGTTTATTACGTGAAGAGCAAATGGATTTCCGTGTAGAAATATTCACCACATCCGTTGGCTTGTCGAAGGAACCACTTTGCTAAAAGAAGTCTACATATACCAGTGACAGTATGCTGGCCACTATTTTGATTGTACAAGAGGTGGGATTCTTCCTACACGTCGGCCAGGGGGCCTGAATATGGCGAAATGTAATGATGAAACTGTCGGCGAAAGTAAAATAAAACTGAAAATTTAGACGGATGAAGGTCTTTTGATACGACATTTCATACTAAACAACCAAGGTCCCAGAACCATCTAGTATAAAGACAGACTTTCAGAGCATTCATATCCTTTTGCATTTAGCATTTGCTTAAGCGCAGTAAGAGGACCACACTGGAATCACGAGAAACACCTCCATACCGTAACACCACCTCTTCCGTTCCTGACTCGCATTCACTAGGATCACGGTTCAAATACTCGTTTGGCCATCCAGATTTAGGTTTTCCATGATTTCCCCAAATCGATCGAGGCAAACGCGAGTACGGTTCCTTCGAAAGGTTCAAATGGGTCCAAGCACTATGGGACTTAACATCTCAGGTCATCAGTCCCCTAGACTTAGAACTACTTAAACCTAACTAACCTAAGGACATCACACATATCCATGCCCGAGATAGGTTTCGAACCTGCGACCGTAGCAACAGTGCCGTTCTTCGAAAGGGCTCGGTCGATTTCCTTCCCCATCCTCGAAGTAATCCGAGCTTATGCTCCGCCTCTAATGACGTTTATATCGTCGGGACGCATCCTTCCTCCCAACTTTACTGTAGGCAGTACAGATGGTGGCGCGCGTAACGTCCTCCAGGCATTCACCAAACACAAACCCCATCCATCGGAGGGCCACAAGCTATAGCGCGAGTCATCGCTCGTATTCAGTCATCAATGGCCGGTGTTGCCGCTGTCAGCATCACTTCAACTGTCGCTTGGCACTGAGTACAGGAAAGCATAGATTATGGGAAACTGCTGCACCATTGTATTCCATTCTTATTAACTTCCTACGCATAGTCATTGTGGAGCTCGACTGCTAGTTGCACTTTGCAACTGGGAAAAGATTTCTTCCGATGATTTCATGCTGTTTTTGCAACCATCCCAAGCACTGCCCGACGATCCCTGCTGTCAGAACATGCCTGGTCTCGGTTTATCCGTGGCTGTTCTTTCGCGTTTCCACATCACCAAGCGTCGAGTTGGACAGCCTTACAAGGGTTGAAATGTCTCTGAATGAACTGATACTCAGGTTACATCCGATGACTATTCCACGTTCGAAGTCCGGATACTCTGGATCAATAGCACATGTTCTGAGAGACAGCAGTTACTATTAATTTGGGAACCATCTGAGTATTTTACATCCGCCGTGAATGGCCGCGCACGGTTGCGGCACCGCACGCCCTACACCACACGCACTGCGGGGGAAAACAGGTCCCCGCCACTGCGCGGGCTCCTTCCGTAAACAAGTGTGGGTGCAGCTGCGGCCGTAAAACGCGAGTTAGCCCCGCGGAGCGCCGAGCGCTTACCCCCACCCCCGTGCGAGGTCCGCGGTCAGCGCTGCGCATCTGGCGCGGCGGCGCTGGCGCCGCGCCAGCAAACGGCCTGCAGTTGGCGACCGCGAGAGGACACCGCCGCACTGGGCCGGCGCTCTGCTCCGCATTACTCCGTGAGCGCTCTTCCTGCCTACTGGCGCCAGAAAGAGACAAACGCGTGGCCCTGTTTACAACTGGCCAGAGCGAACACCGAAACATTTCGTATTACTGAAACATAAAACAATAATCATTAAGGGATGGTCACCCAAATACTAATACCCCATATTTTTTGCTTCAACAATTATTTATTCGACGCAATGAAAATTACACATATTTCGAACGATGTTTTATCTTCACGCTTTCATTTACATGGACTTCCTCCAGGCAGAGACAAGGGCACGTATGTTCCGTCCCCCCTTCTAACAGCCGTGTACCGCAAGTCTCTAGAGGAACGGAGGGTCCCAAATGATTGGAAAAGAGCACAGGTAGTCCCAGTCTTCAAGAAGGGTCGTCGAGCAGATGCGCAAAACTATAGACCTATACCTCTGACGTCGATCTGTTGTAGAATTTTAGAACATGTTTTTTGCTCGCGTATCATGTCGGTTTTGGAAACCCAGAATCTACTATGTAGGAATCAACATGGAGTCCGGAAACAGCGATCGTGTGAGACCCAACTCGCTTTATTTGTTAATGAGACCCAGAAAATATTAGATACAGGCTCCCAGGTAGATGCTATTTTTCTTGACTTCCGGAAGGCGTTCGATACAGTTCCGCACTGTCGCCTGATAAACAAAGTAAGAGCCTACGGAATATCAGACCAGCTGTGTGGCTGGATTGAAGAGTTTTTAGCAAACAGAACACAGCATGTTATCAATGGAGAGACGTCTACAGACGTTAAATTAACCTCTGGCGTGCCACAGGGGAGTGTTATGGGACCATTGCTTTTCACAATATATGTAAATGACCTAGTAGATAGTGTCGGAAGTTCCATGCGGCTTTTCGCGGATGATGCTGTAGTATACAGAGAAGTTGCAGCATTAGAAAATTGTAGCGAAATGCAGGAAGATCTGCAGCGGATAGGCACTTGGTGCAGGGAGTGGCAACTGTCCCTTAACATAGACAAATGTAATGTATTGCGAATACATAGAAAGAAGGATCCTTTATTGTATGATTACATGATAGCGGAACAAACACTGGTAGCAGTTACTTCTGTAAAATATCTGGGGGTATGCGTGCGGAACGATTTGAAGTGGAATGATCATATAAAATTAATTGTTGGTAAGGCGGGTACGAGGTTGAGATTCATTGGGAGAGTCCTTAGAAAATGTAGTCCATCAACAAAGGAGGTGGCTTACAAAACACTCGTTCGACCTATACTTGAGTATTGCTCATCAGTGTGGGATCCGTACCAGATCGGGTTGACGGAGGAGATAGAGAAGATCCAAAGAAGAGCGGCGCGTTTCGTCACAGGGTTATTTGGTAACCGTGATAGCATTACGGAAATGTTTAATAAACTCAAGTGGCAGACTCTGCAAGAGAGGCGCTCTGCATCGCGGTGTAGCTTGCTCGCCAGGTTTCGAGAGGGTGCGTTTCTGGATGAGGTATCGAATATATTGCTTCCCCCTACTTATACCTCCCGAGGAGATCACGAATGTAAAATTAGAGAGATTAGAGCGCGCACGGAGGCTTTCAGACAGTCGTTCTTCCCGCGAAGCATACGCGACTGGAACAGGAAAGGGAGGTAATGACAGTGGCACGTAAAGTGCCCTCCGCCACACACCGTTGGGTGGCTTGCGGAGTATAAATGTAGATGTAGATGTAGAATTCTACACTGCCTGTGTCACCTCCTCATCGTCTCAAAATGTCTTCAACGAATGCTGCCTGCTAATGGGCCAAGCAGGTGGAAGCGCGACGGAGCTACGTCAGGCCTGTAGAATGGCTGGGGTAACACTGTGCAGACCCTCTTTCGTAATGCGTTCAGAAGTCCTCAAATTTTGTTTGTGATCAAGCATTATCGGGTCGAATCGATGTATCCCCTGGGTTGTTATGGCGAACTGTCGAGTGGTAAAGCATCGATCCTTGTGAATGATAGCTAGAAATCAGAAATGAGCTCCTCATACTCGCTTTAAACTCACAAGCGGATGCTATGACATCATCTCCGAACTAGACTCTCGAGTCTCTGCTGCTACCCATTGAACTGAGTCTGTTGCTGGGTACAAGTGGAATACACCAGCGTAGAAAAGAAGGCGGGTCTACGAGGCCGCAACGGTAATCGCGGTCTCTCGGCATTGCCGCTTAAAACTGAAGGAACTGCAAAAGGGCAGCATTTTAAGGAGATGGGGCCTGGATAAACTCAATCATACACAATCGTTGGGCATGACGATTATTGTATATCAGTATAATGACTAATGGATAAGCTGTGAACAATGTTACGCTAAGAGATATACTAGTAAAAATACATACAGGGTGTTCCATTTATCTTGACCACCCTAAATAACTGTTTGTCCAGATGCAAATTACAAAATGTGTGAAGAAAAATTGGCCGAGGAGGAACAGTTACTTGGTCTGCTAGGTCCCTTGATTTAAATCCTCTGGACTTTTTTCTTTAGGTTTCATTACAGACGTTGTCTATCGCGATATTTCAACAACTCCAGAGGATATGCAGGAACGTATCGTACTTGCTTGTGATTCTCTTCAGCAGACAACTCTGGAGGAAGTAAATAATTCTTTCATTCAACGAGTGCACCAGTGTATCTGTGTCCAGGGTTACCACTTTGAGCGCCTTTGAATGTTCTACTCCCAGGCCATGGTACAGGAGATTCAAAGAAAAATTTTGTGTTATGTTTTTACTTGGTTTTCATTTGTTTTCTGACAACTCCAGCAAGTGGACGAGTTTGTGATCCCGTGCTCAAAGTCAATGTTGTGTTATGTAATTAATAACGTTATGTTTTCGTGAATGGTACACTGTGATACATTTTTGATTCGGTCTTTAGGAGACGAAATGAATTACCGAGTAATAAATACAGGGTGCCATTTAAAAAAGTCCTACCGCTGTTCATATCTTTACAAAAAACAAAGCTACAATGAAGGGAATGATGCTGATTGATGTTCGCCTGACGGCTAAACAACATTTGCTTGAAACATTTTGTAATTTGCATCTGGATAAACAGTTATTTAGTGTGGTCAAGATAAATGGGACACACTGTACACTTGTATGTATATGCGTCTATGTACGATATATATATGTTGTTGTTGTTGTTGTGGTCTTCAGTCCTGAGACTGGTTTGATGCAGCTCTCCATGCTACTCTATCCTGTGCAAGCTTCTTCATCTCCCAGTACCTACTGCAACCTACATCCTTCTGAATCTGCTTAGTGTATTGATCTCTTGGTCTACCTCTACGATTTTTACCCTCCACGCTGCCCTCCAATACTAAATTTGTGATCCCTTGATGCCTCAAAACATGTCCTACCAACCGATCCCTTCTTCTAGTCAAGTTGTGCCACAAACTTCTCTTCTCCCCAATCCTATTCAATACCTCCTCATTAGTTACGTGATCTACCCACCTTATCTTCAGCATTCTTCTGTAGCACCACATTTCGAAAGCTTCTATTCTCTTCTTGTCCAAACTGGTTATCGTCCATGTTTCACTTCCATACATGGCTACACTCCATACAAATACTTTCAGAAACGACTTCCTGACACATCTATACTCGATGTTAACAAATATCTCTTCTTCAGAAACGATTTCCTTGCCATTGCCAGTCTACATTTTATATCCTCTCTACTTCGACCATCATCAGTTATTTTGCTCCCTAAATAGCAAAACTCCTTTACTACTTTAAGTGTCTCATTTCCTAATCTAATCCCCTCAGCATCACCCGATTTAATTTGACTACATTCCATTATCCTCGTTTTGCTTTTGTTGATGTTCATCTTATATCCTCCTTTCAAGACACTGTCCATTCCGTTCAACTGCTCTTCCAAGTCCTTTGCTGTCTCTGAGAGAATTACAATGTCATCGGCGAACCTCAAAGTTTTTACTTCTTCTCCATGAATTTCAATACCTACTCCAAATTTTTCTTTTGTTTCCTTTACTGCTTGCTCAATATACAGATTGAATAACATCGGGGAGAGGCTACAACACTGTCTCACTCCTTTCCCAACCACTGCTTCCCTTTCATGCCCCTCGACTCTTATAACTGCCATCTGGTTTCTGTACAAATTGTAAATAGCCTTTCGCTCCCTGTATTTTACCCCTGCCACCTTCAGAATTTGAAAGAGAGTATTCCAGTTAACGTTGTCAAAAGCTTTCTCTAAG
The DNA here is from genome assembly GCF_023898315.1 of Schistocerca nitens. Lineage (NCBI taxonomy): Eukaryota > Metazoa > Arthropoda > Insecta > Orthoptera > Acrididae > Schistocerca > Schistocerca nitens. The sequence continues at coordinate 109,478,996 of NC_064614.1, read as the reverse complement.
TCTACAAATGCTAGAAACGTAGGTTTGCCTTTTCTTAATCTTTCTTCTAAGATAAGTCGTAAGATTAGTATTGCCTCACGTGTTCTAACATTTCTACGGAATCCAAACTGATCTTCCACGAGGTTGGCTTCTACCAGTTTTTCCTTTCGTCTGTAAAGAATTCGCGTTAGTATTTTGCAGCTGTGACTTATTAAACTGATAGTTCGGTAATTTTCACATTTGTCAACACCTGCTTTCTTTGGGATTGGAATTATTATATTCTTCTTGAAGTCTGTGGGTATTTCGCCTGTCTCATACATCTTGCTCACCAAATGGTAGAGTTTTGTCATGACTGGCTCTCCCAAGGCCATCAGTAGTTCTAATGGAATGTTGTCTACTCCCGGGGCCTTGTTTCGACTCAGGTCTTTCAGTGCTCTGTCAAACTCTTCACGCAGTATCTTATCTCCCATTTCATCTTCATCTACATCCTCTTCCATTTCCATAATATTGTCCTCAAGTACATCGCACTTGTATAAACCCTCTATATACTCCTTCCACCTTTCTGCCTTCCCTTCTTTGCTTAGAACTGGGTTGCCATCTGAGCTCTTGATATTCATACAAGTGGTTCTCTTCTCTCCAAAGGTCTCTTTAATTTTCCTGTAGGCAGTATCTATCATACCCCTAGTGAGACAAGCCTTTACATCCTTACATTTGTCCTCTAGCCATCCCTGCTTAGCCATTTTGCACTTCCTGTCGATCTCATTTTTGAGACGTTTGTATTCCTTTTTGCCTGCTTCATTTACTGCATTTTTATATTTTCTCCTTTCATCAATTAAATTCAATATTTCTTCTGTTACCCAAGGATTTCTATTAGCCCTCGTCTTTTTCCCTACTTGATCGTCTGCTGCCTTCACTACTTCATCCCTCAGAGCTACCCATTCTACTTCTACTGTATTTCTTTCCACCATTCCTGTCAATTGTTCCCTTATGCTCTCCCTGAAACTCTCTACAACTTCTGGTTCTTTCAGTTTATCCAGGTCCCACCTCCTTAAATTCCCACCTTTTTGCAGTTTCTTCAGTTTCAATCTGCAGTTCATAACCAATAGATTGTGGTCAGAATCCACATCTGCCCCAGGAAATGTCTTACAATTTAAAACCTGGTTCCTATATCTCTGTCTTACCATTATATAATCTATCTGATACCTTTTAGTACCTCCAGGATTCTTCCAGGTATACAACCTTCTTTTGTGATTCTTGAGTTATGCTCTTTGCAAAATTCTACAAGGCGGCTTCCTCTTTCGTTTCTTCCCCCCAATCCATAATCACCTACTATGTTTCCTTCTCTCCCTTTTCCTACTGACTAATTCCAGTCACCCATGACTATTAAATTTTCGTCTCCCTTCACTACCTGAATAATTTCTTTTATCTCGTCATACATTTCATCAATTTCTTCATCATCTGCAGAGCTAGTTGGCATATAAAATTGTACTACTGTAGTAGGCATGGGCTTTGTGTCTATCTTGGCCACAATAATGCGTTCACTATGCTGTTTGTAGTAGCTAACCCGCACTCCTATTTTTTATTCATTATTAAACCTACTCCTGCATTACCCCTATTTGATTTTGTATTTATAACCCTGTACTCACCTGACCAAAAGTCTTGTTCCTCCTGCCACCGAACTTCACTAATTCCCACTATATCTAACTTTAACCTATCCATTTCCCTTTTTGAATTTTCTAACCTACCTGCCCGATTAAGGGATCTGACATTCCACGCTCCGATCCGTAGAATGCCAGTTTTCTTTCTCCTGATAACGACGTCCTCTTGAGTAGTCCCCGCCCGGAGATCCGAATGGGGGACTATTTTACCTCCGGAATATTTTACCCAAGAGGACGCCATCATCATTTAATCATACAGTAAAGCTGCATATGGAATTGTAAGAAACCGTAATGGGTGGTACAATGGTAAGTGCCCAGTGCCAAGCACTCCACAGCAGTTTGCGGGGAATGGATGTAGCTGTAGGTGTTACGTCAGAGAAACAGTGTACTCAACGAGGAGTGACGGTGAATAGTACGCACAAGGTACTTGGTTCCAAGCTGTCGCGTGAAATCAGCTGTGGAAAAACACGCTTTAAAAAGTGGACTTCGAAGTGGGTTCGAAGTTACGTCTCGTTACAAGGACAAAGTGTTTCTATGAGAGCGCAATAGAATATGTGACTTAAATTCAAACTACTCGAAAATACCTTCAATCGAGTAGACTGCCTGCAACAATCATCGTAGTGGGATCTGAGGCTAGCGAGTACTTTATGGTACTTTATGGGTGTCAGTAAGCTACGTATCTTTAGCTGATTGATGAAACAGGTGAGAGTATTTTGCTACCTGTTTAGCCCCTTCCGGAATTGGGGCGGACGCGGTAGATTTTGCTGCCTTATTTGTCGGCTGACTGATCCCCAGGGGCGTCAAAGTCGGCTGCACGGCTGTGTATGCACGAGGTGCCCAGTGACGCGGCAGCTGTTTAGCACTTAACAATAGCTGAGCAGCACTAGACCGAAGACTTACGTGATTTTAAGTACTTGACGAGATGTTTATTCATTCGTAGTGCCACGAGATCACGCTTTCGTGTATTACGGAACTGAGTTCTACAGCTTTTTGCAAAAGAAAAATTCACGTTAATTTTCTCATCAAACCTACCTTCACATCCGTGCCATCATCATCTGTGTTTCATTTGGTTAACATCTTATTTACCGGTCTGTTTGATTTTTTGTAGCAAAGTTAAATGATAAGGCAACCATGATGGCTTTTTTCCAATGTTAGTATCGTCACTATACGGTACTCTGTGGGTGTCAGTAAACTATGTATCTTTAGCTGATTGACGTAACAGGTCAGAGTATTTTGCTACTTGTTTAACCTCTCCTGGAATTGTTGTGGCGTTCGGTTACGATTTCCTCGACATTTTTCACTTTCTTGAGATCAGGAGTTGTAGGGTACCTTTAGTCAGTGTGTGCTGCTATTGAACGATTTAGTAATATGGTTTTCACTGTTTCATTTGGAATCGCCTACTGGCAAAAATATGAAAATTGCAATATTGCTTTGAAAATGCTGATAACCCATCCGACAAGGTTCTGAGCAGGTCCAGAGCAACAGGAAGTGTCAATCCTTACTCAGCACAACATTTCATGGTCCAAGAATTTTTTTCGTGGGTTACAGCACAGATACTGGGCGTTTGCTGACTGGAGGCGTGTAGTGTTCACTGACTCTTTTTCGAATGACGCAATGTGTCGAATGTACCGTTGGCCAGTAAGGCATCTAACTCGAAATCTGTGGTTACTGTTGCCGCGCGGGACTAGCCGAGCGGTCTAGGGCACTGCAGTCATGGACTGTGCGACTGATCCGGGCGGAGGTTCGAGTCCTCCCTCGGGCATGGGTGTGTGTGTTTGTCCTTAGGATAATTTAGGTTAAGTAGTGTGTAAGCTTAGGGACTGATGACCTTAGCATTTAAGTCCCATAAGATTTCACACACATTTGAACATATTTTTGTGGTTACTGTTACTGAGTTCGGGGGTGGTTCTGTTATGTTTCTGCCGGCCGCGGTGGTCTAGCGGTTCTAGGCGCTCAGTCAGGAACCGCGCGACTGCTACGGTCGCAGGTTCGAATCCTGCCTAGGGTATGGATGTGTGTGATGTCCTTAGGTTAGTTAGGTTTAAGTAGTTCTGAGTTCTAGGGGACTGATGACCACAGATGTTAAGTCCCATAGTGCTCAGAGCCATTTGAACCATTTTGTTATGTTTCTGGAATGTTTTTCGTGCCATGACTCAGATCGACTCACTTAACGTTATCATGAACATGAACCAGGATGTTCATTTTAATGCTCTCGGTGCTCGAATGTTGCCGTATCTTTTGAATCCCCATGCTTCCTGTTTTCCAAGATGACAACACCCGTTCTGATGGGGCTACACAAATACTTTTCTGATTTGACAAACATTATCGCATCTCAATTGGGCCATCACATTGTTCCACAGATAATGTCTTGGAGGTGTTTGAACTGTGGTTCCCGCCCTAAAAGACCTAATGAGTGGCCTCATCTACATGTATCCTGTGAGCATGCTCACGCCCACGCTCGTGTTTGTGTGTATATGTGTGTTCTCCAATACAGTTGCCACCCTTCTACCACGTTCCTTGTTCATATCCTTACTTCCCGCTGGAAGAGCGACCAACGGCTGGTCGCCAGAATTCGCAGCCCGGTAATTGCTTCGCTCTGGCAGCGGCGTCGGGCCGTTTAATCAGGCCTTGCCTGACCGGGAAGCCACGCCTATGCTTTGACATCGCGCGAGCTTCCACAGAGGCTCGGCACAGAAACGGCGAAGCCGGCAGGGTGGCGGCTATTGCCGAGCCCGTGGCGGAAGCAAGTGGAAACCTTCCACCGTGGAACACTCGTCGCTGGTCCCCTTCATACAGCCGCTGCCGCATGCCTCGGCACACACTGTCAGGGAGCAAGAGATACGACGCGACAGAGCTGATGCTGTACGTAAGAACGAGAGCACCACTCTCGAATGTAGAGATGTTTTGAAATGAGGAGATGGCGCAGTAAAATAAAAGGTCCTTTCTTTGGTAGAGGAAGTGCCTCCAATACGAGAGAACTTGGAGTTGACCGTACCCTCTTGTGCAGAAAAATTAAAATAAAAAAAATTATAACATTTTTCAAGCCTATCCAAGAAAGAAGTAGATATAAACGTTAGTTCTCTTTTTTTTTCAAGAAAAAGACTTTCGTCTATCGGTAGTTCTCTACAACAATTTAATAAAATAATAAATAGGGATTGTAGACTTTTTTGTAAGTGCTATTTTGTAAAACTGGAAAGAACATCTGTTCTATGGCAAGACAGAGGAAGCTACAACAATGAGACACGTGCCACGAAATCTCGAAGATACAGTTTTGAATTTAAAACTGTCCTAATATGAAGGGGAACGTGATCTCCCAGGGCTAGTGTACCTGAGAACACATGACGTTTACTGGTCAGTGCCGGCCGCTGCGGCCGAGCGGTTCTAGGCGCTACGGTCGCACGTTCGAATCCTGCCTCGGGCATGGATGTGTGTGATGTGCTTAGGTTAGTTAGGTTTAGGTAGTTCTAAGTCTAGGGGACTGATGACCTCAGGTGTTAAGTCCCATAGTGCTTAGAGCCATTTGAACCATTTTGAACTGGTCAGTGTTCCAGTCTAGTGACTGATTTTAGAATTACATGAAGGAATGAACATTAAAGACAGTTTTAAGCATTTTCTTCTGATTTCATTGCTGGGAGACATGAGCTTGCGTTTTGTGCAGCATTTTTAAATATTTTTTAGTTCTATACAGTTAAGTACTACATAATATACTAAAGCCATTTGGAAGAAATTGTTAATTGTGGCAAGCAGAACACTACATACAGTATTCCTAAAGCTAGTTATACAACGTGTCGACCGTTAAGCCATACTTCGTCGGCCATGCGCCGAAACCGAAGGTCTTGTACCATGGTACGTGTGATATTTTCAAAGAGTGAATTTCTTTAAATGTCTTAACAACTGTACCGGTCTTGAATGTGGAAATTATTTTCCAATAGCTTCTATTTGGAAACAGATTTGACTTGTATCTGGTTTATGATAATACCTCTACTTGATTTCATTTCACTTACTGATTGTTGGTGTGTAGTAGAGTAACGATGTAGCAGGTAGACTATCAGTTACAGTATTGGTATGATTTCATTGACTGCATTACTTTTAAATTTCCAGAGAATCTTGGTTCTTAGGTACATGACCATGCTGTACCTTGGAATAACTTTTTGCAATTTGGGAAAACTTTATTTTTCAGGAAAAATTTTTGGTATGGCAAAATAAGACAGCACCACATTAAAATTGAATACTATTAGTCACAAAAACCCACAAGAAAATATAGTAATTTTTTTAGTAAAAAGATGGCTAAAGGCGGAAGTTTGAAAATGGTTTGAAGGTACAAACCCCCCCCCCCCCCCCCCCCAACAAACAGTCAAGAAACTTGATTCTAAAAAAACACGGTTTCTTTTGGATTTACAAAAACTTAGTAAAGTGTAACTACTTCATTTTTAAGTAAACTCTTCAGCTTTTTTAAAAAAAGAAGACTTCTCAATGATTAAAAAAATTCGTTGCGCGCAGTATGAGTATTTACTCGTAGTTTATTACGAGCGGTTTCTATTACTGACCATCATCATAATATGATATAAAAGTGTCGCATATCAACTGCGCAGCTGAATCATTTTCAGCTGAAAATCTATTATGTTACATCACTCTGCATCCATAAAATGAGGCAAATAGCCAGAAGAGGTGCCTCTTACTATAAAAAGAATACAGAGTCAAAATGGTTAAAGATTAACAGGAAACACAAACGAAATCACTGTCCAGTGACCTTACAAACAATTTCGATTTTAACCGTTCTAGCTTTGTATTCATTTTATTGTATGGAACAATACTTCATTTTATAGTTTTACAGTCGTGTAAGGTACTAAGTTACCGAACTGTAATATCGTTCGAATACGCATTTGCAAGTGACAGTGTTATACCATGTTGATGGTCGATGACCATAAACCGGCCGTTATAAAGTAAAATTTCAAACCGTTGAAGGTCATGATTTTCTTTAAAAACTGTTGGAAATTTCTAAGCAAAAATGCGAAATCCTTACTGTGTTCTGGAATATAAGACAAACTGAATGTCCTGAGAAAATTCTAAGCTAGGTAAAGGATTCAAACCACTGACGAGAAAATATAAAAGTAGATCTCATCAAATACAGCAGATGAGAGGCCGTAAGAAACATTTAAACCCCCTAAATTTGTTTCTCATTTACCACGATTCCTATCTCAATACAACACACACCATCCTGGTTCATTTCAAGTCCTTTATAGACGGATGAATGCCTGCTAGATTATTTGTGTGCGCACTAAACCTCGACTAATTTGAATAAGAAAGAGGTAAGTTAGCACGGATGACTAGTAAACTAACGCATTATATAATCTATGAGTCTAAGTTGGTTTGTTATGTCATATGCGACATCGCAGCTGAAGAATAGTGGAATAAGTAAAATCATTGAAGAATTAATAACATAGCAGCAGTCAGCGCTACGTGCTGACTGATGTGTTTGACGTGACACGAACTGCCGAAAAACATGCTGCTATATCTGTTAATAGCCATCTGGTACACTCGTTGCGGTATTTGACCTTTCATCTTTTCGGTGTAACTGTTTCAATAACTCGTCGGAAATTGGAATTGCTGTCTTTCTCCCGCTAGCGCTGATAAACAGTGGAATTTCCTTTCTCTTTTCAAAGTCCGCAGTTATTACGTCTTTTGCTCTTGGCAAGATATACTAAGGACTTTAATTTTCCAATCTGTCATTTTCATTCATACATGATCTAAAGTCAACACTCTAGTTTCTTGAATTACTATTTTGTATCGAGAGTATTGTTTTGTTACAAATGACCTTAAAGCATCGTCGGTATACCCATTTCACATCCGCTGCCGGATAAAATCCTCCTCCAAGTTTCTCCATGCTATACACATCCATAATGATGAAACATTTCTCCTTTCCACGTTCACTTACGTCGTCACCTGTTCTCATATGCTGGAATCCAAAAAAGAATTTCTTTGGTACAGCCAACAACCCCCCTCCCCTCCCCCCGCGTGGACTTTATATCCTCTATACATTCATTTCATTTCCATTATAGCCTCAAGCCCTTTTTCGTTGAAATATGTTCCTTGTTTCTCGCTAACCATCAAGTTTTAAGTGGATTTTACATATAAAGTCTAAGTCTCAGTGCTCTTACTCAAAATTGCTAACACACAGATAGTAAACGCTTCTTTCTAGATACATTCAGAACTTAGAAAGGTTAAGTTTAAGAATAGCAATTCAATCAATTTTTACGCTGTCGTTTATCAAATCTTTCGTTCATGCAGTCATTGCCTTCAAATAGCCAATTTGTATGTTTTTTTTTCTCTTTCTGTCGACTGCACATTGTTTTACTCTTATTACAATCAAATTTTAAAACCTACTTTCGAATGTGACCTACTAAATTGTTCCAGTACTTGTACAAGCTCAACACTACTGAAAGTGAATAGTACAATATGATCAGCAAAACATAGGAGGTTCGGATTAGTTCCATTTAAAGGTGTTTCTTCTTCATTCCGTCAGTTTTGCGATCTAGAGACAACCTCGAAGACTGCTTGTGATATAAAACTTTATTGCCCGATACCTCTTTCCATTCAAAATTTTCCGCTATTCTGATGAACTCAAAGGTAAGCTACATGGTATGTATGTAAACTGAAGAGCGAACATCGTTGGTCATGGGTGAAGTAGCCTTTACTGGAGGACAATAAAACTGTCGTACATGATGACAAAAAATCAATTGTCCGTCCAGTAGTACAGAGCAGGGTGCGATGATGTTCGTAGATTCTGTTCGTTGCATGTCTTGTGTTAGTTGTTAGATTCTGCTTCCCCTAAATTGTTAACGTATTTAGAGGAAAATAAACACTCCCCGTGAATGACTGAGCACTGTATCGCCAGGAATTCACAGGAAGCGCTGAGAAAGGACCGACATAAGTTTGTCAAACAGTCTGTAGTCGAACTTGTGACATAGTTGTGTAGACAGATGGGAAGCTCACTTGTTCGCCTTCAGTTTCGAGACACCTTGTAGCACTGATTTGTATATTCTTCGGTCAACTGACATCGGTTGATTGCCTCTTTTCTTGTTGGCATTAGTACATATTTCACTGGAAGAAAATATTCGTAGGTCTGTCGGAACCACAAATTGTATGTAATTAATTTTAGTGTTAGCAAATCAGCACCGAAACCAAGTAAGTATATAGTGAGTGAAAAGCACTCGGTTCATAACTCTTAGAACACATTCCTATTGACCGTGGTTCAAATGGCTCTGAGCACTATGGGACTTAACATCTGAGGTCATCAGTTCCCTATACTTAGAACTACTTAAACCTAACTAACCTAAGGACAGCACACACTCCATGCCCGAGGCAGGATTCGAACCTGCGACGGAGCAGCAGCGCTGTTCGGGACTGAAGCGCCTAGAACCGCTCGGCCACAACGGCCGGCATTGACCGTGGAAACCAGCTTTTCGTGACGGATGTTTTCAATTGCATTGGCAGTAACATCCAACCTTTCGGTCAGTTACATTAACAACGAAAAGTGCGTGACACGAGAAAAGATTTAAAATACCGAATAAAACCCTATTAAGCTCAGGTGAAGTAATACCTGTAATTAGAATGACAGAATTGATTATTAAGCTCAGATAACATTTTAACTTACAGAGAACATAATAAATATAAAAGTAATACAAATACATGTCTGTACACATAAATTTATCAAGTGACCGTTAAAGATATATCCTGTTCGCTACTTCGAAGGTGACAGGCTCGATGACTTGACAAGCTAGGTGGTGAGATCTCGAACACAAATCTATGTACATTCCTAAAGTCTTTTATTACTCCCTCTTAAACGCAATAATTTTTATTTTAGAAAGCTTATTGGAATTTATAATATTTCATAAAGAGATAAAATGTCACAACTGTTTTCTGTCTTCCTAAATTCCTGTCTTATAATCGATAATTTTAAGATTTAATTACATTCAGGTCTGTAAGTATTTAAAGCTGCAATATTATTAATGCGTAGTACAAATAAGGAACATCAAATGAGTTTCATATTAAGTACATGTACAATTTCATACTATGGAAATACGACCTGACTTAGTAACTAAGTGGCAGGTCATTTGTAAATGGCAGTAAATAAAAGAAATTTAAGCGCGCTGCCGTTTTACTGTCTTCGGTGGAAAGAAGTGGTCGACGAATCAACAGATGTGAGAACGTAAGACAGCAAAGAGTTTAATGAAGAAGACAATTAAGATTATTATACTCATATTGTAAAACCTAGAAAGTAACTTCAGAAAAAAATTATATGGCGTACGACTATGTAAATTAACTCTTTTACCGAAAATATGGAAACTTGTAAGTAGAGCAACTCAACGAAGGTTGCTAAAGAAGGAAAAATACACATACCAAAAGTTGCAGGTTCCGTTGGCAAACGGAAACGTCGTTATTCTTCACCGAGAACAAGAATATAACTAATACCAAGTCTACCTTCTCCGCAGACATCAATTTTCCGAAACGAACATCCTGTGGGGATACACTCTTTCTGTTGCGCTCACTTTTAATTTAATGCAAGCGCTTAATTCGCGGAAAGCGGTTTAACGGATTAAAAACTCGAAACTGAATTAGCTTAATGTAAATTTTATTTATTCGCCTGGTAAACGATTGGCGACATCGTGACTTAACGCCGACAAGACGGAAATGAATTTCGAGGCCCGTAATTTATGCATTGGATTAATCAAGAAGCGAAGTCGAATGAAGCGAAGTTTTTAAGAGCTCTCGAGGGAGGAGAAAGTGGCGCTGAAATAGCAGAAGCGCGGACGTCGCAACGCGAGGCACAGCAAAGAATAAGAATCCTGCAAGGGGTATCCTGTAGGCGTGCTGTGGCAAGGGGTAAACACGGTTAAGTTGTTCCTCGAGAACTTGTTATTGTCTTTATGAGGTGACTGGCTTGAGAAATATTCTTACGTCTTCGCTTATTAGTCATGTTAAGTAGTAAATACGTCTTCGATACGATAGATAGCTTGTACACGGGAGTGCCTTACTAGTCGGTATTGGTTATGCAGGTAGTGTACCACTGCCTACCTCCGATATTTGAACTGACTTATCCAGCCAGTAATAGGGGTGTTAGAGTTGAAATTGCTCGAACCACATCGCATTTTTCACATTAAGAGCTCATCGCCAGAGGTGAAAGTACCGACAAATAACAGAAACAAATTCTGGGATCGTCAGGGAATTTCATCTCGGAACACTGGCCTTGTAGTATGGATGTTAACAACCTACCAACCAATACACTCCTTATGAGACACTGTCTGTTTCTTATGGCCTCTGTGCACGGACTAGTAGAAATGTAATTAACAGAGTTCACTTTCTAGTAAAGCGCAGTTGTTCTTCGTCTTTTCGCTTTAGCCATTTCTGGACCACACTATTTGCGTCAGGCTTTTAGCTTTAGAGCTCAGTATTCCTGCATTCGTTTGCTGTGCTGTCCCTTCCCCACTTCTGTCCACGATTTGAAAATTTTTTAGCTTTGGCTTTCCTTCGAAATCGAGGTTTTCTTGGAATTTATTGTTGAACGGAATGAGTTTATGGATACCCTCCAGCGTTATTCCCGCACCTAGTACGTCTTTCTCTACCTCATTGAATCACGCCACATTGGTTTCTTGTTGAGAAACTAGCGGAAGATCCGACTGCGCAATCTTGTAGACTCATAGGAGTAATGTGACCATAGAAAACAATCCATCTCCTAGGAATGGAGTCTGTGATCTTTTCTATATGCCTGTAGAGTCCATGGTTGTGTCGTCTTTTGTATTCTCCACATTCTTTGATCTGGTCTAGAACTTTTCTCTAGATCTGTCTTTCTCCTATTTCTAAATTCTCTATTAGACCTCCGGTCGTATTACTGAAAGGTAATGCCTTCTTTCTCAGAGATGTTTGGCTCTGTCCACTCTGCTGTGTACTTAAACTTCTCCGTCCGTCTGACTTCTCCTTCTGCTACCTCTAGTAATCTGATTGGTGGACTGATGTTTGTAATAAATCCAATTTCCTTTAAGAAGATCTGAAATTCCGCCTTGTATCTTCATTCATTTTTTTCTATACGTACGTAATATACAGCTATTACCAATTACTTAATAGCCACTGCTGTTATATCTCACTAGGACCGGCTTTCGCTTTTATGTGGAAACCGTTTTCTGGTGGAATCTGAAAACTATGCTACAGCGAAGCAACGTGGATTGATGTTCTTGTTTAGCTATATACCTTACAATTATTTGTGGCCAAACTGTGTACACAATGTGAGCAGACAGAGATTTGAATCTTGGATCTCCGAAATGTGAGTTCAGCGCTTTATCACTGCACCGCCTTACACGAGAAGAGGCGCATATCGAGGCAAATGGACAGTAATTTTCCTGAAAGAAATTTTCACTCTGCAGCGTAGTGTTCACTGATATAAAACTTCAAGGCAGATTAAAAATGCATGCCGGGCTGAGACTTAAAGGCGGGACTCTTTCGTTTCGCGAGGAAGTACTCTACCGAACTATCTAAGCCAGTTGACTGTGTGAATCACAATATTTTCATAGATAAACTGTGGTTTTATGCAGCTGAACGCACAGCCAACCAATGGGTAATATCACATCTAACCAAAATAATGCAAGTACTCGTACTTAGTAGTTCAAAGAATGTAATCTGGTGAGATTCTTCTCACTGGGGAGAAATTATATACGTGGCTCCTCGATCCTCAATCTTAGGTCCACTATTGTCGCTCAGATACGTAAACAATCTTCCGTCTAATATACAATAAGCAAGAATTAAATCTTTTTGCGGATGACACAGGTACTGTAAGCAATCAGTGCACACATACAGCAACAGAAGAAACGGAAACTTCAAAAATTTTGGGTGTCCGTATTGATGAGAATTTAAAATGGAAAAAGCACATTTTGGAACTCCTAAAACAACCTAGTTCAGCCATATTTTCCCTTAGGGTCATTACAAAGCTTGGGAGGAGACAAGTCAGTAAGTTGACATAGTTTATCTGTTTTCATTCAGTAATGTCGTATGGAATAATATTGTGGGGTAATCCATCTTTAAGAACGAAAGTGTTCATTGCTCTGAAAAACGTGCTGTAAGGATAATACATGATGTTCACCCATGATGATGTTGTAGAAATCTGTTTAAGGAGCTAGGCAATTTGACTACCGTATCACAGTTTGTTGCAAATAATCCACAGTAGTTGAAAAGGAACAATGTTGTACATAATTACAATGTCAGAAGAAAAGACTACATCACATTAAAGTTGTCTTTAGCACAAAAAGCAGTGCACAATACTGCAACCAAATTTTTCGCCTACACTGCGATAAAAAATTTCTATCAGACCGCATAGTAGAATTTGAAAACAAACTGAAAAAGTTTCTCCTTGAATGATCCTTACATGCCGCTGCAGAATTTCTATTATTGTAATGTAACTACTAACTCATGGCAGTAACTTACAGAAATGTTCAGCATGTAGCCAAATTTACAAATTAATTTGCTATTTGAATGTAAAATGGCTCGTCTACATCATTATTTGTCGTGAAAAAGATACACGGAACGTGAACTTAACTACACAATGGGAATGGAACAGGAAAACCTGTGTAATACTGTTGGGAAGCACCCTACGTCATTCTGTGCCTTCTGGATTGCAGATGTACATGTAGATCTTGTATTTAAGCCACGCTCTCGTGAAGTACCCTTGAGTAACGCTAAGCACAGGCTACGCTGAACGCAGCGGAGTCGAGCGTTTAGTAGGCACGACAGGCGCTGCCTGCAGTAGCGAACAAATGCTCCCCGTGTTAATGAGGCGGCAGGTGGTTCTGTTGCTAACTTGCTGTCAGAAGGCAGTTAGCACGATCCAGTGCTACACGAGCAGATAAACTCCAACAGTTGTACAGTCAACGGCGTAGGACGCTATTTGTTTTCTCAGTTTGTTAGTGATCACGACGGCACATCGCGTCTCCATGAAGTCAAGCAAGGGAAATGTATGTTCATGGATTTCGATATCATCATAATCACTTTACCTTCTTCGTACGTCATGCAGAAATACTAAAAACCCTGTGCTCTATATTTTCGTTTCTTTCCGTCGTATAAAAGTCATGATGAAAAAGTGTCAAGTTAATGTTCGTTGAGCTTTGTTTGCCGCGCGGGATTAGCCGCGCGGTCTAGGCGTTGCAGTCATGAACTGTGCGGCTGGTCCCAGCGGAGGTTCGAGTCCTCTCGCGGACATGGGTGTGTGTGTGTTTGTCCTTCGGATAATTTAAGTTAAGTAGTGTGTAAGCTTAGGGACTGATGACCTTAGCAGTTAAGTCCCATAAGATTTCGCACACATTTGAACATTTTTTGAAGCTTTGTTTTCGATTATGTTATCAGAAATGAATAGAAAGCTTTGATTGCCTAAAATATACTTTCATGGTCAGATGTTCCACATTTATTGTTATTTTTAAATTGAATCACTGCAGTTAACTGATTAAGCTTTTATTATTTATTTACTTCACTACAGCGATTTCGCCTGTATAGCTATTTTCAAGTGCAAGGTGAAAAACTGAATCCAATAAAACATTGAGCGACAAAGTGCGAGGCATAATGTGACAACAGTAGACAAAAACAGTTTAAGGAGCACTTCTTATGAAGTCAGTAGGTATCAGACATGACGTAGTCTTCGAAATAATACAGAACATATGTGGACGTCACAACAGTCCCCTCACTATAACATCTGAGTGCAAATTAAAAGCAGGGATTACAGCTGACATTGAACACGGCAGACACGCTTTAACGTACTGTACTGTGATAATGCTGTGCAACAAACTGCTGTGTTAAGCCCGAACCACGTTCAACACACGAACTAACATTGAAATTCGTCGGAATCACTTCATAGATTATTACTCACGCGAAAATCGCAGCATGAGCAACATAATCAATAGGGCGCCAGAACCATGGCGAGGAAGGAGACCAGGTTTTTTTTATTCTGCCTGTCGTTCGACGCATTCTTATTAATCCATAATCTTACCAGCACCTCACAGTGATTCATCTCATAACGGGTCGTTACTTTTTAAACATGTATGGTCTACTGAAATGTTCCGAACTGTTATGCCATAATGGAATAAATTCCTTTGAGAAACATAACGTCTCTTCCTCATCTGTGGAGGATATTTCCAAGGGACTGAGGTTCACAGAAATTAATTTGACCAAAGCATAGTAGCCCAGAATATTTTAATAAGTGTGAGTAACGTAATAAATGCTTTGTAACATAGTAAATCACATTGTTCATGTACATAATACTCCGTAAGCCACATAATGGTGTATGGCGGAGGATACGTCTAGTACCGTTAGTTAACTAATCCTCCTTCCCTGTCCTACTTGCGAATGGTGCTGTGAAAAATGACTGTTAGTAAGTCTGTATTAGTTCTAATTTCTCGAATTTTCTCTTCGCGGTCATTTCCGAGATGTATAGGGGAGGAAGGAGGAAGTAATACGTTGTCCGCCTCTTCCCGGAAAGGATTCCTCCGAAATGTCTAAATTAAACCTCTCCGTGATGCACAACGCCTGTCTTTTGTAGTCTGGCACTGCAGTCTGTCGAGCATCTCTGTAACGCTCTTTCCTCGTTAGATCTTCCCTGTCTCTTCTGTCAATCCTACGTGGTAAGGTTCCCAAATTGATGAACAATATTCAAGAATCGGTCGAATAAGCTCCTTGTAAACCACTTCCTTCGTGAATGAGTTACATTTCCTTAAGCTTCACCTTATGTATCTCAGTCTGGCATCTGCTTTTCTTAATGTTGGTTTTATGTGGTCAAGGTCGTTCTGGATAATTACTCCTTGTGGTTTTGAGGTAGATAGTGTTTCCAGCAGATTGCCATCAATAGCGTAGTTGCACAATAGAGGATTTTTTATCCTATGTGTACTCAATATGTTACATTTATTCACGTTCAGGGTAAAATGCAAGAGCAGGCACCATTCTTCAACCTTCTACAGGACATTCTGCAAATTGAGTGTTTTCCGGCGTTGCTACTTTATTGCAGACTATCAATCATCTAGGAACAGTCCCAGAGGACTTCCGACGCTTTCTGCTAGATAAAACGTTGCAAACAGAAAGGGTCCTATCACACTTCTTTTGGGTACTCCGGAAGTTATCTTTACATCATTCGATTTTGTTCCGTGAAGAATGACGTATTGAGTTACGTGAGGAAGTTTTATATACAGTCGCAAATCTGGTCCGATACTCGGTTACTCGGTAAGCTCGTATTTTTTTTCACTAAACGGCAGTCAAGGAACACTGCATCAACCTGAGCGCCGTCGTCTGCAGCGTTATGGATCTCAAGAAGGAACAGAGCGATCTGAGTTTCGCAAGATACCTGTTTGCGGAATCTATGTGCATTTTTATAGAGAAGATTTCCGTTCTACAAAAAGTCGTAATACGTGAGCACAAAACATTTACCAAAATTCTAGAACAGATTGACATCAAGGACATAGGCCTTTAATTACGTAGGTTTGCTTAAGATCCTTCTTGAAAACTGAAATTACTTGCACTTTTTCCCAGTCTCTAGGTATCCTTCGTTGCTCCAGCTATCAGCGAGTAACTACTGCTAGAGTTGGAGCAAGTTCTTTGTAGCATCTTATGGACATCGCATCTGGTCCTGATGCTTTTTCACTACTAAGTGACTGTAGTTGCTGTTCTATTCCGCGATCGGTTATTTCAATGTCTGCCATTTCAACATTCGTATTATGATCGAACGGAGGGACCGTTTACCATCTTCCCTGGTGAAAGAGTTTCGAAAGACCGAATTCAGAATTTTGGCCTTCTGTGTTTTATCCTCCGTTTCGGTGCCAGTAAGGTCACTGAGTGAATGTATGTAGGATTTCAAGCTACTGACTGATTTTATCTACGACCTACGACCAAAATTGTAGAGATTTTACTCCGATTGGTTGACAAAATTTTGCTTTCAAAGTCACTGAATGCTTCTCTCATTGCTCTCCTTACACTCACACAGCTTAGTTCAGTTTTCGTTTGTCGGCTAGATTTTGAATTCTTTGGAATCTGTGATGAAGCTCTGTTTGTTTATGTAGAAGTTTTCTAACATGGCTCTTAAACCACGATGTGTCTTCCCCATACCTTAAAATCTTGCTCATAACATAATCAGCTAACGCATGTTGAACAGTGCCTTTGAATCTTTCCTATTTGTGCTCCAAATCCAAGTCCTCAGCATTAAAGAACTGATACTGATTACTCAGCTTCTCTTTGTATCCTGTCACTCTTGAAAAGCAAAAATACTTTCCCACCTTTATTAAAATTCCTTGTAAAACTTGTCGTCAATGATTCGAAGTTCAGGTCTGTTTCTTGTTTGTTTCTAGGAGGTATAGGACTAGTTTCATTTCTGATTGCCTTCAACAGTATACAGGTTGAACAACAGCGGTGAAAGTCACGTTCCTGACGTACTCCTCTAATATTTTACCATTTACCGTATACTCCAAAAGCCACTTCTAGTGTGTGGCAGAAGGTACTTAGCGTACCACCGTACTTCGCCTCTTCCCCGGTCCAGTAGTGAATGAAGCAAGGGAAGAAACAATGATGGTAAGCCCCCCCCCCCCCCCCCTGTGAGCTCTGAGCTCTCCAATTAGCTACATGGTCTATCCACGGCACATAAGTTTGAGAAATGTTGGCTCTTCCGAGAAAGTACGTTCACGGAATTTTAACAGTAAACCCTTACGATGTTTACAACGTCCCTCTCGTAACGTCTGCCTCTGGAAAATCTCAAACACGCCTTCCCGTTTATTGAAGCAAACTTATGACAAGACTCCAATTTAAATGGCTCCGTCTGCATAATTGCAAACATTTAATGGATGTGACTGCATTCGGTGACTGTTAGATAACCGCGTAATACTGCAGTTATGGGTTTTTATGCCGGTTTATGTGCAATATGTTGCATTTCTTTGTGTTAGGGTCAACCGCCAATGCACGTATCAAGAGTCGGCCTTCTCCGAGTCTTCCTGCATGTCGTTTCAAGTTTCTAGCATTGCTATTTCTCTGTAAACAATAGATTAATACACGAACAGCCTCGTGCAGATACCAGCGTTATCCGCTTGGTCATTTATATACAGGGTGAGCCATTTAAACCTGTTTTTGAAAATATCTCGAATACTACATATCGGATTTAAAAAAAGGTTGTAACAGAAGTTGTTCGCCTCGTAGGGGGACATCCAGTGACATAAAACTTGACCCCCCCTGCCCCATCTACAGGAAGCGGGAAGAGGAGCCAACTTTAAGTGGCATTCTCCACTTTTTATTGCGGAGTGGTATTCTCCGGGTAGCTTTTGTACTTAATCTTTTTATTCGTTACGTCCTAGTCGACGCTGTAATCGACAAAAGTCTAAGCAGGTTAAAAACCGTTGAAACACGATAATATTTCAAGAAATGTACAAGAGATTAGGATCCCAGAAGGGCTGAAAGGCAGTTATTGTGAAACCTTTAACAAGAAACGGTTTTTTTTATAACAAAGACAGTTGATTCTCGAGAACATACTACATACTTTGTCCTCATTATTGGTGCAATTTCTTTCAGAGATGACGCTAGGCTTTCCTTAACCAGTGGGGGTTCTCTACTGACAAACAACGCGTATTATGCAGATCCAACTGATCACGATTTGTAAAAGTTGATTCATCAGAGTAATTATGTGTGAAATAAAATCATCATAGGCTGCTAGTTGTTGTTGTTGTATTCAATTGCGAAAATTCAAGAGGTTTTATAAGTCATCCACTTGTATTTCTTGATGCTACAAGTGATGTGGATGCAAATGTGTTCATGCAGTATACACAGAACACTTTCCTGCGGAATTCCTAAACCTCCTTCCATATTCCGAGTACTGACGTACGTATTTTTTGCTATAAAAACCAGTTCCTCGTTAAAGATTTTAGAATAACAGCATTTCTAACCTCCTGGGATCCTAATCGGACATGTATTTCATAATATATTATCACTTTCGACGATCTTTAACTCATTTTGAATTTTGTGAATTACAGTAATATCACGCAATAAAAAATCTTAAATACAAGAGTTAAGTATTTTTCTTCGGAGGATCCGAATTCGCAATAAAAACTTCAGGTTTCTATTCAATACTTCAAAGTTGATCACCCTCCCGTCGCCTGTGAGTGGGGTAGGAGGGTCGAGTTTTGTGTCATTGGATGTCCCCCTTCGAAACGAACAACTTCTATTACAGTTCTTTTTTCAAGTCCGGTTTATAGTTTCCTGATATTTCCAAAAACAGTTTTAAATGCCTCTCCCTGTATATGATGAATATTAGTGGTCCTACAACATTCCTTTGGCGTACGCTCGAAATTATTATTTGGGTCTGACGATTTCGGTTCGTTAAGAATGGTATGCTACGTTTTAGGTGCGTTTACTGGGAACTCTTGGAGGCAATCAGAAAGCTTGTTTTCCGTACGTTCGTATTTCGCTTATTTGGTGACAGTGCTTGTATGATGCCCGTGGTTTCCATACAGTTCATAGAACAGTAAGCCCCGTCGTCTGTGTAGGATTGCGGTCGCAGGTTCGAATCCTGCTTCGGGCATGGATATGTGTGATGTCTTTAGGTTAGTTAGGTTTAATTAGTTCTAAGTCTAAGGGACTGATGACCAGAGCTGTTAAGTCCCATAGTTCTTAGAGCCATTTGAACCATTTTTTGTGTAGGATTGCGGAATGAAACAATACGGGTTGCTTACAATGTAACACAGTTTGACATTTAAGCTTTGTTTTAGTATACTTACATTTATGATTTTTCTGGTTGGTTTACGGAAAGCAGTGAAGTACCGTAAGCAGACGATAGGACCATTAATACGACAAATGTTTCACCGATTTCTCGCTGCGTCAGATTTATATCGAAAATCAAACTTTCGACTGCTTCCCTTGGCCTCGCCGTCATGATTTATCAATAGACCGTGTGATACTCTATTTAACTGACCGAATTATGTCACTGATACGTCACGAAGAGCCGGCACTTCCGTATACTATTGGAGATCATGTAGATGACTAAGGTAGAGGAACACTAACATCGAACTGATTTCGGCACATGGTAAATAGCACAACGTATTTCTGTATAGCCTTTCAGCCTCAATTACCCGGTTCCGTTCATTACTGTTCGATTCAGTACGAACGATTTCAGAATACTGCACAGAACATCGTCGCCGCGTTAAATATCTCGTTTTCGACAAATCTGCTGTTACCGATCACACCCCCACGAATGCACATACAAATACGTTTGATGAAATTAATGTCTTATCCTGTGCGTCCACCTACGTGGATTATGTCGTCAAAGAAGTCGTTGAGATCGGTAATTATAACATCAGCTTTATCTGGGACAGCAGCTATATCCTTAACAATAGGCAGAATCGGATGCTCGGTGCTAAAAGACTACAGAGAACTAAGATTATACGCCGTCAAATAGAATGAGCATCACAACTACAGTACTGGACATTAAAATTGCTACACCAAGAAGAAATGCACGTGATAAACGGGTATTCACTGTACAGTTATATTATACTAGAACTGACATGTGATTACATTTTCACTCAATTTGGGTGCATAGATCCTGAGAAATCAATACCCAGAACAACACCCTCTGGCCGTAATAACGGCCCTGATACGTCTGAGCATTGAGTCAAACAGAGCTTGGATGACGAGTACAGGTACAGCTGCCCATGCAGCTTCAACACGATACCACAGTTCATCAAGAGTAGTGACTGGCGTATTGTGACGAGCCCGTAAAGAACCTGCAACATGTGGTCGTGCATTATCCTGCTGAAATGTAGGGTTTCGCAGGGATCGAATGAAGGGTAGAGCCACGGGTCATAAGACATCTGAAATGTAACGTCCACTGGTCAAAGTGCCGTCAATGCGAACAAGAGGTGACCGAGAAGCGTAACCAATGGCACCCCATACCATCACGCCAGCTGATACACCAGTATGGCGATGACGAATACACGCTTCCAATGTGCGTTCACCGCGATGTCACCAAACACGGATGCGACCATCATGACGTTTTGTCATTCGTGGACGCAGGTTCGTCGTTGAGTTCGCCATCGCAGGCGCTCCTGTCTGTGATGCAGCTTCAAGGGTAACCGCAGCCACGGTCTCCGAGCTGATAGGCCATGCTGCTGCAAACGTCGTCGAACTGTTCGAGCAGATGGTTGTTGTCTTGCACACGTCCCCATCTGTTGACCCAGGGATCGAGACGTGGCTGCACGATCCGTTACTGCAATGCTGATAAGATGCCTGTCATCTCGACTGCTAGTGATACGAGACCGTTGGGATCCAGCACGGCGTTCCGTATTACCCTGCTGAAAGCACCGATTCCATATTCTGCTAACAGTCATTGGATCTCGACCAACGCGAGCAGAAATGTCGCGATACGATAAACCGCTATCGCGATATGCTACAATCCGACCTTTATCAAAGTCGTAAACGTGATGGTACGCGTTTCTCCTCCTTACAAGAGGCATCACAACAACGTTTCATCAGGCAGTGCCGGTCAACTGCTGTTTGTGTATGAGAAGTCGTTTGGAAACTTTCCTCATGTCGCCGGCCGCGGTGGTCTCGCGGTTCTAGGCGCTCAGTTCGGAACCGCGCGACTGCTACGGTCGCAGGTTCGAATCCTGCCTCGGGCATGGATGTGTGTGATGTCCTTAGGTTAGTTAGGTTTAAGTAGTTCTAAGTTCTAGGGGACTGATGACCACAGATGTTAAGTCCCATAGTGCTCAGAGCCATTTGAACCATTTTTTTCCTCATGTCAGCACGTTGTAGGTGTCGCCATCGGCGCCAACGTTGTGTGAATGCTCTGAAAAGCTAATCATTTGCATATCACAGCATACTCTTCCTATCTGTTAAATTTCGCGTCTGTTACACGTCATCTTCGTGGTGTAGCAATTTTAATGGCCAGTAGTGTAATATTATTGCATCACAGACGTCGTCACAATCTCTGGTAGCATGTGGGCTTTGTATGACTTAGTGACGTCTATCTGGTATAATTCGGCCAGCCAAATAAGATACGACACGGCCAACGGATGATTCCCAGCGGCAACGACAGAAACTTGAGTTTGAATACAAATCTGACGCTGCAGGAAATCCGTGAGACATTTTTCCACGAATGTCGCCGCGAAAAAGCTACGACCTTAGGACCATCAGCCTCTTGCGCCCTCCCTTGCCCCTGTCCGATCGTCGTGTTCACGTAGCGGGGAATTCGCACGCGGCCGCAGGTTATTGCTTCATGTCTGGAGCGCTATACATATCAAGCGGCTTCCGCTGCGCGGGCCGCGCCGCCGAGGTTTGCGCAAGTTTGTTCGTTATATTGCGTTAGGGAACTCGGCAGACAGCTCTCAAAGGGGAAATCTAAGGGCGGATTAGTTTACTCTACTGCGCCACGGTCGCACCCGACTGCTGCGCCTCGAAGCGCGGGCAGTTCCGCGGAAATCGCTCCCCCTTTGTAGAGGAGCTCCCAGAAATTGAAGCGCTTTGACTGCCACTATGGCGTCATTACCCTGGATCTCCTAGGACCTGGGGAAAAAAGCGGGAAGCACGCTACATAAATTTATGGTGCTCTGCGAGGCGAGTTATTGTCCATTCCCAGCTAGCTGCGCGTTTTGTGGCTCTGAACACTATGGGAATCAACTTCTGAGGTCATTAGTCCCCTAGAACTTAGAACTAGTTAAACCTAACTAACCTAAGGACATCATATACATCCATGCTCGAGGCAGGATTCGAACCTGCGACCGTAGCAGTCGCGCGGCGCGCGTTATGGAAAATTAGTTCTGTCACTTCGAGGTGCAACGAAACGTAATTAGCTTCGTAATGAGGCAGTGGAATGTACACTGCTGGTCATGAAAGTTGCAACACCAGGAAGGGTAGGAAATAAAGGAATTTTAGTTGTTGTGTGTATGTAGTAGAGGGAGTCCCTGTCAAACGTCCCACATTTCGAAAGCCCACACTGAAAACACTACGGTGTATATGATAATGAAATTGCACCATGTGCTAGAGCATCTCAAAGAATCTATACTCCCGTGTCAGACGTGCCAACTATTGTCACCACAGTCCAGTGAGATCTCACGAAGTGAAAATGAATACTCACAGCAGTGCGCGCAAACAGTAGTGCGGTTTGCAAAAGCAATTCCACCGATCCCCGTGCAAATAAATTGTCGTAAGTAGTATGGATGTGATTCACCTGATGTGAAAACAATTAAGGAATGGCATCGTGGCATCGTAATTTTCTGGCAACTGGAAGTGTGGAAGTGTTCTGAATTGGGGGGGGGGCTCTGAGCACTATGGGACTTAACATCTGAGGTCATCAGTCCCCTAGAACTTAGAACTAGTTAAACCTAACTAACCTAGCAGACGCGCGGTTCCGGACTGAAGCGCCTAGAACCGCTCGGCCACAGCGGCCGGCGAAGTGTTCTGAAACATTTTTTCGGTGCATGTCTTAGTATTTCGGAAGAGATAGTGGAGGACATCAGACAAGTAGTCCTTAGAAACACAGGTAAGTCATAAGGTTTTTAACATGGCTGTCGATCAGCGACTGTTGTATACTACGAAATTTTGAAAAACACAGCCCTCAGTCGCGAACACAATTAATTTGTGACCTAGGTTCCGGTGTCACAAGGGACACCTTCTTCGGACAAAATTAAAGCTAAATGTTTCAGCATAACGTACCAAAAAATACGAAAGCTGCTGTCATACCTGACAGCGTCAGATAGTCAAAATTAAAATAACATGCAACAGAGGTGCAAGCTACTAAGGGCTGCCATGTGTCCTCTGCTACAGTCAACACAAATTAACTGTGTTCGCGATTGAGGGCTGTGTTTTTCAAAATTTTGTACAGGTAAGTCAGTTCGGCAGACATCCAGGCAACGCATCGTACCCCGCGTAACATTGCATCGTGTAATACACCAGCGTCTTCGTTTGTATGCTTACAAAGTGCAAATTCTGCAATATCTGTCGCCAAACGACAAACCAAACCGACATCAATTTGCTACGGATATCTCGTAGCTTTTTGACACGAATACTAGCTTCCTGGAAATATGTTATTCTCAATTGAGGAAACCTTTCAAGTATCAGGAGCGGTTAATCGCTATAATGTTCGGATTTGGGGCTGGAAACATCCGCACGCTATCACTGAAGATATTCGTGATAGCCCTAAACCTAACGTCTGGTGTGAGCATACACGACCGGATTGTTAGACCGTTCTTCTTTGCGGAAAACACAGTGAATAGGTAAGTGTATCTATGCATGTTGGAACTGTTTGTATCATCTTTCAACAAGAGGGAGGAGCTCTGCCATATTGTTCAGCGCCTGTTCGTAAGCTCCTGGATACGAAATTTCTCAATTGGTGGGTCCGGCAAGGTGGACCCACTGCCAGACCATTACGCTCGCCTCACCTCATCGCAATTAATTTCTTATTCTGGGGATTCGTGAAGAACTGCGTGTATGCAATATTCCTATCTTAAGATGTTGTATCACTCATGCAATTGCAACAGTTTCAGAAGACATGTTACGAAGAACATGAGAAAAAACTGAATACAGATTTGATATTCTTTGTGCTAAAAATAGTCCACATGTAGATGTATAATGACGATTATTAGATAAATTCTTTCAGATGCTCCAGCATATGCTGCAATTTCATGATCATATCTACTGCAGGTTTCTTTTCCTGGGCCTTTGAAATGTGGGAGGTTTGAAAAGGACGCCTTGTATAGTAGAAAGAATGCTGCCGCCTCTGCCAGCAGCAATGGGCCTAGCCTTGCTGGGCGTCAACTCAAATTTAATTTTCATTATAGATAGGTCATTACAAGATGCTTCAACTTTATGCCACAGTTCATGAATCATAGTGGCTGGCGAGTGGGAGCGTGGCATTATCTCGGCAATCCATAGTCAAAGCTATCTGAAGAACGTCCTGGCCAACACAACAGCCCAGTGCCCTCCTTATTCAGTGAAGTAGGTCAGAAACAGAAGTGCAAAACGCAGTCTTGCCTTACCCTGTTAAAAGACAACGTCACGAACACCTCGAATGTAATGCACAGCTCCAGCCTCAATACATAAGATATACGAGGGTAAGTTAACAATTATCCTCTAAGTAGTTACAGAATTTTATTGTAAATAGGAAACTTACAAGAACATCATTTTTCGACATAGTCTCCTTGCGTTTCAACGCACCTGGTCCATCGTTGTACAAGCTTTCTGATGCACTCTCTGTTGAGCTACGAGCCAGGAATGCACCGCTTCTTTCACTGCTTCGTCCGAGGCAAATCGACGGCTCCTTAATGGCTGTTTGAGGACCAAACGAGTGGTAGTCAGAAGGGGAAAGATTGGGACATTCAATTTAAGTTTTTGGATCGTTTCAGCAGTGTGGGCAGCAGTATGCGGACGGGCATTATCGTACAAGAACACAACGCCATTTGACAGCAATCCTCGGCGTTTGCTTCGAATTGCAGGCTTTAGCCTGGCAGTAAGCATCTCACTGTAACGTACACTGTTTATTGTTGTGCCCCATTCCCCATAATGTTCGAGTACTGGACCTTGTGCGTCCCAAAAAACCGTAAGCATCAATTTTCCTGCGGACGGTTGGTCTTGAACTTTTTCTTGTTGCGCGAATTTGGATGTTTCCATTCCATACTCTGCCGTTTACTCTCCGGCTCGTAATGATCCATATTTCGTTACCAGTAGTGATCCTGCCTAAGGCGTTGTTCCCCTTCTTTACCATAGCGATCCAAATGTTTTTTGCAAATGTCCAAGCGCGTTTGTTTATGCAACTGTGTGAGTTGTCTTCGGACCCATCTTCCACAAATTTTATGAAACCGAAGTCTGTTGTGAATGATTTCGTAGGCAGAACCGTGACTAATTTGCAGACGATGTGCCACTTCATCTATAGTTAATCGTCTGTCTAAGAGAATCATTTCACGTGAACACTCAATGGTTTCTTAATTTCTGGCGGTAAACGGTCGTCCGGCTCCTTCATCGTGCGTAACACTTGTGCGACCATTTCGGAATTTTTCAATCCATTCGTAGACACTCCGTTGCGGCAAAACATTGTTCACATACTGTACCGAAAGTCTTTGATGAATTTCGGCCCCTGATACGCCTTCCGACCACAAAAAAAAAAGGATCACTGAACGTTGCTCTTCTTTGGTGGGAACAGACAGCCGAGCATCCATGATTAACAGCACGGCAGCAATAACGAAACTAACCTAGCAGCTTGAAAATTGCAAAGATATAACAACAAATAAACAAAGCTTGTGTCATCAACGTAAAACGACAGTACTGCCAAAATAAACAAAAATATAACTAAATTGCGGATACTAATTGACTTACCCTCGTATATCGGGTGCTGTCCATCACCGGGTTTCTGAGCCGGATGTGATGATGTTTTGTTCACATTGACACCTGTCACCATCACATCAATTGCCGGGGTGTACAGCGATGACGAATTAAATATGGCTACATTTGTTTTCCTCGCAGTCTCCACACACTGATTTGTCTATCATGATGCTGTATGCGGAACTGGGATTCATCCGGAAAGAGGATATGTTGCCCCTTTTGTGTCTTTTGTGGACAATGCTGTCGTTGGGCGTATGGCACCTCATCCAGCCAGGAGCAACACGACACAGTGCTGTGGGTTGCCGCCCTGCCTAGGCGCCCGCAGCTCTATCACAGGCCTTCTTGCAAAGACGCGCCCATCAGGACGCCAGTCAGAGTGAGTTTGTCTCAATGTTCACAATCGGAAGTCGGACGGTATATTCCTCAGAGCAACACATAGTCGGTGGGGCACAAGACTTCGCGTGTACACACTTTGCCTATGGCAGTGTCTCTTTAAAGTAACTGACAGTACACTCAGCTTGTACTCTCAAGAACTGTTATTACGTTAGTGATACATTTCCATTAGATCAGCAAGATCTTTTAACTGCCTTCAGTTAAAAACTATTTCAGTGCTATTCTGAACCAAACGTTAGTTTGTGCTCTCCGAGTAATTAATAAAGTTATATTGTTCTTATTTAACTGGGTGCATCACTCTTCTTGCACGCATCACCCGCGCAGTGGGATTCTAAAGCGTGCGCTGCCATAGACTCACCTTTCTCTGCTGCAGTTTCAGGG
Organism: Schistocerca nitens; assembly: GCF_023898315.1. NCBI lineage: Eukaryota > Metazoa > Arthropoda > Insecta > Orthoptera > Acrididae > Schistocerca > Schistocerca nitens. Next base: position 109,452,219 of record NC_064614.1, on the reverse strand, counting down.
GGAGCCACAACAATGATCGCCTTGCTGACAGCCCGTGACGTTGTCGCACCGACCATAAGAACACTTAACTTAGTACAAACAAGCCCATTTACTGGCTCAAGGTCAGATCCTGAAGAACGGAACGAACTGTGTCTGTCCTCCGTAGCGCTAGTGCGTGGAACCATTGAGATACTGCAGGCGTTGAGTGTGTCCCTTCTGAATCCATCAATACCACATTCACGTAACAGTAGTGAGATCCCGAATAACGTAAAGAGCAGTATCTCGGGACTACAAACTGCAGTCGTAATGAAATGCAAATCGTTTGCATATCCAAGGATATGGGATATATCATGTCAATTTCACATTTATTGCGTGTTTCATCCATGGTGTCACAAAAAATTGGAAATATGTGGTAAGGTCTTATGGGACCAAACTGCTGAGGCCATCGGTGCAGAATTCCGACAGGTGCAGGTAAAGGTATCTCCTGTTTACAAGAGGCACAACATGAAAATGGTTCAAATGGCTCTGAGCACTATGGGACTTAACATCTGTGGTCATCAGTCCCCTAGAACTTAGAACTACTTAAACCTAACTAACCTAAGGACATCACACAACACCCACTCATCACAAGGCAGAGAAAATCCCTAACCCCGGGCACAACACGATCTTATCATAAACAAAAGACATTCAAATGCGATTTCTGAACGAGAAACCCGCTGCGTAATATTTCCTGAGATACAAACTGCAGATGACGTTCCTTTTACTACTTTGTACAGTCGTACTGAAATGCAAATCACTTGCATATCCAAGGATATGGGATATATCATTCCAATTTCACGTTTATTTCGTGCTCCATCCACGGTGTCGCAAAAAATTGGAAATTTGTGGTATGGTCTTATGGGACCAAACTCTTGAGGCCATCGGTCCCTAAGCCTACACGCTACTTAATCCAACTTACATTAACTTACGCTATGGACAACACACACACCCATGCCCGAGGAAGGAGTCGAACTTCCGACTATGGGAGGGGAGGGGAGGGGTGATGGGGGAAGCAGCACGGACCGAGACAAGGCGCTTCAGACCGCGCGGCTACCCCGCTCGGCATGGTGTTGCCTTTTTGATAGCCGGCAGTGTATATGAATATGTGAATTTATAACCATTCTCCATCAAGTGTGATCCTCTACATCCACAGTTACGTAAGGGGATTGATTTAATATGTATTCTAGAAATGAACTGGATTAACTACTTGGTTCACTTACGTAAACATGATGTTGCTCTTCATAATACGTTACACGAATGTTGTTTAAAGACTAAGAGAAGGGTTAACAACGACGGTCTAACTGAACTGAAATGTCTGTATCTTAATGTAAGAATTAGATAATATGGCGTCTGTGTATGTGTGTGTGTGTGGGGAGGGGGGCGCTTGTGTGTCGTTAGAAATATCCTTTACTTACTAAAATAAATGTTACTCATTGTAATTTACCGACTACCATGTATCGGAGGCTAACTGAGTCCATAATGTCCACAATTAATGAGGTCCAGAGAAATGAGCGAAATGTTAGCTGCATAGTGGCTTAGCAATGCAAGTCATTTATGCGTACTATGAAGGAAGCAGCAATTTGCGCCGTTCTTACCTATTAACCAGCAGTCATTGTCGGCGCTGTGAACTTACCTGAAACAACGAAAAAATTCAAAATCATTGCATGCGCAAGGAAAACCAGCGTAATAGCAAAATACATATTTTACAATGTGAATTGTCTATATCACAATTCTATACAACTGACAACAGGAGCTGTAAGTAACTTTAGAGCAAATGTTTATTTTTGTCACAATTACTTCACCACCTAACGGATCTGTGTTTGTGTTACAAGACCACAGTGAACTACTATGTACAAATGACGACATGATGATGTGAAGCATCCGGAGATGGGTGTTTATGCTTTCAAAGTTGCACTGTACTTTTTTAGTATAATACGCGATATTTTTCTTTTCACACTTTATCAAATCTCTGAAACATTGACAGGCCAGAGAAAAGTAGTTGTTCTTATAAAACTTAAATTAAAAATTAAGAAAATATCGACAGCAAGAAAAAGAAATAAGCTGCGTATTGCCCCTTTAAGTTTAATATTGGCAGTAATATTCTGATCCATGCGTCGTCGCTTGGTGTGTGTGTGTGTGTGGGGGGGGGGGGGGGGTAAGAAGGAAAAGAAGTTAACCGCAGCTATCCTTTCTTGAACAGCCTACTTTCATTATTGCTAGGCATAAGACTATTCTGTTTCGCCTCATTTCTTCCAGGCCTGTGCGTCCCGCATCCACACCTCAAAATAACTAGTGAAGTTGTAATTAATTTTTGTAAAAAATATGGAAACCAGTCCATCTTTAGAAGGCTAACATTGTTAACAATGGAATCACCTATTTCTTTTATATCACGTTTTTACATAATTACGTACAACTTAGTTTCATGCATTAATTTATTTTATAAAGACTATGTCTTGCAGTGGTTTGATGATAGCGTACTAACCAACAGGCAGTCACATGTCGCCCGCGTCGTTGGCCTTGGGTCCGTATTGCGAATTTTTCGAAGTAAATTCATTAACACTTAGACTCAAAGACTTCATATTGTATTTTTTTACTTACCTACGTTGCCTAGGCAGCTGACGTGAATTTAAATTTCATATTTTATCATTTTTAGATGCATTCTGTTTTTATTATATTTACTTAGCGATGACACTTGGATCAAAATTTTGCCGCTTATATCAATCTTAAAGGGACAATACAGATTCTTTTCTTTTACTTTTTAGAGGTTTTCTATGTCAGAGGTTTTTAAAATTTTTAATTTAAGTTTTATTTGATGCTTTTTGAACTTCATATTTTACTAGTGGTCATGGTGTGATTGACGCTTCATCTCCAAAATCACACAAATACTTTTCGGGACGAAACACGAAATTGCGACGCGAGACATTTTCACCTATGCAATTTACGTATTTCTTTTTTTTTAATTCAAACATACATTCATTGCTTGTGCTTTAGCACACATTTAGCTAATTTAGGTAACATAAGCAATCAGCGGTGGCGATTATTCTAAATCAAGTCGGAAGAAAGTGGGCTGCCATTGCGCTCTCTTGCAGTAGGCTGCCTAAATTATGTAGGCAAAATTATTTGATTTACTGCTGAACTGTATACCTCGAAAGGAACTGCAAAGAAGTTTGTGACAACATATGTTTACTTATCCCAGTTGAGTCACAGTCACCATTTTTCAGCTTTGTAGGTGCTGAAACGGGCGACTTCTAAAGCAAAAATCGCCATTGTTGGCCAACCATAAAAGATAAACGTATGTTCTCCAGGACTCTCATTTAGGTCTTTTTGAGCTCTGCAACCTGGTACGACGTAAGTTGATGTAGCTCTTACGTATTATGCAGCGTATATTGAGGAAGCGCCCTGGTGGAAATTTTTTTACTTAATTTCGCTGACGAAATTGAAACGGCTGAACAGACTTCCATGGAACATAATTAAGAACCACCCCCCCCCCCCCACATTTAACCAGCTTTTAAATTTTAAAAAACTGTATTAAAATCAGACCTTTCTTTTTGGAGCTACGATGCCACAGATAGATAACACAGATACACACGTTAAACTTCTAACACCCCTCTGTTTGCGCAGGGGGTTAAAAATTAATCAGAGCTGTCTTATACATAGGAATTCGATTTTTGAAAGAATCTTGGGTTGGGGATTACTGGTCAAGACTATATTGCAAATAACCGAGGTAGGCTACCATTGTTAAGCGCCAGCTAACAGAAGGATGAAATAGCACCTTGTCCGAGTGCTGAGTAATGAGAGAGCGGAATGGGGGTACGTAGAGCTACCTGCGGGGGAACAGCGGACGGCCAGCCGTGGATCGTAAAGGCGGCTGCCCTAAGCCGCGCGTAACGAGACCTTACTGGTAGACGCCGTACTGCCTCTCGCTCCAGACACCCTCTGGAGAGCGAGCTCATTTCCAGGCGCAGGCCGGGACCAGGAGCTCCAGCAGCTTCGCCTGTTGATGATACGAGTAGCCTTTGATGCATACTCCATTTTCCTCGGAGCTCTGGCACTCATCTCCCGCGGACGTAACTGCTTCGGCGAGGGTATGTCATAATGTGAATGTCGGTGGAAGAGCTTTTAAACCTGTTGCGAATGTTCAGCACACCGAATGCGTCACCCGAGGTTAAACCCTCTCTAGATCCTGAAGAGTATCCTTCCATCTGTACTTTTCTCTTAGCCATGAAGTGCTACTGTTGGTCGAAACTCTTACTCCGCAAGCCATCTTCCAGGCCTGTGACGCAGAATCCTTCTGGGTCCATTATCATGTCCCACATCCCTGTTCCGTTATGGAAACTGCATGGGAAAGACGGCTGTCGATGAGTCTCGGAAAAATCTCTAATTTCATCATTCTCCAGTCTTTATCGCTTCGCCGCATCTCGGTACGCCGAGATTCAGTAATAAATCTATCCCTGATTCGAAACGCCTCTTTTCCAGCGACTAACACTGAAGTGTAAAGCGTCTCCGTATCTCTTACTAAACAAATCCATTACGAAACGAGTCAATTTCCTGTATTAATTGTGCCTGGTGAGGGCCAAGGCTGATTAGCAATACTGAATAATCAGTGGAACGTTTGTTTTGCAAGCCACTTCTTTCGTGAATGTAATATATTACCTTACTGGTCTACCAGCGAATCTCAGAGTGGCATCTACTATACCTGCAGCTAATTTTATGTTATTCTCTCGCTTTCGGTCGTTCCAGAAGGACATTCCTACATATTTGACGGTTGTTGCTGTTTCCAACGATTTATCGTCAATAGCGAAATCGAACAGTAGTGCCTCTGTCTGCCTAGTCGTTCTCAGTAAGTTACTTTTATCAGCGTCGAGGCTTTACTGCCAACGCCAAGTGTAGATCCTCTGCAAGTGTTTCTGCATTTTGCTTCAGTTTTCCGGCGTTGCAGGCTTTCCTATATGCAGTAGAATCATCAGCGAGCAGACTTCTGGAGTCATCTAAGAAGGTAGGACAGGTCGTATTCCGTTGCCACACAAGTGTAAAACTCACACAACGCCTCGAACACTATATCTACGTAGATCATAAAATGACAACCATAATAGGGAACCTTCTGAAAAACAGAACTGTTTGTTGACTTTCAAGGAGACAGAAGTTGCAGATGAGACAGAGAAATGGATTATCTCAGTGGCGCTCACTTGTATCAATAATTTTTGATATCTACAGGCACGACCAACAACTACTGAAAGAAACAGCGATATTCATCTACGCAGATGACGAAACTATTGAGGTCTGAAATTATTAAACAGGCCTTGTCTGGCGATCTGCCTGATTACGTCGGTCTTTCTTAATATCTAATGCCCGTACAGTATTATGATGTTATGAAACCTTTGTGCTTCGCAAACATCAACAATTGGGCTCTGGAAAGACGCACACACCTGAAATCTCACTCTGTGATGTAGCACCTTCGAATGCGCTCACAATTATAAATTTATTACGAAATTAATTTCTGTTTCCCATAGTACTGATGTGAAGCAGATACAGATAACCACTACTGTGTTTATCTGATTTATCAGTACACGCATGACACATCGAATTTACAGGGCACGTGAAAATCATCAAGCTTATGATTTATCCAAACACTTATCATCCTTCAAAATTCATTGGTGCGTTGAAGAGAGATATTACATATATGTTTATACTCTCAGTTACAGAGGTTTTTCCATAGTCTCCACAGAGGCAAAAATGCGAGACATAGCGAGGGGTATCACATATAGAGGTTTCTTACTAATCAATTTCTCACTACGTTTGACTGTACCAGGTAGAATTTTATGGGAATGTATTTCACATTTTTTGTAGTGTGACTGTCTAGTAACAACATTATACACGGAGGATAGCGATATTCACGTATACAGATGGCGCTAATATCGTGTGCAAAAGGTACAAAAATGCAATGCTTTAGAGCAGCTGTCTTTTGTTCTCAGGTGGTTCACGTGAAATGGTTTTCCATGTGACTATGGCGGCACGACGGAAATTCACAGACTTTGAAGGCGGAATAGTAGTTGAAGCTAGACGCATGGGATATTCCACTTCGCAAATCATTAAGAAATTCAACATCCCGAGTTCCACAGTGTCAAGAGTGTACCGAGTACGCCAGATTTCAGACATTACCTCTCACCACGGGCAATACAGTGGCCGAAGGCCTCACTTAACGATCGAGAGCAGCGGCATCTGCGCAGAGCTGTCAGCGCTAACAGACAAGCAACACTGCGTGAAATAGCCCAAAAAATAAATGTGTAACGTGTGACGAACTGGAGACCATTTTCAGGCATTCATAGACTTCATGTCCTCAGACAACGATGGATTTTTTATGGCTGATAATGGGCCATGTCACCAGGCCTCAATTGTTTGCGATTGGTTTGAAGAACATTCTGGAAAACTGGAGCGAATCATTTGGCCACCCATATCGGCCGATATGAAGACCATTGAACATTTATGGGAAATGATCGAGAGGTCATCTAGTGCACAAAATCCTACATCGGCAACACTTCCACAATTATGGAAGTCAGAAAGGTCACAGTTCGTACTAATAGACGTAAAGTTATCGAGTAAAGCAAAAGTAATATCCGGCGTTTCCGAAAGAAGTGTTATAGGCCCTATATTGTTCCTGATCTACAAGGGTTGGAGCTTTAATAGTGGTAGCTATTTATTACAAAATAGATACGTGTTTCAAAGTTTTACTGATCTTCAAAGTAGTCACCAGCACTGTGTATAACCCGATGCTAGCGACGTGGAAGTCGTAGGATACTCAGCAGTGACATTTGTGTTGACTGTTCTAGCGGCGCGGTCTATTGCCCGACGAATTTGTAGCAGTTCTGAAGTGAATGGCGTGAAGTGTTTCCTTCAGTTTAGAAATCGAGTTGAACTCACGAGGGCTTAAGTCAGGGGAGTGCAGTAGGTGGTATAGCACTTAGCAGCTCATCAGTCAAACATACCAGTATTAAGCCAGAATGAGATTTTCACTCTGCAGCGGAGTGTGCGCTGATATGAAACTTCCTGGAAGATTAAAACTGTGTGCCCGACCGAGACTCGAACTCGGGACCTTTGCCTTTCGCGGGCAAGTGCTCTACCATCTGAGCTACCGAAGCACGACTCACGCCCGGTACTCACAGCCTTACTTCTGCCAGTATCTCGTCTCCTACCTTCCAAACTTTACAGTAGCTCTCCTGCGAAACTTGCAGAACTAGCACTCCTGAAAGAAAGGATATAGTGGAGACATGGCTTAGCCACAGCCTGGGGCATGTTTCCAGAATGAGATTTTCACTCTGCAGCGGAGTGTGCGCTGATATGAAACTTCCTGGCAGATTAAAACTGTGTGCCCGACCGAGACTCGAACTCGGGACCTTTGCCTTTCGCGGGCAAGTGTTCTACCATCTGAGCTACCGAAGCACGACTCACGCCCGGTACTCACAGCCTTACTTCTGCCAGTATCTCGTCTCCTACCTTCCAAACTTTACAGAAGCTCTCCTGCGAAACTTGCAGAACTAGCACTGCAGAAGTTTCATATCAGCGCACACTCCGCTGCAGAGTGAAAATCTCATTCTGGAAACATCCCCCAGGCTGTGGCTAAGCCATGTCTCCGCTACATCCTTTCTTTCAGGAGTGCTAGTTCTGCAAGTTTCGCAGGAGAGCTTCTGTAAAGTTTGGAAGGTAGGAGACGAGATACTGGCAGAAGTAAGGCTGTGAGTACCGGGTGTGAGTCGTGCTTCGGTAGCTCAGATGGTAGAGCACTTGCCTGCGAAAGGCAAAGGTCCCGAGTTCGAATCTCGGTCGGGCACACAGTTTTAATCTGCCAGGAAGTTTCATACCAGTATTAGCTTGCACTGTACGTGCTTGAGCACTGTCCTGCAAAATGATGGTCAGGTTCTGCAGAAAGTGTCATCACTTCTTTCTCTATCGTGTTCATTTTTGGAACACAACCTACGACCAGCTCAGGGACAGGAGTGATGACACTTTCTGCACGATCTGACCATCATTTTACAGGACAATGCTCAAGCACGTACAGTGCACGCTGTTACTGATTTGTTTGACGGATGGGGCTGCTGAGTGCTATACCACCTACTGCACTCCCCTGACTTAAGCCCTCGTAAGTTCAACTCGATTTCTAAACTGAAGGAAACACTTCACGGATTTCGCTTCAGAACTGCTACAAATTCGTCGGGGAATAGACCGCGCCGCTTGAACTGTCTACACAACCGGCACTGCTAAGACTATCCTACGACTTCCACATCGCCGGCATCGTGTTGTACACAGTGATGGTCACTACTTTGAAGGTCAGTAAAACTTTGAAACACGTATCTATTTTGCACGAGCTGTACATAAATAGTTGCCACTATTAAAGTTTCAACTCCTGTATTTAACACATTATCTCATATGTACCACAACTGGACGCCTGAAGCTATTTTGTGAATGGGAGTTCGATTATTTAAAGAATCGGGGATGGGTGCATACTGGTGGTTCCTCTAAAATAGCACAGTTTCGCAAACCTTACTCAGCGTACTGGATCACGACAATTCGGTGAGCTAGGAACACCGAAGTAAAGAGTGGTTCCGCAGGAAGGACAAGTTGGAGGAAACAGTGGTGGCGCGTCACGTTTTGCAAGCGTTGCTCGGGGGAGGGGGGGGGGAGAGGTGTTGGTGTGGGTGGAGGGAGGAAGGCAGCCGAAGAAACAACAAGGGCTCAGAGGCAACAATATCGGCGCGGCGGCAGATGTGGCAAACACTACGCACAAACAAGGGTCACATGCCGGAGTGAAGAAGGCGCGGGCCGCAGTCCACAGAAACCGGTGAGCCGGTGCTGGCGAGGAAGTCGGCACGATATTGAGACAGCGGCGGTCCCGTCTGTACAGCGAGGCGAACGCGGAGACGACGGAGGTGTGTCAGAAACAGCGCCATGGAGCGTTCGGGGCGTCTTGCTCTAACAGAGGGATGCTTGCTTCCGATTGTCAACAGTTTTGAACGTAACATTTACTTTTCAGTCTACAACATCCTTTGTATGTTCTATAGCCTCCGAGGACATCTTCCACAGAAGGGGGGACGGAATGTCAGGCACAGGAACAAGTATTAGATGAGTGTGTAATGTACAGGGTTATTACAAATGATTGAAGCGATTTCACAGCTCTACAATAACTTTATTATTTGAGATATTTTCACAATGCTTTGCACACACATAAAAAAACTCAAAAAGTTTTTTTAGGCATTCACAAATGTTCGATATGTGCCCCTTTAGTGATTCGGCAGACATCAAGCCGATAATCAAGTTCCTCCCACACTCGGCGCAGCATGTCCCCATCAATGAGTTCGAAAGCATCGTTGATGTGAGCTCGCAGTTCTGGCACGTTTCTTGGTAGAGGATGTATAAACACTGAATCTTTCACATAACCCCACAGAAAGAAATCGCATGGGGTTAAGTCGGGAGAGCGTGGAGGCCATGACATGAATTGCTGATCATGATCTCCTCCACGACCGATCCATCGGTTTTCCAATCTCCTGTTTAAGAAATGCCGAACATCATGATGGAAGTGCGGTGGAGCACCATCCTGTTGAAAGATGAAGTCGGCGCTGTCGGTCTCCAGTTGTGGTATGAGCCAATTTTCCAGCATGTCCAGATACACGTGTCCTGTAACGTTTTTTTTCGCAGAAGAAAAAGGGGCCGTAAACTTTAAACCTTGAGATTGTACAAAACACGTTAACTTTTGGTGAATTGCGAATTTGCTGCACGAATGCGTGAGGATTCTCTACCGCCCAGATTCGCACATTGTGTCTGTTCATCATTAAGAAAAAATGTTGCTTCATCACTGAAAACAAGTTTCGCACTGAACGCATCCTTTTCCATGAGCTGTTGCAACCGCGCCGAAAATTCAAAGCGTTTGACTTTGTCATCGGGTGTCAGGGCTTGTAGCAATTGTAAACGGTAAGGCTTCTGCTTTAGCCTTTTCCGTAAGATTTTCCAAACCGTCGGCTGTGGTACGTTTAGCTCCCTGCTTGCTTTATTCGTCGACTTCCGCGGGCTACGCGTGAAACTTGCCCGCACGCGTTCAACCGTTTCTTCGCTCACTGCAGGCCGACCCGTTGATTTCCCCTTACAGAGGCATCCAGAAGCTTTAAACTGCGCATACCATCGCCGAATGGAGTTAGCAGTTGGTGGATCTTTGTTGAACTTCGTCCACTGATGTGAGTGCATTTCAAGCACGACATACGCTTTCTCGGCTCCTGTCGCCATTTTGTCTCACTGCGCCCTCGAGCGCTCTGGCGGCAGAAACCTGAAGTGCGGCTTCAGCCGAACAAAACCTTATGAGTTTTTCTACGTATCTGTAGTGTGTCGTGACCATATGTCAATGAATGGAGCTACAGTGAATTTATGAAATCGCTTCAATCATTTGTAATAGCCCTGTACATACAAGCAATGTCACCGAGGATCTAGATACTGGCCGCAAAAGTCTACATTGTATGATCGAACTTCCACGTCTTTGACGTCGAAAGGACTGAGTTAAAAGTGTCTTCAACGACGTGGCCACTAGAAACTGGGTGCTAGGTGTGACTGAGTAGAGGTGGAGAGCGAACTCGACCGCTTCTTTTTCAAAGGCACAGTCATTTCCCTCCTTCAACACAACTGCAAAAATCAAATGGCTCTGAGCACTATGGCACTTAACATCTATGGTCATCAGTCCCCTAGAACTTAGAACTACTTAAACGTAACTAACCTAAGGACATCACATCCAGTCATCACGAGGCAGAGCAAATCCCTGACCCCGCCGGGAATCGAACCCGGGAACCCGGGCGCGGGAAGCGAGAACGCTACCGTACGACCACGAGCAACACAACTGCAGTTGTAAGAACGTAATACACTGACGGAAAAAAATCTCAGCAACAAGAAGGAGTATTGCGACATAAACTAAAGTTGGTAAGAGTCTTCCTACGTCTGAAATATGATTCCTATTCATATTTCGCGTCAGTCACGTACCAGTGGTGCTCCTAGGGCTAATATGAAGATGCAAATCGGTTTTGCTTTTAATACACGTTGTGACGGTCGTGAGAGTTAGTTTCCTTTGAGACTGGATGTAGTGAGTTAAAGTTAGTCAAGAATACCTTTACGGCGACAAAGACGCCATTATGATGATGATGTTTGGTTTGTGGGGCGCTCAACTGCGCGGTTTTCAGCGCCCGTACAAATTCCGAACCTTTGCTGAGCCCAATCTCGCCACTTTCATGATGATGATGAAATGATGAGTACAACACAAACACCCAATCATCTCGAGGAGGTGAAAATCCTTGATCCGCCGGGAATCGAACCCGGGACCCCGTGCTCGGAAAGCGAGAACGCGACCGCGAGACCACGAGCTGCGGACAAAGACGCCACTATCAGTAACTCGTTGAGCTTGAACGAGGACCTGTAATAGGGCTAAGAGAAGCTGGATATTCTTTCTGCGACATTGCAGGGAGATTTGGCAGGAATGTGGCCACTGTACATGATGCCTGGCAGCGGCGGTCATAGGAATGTACGGCCGCACGATCACCGGGCTCTAGACGGGCCCGTGGCACTACCAAGAGGGAAGACCATCGTGTTCGGTGTAAGGCTCTGGCGCATCGTGCTGCAACTGCAGCAGCAGTTTGAGCAGCGGTTGGCTCCACAGTGACTCAACGAACTGCAGCAAATCGGTTACATCAAGGACAGATGCTACCAGACGCCCTGTAGCGTGCATGCCACTGGCCCCAAACCAACGCCATTAGCGACCTCAGTGGTGTCAAACGAAACCTCGTTGAAGAGCAGGGTGGAAATCTATTGTGTTTTTCGGTGCCAGTGACGGCTGAATGCCAGTTCGAAAGAGAGCAGTTGAAGGCCTGCCATCAGCCTGTCTGCGTGCTAGATACATTAGACCTACACTGGGATTCACGCTCTACGGTGTGGTTTCGTATGACAGTAGGACCACTCTCGTGTTTATCTCACGCACCCTGCTGCAGAGTTGTGCGCCAGTCTGATGATTCTATCTAATGTGCTGCCATTCACGAACAACATTGCACGGGGTGTTGTCCAACAGGGAAACGCTCGCCAACTTACCACTGTTGTAACCCAACATCGCCAACAGAGTGTCGACAAATCCCTTGGCCTGCTCGATCACCTGACCTGCCTTCAGTCGAGCACATATGGGACGTCATCGGACAACTTCAGCGTCATCCACGAGCGGTAATAACCATACCCTGTAGTAACCGACCAAGTGCAACAGGTATGGACCTCACATACGGCACCTGTGTAAGACAAAGTATGCACATTTGCTTGCTTTCATTCCACATACTGTTGGTTACATCGATTATTAATGCACCAGCAGTTCGCATTTGCAACAACTTATCTCGCGTTTACATCAACCTGTGATCTTCCAGTATCAATAACTTAAAATACGTTGAAAGGTGGCTACACTGAGCCACAGCGCCAGAGATCGCGCTAGAGGGTATTGTTCAGCCGCCTCCACTGGCAGTGATTATTGAGATGTCGTAGTGGGCAGTGCTTTGGGAGAACTCGTGGTAGTCAGTGCTGAGATGTCGTAGTGAGGAGTGTTTGTTGAGATGAGCTAGTAGGCAGTGCTTGCTGAGATGTGATACTGAAAAGTTCTTGTTGAGATGTGATAGTAGCGAGTCGGTGTGGAGAGATTGTAATGTCTTGAGTGCTCTTCATCAATATAAATTAAGGTAACAAACTACTTTTCTTTTCTTTCTCATTATTTCAATGTCCTGAATAATGCGTCATTACAGGTTCAGTCAACAAAGCATCTGGCTTGTGTTCTTGTATTAGAGTGTAATTCTGGTTTTCTTGAGTAATTATGGTATTTCTATTTTCTTTAATTAATTCAGTATAAATGATATTTAAAATTTCTTGTGTTGTTGAAGAAGAACCGTGCCAGATGCGTACGTTGAGTCATACTTCCACACACAGAACAGTTACACTTGTGCTTTGGTTTCGTAGGTTTTATAGTTGCTGGGGACTTAATTAATTAATTGTGTTAATGAAAATTTCCATTTCATTCTTTGTTGTTGTTCTATGCAGTCAGATTGCGTAATAATACTAGTCAGGGCCAACCGTTACGAGACTTCGTAACCGAACAGACAGCTACTAAATCAAAAAATTAAAATTATTTTCATTTATTTTAATTAAGCCCCCATGCAACGTTACCTAATAAAAGCATCTCCAAAATTTAATTACTCCTTGTATCGGTATGTTCTGTGTGTGTGTAGGTGTGTGTGTGTGTGTGTGTGTGTATGTGAGAGAGAGAGAGAGAGCGATTAGAGGGAGAGAGAGAGAGTGGGCGGGGGGGGGGGGCAGGAGAAAGGGAGTTGTGAACTAGTTTTTGCACTCTGAGTAGCAGAAAACCATACTTGAATGGACGGCGCAAGAAATAAACATAAGAGAAAAATGGGCTGCATTGCTTTTGGTGAAATATTATACAGGTTTGAAAACAAAGCATTCAATGTGTCTGAAGAAGGGAGCTTAGTTTCGGTATGTATTACTGCCTCTAACTTATTACAGTAAAACATGAGCATACGTTACGAAAACCGTTCATATATTGACGGCTGCACAGTGGACACTCTGGAGGTACTTATTGAGAATCAGTGCGGGACACAGAAAGATAAACGAAGCAGTAATGGAACAGATTTGAATGGAATACTACAGAGCACGCAAAAACTGACCTGGAAAATATTTGATGCACCTTAAGATAGGCAAAGCTTGAGAATCAGTGCGAGACACAGAAAGATAAACGAAGCAGTAATGGAACAGATTTGAATGGAATACTACAGAGCACGCAAAAACTGACCTGGAAAATATTTGATGCACCTTAAGATGGGCAAAGCAACGTACATCACCTGCCTCAGGTGCTAACGACGTACGTTGGGTTGCGTATCTTAAGGTGAATGAAACCGGGCCACTTTATTTTGCCCACCCTACATCTTTTCGACGCGAAAGATGAACGGAAGCTTTACAGTTTCTAAACAAAGAGGCTTTAAAATTGTGTTACAACGGTGAAAACACGCACATGCAGGTATTTCTCTGCTATAAATATAATCGAAGTACATAAACACGTTTTTAGTCAATCTTGAAGTCCTCTTTTCGTGAAACTTGATCGTTTATAGCAATTTGTACTTTTCGACTATCGAGACTGAAATTTCCGCAAGTCCTGTTCAACTGCTTACGAAGAATGGAAATGACAATGTGAGGCACTCTAAAAGGTAAGTTACACATTATTACGGCACGCCGAGTAACTGTACCACAAAGCGACAAAGATACTTTACACAAAATTTCAAGATAGCCACTAAGTTTCAGCACCGTCATCAAGTTGTAAACAACGGTCGGAACCTTCAACCATTTGTTCGATTCCTGGACGATAGACATGACAAGGTATAAAGATAAATCAGTCATCAATCCGAAGATATGTTTGAACAGCATAGTACTTTACTACTGAACGTGGTATGTCCCTGTCAACCTCTGACTTTTCAAACGACTTACCCAGCCGGTCATGGGAGGACCTAACGGTTTAACGTGGGTTCCGCACCACAGTGCAACTCGGCATTTCTCGCATTTGCAAACAGTGACAGATTTGAAAAAAGTAATCAGTGAGAGATAACAACACTAGGAGTGACTGGGGATCGAAACTCAGGTCTTTGGCTCGGTAGTCTGACACTGAACCACCAAAACACTAAGTCACACTATACTTAATGCAATGAATGTTTTTGAAGGGAGTAGAGTTGATTGTGTGTATGGGAAATAGATCATCAGCTTAATTTTACGTTGAGGACGGACATAATGAAAGAAGGCTTTCTGACAGTAGGAAAACTGCTAAAATGGATATATACACGATGAAGTGTGATGATGTTACAAACTTTCAGGGGTTGTGTCGAAAGTTATAAGAGAAATCGTTGTGATACCTCAGAGAGTGGAATACATGTACCGGTACGGTTGGTGCTAAGATTGTAGAGTAGACAACATTCAGAGGTGCACGTGTTCATTTTCGCTAGTGTGAAGTACATCTCTTCTACTGAACAAAAAGCCACAACTCTTAAGGTGTGCATTTCAGAGGCCATGCTTACTAGACATTTTTTTTCTTCTTTTGGTCCATGCTATCCATGCTACCACGTATGAGAGGTGCCTGCCCTATAGTCTTAACAACAACAGAAACGGCACTCGTATTCCACTGTCAGGGATACTAGAACGATTTTCACTGAAGAGCTACGGGCATTTGTTTAGTAGAAGAGATGTACTTCATAGTAGCGAAGAGATGAAAACGTGCGCATGGCTCTTTAGGTACGCTATTTAGAGGTCATATTTACTGGGCATACAGAGAGAGAGAGAGAGAGAGAGAGAGAGAGAGACAGACAGAGAGAGAGAGAGAGAGAGAGAGAGAGCGGTCAAAATTACTCTAGTGGGATATTCGTTCTATCGACGATAGATCAACAGCAGCAGTAAAAAATGACAAATAACCAGTACTCCAACAGCAACTGAGCAGCGCTGCTGGATTACTGAGCATATGTCGCGAGAAGTGATACATGTCTGAATCCACATTTCCGGTGTACCACAACTACTGTAAAAATGATTTGTTTTCGCATCTGTACGTCTCATACATGGAGGAAGGACTGGAAATAGGATTTTGATAATAATAAAAGTAAGTCGAGTGGAACCGGATACATTTGCTTCCGAAGTGCTAGCGGTCATTGAGGGGTCGTACGTTACAGGCTGTACGGAATCCGAATTTAACGAAATATATTAAGAACGTATTCACGTTTATCTCCGTCACTTCGGAAACTCCGTCGGTGTGCGACTCCATCGGCGACGATCCGTCCGGCTGTATTTGCAGGCGGTCGAAGGGAAATTGGTTTACACGGAGGGTACGTGTGGAACGGTCGGCTGACCAGAGAGGGAAGAGAGAGAAGAGAGGGGGGAGGGATAGGATGAAAGAGAGAGACAGGAGGGGGGGAGGAGTGGCTGGGGGATGGCCACCCTAACCCCACCCAAACAGCCTCCTCTGGGAGGCGGAGGCAGCGGAGGACCGCGAGGGGCAGTCCGGAGGCCGCTTTCAAAGTTTTAAATGCGACTGCGGACGGCAGCGATATTGCGCCAATAAATTAGGATGGTGCGGTGGAGCGCGCCCGCGGACACTCGCTTACGCGCACGCCCGCGCACTCTGCCCGGCCGCTGGCTCAGCGCTCCGCGAGCGAATTCTGCGCCGCGACTGGCGCCAGCGATGATGAACGCCGCCAGTGCACGGTGGACCCGATCGATAGACTGCTCTCTAGCGGTTCTGTCTCGTAACCCTTGAACAGGAATTAGCTGTCAGAGTGGAAGTGTACAGACGAGGTGTCAGAGTAACGTGCTACACTTTATAAGCACGTCAGACGAAAACTAAGTCACTTGCTAGGACAAATCACGCCAGTACGGTCTTACAAAGGCCTCAATTTTTCTAGGAAGACAGCCCACTAATTTCTTCATATGTAATGTATCGAGCTTAATCCACTCAACGATAACTGAATCCCATAGCGCTACCAAATTGCCGGCTTGTTGCCTGCCACGTTTCACCTGATGCCCGAAATAGTTCTAGACACCTGCTATTTGTCTGACATCGAATGGTTTAGCGTGGCAGTTGCAGTGCGATAGGGTGCTTGAGTGTCTCTTTCTGGGGTAATTTAGCGAGCGAAGCTGAAGTTCTCGGAGACTAAAAATATGTAACACGTACTATTTGTGTTGTGAACCCAAGAACGTCCTACAGAGGCTTGTTTGAGGCATCTACATCTACATCTACATCCATACTCCGAAAGCCACCTCAAGGTGTGTGGCGGAGGGTACTTTGAGTACCTCTATCGGTTCTCCCTTCTATTCCAGTCTCGTATTGCACTGGCGTGAACCCTGACACCAGGGATACTGACCACCGCTTCACAATATATAGGGTGTTAGGAGTACAAATGGTTCAAATGGCTCTGAGCACTATGGAACTTAACATCTGAGGTCATCAGTCCCCTTGAAATTAGAACTACTTACACCTAACCAACCTAAGAACATCACACACATGCATACCCGAGACAGGATTCGAACCCGCGACCGTAGCGGTAGCGCGGTTTCGGACTGAGGCGCCTAGAACCGCTCGGCCACGCTGGCCGACGTTAGGAGTACAAGTGCGGATATTTTTGTTAACGACTGAGGACACGTAATGAGGAACATTACATCAGTATTTACTTCATTTTCAGACTAGTAGTTATAACTATAACGAGTAGTATGTTTTCCGGTTGATTAGTCTTTAATGTTCTTGGGTAGCAGGTCAGGAGGTACTGAAATGTGGGCGCGTGGACGCAAAACGGGATAATGGCTACTGACAGGCGGTAGATCGTTTCGTAGTGTAGTTACGACTGTACAGAAAACATCAGATAGTAACTTACGTGATGTGTTTGCGGGAAGACTGTTAAATGTAAAATAAAAAAAACTAACAAATTGAAGTGGCTACATATTACGGTACCAATGATCACAGAGTCTGCTCCTAATCCCCTAATACCCTGTATTTATTCCTTAATGAAGTTTGTCATTAAAAATATGTCTCTTTTTCCTAGAAATACCTCAGCTCATGAACTCATTACTAGAATTAAGAGTAGTCGTCATAAAGATTTGAAGTCACTTACGTTGTCCAGAAAGGTATCTGTTAATCAGTAACACAAATTTTCAATGACGTGTCAGCAGCGATCAAAAATTTAATTACTGATAAAGTTCTGTATAAGAGAAGCTTAAGGGATTCACTACGACGACCACGACCACGACCACCACCACCACCAACAACAACAACAATAATAATTTGAAGCTTGACATCACGACATCAAATGTTTATAATATATTACTCCTCTGATCTACACTTACCGCCATAGATATTACCACTCATCCACTTACTTTCAATAATTTAAAATAAATTGTTTCAGTTGCCTATTGTTGATGTATTCTGTATCATTACAGTAACAACTTATAATACAATTTAGTTACAGAATAATATTTTACTTATCTGCACATTCTTACTTAACTGCACTACGTATACATTTGTGAAATACGCCCAGTAGCGACCGACACCTGACGAGTTGAAGGCACTATCATGGTCTTCACGTCGCAAATGAACTACACTTTTCTGTGGAAAGCAATGCCATTCACATTAGGTTTCCGCTGGCACTGCCCTGCCCTGCAATGTATCACACCTGTTCGACGACGCGAAGCTAATTTCGTTTACACCTTACTACGATACCACTTTGCTTTAATGATATTACGAGAATACAGGGTTATTTGCCTCTGGTGTTTCAGGAGACAACTACGCGAAAACTACGAGGCGTACAGAAATTAGACACATATCAGTGATTAGGGTACCCCGCCCCAAGCTTTTAACTCGCACTATAGATGCTCAGTTTGGGAGCTGTTTCTGAGAAGGCAAACTTCTTTACGTGCGTGCAAATCACCGTTGCTGTCCGGGAATGGGCAGCGACAGCAGGTTGCTTTGGAAATCTGTTCGCTCGGTTCAGCAGGCGTGAGTTCATTCATATTGGTAATACGAAGCGGAAGGTTTGTTTACATGTTCCACTGTAGTGCAATAAAAAAAGCCTGGTTTAGGCATGAGTATTCGAATACAAAGATATGTAAACAGGTAGAATACGACACTGCGGTCGGCAAAGCCTATATAAGAAAACCAGTGTCCGGCGCAATTGTTAGATCATTTACTGCAGCTACAATGGCAGGCTACCAAGATTTAAGTGTGTTTTAACGTGGTGTTATATTCGGCTCAACAGCGATGGGACGCACCATGTCCGAGATAGCGACGAAGTGGTGATTTTCCTGTCCGACATCTAATACGTGTACCGTGAATATTAGGACTCCGGTAAAACATCAAATCACCAACATCGACGCGGCCGGAAAAAGACCCTGCAACAAAGGGACCAACGACTACTGAAGAGAACCGTTCAACGTGACAGAAGTGCAACCCTTCCTCAAATTGCTGCAGATTTCAGTGCTGGGCCATGAAGTGTCAACGTGTGAACCATTCAACGAAACATCATCGATATGGGCTTTCAGAGCCGAAGGCGTCCACTCGTGTACCCTTTATGACCTCAAGACACAAAGCTTTAGGCCCCGCCCGTCAACACCGATATTGGACTGTTGATGATTGGAAACATGTTGTCTGGTCGGACGAGCCTTGTTTAAAATTGTTTCTAACGGGAGGACGTGTACAGTGTCATGAATCCATGGACCCTGCAAGTCAGCAGGGGGCTGTTCAGGTTGGTTCGGGCTCTGTAATGGCGTGGAGCGTGTGATGTTGGAGTGATATGGGACCCCTGATTCCCACGTAAACATCCTATCTGACCAAGAGCATCCATTTATATCTATTGTGCTTACCGACGCACGTGCGCAATTCCAGCAGGACAATGTGACACTCCAGACATCCAGAATTGCTACAGAGTGGCTCCAGGAATACTGTTCTGAGTTTAAACACTTCCGCTGACCACCACACTCCCTAGACATGAAAATTATTGATCATACCTTGGATGTGGGAGATGAAGAAGCTTGCACAGGTTAGTGTAGCATGGAGAGCTGCATCATACCAGGACTGAAGACCACAACAACAACCTTGGATAACTTGCAACGAGATGTTTAGAAGACACATCCACCCCCTCGTACTCTTACCTATTTATGGACAGCGCTGCAGAATTCATGGTGTCAAATCCCTCCAGCACTACTTCAGACATTAGTCGAATCCATGCCACGTCGTGTTGCGTCACTTTTGCGTGCTCGCGCGTTCCCTTCACGATATTAGGCAGGTGAACCAGTTTCTTTAGATTTTCACTGTGTAAGGCTTCTTCTGTTTTATTCGGGTATGTTTCGTCACAATAATTAAGCTCGTGTTTTCTATGTATATAAAATTAGTAAATTTTTGTTATTTTATTATTTATTATTTGCCGGCCGGCGTGGCCGAGCGGTTCTAGGCGCTTCAGTCCAGAACCGCGCGACCGCTATGGGCGCAGGTTCGAATTCTGCCTCGGGCATGGATGTGTTTGATGTCCTTAGGTTACTTAGGTTTAAGTTGTTCTAAGTTCTAGGGGACTGATGACCTCAGATGTTAAGTCCCACAGTGCTCAGAGCCATTTGAACCATTTATTATTCATAAGAGGTATATTCTCCAGTAGTTGTATTGGATTTCCCATTTTCTGTCAGATCTGAAGACGTTCCTTATGGACTAAAATCGATACTCTGATGACAATCTTTTTGTGATAATTGACTGGAAGAGAAGAAGGAAGTTCTACGTTGTTATCCTGCGACCTATCGTTGGAAGGACGGCGTGACGGTCTCTCCATCCTCTTCTCTCCTTCCCCCGCCTCCCCCCCCCCCCCCCCCGGACAACGTGTTCCCTTTCCTACATTGCTCGGTTGAGGTAAATACGCTCAGCTACAAGTAGCAGAATATGCAGCCAACTTCAGCTACTAAACCTGAAACCAAACTGGTTGAACGCTTCGAAGTTGTGTAATGGATGACAGAATGCGGACTGTTTGCGAATCACTTCTGCAATACAGTTCAGTGGATGAAAAAGCGTGTGACGAGCCAGGAGCGACCACGTCCGCTCGGACGCAGTAACACTATCGCTTACGCACAATGGCCCGGTGCGTGGGCTTCTGAAAGCCGCGGTCCGCAGGGCGTAGATCACAAGGCGCGGGCCTTTGGCAGCGGCCGCGCCTGGCCGCGTGTCGCGTGATTCATGACTGCGATAAACAGCCCGCGGCTGCCATTGTTCCGCGAGCTCGATTTATGCCCCGCCGGTCACGAGTGAGCCCCGCTATCAGTCCAGCTGCCTCCAGCCACGGCCCGGGACGCGAAACCGGGACTCTGTGCTCCGAATATAACTGACAAATCGCGTTTACATTGGTAAATTTTACAGTGCATCATTCTTGGCCAAAATATCGCTGTGCCTCCTCGCTTACGATTTATGTCCATGCGGTTTTGCTACATACTAAACAGTTGCGCATGGACAAGGAAAGTAATGTTGCCTGAAAGAGAGGTAGCCGTTAAGTTTTAACTATCGCTCGGAGACGATAGTATTACGCCAAAATTTTTTGTTCGTTTGCAGTACAGGTCCACATGAAAATCACTGTGCTACAGATCGTATGATGTCGCTGGAGAGGCCAAACCAAATCGGCGTAGTAGTAAAGTCCGCATTCTCGCCATGGATGGGTCAGTGTGGCAGGACCGACCGCCATGTCATCCTCCGCAAATGGCGTTACTAGATGCAGTATGGAGAGGCATGTGGGCAGCAAGCCGCTCTCTAGGTCTTTGTCGGGTTTCTTAACCTGAGAACCGCCACAGATCGGTCGAGTACCTCCTCAGTTCGCTTCACGATGGTCAGTGCAGGCCATATTAGCCTTCCCGCATCGCAGTAAGCCGAGCCGACCACTTTTTTCTCCTGCTATTTTGTCGCAAACATTCTGAGGCCGTGGCTATATACAAAATATAGGTTGACTCTTAAATAGAAGATAACGGCAATCAGCCACTTTTTAAAACGCTGTTTATTTATTTAAATTACGCCGTTACCGGTTTCGAACCGACAGGTTCATCTTCAGACGGCTAGTCCACGTTAAGATAAATTTTACGTCAGTTTTCGCCTTTTGTTTCCCCAACTGATAAAATTTTCTTAGGTGGTGGTGCTGATAAAAAATCCGCGCCATTTTATATATATATATATATATATATATATATATATATATATATATATATATATATATATATATATATATATATGTGTGTGTGTGTGTGTGTGTGTGTGTGCACGTAATCTAAAGCACCAATCACACACTAAGAAATGTCACCCTCTCTGAAGATGAACCTGTCGGTTCGAAACCCGTAACGGCGCAATTTAAATAAATATACGGCATTGTAAAAAGTGGCTGGTTGCTGTTATCTTCTACGTAACAGTCAACCTTTCCTTTTTTCTCATTTTGTTCGGTATTGTCTTCCTTTTGTCTGGTCGAACGTCACACGACACTCCTACAGGTTTAGAGTTGAAGACTTTTCTCACTTTTCTTACTATAGAAGTCAGAGAGCCCTCTGACCGAACACGCTGAGCTACCACGCCGGCAAAGCAGAGATGGGGATTGCGTCATTTTACACTGTCTGTCCAAAAAATTGCAATACTGATTTTATTTCTGGCATATAAGCGACGTCAACGCAGTAACTTCGATGACAGCATTAACTGACAGTGAAAGAACAGATGCATACTCGACCAATCAGTCATGAGCAAGCAGTGTCACTAACAGTGCAGCTGCGCCCGTAGTGTGTCATCATTTTTGTGTTACAAATCGGAAGGAGGGACGAACTGAACACTTCTAAATCTAATATAAAAGACATTTTACAGACTGTTCTGAAGAAAAGAAAATTGTGTGCAATGTTTGTGCCGCACCTGTTGACTCCCGAACAAAAACATGAGTGCGTGGACCCCTGCAGTGACTTAATTGAAACGAGAAAGGCGGACAGTTCATTTCTCCCAAAAATGATCACGGCTGACAAGACTTCGTGTTATCAGTACGAACCTACCACAAAGCGATAAAGTGCAGAATGGGTCTCTGATGATTCACCAAGATCTATCTATCGCTTGAGCATTGTCCCACAGTTAGGCAGGGTCAGCTATCGTTAGTCGAATTTGGCATGTTAATGTTTTAAGGGGTGACTGGATGCCCTTCCTGCCGCCATCCCCTACCCCCGGGACAGAATTAGTGTACCCCAACTGTCTGCGTCGAGTGTAATCCATGGAATACTGCGAAAGTGTTCAGATGTCTGCGAGCCGTGTAACTGAGGCGGAACAGGGGGACCAGCCCGGTATTCACCTAGCAGGATGTGGAAAACCGCCTAAAAACCACATTCAGGCTGGCCGGCACATCGGCCCTCCTCGTTAATCCGCCGGGCGGATTCCATCCGGGGCTGGCGCGCCTACCCGAGTCCAGGAAGCAGCGCGTTAGCGTTCTCGGATACCCTGTCGGGCTGATGATTCCCCAAGGAATCCGATAAGGCGAAAATGTGAAACGCGACTTGAGGAACATTCCAAAGAGGGACTTTCTGACAGTTTCACATTGTTGTACACATGAAGGTTTTCGGCGAAAGTTATAACTGGGGACCAGACTTGGGTTCATGCTTTTGAACCAGAGCCCAAGAGACAGTCGATGTAATGGCATTACACGACATCATTCAGAACAATATGTTCTGTTGGAAAGATTATGGCGAGTGTTTTTTCATATGTGGAGGGTGTGATTCTATTCCATTTTTTGGAGACGGAGTGCATTGGAATCTGAAAGTTGCGTCTGAAAAGTTCGGTGAACTGTCTCAGAAAAGTATCTTTACTGGCTTGAAGTAACCGCAAGTAGTTACAGCATACTTCTGCCATAGGTTGGAAAGTTGTTGCAAAATGTCAGCAAATGCTTCTTGTGGAATCGCCCGAAGGACCCTGGTCACGCGCTGTTGGATATCCGCATCACTACAAGAAATGAGAGACCTGGTGGCAGCAGTACGATCCAGAGCTACCAAGCGATGGTCTGCGGCATGATGTTCCCCCGCCTCCCAAAAAAGTCGGCTGACAAAGTGCAAGACCGAGACGATGTTTATTGCCGGTTTCGACAGCATCATGAACTTTTATCCGAGGGACATCTACATCATACTCCGAAAGACAACTCTTGATGTGTGGCGGAGGGTACTTTCGGTACCCCTATCTGATCCCTCCAACCCTGTTCCACTCGCGAATAGTGTGTGCGAAGAAAGATTGTCTGTATTGGCTCTGTATTGGGAGACCACAGACTATCACTTGAGGTCCGGATCGTGTTGGTAGCACCAGGTCTTCCCTCCTGTAGTGATGCGGATATCCAAGAGACCACGGACTATCACTTGAGCTCCGGATCGTGTTGGCAGCACCAGGTCTTCCCTCCTGTAGTGATGCGGATATCCAAGAGACCACAAACTATCACTTGAGCTCTGGATCGTGTTGGTAGACCAGGTCTTCCCTCCTGTAGTGATGCGGATATCCAAGAGACCAAGGACTATCACTAGAGCTCCGGATCGTGTTGGTAGCACTAGGCCTTCCCTCCTGTAGTGATGCGGATATCCAAGAGACCACGGACTATCACTAGAGCTCCGG
Organism: Schistocerca nitens; assembly: GCF_023898315.1. Taxonomy (NCBI): domain Eukaryota; kingdom Metazoa; phylum Arthropoda; class Insecta; order Orthoptera; family Acrididae; genus Schistocerca; species Schistocerca nitens. The sequence continues at coordinate 109,427,990 of NC_064614.1, read as the reverse complement.
ATCGTGTTGGCAGCACCAGGTCTTCCCTCCTGTAGTGATGCGGATATCCAAGAGACCACAGACTATCACTTGAGCTCCGCATCGTGTTGGTAGCACTAGGCCTTCCATCCTGTAGTGATGCAGATATCCAAGAGAGCACGGACTATCACTAGAGCTCCGGATCGGGTTGACAGCACCAGGTCTTCCCTCCTGTAGTGATGCGGATATCCAAGAGACCACGGACTATCACTTGAGCTCCGGATCGTGTTGGTAGCACCAGGTCTTCCCTCCTGTAGTGATGCGGATATCCAAGAGACCACAGACTATCACTTGAGCTCCGGATCGTGTTGGTAGCACCAGGTCTTCCCTCCTGTAGTGATGCGGATATCCAACAGCACGTGACCACTGTGCAAGAAGCGATTCCACGAGAAACTTCGGCTGACAATTTCCAACCGCTTTACAGCCAATGTCAGAAGTTTGTTGTACATAATGGTGATTATTTTGAAGGCCAAAAAGCTATTTTATTTGTAGCTCTTGTTTCCATTATTTTCTGAGATCATTCAGCGAATTTTTCAGACAAATCTAGTGTATAAATATTGGAAAAACCTATAGAAGTTGAGAGGATGTCTTCAGCTAGTTCGCCTGTCAAACGTTACGGCATATGTTCCTTTTTTTTTCACCAAAATGCAAGACCACAAACCAGTCACTTCGCCACTGACGAAATTGCAAAACATGGACTAGGAAGTCTTGTTCCATCCACCATACAGCCCTGTTCTTTCACCATCAGACTTCCATCTGTTCGGCCCATTAAGGGAAGCTGATATGGGTTATCGCTTTGAAGGAGCAGAGACCTTCAGAAATCCTCTGCGCCCGTAGCTGCAGAAACAAAACATGACTTTTACCGCATAGGTATACATACTCCTGTTTAAGATGGAAAAAAATCTGTGTGCAAAACTGGTGATTGTACTGTAAAGTGACAAATTAATTCTGGATGCTGCTGCTGTGCTCCTACATAAACGTGTGGTGTGTGTACTGTAAGACCTTCGGTACACACACCATCAGATTATTTGACTTGTCGCTCTAGCGAAGTAGGCGAGTGTCTGCAATATGTCTCGTGGTCTTATCGTGGCGTGTTTATCTTCTGCCGTTAGGTCAGACGATAGAAATGCCACCTGCACCGTTAGAGTAGCAGATTGACAGTGACCAACTTTAAACAGAACTTGATTAATTTTCACACACATTTATTAAAATAATAAACCTTACTTAACTTGATTCTGGATACTATTTACAACTGACAATCTGAAGTTCCTTTGGTCTTGGTACGTTAATCTTATTCTCACATATCTCTAATACTTGACAAAGTGTCTATACATTTATCTTCATGGCTATGTACAGGAATATGGTAATCTAATTAGGCGCAGACTGAAACTTGACTTTAGACTAATGCAGACTAATGCAGACTGACTAATCGGAGGTCTGTACACTCGTTATAATACCTCAAGCGTTCAGGTAACACTGCACGAGTGTGATCCGCGAGGAGAAAAGGTTCTACGTTAGCAGCAATCTCATTGGCTGCGTTACATATTAATACGCGGATCGGCGGAAGCAGAATTTGGTCCGTCTCTAAGACAGCGCCATCTCGTAGTGCGGAGACGGACGAGAGCTGCGCCTGCGCTGTTGTGCTTAGCGGGGCGCCCTCTAGTGGGAAAGTTGTGTACGCGCTGACTACGTGGAACTATATACACAACAAAACGGCACTTACTTTTCTTGCAAAACATAAAAAAAAGAAGCATTAATTTCCTGACTGGCCCTCGTAAAAGGTAGTTTTATTAAAGTTATCGTTGGCAAACAGCCATGTGAGGTTTGCACACATGTTGGACACATGAGCACTGTGTGAGATGTATAGGAGCTGGCAGTGTGGCGCCACAGCTTAACGAAGCTGCTGAACCGGCAGCCGTTGCCAGGATACTGCGTGTGTGGGGTGGCCAGGTGTTCCACACAGCTGGCGACCTTCCAGTGGCCGATCCACATTCTGTCCCACCAGGTCGGCAGCGGTCCAGCGGCGGCAACGCTGATCCCGTGCTTCATGGTTTCGCAACGTTCACTACCCTCATTACGGCAACACCTGTTCCAATAAGTAGTTGTTCTTTTGGACAAGTCAGATCGTACTGATTTACACGCAAATTGCACGACTGAACGAGATGGCGCAGTGCTTTAGCCACTGCACTCACCTGCGGGAGCACGGCGGTCCAAACCCACGTCCAATCATCAATATCCCGCCGTTTCCATAAAGAGCCCCCTTTTTTTTAAAAAAAAAAAGAATTATTTGGCCTTCGGTATCTAACGGCTATTTTTCCAGCTGAAATGTAAACAACTGCACACAGTAGAAAATATGAATTGATGACACAACATGAGAACAGGCTGCTAACTGTTTAACAAAACTGCTTATGAGCCTACAATATTAAAAAATTTTGTGCTGGCCTATGCCAGAGAAGAAACGTACCCAAGCCGAGCCGTGCTACAATCACTTGGACGGACAAGGTGTGACGTCAGGCGGTCGGCGGGAGTGGGTGGGGGTAGGTTGCCGCTGTATGTTGAGGAAACTCTCGAGCATAAACTGTCCTAATCTTGACGCAGCTGACCGGCCTTTGTGACCGAGCGGTTCTAGGCGCCTCAGTCCGGAACCACGCAGCTGCTACGGCCGCAGTTTCGAATCCTGCCTCGGCACGGATGTGTGTGATGTGCTTAGGTTAGTTGGGTTTAAGTAGTTGTAAGTCTAGGGGACTGATGACTTCAGATGTTAAATCCCATAGTGGTTAGAGCCATTTGAACATTTGACGCAGCTACGAACTGTTTCGCGGAAACGTTTCTGGAAGGCTTTGCTGCTACTGGTGGGTTGTAAAGTGACGTAAATTATTTTTGAGGTTCTATTAGACTGATACTTTTAGCTGACATGTGAAATGCGGTTTAAAAATAAACAAAGTAGAGGACGCAAACTCGCTATTTTGCACTTGCATTGCACGACTTTTACCACTAGATGACAATCAGCTACAACAACAAAACATGGAATTCAGCGTCCTACAATGTCAGATCGTGCAGACGTCCGAACTTAGAAATCTGAGGAGTGCCTAGTTTTATTTGCTTATAAGTGCTCGACTGTGACTTAAGCCGTCCTCGCCCGGGGCGAATTAGCTAACGTTGACCTGGAGCTGTACGAGTTTTGTGATTTCACTTCCTGTTATTTTACACTGAGGAGTCATTGTCTGGTGTGAAATACAGAAAAGTTCTGCGATATTTCGGCAATGAGCTACGAAAGGCTGAACCAGTAAGAGGCAAAAATGCTCTCTACGTCACAAGTAGAACTTGTGAGACACCATCTTGTATCTGTCGTTTTCAGATGAAGCCTCGTATTTGCTGGGTTTATGTTATAACTTACACTGTATGAATATATGGTATTTCTCTGCATAACACAATGAGGATCTCTCAAAAACATGTCTTAAAGGGGAAACGTGATATCGTTAGTTAAATAAATTATGTATCTAGTTATTTTCGCGTTACAGCACTATATTAGCCGGCCGGTGTGGCCGAGCGGTTCTAGGCGCTTCAGTCTGGAACCGCGCGACCGCTACGGTTTCAGGTTCGAATCCTGCCTCGGGCATGGATATGTGTGATTTACTTAGGTTAGTTAGGTTTAAGTAGTTCTAAATTCTACGGGACTGATGACCTCAGACGTTCCATAGTATTCAGAGCCATTTGTACCAGCACGTGTGTTATAAAAGTAAGCCGTTTCAAGGCTATGGCGAGGTTCGCAAGAGACGCATCGTTCTTGAGGGGGAGGGGCAGATTAGTGTTCAACGTCCCATCGACAACGAGGTCATAAGAGATGGAGCACGAGCTCACATTAGGGAAGGATCGAGAAGGAAATCGGCCGTGCAGTTCCAAAAGAACCATCCCAGCATTTGCCTTAAGCGATTTAGGGAAATGACGGAAAGCCTGTATCTGGATCACAGGAGTCGAGTTTGAAACTTCGTCCGCCCAAATGTGAGTCTAGTGTGATAACCACTGTGCTACCTCACTCAGTCACATCGTCCTTGGGAGGATTTTTCATAATTAAATGTCAGCTAATACCATATTGGAGTTTAAAGCATTCAGAAGAACGTAACATATATAGAAGTTCGTTTCTTAAAACAATTTGTGATAGCATAGTTTGAACAGGCAGAGAGCTATGATACAATGTGTAGCTAGTTTGTGTCATGCTTCATACAATTTTTTTACCTTCACATTTTCTAAAAGCTGTGTGACTCCTTTATTTAGTAGAAAGCAACACTTTGTGTACTATTTGTTGTTATGTAAATATAACTGTGCGCTTTCTTAAGAGCTAGTTTTTTGTATTTTTGAAGTTTTATAAGCTGACATCCTTATTGACTGTAGTTTTATAAGATGATGTTCTTGCTGACGCGACAAGGAACATTTGTTTTTGTCTTGTAACATGTTCCCGGATACTGAAGTTATTTATCTATGCTAAAGACAGAAAAACGTCATTAGCATACAGAAAAGCGAGGGAATATGCGTTTAAATAGAGCTAACCTAGGAATTTTATGCGTGTCCATTAGCGTAAGCAAATTGTGTGGCTTGTGGGCCAGATACAACAAACAGCTGCTGCTGAAGAGTGGTACTGTCGCTAGTCAAGTTAACTAGCATGTCCTATGTGATGTGTGCATTGTATTTGACTGAATTTTCCGTCTGCGCCCACATCAATGTTAGCTTGTAAGTAGGCTGTTTAGGTTTTTATGTTGGTAACGTCACCTAGCGCTCTGTATGAAAATCACTGGCTGTGCTGTGTGCAGTCTGTGGCTGGTTGGCATTGTTGGAATATTCGCCATTGTAGTGTTGGGCAGTTGGATATGAACAGCGCGTAGCGTTGCACAGTTGGAGGTGAGCCGCCAGCAGTGGTGGATGTGGGGAATGAGATGGCCGAGTTTTGAGAGCGGATGATCTGGACGTGTGTCCATCAGAGAGAGTAAATTTGTAATATTGGATATCATGAACTGATATATATATTATGACTTTTGAACACTATTAAGGCAAATACATTGTTTGTTCTCTATCAAAATTTTTCATTTGCTAACTAAGCCTATCAGTAGGGTTAGTGCCTTCAATAGTTACAATCTTTTATTTAGCTGGCAGTATTGGCGCTCGCTGTATTGCAGTAGTTCGAGAAACGAAGATTTTTGTGAGGTAAGTGATTCAAGAAAGTTATAGGTTATTGATAGTCAGGGCCATTCTTTTGTAGGGATTTTTGAAAGTCAGATTGCGTTGCGCTAAAAATATTGCGTGTCAGTTTAGTGTTGATCAGAATAGGTAAAGAGCGAAATCTCATAAATTTTTAAGGGGACGTTTCAAGCTCCCTCGTTCCGTGTGAAGTGCAGTTTTACTTTCTGCGGCGGCCAGGTTTTATGTCAAAGAGTGTACATGCAGAGCGTTGTCCAGCGTGGTTGGCTGCAATTAGCCAACATCGCCCTCTCCCCCGGTCCGCCCCAGCACAGCAATCTTCACCCACAACGTTATTCTAATGGGAGTATAGATGCACATCCCACATGCAGTTTGGGAAAAAGAGCATGTCGGCTGCGTCTGGACCGAGCTCTCTCTCTGCGAGCCCCCGGGCGTGGGGCGCCTCGCAGCGGATCGTCCTCGGCCAGCTGACGCGACAGTGATTAGCTCGCGCCGCTGCGGAGTCTCGCAGCAGCAGACGTGGCGCGATTACCGGGCCGGCCTAGCGTGCAGCGAGCGCCGCCGAAGAAGTAGCTGGCTGAGCACGGGCCGATGAATATTCAGCAGGCGCGCCGCGACCGCGCTGGAGATTAAATCCCGGGCGGAGCGCGCGCGTCTGCGGCGTTCCAGCCACTCCGCCGCGAACAGGTCTTTGCTTTCACACTATACCAAATCTCTCGCGCAGGAATCCGGATATCTCCATTCCTCGCCTCCACTTCCTTCCTTACCGTCAGCTTCCCGCGATAAACGGCATCTACACCGTTCGCTAGGTGGAGCAAAGTGTTATAGCACCCACCGACACACTCATTGTGAAAATACCTAACTTGGTGCATGTTGAGGCTGTAATTGGTTTCTGCTCGAGGGATTGGCACGTCATCAACCACGTTGTCAGCAATTTGGCTGCCCCCCCCCCTCTCGCCCCCCCTCCTCCCCCACTGACCCCAGTCTTCTACATCTACAGCTACATGACTGCTCTAGAGGTCGCACCTAATTTTTTGCAGAGGATTCATAGACACTCGTTCATTTGCTCCATCGTTCAACTCTCGAATAGTACGTGGGACAAATGAACACCTAAATATTTGCGTGTAACACCTTATAGTTATATACCAACATCCATCTGGCTTTCACGAATAGCATCGGCGTTCTCTGAGCCGCTACGGCTCCATAAACACTTAATCTATCGCAAGGGCTTACATTATTGTGGACTGGGTTTGATTGCGTTCGGCAGTCACAAGTCTTTTTTACATGAGAGTTTTGGTAAGCATGCCGGCTTCACCATGTCGCTGCACAGTGCACACTTCTTTGTGTGTGAAGTCTTATGGGACTTAACTGCGAAGGTCATCAGTCCCTAAGCTTACACACTACTTAGCCTAAATTATCCTAAGGACAAACACACACACCCATGCCCGAGGGAGGACTCGAGCCTCCTCCGGGACCAGCCGCACAGTCCATGACTGCAGCGCCTTAGACCGCTCGGCACACTTCTTTCACTAGGGATACTACATAGCAGGTTTCCCCATTGACATGATAGACACTGAGTGAAATATACCATTACAGCGGATCAGATCAGTTAAATGCATTCACAGTTGCGAATAACGACAACCATCAGCTGTAGAATGGGATGACGACAGAGAAAATTTGTGCTGGACCGAGACTCGAAACCGGATTTCCCGCTTATCACGAGCGGTCACCTTACCATATGGCTACCCGTGCACGACTCACAACCAGACCCAACCTTCCAACCATGCGTCTACGACCTGTACTCGTACATCCTTTATGTGTATTCCCATACAGGTTAGACGTTGTACTTTGAAGCCAATGCCCGGTATCGGAAGATAAACACGATGTTGCAGTACCTGTGTTATTCTGATTACGATGCAGGTATGTCCAAAGGAAATTTGCATCGTAATCAGAGTAACAGATTCACCGCAATATCGTATTCACATTGGTGTACGTTATCAGTGGTCAACTATATTATATGACCAGAAGTCTCAGGACTTCTCCGTGTAATACGGCATTGACTGCTGGATGTCACGAGAGGCTCATCTACTGGCATTAAAGGAGGCGATGAGTACTGTGTTATCATCTGAGTGACATATCGATGAGTGACGTTCCAGGCCTTCTCAAGCGGCTCAAGTTGACTATTGGCGACGTGAATCTGACGTGGAAACGTGAAGGATCAACAATAGCTAAACTAGAACAAGAAGGATCTGATGTATTGGCGGACTGGGACCGTCGACCACTGCAGAGGTCACTTGCAACTAAACACATGGTATCAGCGGAAGGAATCACTCGTAAGATCCAAAATGCTACGATTAGTCCAACTAGCTCAATGACTGTGTGTAAGGAGTTGAAAGAATGAGGTACGAAGGTCGATCAGTTTCTCATAAACTATACGTTCCTGTAGCAATGCTACGTGGCGCTTGAGATGGTGTAAAGAGAGACACCATTGGACAGTGGATTACTGCAAATGATAGACTGGGATTGGCGTATCACGTTGTGCCTTCTGGCAATATAATGGAAGTGTTTTGAGCCGGCCGGTGTGGCCGTGCGGTTAAAGGCGCTTCAGTCTGGAACCACGTGACCGCTACGGTCGCAAGTTCGAATCCTGCCTCGGGCATGGATGTGTGTGATGTCCTTAGGTTCGTTAGGTTTAATTAGTTCTAAGTTCTAGGCGACTGATGACCTCAGAAGTTAAGTCGCATAGTGCTCAGAGCCATTTGGAAGTGTTTTGGGTTGGAGAATGCCTGTAAAACGTTACCTGTCATCATGTGTGTAGTGGCAACAGTGAAGTAAAGAGGATGCGGTGTACCGGTATGGGGATGTTTTTCGTGGTTTGGGTGAGTTCTAGTTATTGCGCTAAAGAAAATCTATACTCGGAAGCATTGTGTTCTCCTTACGGTAGATGGACGGTTTGTGAACGATAACATTCCTGAAATGGGCTAGCCTGTCCGAAGTCCCAACCTGAATGCAATGGAACACATTTGGAATGAGTTCTAACGTCGACTTCGCTGCAAACTCCCAACGTGTGACATCACTACCTTCTCTGGTTTTGGATCTTCAAGGAGAATGGGTTGTAATTTCTCCACAGACATTCAGACACATGGTTGCAAGTCTCCCCAACAGAGTTCAAGCCATTATGAGGCTATAGTGCTGGTGCAGCCCATACTAATGTCCTCTAACAGGTGTCCGGATACTTTTGATCAGTTAGTGTCTTTATTGTTCATTATAGTCCATTCAGCGATGCTCCAGCGCCTTAACGAAGGCAACAGAGGATGCAAGGTGCTACTAATCATATGATTTTCATTCCGTCACTTACGAGTGTAAATTGCTATGGCCAGACTGGGACTGGAACCTCGTTTCCGTAGGGCGCACAGGAGGGACGTGTCCCGCTGCAGTGTACCGCCGGTGGGCGTGCCCGGCAGGTGGCGGCAGTGGGCGGCGGTGCCGCGGCCCGCGTGGGCGGCGCCGCTGCCTGCCGGCTGCGGGCCGCCGGCGCTCGATATTCGCCGGACAACTTGGGCGGCGCGTGGAGCGCGCTCGCAACTTGCCTCCGCGGCGCGCACGGCCCGCTGCTCGCATTTCCCGGCCCCCAACTTTAGCTCCAGTGAGGGGTCAGGCGGCGCACGGCACAGTACCCGCCTCACGAGCGCTGCCCGCTGTGGCGCTAAGTACACAGGCAGCAGCGTGCCACGCACGACAACGCGGTGGCGACTTTGTTTCATCAAGAGACTTCCCTGAGATTTAACAATCTACCAGGGTGAAACACGTATGTATTCATTACCAGCGATGGCGAGGCATGACAGAATCTCTGACCAGAGAGTTATTTATCGTTGCTAGTCTGCGCTTGACCGCGCGAGTCGACTGTTGGATAGTAGTACTCAGTCTGGTGCAGTAGTGTGTAGCGAGTCGACATGCGTCCGCGATGTGCTCTGCTCGCGACGCTGGTCACGATTCAGGACGATGAGTATTGTTATAGAAGGTAATGAAGCAGCATTGCGCACATCTAGTAATGTATGTTAATTGTAATTAATTTGTTCAAAAATGCCCCAATAATAATTTTTTATAAAGTAACTCTTTTAAAGAAAAACATTCATTTCAATTTAAAGAATATTTCCTATGCATTTCCTCCAAGAATCAAAATTAAATATACGCCAGCATTGCACGAAGCTGTGTCGATAGATAAGAGCAGATATAGTTGCAGTTTTTATTGAGGTAAGAGTTTTTGCTTTTTTTATTCAGAATACAGGGCCGAAGGTCAGCGCTGCTGTCCTTATAAAATTTATCAGGTATTATTATTCCTGTTAGGAGGTTAAGCTTGGTTCCATTTCACATTTTTTACTAAACATTATTTTGTTGGGAGGTTACATCTGGCTCCCATTTCACATTATTATTGTCTTTTACATTTCTGCGGGGAGGTTACAAGGGTAGCCGAGAGCGCAAGTCTGCTTTAGGTGGTGGCGCGGCACGGACCTGCCGTCCCGGCCGCGGGCGCGCGTGGACGAGGAAGTGTTTACACCGCCGGTACTCGCGGGTGTTGTTGTCTGACTCGATCGCCATGGCACACAATTTTCGAAAGACTACGCTCCAATTTACGTTCGACAACGAATTTGCCAGACCCAAAGCTTTCGAAATAGAGCGTTTCTTGAGGGAAGAAGTTCGTTTACCTGCTGCAGACATAATTGGAATACACCTGTCCATTGTAAGCAGTACAATGTACGTAAAGATGACCGATGAAGCTGCGTGTGAAAGAACTCTCTCCGCTGCTCAAAGAGGATTTAAATTTCGACAATCTGATGGCCATATCAGCGATGTAACAGTAACTCCTTCAGGATTGGGTGTGAGGGTCATTCGGATCTTTGAATTGCCGTTTGAGGTGCTAGAATCGATGGTTACTGAATCGCTGCGACCATATGGAACGTTACTTAGTCATACGCCTGAACGCTGGGCAAGTTTTAGTACCTATACTGTGCTAAACGGCGTGCGACAGGTGCGGATCGTCCTTACTAAACATATCCCGTCTTATTTATACATTGGCGGCTGTCGAGCTATTGTGATCTACGATGGCCAGCCACGCACCTGTTCTGGCTGTGGTGGAGAAGGACATATCCGCTCGGAGTGCATACAACGCCGCGTCGTGCAACTGCCACTTGGCGAAGCGTCACAGCGAGAAGTTCCCACGCAACTGCCGATGACGTACGTGTCGGTGGCCCGCCGGGAGGTGTTGCCAAGTTCGGAGCGTGACAAGGACGTGTTTGTGCAAGAGCAGACCGAGTTACGGGAGCATGGAAGTGACTCGGAGAATGTCCATACACCCACATCACGTCAGTCGAGGGAGGAACATTCCGAAAACTCACATGTAGCACGCGGCGTGGAAGTAGAGGTCGAGACAGTGGCGCCGGCAACGGACCAACGAACGATCGACGACCACAGTGAGGCAGCAGAGGGCAGGGCACGCAAGCAGCGATCGCCGAAGCGTCGCAAAAAGCGTCACCATAGTTCCGGTGACAAGTCCCCCCCTAGCCCAGGGGACACGGAAGGTCTCCTAGCCGAAGAACTGTTTGACACAGAACACGTGCCTTTAGGATTCCGTCAGATAGTGACCGGATGTCCTGCCTTTCAGATGGTCACTCTTCATTGACACCGACTGACCCCGCGCTGCCGACGAAGGAGTCAGGGACACCAATGTCCCGGCAACCACGTCGAAACACATCAGAGGACGTTTCTCGGATGGAGAAACCACTGCGACTGGGCGGAACCAGTCGAAGACATACAGGAATTGCCACCCCCAAATGATGACCACTCACCTACAGGATGCACATCACGGAACGACAACAAAGGAGGGCAGCCCGTTGGCGGGCACCCCTCTGAGCACGAATAGTGTACTACAGCCTTTGGAGTTCTCAATGACATGACACGAGCATGACAACGACAACGAACCAAGCATATAAGGTGGGCACCGTGAACATTAACACCGCACGTTCGCTAGCAAAGATGCAACTTCTCCGGGACATGATTTACGCCACAGACGTTGATATTCTGCTGATGCAGGAAACCTGCAATGATGCTTTTCCCGACGTGCATGGATACAACACTTACCTAGCGCCGACTCCAGATGGAGGACGTGGCACAGCGATAGTAGTTCGGGAAGGTATTCCGATGTGTGACCTCGATTACCTTCCTTCGGCTCGGGGTTTGGCTATGACCGTGAACGGCATTCGTATCGTCAACATCTATGCACCCTCCGGATCTGACAATCGACAGGCACGTGCACGATTCTACTTGGAGGAGATTGCCCCCCCCCCTCCCCCCTATTCCGTGGGAGGTATGACCACATCTTGGTAGGGGGGGATTTTAACTGTGTACTCACACCGAAGGATCAAACTCCTAATTTCAGCTCCTGCCACGCATTTAACACGATCTGCCGGGACATGGCCCTTATGGACACGTGGGAAAAGATCCATGGGCAGCGAGAGGGTTACACATATTTTACTAGCCACTCGGCGAGCAGGCTGGATCGGATTTATGTTTCTGACGGATTAAGAGATCACGTGTTGGCTGCTGAACGTTGGCCCACAGCTTTTACGGATCACCTTGCATATTTATGCACGTTAACCCTCCCGCAGCAGCGGGTCTGGCGGAGTCGTAGTTCCTGGAAACTTAATTCATCCTTGTTGGTGGATCTCGAATGTCGCCAGCGGATCGAAGAAACATGGCAGACTTGCACTCGCCGTCTGCCGCTGCACCGTACGGTTCTTTCGTGGTGGCTGCAGTGTGCAAAACCGGCGATACGAAGAGCCCTCATAACGTATGGCAAGGAAAAAAGGAAATGGCTCCGAGATACAGTTGATTATTACTACATGGTGCTCCGCGACCTGTCCTCCAGGGCCCCATCGCCCGAGCGTCAAGCGGAGGTCCATCGCATTCAGGCCAGCATTTTATCGATCACGAGACGTCGACTGGAGGGACTTTCGATCCGTGCTCGGTGCTTGGACAACGTCGATGGAGAACGTATTGGCATGCACCATGTGTCCAAGGGACATGCGCGTAATCGCCGATCCCTAATCACAGTGCTCCATGATGACGATGGTCGGCCCTTGACATCACAACAGGACATTGCTGCTGAGTTTCTGGAGCATTACCGCCTCCTTTTCACTGGGACGCCGACGGACAATCTGACAGGAGATGAAATTTTGCGACAGATGCAAACGGAGGTGGATGGTCCGGATGCAGAGGCGCTATTGGAACCCCTAACGGAAGACGACATCCAGCGCGCACTTGCGAAGGGTGCGGTGCATAAATCCCTTGGGCCAGTTGGGTTGACACTCGAATTTTATCGCACATTTGCGGATTTAATGATGTCCCAGTTGGTATGGATGTATAATGAGTTACTGAGCCCTGACACGGACGTTCCGTCGCAGTTCATGGCGGGACTGCTCATACCAATACCGAAATCGACAGCGAGTGACAGCGCCCATCAATTTAGACCTCTCACGATGCTCAATACTGACTATAAGATCTTTGCGCGAATGTTGACGGCAAGGCTCAAGACTGTAATATTCAAGACAATACCACCAGACCAGGCTTGTCTAGGGGTTCGGAGCAACATACATTCTATCCTCGGCGAATACCGTGACGTAATTTCCCCGACGGAAGCTTGGCGCATGCGAGCGGCGTTCGTATCGGTGGATTTTGATCGTGCCTTTGACAGGATCAACCATGATTTCCTAGACAGGACCATGCGACGCATGGCGATACCATAGGATTTTATTACAGTCCTCATGCGCCTCCTTCGCGGCGCTACTTCGACGGTGAGAGTCAATGGCAGGGAGGTAGGAACGATTCCTGTTTGCAGCTCAGTTAGGCAAGGATGTCCCTTGTCGATGATACTGTTTACAATAGCGCTCGAACCATTGATGCAGACTCTTAGACGGACTCTAACAGGCGTCCGACTCCGTGCGCGCTCCTTCACGTGTCGTGCATATGCCGACGACTTGATGATACTCGTCCGGTCGGAGAACGAAGTAAGTCAGGTGGTTACCCTTCTTACTACGTACGGAGTAGCTGCGGGAAGCAGAGTCAACATGAATAAAACCAAGATCATGCACATCGGTCGAGGGCTGGACGCTCTGCACAGTCCGTTTACGACGGTGGACATCTTGCGATGCTTAGGTGTATTGTTCACCCGATCGCTACGGCAATCAGCGGCGGCGAGCTATCGTCGTCTCCTCCAGAACGTCCGACTGCACATACGCAACAATTCACTCCGAACGCACGACCTGCTCCAAAGGGTGGACTAATGTTCACCTGGCCTCGCGACTGCCGCACCTGGCACAGGTACTGCCAATGCCACATGGTATTGCCGACAGATTAATGGCGGCCTTTGGATACTATGTCAGCCAAGGAATGTTGTTTAAGATCAAATACGAGACTTTAACTCTCCCACACCATTCTGGAGGCCTTAACCTCACGGATGTGCGGAACAAGGCTCTAGCTCTATACCTGCGAGCGACGCTACGCACTTGGAACCAACGGCAACACGCCATCACGTCGGCCATCCTGGATGTGCTTCTTCCGACGTCCTTTGAACCACCGGTGGCGGTCGGCACGATCTCGCCCTCTTTTTCTCACGTCGCGCGATTTTTTGTTGATTTTAGTTATGTACAGTTACAGATACCTTCTACAAGAATCCCCACTACCCGTGAGATATATCGATACTTGCGGCGTCATCATGGCAGCAATGTTGTCGAACTCAAATACCCAACACGAAACTGGCGACAGATTTGGCGAGCTGTCCATACACCTCTCCTCACCACAGCAGCGCGATCGTCATGGTATACACTAATCAACCGCAAGACAGTCAGTCAATCGCCAACGATTGTACGACATTCGCATGGTAGATTCCCCGCTCTGCCTTATATGTGGCATGCAGGACACCGACGAACATTCTCTGCAGTGCGGTGGGGCAAAAGATGTTTGGCGGCTGACGCAACACATCATGGCCCTCCTCCGACGCACCGATGAATCAACGATCACGACGGACGCTTTATTTTTCCCTGACGCTGTCTTTTTCCCCTCACAAAAAACTTCAGCAATCCGATGGATTGGAGGACACGCATCGCACTACGTGCTCTCGCGGACCTTGATATCGGGCATGGACTATTGGCATTATCTACTAGAACAACACGAAATCGTCCGACGCCACTCTAAATATAAAACGCATTTTGCGAACTTTCTAGGCAGCATGTTTCATAACCCCCCGAAGCGGTGGGGAGTCCCAGGTTTACGTTGTATCGAGGGATAGGATTTACTCCCAGTGAAATGACGAGGATGTCACTTCAGCCCTATATTTCTTTCCCTTCTTTTTTATATATGATTTTTCTTTTGGGACATTAAAATTAAATGAATAAATAAAATATTATTGTAACTAACACAGATATTACACTGCACAATGTTTCCTTCCTGTTGCCTCTCCCTTATTTATCCTGTCAGGAGACGGGGACACCGTGGCCAGGCCTCCAAGTACGACCCCTGCCCACTCTGCCCCCTGACTGCCATTCTGTAAATAAAAAAAAAGGAAAAAAAAGAGCGCTAACGCGCTGCTTCCTGGACTCGGGTAGGCGCGCCGGCCTCGGATCGAATCCGCCCGGCGGATTAACGACGAGTGCCGGTATGACGGCCAGCCTGGCTGTGGTTTTTAGGCGGTTTTCCACATCCCGCTAGGTGAATACCGGGTTGGTTCCCACGTTCCGTCTCAGTTAGACGCGTCGCGGACATTTTTAACACGTCCGCACTATTTCACGAATTACACCAGACGCAGACAGTTGGGGTACACTGATTCCGTCCTGGAGGGTGCGGGGTGGCGGCAGGAAGGGCATCCGGCCATCCCCAACACTAACACTGCCAAATCCGTTGTAACCACGCCGACCCTGCGATCGCTGCGGGACTATGGCGTAAGCGAAAGAAAGAAAGAAAGAACTTCCCTGAGATTTAACCAGGATGAAATTCCAAACTTCTCAGAACACAGTTTTGATGTATGTGGTGTGTCCTCCGGACGATACAAGACGCAGCCATACACAGAAGAGCTGTGAGCTGCCAATTGACGCAACACTCATTCAAGGCTAGCGTGCAGAGAGGGTGCCTTAAGGTAGGATCTACACTGAAGGAAAAAAAGCGCAACACCAAGGAATAGTACAGAGTAACGAAATTTCAGAAATACATTTGTCTAGGTAACATACTTAGGTAATTTGCATCAAAGGATAATTTAAGCACGAGATAAGCCATGGCAGATGTGAAAGTCTGGTATATTGATGAGCGATGTAATCGCCCTAATGTTGAAAACAAGCATGCAGCGTGCATGTATTGTGTTTTACAGGTGCCGGGTGTCAGTTTGTGGGATGGAGCTCGATGCCTCTTGCACGTGGTCGGTCAATACAGGAACGGTTAATGCTGATTGTGGATGACGCTGGAGTGGTCGTCCGATGATGTCCTAATTATACAGAGTTAGAGATGTAAAAGAAGGGACCTAGCTGTTCGATGTATATGGCAGCTTCAAACACATTTAAATAAAAAATACTGACATATTCGCTCTTTTTTACTTGCTAATATTATTCCCGATAAGATGTAATATAATGCTTCGTGTCAAGTAAAGTAACATAGTGCGTGTCATCTCCTAAGGAAACAATCCACTCTCAGAAACTTTAGCCCTCCAGACAACTTTTTTCGCTATTACGTATGCGCTCTTGAGACAAATGACATTACGTACCGTTTAATATGGCTGGCGAATCTAATGGATTTTGGGCATAGGATCGAGGACTTTAGCCTATAAACTGAAAGATGCGGATGTGCCAACGCCTTGCAGCTAAGAGAGCTCATTGGACTGGGGACGTAGGGTTAATTCGTGGGAAAGCGAGAATAAGACAAAATAATTTTACTTAAATGCCTTTGATGGTATCAGACGAGTCGAAAAGCTAGTTCCCTTCTTTTACATCCAAAACTGTACCTACGACATATTCGCTTATTTTGGCCTATGACAGGAGCATCTTTCATTCCGGTTCCGAACGTTTAATCTACCATAATTTTGTCATTACACAGCCATAGATTGGCCACTATTGCAGATTTTTGTTCATTCGGGTACAGACTGAGCCGGTATAGGATTTTTTTTAATTGTCTTTCGAAACATGTTAATCATATCGTCGAAACGCATATAGCTTTCACAAAACAATAGGACGATCATTAGTTACATCTATTTCGACCTTCTTACAAAATTTGAACCGATTCGCACAAGTTTGAAACATAGAAATTGCGCTTTTTATAAAACTCACAAAAAGTATTTCTTTGTACGCAAAATCCGAATTTTTGAAAGCGAGTTTCCAATTTTATCGTAGGAATGCATTTTGTTTATTGAACTAGACACTTTAAACAGTTTCTGCGCATTCAGTTCACGTAAGAATGAATTTTATGTACTGCATTTAGCTCGATTTTGTCCGCCCTCGGTAGCTGATTCGTGAGCGCGACGGAAGTGGCGTCAAATCTAAAGACTTGCGCCCGGCGAACGGTCTACCTGACGGGAGGCCCTACTCACACGACAGTTACATTGTTTTTAGCTCAATTTTAAATCATTGTACCTCGACAATGGATATGGATAACTGGATGGAAAAAAATGCTTAGGGTTTATCTATTTATCTAACTTAGTGCAATGTTTTAACTGATTCGTACAAGTATGGTAGCGCGGCTCGCATCAAAAGCCTCCCCGATATGCGTTTTTTGTTTTTTTGTTTTTATTTTTATTTTTAAAATTCTTGCATTTATTTACACGTAAAATCCGAACGGTGAGATATAAATGGTGCCATTAGCTGACCATTAATTTCAGCCCAATTAAAACTGTTTGCAAAGGAATTAACCGATTTGCAAAAAACCTAGGTGCCAGCTTCGGTTCGTCGTTTAAATATTGTTTAATATACTGTAACGTAGCTACAGTAAGACAGATGTTGTAGCGGGTATAAAAATAGCCTCCCGTCTGAGCTAAAACAAAAACATTTTATCTCATGTTCATAGCTCAAGTAGGATTCGAACACGAGGACGTCTAACCCCCCCCCCCCCTCTCCCCTAAACCGCGATTCTGTGTGTGGCTTTCGCACTGTAATGGTTATACTCTTATAAACACTTTGTTTCGTGACTCTTCGGTGTCTGATGCGGTAGTACTGCCTGTCGAGTCATTTGTCGCAGGCGCTCGCTGCTGCCTGCACTCCCATAGCTGCTAATAAACTTTATACAGTGCTCTAGATATTCCGTATGCACAAACTATGGTCTCTAAGAAATCGTTTTATTTCGTTGTCTGGCTTGAAAGTCTTCTCCCCTGCAACCAATGGTCACAGTATGGAGGTATATGTTCTTGGGTCCCGCTCTCTCCGAAGCGTAGGGCATGCTCCATGGTCGGTTAAGAAATGAACCAAGCCCTGAATGGGATTAAGATATTTCATCTTCGGTCGCTCCCTGATGTTAGGGAAATATGCATGTACTACGGTCCTTTTCAGAGTGCTGAGCGACTTCCTTTACTACGAATTTATTTAAATACTCCTGCATTTTCACCCATAAAATTTCTCTTACAGTGTCTGGTGTAATGTGCCTCTTCAATGAAATGAACCAAGCCCTGAGTGGAATTAAGATATTTCATCTTCGGTCGCTCCTTGATTTTAAGGAATAATGCATGTACCCTACGGTCCTTTTCAGAGTGCTGAGCGACTTCCTTTATTACGAATTTATTCAAATACTCCTGTTTTTTCACTCCTAAAATTTAGCTGAAATTTTAAACGTTTGTACTCTGAAACGTTTCGTGCACTGTAATGACACAATATAAACAAACTGTTCGAACAAGATGTCTGCTTCCTGCAACGTCATACAAAGTTTGACCCCAGTTCTCCATAACTTCCAGCCAAGCCTGTACACGATGAAGAAGATAGAGATCATATACAAAGTAGAGATT
This sequence comes from Schistocerca nitens, assembly GCF_023898315.1. Lineage (NCBI taxonomy): Eukaryota > Metazoa > Arthropoda > Insecta > Orthoptera > Acrididae > Schistocerca > Schistocerca nitens. Next base: position 109,409,755 of record NC_064614.1, on the reverse strand, counting down.
TTACAGCTTTGTCACGGTCAATCACTGGTACATATTTAGCAAAATTTGCTAAACCTAAGCATGCCGTTGTGGCCGAGCGGTTCTAGGCGCTTGAGTCCGGAACCGCGCTGCTGCTACAGTCGCAGGTTCAAATCTTGTCTCGGGCATGGATGTGTGTGATGTCCTTAGGTTAGTTAGGTTTAAGTAGTTCTAAGTCTAGGGGACTGATGACCTCAGATGTTAAGTCCCATAGTGCTAAAAGTCATTTGAACGATTTGGTAAACCTAGATGTACAAAATTTTATGTTTGGACTTGAACGTAATTCTAAGGATGTAGAATACAAATATTTATGCATGAAACAATTTTTACGGTTACAGTCTTTATAAATGTTTTTCTTTTTTTAAACGAAGATAACGATACCAGCTGATATCGTAGGATTCGTAATGTGTGATGGGTTCAATTAAATTGTAGTGACTTGCCCAGTCTTAATCCAATATGTTGCCGGAAGACATTTGTTAGTGATGGTGACGATGCAAGTGTGGGTGCGGGAGGTCAGTAATTCTTACAAAATTATTTTTTAAAGGAAGATATCGATACCAGCTGATATCGTAGGATTCGTAATGTGTCATGGGCTTGATTAAATTATACTGACTTGCCCGTCTTAATCCAATACTTTGCCGGAAGACATTTAGCAGTGACGGTGACGATGCAAGTGTGGGTGCGGGAGGGCAGTAATTCTTAAAAAATTATTTTTTTAAACGAAGATATCGATACCAGCTGATATCGTAGGATTCGCAATGTATCATGGGCTCGATTGAATTATATTGACTTGCCCGTCTTAATCCAATACGTTGCCGGACGACATTTAATAGAGACGGTGACGATGCAAGTGTGGGTGCGAGAGGACAGCAATTCTTCAAAAAATATTTTTCTATTTTTAAACGAAGATATCGATACCAGTTGGTATCGTAGGATTCGTAATGTGTCATGAGCTTTACTAAATTATACTGAATTGCCCGTCCTAATCCAATACGTTGCCGGAAGACATTTAGTAGTGACGGTGACGATGCAAGTGTGGGTGCGGAGGGGCTGCAGTTCCTCAAAAACAATGGTCCTCCCTCTCTACGATCGTCGACAGCTTGCGCGGCCAGCTGCAGCGTTCACCGCCGGCGAGGATACCTCGGACGGGTAACCGGCGGCCTGCGGGCGGGCTTAGGCGCGTCTCCGGCAGAGAGCAGACGCGGAAGCGGCGGCAGGGACCGCAGGCCGCATATCGACCGGCGCCGCACGTGGCGTTCTCCGCCGGCTCGCCGGCTCTCTGGCAGCCCCAGCCCAACCTGCCGCTCTGCGCTCTGCCGGTCCGATTCCGGTCGGCGGCAGAGGCCGCGCATCGATCAAAAGTGCGGTCCGGCCGCGGCCGCCGCCGCAAATGCGAAACAATCCCACGTCACAACAAACACGACCCCCAGCCCCCCGTTCTGCCCCACAACACAGCCTCTCTGCTGGCAAATGGGAGCGCGCTCCAGACCACAGTGGGCCGGCCAAAGCCTTTTTTTTCCCTCGCCGGTCCGTTATGTCAAATACTTCCCGATATGAGCCGTTGCGGCGTAGAGTACTGACGTCGCAACTTTTCATTAACGTGTGTGTGTGTGTGTGTGTGTGTGTGTGTGTGTGGACGCTGAGTCGTTTCATAAAAACGACCTCATTAGAGACTGATATACCACGGCCAATTTTACTGTCAGCGTACTTTGTGTGTTCTCCTTCCAGAGAGTAAAGGGAAAAAATGAAGATAGGAACCACTACAGTAGAATCAGCGAAACAAGATACACCTGAAAGATGTAAGTGCTGTTGCCAACTCTCGACTGAAAGTTGTAAAAATCTGCAGGTGGGAAGAATTGTTGTCTATAGAGCTACGACAACACTGAGGCGTTCCCATAGAGACGTGTACATAATAGCACTTCGTGTGTGGATGAGATAAATCTGGGAAGCAGCAGCGCCAAGACCATTAGAATTCTGGAACACGTATTATGTTCGAGTATAATGACTTTTCTGGAGACTAGAAATCTACTCTGTAGGAATCAGCATGGGTTTCGAAAAAGACGATCGTGTGAAACCCAGCTCGCGTTATTCGTCCACGAGACTCAGAAGGCCATAGACACGGGTTCCCAGGTGTGTTTCTCGACCTGCGCAAGGCGTTTGATACAGTTCCCCACAGTCGTTTAAGGAACAAAGTAAGAGCATATGGATTATCAGATCAATTGTGTGATTGGATTGAAGTGTTCCTTGCTAACACAGTGCAGCATGTCATTCTCAATGCAGAGAAGTCTGCCTAAGTAAGAGGGATTTCAGGTGTGCCGCAGGGGACCGTTGCTATTCACAATATACATAAATGACCTTGTGGAAAACATCGGAAGTTCACTGAGGCTTTTTGTCGATGATGCTGAGGTATATCGGGAGGTTGTAACAATGGAAAATTATACTGAAATGCAGGAGGATCTGCAACGAATTGATGCATGGTGCAAGGAATGGCAATTGAATCTCAATGTAGACAAGTGTAATGTGCTGCGAATACATAGAAAGAAACATCCATTATCATTTAGCTACAATATAGCAGGTCAGCAACAGGAAGCAGTTAATTCCATAGCCGCGAGGGATTAGCCGAGCGATCTCAGGCGCTGCAGTCATGGACTGTGCGGCTGGTCCCGGCGGAGGTTCGAGTCCTCCCTCGGGCATGGGTGTGTGTGTGTGTTTGTCGTTAGGATAATTTAGGTTCAAATGGCTCTGAGCACTATGGGACTCAACTGCTGAGGTCATTAGTCCCCTAGAACTTAGAACTAGTTAAACCTAACTAACCTAAGGACATCACAAACATCCATGCCCGAGGCAGGATTCGAACCTGCGACCGTAGCGGTCTCGCGGTTCCAGACTGCAGCGCCTTTAACCGCACGGCCACTTCGGCCGGCGATAATTTAGGTTAAGTAGTCTGTAAGCTTAGGGACTGATGACCTTAGTAGTTAAGTCCCATAAGACTTCACACACATTTGAACAGTTAATTCCATAAATTATCTGGGAGTAGGCATTAGGAGTGATTTAAAATGGAATGACCATATGAAATTAGTCGTCGGTAAAGCAGATGCCAGACTGAGATTAATTGGAAGGATCCTAAGGGAATGCAGTCCGAAAACAACGGAAGTAGTTTACAGTACACTTGTTTGCCCACTGCTTGAATACTGCTCACCGGTGTGGGAACCGTAGCAGATAGGGTTGATAGAAGAGATAGAGAAGATCCAACGGAGAGCAGCCCGCTTCGCTACAGTATCATTTAGTTACGGAGATGATAGATAAACTCCAGTGGAAGACTCTGCAAGAGAGACGGGCTTTTGTTGAAGTTTCGAGAACATACCTTCACCGAGGAGTCAAGCAGTATATTGGTCCCTCCTACGTATATCTCGCGAAGAGACCATGAGGATAAAATCAGAGAGATTAGAGCCCACACAGAGGCATAGCGACAATCTTTCTTTCCACGAACAATACGAGATTGGAATAGAAGGGAGAACCGATAGAGGTACTCAAGGTACCCTCCACCACACACCGTCAGGTGGCTTGCGGAGTATGGATGTAGATGTAGATTACAAATGCCGAAAATCTGTCGACTCCACTTTAAGAGTGTCGGCCTAATTTCTCTCCAGGGTTTTCATTCCCTACCCCTTAAAGGAGAGCAGACAGTTCGAGGTCTGTCATATTGTAGAGTCTGGATTTTTTCGGCCAACTACCGTGCACGTTGGTAGCAGAGTGAAGAGGCTACCAAATGGGAATGATGGGAACGGACTTACAGTTCTTCGTACGTGCCTTACAATCAAGAGAAACCTCACGAAATCGCTGGTCAGCACCTGCGGATGGGAAACCTACACAATCTGATCAAAAGTGATACGGAAATGACCACTCAATGCCACAAGAGATAGACTCGGTACTCTGGTGACGTGTTAGCCCGAGTACTCTTTACTTTCGGACAGCAAAGACAGAGTCACTATACTACCGTGACAGTGCCTTCTACTGGATTTACTGCTGTTACAACACCCGAGTACACTTGTCATCCAGCGTATCATTAACGATTAAACGTACAATGTTTATACTGGAGTAGACGTTATTTACTCATAACGCAAAACTAGTCTCAGAAACCTTCAAGGCTGTTTTGAGCCTAATGATTATTCACATTCGAATCAATGGAACACAGTAGCACACCAACCTACATAAAAATAAATAGTTTCTACTTCACTAACAGTAAGGCTAAGTACCGTTTGTGTTCATTACGTAACAAGAAATAGACTTTCGGAGATTCAAAATCTTACATCAGTTAGTGAGACATGTTACAGCTCAAAGCCTCGAATTCGAATCTCAACTGACATAAAAATCCTACTCGCATTGAATACGACTCGTAAATAACTTGTAGAAATCTTAATCTCGTACTAGCTTATGCGAAAATTAAATCTAAAACGATACTTTTAAGAATCCTTCTGATGTATCGCAATACATTCTATGTTTTGTTGAGTGCGATAAATTTCCTCGCCTCAAATAGTAATATCTTCTATGCTGATACTGAGATATTACTCATTTGTAATTAAGGATAGTACTAATTATGAATTATCAATAAACCTCTCTCCTTCTTCCTTTCTTTCCTGACACGTAGTTAAATATAAGAGACATATATGAATGTCATTTGTCCTGTAACTTCTCCCCGTTTAAACTCTACGTGTCAGTTAGACATAATGTATAGCAAAGAAAATACGATCTTTGAATGTCAACGTTCAGCGAAATCACTATTAAACTTCGGTACAAACTTTTATTTACTCTAAAGAAACTATCAAAATAGCAATCCGGTTTACCTTATTTTACCTTTTACTCTATCTTTTCCGTTAACTAGCCGAAAATATCAAACAGATTCACAGTTACGTATTTAGTTTCATTAAAAATCGACATTAACACCAACGACCAATTGCTATTTTACGTTCAAAGTGAAACTCTTAACTTTGCTTTCGTTAGCACTTGCAGACTACTGTACTCTTTACAGGAACCTTTATCTCTAAGTAGATTCAGTTAATGGTTGTGACTGCTATACTCGATTTAGGTAAATCCTACAAATATTAACTTTCTTTCTAGCTGACTCTAACTACATCAGCCTAGCACATTTAATGAAAATGTTATTACTGAATTCATAGTTACCACATCTGTCTACAATAACTGTATTTCAGAGCACAATCTTTCTTCTGTATTCAACTCACCAATAGTATCATTTTATTTTAACCTTTTAATATATTTCACTACAATTTTCTCAACGTAAATGATGGAGTGACAGTAACAAAGTAATGCCCAAAAATCGGCCACTCCTCTCTCTCCACTGTGCAAGTCTCAGTTTAGTTATGTGCGGTTTGTTACTGGTTGCACTTGACTACGTTACGCACTAAACATCGGATAAGGGTACGATCTATTTAACTGTTTGTGGGCCCGTTCAAACTAACGAGCCAAATGACTTCCAACGTATATGTTAGGGCCCAAAATTCCACCAAAACGCACTCGAGTCTTTATGTCGCTCGATGCGCTTCTTAAAGCCTAATCGACCACCGACAGACCAGCAAAAAATCGAGTACTTCCAATATCACTACAAAATTCAGTTACTACTGTCGCATGAGCACTTTGCTCCTGTTTTGTCTAAATTTATCAAAATTCGCTATAACCACCTACAGCACTAAAAATGTAGGATAAGATCACCCCTGACAGTTTTTCCCCAACTCAATGGCTTAAATGCTACTATGGAAACTCATAAGAACCTAAATATTCCAAGATAGGCCTTGGGAGGGTGGCAGGTTGGGGAGGGGGGGGGGGGGGGCTCTCGCAGCTCTGGAAATACACTGCAGTCTCTTCTCAAAAATCTGACTTACCGCACCAATATGCCTGCTATATACGCAATCTGGTCACGCCAAGCAATTATTCCACCCACGCCCAAGTCTTGCTAAACCTGATGGCCTTTGGCGATCCAACTCAACGATGTCTGTATGAAGACAGACTAAGAAATACATCTGGACTGTTCGAGGCCTATACGTGAACTGCCTATCTCCCTCTTGTAAATCATATGGGAATCTTTTATAACGAACAAATACATAACACCACCTCGTGTTTTGAAAATTATTGCATTATCGGCAGCCACGGTAGTGGTACGGGGACGCCACTGTTTACAGTGTATATAAATGATCTGACGAATAGTGTCAAAAGTTTTTCAGCTTGTTCTCAAATTATACTGCTACAGGAAACGGGAAGCGACGTCATGAAAAAAAAAAAGTACATGGAGAGAATCGACTATTTTTTAGCTACAGGCAGTTGAAAATTAATATAAGAAATCTAAAGTACCACGTATAATGAGGCAGATAGATCCATACTCATGCATTTCATAAGTTCTGGTAAACCAATGGATGGAGGAGATGAGGGAAATAAGTTTTATAATTTTTTATAATTTTCTGCTCAGTGCTAAGTCGGATGTAACCTGTTGTTGCCCCCAAATTGCCTACAGATAAAATGATGTATTACTCTTATTATTATACCGCTGTTGTTGTTGCTCTTGTCATTGTGCTCTTCAGTCCGAAGAATAGTTTAATGCGGCTGTCCATGCTACCCTATCTTGTACAAACCACCTCTGAATAAGTTGGGTTGGGTTGTATGCGGGAGGAGACCAGACAGCGAGGTCATCGGCCTCATCGATTAGGGAAGGACGGGGAAAGAAGTCGGCCGTGCCCTTTCAAAGGAACCATCCCGGCATTTGCCTGGAGCGATTTAGGGAAATCATGGAAAACCTAAATCGCGATGGCCGGACGCGGGATTGAACCGTAGTCCTCCTGAATGCGACTCCAGTGTACTAGCCACTGCGCCACCTCGCTCTACAACGGTCGTCTATTTGCACTTTCTTCCTGTAATTAAAATTTGGTCTGCGTCTACAATTTGAACCCCCACACTCCCTCCCAATGTCAAACTGACGATACCTTGATGCCTCAGAATGCGTCTTATCATTCGATCCCATATTTTAGTCAAGTCGTACGAAAAATTTTCTTCTTTCCTCAGTTCGATTCAGTACCGTCTCGTCAGCTATTTTAACTACCCTTCTAATCCTGAGCACTCTCCTTCAGAGCCTCATTTCAAAAGCTTCTGTTCTTTTCTTGTCTGAACTGCTTATCATCCAAGTGTGACTTCCATAGAAGTCTCCCTAGCACCTTAATTTGCATCGGATGTTAACAAATGTCTCTTTGTCAGAAAATCTTTTCTTACTGCTGCCAGTTATCATTTTATATCCTCGCTATTTCCCCCATCATCAATTTTGCTGCCCAAATAGCAAAACTTATCTACTACTTTTAGTGGCTCGTTACCTAATTTAAAAATCTCTCATCGTCGCGTAATTTAATTCGATTGCATTACATTACGCTGCCTGCCCCCGGTAGCTGAGTAGTCAGGGCGACAGAATGTCAATCCTAAGGGCCCGGCTTCGATTCCCGGCTGGGTCGGGGATTTTCTCCACTCAGGGGTTGCGTGTTGTGCTGTTCTAATCATTTCATTCCCATCGACTTGCGAGTCGCCGAAGTGGCGTCAAATCGAAAGACTTGCACCAAGTGAACGGTGTACCCGAGGGGAGGCCCTAGTCACTCGACATTTACATTTACATTTTATTCCATTGCCCTTATTAATTTTGTTGATGTTATTCTTAAAATCTTTCTTCAAGACACTATCCATTCTGCTCAGCTGCCCATCCAAGTCGTTTGCTGTTTCTCACAAAATTGCAATGTCATCGGCAAACCTCAAGGTTTCTATTTCTTCTCCTGAACTTCAATTTCCTTTCCATCTTTCTCCTTTACGGACTGACTAGCACTGCGGATAGCGTACAAACTTGCCTCATTAAGTTCTCAGTCGCTGCCTTCTTAGTGTATCATATACGCATCTACAATGCGCAACAGTATTCAACGATCAGTTTCTCGAAAGCCCATAGTTCACTCCCACAGCTACGCATAACTTTGAAATTTGTCTCAAAAGTGCCTACAATGTTCTTATGTATTACATTAAATGTATTCGCAATTGCGAATTTGGACAACCATCAGCTATAGAATGGAATGACGAGAGTGAAAATCTGCGCCGCACCGAGACTCGTACCCGGATTTCCTTCTTATCGCGAGCGGTCGCCTTACCATTTGGCTATCCGTGCAGGACTCACAGCCACACCCAAACCTTCATATGTCGTCAGACATGCATCTACTACCTGTACTCTTACATCCATTATGAATATTCCCGTGCATGTCCAAAGGAGCTTTACACCGTAATCAGAATAACACAGGTACTGCAATATCACATTCCTTTGTACTGGAGCAAAAGTGTGGCGCCCTGCGAAGTCACCCTCGGGTACTGCGATGCTTCAAACAGCAAGATATCGACACGTGTGGAAAAGAGTCCACGGCTCAGAAGTTCATGTAGGCTGTGAGGTGGGTTAATGACGTCACATTGGAACGAATTTCTCCATATTTCTGCCCAACGTCATCGTCGACGTGTCCTACGACGGGAACGTCGTCACAGCCCCTCTTACCCACATTTCATCCCTTCTTATGACATCTCTGTGATGGGAGTCAAAAACGCGACACCCATCACTGAAATGACGCGGTTTTCTTACAGGTGGCCGAGAAAAGCATTTAAGACAAAATGCCGCTCAGAATCGACACGATAAGGATTAGGGAGGGGGGGGGGGTATAAAGGGCGTTAATGAAACCATCCGTTTACCTGGGGCGTTCATTTAGACACCTAGCGCGGTCGGAAACGACAGCTTGCAGTCCGATGAGCAACAGGAAGCTGTCCATGCCAGTCCTTGACACTCTTGAACGTTTCAACCCTTGTCTAAGGACATTGTGGGGCTGCGTGTCCATTGAAAATCATCGCACCCCTTCGTATTGCAGTGCGACTGCAGTTTCTGCTTTCGTGTGCAGATCAGAACTACTAGGACAGTTAAAAATTACGTTTCTTGTAGTGGCCATTTTCGCAGTAGCTGTATATAAATTGCAGTTGTTTCAAAGAAAATGCCTCGACGAAATTTGAATGTGATCCGGAACAGCAAAGGATATTTATGCTTTTTCAGCCCTTCTGCGTCCCGCCTTCCTGTGGCGTGATTACGTGGAAGTACAATATTTGTGTGTGTGTGTGAATAAAACGGCAAAGGGTTCCTCTAAAACCTCCCAACTCGGCAACAACTACAGTGCCATCCATGCAACTTCGTTGAGCAGGTTACATGTCCGAAAGAACACATGCCATCTCCATATTTAGTTAAGGCTAACCGGCCATTGACCTTCTTCTTCTGTGCGGATGCACACGCATTGCCAGAACTCTTACGGGACTCGGTAAGATTGTCTGCCGCCATTAATGAGTGTAGTGGGCAGGGGCACTACGAATGTAGTGTGTGGACATTAAGTTGGGAATGTGGGTCTCACGGGAAGTGTGCAAGGGATAAATCCCTGCAGTCGCACTATCCTCTATGCCCTCGCTGGCTCAGATCGATAGAGCGTCCCCGGTCGGGGCATACATTTCCGCCGGCACGGTAGCTCAGCGTGTTCGGTCAGAGGGTTAGCAGCCCTCTGTAATAAAAAAAACTGAGTTAATCGATCAACGACGAGCTTAAATGGATGTCTTACGACGTCCACCCCGAGCAAATGAAACGAACGAAAGAGAACAAAAAGAATAATAATAATAAATAAAATGGATAGAGCGTCTACCATGCAAGCAGGAGATCCCGGGTTCGAGTCCCGGTCGAGGCACACATTTTCAGCTGTCCCCGTTGATGTATATCAACGCCTGTCGACAGATGATTTAATTATCATTCCATTTCAGTCTGGCGGCTGCTCTACCATCTGAAGGTAGGCAAACCGCACCAAAGGTGTATCGAAGGGGTTGCCTAACCTACTGCAGTATATTTCTAGCGTCACCATTTAAAGTCAGCTCTTGAAACTTTGTAACCAGGTTTTCTCGGCATAGTTTACGTCTATCTTCAACAGTCTGTCAGTTCAATTTCTTCAGCACCTCTGTGACATTCTCCCATCGGTGTGACAAACCTGTGACCATTCATGCTGCACTTCTCTGTACACGATCAATATCCTCTGCTAGTCCTATTTGGTACGCGTTCCATACAGCTGAGTAATATCCTAAGATAAGTTACATCAGAGATTTGTAAACAATCTCTTTTGTATATTGATTGTATTTCCCTACTATTCTGCCAATAAACCGAGGTCTGGCACCTGCTTTACCTACTACCGACCGTATGTAGTGATTCCATTTCATATTCCTACTAAGTGTTACACCACAGGTATTCGTAAGATTTGACCAATTCCAACTGTAGCTCATTCATATTATAGGCGCGGATTTCCTCTTTTTTGTTTTGTTTCCTGAACGATTAAGGGGGGTAGGACGTCAAACGGTTCTCTGCCTCGTGATGACTGGGTGTTGTGTGATGTCCTTAGGTTAGTTAGGTTTAAGTAGTTCTAAGTTCTAGGGGACTGATGACCATAGATGTTAAATCCCATAGTGCTCAGAGCCATTTGAACCATTTGCACGTCAAACGGGCCGACTTGGAGCAGGAGGGGCATCAAAGGACATTTTAATTTCCACTGTCTATACTTTTACAAATAAATCCATAAACCTTTGTCAGCATCACCAGGAAGGATTCAGGATTAACACTCATTGCGGTGGAAGTTCGAAAACATAACAAAATTAATTTTTTTACGTGCGAAATTTCATCATTATTTCACTTACTAATGGCTGCATTTGTTGCTATAGGTACACTTTTCTTCATAAGTTAGAGAGATTCTTCGATGAATTTTGCACAGCATACATACCATACTCACAGGTGTATGAAACTCTAGAATTTATTTAATTTATGAAAAAACGAATGAACTGTGGTGTCACCGCCAGACACCAGACTTGCTAGGTGGTAGTTTTAAATCGGCCGCGGTCCATTAGTACATGTCGGACCCGCGTGTCGCCACTGGCAGTGATCGCAGACCGAGCGCCACCACACGGCAGGTCTCGAGAGACTGACTAGCACTCGCCCCAGTTGTACGACGACTTTGCTAGCGACTACACTGACGAAGCCTTTCTCTCATTTGCCGAGAGACAGTTAGAATAGCCTTCAGCTAAGTCCATGTCTACGACCTAGCAAGGCGCCATTAGCCTTAGATAGCTTGTATCTAAAGAGTCTCACTTGTATCGCCACAATCTCCAGATGTCTCATCAAGAACGATGTATACAAAGGATGGATTAAAGTTAAGTATTCGAGAAGCTACGTACTTTTCTTTATAGCATTCATTACGTATCCTGTTTCAGACCTCACTCCATCCTTCGTGAGTTAGCGCGTGCATCTTGGCCGCCTCTTTCAATTAGTGTGCGTAGTGTTGGCAAGTCTGCCGACACTACATGAACTGTTATATTTTTAACTTCATGTTTAGAAAAAACACAAATGTTATAGTTAATTACCTCAATTTTGCCACAGTTTTTAATAGATTTGGAAAATTCTAGAGTTTCATACACCTTTGGGTATGGTTTGTATGCTGTGCAAAATTCATCGAAGAATCTCTCTTACTTATGAAGAAATGTGTACCTATAGCAACAAATGCTGCCATTAGTAAGTGAAAAAAAATGATGAAATTTCACACGTAAAAAAAATTACTTCGTTATGTTTTAGAACTTCCACTGCTATCGAGCGGTTCTAGGCGCTACAGTCTGGAACCGTGAGACTGCTACGGTCGCAGGTTCGAATCCTACCTCGGGCATGGATGTGTGTGATGTCCTTAGGTTAGTTAGGTTTAAGTAGTTGCTAGTTCTAGGGGACTGATGACCTCAGAAGTTAAGTCCCATAGTGCTCAGAGCCATTTGAACCATTTTTTCCACTGCTATGAGTGTAAATTCTGAATCCTTCCTGGCCTTGCTGACAAATTTTTATGAATTTAGAATGAGATTTTCACTCTGCAGCGGAGTGTGCGCTGATATGAAACTTCCTGGAAGATTAAAACTGTGTAGAGCACTTGCCCGCGAAAGGCAAAGGTCCCGAGTTCGAGTCTCGGTCGGGCACACAGTTTTAATCTGCCAGGAAGTTTTTTATGAATTTATTTGTAAAAGTATAGACAGTGGGAATTGAAAGGTCCTGTGGTGCCTCTCCTGCTACAAGTCGGCCGTTTGACGTCCTACCCCCCTTAAGGAAAGTTGCCAGTCTTCGCACGCACATTAAGTAATATCGCTTTATTTAGTATCCTTTCCCAAGCTGCAGTTGTAATGAGCAGGAGAGTGCCTGACACTCACTACAAATTGCTCTAGAGCTGCACTCCAGGGCAGAGGGCCGCGCAGCTCTCCGTGACAAAGGGTAGTAGCCCGGACGGGGTGTACGGGACGGCAGGACGGAGGCGAAAGGTCGCCCCCTGTGATTTCCTTGCGACAGCGGGCGCTCCATTTGGGAAAAGCCGAGACCGGCCGCCGGCCGCCCCACTTTGCCGGTCCATTACTGGGATCCAGGCGCCGGCGGCAGCTGCTGGTACACAGGGCCTTCCGGTCACTCGGGAGCCCCGGCCGGACGTCTGCAATATTGAGGGCGGCTCTTCTGCCGTCTAATAGCGGCGAGACGCCGGCCGCTGAGCGGCGACCGCGAATGGCAATAACCGCGAAACACGGGCGCCGTAAAAGGCGGCGCGTAAAAAACTCCGGCACGACCTGCTGACGCTCTCAATATTTCAGCGGCCGGCGGGAACCGCATATCGAATGGGCCATCTGGCACTCTGCGCTCGACAGGGTCAGCCTTACCGCCTGCAGACGTCAGGGAAGTGTCCGCCTCTGTCCGCACCGCACTGATTACAACCGGGTCTTCGCAGCAAACGTGCTCCGCCTGCGGAAGGTGAACGCAGGCGTGCGAGTGGCGGGTTATGTACCCTCTCCACCGTCACGGGGAACTGACTGGGGAGTAGAGATCAGAAACGCGCTCCGTATACTCGGTTGACACTCACCAGCATGTCCTGTCATCTTCGAACTTGCCGTCTCTGTGTGTCCGTATATTCGAATCGCGAGCCTCCATCGCAGTCCACTCTTCAGCTGAGCCCGTTGTCTGGCACAAGTGGACTCGATTCGCTGATAAAGGAGAGCGAGCACAGCGAATCTGCATAACCGCTACATACGCAGCTGCTATTCAACTGTTTTCCACACACCTAAATTTCACCTTCCTGAACAAGTTATGTACAGAGGGGTCCAAAAATGTATCCACTGTTTAAAAGTTCATAACTTGCAAACTAATTGACGGAGTTGTCTCACTTTTGGCGAAAGTGTAGCTTAAAGTCCAACTTAAAGATATCACTGTAGGTGTTCGAAATGGTCACCATTAACATCCACACACAAACGATACCGCCGAACTGCAGCACGTTCAGTTGGATATTTGCACATGAATGTACGATGTATTCTCGAAGTTCATCCAGTGTGCGTGGCTTTTGTCGATAAACGACGTCCTTTAGTGTTCCCCACAGGTAAAAGTCCAGAGGAGTTAGGTCCGAGGAACGTGGTGGATACTCCACAGCATCTCTACTGCCTATCCATCTTCCTGGTAGATTTTCGTCGAGATACGATTTGTTAGTAGGCTGGGGCACCATCATGTTGAAAGTAAACTCTTCCGTCTCCATACTAGTCTCGGATGGCAGGTAAAATGGATGTCTGAAGCTTCTGAAGGTACACCTCACCGGTAACTGTGCCGTCAAAGAAGAATGGCCCAATCAAGTCCCGGTAAGACAACCCACAACACACATTTACTCCTGGCTAATTCACGGCTTTGTCTACATGGACGTTCCGATTTTCGGCGGCCCAGTAGATGCAATTGTGGGGATTTACTGTACCATTGAGTTTGAATTGTGCCTCATCAGACCAGAAAATCATTCTGCAAACTCTTCATCGTTGCCCTCCATGTTAGTAAACCACTCGCAGTACTCCATTCTACGATTTGGGTCGTCCTTGTTCATTGCGGGTAGCAACCGTGGTATGTAGCACTTCCACTTTGCTGTCTTCAAAATTCGCCGAACACTTGAGCGACTCACTCCAGTTTCACGGTCACACTGTCTCAAAGACTTCCGTGGTGAGCGAGTGAATTGTTGTAACACACGACGGGAGTTAGCTGGACTTGTTACTGTCACAGGTCGTCCAGATCGTTGTTTGTGTACATCTTTAACACAGCCTTCGGCTTCAAATTTGTCTCGAATGCGACGAATCGTTAAACGTGTCGGTGGCTCTGTTTGATACTCATTTCGCCATTGCCGTTGAACCTCATTGATGTTTTCGTACTTAAAATACCACTTAAAAACTGACTTCCTTTCATCGAATGTAAGCCTTGCGCCAGCCATGTTTACTCGAGTAACTAGGTGCAACTAAGAACAAAACACTGACTATCTGGCGATTGTCATCTGACAAAACAAAACAACGCAATACAATGGTTGTGTGGCGATTGCCGGAACTACAAACTATTGCACTACCAAAGATGAAACAACTCCGTCAATTATTTTGCCAGTTATGGACTTTTAGACAGTGGATACATTTTTTTGGGCCCCTCTGTATTTAAATAACGCCTGGTCGGTTAGCAGCGAACATTTACATGCGTAAAACTTTTTCGAAGACTGCCGTGAATTTATTTCAGTGTTCAGCATCTACTCAGGGAATGTCTAAGAGTTACGTTGACATACACACACTCTTTCGAGGCGTTAGCTAGTCTGTAACGACAGTAGCAGAAAACATGGCATTACGATGAAGTACAGTATCTAATTGGTGATTGCAACTTCCTGGCAGATTAAAACTGTGTGCCCGACCGAGACTCGAACTCGGGACCTTTGCCTTTCGCGGGCAAGTGCTCTACCAACTGAGCTACCGAAGCACGGCTTACGCCCGGTACTCACAGCTTTACTTCTGCAAGTACCTCGTCTCCTACCTTCCAAACTTTACAGAAGCTCTCCTGCGAACCATGCAGAACTAGTTCGCAGGAGAGCTTCTGTAAAGTTTGGAAGGTAGGAGACGAGGTACTTGCAGAAGTAAAGCTGTGAGTACCGGGCGTAAGCCGTGCTTCGGTAGCTCAGTTGGTAGAGCACTTGCCCGCGAAAGGCAAAGGTCCCGAGTTCGAGTCTCGGTCGGGCACACAGTTTTAATCTGCCAGGAAGTTTCATATCAGCGCACACTCCGCTGCAGAGTGAAAATCTCATTCTGGAAACATCCCCCAGGCTGTGGCTAAGCCATGTCTCCGCAATATCCTTTCTTTCAGAAGTGCTAGTTCTGCATGGTTCGCAGGAGAGCTTCTGTAAAGTTTGGAAGGTAGGAGACGAGGTACTGGCAGAAGTAAAGCTGTGAGTACCGGGCGTGAGTCGTGCTTCGGTAGCTCAGTTGGTGGAGCACTTGCCCGCGAAAGGCAAAGGTCCCGAGTTCGAGTCTCGGTCGGGCACACAGTTTTAATCTGCCAGGAAGTTTCATATCAGCGCACACTCCGCTGCAGAGTGAAAATCTCATTCTGGTAATTGGTGATTAATTATTAATACAGGGTATTTCTGCTAGAGCGTGCAAAAATGCAACAAGAAATAGAGACTGCTCCTCTGAACAATTTGAGGTAGGGTACCTGGGGTCGGAGATACTATACGATATTGCAGTGCCTCTGTTATTCAGACTATGATGCAAAGTTCCTTTCGACATGCATCCATGTTCAAAGGAACTTTGCACTGTAGTCAGAAACACAGGCACTACAATATTGTATTTCCTTGTCGATACCGGGAAAGCGACTGTCAAGTACATCGTCTGACCTGTACGGAATGTACGAGTACAAGTTGGAGACGCATGGTTGACGACGTACGGAGGTTTGGGTGTGGGCGTGAGTCAAATGGTAGGGAGACGGCTCGCGATAACTGGAAAGTCCGACTTCGAGTCCCGAACCGGCACAGATTTTCACTGTCGTCATTCCGTTGTACAGCCGATGGTTGTCATTATTCGCAATTGCGAAGAAATGTAATGGGATCAAAGAAGCGAGCTTTAGAATATAAGGAAGTAAACTTATCTATCGCTTTGTCTAGCATTACTGTTTTCCAGCTTATTTACAACTAACATGTTCACAAATTTACACGTGCAAATGGTTCAAATGGCTCAAAGCACTATGGGACTTAACATCTGAGGTCATCAGATCAGGACATCACATACACCCATGCCCGTAGCAGGATTCGAACCTGCCACCGTAGCAGCAGCGCGGTTCCTGAAGCACTTAGAACCACTCGGCCACAACGGCCGGCGTTCACACGTAATGTGCTGTTTATTTACACTTACATTCTTGATTTCCTGCGAGGAAACATAAGAGGACGAAACTGATGAATAGGAAGTATTTCCTGGTTGCTGGATTGGAAGGGGAGGTCCTATTCCATGGCCTGCGAAGTCACGGGACCTGAATCCCTCTGATTATTTCCTGTGGGGATATGTAAAATCATTTGTGTATGAGACTCTAGTGGGTGCGAAGATGGAATCAATTGTAGCTGCCTATTATGTGATTCGAAACGCACCAGGAGTATTTGTCAGGGTGCGTCAGAATCTTGTTCGCCGATGTCATGTTTGCTTTACCGTCAGTTTCAGCACATTTTGTAAGATACAGTACAAATCTTACTTTCATTGTGTCGATGATGGTATTTGTAGTTAAATGTAACTAATGTAAACAAAAAAGTACGTGTATCCAAGGTTCTCGGGTGTCCAGCCGGATCCGATCATCGAAGTTCCACAATATTTCGGCGAATAACCGTTCCGCCATCATCAGGTGGTGCTGATGGAATGATCTGTCTGCGCTATGTCCGTGGTATGTGTCCGCGGGGTCCACAGTCGTACCCTGGCGCGTACGGCCGGCGGGGCGCCGCGTGGTGGGAGGGGTGGGGGTAGCTGCAGCCACGTCCGGTGGTAGGCGCCTACCATATATATACAGGGCTATTACAAATGATTGAAGCGATTTCATAAATTCACTGTAGCTCCATTCATTGACATATGGTCACGACACACTACAGATACGTAGAAAAACTCATAAAGTTTTGTTCGGCTGAAGCCGCACTTCAGGTTTCTGCCGTCAGAGCGCTCGAGAGCGCAGTGAGACAAAATGGCGACAGGAGCCGAGAAAGCGTATGTCGTGCTTGAAATGCACTCACATCAGTCAGTCATAACAGTGCAATGACACTTCAGGACGAAATTCAACAAAGATCCACCAACTGCTAACTCCATTCGGCGATGGTATGCGCAGCTTAAAGCTTCTGGATGCCTCTGTAAGGGGAAATCAATGGGTCGGCCTGCAGTGAGCGAAGAAACGGTTGAACGCGTGCGGGCAAGTTTCACGCGTAGCCCGCGGAAAATTGGCTCATGCCAGAACTGGAGACCGACAGCGCCGACTTCATCTTTCAACAGGATGGTGCTCCACCACACTTCCATCATGATGTTCGGCATTTCTTAAACAGGAGATTGGAAAACCGATGGATCGGTCGTGGTGGAGATCACGATCAGCAATTCATGTCATGGCCTCCACGCTCTCCCGACTTAACCCCATGCGATTTCTTTGTGTGGGGTTATGTGAAAGATTCAGTGTTTAAACCTCCTCTACCAAGAAACGTGCCAGAACTGCGAGCTCGCATCAACGATGCTTTCGAACTCATTGATGGGGACATGCTGCGCCGAGTGTGGGAGGAACTTGATTATCGGCTTGATGTCTGCCGAATCACTAAAGGGGCACATATCGAACATTTGTGAATGCCTAAAGAAACTTTTTGAGTTTTTGTATGTGTGTGCAAAGCATTGTGGAAATATCTCAAATAATAAAGTTATTGTAGAGCTGTGAAATCGCTTCAATCATTTGTAATAACCCTGTATACGTGTGTGTGTGTGTGTGTGTGGCGTGTAGGGTGTATGTATATATATTGTGGGATCTGCAGTGATAAAATTCAGGGGCCCGCATCTCGTGGTCGTGCGGTAGCGTTCTCGCTTCCTACGCCCGGGTTCCCGGGTTCGATTCCCGGCGGGGTCAGGGATTTTCTCTGCCTCGTGATGGCTGGGTGTTGTGTGCTGTCCTTAGGTTAGTTAGGTTTAAGTAGTTCTAAGTTCTAGGGGACTTATGACCACAGCAGTTGAGTCCCATAGTGCTCAGAGCCATAAAATTCAGGGGATTAATACGAGTGCCGACACATAATTGGTGTTATTCTTTCAGTTTGGTTCGCCATCCACCTAAATCCATCAATGACTGGCTATAGTCCTCTCTCCTCTACCCAGCTTCCCACTCGTTCTCAATTTGGGCCGACGCTCTCTCTCGTTGCGTATGTGCATGCCGGTATTCATCATTTCCTGCCAGGTAACAGGAGCAGACACCTCGTTGTGTAGAGAGGTATGATATACGCCAGCGCGCTGCGCAGCCGGTGAACGATGCGCCGCTGGCACACGGTGGCAGAGGGCGAAGCTAACCCCAGGTAACGTACAGCTCTTCAGATGGGCCGTCACGCCGCCGCTGTTGGTCGTTTATCTGCGGTGGCGGCGGCTCAGGCGGCCCTGCCTCCTGTATGTTGCCTTATCCTGACGGACGACGCGCGCACAGTGCCTGGAGACTGCCTCGCACAACTGCCAGCGCCTGCCTAAGCCACTACCTGCACAATTTCAAGTACGTAACGCCCCCTTCAGGTCTCCGAGGTCACTGAATAATCTCTGCGGTGAATGTGAAGGCGTGGCGATGGGTTGCCCCTATCGCCTGTCGTGGCGAGCCTTCAACTTAATATACTAACACACGGAACATACACTGCAAGGGCTATATGCATGTTGTGCTTCCGACACTAGTCCACGTGGCTATTGACGAAACGCTTTGTCAAATCAGTTTTCCTCCAAGACTATGCAACACATACTTTTGTGCACAGTTGGCTTCAAATACTTCAAATACTACATACACAGTTGCCTGACCACTTTATCCTTAGGGAACCTGCATCAACAAAAGTTTTGCAACACCTCGGTTCCGAGAGTTCCGGAACCTGTATGTTGTTGTGGTCTTCAGTCCTGAGACTGGTTTGATGCAGCTCTCCATGCTACTCTATCCTGTGCAAGCTTCTTCATCTCCCAGTACCTACTGCAACCTACATCCTTCTGAATCTGCTTACTGTATTCATCTCTTGGTCTCCCTCTACGATTTTTACCCTCCACGCTGCCCTCCAATGCTAAATTTGTGATCCCTTGATGCCTCAAAACATGTCCTACCAACCGATCCCTTCTTCTAGTCAAGTTGTGCCACAAACTTCTCTTCTCCCCAATCCTATTCAATACCTCCTCATTAGTTACGTGATCTACCCACCTTATCTTCAGCATTCTTCTGTAGCACCACATTTCGAAAGCTTCTATTCTCTTCTTGTCCAAACTATTTATCGTCCACGTTTCACTTCCATACATGGCTACACTCCATACAAATACTTTCAGAAACGACTTCCTGACACTTAAATCTATACTCGATGTTAACAAATTTCTCTTCTTCAGAAACGATTTCCTCGCCATTGACAGTCTACATTTTATATCCTCTCTACTTGGACCATCATCAGTTATTTTGCTCCCTAAATAGCAAAACTCCTTTACTACTTTAAGTGTCTCATTTCCTAATCTAATCCCCTCAGAATCACCCGATTTAATTTGATTACATTCCATTATCCTGGTTTTGCTTTTGTTGATGTTCATCTTATATCCTCCTTTCAAGACACTGTCCATTCCGTTCAACTGCTCTTCCAAGTCCTTTGCTGTCTCTGACAGAATTACAATGTCATCGGCGAACCTCAAAGTTTTTACTTCTTCTCCATGAATTTTAATACCTACTCCGAATTTTTCTTTTGTTTCCTTTACTGCTTGCTCAATATACAGATTGAATAACATCGGGGAGAGGCCACAACCCTGTCTCACTCCTTTTCCAACCACTGCTGCCCTTTCATGCCCCTCGACTCTCATAACTGCTATCTGGTTTCTGTACAAATTGTAAATAGCTTTTCGCTCCCTGTATTTTACCCCTGCCACCTTCAGAATTTGAAAGAGAGTATTCCAGTTAACGTTGTCAAAAGCATTCTCTGAGTCTACAAATGCTAGAAACGTAGGTTTGCCTTTTCTTAATCTTTCTTCTAAGATAAGTCGTAAGGTTAGTATTGCCTCACGTGTTCCAACATTTCTACGGAATCCAAACTGATCTTCCCCGAGGTCCGCTTCTACCAGTTTTTCCATTCGTCTGTAAAGAATTCGCGTTAGTATTTTGCAGCTGTGACTTATTAAACTGATAGTTCGGTAATTTTCACATCTGTCAACACCTGCTTTCTTTGGTATTGGAATTATTATATTCTTCTTGAAGTCTGTGGGTATTTCGCCTGTCTCGTACATCTTGCTCACCAGATGGTAGAGTTTTGTCATGACTGGCTCTCCCAAGGCCATCAGTAGTTCTAATGGAATGTTGTCTACTCCCGGGGCCTTGTTTCGACTCCGGTCTTTCAGTGCTCTGTCAAACTCTTCACGCAGTATCTTATCTCCCATTTCATCTTCATCTACATCCTCTTCCATTTCCATAATACTGTCCTCAAGTACATCGCCCTTGTATAAACCCTCTATATACTCCTTCCACCTTTCTGCCTTCCCTTCTTTGCTAGAAAACTGGAATAGATTGGTTCAAATGGCTCTGAGCACTATGGGACTTAACATCTATGGTCATCAGTCCCCTAGAACTTAGAACTACTTAAACATAACTAATCTAAGGACATCACACAACACCCAGTCATTACGAGGCAGAGAAAATCCCTGAACCCGCCGGGAATCGAACCCGGGAACCCGGGCGTGGGAAGCGAGAACGCTACCGCACGACCACGAGCTGCGGAGAACTGGAATAGAGATCGGCATAAACATCATTTCCGCCCTTTTTATTGCTCATGAAAACCACACATTGCCTGTTGTACTACCAGACAGCGAGACCTTCAGAGGTGGTGGTCCAGATTTCTGTACACATCGGTACCTCTAATACCCAGTAGACGTCCTTTTGCATTGATGCATTGCTGTATTCGTCGTGGCATACTATCCACAAGTTCATCAAGGCACTGTTCGGCCGGATTGTCCCACTCGGCGCAGATCCCTCAGAGTGGTTGGTGGGTCAGGTCGTCCATAAACAGCTCTTTTCAGTCCATCCCAGGCATGTTCGATATGTTTCATGTCTGGAGAACATGCTGGCCACTCTAGTCGAGCGATGTCGTTAACCTGAAGGTTCGTCATTCATAAGATGTGCTCGATGGGGGCGCGAATTGCCGTCCACGAAGACGAATGCCTCGCCAATATGCTGCCGATTTCGTTGCACTATCGGTCGGAGGATGGCATTCACGTATCGTACAGCCGTTAAGGCGCCTTCCATGACCACCATCGAATGCAGAGACACTTGGTTCTTCCATTTCACAGAATTTTTCTAATACACGACTCTAGAGACGCTTTGCGAGCAACTGAAGCTGTAGTTAGATGCGAAAGTAAAGGAATGCGACTCGCATCCTCAGCGGCTGCAACTAGGAGCTGGGGTTCCCATTACGGCTAACGGTATTAACGGGAAAGAGGATGATAATGGGCGGAGATCGACTTCAGGTAATACAAGAAGCGACCGTTGTACGAACATTTGGAACTCCAACTGTGAACCACAAACGGAAAGAATATTTGAAAAAATTAATAACTGAATATATCTTTATAATTTCGCACACCTTACACTGTTTGTTGATATTCTTTCAAATAAAATTGAAAAATTCGGTCGAATTTGAAAAAAAGAAAAAAGTACACGAGCAGGTTTCGAACACGGTACCTCCAGCGTGGTAGCCGTGAACCTTTACCGCTGCGTTACGCTGATTTGCTCGGAATGCATGTAATGTTATGGGTACACAAAGCACGCAATGAACTTCAAAATCGATTTTCTCAAAAACCAAGGCCCGCCGCTAAAAAACTGGATAGCCAGGTACTCAGGGTAAGTGCCCCTATAACATATATGAAGTGCATCAAAGTCTGCCTGCCGGGATGGCGCAGCGGTTCTAGGCGTTACAGTCTGGAGCCGCGCTACTGCTACGGTCGCAGGTTCGAATCCTGCCTCGGGCATGGATGTGTGTGTTGTCTTTCGGTTAGTTAGGTTTGAGTAGTTCTAAGTTCTAGGGAACTGATGACCTCAGAAGTTAAGTCTCATTGTGCTCAGGGCCATTTGAAACATTTTTTGCATCAAAGTCTGTGATTTACAGTACGGAGGGTCCGTTTGTGAGACATCTGTCGTTGTGTTGTACCAACTTCAAAATACCCTCGTCACACAAGGCAGCCTCCTGTGCTTTCCAACAATTTTCTACGCTGGACTGCAGCTCGTTGTCTGTGCCAAAATATTGTCTTCATAGCCAGCGGTTCATCTGAGCAGAGCTGAAGATCAAAGGCTGCATGGTGGGTGATCAATCACTCGCCATCGAAAACGCTGCAGGAGTGTCCTCATTGCCTCTGCAATGTGCGGCCGAGAAGTATCATGAAGAAAGACATGCGTGACAGTTACGTTATGTGGGGTTGCACGAAATCAGGCGAAATCTCTCGGCAGGCACCCGTACTTGGTGGGAGACGCTATTTTCTAGGCGTCTTCACGCGAACACTGTGCGCTCATAACTGAGAAGAGCGACGTGACACTATGCATGGGCATACTACAGACACTGCCTAACACATCTGTGCAAAGCTTCATCAGATTTTCGCTGTGGTTTCCATTTCGCGACCGGTCGTTCCTCACTTTCCGAATAGCTCGTATTAAACATTAACCAACTTCTAGAAAACTGCTCGTGCGCAGCATTATAAAATTCTTCTTTTAATGTCATTTATACTTTGTTTGGTTGTTGAGGGTGTGGCGTCCCCGCACTCCAACCGCGTGCTGATATTGTGGACGCCGTAGAGCTGCCACTGCCACAGCTCTCGCAGTGGAGCTGAGACACGATGCGTGATGACGTAGGTCCCCGTTGGTGAACGGGAGACAGAAATGCGAACTCGTACGATGGATGCTTCTTCTGATTTAAGATTGAATGATTCATTGCCCGGATATGCAGTAGTTGTTAAATATTACCTCATCCACATCGTACACACCACCAATTGCGAGGAAACATTGTAGTTATCAGTCTTCTCGTACGTTGTTGGCTCGTTGCTATGCAGTTGTTGAACCTGTATGAAGCGAGATCCACATTTACTCTTTGATCACGTCTGAGTGAACCTACTCCATAATGTTAAAAAAATGTTCAAAAGTTCTCTTTTCAATTAATGAAGTAGGTATTTTGATATTCAGATGAAATTGTCTCTGCTGAACAGTCGTCGGTTAACTATCATTGATTAAATCACTTAATAATGTAGTCCACGCGTGATATTTCACTTGGAACGAACAGTTTATTGTTCCTTGGCCACTAAATACTTTATAACTTTCGCACCACACGCACACGCAGTTGGTTGGTAAAGTCAGTTCTATTAGAACTAAGTTTTCTTGACAATTACGACAACTTGACTCTTCAGCGTAATTGTATTATCTTCGTGAAGTCGTATAATTGTGTCCTACTCGAGAATAATTGAGTGTAGTCCTTTGATATACTATCCACTCTCCTTTTAGTTCCAACAATTTGAAAATCAAGTCCAATATTCACTAGTTTCGTCAATAAAGTTCAATTAACCCGTTATGCACGGTTAAAGGCGTCTATCAGTTCCTGTCTCTGCATAGAAAATCAGTATCCGAAGTTCGTGAATCACGCCACGCAGAAACACTTCTGAACCCAAAACAATCTTGTCGCGCTCCGTACTCTCAATAATTAAGACAAGAATTGTTCTCGCACGTCTTTACAGGACGAGAGCCAGCAAGCGACTTCTTCTGTGAAAGAGTATTGTACGCGCATTGAATCTCTTCGTTGCGCTTACAACTCTCTTCCACATAAAAGTTACCTGTGACTAACATCACCTCGGACTTAGCTTTCAATATATTAATTACATTTATCACTTGGATATTTGCCCATTAATTAAATCTGAGGTTTCTTCCTCCTCTTTTCATAACGAAAACAGTCAGTGATGTGTAATGTTGTTGTTATCAAAACTTCTTGGTGTTAGCTTATCGACAAAGATGTCGTATTTGCCAAGATAACTCTTCCCTACTTCGTATTATGATATTCTGTCTTAATCGACTTTAAGGCGGTCGTTGGGTGTTACAACAATAAGCTTCTGTCGAAACAGGTCATTTTGAAATAAATGTCATATTCAGAAATCTTGGGTACAAAATACTTTTTGTTTCACCAGTTCAAAAGATCGCTCCCAGCGCGGAACATGTGTAACCTATACGTCTATCAGCTTTACTTGATTTAATTCAACTGAATTTCTCTTATCCGTTAATGCTAGTACGTTCTTTCAGTAACCCAACACCTCTAGAGTCTCGGCCTAATTTTTCATCCTCGACTTTGAATCTACAGACCGACTTTCTCTTTGGATTTAATGGGGCGGCAACAAGTAGAAAATTCGGGCCAGCCGGGAGCTCTGGAAGGCCTTACCCGGAGTGGTGCCGGCAGGGAACGGACGAGTGGGGGCCCACAAGTTGGGATCGCGGGTGGCAGCGGGCGGCGTGACGCGCGACGCCGGCCGTTATTAAACTTGCAGCGCCAACAACACAAGTTCGCTGCGATCTCGCCCCGCCGCCCCCGCGCCGCGCAGCCTGAATTACAAGCCGGAGGAGCGGGATTTGCATAATGCGAGGCAAGAAGCCGCGGCGCCCAGATGCCGCGCTCGGGCGCAAAACTCGCAGACACGGACTGCCTGGCAACTGGCGGGCCGGACGGGCAAAGAGCGGCTGCGCCTCCTGGGGTCAAACCGAGATCCCGCAACACCACAGTCCCCGGCGCAACTCCCAAAGTAGCTACACCCTCCCGCTACTTTCCCACTCCTTGCGTACAACTACCTACCTGGACTTTTCTAGCCATATGCAGCAAATTTTATAACTTTCCACGTAGGTTTAAACGCCATTTACACATTAAATTATTTAATTACTCAATCTGTCAAAATTAGGGCCATAAGGCTCTCTCTTACGTGTAACCTGGCGTTATACACTATTGGCCATTGAAATTGCTACACCACGAAGATGACGTGCTACAGACGCGAAATTTAACCTACAGGAAGAAGATGCTGTCATATGCAAATGATTAGCTTTTCAGAGCATTCACACAAGGTTGATGCCGGTGGCGACACCTACAACGTACTGACATGAGGAAAGTTCCCAACCGATTTCTCATACACAAACAACAGTTGACCGGCGTTGCCTGGTTCAAATGGCTCTCAGCACTATGCGACTTACCTTCTGAGGTCATCAGTCGCCTAGAACCTAACTAACCTAAGGACATCACACACATCCATGCCCGAGGCAGGGTTCGAAACTGCGACCGTAGCGGTCGCTCGGCTCCAGACTGTAGCACCTAGAACCGCGCGGCCACTCCGGCCGGCCGTTGTCTGGTGAAACG
The DNA here is from genome assembly GCF_023898315.1 of Schistocerca nitens. Lineage (NCBI taxonomy): Eukaryota > Metazoa > Arthropoda > Insecta > Orthoptera > Acrididae > Schistocerca > Schistocerca nitens. The sequence continues at coordinate 109,384,187 of NC_064614.1, read as the reverse complement.
TTGTTGTGATGCCTCGTGTAAGGCGCAGAAATGCGTACCATCACGTTTCCGACTTTGATAAAGGTCGGATTGTAGCCTTTCGCGATTGCGGTTTATCGTATCGCGACATTGCTGCTACGGTTGGCCGAGATCCAATGACTGTTACAGAATATGGAATCGGTGGATTCAGGAGGGTAATACGAAACGCCGTGCTGGATCCCAACGGCCTCGTATCACCAGCAGTCGAGATGACAGGCATCTTATCCGCATCGCTGTAACGGTTCGCGCAGCCACGTCTCTATCCCTGAGTCAACAGATGGGGACGTTTGCAAAATAACAACCATCTGCATAACAGTTCGACGACGTTTGCAGCAGCATGGACTATCAGCTCGGAGACCATGGCTGTGGTTACCTTTGACGCTGCATCACAGACAAGAGTGCCTGCGATGGTGTACTCAACGACAAACCTGGCTGCACGAATAGCAAAACGTAATTTTTTCCGATGAATCCAGGTTCTGTTTACAGCATCATGATGGTCGCATCCGTGTTTGGCGACACTGCAGTGAACGCACATCGGAAGCGTGTATTCGTCATCGCCATACTGGCGTATCACCCCGCGTGATGGTATGGGGTGCCATTGGTTACTCGTCTCGGTCCCCTCTTGTTCGCATTGACGGCACTTTGAACAGTGAACGTTACATTTCAGATGTGTTACGACCCGTGGCTCTACCCTTCATTCGATCCCTGCGAAACCCTACATTTCAGCAGGATAATGCACGACCACATGTTGCAGGTTCTTTACGGGCCTATCTGGATACAGAAAATGTTCGACTGCTGCCCTGGCTAGTACATTCGCCAGATCTCTCACCAATTGTAAACGTCTGGTCAATGGTAGCCGAGCAACTGGCTCGTCACAATACGTCAGTCACTACTCTTGATGAACTGTGGCATCGTGTTGAAGCTGCATGGGCAGGTGTACCTGTACACGCCATCCAAGCTGTGTTTGACTCAATGCCCAGGCGTATCAAGGCCGTTATTACAGCCAGAGGTGGTTGTTGTGGGTACTGATTTCTCAGGATCTCTGCACCCAAATTGCGTGAAAATGTAATAACATCTTAATTCTAGTATAATTAATTTCTCCAATGAATATCCGTTTGTCATCTGCATTTCTTCTTGGTGTAGCGATTTTAATGGCCAGTAGTGTAGATACACTATAATTGTATCTGACTGGGACGGAAATCGGTAGATGGAGATGTGGTGTACATGAGGAGGCTGATCACAGTTTCAGAAAAATTGCACGATTCATTCAAGGTGAACAGCTTCGCAAATTGAGAAAGTCAACAATGTGTCAGTCGGCGTGTATGGCCCTTATGCAAACTGTTATTCAGTTTGACAATGATTGACAGAAATAGTTCAGATGGCTCTGAGTACTATGGGGCTTAAGTACTGAGGTCATCAGTCCCCTAGAACTTAGAACTACTTAAACCTAACCAACCTAAGAACATCACACACATCCATGCCCGAGGCAGGATTCGAACCTGCGACAGTAGCGGTCGCGCGGTTCCAGACTGTAGCGCCTAGAACCGCTCGGTCAAATGATTGATAGAGTGCTTGGGTGTACTCTTGATGGATATCGCGACGGATTCTGTCCAACTGGCGCGTTAAATCGTCAAAATCCCGAGCATGTTGCAGCGTCCTTCCAGAAATGCTCCGGACGTTCTCCAATGGGGTGAGGTCCGGCGACCTTCTTGGCCAAGGTAGCATATGAATAGCACGAAGAGAAGCAGCAGATACTATCGCCTTGTGCAGGTGGACGTTATCCTGCTGAAATGTAAGCCAAGGATGGCTAATCATCGAGGGTCAGTTAGAAGCGGGATTCAGCATTGAAGACAATTTTACTCCAGTCAATGAGATTCCAGGTCGAAAGCGTGGCTGGAGATGCCCCGGACAGCGGTGGATGCAGGAGTGATGGTCTGGGGCGCCATTTGGTTTTACAGCATGATGGCTTTGGTGGGTGTAATCCGCGGCCACTTTACAGAACAGCTGTCCGTAGGCTATATTCTACGCCCCGTTTTGCTGCCGTCGCGGGCTTACATTTCAGTAAGGCATTGGCCGACCGCAAACGGTGAGAGTCTTCACTGCGTCTTCGTAACTGCCAAACCTTGGCCTGCAAGTTACCGGATATCTTCCCAACTGAGAATGTTTGGAGCATTGTGGGAAAGACTCTGCAAGCACCTCTGGATTTTGGTGCTCTAACGGACCCATTGATCACAATTTCGCAAGATAACCATCAGCAGGGTATTCAAAAACTCTGTCAATCAGTGACAAGCCGAATAACTGCTTTCTTAAGGGTCAGAGGCGGACAAACACGTTACACACTTTGTGAAGATCTTTCTCTTGAATACATCAGGCACCGTTTCTGAAATTTTAATCATTTGTTTGCTGGACATGAAAATTACTGCAACAATCTTCCTACCGGCATGCTTACTTCGCTATTATTCTGTATTAATTGAAAGCAAAACGAGCCACATTACTGTTAATAATATAACTGGAGGTCTACCGATGCCCATTACATTCGCATACTTCTTTCGTGGTGCTTCCTTTTCTCTCTTAGAGTGTATTTTACACTACGAATATTTCAGTAAGTATTTTATGCTACATTTAGAAAATTGAGATTGGTACGGTACAGATTATAAAGAATGTGCGACTGCCGCTCTGGCCGAGCGGTTCTAGGCGCTTCAGTCCGGAATCGCACTGCTGCTACGGTCGCCGGTTCGAATCCAGCCTCGGGCATGAATGTGTGTGATGTCCTTAGGTTAGTATATTTAAGTAGTTCTAAGTCTAGGGCACTGATGGCCTCAGATGTTAAGTGCCATAGTGCTTAGAGTCATTTGAACCATTTGAAAAAAGAACGCACACACACACACACGCACACACACACACACACACACACACACACAACAACAACAACAACAACAACACACACGCGCGCGCGCATTCAACGTTCACAGTTTATTTGCTAACACGAAAATTACAGCAACGTATAGGAATTCAGGTAACACGGGGTTTTAGTTATGAGTCTTAGCCGCAGTGGGAATGTGACAAATGGGTGGAGAAGGGGGAAATGGTAACGTGATAGCAAAACAGTTAAAGAATACAAGAGATAAAATGGTGGCTTGACTCATAGAGAAAGGAGAAAAGAAAGGAGCATACCTCGGGAGAAGATAGAAGCATTGACTTTACTACTTGACAGAGGGGAAATTGGTCTTATATTACAATTTCTGAGGAAACGTTATGAGGGTGAAAAAAGGAAGTGCTACCATTTCTCCTTAAAAGCAACGAGGCACTGAATTGTGTGGGCCATCAACCAGGGGGTGGGGTTCGAAGAATTGATATGGTCATATCGACGCAAGTAATTTTACTGTATAAGGCTGTTTTTTTAAGCTTAAACAAACACTGTACTTCATAGGCGATTAATTAATTTCGTGCCCTTGGGAATTATCAATCACCACACAAAAATTTCTTTACGTATTTCCGTTTGTCAGTTTTATGACCCACACTGTAGGGTGGAAAGATCAACATGTAATGGAGTTTCACAGACTCATCAAATCACACAATATCGATAAAGCTACATGTAAGGTTATCTATATGGGACGAAAAAGTGGAAACATATACAGAGTGTTACCAGACGTATCTACTGGTGAACAGCATATTTATGCTTTAATTTAAAAAAAAAAGCGATTCGTCGTGCTGTTGTCTTCTGGAAACAGCTCTGTCCACAACTACGGTAATTTTACGCGCTAATTTACCGTAAATGCTTAACATGGAATCAAATAAATGTGACACGTGATGTTTATCGATGTGTAATCCAATTCGCATGCAAATACACAGAGATAGAGAGAACGCAAAAGAGACGAGGGAAAATGAAAGAACGAAATGAGGGGGTAGGTTAGCGACTGCTGCACAATGTAATGTTCAAAATAAATCACTCTGAACTAGTATGACAAAATGCACGACGAAATGTACCCGTATGTTCCTAGTGTCGGAAAATAATGTTGTCTGCGCTTGGCAAAGTGCTCTTTAATTGTGGAATTTTTTTTTTTTTTTTGCGCGTGCTAGTAGCTGTAATTAATTGTCAGGTTTGAATTCGAGCAGGATGGAGAAAAAACGTGCCAGAAGTCACATATTAAACATCGTGTTGTCAGCAGCAGCTGGAATCAGCTCGGGGAAAAAATGCGACACACCAGGGAGAGAAGGGTGTTTGGTGGCTGTAATACGCAGAGCTCGCACGCATTAGAATTGTCAGTTTTAATTTAGGCTCTCTGAAGTCTGCGGAAGGGATTCTTTTATTTCCTTGAGTGACGAAAGGAAAAAAAAAACAGTAGAAAAGCAGTAAATGAATGTCGCTATAACCTGAAGTGGACCATACACTGGCGATAAAACGTACATTTAGTTTGAAACGTTCACTGTTGCATACCGATGCCCATAAAATTTATATCGCACCTGTAAAGGAAGGAAGTTAATACACACGTTATTGCAGTTTCATATTTACTAAGCAACCAAGTTCTAAAGTCTGGGTGATTTTAAAAAACTTCGAATACGAATCTGACAACTACATTTTTAATTTAAAATCAACGTCAAATTTGTTGTGACAATTCAACATGTTTGCAGCCACCTGTAAGGTTTAAACTACACAGAGACAAATTACAGGGAATGAGAATTAATCTGCTACTTTGCTGAAACCAGATTGAAAATGTAAGAGTCGGAGGACGTGAAAGGGAGGCATTAATTGAGATTGAAGCGAGGCATGATTATCACCTACGTTATTCAATTTCATGTTACTCAATCCGTTTATAGAGCAAGCAACAAAGGTAACTAAGAAAAAGCCGGAAAAGGAATTAAAAACTTTAAGGTTCGCCGACGACATTTTACTTCTGCGGGAGACTCAAAAGACTTAGAAGATCATTTGAACTATATCAATAGTGATATAAAGAAAGGATATGATACGAACGTCAATAAAAGTAAATCACTAATAGAATGCATTTGATTTAAGTCAGATGAGGCTACGTGATAAGTGGTTATGATATGAACATCAGTAAAAGTAAAACAAGACTAATACCCTGTATTTAAGTCAGACAATGTTGACACCACACAGAAAGGAATAAACGAGCTTAGCTATACTGATGAGCCAAAATATTGTCCTCCTGCGTAATAGCTTGTTTGTCCGCCTTTGGAATGAAATACACGACTAATTCTGCGTATCAGGGATCCGACAACACGTTGGCGTATTTGGGATTCGCCACTTCGGCGGCTTGCGTGTCGATGGGGATGAAATGATGATGATTAGGACAACACAACACCGACCCAGCCGGGAATCGAACCCGGGACCTTACGATTGACAGTCTGTCGCGCTGACCACCAGCTACCGGGCAGCTGATTTATGTACACGGGTGATGGTGCCCGATAGCGACACAGATGGGTTTCATTCACGTCAGCAGATCTGGTCGCCGAGACATCAACGTGAGATCACTATAATGCTCCTGAAACGACTGTAGCACAGTTCTGGCTCCTAGACACGTCGCGTGGGGTAGCCTTGCGTCTGGGTTGTCTTGTCACGGTTCTCGCGGCTCCCCCCGTTGGAGGATCGAGTCGTCCCTCGGGCATGTGTGTGTTTGTTGTCCTTAGTGTAAGTTAGTTTACGTTACATTAAGTAGTGAGTAAGCCTAGGGACCGATGACCTCAGCAATTTGGTCCCATAGTCCTTACCACAAATTTCCGATTTCTTCCGAGACACGGACAATTATACTGCTGAAAGATGACATCACCATTGGGGAAGGCATCAGGCAGGAGGGGGTGCAGGTGGTTCGCAGCTGTCAGCTGTCTTCGATAACTACCACAGGTCCCATGCAAGCGCAGGAGGATGTCTCTCACAGCATAATACTGCTCCCACCTGCCCGCGGCCGTGGCGAGCTGCACGTTCCGAGCCATCATTCGCCTCGATGACGGCGTTTGTGGAGACGATCAGCGACTTAGCGTAGCAAACATGTGATTAACCCGATGAGCCGACACGTTTCCATTGATCGACGGTCGAATCCCGATCGTCCCACTGAAATCGTAATTGATGTTATCGTTGAGTCGATATGTGAACACTCAGGGGCAGTCTTGCTCCGGTACACTTGAGCGTCCACCTGTATTGTGCTCTTTCGGCAGAGATGCCACACATCTCCATCTACCCTCCTTTAAAGGTCAGACAAGACTCCCAACCCTTCGTTCTGTGAAGAGTCGTGGACTCTAGTCATTTAACGCCTACTGGTAGTCTCACTGTCTTTTTACCTCTTTAAGCAGATGCTCACGAAAGTAGCACTTGAACATTCGTCCAACTTCGCCGGTTTCGAGCTGCTCGTTCACAGGCACTGTGTAATAATAATCTGCCATTTGTGAACGTCGCTTACCGCAGTGGATTTCCCCGGTTGCATGCCATATCTTCGCTAAGGTTCTCCGCTTACACACTTTTGTTATCGCGTCACGTGCCCGATATGCTACCAGGCGACATCCAGCGTCGCGGTAGCGAGTGGTCATAATGTTTTGGCTTAACGGTGTACACCAATAACCCATATTCGTTCATCTTTGATTCAGTACGGGAATCTGAAAACCTATTGCAGAGAACAATTTTTTGCATCTACTTTGCAATTCACAATTAAGTGTCTGGCAGAGGATCCGCAGGAACACTTTCAGACTATATCTCGAGCGTTCCACCCTCGAATAGCACGTGTGGACAAAATGAAGACCTAAATCTCTCCGTGCGAGCTCTGACTTTTCTTATTTTATTACGATGATCATTTCACCATTTGTAGGTGCTAGAAAACAAAATATTTTCGCATTCGGAGGAGAAAGTTGGTAACTGAAATTTTGCGAAAAAATCTCCCCACATCAAAAACGCCTCTGTTTTAATGATTGTTATTTCAACTCACGTATCACCCTCTCCTCTGTTTCGCAGTAATACAAAACGGCCAACACTTCTTTGGACTTTTTCGATGTCCGTCAATTCTATTTGATAAGGATCCCAAACCACGCAACAATACTCTCAAAGAGGACGGGCAAAGATAATGGAGACAGTATCTTTAGTAAATGTATTGCATCTTTTAGGTGTTCTGCCAATAAAAATCAGTCTTTGTTTCGCGTACCCCACAAAATTTGCTGTGTGATTGTTTCAATTTAAGTTATTCGTAATAGTAATCCCTAGGAATTTAGCTGAATCGACAACCTTTAAACTTTTTGTTGTTTAGGGTCAACTGCCAATTTGCGCATCATAGTGATATCTTGTCTAAATCATCTTGAAATTTGTATTAATCTTTTGATGACGTTTTTGGTTGTTAAATGACAATGTCATCTGCAAACAACGTAAAAGGTGTGGTTACATTGTATTCCGGATATTTTATGTACACTGACGGGAAAAAAATCGTAGAGTAATAAAATTTCCGAAATACGTTTGTCTTGATAACATATTTAAGTGATTAACATTGCAAGATCACAGGTTAATGCAAGCGAGAGGTAAGCCATTTCAAATGTGAAATGCTAGTACATTAATAGCCGGAGTAGCCGCCAGAATTTTGAATGCAAGCGTGCAAACGTGCACGCATTGTTTTGTACACGTGCCCGATGCCACTTTGTGGGATGGTGTTCGATGCCTGTTGCACTTGGGCACACAGTACAGGGATGGTCAATGCTTTTAGTGGGTGACGGTGGAGTTGTCATGCTATTATGTACCATAAGTGCTCTATTGGAGACAGATCTGGTGATCGAGCAGGTCAAGGCAGTGTGTCGATGCTTTGTAGTGCATGTTGCGTTACAACAGCGGTATGGGGGCGAGCTTTATCCTGTTGAAAAACACCCCCAGCAATGCTGTTTATGAATGGCAGCTCAACAAATCGAATCACCAGACTGACGTACAGATTTGCAGTCAAGATGCATGGGATAATCACGAGAGAGCTCCTGCTGCGATACGAAATCTCGCGCCAAACCGTATCTCCGGGTGTAGGTTTAGTGTGTCTAGCACGCGGACAGGTTAATTGCAGGCCCTCACTTAGCCTCCTGCTCCTGAGCAACACAAGGCCATCATTGGAATGGAGGCAGAACCAGGTTTCATTATAAAACGTCATAGATCTTCACCCTGCCCTACAATGAGATCTCGCATATCACCACTGAATTTTGAAATGGCGGCGGTTTGAGATCAGTGGAACGCACGCTACAGCGCGTCTGGTTCGGTGCTGTCCTTGAAGTACCTGTTTTTAGAACAGTTCGTTGCGTTACTGTGGTACCAACTGCTGCTAAAATTGCTGTTGCAGATGCAGTACGACGCGCCAGAGCCATACGACGAACGCGATGGTCTTCACTCTCTGGAGTCGTACATGGACGTTCGGAGCCCTGTCTTCTTGCGACCGTACATTCCAGTCACCACCGGTGCCAGCAATCATGTACAGTGGCTACATTCCTGCCAAGTCTCTCTGCAATATGGCAGAAGGAACACCGAGTTTCCCGTAGCCATTTTACACGACCTCGTTCAGACTCAGTGAGGTGTCGATAGTGATGTCTTTGTCGCCTTAAGTGCGTCCTTGACTAACATCAACTCACCACGTCCAATGTCTCATGACACCTACAGCTTATATCTATTCTTCTCGGTGTAGCAATTTTAATGGCCAGTTGTGTACCATTTTTTTCGGGGTATTCCACAATGTTCGAACACAGTATGTGTTTGAAAATCTTGCTGAAAATTTATATCAGTGATGGTATTGCAATGCCTGTGCCTGTGTTATTCATAATAATACAGGCACTGCAATGTCTTATTTGTCCGACGACAGAAGGCAAGCGACAATCAAGTAAAATGTCTCCCCTGTAGGGGAATATACATAATGTATAAATGACTGCGGTTGTAAACACTTGTTTGATGACATGGAAATTTGGTCTATCCGTGAATCGTGCTCGGGTAGCCAAATGGTAAGGCGACCGCTCGGTCCGGCACAAATTTTCATCATCGTCATTCCATTATACTACTGATCCTTGTCCATATTCGTAACTGTGAAAACATTTCATGCCTGTCGGGTCAATTTAGAGAACCTCTATTCAAAGAAGACTGTCTGACCGTTATAGTGCCATCGTCGTATACCTCCCTCAGCGATCGTGAGAATAAGGTAAGATACATTTCAGTCATGCACGTACCTACCGCCATGCACTGTGTAACGACTTACGGAGTATATAGCATGTAACAGAAAGATATAGCCAGCGTTTCGGGGAACATTCTTCACAGACAGAAGAAATAAAATGTGTTACGCCGACATCGGTCAGGAAACACTTTATTTCCATGTTAAAGCCCATTTTCTATTTCTCTCCATGGACAAGAGGTATGTATAACACTTAACAAACAGAACGCAAAAAGCTGTGCAGAATAATTCGAACGATGTTGGAAGGAGAAAACAACTTAAGTGGCAACGGAGAAATCGCAAATGGAATCCCACAAGGATCCGTTTTGGGTCCATTGCTATTTTTTAATGTGACCTATTGAGCATCTCACGAAACTGTGCAATCATGTCACCAACAACAATTTTATGGCAACTGTTTGTTAGGGCCTCACGTACTTCCACCAAGGCTCAACGGAGAAACTTGTCATGCTTTCTTAGAGAGTCCCTATACAAATGTGACAAAACATTTACTTCATGCACGATAGAGGTCCTCCTTATTTCAGATTTCAGTGTTATTGTTGGTAGACTGATAAGTAACAGATTCCACGACGTAAGGATGGGTAAAAGTGGACCAGTTTGTTGACTGCAACGTTCTTCGGACGTAAACTTACTACCCTTTTATTTATGAAGAGATGTGAAGATACTGTGTACGGAACACCGGTACGACGTGTGCGGAGTCTTGATTCCCATGTTGTGGAAGGCAATGAAGCAATCAGGGTACATCAGCGCATCAGGGATTCAATATGACGGCGCGACGATGCATGTATCCTTGCTAACGGAGGGAATTTTGGATATTTTACTTTGGAAAATATCTCATACTGTGCTGATACGTTATTTCCTGTGTGTTTCGCATGACTGATGTGTTGAAAATGCGTAGAAAGTGAGATGTAACATGAAAATAAAGCAATGATTATAAAGAATCCCCCTCGATTGCAAATAGAAACCGGATCTTGACCTAGGTTTCGGCGCGGATAACCACGCCTTCTTCGGAACACACTGAAACTACAAATTGCTTAAAGAGGCATTGTCCAACATTAATAAGGAACGGCCAAAAGTGCAAAAGACTCGCGTAAAATGGAAAATAAACGGTACGTGTGTACCGTGTCAATAGCTGTACTTAGCTCAAACGTCAGAAGTGTGCTTATCCCCCAGGCAAAGTTCGGTGGGCTGCGAGCTCTCAGGTAAACTGAGGTGGCGCCGGCAGGTAGGCTGTGAGAGTGTCAGAAAGGAACGCGCATGCGCAAATTGAGAAATCGTCTTCTTCCATGTGATTGTCATAAAATGTGTTACGAAAGTGATCCAATGACCGGGTGAAAGTCGCAGGAAGTTAATGCGTGTGTATGTATAAAATGTTCTAGCTCGAGGACGATTTTATAGACTTATAGAACGTGGATAGGCTGAAACTATGTATGTGGGATCGCAAATTCTACGGATGGTCAAAACGCATGCACGCAGGACAGACTAAATACCATCAGCTAGAAGCATGCTAAAAATATGGGGGATGAATAACCCATTTTTCAATTACTTCGGGTCAGTGATAGTATTTGATGGCTACGCTTGGATAAGCGTGTAAAGTTACTAAATTAAATTCTAAGCGCTATGGATCAAAAAAGGTCAAATTAGTATGACAGGCGTAATGTAATTGCGTGAAAGGACGCACAACGTCGCCTTCATTGCCCTTAATATCTAATGATCGACAGAGGTCATTTTGAATAGTGCTATCGGATATGTACCAAAACAGTGTAAAAAGAAGCTAAAGCTAAACTAGTTTCTCAAAATCAGGTACTTGAGGAGCTGAACCATGAAGCTTAATCAAGTGAGGTCTGAGAACGCATATAGCGTGGAACAGACATACTACCTTTATGTTCTAATAGCTGTTGACGTGAAAGGTCAAATAATGTAACGGGCTTAATATACATGCGTGAAAGGACGTACAACGTCGCTTTCATCGCCCTTATTACCTGTTGACCGACAGAGTTCAAAGTGATTAGTGCTATCAGGTGCTGCCAAAAATAAAGCGTTTCCGGACCAATGTCCAGCCGGCCAGAGTGGCCGAGCGGTTCTAGGCGCTACAGTCTGGAACCGAGCGACCGCTACGGTCGCTGGTTCGAATCCTGCCTCGGGCATGGATGTGTGTGATGTCCTTAGGTTAGTTAGGTTTAAGTAGTTCTAAGTTCTAGGGGACTGATGACCTTAGACGTTAAGTCCCATAGTGCTCAGAGCCATTTGAACCATTTTGAACCAATGTCCAGATAATATATTTTCTTCCTCTAAATGTTGAGCAATGTTTCCTGAAAGTCTGGCCATACATGTAGATGCAGGGGCATGCCCAGTGGATCTCGGTAACTACGTTTGTTGGGTGACCACAGCAGCTGGCGAAATACATCTCGTACATAACCTCATGGCCATACATGTAGATGCAGGGGCATGCCCAGTGGATCTCGGTAACTACGTTTGTTGGGTGACCACAGCAGCTGGCGAAATACATCTCGTACATAACCTCATTTACATTCAAAATAATTAATTTTACCGCTATGTTTGTTCAGCGTTTCCTTCACCAATAACCGGCTCCAAAGAGCCGCATTTCATTTCCTTCCTCGACTGTAAAGCTCGCCTACGAGATCTGCGTACTCCTGACACGTCCCTCAATTTATCGGGACATACCGCACGAATCTTTTACTCCCTGCTTCTCATTTTTTTCCGCAAAAGCCTGCGCACAACCTAGAGTGGTTCGCCAAGTTTCTGATCTCGGCTCGGTTCTTTCTTCCTTATGAGGTAAAGCCTAATTCAGTTTCTACGCGCGCAGCAGAGTTTGGCGTAAACTAAGGAAGCGGGTCTGGCTGTGGCGGTGGCGGTAGGAGACTGGGGGAGGGGTAGAGGGAGGGGGAGGGGGAGGGGGGGAGACTCTCTCATTAGCCGCCACCAAGTACCGGCACTGCACGGCAGCGCTCCGCCCCTCATCTTTACCTTAATTAAGTCCAAATCAAATTACCATTCGGATTTCACGCTCATTAAAGGTTTCCGGGCGGAGAGAGCCGCGGGCTAGGTAGTCGCGGCAGCTCACGGGGCAGCAGTGCGAGTACCTCCAGGCTGCCTTACCTCACCGAGAGCCAGTTTTCACAAGAAGTTCAGTGCAGCGCCACGGAAAACATGTGAGCCGGCGTTATCGGCGTTCGCTGTTATAAAGGAGTGGCAGTCACAAAAGCACAGGTCTAAATATAAGTACACTGCTGTGCAACAAATAGAACGAGACAGATAACTCCTTTCATGCACGGTTGAAACAACAGACACTGTTGACGATCCACGACTGTACGAAATGCTCGAAATTAATTAGCTGAATGCGAATTGATTAAAATGGCTCTGAGCACTATGGGACTTAACATTTGAGGTCATCAGTCCCCTAGAACTTAGAACTACTTAAGCCTAACTAACCTAAGGACATCAGACACATCCATACAGCAGGCAGGATTCGAACCTGCGACCGTAGTGGTCACGCGGTTCCAGACTGAAGCGCCTATAACCGCTCGGCCACTCAGGCCGGCGCTAAATGGGTGAAATGCTGCTAAAAATTTATGGGTTCCTCATTGGACAGCAATCATAGAGCATCTTGTATCCTCGCATTGAAGCGTTTTTTTCCATCTCGAAAGATTTCAGTAGCTCAATTTCGCCTGCAGAGTCAATGGAAAGGTCCATTATTATGTTGTTTCCAATACATTAAGGTAGTAACTTTTAAGGATCTGGTATATATTCTGTAAGAGCAGATTTTTAGTAATTAATTTCTAATTCTTCGTAGCGACATGTTTCATGAAAAAAAAATCTTCTGAAGTTCATCCATGGATAATGGACACCAACTTTAACAAACTCTACTTCATAATAAGTAAACGACATATTAGAAATATAACTTGAATAGACACGAAGAGGGTAATGGGGGAAATAAACTGATGAGAAGAAGTGCGAAAATGTCGAAACTCCTATAGAGTTCGAAACGTAAGGTATTAAAAAGAATATTATCATGAATCAACGAAAAAAACACAAAACTGAAAAGAACTAAAAAGAAACGAGAACGAACTAGAGAAATCCTAATCATATCATCACGTACCTCTCAGCAAGACCGGCCATATAAAACACTCAAGGGTAGAGATAAAAACACAAAATCCTTCAATATTTATTCGGACGTAATTGAAAATCTGCCTCGTTACAATACCTTTTTTCCCTTTCTGATACCTACATTACGATTTCTGATGGAATAGCGGCCGGCTAAATGCGAATTCCTTAACATCAACTGTATTAGGTATAGATCTTCTACCCAATGGTGACACACGAAAATTTGTCCCAGACCGGGCCTCGAACGAGGATTTCCCATTAATCGCGACCGGTGGTCTTAATCACTTCGGCTATCATTGCACAATTGCCCCCGCCCCCCACTCCCACCCCCCCGACCGCCCCAAACTTCCCTCAGCTTCCTGTATCATGGTTCACTGAATTCATCACTTGTAGTCCGTTTAAAATTACTTGGTAGTTGACGTCAGTCTCTTGTCTCCACCGAACGAGATGGCGCGGTGGTTAGCACACGGCTCGTATTCGGGAGGACGACGGTTCAAACCTCCATCCGCCTATCCTGATTTAGATTTTCTGTAATTTAAATATCTTCAGGATTTCGCGGCCCTCTCAGCAACTGTATAAATATTAATTTTAATTTTAATAATCAACAGCCTCAGTTGCACCGTTTACCTAGAATTTAACTAGGTTTCAGACGGGATAACCAAACCTTCTTCAGAATAACACTAATTACCGTTTTGTCCATAGTGGACATCGTCAAGCTAAAACTAAAAATCCCAGTGGCTGCCGAATCGCGGTCGCGAAGTGGGGCCTAGGCAGTTCCAGATTAGTTTTACAGTCTGACGGTAATTTATGGATTTGTAGTTTTAGCTTGACGATGTCCATTGTGGACAAACAATTGATACTGTTATTCTGAAGAAGGTTGGGTTATCCCGACTGAAACCTAGGTAAATTCTAGGTAAACGGTGCAACTGTGGCTGTTGATTATTAGAATTAAAATTAATTTCTGTAATTTCCCTAAATCGCTTCAGGCAAATGCAGGGATGGTTTCTTCGAAAGGGCACAGCCAACTTCCTCCCCCATTTTTCCCTTATCCGATGGGACAGATGACCTCGCTGTTTGGTCCCCTCTCCCAGTCAACCAAAGAGCCGATCATTTGCCGTTACGGTGCTGCAACATAGGCCGCCGCTACCGTTCGGTTATGATAACACACTAACACATCAAGTCACTTCACAAAAGCTATTCACGTGTAACTCGGGAGTGGCCGCCTCGAGATATGTCGGAAATGAGAGATTCTCCGTCCACAGCTGATTATGTGTGACCAATGACTGAACTGCAGTAGGAGAAGCGTTTGTAAGTGTGATTTTAAACTCATGTCCTAAGCAAACCACAACCTTGTGATGTGTACTGTATCCGAGAAAGTGCTAGTCAACAATCTGCGGCTATTAAAGATAACATCTACGAGCAAAATCAAGACACACTAAGTTTAGTTTCACCCCTAAAAAAACTGTAATTTCTTGGCATTGTTAGTTAACTGAAACTGTCCTCTCACTGACCGCACGACCTGCCGCGTTACCAACCCATAGGCAGTCCTTGTTGGCACTAGGTTGCAGATTATAAACGACAAAAACCCATTTCAGACGAAGAAAGAATGATAGGTAGAAAAATAAGAAGAAATAAAGCCAATACGATGATGAAAATGACGCACCAAAGAATTAGAAATAAAAAATTACATTTAAACCAGTTAAGTGAATAAAAATGGTAAACTCTTTTGATTAGATTCAGAAATGAAAAAAAAATCACGACATTTGACTAGATTGGAAGCTACTGTTTTCACCATGGTAGGTTACTATGATAACCTACCATTCTTATATTTTTGACAGTGATTATCTTGTCGCAATGATGAATGCTGCCTATAAAACTCGGTTTAATGCAATGTCGTGCGAATCTTAACTGATGCAAGCCGATCTCTGTGACTGTGATAACCGCATACGTGACGTTCAATCGCGTCTTGTGCGAAAGCATCCAGTTGTGTTTAGCCACTTGTGTGTATAAAACGTGTGTGTTTCGTTAGCATCGTTATGTGTGTGTATGTTTTGTCTGTGGTGTGCTTATTATACATAATGAAATACGAAATAAAAGTGCTAGATCAAATGGTTTAAATGGCTCTGAGCACTATGGGACTTAAAATCTGAGGTCATCAGTCCCCTAGACTTAGAACTGCTTAAACCTAACTAACCTAAGGACATCACACACATCCATGCCCCAGGCAGGATTCGAACCTGCGACCGTAGCAGCCGCGTGGTTCCAGACTGAAGCGCCTAGAACCGCTCGGCCACAGCGGACAGTGCCAGAACCAAAGACACCAAGAAAGAAAAACGGACAAGGAACTGGAAGTCAACTAATTGACTATTTGTAGCAGTTCGGCATCGGCGAACGATTCGGGCGTGACGTTCGGCGCTCTGATTGTACGAAACCGGCTCCAAAGCTTGACTCGTCAGATATCGAGTAATTTTAATCAGACTATAGTGCTCCCGACATTTCTTGGGTTCCCAGAACATGGAGACGAGACAACGAAGAATCGAGACCAATGTTTTATCGTCGTTTGCCCGCTTACATACATTCTCCCAATTACGCGACTCCAAGGAATGGTTCAAATGGCTCTGAGCACTATGGGACTCAACATCTGTGGTCATAAGTCCCCTAGAACTTAGAACTACTTAAACCTAACTAACCTAAGGACATCACACTTATCCATGCCCGAGGCAGGATTCGAACCTGCGACCGTAGCAGTCACGCGGCTCCTGACTGAGCGCCTAGAACCGCTAGACCACCGCGGCCGGCTCCAAGGAATGTTGTGGGCGATAGGTTATACGTTCAGTTTACTATAATGGTGTAAATAGCGTGAAAGTTCGGATTTGTCCGAAGAGTGTGCACGGGCACCCGGAACAATTAAGGCGACCATTCGCGATTAGCAGGAAATCTGAGTTCGAGTCCCAGTGTGGCACAAATTTTCGTACTGGTTAGGAGATCTATATCTAATACAGTTGACGTCAAGAGATTGACATGCAGGGAATTAATTTCGAGACAGTCAAAGTAACATGACATATTAACTACTCGATAGCGATGACACAATTTGCTGCAGCATGTTGTGAAAGCTCTTCCAGTCGTGTACATAAAGCTCGAAGTCACATGGCTATAGAGCCCGATGGGGCTGGTACAGCACCACGAGGCAATTGAAGGGCCGGCAAGAGACAATGTGCGTGTGTTTATTACAACATGGCCCGGAGATAACATCTGGATGCCTTCACACGGGGAAGAATGGTCGGCAAAGTGGAAGAAGTCCGACGAGTGGCGAGTGGAGCTCAGGAGTTGTTTCAAGTGCGTGTGGAGGCGGGCACTGCTGCCCGAAGGGGTGTAAATGGTCGACCGCGGTCAACTATACCAGCAGATGATCGCCATGTTGTGCAAAAAGGGGCACAAGGCCAAAAACAGATGAAATTGCGAGCACATTAAACAGGACTGCAAGGCAAGCAGATTCACCCTCCATAATGGTACGGCGAATGGAAAAAGTATCTTTGCGTGACGACCAGTACGTTCTGTTCCGTTCACACCAGCACATCTGCGGCACCATTTGCGATGGTGCGAAGGATTGGGTTCCCGTTCTCTTCTCAGATGAGAGCAGATTCAGTCCGAGTAGTGATTTTGGACGTGCGCTCTCATGGCGAAAGGTGGGAAAACGCACCCAGAAGTATTGTCGAACATGATCGTTTTGACTGTCCAAGTGTTATGATGTGAGGAGGCGCGGACGTACTGACCTCCAAATCTACCGTAAACTAACTGTTCAGCGTTGGCATGGCATTTTACTGGCCCGCCTAGGTTGGCGGTCACGGGTAATGGTGTGTGTCGACGCATGGCTTGGTGGTGGCCAGCTTTGGCTGCTCCATGCTTGGCAGCAGACGCAGCGACTAATAGGCCAACAACAACCCACCATGAGAAATTAGATGGTGGGTCTTAAAACGAGCAGCAAGTTAATAGAGATTGTAGGGAACTTTTAATCCTCTCACACTATAGCCGCAACCTCGTATCCAGAAACTTCTAAACAATGGCTTGATAGGTTTCAAGAAGACGCGGAAATGAGGACCGCCGTTATTAACTGGATCTGCTTAGAGAGGGAGATCTTCTGTGCAGAACGGTTGGAGCAGCTAGTGGAATGCTAGGAAAGGTGTTTAGTGGTGAACGGTAATTGTGTAAAAAAGTGAGGTAGGTTTGTAGGAAATCAAAACCACCAATATAGTGGTTGTTTGTGGCGGCTCTTATTTCCCCCGTACACCTCTACATCTGCTAAATTAGAAGCCTGTCATGATGAACGCTTTCTTAATAACTGGAAATAAGGAATCACCTTTAGATAACCTGTCAGCAGCACTCACTGTTTCCTGTAAATAAATTTGTATTTCACAAGAACGATAATTTTTGATTCTGTGTTGGATATGCACGGTGGAAAGATATTTTTATATGTGGTACATTAATATGGATACACATCAATGAGTTGGTTGTTTTTCTCCTCGTTGAAGAGCCTTCCCACAAATGCTGCACAAACTTCACGACCTGATGTTTTCTGCACGGTCGTACTGCATCACTAAGTGGATTATGCCTGTTAATACAAACTGACGTTTTTACATCTCAACAGCTGATCTGCTACCCACGCGAAAACAAGCATTAACGGCTTGGTCTTGCCACATATACTTGGAGGTACTAATCAAGCTGAAAACATACGACTTGTAGAGGCTATAATTATTAGTCCGCAAATGTCTCTTAATATTTCAGTATAGCTGTCCGTGTTCTTCAACTAGTACTGCTGTTAAATATGAGAAGAGGTAGATCGTTTCGACAGTCACTTACATATAGTGGCGTAGCTGTGTATAGCAAGAGAAGGGAATTACTTTTGAAGGGTGCCACGTCCTGATTATAAAGGACCCGCCTACTTGGTTCAGTTAGTATTCCTCCGGTGATTGCCGGCTGTTCGCACGTTGCGATTTCGTCCACTAGCGACGGCTGTCGAAGCGATGGGGAGGGGTGTTGGTGGGGGGACGCACGTGCCTCAGTCGAAAATCGTATTCCCGCAGGGCGCTATCCCGGCTCCTGCACTGCTCATACATAAAAGATCATTTGACTTCGTTACTCGGCGGCTATTTACGAGGCGCCTGCAGATGAGTAATGAGGTCCTGGTCACGATAGCATCGACCTGTCCGCCGCTGCCTCGCCCGCTTTTCGCGAGATAGAGACCGACTCATCTCCGGCGCTACCAGAGTTTGTCGTTCCGAGAAACTTTCCAAGCGCCGCCGTATCGATACCGCGAGAAATTGGGGTAGTTTTTGAGACGCTTGCTTACTTCTTCACAACAGGAATGCAGCCGTGCTCCAAACTCGTATGCCATTCCGAGAGAGTTACAAATTGTTTTCCTGTGGGTATGATATTCGAAGAGTCAACACGATTCCGCAGAATTTTCTCCCTGCAAAATTATCCCTGAAAGTTGAAAATAACACTGAAGGACCTCCAAAGCACCGGCAGCAAACTTATTGCTACGGTTGCTCCAGCCACGAGAATGTAGGAATGTTTTTAATGTGTTGTAGCATCGATCAAGGCAATCTGCTGGGAGCAATATGTTCTCCCTTACGAAAAGCATTTGACGCAGCACCTCACCGACACTCATTAGCGAAAGTAAGATCACATGGGGTATCAAACGAAATTTGTAACCGAACTGAGGATTTCTTGGTACGGAGCACGCAGCATATTATCTTGGACTGAGAGACGTCAACAGATGTGGAAATAACTTCAGATGTGACACAGGAATGTGTTTCACTGTTGCGGCTTATCTTGCATACTAACGGCCTGGCAGGCAATACTCATAGTAAGCTTAGTCATTTTGCCTACGATGCAGCTATCTAAGATCAAATACTATCTTAAAAAAACGGCTGCATAAATGTTCAGTCAGATATTGATAGGTTTTGAAAGTGGCGCAAAGATCGGCAACTTCTCATTCTTCAGAAATGTATCGCAGCTCACTAAATGTAAAACTAATATCCTAAAGCCTCACTATCAAGGAATCACAACTGGAAGGAGTCAGCTCATAGGAAAACCTGGAGGCATGTGTTTGTGGGAGGTTGGAAATTAATGATCAATGCTGTAGATGACGACTGTACAGATTCTGTTACAAGTACAAAATTTCTAGGAATGAATACCGTTTCTCAGCTGGAGAGCTGTGAACATACAAAGATACCTGCAAACAAAATGTCATCAACATGTTATGCCCTTAGCGTCCTAACATGAGACTGTAACAATCAGTGTCTTTTAGTTGCATACTATTCATGTGTTCGTTCAGTTCTTAACTGTGGTACACTATTTTCAAACTGCAGAAAAGGGCCGTATGATTAAATAATATAACCAAAAAGAGTAGTAAAGCTCATTGAAAAGATGTGTACAAAACACTGAGGATTTTAACTGCACTGTGTAAGTAGATTTACCAGCCAGCTGTGTACATAAAAAATAACATTGATAATTAAACCACAATCAGCTCTGTCCACACCCATGGAACAAAATCTAGACTAAATTTACATTTACCAAAAATAGTAACCATAAATGTCAAAACAACATTGCCTACCAAGGAATAAAACTGTACAATAAAGTGCAAAAAAGGATTTAAAAAAAAGCAGCCAAAAAGTATATGTTAAGTAATATATCTTCTAAATTGAAGGATTTGTTTAGATAACACAGAGTGAGAGTTTGGTAAAAAATCTAACACAAATAATAAAACATTTATCATTCCGCATTAGACTTTCACACTATAGTTGGCGTTCTTTTCTTCTTTTCTGGAAATATTTACTCCCAGAGTTGTGCAATTTATAATACCAACACCTTACCTTCTTTCTCACTCGTGGTAGAGGGTTACTGACTCTGTTTTTCAGACTAGGAAATTTGAAGTTACACAAAATGGTCCTGACAGATGACAGTGTGTTCAGTGTTATGAAACACTATGTGTAGTGTGTGAATGTTATGTGCAGTGACTGGGAGTGGGAAATGAATGATCAGTGCAGCATTACCCTTTTACATCATTAAATAATTTATCTGTAAAACAATATTGTACACTAGGGATGAACCGAATGAGTTAGGACTGTTTTAAACACAGTGGTCTTGTATTCGGAAGACTGAAGGCTCCAATACTCATCCGGACACTCTAATTTAGTTTTTCAGTGATTTCCCTAAATTACTTCAGGCCAATTCCGCAATGGTTCCTACTATAACGCCACGGCTGACTAGCTGTCCCATTCTTGTCATACTAGACTCGTAAGTACTCGTATGTAAAGGTCTGTACCTATATGTGATTTACTTTATTTTTTGTTGTTCTTCAACTGTAATACCGAGACACGTCGAAAATCCTTGTATAAGACTGACGTACGGATGGGTAAAACCACTACTACTACGAATACTTCTATTAAAGCAGGTGGCAGACTTGGGTTAATTTTAGGAATACTGGGAAGATGGAATCAGCCTACGGAGGGTATTGCTCGAGTGGCCCATCCTAGAACACTGCTCAAGCGTGCGGGACTCATACCACGCAGAATTAACAGAGGATATTGGACGTATGCAGAGGGGGCAGCACGACTGGTCACCACGTTGTTCCACTCACGGGAGAGTTCCGCGGATCTGCTGAAAACCTGATTTGGCAGGTCTACGAAAATATCCCAGCAAGCATACATATAAGGCTTACGAAATCAAGTAGAGATCCAGGAATATCCAACACCTCTCCCTATATGGGGCACCAGCCTTGCCGCAGTGGATAAACCGGTTCCCGTCAGATCACCGATGTTAAGGTAAGCGCTGTTGGGCGTGGACGGCACAGGGATGGGTGACCGTCCGAGCCACCATACGCTGTTGCCTTTTTTCGGGGTGCACTCAGCCTCGTGATGCCAATTGAGGAGCTACTCGCCCGAACAGTAGTGGATCCGGTCACAGAAAACCATCATAAGGACCGGGAGAGCGGTGTACTGACCACACGCCCCTCCTATCCGCATCCTCAGCTCAGGATGATACGACGGTCGGATGGTCCCGATGGGCCACTTGTGGCCTGAAGACGGAGTGTTGTGCTCCCTATATGACTCTTGCAGGGACCGTAAAAACGAGATTAGTCTTATTACAAGTACGCACAGAGGCATTTAAACTGTCATTCTTCCCGCAAAAGGAACTGAATAAAACCCTAATATATAGTACACTGGGAAGTAACCTCTGCCTTGCACTTCACAGTAATTTGGAGCGTGTGGCTGTAGATTTAGATATTTGTCTCCTTTTTTTGTTTGTTTTACAAAAGCTGTGGAAGGATCAAATTAGTCTATTTGGTTTAAACGTAAGGAAATGTTAAGTATATTTACAAATGGCAGGTTTGTGAGCCATACATGGACATCAACAAAATAATCTGCTTTGCGTTCGTAAATATGTAAGTTACCTCAATTACAAGAGTTTTCACATTTTATCGCGATCACTGATAGTAAAGTTGTAAAATTTTTGCCCGATTAGTGCTTCGCTGAGAATTGTCATACATTCCAGCCCAATAAGGCACTATATGGGAACGGTAACATTGTGAAGAAAGGTTTAAAGTCAACTGGGCGTTTCTCATCTCTCATTGGCTGTCCTGTGAACGCCCTACATGGACGTGTTGACTTTTGAGGCCTGTAACTGGCTAGCATTTGAGAACGAAGGCTCTAGAACGGCCTGGCATGAAGAGTGAATGGGCTTGGAGGACGTATATGGCGTGAGCATGTGCTGTAAATAGTGAGTATTTTTATTATGTTTTATTTCTATCGTTTTCATTATTAATCAATGTGATTATCAGAACGAGTGGTACACAGGGTGTCTCTAATGCTAAATAAAATGAGACTTGGCATCGGTAAAAAAGTATCAACACTCACTGGTAATAACTAAGCAGCCTTTCAATAATTCGTAGAGATACTCATTGCAATTAAACTGAGTTCCATCACTGGACCTACTATCGTTTGGTACCTTCTGCATGAGGAACGCATGTACAAAGACTCAAGCAGAGTGGAAAGAACATTCGCGACTTGTATCTAAACCACCTGCAACGCCTGCGTGAAATGTCTGTGTATCAAAACCAGCCTACATCATTTGTTTTCGGCAGTAATGACGAGTAGAATCGTTGCAAATTATCAGTAGTGTTTCACAAATACGTCCAGTATTATGTAACACAAGCAAGTGTATTAATAGTGTCTTCCAATGTTTTATCTACTAGAAATGCCTCAAAAATTTTTTAAAGACCGAGAAGCTGATTATGCTGTGGTGAGCAGGAAGATGCCGCCGCTGAGTGAGTGTAGGAGGATACGAGATGACTGAGACAAAATTCTGGCTGGCGTGATGAACGGTAATTGAATCGAAATTAATAAGAAAATTAATCCCGTAATTAATTCAAATACAGCGTTAGTGATGATTTGCTTGACACAGACACGTTGATTAAGCCTAACGTTGCAAAGTGGTGTGGAGTGGATCGATCACATGTGGACGGTAGTAAGGCAGGCAAATGGTCCACATGTACATCTACATCCAGATGGATACTCTGCAAACCACATTTAACTGCCTGGCAGAGGGTTCATCGAACCATCTTCACAATAATTCTCTATTATTCCAGCCTCGAACAGTGAGTGGAAAAAAAACGATCCCCTGTATCTTTCCGTGCGAGCTCTGATTTCCCTCACTTTATTATGATGATCGTTTCTCTCTGTGTCGGTCGGCGTCAACAAAATATTTTCACATTCAGAGGAGAAAGTTGGTGATTTAAATTTCGTGAGAAGATTCCGCCGCAGCGAAAAACACCTTTTTTTAATGGTATCCATCACAACTCCTTTATCAGTACGGTTTATTGGGAGAATTTTGGGAAAGTGTGGTTCATCTGTAAAGAAGAGCGTGGTTATAACACTAGTGCAATCCATTATTGAGTACTGCCCGAGTTTCTGGGATCCCCACCGGGTCGGATGTAAAGAAGACATCGAAGAAATTCAGAGGTGTGCTGTTACAATTTTTTAACCGTGATTTTAATCAAAATGGGGGTAAAACTTTGGAAACTTGTGGCAAGATCCTATGGGAGCATTTGAAGTAGAATGCAGAACGATTGTACTGCCACCAACGGACATTTCGCACAAAGTCTACGAAGATAATACATGGAAAATTAGGACTCCTACGGGTAGGTGGGTAGATCACGTAACTGATGAGGAGGTATTGAATAGGATTGGGGAGAAGAGAAGTTTGTGGCACAACTTGACTAGAAGAAGGGATCGGTTGGTAGGACATGTTTTGAGGCATCAAGGGATCACAAATTTAGCATTGGAGGGCAGCGTGGAGGGTAAAAATCGTAGAGGGAGACCAAGAGATGAATACACTAAGCAGATTCAGAAGGATGTAGGTTGCAGTAGGTACTGGGAGATGAAGAAGCTTGCACAGGATAGAGTAGCATGGAGAGCTGCATCAAACCAGTCTCAGGACTGAAGACTACAACAACACGGAGGCATACATACAGTCGTTTTCCTTCGGTCTATTTGCGGAGGGAATAAGAAAGGAAATGACCAGTAGTGGTCCAAAATACCCATCACCACGCACCTGAAGGTTGCTTGCGGAGTATGTATGCAGATATAGGGGTGAGAATGTGATAGATCAGCAGGTGTTCCTTTAACACTGAGACAGCGTATCTTGCAGGCAGCGTATACTTCGCGCGAGTAGAAGCAGCCCTGCGACCTTTGCTCAGAAAGAAGGCAGACGGTCTGTTCCGTATCCGATGGCAATGGTCGGAGTTCGGTCCGTATGCTCTCCTTGATTTTCGCAGCGCAGGAGGTGAACAAGGTGGAGTCTCTGCTTTCGGCGCCGAAATCGTTCCTTTCTCGTCGCAGGTCGGCAAGCCTAACCTAGGGTTGGACCGTATTCTGCTGCCTGCCGATATCAGCAAGGCGATCGCATAGGTCAATAGGGAATTTCAGTTTCGGAGCAAACTACGCACGAACCGCAGTGGCCGTTCTTTTTTTCTTATTCCACATTATCACGACATTTCTTTACAGAAACAATGTAGATTTTCAACATATTACACTGAAGCGCCAAAGAAACTCTTATAGGCCTGCGTATGCAAATATAGATATACATAAACAGGCAGAATACGGCGCCGCGGTCGGCGACGCCTATAAAAGACAACAAGCGTCTGGCGCAGTTGTCAGATTGAATACTACTCATTGTTTCTTCCTTTTGTTTGTAATTACTTCGTTGTTATTAAAAGAAATGCTGTGATGGCGAACCTTTATTATTGCATATTAAATATACGTACTGCACTTGACTATTGCTCAAATGAAATGCTTTTATTAGTTGCAACACATACAGACTGAAATAATTACTTGTATGTGATCACATACACTCCTGGAAATTGAAATAAGAACACCGTGAATTCATTGTCCCAGGAAGGGGAAACTTTATTGACACATTCCTGGGGTCAGATACATCACATGATCACACTGACAGAACCACAGCCACATAGACACAGGCAACAGAGCATGCACAATGTCGGCACTAGTACAGTGTATATCCACCTTTCGCAGCAATGCAGGCTGCTATTCTCCCATGGAGACGATCGTAGAGATGCTGGATGTAGTCCTGTGGAACGGCTTGCCATGCCATTTCCACCTGGCGCCTCAGTTTGACCAGCGTTCGTGCTGGACGTGCAGACCGAGTGAGACGACGCTTCATCCAGTCCCAAACATGCTCAATGGGGGACAGATCCGGAGATCTTGCTGGCCAGGGTAGTTGACTTACACCTTCTAGAGCACGTTGGGTGGCACGGGATACATGCGGACGTGCATTGTCCTGTTGGAACAGCAAGTTCCCTTGCCGGTCTAGGAATGGTAGAACGATGGGTTCGATGACGGTTTGGATGTACCGTGCACTATTCAGTGTCCCCTCGACGATCACCGGTGGTGTACGGCCAGTGTAGGAGATCGCTCCCCACACCCTGATGCCGGGTGTTGGCCCTGTGTGCCTCGGTCGTATGCAGTCCTGATTGTGGCGCTCACCTGCACGGCGCCAAACACACATACGACCATCATTGGCACCAAGGCAGAAGCGACTCTCATCGCTGAAGACGACACGTCTCCATTCGTCCCTCCATTCACGCCTGTCGCGACACCACTGGAGGCGGGCTGCACGATGTTGGGGCGTGAGCGGAAGACGGCCTAACGGTGTGCGGGACCGTAGCCCAGCTTCATGGAGACGGTTGCGAATGGTCCTCGCCGATACCCCAGGAGCAACAGTGTCCCTAATTTGCTGGGAAGTGGCGGTGCGGTCCCCTACGGCACTGCGTAGGATCCTACGGTCTTGGCGTGCATCCGTGCGTCGCTACGGTCCGGTCCCAGGTCGACGGGCACGTGCACCTTCCGCCGACCACTGGCGACAACATCGATGTACTGTGGAGACCCCACGCCCCACGTGTTGAGCAATTCGGCGGTACGTCCACCCGGCCTCCCGCATGCCCACTATACGCCCTCGCTCAAAGTCCGTCAACTGCACATACGGTTCACGTCCACGCTGTCGCGGCATGCTACCAGTGTTAAAGACTGCGATGGAGCTCCGTATGCCACGGCAAACTGGCTGACACTGACGGCGGCGGTGCACAAATGCTGCGCAGCTAGCGCCATTCGACGGCCAACACCGCGGTTCCTGGTGTGTCCGCTGTGCCGTGCGTGTGATCATTGCTTGTTCAGCCCTCTCGCAGTGTCCGGAGCAAGTATGGTGGGTCTGACACACCGGTATCAATGTGTTCTTTTTTCCATTTCCAGGAGTGTATATCGCATAATTCAGATATAAATTGGTATCAGGAGCTGTTGTAAATGTGTTGACTACCCCTCCTCCCTTCCCCTTCTCCAATCCCCCCTCCCCACCACTTTTCCGTATCTATCGCCAGATATGTTTCAGTGGGACGCATGTTAAATACCAAGACGACAGTCAAACTAGTCCTATATTTTGACGGGCTCATCTAGTTACCCTGCATTCTCTGTTGTTGCTAAGCGGAAATTTTGTTAAGAGGAGACACGTAGAGAAAGAATTTAGCGACCCGCCCTACTGCAGATTAAAACTACATCCCGTCACATCACGCTTGGTACAATACGAGATACGAGGGAGAATAAACGATTTACTTCTGTTCTGACTATGAACCTGCTTGACGTCAAAACGAAAGATTCTCGGGTAGTACCGAAAACACTCCATCCCTGTGGTCAGTACTTAAATTTTCGGAGCTTTCCAGCTGACTCAGATTCCCGCAAAAAATTAACGTCCAGCTCCTCATAAAATTAGGTAAATGTTTTGAGCTAAGGTTTGGGATGTGAAAACATGGCTGCGTCTATCTGCTGACAGCAGTGAGTCTGAAAGCCTAGAGGCGGTTTTATCTAGCGTCAGATGTTGTTGTTGTTGATGATGATAATGATAATAAGCATTCCGGGTGATCAGGATTCCAATTCGTTTAGAAAAACGCAATTTGTTTTACTGTAGTTAAAAAAAAAATCTCATGCTTCAGTGTGAGCGCTGGGACTGTTCCTTCAATAAGTTTAGACGATTCTCATGCTTGAGTTACTGAACTCCAATGACGTCGTCGTGGATGAAATGCTAGACGCGAAGCTATCTTCCTTGTTTCATTTCTTCTTATGTAGCCTGTCGATGAACTGCAGCACTTTGGAAAGGAAAAAAAAAACCTTTCGAGATAGAATGACACCGATGATGCAAATAACTGACAGAAACATAAAAGAATATAACTTTCCGTAGCCAATAAAATCACATCATTTCCATATACAATAAATTTTGTTAAACTGGCGTGCACAGAAAGAGAGTGTCTAAATATCTCGTCGGATTTTATTTCAGCGTTAACTCAGTCACCAGAGTCTGTAAATATAGTCAACCGTTACTAAAAATGTCGGGTAAGGGCGTATTTTATTTCCTTTCTATCTGGATAGAGATTTTTTATCTTTGAAAAGCCTGCGAACAGTGAAAAGTTTAATGTAGTGTGCAGGTTTCAACCAAACATACACTATAGGCCCAGTTACAGAAACGCTACAGACTCGGAGTAAAGGAGATTATATGTAAAGGTCCGCCGTGAAACCAGAGCGCGTGTTTTTATGGCGGATATTAACGCATCATGAACCCTGAATACTACTGCGAATTGTCCTGATGCAATATGCAGGAACCATTAGTCCGCAATTTGCGGTTTTACTGGCATCACGATTCAAATGAAGGTCCTCGACTGCTATTTGCATAGTGAAATGTCAACATAGGCTTCACACAAGCAGTATTTGACGAAGTAACAACACATTTCCTCGGTTTTTACCCCACTAACGTCTTCGAAAAACATCTTACCACCTTAAGTTCTTGTTCTTAAGCAATCGAATCAGCACATAACTAGAGATTTAACTATATAGCCAATTTGATGGAAGTTAATAACTAGTAATAACGTGCTAATTGTCGTTTATTGAATAATATTTTGTTGTGAATCTGTGGCATTACCTTTAGCGCACGCAATCTGCCTTTCAGAATCGGATACTGAACAGATGCGTCACTTGTTCATAAAACAGCCCTACAGAAAGGAGGGCGCAAATCAAAAACGTGTACTAATAATAATACAGTCCACCCGATTACATAATGACAATGAAACTGTAATATTAAAGTGAACTATTACAGGAATTGTGGTTGGTTGAGTGAATGCTATTTATTTGAATTTAATCATTCGTTTATCTCCCTTTTCTTTTTGTTTACGTACCTTGCATAGCCAAAGTCACAGGCTCGCATATAATTTAGTTATGTACCAAAGGAAAGTTGCTGCTTTTAACCGTTAAGAAGCGCTAAATTTTCGTCTTCAGTCTAATGTTACCTGTATTCCGACTGTTAAACAACAAGATAGCGGGCATGCATTTACCGTTTATAGGAAACCGCCTACGATTGACACTGTAGTTCCTAATCGGCCATGCCAATAATGGGGTTATAAAGAGGATTACTTTTCAAAGATTATTACACGGGATGGTCAGTTTGTCAATGCGAAAGCAGGATAAACAGACGGATTTACTAATCTACTTCTTACAACAACTAATTAAAACTGCCTTCCCACTTGTATTTCATAAGAAACCTAATAATAACAAGACGTAATTAATAACTATAAAAATGAGGGAGATGGAATATAAGGAACAGGAAAGAGAAAGAATGAAAGGATTTTGTCATGATCACAAAACCCCTGCCATCCCGAATGCAAGTCCGTTGTTTGAACCACTGCGCACAACTCGAATCAGTTCGTCTGTATGAGGCTGTTCACATCAGCAGTCTCTCGGGTGCTCATTGACGGAACAGTGTATATGCTGCAGTGGTTTCACCACCCATCCAAAAAAAAATGGTTCAAATGGCTCTGAGCACTATGGGACTCAACTGCTGTGGTCATAAGTCCCCTAGAACTTAGAACTAGTTAAACCTAACTAACCTAAGGACATCACACACATCCATGCCCGAGGCAGGATTCGAACCTGCGACCGTAGCGATCGTGCCGGTCCAGACTGTAGCGCCTTTAACCGCTCGACCACTCCGGCCGGCACCACCCATCCACCTTTCATCTTCATAGTAAAGAGTTTGTACCGATGGCTTAATGAAAGGTGAATGAAGATGAAGACTTAAATCTCATGTAATATTTGTCACGAAGTACTTTTGTTATTCTAACATAGAGCCACAGCACACCTTTAAAATTCTCACAGTGCCTTCTGCGACTGGACGCTTCGAGGTGGCACAACTGTAGGGACGGACGCGTCATTCGACACAGTCCTCTTCATCACATTCTGTCACTGTCAACACAAACGTGTCGCTCCGTCGGTAGTTTGCACCAAGAAGGAACAACGAGCAGTGATTCGATTTCTGTGGTCGGAAGAGTCAAAACTGGCTGAAAATCATCATAGGACATCACCGTGTCTCGTGAAATTGTTTATTTGTGGATCCAGTTGTTCGAAGCTGGCCAGATGGTTGTAATAGAACAAGAGGGTGCAGGACGCCCGTTAATTTCCAGTACAATCCAAAAGATTAAGCAGTGCTCAAGAAATGGTTGCAGCGGATAGGCAAGTTACTATCGATATCGTTAAATCTTCTTCGGACATGAGTCATGGTTCTGCCTTTGAAATCATCTATTATGAACTGAGCTTCCATAAAGTATCTGTGTGATGGGTACCAAGATAGGTTACTGAAAATCTCAAGGTCAAAAGTATTGACATCTTCCAAAGCTTACTCGATCGTTTCATCAGAGGAGGCGACGCATTTTCGGCCAGGATAGTCACCGAGATGAAACAGACGTTCATCGCTATGAAGCAGAAAACAGACGCCGGAATATGGAATCGCAAAATGGAAAGTTTGCATAATGGATGCACCACCGCCGGCCGCGGTGGTCTAGCGGTTCTGGCGCTGCAGTCCGAAACCGCGGGACTGCTACGGTCGCAGGTTCGAATCCTGCCTCGGGCATGGGTGTGTGTGATGTCCTTAGGTTAGTTAGGTTTAAGTAGTTCTAAAGATCTAGGGGACTTATGACCTAAGATGTTGAGTCCCATAGTGCTCAGAGCCATTTGAACCATTTTGATGCACCACCCCAGTTGGTAACTCGGATGAGGAATCCACTGTTACATCTTGTAACGTACTGGACCCCACGATTCTGAGAAGCCCTGTCATTATAGCTAAATAAGAATGAAATGTCTTGTAAGTTTCAAGTTTAAGTGGAAGTATTACTTTGGAACATGTATACACATATAAAAATGGATGTGTGCATGTATGTATGTCTTTATGTTCCACATTCCTTCTTGATCGGTATCAACCAAACTTGCTACACATATTACTTACTATCTATAAAGAAACATTGTGAAGATAAGAACCACTTTCCATTGGTGTGGGCGTAGGGGTAAAACGGGGTGACATAGGTGATGGTTAGGTAAAGAGGAGGGGATGAGATGGATAGAGATATGTGGTGTATGAGGGGACGCACGGAGAGAGTGGATGGAGGAAATGGGGAGAGAGGAGAGGAGGAGAGGACAGAGAAAAAGGTAGGAAGGAGGAAATGGAGAGACAGAGGGTGGGGAGGAGATGGATAGAGAGAGGCTGGAGGGTGAAAGACAGGATGCAGGAGGAGTTAGATATAGACACGGGAAAGAAGAGACCTATATCTACATCTACATGATTACTCTGTAGTTCAGAATTAAGTGCCTGGCAGACAGTTCATCGAACCAGCTTTAAGCTACATCTCTACCATTTCACTCTCGAACAGGGTGCGGGAAAGCAAAACTCAGATCTTTCCGTATGAGGTATGATGTTTCTTATTACGATTGTGATTTCTCCTTGAGTAGGAAGGCGTCAATAAAATATTTTCACACTATTAGGAGAAAGCTGGTGATTGGAATTTTATGAGAAGGTCCTGCCGCTGCGTTTTTCGTGAAAATGCCTGTGTTTTAATGACTGCCACCCCAATTTGTGTTTCATATATGTGGCACTCTCTCCCTTATTTCGCGATGGACAGAGGAAAATGGGGAGGAGATGGACAGAGAAAAGGCGAAGGAGAAGGTGCGCGCAGTATATATGACATATGTGGTTGTGGGCGAAGCTACATAAATATTAGTTACCTGCAGAAAATCTGTAGACAGAAGAAACTGGAATTACACAGAAGCAACATACACAAATTGCAGCAGTGCAAGAAACATGATTCTTGGATTTGGATGGGAATATAGTTGATACACAGCATTACAGAATTTATATAGGGAAACAAACAATAAGAATGGTAGAAAGTATGCCAATGTTTGGAACAGCACCTTAAGTAAACAAAAAAATCGTAGATGATATAATAGATTTTAGGTCAAACTCGGAAAGACTGACCAAGTTAACAGCAGCGAAAAACAAAAGCTTTACCCTGGGCCAGCACACGTAAAAGCAATGTTAAAATACTTCTTGGTGCTTCAAGGCGCAAGCTGTGAAAGAATCGAAATTGAAGAACGTTGTAGATGAGTATTCGGCACACTTAAGAAAAAACAGAAATCGTGGAACAGTCTTCAAAATGTCTATATTGTTCCAGTTAAATCTGATGTCCACACGTTTTCGCAAACTGCGAAGAAAAGTCAAAACTTGGATAGCTCCCAACCAAAATTTAGGAGCCTTTCAACTGCATCGTTTAGCCATAACTAGAAGGAAATTATTAATGATAGAGCGATCGGAAACGGGGAATTTGATTCAGCTCATTATCACTCTAAGGTTGAAATTCTATTTTCCATAAAAAAATTAAACACAGAAAATAGTCCTATATATCTCCTGCAGAATCAACAGTAGAAAAGAAAGTGTAGTAATATTTAGAGATAGAACTGAGACAACTACAAAAATGATTCTCATGAATTTCAGGTACAAATTACTAAATTGGCAGAGACGTTAGAATTGGCCAAGAATAATCGGAACACATGGTTGAATGAGGAGTGTGAAGAACAACAAAGAGATCGAGAAAATGGAGATGTACAAGGAAAGAAGACACCTAGAGCATTTCAGACAAGAAATAAAAGAAATACAAAAATTAATCCGGAAAATCAAGCAAACTTATTAGAAATACGAGAAAATTAAATCGAAAATAATATGAGAGATATTATCAAAACTTTTAGACAAACAGCCAGCCGGTGTGACCGAGCGGTTCTAGGCGCTTCAGTCCGGAACCGCGCGACCGATACGGTGGCAGGTTCGAAACCTGCCTCGGTCATGGATGTGTGTGATGTCCTTAGGTTAGTTAGGCTTAAGTAGTTCTAAGTTGTAGGGGACTGATGACCTCAGATGTTAAGTCCCATAGTGCTCAGAACCATTTGAACCATTTTAAGACAAACAAGTACTTAGAGCATAACAGGCACTATGTATTTGCTTCCAAGATGAAAGAGACAAACTAGATTTGAGTAACAAGGAAATTATGAAATAGTAGCAACATTTTTGACAGGCTCTTAAACTGTCGAGTTCTAACAGTCAAATGAGAACTTTCATTAATGCCAGAAAATCTTAATGAACATTTCTCACCAACAGAACTGCGCATTCAAGAAGCCATCAAAAGACTCAAAAACAACTAATCAAATGGCGAAGACTCCATTACAGCCGAATCACTGAAATGGACAGAACCAAAGATTATAAGTGACCTAGTCATCTCTCCTTATTTTTGGGAGCATTTGGATATGAGATATGATTTCAGAAGAGGAGAAAATAGCATTAAACCATCCGCAACAAAGAAAGAAAGAA
The DNA here is from genome assembly GCF_023898315.1 of Schistocerca nitens. Classification (NCBI taxonomy): domain Eukaryota; kingdom Metazoa; phylum Arthropoda; class Insecta; order Orthoptera; family Acrididae; genus Schistocerca; species Schistocerca nitens. The sequence goes on along the minus strand of NC_064614.1, from coordinate 109,351,569 downwards.
AAACTATGTCAAAAATTACTGATAAGTGTCCTTGCTGCCAGTGACATAAAAAATATTGTCAGTCATGAAGAAACTTTAGACAAACCCCTGGAAGAATATCAAGGTGATTTTCGAAAGGAAAGAACCTACACAGTACAGAGTTTTGATTAATAACTGATAATATGCCACAACTGTTACAAACAAATCTATAATAGCGTCATTAATTGATTAAAAAATCCCATTTCGTTCGGCAGACGGAGAAAAATTATTAGATAATTATTAGATAATTGAGTGTTAAAGCAAAATTAGGTAACATAATTCGTAAAATTCTAACAATACGATATGTACAGTTATATTTCTTGGAAAACTAACTCAATCATTTGAAATAAAAAGTGTTGTTAGATAAGGAGGCGGCTTGTCACTTTTTCTGTTTAACAGAATTTCAGAAAAAAATTGTAAGGATGTGGCATTTGGAGCAAAACTATCACAAAATTGAACCAGGAAGGAAATCAAATGGAATAAAGGTAAGCTGCCTGGGTTCTGAAGGCGAATGTACAGTACTTCAAGAAAATATGAAAGCAACAATTACTAAAATAAATCATCTTGAAAATGTAGTAAAGTAACCGGTCTCAAAACTTCAACAGAAAAGATAAAATTCACAAAAAAGAAAATCAAGAAATGCATCAAAATATATAAAAGCACAAACAGGTAAAACAGAGAGAGTTGGTAAATTTAAATATCTTGGAGCAACCATACAGCGCTGTGGACTAGAAAAAATTAAATGAAAAGAACATACGGTCTGACAAAACATCTACAACAAGTAATGCATACCTAGAAAAAAAGCTAAAACGCCATACCACACAGGTAATACCAGAATGTTTACATGCATGTGAAAGCGTAATGTTGAATAGATAGATGTAGGTACTTGGACACAATAGAGATACTTGAAAGACGGATTATTAGAAAAATAACGGACGCAGTACAAACCATCAGAAGTTGACTACATCTCGGAAGTAATGGCAAGGTGAAGATTAATGCTCATTGGACATCTCTAACGAATGAATGGCAACAGGGTAACGAAACAAATACTCCTGTATTTCTGGAAAAAGAAATCAACAATTGCATGGATTACAGGAATAAGAAAATAACTAGAAATAAATGCCGGCCGCGGTGGTCTCGCGGTTCTAGGCGCGCAGTCCAGAACCGTGCGACTGCTACGGTCGCAGGTTCGAATCCTGCCCCGGGCATGGATGTGTGTGATGTCCTTAGATTAGTTAGGTTTAAGTAGTTCTAAGTTCTAGGGGACTGATGACCACAGCAGTTGAGTCCCATAGTGCTCAGAGCCATTTGATCCAACTAGAAATAAATAACTTCAAAGAATGGGAAATAAGAGAAAGAAAGCTTTTTGAGAAAGAAGTATCAGATATAGAACGCTTTCAAGTTAGAAGAAATAACACATCGGAATCGACATAGGCAGAAGAAAGGAAACAACAACACGGAGAGAAAATGAGGGAGTAATGGAAAAAATAATGAACAACAAAGAGAGATCAGGAATTATAGCTATTACATGATCCTAATTAGTCAATAAGGAAATAAAGAATTAAAAATTGTAAGACAGACGAAGAAAGCTTGGCGAACAATAAATATTAATTTGGGGTGTAGGTCGGAATAGTAATAAGTTTTGAGCAGCCCGGTGATCTGTTTTAACGACCGCTTTTTGATTTGAGAGAAGGTGCCAGTAACATTAGTTAATGGCATCTTCACTTGGATAGTACAAATGTAAAGCAGAGTCGTTGCGTCTGTTGCGATTCACCGGCCAGCCCGAGCTTAATCTCCGAGTGCCCCTGATCGCAGCCCACCTTCCTCCCTGGTGACATCGCATTAACCTTCTGTGCCCCGACCACCGCCCGACACCCCATCATTCTTGCACGTGGCAGCGCCTTCCGATACATATGGTAATATCATCGCCGCCGGCAACTACACGTGTCGCGTGTCAAGAACACCACCTTAGCCGGCAGACCTACCTAATCTCGAACCAACGTCGCTTGCAGGCGGCACGCCTACCAACATAGCCAGTCACTTCAGTTTAACAGTGTTACTTCTTTGCAGGTAACTCCCGCGTGTAAGGGAAAAAGAAAAGGACTCGCAGAACTACAGACCAATATCCTTAACGTTGGCGGTTTGGTACATTGTTCTTGAGTATGTTCTCAGCTCGATTATAGTAAATTCCCTCGAAAAGGAAAGGCTTCTATTCATAAACTAACGTGAATATGGAAATTATCGCTCATGCGAGACGCAGATCATGCCCGACATCCTGCGAACCGTGGATAAACGGCAGCAAGCAGATTCCGTATTGGTAGGTTTCCGGAAATTATTTGACACAATGCCACACAGCACACTGTTAGCGAAGATCTGTGGCATGCACTGTAATGTGGCTTGCGGCGAATATACAGGGTGATTAAGTTATGCTGCTCACCTAAGATAAATGCAGAAAATATGCGTTTTGGGCTTATGAGAATCCACAGTGGCTAATGCAGACTTAACATGAGAGGCTGTGAAGTGTGGCCGTCTGGTGCAGGATTACTGGAGCCTACGTGATTGCTCCCTAATTCACTGAAATAATCCTTAACGGGCACATTTGCTTGCTAAAGTGTTACCGGCTCTCCTTGAGCAAGTGTCACTATGAAATACATCGATGTAACTGGTACCAACAGGATGGGCGCCCGGCACAACCCCTGCGCGTTACTCGTAGATGGATAGGACGTGCAGGCCTGATTTGACGCTACTGAAGTTTTTTTCTCTGCGGTGAAGTCAAAGATGAAACCTAAGGATAAGTATCGGCGGGCCAAGAGAATTTAAAACATTACATTGTTGCAGTGTGAGCAATGATATCAAAGGAATCTCTTCAGTCTGTTCTGATGACCTTCCATCAACTACTCTAACCGTAAATTGCAATAGATGGTGGGACTTTCGAACACTTGATAAATGAACTTTAATTCTTTTGTGATTTCCTTTTTGTTGCTGTTGTTGATATAATTTTGCGATTTAGAACACGTACTTCAGACTAAGACTGGAATCGTTTTCAAGTTAAAAACAGATAAATGTAAGATACATATTTTGTAAGTACTCCGAAACTAGAAATTGGATTTTAAAGCGTGAAACGCCACTGTATTCGTCTCTTTTAGAACTACACAATACTAGCAGCAGAAACTGCTATAGTTATATTTGAGAAAGCGAAGTCGTTTGAGATATCTAAGTAATTAATCGATACTAACATTATAAATGTGAAAGTAGCTCTATGTCTTACATTTAAAATCTGCTGAACCCATTTCTATGAAATTTGGTATGGAGATAACGTGAATCCAGAAGAAAAACGTAGGATACTTTAGAAAGTGTATGGTACAATAAATTTGTTGATTTAAAGAATGTTACGCGAATTATGCAAAAAAATATTTACTCTTGAAAAAGCTATTTAGTCTATGACTTTTGTATTTTATCACATCTGTGAAAACGATTCGTCTGTTCTGATAATGCGATACAATCCTCAACGTGTTTAATCCGTACTATTGTTATTAAGTGTGGTAGTAACTCTGTCTGCTGCGTTTTCGTGACTCTACTGCCGCAACGATTTCGATGAAATTTGCAATGAAGGTAGCTTGAAACGTGGGGAAGAACATGGGTACTTTAGAAAGAAAATAAAAGAAATCGACACCATAGAGAATGAAGTAAGGAGTGGAACATCTTTTTTTTCCGTCAGTGAACGTAAACCATGTTAAAAATATTATGAAATTTGTTGCAGCCGCCCGCAGTGGCCGAGCGGTTCTAGGCGCTTCAGTCTGGAACCGCGCGACCGCTACGGTCGCTGGTTCGAATCCTGCCTTGGACATGGATGTGTCTGATGTCTTTAGGTTAGTTAGGTTTAAGTAGTTCTAAGTCTAGGGACTGATGACTTCCGATGTTCAGTCCCATAGTGTCCAGAGCCATTTGAACCATTTGAAATTTGTTGCAAAATATACACCTTGAATACTTTAATAACTTGACTGTTTGAGATGCGCTCCTGCCCACACATCTCAGATAGAACTGCTCAGCACGTTGCTGCTTGTGACACGTTATCGTGCGCAGGCACAGTTACGATGGAGGGGGGGGGGGGGGGGGGGGCGCACATCACGTGCTATGCGTACCATACTGGCAGACAAGTGAGAGGGCAGCTGACATTATTGCACGAATAATAGCTTTCTTGCTATCACTCATCATAACAACTGCTGACAGGCAAACACAGCTGCGGGTAACGGCTAGTAAACCTACGAAGAAAAAAAGTGTTGTTTAGCAGTGTGCGATTTGTGCTTTTACCAGTGGGGGGGATGTTTTAGGGGGTTAGTATAATTATGTATGTTACTAGCTTGGTCCGTCGCGTTACCCATGGTTAAACAGTTATTTATAAATAGATGTTAATGCCGAAACTCACTAATCACGCGTATGCACTATCAGAAAAGCCACTTTGTGGGATGTTTTAGTAAACCTTCAAATTTAGATCTCTCCTGAGTTGATCAGGAACCATTATGTCTCAGTTTTCAAAAAGATGGACAAGAGAACTGTGACTTTCAAGAAAAGCTCTAACAGCATTAAATGAGGAACCAACCCAACGTACGCGAAAAATACGGCCTAGTTTTAATAGCTGCGAGGATAATTCTTGTGAAACACTTTGTAGTAGTCTCTGATTTTTGGGACTTCGAGAAAACACAGAATATAAGGAATCTAAAAATACCTGTATATGGTATACATCTGATACCTCATTCATATCATCGTGGACAGCTAATTTCATTTTGTGGTTCATACAATGAACGACAGTTAAATGCTTATGTAAATGACTACGCAGTAGAGCGGCTACGCCTTTGTAAGGTGCAAGCATTGTTGAGCCACCATCTGTTGCGATACCTACAAGGTGGTTTTTTAGTTCATCATTTGTAATGCCATACTTTTCAAGAGCTGCTAACAGTGTGCTGAAAATGCGTTCTCCTGTCCCACTTTCTAATTCAACAATGTCAAAAAAAAAAAAATATCGCAAGCAACTCCCTCAAAGGACAAGCGTATATATATTATTAAACAAGTTTTATTGGAAACCGTGGTACTTTCGTCCATCATGATACTAAAGTTTGTACCCGATTCAACAAGGAAGTGAGCAAGATTCTTTTTCATATCTTCTCCTACAAACATAATGCTATTTCGGCATACATGGTCAGAATGAAGCATGTTATCAACTGATAAACCATTAAGCTTTTGTAGTTGGATTACTGCAGGATACGATTTGAATGATAATTTCTGTTTAGCTATTACATATGCAGATCTGAACAACGAAGCAGTTGCGATTACTTTTTCTTAATGCCGCTTTCCCCACAACTTTGCACTTCAATGACGCATTTTTCTAAACTTTTCTTTTCTTTTATACTCATGATTTCTACGCACTTCATGCGGGATTTGCACTTTGCATGATCCCCGATTTTATCATTTAGTTTTTTGGTGTTATTAGCAGAAACACCAGCTAAAAACGAGTTATCGATACGCACACGTTCACTGCTTTGCATCTTAAATTCACGAACTTGTGAACACACTGTGCATATTACTAAGTTTTTGTCATTTATGGACAGCCACGGATTAGTCTTTTGCCAGTTTTGAAAACGTGATAAGGCAACACAATTTCCTACTATAATCTCAAGAGTACTGTTTCCTACCTTGAGACGTGTCACAGTTTTCAGTCACCGGAGATTCAGTCTCTTCCCCTGCATTAGCACCATCATTACCGTTTTCTTTTTTACATTCACTGTCCATTTTAACTCATTTAGCACCACTGTTAATATCCTGACTGTCAGAGTTTGTACACGTATCAGGTAATGCACTGCTCTTATGAAAATCAGAAATTTACCGTTCTTTGAGTCCGCAGCTCGTGGTCTTGCGGTAGCATTCTCGCTTCCCGCGCACGGGGTCCCGGTTTCGATTCCCGGCGGGGTCACGGATATTCTCTGCCTCGTGATGACTGGATGTTGTGTGTCTTTCATCATCATTTCATCATCATTGACTCGCAAGTCGCCGAAGTGGCGTCAACTAAAAAGGACTTGCAATACGGCGGCCGAACTGCCCCGCATGGGGCCTCCCGGCCAACAATGCCATACGATCATCTCATTTTCACCGTTCTTTGAATGACATCCTGAAATTCCGTAGTTCTTACAGGCCCGGACGCACTCAACTCACTAATGAAGCTACTGAAGCGGGAACGTGTGAAGATCGCCGTGTGTTTGGCGGACGCGAGGCAACGAACGAACGGCACCAACTAATTTGGAGTACGCGGCGCTGGGGAGCCTGTGTTAATCTCCACCCACGTGGTTCACGGCTAGCGAGGTTGGACTGTCCGACCCCGTCAGACCAGGTACCGTTGCTCACTTCGCACTACTTTGTGCTTTGGTCCCAGGAGCGTTAGTCCGCGCCATACCGTTGCCAAAAGGTGGCCTAACAGTAAATGTTCGCACAGGTACCGGGCCGGTAACCACCCTGTGTCAGAGCCCAGGGCGGGAATTGCAGCCCCCAGCTCACCCAACTCTGCGGTACGACTGCTGCGGTATGACTGCCACACTACTTCCCTCGCAAGCTCGCAAGTAAACGGATGACGCACCTTAGGTGAAAGCAACAATGACAACATGATAATGATGATTCAGTTCTAAACGTTTTGAAATGCTTAACTAGTACATGCAGGGACAGCTGCATCAAATCAGTCTCTAGACTGAAGACAACAACAATAACTAGTAGATAACACTTTTTTCAAAATTAATAAGCAAACATATTAATAGTATTAATAGTAAGACTGTATTAATAACTTTCAGTGTTCGGCTGTCCGCCCCAGGTAGCTGAGTGGTGGAGACATGTGCACCAAAAATTCCTTCCTACCTTCGTTCGGGCACTGTGGTTCTCTGTCACGTGTGGCAAGATCAACACCAACCAACGACTCCATGCAATTGGACTAGTGGACACTCCACTATGCCCGAAATGTCGCCAAGTGGATGACGAACATCACCGTTAACTTGTATCGCGGTGGAGGACGTATGGCTCCTAGGAAGACAGATGGTGGCTTGCTACCTCCGTGTGACCCCGCAACATATTACACCTGCTTCCTTCTTACATCCGGAAAGTGACTACTTTCCGGCGACTAAATCACAGTCGATCATCTGGGTCAAAGGTTGGACGATCGCGTACCTCTATGGGGATACTGCCAAGTCGCGACTCGACTTTTGGTATTTCTTGCAGCAAGCCCACAATGAGGTTCATAGATGGTCACACTACCGGAAAACCTTTGGCAACTATCTTCAGGCAGTCTTCCTCGACCCCCCACGTAGTTGGGATGTGCCGGGTGCAGTCGGTGTGCACATTTGACAGCTGATAATGAACCTCACGCTTCTCTCACCGCTCCATATGTAATGCACATACTATACCATGAAATGATCTACACGTTACTTTTAACAGAGTGGTCCTTATGGAAAATAAATAAATAAAAAACAACATCCCTGTATCCCTGTTCCTTTACATTTGTGATTTGTTTTATATATACTTTTTTTTTTTTTGCAGAGGATGCATTTCATTTAGTGTTTGTGAACTGCCTAATTTTGTATCCAAATAAAAAAAAAAAAAAAGAAAAGTGGTCAGCGCGACAGGCTGTCAATCCTAAGGGCCCGGGTTCGATTCCCGGCTGGGTCGGAGATTTTCTCCGCTCAGGGACTGGGTGTTGTCCTAATCATCATCATTTCATCCCCATCGACGCGCAAGTCGCCGAAGTGGCGTCAAATCGAAAGACTTGCACCCGGCGAACGGTCTACCCGACGGGAGGCCCTAAACACACGACATTATTATTATTAGTGTTCGGCTCCACAAATTTAAATTATATGTAAAGTTTTACTCCAGTGCGTGGGAAATAAACATCCCAGGTTGGGATGCATAAATTAAAACCAGAGGAGGGGATGGTCTGATCCAGAGGGGGGGGGGGGGGAAATCCCCCCCATCCCCCCCTGTAAATCGCACACTGTTGTTTAGTGAGGAATTTCTCAGAATTAATCCGGTTGGTAGAAATACTACATTACCGCAACCGATTTGTAAAATACGTTAGGTAAGTAGCTTAGCTGTATTTCTCTCTAAATAAATGTAGAACATTCACAGGCTTGGGGGACTGGTGCGAGAGTGTGACAGAAGTGATGAAAAACCCAACTGAGGGACATCAGAAGAAAGACGTCGAGCATGGTGCAAGAACATGTTTATGGAATTTCAAGAACCATCTATCAAGGCGTAAACTACCAATAGACTGCAGCACATTACCTATTTATCCCATAGTGATAGTGCAGATAAAATCAGACGGTATGAGCTCAAACAAAAGCATATAAGTAATCACTCTTCCCACTCTCAGTGCATAGTGGATCGTGAAGAAACCTTAACACTGCGTTATTCGTACTGCAACTCCACGGTTTCACAAGACGACTGCACGAAATATACAAGGCATACAGAAAAACGACACACGTCAGTGACTAGAGCATTTCTCCAAGTTTCGATTCGCAATACGCGCTGTGGCGCAGTTGCCCTAGTGGGTAGGCCTGTCAGAACGTGTAGGTAAACCGTCTGCTCCGTGTTGTCCCACTGAATTAGTTCGTGTCTGCAGATTGCAAGGGTAAAAGTATTGATTCAATTCCCACGTATCGAAGCTTGCACTTAGTCACCTCTGCGGGACCGGTGTCCATAGGTAGCACGGAGACGCGCCATCATATCAGTAAAGGAGCGTTTTGCCGCCTGGCGATGTGGTGGAAGGCAGTTGGTCTGAAGGAGTCAGCAGAATGGGTCATAAACGAGCGCGCGGAGTGCGGAAAGTAGGCACGAACATTAATAATCGCTGACTCGCGCTAGTTTTGTATGACGTGAGGTAACACAAAATATTTTACAGTGACCAGTCTGAAACAAAATGGTAATACCTCACTCGCGTGGAGTTTTGGAAATAGTTGAATACCAACACACTGACTCTACACATATTAGCGACGTTTTGTATGGACTTAAAATATAATTAATTATAAATTACTCTCACTTCAAGAGACCTTGTTCACCGTTTATTGTATGTTATTTAGTTATGTAGAGAAGTTTGAGTAGGACTTTGAAAGCAGAATGCGTCACTTTGGCACATGGTTAGGAATTAATTGCCACTGTTGTCAAGGTCAAGTTGTCTGATGCAAACCGATACAACAGCAAACTAAACGTGCCAGTATCCAAGAAACAACGTCAATCCAAAAGTGGCCAGTGGATTTCCAAAGTGCGGGTGTGCCTTCCTGGGAATTAGACCTCAACGAACTGCACGCACTTTCTGGTCGAGACCCAAGCACCGCCCATGCTGATCGCCTGAAATGTGAGTTAAGAACTTGGTGAAACACTCTATCCATTGATATGTGTTTATTTTCTACCTGGGTTGTGGCTTTCGTGCGTATGAGAGTGATTTGGAGATTGTGGTTGTGCGAGTGGCGTTTCATATTGATTTACACTTCATTTTCTCCTGTCAATCGCCATTTAACTCATAAATACAGTTGCAAGTATGTAGCAGTTATAAATACAGTTGCAAGTATGTAGCGGTTTGGTCTAACCCTAGGTGCAGGACAGTCACTTCGCAGTGCAGCCCATTTCCAAATTTTGTCATGAAATGAGCGAACAACACGGAGTGCGATCGTCAAGGACGGCAAACGGACGAATTGGTTTCTGTGGGAGGACGGTGTAACTGTAAACGGCTGCGGATATTCACAGGCGACTGCTGGCGTTGTGTGCAGAGATTGCTCTTGCAACACAACGATCGTCCCTCTACGAGTCAAGAACCACGGCTGCCATCGCTAAAAAGGGGTTCCAGGTACTGCCACACCCACCATATTCTCCAGACTTGGACTTTGAACGTTTGCAGACCCTCCTCGAAGCACTTTTCTGGAGTCTGTCGCGTCTACTGCGGGATAGCTGTCTCATTTCCTGGAATTCTTGAAAATTATAACCGTGTCGATGTTTCTTCATAGACCAGAATTGGTGATAATCAGAAGGGGCCGAATCAGGAGAATACGGTAGGTGTGGTCGTAACTAGAGCCCCATTTCTGCGATGGCAGTTGTGGTTTTCTGACTCGTATGTGGACGAGCGTTGTAGTGTTGCATGAACACGTTTCGGACGCTTCACTCCCCCGACACACTAGCAGCAACCGCCTGTGAATATCTGCAGTCCTTACACCCTAATTCCACAGAAACTCACGGGGCTCATTGCTGTCCTTGATGACCACATTCGATTTTATCAGCTCATGTAACGACAGCAGTTGGGAAATTGGACTGTTATTTGCAGGGATTACGCTTCTAGCAATTTTTCTGCCACCTATCGTTAGACCAATGTATTACATACCTGAAACTGTACTGATGAGTCAAATAGCCCACCATAAAAGATGGAAAAAAAACTGAGTGTAAATCAGTATGGAACATCCCTAGTAGATGTAAGGGACAGCAGTCGAAGTTTTAACACATGAAGCTGACAACAGTGAAAGCAATAAATAAAAAACAAACAAACAAACACCATTGGAGCATGCCTTGAAAAGCTAACGGCACCGCCCGGCCGCCGTGTCTTCGTACACCCATAGGCTGATACAATAGCTCCCTACTTAGCAATCATATACAACCGCTCGCTCACCGATAGATCTGTACCTACAGATTGGAAAATTGCGCAGGTCGCACCAGTGTTTAAGAAGGGTAGTAGGAGTAATCCATCGAACTACAGACCTATATCAATGACGTCGGTTTGCAGTAGGGTTTTGGAGCATACACTGTATTCAAACATTATAAATCACCTCGAAGGGAACGATCTATTGATACGTAATCAGCATGGTTTCAGAAAACATCGTTCTTGTGCAACGCAGCTAGCTCTTTATTCGCACGAAGTAATGGCCGCTATCGACAGGGGATCTCAAGTTGATTCCGTATTTCTAGATTTCCGGAAAGCTTTTGACACCGTTCCTCACAAGCGACTTCTAATCAAGCTCCGGGCCTATGGGGTATCGTCTCAGTTGTGCGACTGGATTCGTGATTACCTGTCAGGAAGGTCGCAGTTCGTAGTAATAGACGGCAAATCATCGAGTAAAACTGAAGTGATATCAGGTGTTCCCCAGGGAAGCGTCCTGGGACCTCTGCTGTTCCTGATCTATATAAATGACCTGGGTGACAATCTGAACAGTTCTCTTAGGTTGTTCGCAGATGATGCTGTAATTTACCGTCTAGTAAGGTCATCCGAAGACCAGTATCAGTTGCAAAGCGATTTAGAAAAGATTGTTGTATGGTGTGGCAGGTGGCGGTTGACGCTAAATAACGAAAAGTGTGGGGTGATCCACATGAGTTCCAAAATAAATCCGTTAGAATTCGATTACTCGATAAATAGTACAATCCTCAAGGCTGTCAATTCAACTAAGTACCTGGGTGATAAAATTACGAACAACTTCGGTTGGAAAGACCACATAGATAATACGGTGGGGAAGACGAGCGAAAGGTTGCGTTTAATTGGCAGGACATTTAGAAGATGCAACAAGTCCACTAAAGAGACAGTTTACACTACACTCGTTCGTCCTCTGTTAGAATATTGCTGCGCGGTGTGGGATCCTTACCAGGTGGGACTGACGGAGGACATCGAAAGGGTGCAAAAAAGGGCAGCTCGTTTTTTATTATCACGTAATAGGGGAGAGAGTGTGGCAGATATGATACGCGAGTTGGGATGGAAGTCATTAAAGCAAAGACGTTTTTCGTCGCGGCGAGATCTATTTACGAAATTTCAGTCAATAACTTTCTCTTCCGAATGCGAAAATATTTTGTTGAGCCCAACCTACATAGGTAGGAATGATCATCAAAATAAAATAAGAGAAATCAGAGCTCGAACAGAAAGGTTTAGGTGTTCGTTTTTCCCGCGCGCTGTTCGGGAGTGGAATGGTAGAGAGATAGTACGATTGTGGTTCGATGAACCCTCTGCCAAGCACTTAAATGTGAATTGCAGAGTAGTCATGTAGATGTAGATGTAGATGTAGGCGTCACTGAATGCAGATATGGAGGAGCATGCAGTCAGTACATCGTTCTCCTGGACGTTTTCAGTATTCGTGACCAGTGTCGATACTTCTCAGTGAAGTAGCTCATCAATTGGCCCCACAAGGGCCGAGTGCGCCCCGCTTCGCAACAGCACTCGGCAGACCCTGATGGCGGCCAATCAATTGCTAGCCCAGCCCGATAGTGCTTACCTTCGGTGATCTGACGGGAATCGGTGCTACCACTGCGGCAAGGCGTCTAAAGTTATCCACAACTTCTTAGCAAAATATATGGTCTTTTTTTTTTTGGTCATCAGTCTACTGACTGGTTTGATGCGGCCCGCCACGAATTCCTTTCCTGTGCTAACCTCTTCATCTCAGAGTAGTACTTGCAACCTACGTCCTCAATTATTTGCTTGACGTATTCCAATCTCTGTCTTCCTCTACTGTTTTTGCCCTCTACAGCTCCCTCTAGTACCATGGAAGTCATTCCCTCATGTCTTAGCAGATGTCCTATCATCCTGTCCCTTCTCGTTATCAGTGTTTTCCACATATTCCTTTCCTCTCCGATTCTGCGTAGAACCTCCTCATTCCTTACCTTATCAGTCCACCTAATTTTCAACATTCGTCTATAGCACCACATCTCAAATGCTTCGATTCTCTTCTGTTCCGGTTTTCCCACAGTCCGTGTTTCACTACCATACAATGCTGTACTCCAGACGTACATCCTCAGAAATTTCTTCCTCAAATTAAGGCCGGTATTTGATATTAGTAGACTTCTCTTGGCCAGAAATGCCTTTTTTGCCATAGCGAGTCTGCTTTTCATGTCCTCCTTGCTCCGTCCGTCACTGGTTATTTTACTGCCTAGGTAGCAGAATTCCTTAACTTCATTGACTTCGTGACCATCAATCCTGATGTTAAGTTTCTCGCTGTTCTCATTTCTACTACTTCTCATTACCTTCGTCTTTCTCCGATTTACTCTCAAACCATACTGTGTACTCATTAGACTGTTCATTCCGTTCAGCAGATCATTTAATTCTTCTTCACTTTCACTCAGGATAGCAATGGCATCAGCGAATCCTATCATTGATATCCTTTCACCTTGTATTTTTATTCCACTCCTGAACCTTTCTTTTATTTCCATCATTGCTTCCTCGATGTACAGATTGAAGAGTAGGGGCGAAAGGCTACAGCCTTGTCTTACACCCTTCCTAATGCGAGCACTTCGTTCTTGATCGTCCACTCTTATTATTCCCTCTTGGTTGTTGTACATAGTGCATATGACCCGTCTCTCCCTATAGCTTACCCCTACTTTTTTCAGAATCTCGAACAGCTTGCATAGTTTTATATTGTCGAACGCTTTTTCCAGGTCGACAAATCCTATGAAAGTGTCTCGATTTTTCTTTAGCCTTGCTTCCATTGTTAGCCGTAACGTCAGAATTGCCTCTCTCGTCCCTTTACTGTTCGTAAAGCCAAACTGATCGTCACCTAGCGCATTCTCAATATACGGTCACGGTTCGGCTAACACTGCTTGTGGCCGTGGTATTCTGGAACGAGCGTCACGGGCCGTGTTCCGGGAAGCAGACGCTTCGCGCCAAGCACACGCTTCGTGCCAGGCTGCGCTACGCAGGTCGGTAAATCAAGACAATTACAGGCGCGGGCCCCTCCTTACGTTATCGCCGTGTTTGCTGTCTTGCGCCGGTGGCTCCCTCTTTGTTCTCGCGTAACAAATAGAGCAACACGGCGCGCACCTGCTGCCTCACAATCCCACACGCGTGAAGAACGGCTCGCCGCAACAGCGCGCGGTCCCGACAATGGGCCGCTTACAGGCTAAGGCAGTCGCCGCTAAGCGATGGTCGGGGGGGGGGGGGGGGGGGGGGTTCCCACTACGCAGCGCTGCGGCGTTTATCCGCGCGCGGACGAAATTATCAGCAGCTCGCGGTGGTGCTAACTTGGAGGGCCATCGTAAAGATTTACGTCGCCGATTCGAGTAGACCGCTATCTCTCGCGCTCGCACTTTATAGCTTACTGGTAGCACCATCGCCACTGCTAATGCCTTAAGTGAGTATCGCCCCATTAGAGATCCAGAAGGCTAACGGAAGAAATGAAATACCAGTAAAACGAAAATAACTCTTGATATGATAAACAGAATCGTCTGATAATATTTAACGTCTCTTAGCAACACCAGTACCTATGCTGCTCGCACTTATCTCAAACGACTTGTTTGTCTGCTTATGTTTATGTGACATCTGTATCATCATGATCTTTGATGTAACATCTACTTCAATATTTATGGATGTCCATCCTATTGCTTGGACGAGCGACTTCAGCTGATGGTATACCAGTATATGTAACCAAGTACCACCACAGCTGTATCTTGAGAATATATTTATTGTCCCCCACTACTAGATTCGACGGCACACACCGCCATCCTCAGGCCACACCACTGCCAAAAGAATATTAGAATTCCTTGGGGAATTAATTGTGTTCTTGTTACTAGTACACATTGGCTAACATTCCTCAGCTGTCTTTACTCGAAACTGTGTTTTCTCCAATGCCGTTGGAGACAACAGTGGCATTGGACTCCACAATAAACGCGCCAAGGAATTCTGATGCTCTTTAGGCAGTGGTGGTGCCTGAGGATGCCGGTATGTGCAGCCGAAACTAATCGTATGAGGTAATAAGTACATTTTCAGGCTACAGCTTTGGTGGTAATTTCTTCCATATCTACGTGAATGTTTTATACATTATTTATATCCATTTATGTCATCATAATTAATCTATGGATGTATTTTTAAATGTAATATTCTGTAAAAGAACGGAAATGTTAAAACTTTACTCGTAATGCTGGTTCATGCATAAGGTATTTAAGTTTGTAATCATGTAAAACACGGAGAGAAGTCGCTCTGCAACGTAACATGCATGGGCGGGATTATAGAAGGTGGAATTTGCGGTCGAACTGCAAGGCTCCTCTGTGGCAAAAGTTAATTGGTGGCTGGCATGCAAATTGTTCGTATCTGGTGAGATGAATAATGGCAAGAAGAGCAACAAGGTTATTTAATATTGCATCGGATGTGGAAACATTTTGCCCGTTATTCATCGTATGTAGTGGTTAGCTGGCAATGGCAATAGCAAGGAAAGCGTTTCTGAAGAAGAGAAATTTGTTAACATCGAGTATAGATTTAAGTGTCAGGAAGTCGTTTCTGAAAGTATTTGTACGGAGTGTAGCCATGTATGGAAGTGAAACATGGACGATAAATAGTTTGGACAAGAAGAGAATAGAAGCTTTCGAAATGTCGTGCTACAGAAGAATGCTGACGATTAGATGGGTAGATCACCTAACTAATGAGGAGGTGTTGAACAGAATTGGGGAGAAGAGGAGTTTGCGGCACAACTTGACAAGAAGAAGGGACCGGTTGGTATGACATGTTCTGAGGCATCAAGGGATCACAAATTTAGCATTGGATGGCAGCGTGGAGGGTAAAAATCGTAGAGAGAGACCAAGAGGTGAATACACTAAGCAGATTCAGAAGGATGTAGGTTGCAGTAAATACTGGGAGATGAAGAAGCTTGCACAGGTTAGAGTAGCGTGGAGAGCTGCATCAAACCAGTCTCAGGACTGAAGACAACAACAACAACAACTGGTTAGCTATGCGCTATGAAAATCCAACGCTAAGAAGAGAATTTTCAGACCTCGTTATGCAGCAAAGGCCAGGGATACCTTTGCCACTATTTTTTTGAGTAGCCACAGGAAATAGCCACATCCGCCACCTTCATCTCAAAGTATCAGTTAAGTACTGCATAATTCCATTGGCCAGTTGGGTGTTTACGACTTTTATTATCCAATAATAAGATCGTGTAGTGCAAACTTTGGCTTGAGCACCCATATTTTATCCTGTCATTTACCATATGTTGTCCTCGGTTATTTACCTACACAGGGTCTTGCTCAAAGTGCTGCAATATTTCAGAGTATCGTGTTTTATTGAACTTAAATTAGCTGGTTTCTGTAATAAAATTTAATAACAATAATGGAGTAGTGGATTTATTTACCTTTCTCTGAATCTCGTTTCTAATATAGTTAACTTGGTTTTGATAGAAAGATAGTTAAAGTTTCATTGAAGTAGTATTTCCAAGAAAAGATTTAAACTATTCAGGTTACAGATTGTTCTTATTGAAATCTCAGTACAGTATTACAGTTACTTGCAAAAATGATGATTGGTAATAGTTATTGACTACTAGACTTGAAGAAACAACACAAGGATCAATTCCTGCGTATGTTCGGAGGTAACAGCATTTATAATTTCATGTGTGTGTAGTTAATAGTGTTTCTCATACTGTATTGAGCCGACAGTGTTCTGCCTAGATCTGAGTCTTCTGACAGATTAGTTTCTGGGTCCCCACGCTAATTGTTGAGCCAGACTTAAATTTCATGTTGCAACTACACTATTAATTAACAACACTCCCAATTCTGTAACATTTTTGTACTATAATAAGCAGCTGGATATAATTATTCAACTACACTAGATCCACGTATCACATGCCTCATTGAAGCTAATACTATAAGGAAGTGAATGCTCCTTGAGAATGCAAATTATAAATCACAACAGGGATTATAAGCATCTGAAAACCGTTTCAATGGCTGTATATCCCAATAATGAAATTGATAAAAAGATCCTCGTGTCCAAGTTAGTATTCATTTATCTGTAATGATCATTAGCTTTCTGCTTTAATATGTGAATAGTGAGTGTTACTGAGGGCCAGTTGTCAAAACGTTATAATATTCCTTCCGCATTGTTCGTGTCTAACCACTGGTGCACTGCTAGCTGAAATGTGCTAGTGTCTTGTATCTAATTTGCAAAACATAAGTAAAGTCTCAAGTAAAGTCAATTCCAATAGCTATCTTTTTTTATAAACAATGCTAGTGCTTGGTACATGTTTGCCTAATTAGTCTGGCGACCGTTCTTTTTTATGTAATTGCAGTTTACTAATAACTAAAAGAACCTTCATTCTCATCATGTTTGTTCTGCTATCGCTTCCTTTCTACAAACGAAAACGGTCCGACACCTTTCCATCACTGCCAAATTAAAATCTTTCACATTAGTAATATTATTGGCGAACTAATTAAATTTTTTTCGAATTCCTGATCATTCCAGCGAGCAGCAACAAAACGAAAAAAAAAGCTGTGACACGGTAAAGAAATGTCTAAAACTTTTCATATTCAGATTTTTAGTTATTTTGATGAAATAACCTGATACAGTGCTACTAAAATTACTAGGTAACAGAAGGAAGAACTACGGCTTTGGGAAAAAAGTTTTACTATAATATAGACAAATAATCAATACAAAGCACATTCGAAAGTGTGAAATTATAATATGGCAAAAATAATGCAAAACGCATTGCTGTGTAGAGGCCGTTCGCCTAACCACCAGTAACCCTTCTCACACCATTATCATGCTAGTGGCCTAACCAGCGAAGCCGCAGGGGCTGCACCGGCAGACGTCAACCCCCCACTTGTACTAATCCTCCAGAAATGTCTCAGTGAGTCCGTAGAGGATGGCATAAGAGGCGTACAGTACGACTGGCCGTACTTTTCCAGCAGAATTTTGCCGGGATTAAAAAAAAACTGTTATTGGAATATCTTAGTAAGTCGTCGTGTAGGATTCTTTCTACTTGTTTTTGCGACAAGGTCTCGAAGTTTATGTTCCTCGCAGAAGCAATATCATCTCCGACGGGTTCTCTATAAAGTTCAATTCTACTTCGTGTGATTCTAAATGATGAGACAGACTTACGGGGAAAGTTTGTGTGTATAATTTATAACCATTTCGCGTAAACTGGCTGAACTGCAATAAACAAAATTCCAGCCACTTTCTCTGCTTATATGTCAAGGCTAATCTCAGGACCTCCTGTAGGGATTTTGATACGATTTCTGCTAGTAGATCGACTGCTTCAGAAAGATGGTTTGTGTATGTAATTTACTAACACTACTACCGACAAGTCATCGGGTCTTAAACATACGTCACCTTTCTCAGCTAGACGTCCGAAACTCGAGGATGATTGTACTCTGGTCACTTACGATACTTTTTGAACTTCAGCCGAAGCGCCGCGAGGTTTGACAGCCGCATGTAGTTCAACCGACAGTTTACTTTGAAAATAAGTAAATCGATCCGAAGAGGCTTTCCCACGCGAGAAGACTGCGGACCCTAGCGATCTGCGCTTGGCGGATAGGGTAAACCCGGTTCTAAGTTGGACTCGCAGAAGTTGTGGAGTCGCTGTCGCGGAACTTCTTCGCCTGGAACCAATTTTACAGCGGCTTTGCACGCGTAATGCCGGCGGATATTATGTCCTCACGCGATTCAGCCAGCGAGGCGCCGCTGTTGACAGGCTAGCGCCAAAGTGTGAGGCTAACTCTCTTAACGAGGTGGCAAGCTGACAGTAATGAACGAGCTGTTGGAAGCGCCGCTGCTGCTACCCAGCCGGCCCCGCTCCTGCGCGTGCGTCAGCAAAACCAGCCACCTGGCCGCTCTATTCCACACAATTTGTGGTATGCGGCAGGGTTCGATACTGGTTTCACTATTATTCTCATGAAAAGTTAGTACTTCATATGTTATATGCATAGCTGAAAAGAATTACTCTTTGTTGACGATACAATTCTTTTATCCCAACCACAAGATGTGCACCAGCTGAATGAAAGTAAATGTATATATTGCACTAAGATAATTGATTGGTTTACTGTAAATGGAGTATCACTTAACTCTTATAAAACACAACACATATACTCCCAAAGAAGGCAAAGCGAAAGTCTCAGAATTACAACAGAGTATGGAGCTATAGTAGCGTGTGAAATAGGAAGCTCAGAATTTCGAGGTGTGCATAGCAATTACAACCTGAAAACGACGGAGAATCAGTCGAAGACATTCAAGTTCAGCACCTATTGTCCCGTTTGCAAACTGCTTATTTTGGTAATCAAAATGTCATATGTTTGTTTCAGTTGCGAACTTTCGTATGGAATACTATTCTGGCGGACAGTTGTTCTTAGATTACGTTATTTGCTGATAAAGATGTTGTAAATATGGTTAAGTGTTGTACACTTCAGCAAGCCACTTGTAGAGTCTTGTTTAACGTTCTGGACATACTAACAAAAATTACGCCCCACAATTTACATCCTGTGTTAAGTCTGTCGTTAAGAACAGGTCAAAATATGGAGACAACGGTAGTGTTCATTAATACAGTACTACCAATAAAACTCCAATTGGCTTTTGATTAGGCGACTAGTGAATTAATATTTACATAATAACCAAAAATCAGAAACAAACTGGTATCACTGCTGCTTCCCAGTTCTTGTATTTCAGGGGAAATTTATGAATAGATAACACTGTGTGTTTGTGTGTGTGTTTGTGTGTGTGTGTGTGTGTGTGTGTGTGTGTATGTGTTGTGTGTTACACTTAATGAGTTTAAATAAGTACTATATACATGTAATTTAAAGCCAGTTATCTATGTGAAAAGCATGTAGTGATTTACTAGGAAAAAGAATAACATTTGCAAATAATTTTGGTCAATTCCCTCCATAAAAAGTAACTAAGTAGTATTTTAGAAACAATACAAGGTATAAGATAGATTTATGCTTGTGCATTATACTGAATTTTGTGATAATGGTACACTAACGATTCATGTTTAGTGTAACCTCCAGGCACCAGATAAAATTTTTTGTCAGTATATCTTATACTGTTGCACATAAGAACAAAAAATTTGACTAACCCCTTAAACAACCTAAACATCCCCTCAAAAAATACTTAACAGTATAAACACATTCTCTGGTCCCCTGTGGCTGCTGTTTATAGGAAATATCGGGTGCTAACTACAAGAGAAAAAAACACAACTGCAATGTATATAGCACTTGGGTATACGTAATTACGCTCTACGACGTTCCTGAAGATGAATAACTGTCCTAGCAAACTTCAGTCTGTCAGTCTGAGATACCAGCACGCCGATATGAAAAGAGGGACGAAGAGAAAACTGATGAATTGCAGCCAGATGTTTACTTCTGAATCGTCCTAAAGCTGCTCAGATATTCAGTTTTAGAAACTATTGCAGCACTGCTGAATAATAATTGTATGTAAGCATTAATTGATCAAGATTAATATAAAATACAATTAAATGCAGTTAAAACTATTGCGGAAAATTATTTTGAGTTGTGGTACTTAAACTCAGTATACAATGTGTCAAAAATAGAAAATTTTGGAACAATCGTCTATTTCAAATGGTCAGAAAATATTCCAATAAAAATAAGTAGTACTGATGAAAACTGAATCTTTAAAGTTCAGAGATTGTCTATGAGCAAACTATTGCGCAAATGAGAACAAAATGTACACACGTACAAAGATAGTGCCAAACCACAACTTTTTTCTGAAGGAAGTTTGACTGCAATTTAAATATTTTACTTTCATTAGCATTCAGAAAATATATTTTTATGTCAACTACGAAAAGCGAAACCAGGACAATGACTGTGAAAAGTCCAGTTCAACTATGAATCGTCGTTTATTTCTGGCGACGTGGAAGTTGTGGTCAGTCCATACTATTTATATTCTGTTCGTAATAGACATACTGAAGCTTTCTGTCCCTGTTATATATGCTCAAATTGCTACAGACCACAATGACTGTCCTTCTGAACTGAAAGATGCCTTAAGAAAGCGCTGAATTAAAATAACCTCTTAATTTAAAAATAATATCTGGCTCTCGTAACTGACCACATCGGTTTTAGATCAAAAGGTTACCTCGAGCAAACGGTGGCAAAATAAATTCCACAGAAAAGAAAAACTCGTGGGAAAATGACATGATATGTAACTACTTAAAATTATTTATTACATCTGTTATTGTGGTCTTCAGTCCAAAGACTGGTTTGATGCAGCTCTCAATGCTACTCTATCCAATGGAAGCCTCTTCATCTCCGAATAACTACTGCAACCTACATCATTCTGAATTAGTTTACTGTCTTCAATCGTTGGTCACCGTCTACAATTTTTATCCCCCTTACTTCCCTCCAATTCTAAACTGGCGAGACCTTCACCTCTCAGAACGTGTTCTTTTAGGCAAGTTGTGCCACAAATTTATTGCCACCCCTATTGTTCATTACCTCCTCGTTAGTTGTGTGATCTACACATCTAATCTTCAGCTTTCTTCTGTTGCACCATATTTCAAAAGCTTCTATTGTCTTTCTGTCTAAACTATGTATCGTCCATGTTTCACCTCCATACATCGCTACACTCCAGACAAAACCCTTAAGTCTATTGCCGGCCGCTGGTGGCCGAGCAGTTCTGGGGCTACAGTCTGGAACCGCGCGACCGTTACGGTCGCAGGTTCGAATCCTGCCTCGGGCATGGATGTGTGTGTTGTCCTTAGGTTAGTTAGGTTTAAGTAGTTCTAAGTTCTAGGGGACTTATGACCTCAGCAGTTGAGTCCCATAGTGCTCAGAGCCATTTGAACCATTTGAACCTTAAGTCTATTCTTTCTTTGATTTTCTTTATTACACCATCCTTCCTAATTTGAAGGTTATATCAGTGCTATTATACATGCTATTATACTTACAGTGCTATTATAGTTCCACACCTGTTATATATTCTTTGTGTAACTCAATATTAGAAACTATTTTTAGTTTCAGGTATGTCTGTCGCTGCATAGAATTCGGTATAACTCTTAAACATTTATCTACCTGTTCATTATCAGAATATAACTGTTGATAATTCCGCATAATTTGAAGTTATGTCTAGAGTATTTAATGGCACATCGTTTCGTACTTTATTAATAATCATATACATCCACATTTTTCCATCCACTTATTGCAACACAATAATTCAACATTTTGCAAAAACAGACATAATGTCTTAATGGGATAACAGAAATCAGTGATTTTATAATGTTACTTAAAATCCGTCTTGATTGCAATTGTTTTTATTCATATGGCCGGTTTCGGTTCATTCAGAACCATCTTCAGATCTGATATTTCAGTTACAGGAGTACCCCGGCCAAATCTAGCAACTTTCATATGCTGCATCACATGCAGATGTGACGCAGCATATGAAAGTTGCTAGATTTTGACGGGTTACTCCTGTAACCGAAATATCAGATCTGAAGGTGGTTCTGAATTAACCGAAACCGGTCATATGAATAAAAAAAATTGCAATCAAGACGGATTTTAAGTAACATTATAATTCAACATGATAACAGCTTCAGAATCAAAACCATATGTGTGTCAGAATAGTAGTTATAGGATGTCACGTGCATGAGTCAGAAAGAGTGTCACAATGAAACTCCCTAAGTCAATGAGTCCAGATACCCGAAAATCTGTGAACCCATCTGAACAGTCATTGTGCAACCACAGTGTGCGATTACGTCTGACTTTGCTTTATTTGACTCTACTTGTATGAAATTTTCAACCCATTGCAGCAAGACTCACAATCAAAATATGGAAGAACTCGGAGAAATATCAAATATAGTACTTTATTGAACCCCACTATGTCACCTGTTTTGGATTATTTTCGGAACGCAAGATACAGTAATCACAAAGATATTTTATTGCGCGTCTATTTTAACGACTCTCCTACGGCAATGAGGTATTTTGTGACCAGCCTTTAGTATTTATCGAGCAAATACTAAGCTTCTTTCTTTCAAGAACTTTTGCTTAACATCTTGTGAGGTGATTGCACCGAGAAATTTAAATTAAGCCAGAGTCTGATCACTTACCTTTGGATGTGCTCTCCTGGGGAAGGCAACCTTCGGGTCAATCTGAAAGCAAAGAAAAGGGAGATGTTAACTGACTTCTCGAGATATCATTTCGCATTAATATATTTTTTAAGAAGTACACTTCAAAACATTGAATCTGAACCAGGTCACTGTTGAAAGTTACGTAATCCACTCGTTGTTGTAGTATCGGCAGACATTTAAATCGAGTCACATACATTAGGTCAAGGGCATTGTCGCAATGGTAATAGCAGTTTCCACCAGATCACCGAATTTAAGCGCTGTTGGGCTTGGCTTGCAGTTGGATGGGTCACCATCCAGGGCTATCGGGTGCTGTTGCTAGGGTGGTGCAGTCAGGCCTTGTGAGACAAATTCGCGAGCTACTTGATGGAGAAATAGCGATATCGGTTACGAAAACGAGGAGAAAACTGAAAACGGCCGGGACAGCAGTGTGCTGAGCAGATGCCCCTCTGTACCTGCATCCGGTGACGCCTTAGGGCTGAGGATGAAACTGTGGTCGGTCGGTACCGCCGGGCCTTCGCAGCCTCTTCAGACAGTTTCTTATCTTTTTTAGTATTTGCTGTTGTGCTACGGTAATTCAAAAGTTCTGTGTGACGAACCATGATGGAAACAAAAGGCTATGGAAAATAAAAGAATGATACAAGTCTCAAAGCGCTTATTCAAAACGTTGTCGGTAATCAGAAACTGTCCGACACACCGTCACGTCTGCTGGAGGAGCACGGTGGGTTAAGGTTCCAGGGTTGCTTATTCATGTTCTGAAAACAATATTTAATTCTTCGTATGTGTCAATTGTTGCTTTAAAATTATTAAAGATATCTGAATTACGTTTTCGTAGCCCCCAGTATTTAAAAACGCACTGTAATCTTACAAAACAGAACGTTTGCACGCAACTGGTTTTAATTCATGTCAGTGTTGCACTGAGTTGGAAGAAACTTCGATTTTGAAGTATAAGCAGCCATTTTGAGTATAAAATTACTTTTGGTTTCCATATGTTTTCTGAAACAGGCATGTATATCTTACTAAAATTTCAATTTTGTTCTACAACAAAGTACATGGCTTGGTGTACAATCTTATTATGTAATATCTTACACTCACTCCCTTAGTCAGCAAACACTTTACACATTTGTTTAAAAACAATTAAAGGAAATTTCAGGGCAACAACTTGTAACGTCATTCTCGATTGTGAGTAATTGGTACAGTGTAATTAAGTATATGTATCTATGAAGTGTTTATTCTGTATGAGTTAAGTTCTTTGAATTGTTGGAAGGAAATGGAAATTTATGATGTATAATTTGTTTAACTTAACAGTATGTTTAAACAATGGAAATTTTATTAAATATGTCTGTTTGTTAAAAGAAAATTGTATGTAAATAACTGGATCATACTTAGGGAAATTATATGATGTAACTTAAAAGATGTAGGGAACCTCCTCCATTACAGAAGGGGCTTGGCGCGCATGAAAAGGTGGAAGTGGTGGTCTGTCTGAGCGGCAAAAGAGAGAGCACATTAGGCAGTGAGTGGCCAGCAGTCGCATAGTCAGCACCGCAGGTGTCAAGTAAGGCGTTCTGTAACCAAATCTATAATGGAATGGCCTCGGATGTGGTTCTGGCTGATAAGAGGGTGCTCTCCTATTGGGAAAAGCTCTAAAGATGATGAATACACCGCCAAGAAGAATTAAAAGAGCCAGAAGGAGACCTGGTAGCCACCACGTCCTTGCCACCAATATTGCACAACTGCTTCAACAACTTGGGAAAACAGATATGTATTTCAGCATAAACCAGTGTGCTTGTATGTTGTTTTCCAATAATAATGAGTGTTGCAAAATATGTGTTTAAACTTTTAACTTCCCTCTTCATGATACCAAGTAGGGTCCTATCCCAATAGTGCTAAAAACCGAGTATCCTAATTATGAAGAGATGCTAATTTGCTTCCATTTAAATGTGCCTAAGTTCAGTTTTAAAGAATATAGTAGTTGCTAGTTAAATCATTTGTTTCACAGATAAAAGGAGAGGCACATAATATTTAACTGATGAAAAGTTTTAATTTGCTATGAACTGCTTTAATTTGAAAGTGCCAAAGTTTTAGTACTAATGAACATAAATGTGGTTAGTTGGAATCGCTTGCTTCACAAGTGGTGTTATGAGGCAATTAAATTTGGTCCTGTTTGAAACTTAACTTGAACATGAATTTATTTCCAAAGCTTAATAAGAATATTGCTAGCGTAAATTGTTTTAAAGCATTGAGGGCTAAATAATCTTAAATGGAGCTGTAGTTCAGCATTTATGTGATGCAAATTGTTTCTGAAATGTTAGCATAGTTATTTATAAGTAAAGGGGCACTTTAAGGGCCCCCATTGTAATCTTTACTCGCAGGGGAAACTCAATTTGAATCCGGGTTTTGCAAATGCATCTGAAACATTGCCACTGTGGTATTAATATGAAATGTGTTATTTCAGTGTCATATTATTGAATTTGTGATGTGTATATGTACGTTAGTTAAACTTGAACTCTTGTCAGGTACTACTTAGTCTCATGTTGTCTTTGGGAACAAATTTTTTCCCTGAATTAGACAGAGATTGATGTGATGATTGTAGTTAACAGGGGAAAAGTTTATTTTACATTCCTGTGATTGCTAAGCTATGCTGTTGATAACTACTGCTACCCACTGTGTAGTTCGTCTGGTTTCTATAGGTGTTCTTTGCACTTTACTAAGAAAGAATTAATGAAAGTTCCTTTTGCAAGAGTATATACAAATCAACTGAGAATAAAGTTTGCACATTATTATGCCTAATTAGGCTGGCGACCGGTTTTTGTTTCATTTATATAAATTTTCTCTACTTTCATTATTTTGTCAAATATAGTCTTTCTGCTAACTACTAATTGCCACCCTTAAGAAAATCACGTTCGATTCCTTCTGTCGTTTAGGTTAGTGCATGGTAAAAATTTTCAAAATTCCTCCCAGAGGGTAACGCGTGCTGCGTGTTAAGGTCATATTTGGCACATTTGATATTCTGCGGTTGCATTATAAACTGAGAAAAGAAAATTCGTAATTAATTTTTGAAAGAAAAACATTTTTTTTGTTTTCAATTGTTGAGATACTTGCAATTAGCAGTTCTCTAAACTCTCATATTTACATTTTGAATAAAACCAGAAAGATTAAATTTCTCTTTGGAGCTGTCATATTACACTTCTATCATGGATGTATTATACTGTACAGGCATCAGTTTCATAGACGTGCAGACAACAGAAAGTGAATTATGTGTAAAGGGGAATCTGAATCAGTAAGACACACTGTCAAACACACAAATTTGAAGCAAACTTGAAAAAACGGCAGTGGGCATATTATTGTTCGAAGTGCAAAAAGACTGAGAACCCCTGTGATAGGTGAATCCTGAATAAGAATGAAAATTTCATTGTCAAATCACAATTCATACAAAATGAAATGGAAATCATTTTTAATACAGTATTATTTCACAACAGAATGCCGATATTTTCTGCACACATTCTCTTGAGGAAATACAGTGCATCTCCCATCACCGAATATGGCTAACGATCTGAGGTATAGAATTTATA
The DNA here is from genome assembly GCF_023898315.1 of Schistocerca nitens. Lineage (NCBI taxonomy): Eukaryota > Metazoa > Arthropoda > Insecta > Orthoptera > Acrididae > Schistocerca > Schistocerca nitens. The sequence goes on along the minus strand of NC_064614.1, from coordinate 109,325,171 downwards.
AAGGGTAGGCGAAATAAAACTGGCCTGGAAAATATTGCAGGCATCTTAATCAATCCAGCTTACATCATCTGCTGCAGGTGCAGACGATGTAAGTTGTGATTCCTATCTTAAGGTACATGAAATATTTTATGAAGCAATTTTACGTTGCCTGCCCCTGGCGCTCTACAGTGACAAATATTCCTCGAATATCAGTACGATTTAGGGTGAGAAATGTCTAACTCATGACATAGAGGAATTCCCTAGTTGGAATCATCAAACATCACACAAGCAGCGATATTCTTGCTTTATTCATTCAGGAGATCTAATAGATTTAGGAGATCTATCTAGCGATTCCCAGATTTATGTTATGTTTCCTGATTCACGCTTAATGAGAAAAATACATTATTTTTAAACACCAGCACAGTTTTGGAATTGGATTTGAGATTGCTTAGCAATCATTATTGAGTACATCGCTCATAATGGGCTGCTTTGGTCAGAAGCAAAATTAGCATCCACTTTGCCTCATGGAAGTCAGATAAGACCGTTACTACTGACGATATATATTAATGATCTGACATATAACGTCATTGTTCTCTAAGGTATCTAGCAGATAGAGAGAGTGACGACGTAGTTATTGTCGCGTGTGTAGCAGTATCTGTTTCGATGTATATTTGGTGGAATAGTCTTGTACATTTAGCAATGGAGAAAACAGCTTTCTTCTTCTTCTTTTTCTTCTTCTACTTTTCTCACAGCCTTAAAACCTTCTCTGGGTCTCTTCAATAAATTCACTTCATTCTTTCCTCTTCAGTGCGATACTTCGCCATCCTCTAAAGGCTGTTCCAGCCTGCGTGTCCCCTGGCAGGAGCATGCGCAGAACGCGTGCCACAGTGACGCCTGGCGGGTAGCCTACACACTCTGCGCCTGCCCACAAGTAAGCTGATGGGAGCCTACTGCGCGGCAGTATCCCTATCCGACAGCGTTGAAACAGCCTGCGTCTAAGACTTTTGCACATCCTTAATCCACGGCTTTCTTGATCTTATTCTCTGTCTTGTTCCAACTAGCCTGCATTTGTGAACTTTTTTTGCCGTTCGACCAGTATCTAACCTAAGGACACTAGGCAATGCTCCGACTTTTTATCAATCTTACAATGTATGTTGCTGGTATAACGTACTCAATCTCAATTTTTGTTCTTCATGTCAAAATACGGTTACTGTTCTGAGGTGATTACCAGTATCCTAAGCTACTGCTGATGTGTAGTCGTTAATATCTACATTTCACGTCCACATGTTATGACTAGTCTGATTAAGACCTTGAACATTTACATTTCAACCTGTGTGTACCCTGGAGACCAGCAACATCTTAAGCGTGTGGAAGCAACTATTACCACTTAAAATGCACAGTTTTAATTCTGTTGCCATGGGATTTGTCCTGTTAATAATAGACCTAAGATATTCGTAGTTTTGTTCACAACAGAAGCCAGTTGATGATAATTTACTCAGGTTTTATTTTCCGTCCTGATCCACAATGCAATTAATCTTCATTTCGTTGATGAGAAAGCCTCAGTGTCGTCTGACTGCATTCAGTCATTCACTGTTCTCTATGTGAACCACCTCTTCTACTGATAACTGTACGTGACTGGCATATGTACATACCGGCGCATACTTTGTGGATTTAGACTCAAGAGATCATAGGATGAGTCCTGGGACGTATAATTTACACACGGTTGCTTACAAATATTCGTTGGAGTAACTTTTAAATATCTTTTGTTGTCGTGAGACAATTACTGGGTGAACAGATGGTTTACAGTATTTTCAAAGAAGAAATGTGTGATTCATCAGTGCTTTTTAATTCAGTTACTGAACGATTCCTACGGCTCTGATTACTCAAAGAAAGAAGCTTACAAGAAGTTTCAACAAATCACAATAGCAGACGCTAGAAGGAAGACATTATGTAACGTGGAAAGCGTTACTCCCTGAATTTATAAAACACACTTTGCAACTCGAATTAAGAAACATATTTCAGAATAAGTTTCCACTTTGCCGTAGAGTTATGGAAATTTGTGGCACGTTAAAACTGTCTGTCTAACTGGGACTCGAACAAGGGAATTCGTTTCCGGGGTTACGTGATCTATCAATAACCTGTCCAAGCACGACATTCGATCTGCCCTCATTGCTTCACTTCCGCAAATATGTCTTCGCAAGTATGTCTTCTCCTACCTTCCAAACTTTGCAGATGTTCTCATGTGTACCATCTACATCTACAACTACATTTATACTCCGCAAGCCAGCCAACGGTGTGTGGCAGAGGGCACTTTACGTGCCACTGTCATTATCTCCATTTCCTGTTTTAGTCGCGTATGGTTCGCGGGAAGAACGACTGCCGGAAAGACTCCGTGCACGCTCGAATCTCTCTAATTTTACATTCGTGATCTCCTCGGGAGGTATAAGTAGGCGGAAGCAATATATTCGATACCTCGTCCAGAAACGCACCCTCTCGAAACCTGGACAGCAAGCTACACCGCGATGCAGAGCGCCTCTCTTGCAGAGTCTGCCCCCTGAGTTTGCTAAACATCTCGTTAACGCTATCACGCTTACCAAATAACCCTGTGACGAAACGCGCCGCACTTCTTTGGATCTTCTCTATCTCCTCTGTCAACCCGACCTGGTACGGGTCCCACACTTATCAGCAATACTGAAGCGTAAGTCGAACGAGTGTTTTGTAAGCCACCTCCTTCGTTGATGGACTACATTTTCTAAGAACCCTCCCAATGCATCTCAACCTGGCACCCGCCTTACGAAAAATTAATTTTATATGATCAGTGTGGTATTATATCTCCTGGAAGGAAGTATATATAGGAGAAATGTGTTAGGCACAGCCTAACGTATTGTTTCCAGATCGAATTTACACTATGAAGCGAAGTGTGAACTACGATGAAAGTACTTTGAAGATTAGAACTCTGCACCATCCCTGGACACGAATCGATTTTAGATATGCCAGGAAGATTCAAGGAACGTTTTGCTCCCTCTGATTACCAGGAGGTTGGAATTAGAGAAATTCAGACTGTAGTCCTCTCATTGTCTACGAGTGATACATGAAAGAAAGGGACTGCTTCTGGTACACAGTTAAGCTTCCGCCAGACACTGGCGGCTTGCGCAGTAGAGTTGTAGCTGCTGGTAACACACGACGTACTTGTGAGCCACATATCAGGACCGCTGAGTACTGTAATGTGAAGATGAAAGAACTGAAACAGAGTACGGCTTTCGCGTGATAATTGCGGTGCCACATAGCGCGCCGTTACTGCGCCGCGGGTAATGCCTGTGGCAGCCAGAGAAAACGGGCAAGGCGGTCCGCTAGTCTACTGCGGCCGGGCTTAGGTATATACGATGCGCCAGGGCCTGTATTAATTCCCGCGTGCAATTAACATTTCATTAATATTAAAGCGCGGCGGCAGCAGAGCTCATTACGGTCTAACTGCGGTCTGCAACAAACTGTCTGCTTCTGGCGCGGCGCCGCGGTGCTAAGCCACCGAGTCAGTCGGAAACTCGTGGCAGGTATTTCTGCCCAGGGACACAGCCCGGCGTCGTATCCGACAACTCATGCTAATAAGCTGTCGTGCACGTACGAGCTCTGCACAGCCGACACGCCCCCGGGCAGCGAAATTATGAAGCATGTGCTGCGCTCCGATAGGACAAATTTTCTGAGAGACGTACAGACTCATCTGTAAGAACCGGCACGGAACTGTACAAGCTGCGACTGCGCCTAGTTCACATCTTTAGTGTAGCGGGTAGCTATAAATATAGTGCAGTTACTCATGGAGTTCCACTGTGGGCTGTAATTACCATAAAAATGGTTCAAATGGCACTGAGCACTATGCGACTTGACTTCTGAGGTGATCAGTCGCCTAGAACTTAGAACTAATTAAACCTGACCAACCTAAGGACATCACACACATCCATGCCAGAGGCAGGATTCGAACTTGCGACCGTAGCGGTTGCACGGTTCCAGACTGTAGCGCCTAGAACCGCACGGCCACTCCGGTCGGCTTAATTACTATAGGGCAGCGAAACTTGGTAGATACGGTAATGCCTTAATGCGGAACCGATTTACGCGCAAAAACGTTAACTCTTTGAGGGGCAGGTAAACACCACTAAAATTTACCGTAGTGGGGCAAGAAAAATTATTTGCAAATTTCAAATTTCTTTTACTTGTAACACATTTATTTTATTGTTTTGACATGTTTCATACATTGAGTTTGTAAAAATTCACTTAAACAACAACAAAATATTCGATATTTGGTGGTTGAACTTTGAAATAACTGGTTTTTAATTTTCGTGGTATCTCTTGAAAAAGTTCTTGCCTGCTCTCAGACACAAAGGTACTTCACACACTGAACACATGAACACTGTTCGCACTGGGTATTTCTTTGAACTGCAAACTGCGCATCTTCTAGATGATGAGTGAATTGGTTGATGTTTACTGCTTTCGTGGCGAATACTTTCGTCTACGTATGGTTTGTGTGATTTGATCTGGGTTGCTATACTACTTTGGCATACAGGAGCACAATTAGCTGCCACTGAAACTATTTTTGGAGCCAACAAGATTTTGTACACCTCTCGACGGAAGTCTTTATTGGAGAACTGCTCCATTTCGATTTCTTTGTGCATAATGAACACGTTTGTCACACTACAGTCTAAAAAGTGGAAAAAAACCAACTTCATCCACGATTTCTTGCTTTTTCTGTCAATAGCATAGTCTGACTTTATTCGATCAAAATTATCCACATAGTTCATACTGGAGTTGTAGTCTTTCAAAAGAATTGGACAAGTTATATTGGTTATTGTTCCATCTTTCATTTTTCGAGTTACTGTGGACACATCTGGTGGTGAATGACATGTTGAAATCAAGTTGACTGCCGTGTTATCTTTCCATCTATAGGTTACTGTGCCATCATTGCTTATTTTTTAATCGAATGCCCCTCTTTCCAGTTCCTTTTCCTCCTTGAGTTTTGGCATGCTTTTCTTTCTGGGATTTATTGTTCCACAAGCGTACACACCATTGGATTTTAGGTCCTTAAACAGATCATACAATGTAAAATAATTGTCCATGAAAATAATATGATTCTTTCCATGAAGACCACTGGTTAAATTTAGAACCACTTTCGATCCTAACCCCACTACTGGAGAATGTGAAGCTTTTCCTGTATAAACATCAAATTTAAGGTTGTATGACGACTGATCACATAACATCCACACTTTGTACCCTCTTTTTATAGGTTTGTCCCTCGTATATTGTTTGAGAGATGATCTGCCTTTGAATTTAACCATTGCTTCATCAAAAGCATGTTTTTGATGTGGTTTATAGCAATTGTGGAATTTTCTGTTCAAATGGTCTAGAAATGGACGTAGTTTGAACAGTTTATCGTAATTCTGACTGTTTCTGTCAGGAGCAACGGAATTATGATTAGCCAACTAAACCGCTTTACTGGCAACAGCTTAGATATTTAACTTTCACCAAGATCTGAATCAGTGCTCCAGCAATCTCTGTAGCTAGGCTTTTTAGTGATACCCACATAAAGACTTATTCCAATAAAAGTCTTAATTTCAACTTCGTTGGCGGGCACGAAAGGTTTGCCTCTCTGTGTAGCATACAAATTAGTTTGGAACACTATGTGTTTTATTAGTGTTTCTTAGAAAAATTCACAAAACAAGTCAATTGGCTTTAGGTTCACTTTGTTCTTTATTTCTGCGATCACACCACCTTCTCCAATAAATAATGGCACTTGGTCAACACTTGTTTCTTGGCTCCAGTTTACCGTGACTGTTGATGGAACAGTACATGGTAGAAAATTATTTTCACTGTCGTCATCAATTTCACTGTGATCCCGAGAATCACTACTGTTCGACATACGACTGCACACAAGACTAGAATTTGCAGAGCTTGTCGTGAATGTGGGGTCATTTCTATCACTACCATCACTATCAACACTGCTGTCACTAGAAGGTGTTTCTTCAAATAAAATTCGGTGACATTCGTCCTCAGTTATTCCTTTTCGGCTAGACATGTTCGATGGAGACGAAGAAAATATACTGGGTGGAGCAGAGGGGCGGTGGTTAGCAGCACTAACAACACAGAAATTTGTCTGTAAAACATGGAAAATTCTATTTCAATTTAAAGTTACATTACACGTAGACATATATGTTCAACACATAAATATAAGCAATTACTTACCAAAAATAGTCGTATAAAGAAGAGCTACAGAGAATACAGAACGCCGCTTCTAAGAACAGTGCTAACAATGAAGAAGTATCAACTAATGTTCTGAATACGCGGCAAAAATTCGCGCAGAAGACCTGCACTGCCATCTAGCGGCATTTTAGGCAACAATTAGGTGGTTGTGTAACGACAACAACTGGACATATAATAATTTTTTCTTCTGATTTTCGATAAATTAGTGTAATCGATATTCTGATTTCATTTCTTTTTTCTTTTCATGTCATTATGTTAAAGAAACTGTAAACAATTTTCGATGTGAATATTAATATTTATGTCAAATTTCAAGCAATGCTATAACAGAATTGAAGTGTAACCCATGTTGAATCTATTGTAACATGTTTAAAATTGTAATTGTGTGTCTGGTCCATACGTAGGCAATGTATTAGGATATGTAGAATGCAAAACCTCGGGTGAATACCCTGTCTGTAAGGGGAGCGGTAAAAGGTGGATGGCAGGCGAGTGCGGGAAAATGCACACGGGCGCGGCACGGCATAACGGGCTCAGCAGTAGTAGTCGGAGTTGGGCATCGGTCTGAGTAACACGTTCTGGATCGAGGAGGCTCTCATGGAAAACGTGATTTCGTTGAGCCTCGGATGTGCCGTTTCCGACGCCTATACAGCATGGCAGTATTCCATAGGCACTAAACGGAAAATTATTGCGACGCTATGAAGAAGTAAAGTTCCGATACATCAAGAGCCATAGCTGTGATTGTATGTGTGCTTTGCGCCTCGCCATCTCGCCGCCTGCCAACCGCCGCATCGATACGAACAGGTTGAAACTTTTAGTACTGTATTCGTGTGGACTAGTGTTACTTTTGTTCCTGACTGTTCAATAACAACTTAACTTTTACCAGAACTGTCCTATCATTTAATTATCCTCATCATTAACCTAGATAGGGTCCTTCCACATGTTGTGCAACCCGAGTGTCCCGAGCTGAAGAATTAAAGTTTATGTTAATAATAATTACCTGCAGACCTAGATATGTTAGAAAATTGTTTAAAGTACTTTATTGTTAATGAATCAATAAGTAAAGAACAAAGGTCTGACAAAGTCGGAAGATAATGTTGAAATTGGTTTAGTAATGAAGTTTAGTTAATTTGAGACAAAAATAATGGAAGTTAAATGAGCAGGAAATAAGCTAAAAAGAGAAATAATTCATATTTGGAAATCTTGAGTGCTTAATGAGTTCAATAGTCAAAAATTTCAATACAGTGATCCTAACAGTTTTAGGGTCCCCCCCCTTTTTTCTTTTCTATTCATTTAAATTCTGAAGTGTACTGAACTGATTTGACCAACAAAGTTCAAGTCAATATAAAACCAAAATTGATTAGTGTTTTACCTTTTTCAAAATTGACATTGTATGTGTGTTTCGAAAGTGCTATTTCTAGGGTAACCTATGCCCGATTTTAATCAGATCAATAGACAGTACGAAGTTTGTAGTAAACATAATAGTGTATTGTTGTGTATTTATGGCTTGTCCATATTAGTACAGAAAGTGAAATCATTAGTTCAGTAGATTTCCTGGTTCTAAAATTAACCATATTATGCAGAGTTATTACGTGTTGTTTTGCATACACGTACTTCAACTTGTACAGGGAAGAAACTCAAGTAATGCCTAATTAGGCTGGCGACCGTTTTATTAACAAATTGGTAGCATCTGCTGTGTTGTTTCTTGTCCGTCCTAACGTGTAGTTGCACTTCAGACTTGCTTGACGTATTATTGTTGTTACTGAGTGGGTGAAAGTCTGATTTTGCCTCCATTCAGGTACACGCGGTCAACATATATACCAAAATCCTTTCTTATAAGGTGAAGCCCGTCAACTTACCATAGTACAGGCTTTAATAAGTAACGTGCGCAGTAGCCTAGTGTTACAGTTGGCAGAGAGACAACTGGCCCCTAAGCGGTAAATGGAGAAAATATTACGTGGTTAGCCACAGTAGCCACCGCCCACTGAAACCGTCTACGTACGTGGTTAGTTACAGTATTGCCTGCCCTTCAACTCTAATTGTGACCACAAGGTGCAAACCGGTGCTGTACACCGCTTGTATGACGGTATGATGCCCACGCTGTCTTTTGATAAATCTTAGTGTGAATGAACAGTATGGCTATCGACAAGACAGACGGTGCGCTATTAGTGAAACTGTTTTGTGTGGATGGCGGCAATTAAAGTGCTGCACCGACTGAAATGTCTGAGGAGAAGCCCAAGGTTATTAAATGATTTGAAGAAGATGACAATGAAAATCTAAAACGCAGATGAACTTGACGTGGCACCTGGAAGAGGAAGGCATCCTATCCCGGTGGAAGTTATTGACGAGGTTGCTGTTGCTGTAACTGATCGTGCAGCTCGTGCCCCGGACAGTGGCAGTGCCCGTGCAGTGTCGCGAGAATTGTCCGTCCCACAGTCAACAGTACGGAAAACTCACGATCCACAGTGATGTTCTGAATTTGCTCTTCGGTTTGTGGTACGGATACAAATTTATGATATGTGGCCGGGCAATATTCTAGGGAGTGACGAGACACTTTTATACTACAGACTGCAGTGAACAAGGGGAATATTTATTTATTGCCAAATTATAGACCTGTTACCTGATGTTTAAAACAGGTCGTACATTTTACAATTTTCGTTTTTCATTTTTTTACAGTTTTATTTCCTTTTGTTTTATCTACAACATTTACAAAGAATGATACTTTTTAAAATAACAATAATTTATGGTTAAAATATAAATAAAATTTTGTTGTTTTTTAAGAATAAAAAGAAGATAGGATAGATGAGAGATTTGTTAGTACCATCACCGAGTGTGACTGACGGTGAATACCTCGGAATGGTTTCATCGAGCCGTTGACCGCCAGTCACACACACACACACACACACACACACACACACACACACATACACACACACACACACACAAATGGTTATTAGTAGAGAAATAATGTTGCTTATCCTATTTGTTACTAATCCTATGTAGCAGAACTGCCGAATTTGGGGTGCTGTATGTTCTGGCGTAACCACAAGCGCCGGAACGAAGTTGGAGAACGCAAGAGTAGAGAAGGCGGTGAAACGACGTCGGCCAGTGGTGTGCTGATTAGGACCGCACCATGTCAAGAGCGGACTCTGCAAGAAGAGAATGTAAGCACCGCTACTGAAGGCCTCGGCCGCTCGGTATCGCTCAGTATTCGGACAATATATGGACAGGCCTAGCAGAGAACGCTATGATAGTAGTTATTAGTGATCCAAAAACTGTGTGTCAAACTTGAATAAACATTCAAATGATAATTAGATCAAGACCCTAAGATGTCGACAGGCGTTGATATACACCAACGGGGACAGTGAAATATGCGTGCCCCGATCGGGACTCGGACCCGGGATCTCCTGTTTACGTGACAGACGCCCTATCCATCTGAGCCACCGACTGCACACAGGATAATTCGACTGCAGGAATTTATCCCTTTGCACGCTCCCCGTGAGACCGACATTCCCAACCTAATGTCCACACACTACATATCCGTAGTGCCCCTGCCCAATACACTCAGGGACACTACGGATGTAGCCGGCCGAAGTGGCCGAGCGGTTCTAGGCGATACATTCGGGAACCGCGCGACCGCTACGATCGCAGGTTCGAATCCTGCCTCGGGCAAGGATGTTTGTGATGTCCTTAGGTTAGTTCGGTTTAAGTAGTTCTAAGTTCTAGGGGACTGATGACCAAAGCAGTTAAGTCCCATAGTGCTCAGAGCCATTTGAACTACGGATGTAGTGTGTGGACATTAAGTTGAGAATGTGCGTCTAAGGGGAGCGTGCAAAGGGATGAATCCCTGCAGTCACGCTATCCTCTGTGCCCTCGGTGGCTCAGATGCATAGAGCGTCTGTCATGTAAGCAGGAGATCCAGGGTTCGAGTCCCGATCGGTGTACACATTTTCGACTGTAACCGTTGATGTATATCAACGCCTATCGACAGCTTAGGGTCTTGATTTAATTATCATCTCATTCTAGAGAGCCGCATGGTCACCGATGGTATCTGTTCTTTCGGCCATGTCCGAAAGAATAGATACCATCCTCTTATATGCATAAACATTGTCTATAGCAAAGAACATTACTTATTTGTATGTCGCCCATCGCTTGCGACAGAGTTGTAAAACCTAAGTTTAGTTTTGTCAATCTTCTTAGTTGCATAAAAACTATTAACGATATTTGCACGAATTGTTGTATAGCATTCCGAGAACGTAGCATCCTAAAGGACCCTATAAGCGACGAGTGGGCAGATCCCCAAACTGTAAAACCGCGTGTTTTGTACGGAGAGACACTGCACTCGCCGTATGTGACTGTGCGGTGTGGATCCAGAAGCACCCCTATTCTCGATCCGTTCTTCTTTCAAGAGAATACACCTAGAGGGTTTTCCAGGAGACCCCTTTGTGCAGCATGTGATTCCTGCTCTGGAAGACCGCAACTCCTTAGAAACCACTGATTTCATGCAAGATGAAGCAACAACTCATGTCAGTCGTCCATTGAAACATCTGCTTACGAAGTTTGCCATCAGCTTTCCTTAATTAATGTCTGAGCCTGTGTGATCATTGCCCCTAACTGTTACATACGGCTATTGTGTGAACTGTCTGTTTCCAGTTGTCACTCTCTGATATTTTTGCCATAAGATACTACAGTCTGTGGAGCACACAATTAAATCTCTTTGTCAAACTTTGCAACATTTGGAAATTTTATTATTATCGGAGAGAATGGTTTTTTTTTTCCAGACAGCACTTCAATATAGATCATTAAATGCGTGACCTGCGAGAAGTTTCAGGTTGCTATAGTCTTAGTCTGCCAAGTCATCAACCTACAACATGTACAGCACACCTCGCGGGAGCACGCCTGAACTTACGTCAGAACTTGTCGATGATTTTTGCTAGCAACAAGTCCTCAATCTTGGCACAAACTGATGACCTACGTGGCCATTCTTTCGATAGTTGGTTCGCTATCGAGTCGAATGATCTTCGGAAGTCAAAAAATGCTACATCTCCGATACTGCCGTGATCCATGACTCCCAGTATACCACGTAGTCCGCCCCCGGTAGCTGAATGGTCAGTATGACGGATTGTCAATCCTCTGTGTCCCCGGGTCCGATTCCTGGCTGGGTCGGGAAATTTTCTCCGTCCACGAACTGGGTGTTGTGCTGTCCTCATCATCATCCTGTCTTCCTCATCAACTGCAGGTCGCCGAAGTGGCGTCAAATTGAAAGCCGGCACCCGGCGAACGGTCTGCCCGGCGGGGGCTCCTAGCCATACGAACAAATAAATAAATAAAGTATACCACGTGAAAAGAGCGCGAATTGAGTTTCACCCACCTGATATTTCCGGAATTCACAAGTGCTTGACAGAGACTAAGCCATTGGGTTGTAGATACCTCTTATTCGGGCCCTCCACGTTATTGCATCCACATTACGAGGACACTTTTGGAAGGAACGTGCCGGTGAGGCGTAGCGCCGTGTAACGATCCTGCCTTGGAGGCGGTTAAGTGGGAGATGTGTCTCAGAGCTGGATAGTGACAGATGGTGACGCGAGACTGGGCGCTCACGTAGTTTATGTATCAGCCGATAGAGGACAATATTGGATAGGGGACTGATTTAGTTTCGATTGTGCCCACTAGAGTGCACTAAAGTAATAGAATGTTTTTCATAAATTGTTCTAGTATTTTCATAAAGTGTTATTATGTCTTTTTGTGTAGGTAAAATGTTATAAATGTGTTTTAGCAGTACGAATGATGCGTGGGTGTGGGTTAAGGTTAATATGAAGATAATTGTTTAACGAGTTATGTAGTAGGATTTAGTGTGGGAACATTTCGAAGAAGTATGGATATGGACAAAAGGGATTTTTGTAGAATAGATTTGTAAAGTAAGTTTATAGTAAAGGAAAAGTTAATTCAGGTATAAATAACAACAGTAAATAAATTTATGCATAAGGAAAACTTCAGCATATTAGATAATAACGTGGGTAAAAAGTGCAGTCGTTAGGTTTACTATTTTGCGATTGGTTATGGATGAAAAGCGCGGACTGACGCGGGATGGTGTTGTTTTGCTATTGGCTGTTGAGTAAACTGACCAATGGTAAAGCAATATTCTTCGCGCGCCTTTCTTTGCTGGTAGAGAAGACTATTCTAGAGAGGGGTCGAAGCCTAGCCATGAAACAGATCGGACGTGTGTAGTAGTAGTTCCGGTGGAAACGATAAGTTGCCGGATCTGGCAGTGTTTCATACATCAAAAGTGTTGGGAAGTGACGGCATAATTATTCCGATGGGTGTGTAGAAATTTCGGAATTTTTAAGTGAATTTTGTGACGAGAAAAGACATATATTCCGCATGGCGTATTGAGCAAGTTGGTGGCTGAAAACTGTGACTGCATTTGGTACCGACAGACTTAATATTTGGCGAGCATCATCAATCAAAAACAATCAGTATTTTTTGTAGCTATTACCTTTTCGGGAAATGCAACACCATAAACTTGCTAACGTGAGCGAAAGGGATTGTGAATGATTGCGTTAAGACTAGCACGGGCTTGGCAGTGATACTTGTCCACATAAGTTTCAGAATATATTAATTGAGGACAAAATTTCCAAACTTTCATTTCGTGTTTCTCCCGAAACGTAGATTAGTGACTTAAATTGCAGCCTGGTTCACGTCGAAGTACAGTAGGTTTCACTCGGCTTTCCTACTGATGATCTGCTGAGACAATGTTCACAGGTAGGTGCAGGTACGTCGTAAAGGGACGGAAAGAACCGCGCCGCCTCACCGTGTCGAACTATTTTGGTAAATAAAATGTGACTGCGGCACAAAATGTGTGCAGACAGTGAATAAATTATTTTGGTTAGAAGCAACGAGTTGACACAACGTTCCTTTGAAACCTCAAGGCTTCTTTTTCTAGACTCACTCTACAGCATCCAACACTTTCTGCACGTCCTTCTTTTGTGCGGCCCCCTCCTCTCTCTCTCTCTCTCTCTCTCTCTCTCTCTCTCTACTCACACTCACACTCACACACGCACACTCACACGCAACGTATATGTACCATGTGGCCATTAACATATTCATAAAGGCTTGCGCCACCGCATCGCGCCATGAATTCTGGCCGGCTCGGCCGCCCTGCTGTCAACTGGCGCCGGTATTAATGCTCGCGATAACAATTAGGACTGCGCCGGCCACAAGAGCGGTGACCCCACCCCGTCACTCGAACCCCTCCCCACCCCCGCCGCCGCCCATTGCATAAAAATATTAGCGCATCCCTCCCTCCCACTCCCCCTTTGCCCCCATAACCCCACCTCACTCCACCCTCTACACGAGCGTGGCCTTTGTGTGGGGCCCTGATGAATGTCCCGGCACTCAAAGCCAGCTTGCAACACTTCGCTTCTCGCTCTCCCTTCCGCTCGTGAAAAGAATTATATTAACCAAAAATTATTTTCGGCGGCCGCATTTATACCTCTCCTCTCGGACAGACAGACTGGTGGAGGGGGGGGGGGGGCGGAGGGAGGGCTCTATTTAGTGGCCAGACCTCCGCGACCCAACGACATCCGCTGGCCGGTTGATTTCCACAAATGCCGCCGGCGCCACTGTCGCGCCGTAAATGCTGCGCCGCGCAATTCGATTTAACGATCCGATCAGGTTATGTTCCCGCCTATATGACTGAGGGCGCCATTCCGAACCGCCTGGGAACACTATGTCAGTTCCAAAATTTGTCACTTCGTAGTTTCACACATACTGTGTTTGTTGGTCGGGGCTTTAAAGAGCTAGACAGTTGAGGTCGTAACCGCCGAAATCATGACTGAAAATGGGCCGTTTTCTATGCCAAGCATTCCGTTGCTCTCGAAGCTAGTTGACATGCAAAAGTTTAAACATCATTACTAGGTGTGTAAAAGGTATAACAGCGAAGCTGGAATGCACGTTAAAAAGAAATAACTAATAGTCGAAAGATAAAATGAAAACATACAACGATCCTTCTTTTCCAAGAGAACATTTGGTAATAAGTCGTAGTACAACCAGTGTTCGTGGTCGAATTGTAATTCTCCTTTTCCACGTTTCTACCCCTTGTAAAGAGAGCCGACGTGGATTCAGAAAACATCGTTCTTATGAAACACGAGTACCTCTTTGTTCTCAAGAAGGAATGTGTGTTAATGACTGGGCATGTCAAATTGATTTGATATTTTTAGATTTCGAGAAGGCTTTTGACACCAAACCTCACAAGTGACTTCTGATCAAATTGCGTGCCTATGGCGTATCGACTCATTTGTACGACAATATGTGTGTGATTCCGTATCAGAAAGGCCACAGTTCGTTCAAAAATGTTCAAATGTGTGTGAAATCTTATGGGACTTAACTGCTAAGGTCATCAGTCCCTAAGCTTACACACTACTTAACCTAAATTATCCTAAGGACAAACGCACACACCCATGCCCGAGGGAGGACTCGAACCTCCGCCGGTACCAGCCGCACAGTTCGTAGTAAATGAGGGAAAGTCATCAACTAAAACAGAAATAATATCTGGCGTTCCCCAAGGAAGTGTCATACGCCCTCTCCTGTTACTGATCTACATAAACAATTTAGCAGACAATCTGAGTAGCATACTTATATTGTTTGCAAATGACGCTGGCACAGCGTCCTATAACACCATCAGACGATCAAAACAAACTACAAAACTATATAGACAAGACATCTGTATGGCGCGAAAAGTGGCAATTGGCTCTAATGAACATGACTACCAAATGGAATCTGCTAAATTTCGGTTACACGATAAATCACGCATATATAAACGCTATAAATTCAGCTAAATACATGTTTACAGTTACGAATAATTAAGTTAGAGCGATCACATAGATTATGTTGTGGGTAAAGCAAACCAAAGACTACTATTTATTGGCAGAACAATGAGAAAATTGAAAGTGTCTCCTGAAGAGACTGCCTACACAAGACGTGTAGGTCCTTTTGTGGAGTACCGCTGTGCGGTGAAGGGTTCGCGTCAAATAGAATCGACGGAGGACATCGAAAAAGTTCAAAGAAGGGCAGCTCGTTTTGTACTATAGCGAAATAGGTGACAAAGCGCCACGGGTATGGTACGTGAATTGGGGCGGGGGGGGGGGGCGGTGGGGGGGGGGGGTGGCAATCATTAAAACAAAGTCATTTTTCGTTGCAGCGGGATCTTCTCATGAAATTTTTATCACCAACTTTCTCCTCAGAGTGTGAAAGTATTTTGTTGGCGCCCACCTCCATAGGGAGGAACAATCATCACAGTAAAATCAGAGAAATCAGAGCTAGAACAGAAAGATTCAAATGTTAGTTTTCCCGGAGGCTGTTAGAGAGTGGAGCGGGTAGAGAAATAGCTTGAAGATGATTCGATAAACCATCCACTAGGCACTTAATTGTGAATAGCAAAGTAATTATGTAGATGTAGACGTAGATATCGATTATGACGCGTTCTACATCCTGTGTTGTATCTGCTCTTAACGTCGGATAGTTCACATATTATGCACATATTAGGGCTTGACAGTGATTTAAAAAGCGCGCACTGTCAATGCTTCATTAGAATGGTGTAAGTAGGCTGTTTAGGTTTTTATGTTGGTAACGCCACGTAGCGCTCTGTATGAAAATCACTGGCTGTGCTGTGTGCAGTCTGTGGCTGGTTGGCATTGTTGTAATATTCGCTAATGTAGTGTTGGGCAGTTGGATTTTAACATCGCGTAGCCTTGCGCAGTTGGAAGTGAGCCGCCAGCAGTGGTGGATGTGGGGAGAGAGATGGCGGAGTTTTGACAGCGGATGATCTGGACGTGTGTCCATCAGAGACAGTAAATTTGTAAGACTGGATGTCATGAACTGATATATATATATTATGACTTTTGAACACTGTTAAGGTAAATACATTGTTTGTTCTTTATCAAAATCTTTCATTTGCTATTTATGCCTATCAGTAGTTAGTGCCTTCAGCAGAATCTTTTATTTAGCTGGCAGTATTGGCGCTCGCTGTATTGCAGTAGTTTGAGTAACGAAGATTTTTGTGAGGTAAGTGATTCATGAAAGGTATAGGTTATTGTTAGTCAGGGCCATTCTTTTGTAGGGATTTTTGAAAGTCAGATTGCGTTACGCTAAAAATATTGTGTGTCAGTTTAGTGTTCATCAGAATAAGTAAAGAGAGTAATGTCTGAGTACGTTCAGTTTTGCTCAGCTGTTTGAAAAGAAAATAATGTAAGAGGTTTATCAGCACAGTCATTCATAAATTTTTCTAAGGGGATGTTTCAATTGGAGTGAAACGGTACGACGTCGCTATTACCAGATAACAGTGGCTGAAGAGCTGGACGTAAGGAAGTTGCCCAAGTTGTAGGGATGGGTTTATTATGCGTGAGCTTGTTCCCATGGAAGACAAGCAGTATTCGTGACAAAGTGATAGAATGTACTTACGCTGAGATCGTTCGAGGGGCACAAAACTGCTTTTCTGTAGAAAGCGGCACTTGTAAATGACAGGTGTCTCACAACCATAAACACTTTCTGCTGAAGGTGTTATCCGAACCGTCGCAATAGCTAATATCGCCCTGTGTTTGACCAACTGTCCGGCAGGTGACGTCGAAGACCTGACAACTTACACTCGGGACTAGGGAACATCAATAACATTCGGCAGTTCCAACATGGGTGCATTCTCTCACCTCTACGATTGAATCCTTGCTAGTATAGTGACTTTAAATTGCTAGTACACAATCCTTAAAGACCAAAAATGGAATCTAGATGAACAATATACTTTTTAATGGAATTATGAATGAATACTTTATCATAATTTGCTATGATTTTAGCAACATTTAAGTCTGATCAGTGCAACTGGAAAAATGTTTAGCCCTTCTGGGCCACCAGTAAGGCTAAATTTATGATAGATATTTAAGCTAATACTCATTTATCATTCCGTCCCAGTGTGCAACTGAGACGAAACAATAAATGAGAATTATTTTAAATATCTACTTGTATCTTTCTTCTTCTTTCACTGGTGCCATGTCCCGCACTGACGCAGGGTCGGCATTGTTAGGAACGGATTTGGCAAGGTAAGTGGAAAGGGGTGGCTGGAAGCCTTTCCTGCCGCCACCCCGAACCCCCCCGGGAAGGAATTAGTGTACACCAGCTGTCTGCGACTAGTGCAATCCATGGAATAGTGCGAAAGTGTTCATATGGTTGCGAGCCGTGTAACTGAGGCGGGACGTGGGGACCAGCCCGGTATTCACCTAGCGGGATGTGGAAAACCGCCTAAAAACCATATCCAGGTTGGCTGGCACACCGGCCCTCGTCGTTAATCCGCCAGGCGGATTCGATCCGGGTCGGCGCGCCCACCCGAGTCCAGGAACCAGCGCGTTAGCTCGCTCGGCTTACCAGGTTTAAATATCTACTTGTATACAGTAGATAAATTCCCTCAAGACGATTATGTCGACTATAGTCTAAATTTATGGTATGTGCTTAGGATTCACACAATGGCACAGCACTGATAGTTTGAAATACTCCAGATCAACGAGTAAAAAAGAAATGCATAGGAAGTATAATCACAAAAAGATGGCAAAAGTTAAATGCAAGACACTGCTGGACGTGGCCTTATATGGAGAGAGGTGGGAATACGTAATGAACCAAGGAACATTGTCGAAAATGATCGGTTTGATGGTCTATGTGTTACGGTGTAGGGTGGCATAATGATGCATGGGTTTACTGACCTCTAAATTTTTGAACACGGAACACTCACTGATCAACTCTGGCACTACGAGGGGCGTTTGAAAAATTCCGTGCAAAAATAAAAACTACTTACGTGTTTGGGGTAAACCTTTTTTATTTTTCGACATAGTCTCCTTTTAGACTTATACACTTCGTCCAACGCTGTTCTAATTTGTTGATCCCTTCCGAATAATAGGAATTGTCCAAGTTTGCAAAATAGCTATTAGTTGCTGCAATCACCTCCTCGTTTGAGTAAAATCTTAGTCCCACCAGCCATTTCTTCAAATTGGGGAGCAAATAGTAGTCCGAGGGAGCCAAGTCTGGAGAATAGGGGGAATGTGAAACGAGTTGGAATCCTATTTCCATTAATTTTGCGACCACAACTGCTGATGTGTGTGCTGGTGCATTGTCGTGATGGAAAAGGACTTTTTTGCGGTCCAATCGCCGGCGTTTTTCTTGCAGCTCGGTTTTCAAATGGTCCAATAACGATGAATAATATGCACCTGTAATAGTTTTACCGTTTTCCATATAGTCGATGAGGATTATCCCTTGTAAGTCCCAAAAGACAGTCGCCATAACCTTTACGGCCAAAGGAGTGGTCTTCGACATGTTTGGTGTAGATTCTCCTTTGGTAACCCATTGTTTAGACTGTTGTTTGGTCTCAGGAGTATAGTAATGTATCCAGGCTTCATCCACAGTGACGAAACGACGCTTAAAGTCCTGCGGATTCTTCCTGAACAGCTGTAAACCATCCTAGCAACACTTCACAAGATTCCGTTTTTGGTCAAGCATGATCAATCGCGGAACCCATCTTGCGGGTAGCTTTCTCATGTCCAAATGTTTATGCAAAATATTATGTACCTGTTCATTCGAGATTCCCACAGCACTAGCAATCTTACGCACCTTAACTCTTCTGTCATCCATCACCATATCATGGATTTTAGCAATGGTTTCTGGAGTCGTAACCTCCACAGGGGGGCCAGAACGTTCAGCATCACTTGTGCCCATATGGCCACTCCGAAAATTTTGAAACCACTTACAAACTGTTCTAATCGAAAGTGCAGAGGCAACATAATGTTTATCAAGCTTCTCTTTAATCTCCTGAGGCGTTTTGCCTTTCATAAAGTAATGTTTAATCACCACACGGAATTCTTTTTCGTCCATTTTTTGACAATCACTCGACTCCCCTGATTCACACGAATGCCAAACACAAAGAAATAGACCAATATGGCGAAAACTTGGTGTGCTTTCTTTCCAAAGATGCTACTAACTAAACATCACCTCGATACGCACCAGTGGTGCCATCTCTCGGACTTTGCACGGACTTTTCAAACGTCTCTCGTATAGCCCTTCTCCAAGTGCATATTTTTAGGGAAGCATTCTGCCCTGACTTCCCTTTCATGAACGACAAAGCGGGACGGCAACGAACGGCACAGGTGGAGGAGCTGTTAGAACGAGAGTATATTCAGTGAATAGACTGGCGTGTCCCTTCCCCAGACTTAAACCCCATAGTGCACGTGTGGGGTGCCTTGGAGAGATGTACTGCAGTTAGTCTATATACAACAAAGACCATACCTCAGCTGTCAACCACGATGCTGGAGAAAGGGAACGCCCAACCACAAGATCGCCTTACCAACCAACCTTGTGCCCAGCATTAGAGCACTTTGCATTCCGTGCTTTGCCGTATTTGGTACCCACACACCCTGTCAAGAATTACGACCCGCGTTTTGTAACATCCTGGGAACTGTCACTTTAAATCAAGGTGACTTCAGTGTGATTATTGTATTTGAATAACAGTGCCATTTCTGTTCGTCGCATTTTGTGTTACCTTCTGTGCTATACTGTAACAGAGATTTCGTTTTTTCGTCGAGCTATGTTACTTGACGCTAACACATCTTGTGCAAGTTGCTTTCGTTCTTTAGTACTGCACACCACTGTACATATATTTGTCACTGAAAGAAAGGTTAATCCTTCGTATGTTAAGGTTGTATTCAAACCAAGTAAAACGATTTATTATTAAGTCTATAATTTAGGACTAAAGATATGACTCCTTGAGAATTTTCTTTCCAGGATTACGTTTCTTTTCACGGGACCATAACCCTTTTTTTTACGTACTAACCAATTCCTCTTTTTGCGAGTGGTATACGTAACATACTTTCATATAATACTTCCTGGAAGATTAAAACTGTGTACCGGATCGAGACTCGAACTCGGGACCTTTACCTTTCGCAGGCAAGTGATCTATCATCTGAGCTACCCAAGCAAGACTCACGCCCCGTCCTCACAGCTTTAATTCTGCCAGTACCTCGTCTCCTACCTTCCAAACTTCACAGATGCTCTCCTGCGAAGGTTCGCAAGAGAGCTTCTATGAAGTTTGTAAGGTAGCAGACGAATTACTGGCAAAATTGAAGCTGTGAGGAAGGGGCGTGAGTCATGCTTGGGTAGCTCAGTTGGTAGGGTACTAGCCCGCGGAAGGCAAAGGTCCCGAGTTCGAGTCTCGATCCGGCACACAGTTTTAATCTGCCAGGAAGTTTCGTATCAGCGCACACTCCCCTGTAGACTGAAAATTTCATTCTACTTTCTTATATTTCTTTCTGGTTGGCGCATCTTGCACTTTTCGTGTACTTGGTAACCATGCATATAGTGAAATCGTTTGGGTTATTTCCACATTATTTATCGGTGACATACGATACAAATTTTCTTCTTAACCACATTAGTGAGTTGCTTATATTCTATCCGGCTTCACAAAATTTCTAGAATGACGCAGTTGTTTGCTCTCAATCACTGAGCCAGCCTGATATAGAAGTCTATCAGCTGGAAGTGTTGGCTTCAAAGTGGTTCAAATGGCTCTAAGCAGTGCGGCACTTAACATCTGAGGTCATCATTCCCCTAGACTTACAACTACTTAAACCTAAGGACATCACACACGCCCATGCCCGAGGCATGATTCGAACCTGCGACCGTTGCTGCAGCGCGGTTCCGGACTGAAGCGCCTAGAACCGCTCGGCCACAGCGGCCGGCCAGGGGGAAGTGTTAAAAGAACATCTAAGTAAATATACCTCATTAGAATCATGAAAAAATATAAAGGCACAATCCTTCGCAAAATTTTGAAATTCGAATTAATGCGTGCGTTGTTTCGGATACTGCAGGTAAGTCATGGGGGTTACGGACACGTCTATCCTCGGCGAGCTAGCACCGCAGATAGCCGGCAGGTTGTTGCTGACGTCACAGCTGGACATGTGCAGGTGTTGGGGCCACACGCGAATTATTGACGACGCCGGGAGCCGATACCCGCCACCATTCGTGGCTCAATAATGGAGCCCAGATTAAGCGGCGCATCCCCGGGCGACCAGCGCTCAATGATTGACGCGAGTCGACAACTCGTATGCGCAACCAGCGCGCAGCACACGCCATTACCGCTCGCACGCCGCATCCGGTGGAGCTTTGTGGTTTCAGTTAATGGATTAAGTATTTCTATAATAATTTATTACGAGCTCGGGACAAAAATTGTTGGTTAACTTACTGTTTCAAGTAAGGGGAACTCCTAAGCTTTACATTAAACGAATAAAGTAAGAGACTTGTCGTGGCTACATGGACATATTGGTGTTATATGAATCGTGGTTTGACGCGTAGTTGTGGAGCCAATAGCAAACGATACCTGAGTATTCACTATGCACCTTCGAGGATGTGCCCTACAGAACCCAAGCAGCTATATATCCTAAAGCATAAAACAAGTATTCTCCTTGCTGTATTCCATATCTTTTTGCGTAATTGAGAAGTTACATCTTGCAGAGTATCGTAAGCTATTATCGAAATATACATGGTATTTATAACATCCACTATCAGATTAATGGCCCAGGAAAACGTAACAAATTATGCAGTATGTAAAAGAGAAAATCTGAAAATGTTGTTTATAATGTTTGTAGATGTTCCGTGTTCACATTTCGTCATACGCAGCACACCTAATTAGAATTCAATTCTGGAAATACCTGATCCAGCAGATAAGGAGTGACGATATCCGTGATGTAACCCAAAAAGAAAAAAAATCGCAATACGTCGTCCGGACTATCTAGCGACGTGGCAACGTCTCATTCACGTAATCTCGTACATAATGGTGGAAATATGGAGACAGCCATTTTGTTGAAGGATGAAATCCTTGGCATCAGCTTCAAGTTATGGCAGGAGCCACACGTACAGCATGTCGAGGTAGATGATATCCACTGACCTTTCTCTCAGCTTTGTCCTTCCAGCTTCGTCCAATGGGGAAATCATGCCTGTACCTTAGGTGTAGGTGATCTATTGCTATTCCAGTGTTGCAGAGCCTCGGCAGTATTGACGATTTGAGAAGGGGAAAATGTACTGAAGGTGTGAACTGAAGTTTGTGTTAGGGTTTGCTGGTATTGTGACTAGCACATCTGCCTAATAAGCAGAGCCCGGGGTTCCCGTCCTTATTCGAACAGCTTATATCACATGCGCGTCTAAGAAGATTTTTATCTCTGCACAGTGAAAGTACAAAAGTACTTACTTATCGTAGACAGTGTCAAATAACTGAAAACTGATGGCAGCTTACTGTGGTTAATAAACTTGTCACTTATCCAACAAGCCGGCCGGTGTGGCCGAGCGGTTGTAGGTGCCTCAGTCTGGAACCGCGCGACCGCTACGGTCGCAGGTTCGAATCTTGCCTCGGGCATGGATGTGTGTGATGTCCTTAGGTTAGTTAGGTTTAAGTAGTTCTAAGTTCTAAGGGACTGATGACCTCAGATGTTAAGTCCCATAGTGCTCAGAGCTATTTGAACCATTTGAACCACTTATCCAACAGTTGGCAACGAAATGTGAGTTCAGCACAAGACGACATGGTTTTCATCAGCATAGGTCCCACCGTCTAACAACTAAGGTCAGTAACCGATATCGGCCACCGACGGGACTGTATGTGGTGGGTTCGAAACCTGACAGTGGGAGGAGTTTTTGTCCTCAAAGTTTGGCCGTCAGTGCCGAAGAGGTTGTGGTATGCAGTTTCTGAAGATCAAACCTTGCTCCATTGTCTTGGGTCTAACCGCAAATCTCTGGACACCGTCTCGTGCATCGATGTCGGAGAGATGGGTTAAACCTTCCCATCTCACCTGTGCTATTTGAGTACTAGGTTGTGCGTCGCTTACAGGATGCACCCTCTCCTTTCGATCTATCACTGGCAGCAACAACATAAACACGATATGTCACTCATCACACTTAACATACGAAACATATGCACTGCGAAAGATAACTGGCGGCCGTGGTGGGCGAGCGGTTCTACGCGCTACAGTCTGGAGCCGCGCGACCGCTATGGTCGCAGGTTCGAATCCTGCCTCGGGCATGGATGTGTGTGATGTCTTTAGGTTAGTTAGGTTTAAGTAGTTCTAAGTTCTAGGGGACTGATGACCTCAAAAGTTAAGTCCCATAGTGCTTAGAGCCATTTTTGAAAGATAACTGTAAATCCGAGCAAAGAGAGAAACCATATTTAATTGACCAACGAATCACACCCCTGGATTGTCTTCCTGCCAGTAATACCGTATGCTGTTTCTATTTATTAACAAAGAATGAAGAAAAGTAATTATCTCGCCTGTGTGCCACTAACGTTGTGTTTGACAGGATTCTAAGCGTGTTGTTCAATGCGCCAGTGGAAGTGGTCCTGGCTTCCGGAACTACGGCTCCTGCAGCTGTTACGTCCAACACGCACCTTGGTGCAGCTCTGGAAATAATTTATTCTCTACATCAA
The DNA here is from genome assembly GCF_023898315.1 of Schistocerca nitens. Taxonomy (NCBI): domain Eukaryota; kingdom Metazoa; phylum Arthropoda; class Insecta; order Orthoptera; family Acrididae; genus Schistocerca; species Schistocerca nitens. Next base: position 109,301,461 of record NC_064614.1, on the reverse strand, counting down.
CTGTGAACACATGGTCGAAATCACTCGAATTTTAATTAGCCATCTGAATAATCCATCTGCTCGGTTTCAAAGTAAATGAAACATTAATGTTTGTTTCAGACCGGCGCGCAGGACAAAACGCGTAATTGCATATACAGTATGCTACCCGAAAGCTGAAACATTTGACGCACTGCCGTAACACCATAAAGGTAATTAAAAAATGAACATCTAGGACATTTTTTATCGCTGCGAATATATTACACGGAATTAATTATTCAGGCCGCTATTCCATCAGAAATCGTAATGTAGATATCAGAAAGGGAAAAAAGGTATTGTAACGGGGCAGGTTTTCAATTAAGTCCGAATAAGTATTGAAGGATTTTATGATTTTATCTCTACCCTTGAGTATTTTATATGGCCGGTCTTGCTGAGAGTTACGTGATGATATGGTAAGGATTTCTTTGGTTCGTTTTTGTTTCTTTTTAGTTCGTTTCATTTTTGTGTTTATTTTGTTGATTCAAGATAATATTGTTTTAATAGCTTACGTTTCGAAATCTATATGACTTTCGACATTTTCGCACTTCTTCTCATCAGTTCATTTCCCCCATTATCCAATTCGTTTCTATTCAATCTACATTTCTAATATGTCGTTTACTTATTATGAAGTAGAGTTTGTTACAGTTGGTGTCCATTATCCATAGACGAACTTCAGATTTTTTTTCATGAAACATTTCGCTAAGAAGCATTAGAAATTAATTACTAAAAATCTGCTCTTACAGAATATATACCAGATCCTTAAAAGTTACTACTCAACGTATTGGAAACAACATAATAATGGACCTTTCCATTGACTCTGCAGGCGAAATTGAGCTACTGAAATCTTTCGAGATGGAAAAAACACTTCACTGCGAGGATACAAGATGCTCTTTGATTGCTGTCCAATAAGGAACCCATAAATTTTTAGCAGCAGTTCACCCATTTAGCATGATGTCATCAGTTAAGTGATGACGTAAGGCCGAAGGGAAGCTCTGGCATTTACCACGAGATTTTCGTAAAAAAACACATCGCACCAATACCGTAACAAAAGTAGAAGTCGATATGAAATTGACTAACGACTACAACAGACAAGTGCACTTCATCTTTTTAATGCCTACGATTGAAGATCTGTATCACAGCCGAGGAAAGATATGGATTACGTCTTATAAACGGCAGCAGTACGTAACAGATGGAATGAAAAACTACATCTCAAAAAGACCAATTAGTTTTTAAACCTAGGCATTATAGCCGTTTTATCATCGTAAACATTAAAGAGATACCATCAAAAATTTAAATGTAATTATTAGTACAATTATGCCAAAGATCTTAAATTAAATATGAACGAGGACCCGAATGATTTACGGGTACCAGAAATTTGTAATGAAAACACACCTCATTGATTGGCGACTGGATGTATAAAATGCTTAAAACACTTTCACATATCCACAATACCACGTCATATCGCTAGTAGTCTTAATAATACATCTAAAATTCAACACTGTATCTGCTCCTACACAAACTTCCTACATGAATTGTGGTACGTAACAGAGAACCTCTTTTATTATTAACTGAAAATGGACGTGACCGGCTGCTAACTGAATAATTTATTTACAATCAAAAACAAATAAGATCAGTAACACGAATGAATGGGCTCGAGTCATGGTACGAAAAAGACGCCTAAAACACCAGAGAACCACCTGCGGCTTGAATTAAACCCTTCACACACTGCAGTTTAAAAACTTCATTTTGACATCGGCGCAGTCGATGTCGAGTACTGTTTGGGGAAAGGAAAATCCCTCTTCGTCGGACTACACCACCACGTCTCCAGCTAGCTACCCTACACTTCTGTGTTGCTTGGCCTTATGTGCCAAATGTGAGGAGTAGTCTTTTGCAAGGTACTAGACTCTAAATGTCCATTTCATGAAGTTCGCTTCGCAGTGTTTGCTCGGAAAATGCTTGAGATGGACCTACATTCACCGTGAGTAGCAGTTACTTTCGAATTAGCAACCAATCGTCATTGTCAAGGATTGAGACTTGTCTGCAGTCTCTCAAGAAAGTACTATGCTTCCAAAAGAGCTCAAAGCAACAGTGCATGACTGAAGCAGTCTTAAACAGATGATCTCTAGAGGGGCAGCCATTAAATACGTGAGGCCTTTTCTTTTTTCAATTCTAAATCCCCCTCCTCTGTTGGTGAGATTTGGTGACTTGTGATGGGACCCCTCCCCCTCAAGTGAGGTTTACCCCGTAGTCGGATCGAAATACGTAAAACTGAAACTCTTTTTATCTGTTTTAAACATTGGTTGTAACAATTTAATAAAAACACGTTTTATTTAGAAAATGCATTGAACCTGAGTAATATATGAATGTAGAGGGACAACTGGACAGAAAGGCTTCACGGAAATAATATCAAACGTTTTGACAGAACATTCAAAACTTGACCTTTAATTGATATGTTAGATGCATTAAATGACAATAAAACCTTACATTCTTCGCAGATGAACGACATTAATGTGGTACCCTCTTTTGAATCTATGATTATATGGCCTATCAGTCGATTCATATGTTTATCCCTACGATTATTCTTGTCGATGAACTTCAGCTTAGCTTCCTTCGACGAACGATTAACTTCTTACTTGCATGTCTGTTGCGGTCTGTTGGCGTGCCGCTTAACATACGCATTGTAAAAGTTTTTATAGAAATTCACCTCGAACAAATAACACCGGTATTATATGCGTTGCAGAATATCATGAATGACTCACTGACCGACTCACAGTGATTTCGTATGGTGCGCCAGGGAACTTCTCGAATGAAATCTGACGCTTTTGTGGAAATTATTTGAAATCGGGGAATCCTGGGCATGGAAACATGCAGACAATTCTGTTCAGTTCAGAGATACCATGAAGACTGATAAGCAATGTAATATTGTCTATATTCTCCGAATTAAAAAGTTGATGTGATTTCATTCCCCCTCCCCCGCACCAACACTGCCACCACTATCCCCTTCCCCCATGAAAGATTTGGTGAGATTTTTCTGGGCCTGTCGCTACGCTCTCTCCCCCCCCCCCCTCCATTTTGAACTCAATGATTAATGGATGACCCAGTATACAAACTTGAGGTTGTGCACTCATCCCCTGGTGGTTAGGTAGCAACAAATTAATCCCAATTGGCAATTAATGCCGCTTTATTAATTTGGTACCAACCACAGCAGCGATGAAACCTTTCTACGGCCACCATTCTTATGAGCTATTACGTAGCTCCAAGTGATAGCCATCCTTGTAGACGTGTTGCACACTCTGTTTTGATTCTTCAACAAATCGACCATCTTCATTCGCGGTGAGGTCAAGGCCACGTCCATGCATAATAAACTGTTTCCGTCATTGTGTCACATCTTCACGTCACATCACTTCAGTGGAATGACTTTTGTCAGCGGTGGAGGGACATTTCACAGGCTGGTAACGGTTGAAGACTTTATACACACCGCAAAGGCAACGACTGCGGTATTTTAAGTGAAACATTTCGAGCCAGTCGCATCCTGTGAAGGTGCTTCGTGTGCTTCTTGTTAGAGTATAGTACGGAGTAGAATGCCTTTCGAGGTTTCTAGGAAGACGGAGGCAAATACTGACCCTGCGACTTATCTTAGAATATTGGATAAGGAAAGGCAAACCTACGTTCACAGCATTTGTAGGCTTTGAACAGAGTTTTGGCAATGTTGAGTGGAATACTCTCTTTCAAATTCTGAAGGTGGCAGGGGCAAAATACAGGGAGCGAAAGGCTATTTACAATTTGTACAGAAACCAGACAACAGCTGTAAGACTCGAGGAGCATGAAAGGAAAGCAGTGATTGAGAAAGGAGTGAGAGAGGGTTTCAACCCATTGCCATTGTTTTTCCATCTGAATACGGAGCAAGCAGTAAAGAAAACACAAGAAAAGTTTGGTGTAGGAATTAAGGTTCAAGGAGAAGAAATAAAAGTTAGAGGTTTGACGATGACATTATAATTCTGCCAGAGGTAGTAAAAGACTTAGGGGAGCAGCTGAATGGAATGGACAATGTCTTGGAAGGAGGATATAAGGCGAATATCAGCAAAAGCAAAACAACGATGGTGAAATGTAGTAGAATTAAATCAGGTGATGTGGAGGGAATTAGATTAGAAAATGGGACAGTTAATGTAGTAGATGAGTTTTGCTATTTGGACACAAAAAACAGATAACGGTTGAAGTAGACAGGATATGAAAGTAGAATGGCGAAGGTAAGAAAACGTTTTATGAAGAGGAGAACTTTGTTAACATCGAAAATAGACTTAGGTGTTAGGAAGTCTTATCTGAAGGTATTTGTCTGGATTGAGTCAATTTATGGAAGAGAAACATGGACGATATAGAGTTCAGATAAGCAAAGAATAGGAGCTTTTGAAATGTGGTGCTACAGAAGAAAGCTGAAGATCAGGTGGGTGGATCACGTATTTATTGAGGTGGTACTGAATAGAAATGGGGACAGAAGAAATTTGTGGCACAATCTGACCAGAGGAAGGACCTGTTGACAGGACACATTGTGAGACATGAAGGGATCACAAATTTAGTACTGGAGGGAAGTGTGGCAAGTAAGAATTGAAGAGGGAGAGTAAGGGCTGAATACGGTAAGCAGATTTAGAAGGATGTAAGTTGCAGTAGCTATTTCGAGATGAAGAGACTTGCATAGGACACAGTAGCATGGGGAACTGCATCAAACCAGTTTTCGGACAGAAGACCGCAACAACAACAGAAAGGCAAGACATATCTGTTAACCTTCATCTGTTATTCATCAAGTGTTTCTTCATTTCATTAACCAAAATCCACATATTCCAGTACATTAAAAAAAAAGTAATTTTTTTTATTCGTGCGCAGCCACAAAAGGTAGCGGGTTGCAGCGCTCTGCGGGCAACGGTCCACATTGCGCTCTGCCGGTATTCAACAAACGTCGCCCGCCGGGATTCCGCACTGTGCTCCAGGGAAGGGACTAAAGATGAGGACTTGGCCCAGCTTTAAGGAGCCCGGCCGTGGCCCGTAGCGTGGATAAACGCCAGTCGGAGCACGACGGCGCCTCGGCCCAGATATTGCCTTAAGCTGTTTACCGATCGCGGTAAAACCCGCGCCGGAGACGGCTGCCTTTATAGTTGGCCGACAGCCGCGTATTACTTATGCCGCGGGGCAGAAGTTATATGAAAGTCACGCCGTATTTTCAACGCATAAAAAGATGGAGCCTCGCGGGTGGCTTGCGTTTTATACAGCGACTGCTGGGAGCATTAGTCGAACCGTGTGGATCTTCTACTGCGCTACGGCAAATCCACCACTCTCTTTTTTACTGCCCCCGAGCTCTAAAACTAATTTTACTACGGGACGTAGACAATCTCAGACGCTCTGTGTGTCGCGTGCACTTGTGTATATGACTGTCTGTCTGTGTGTGAATGTGTGCGTGTGCGTATGTGTGTGTGAGCGCGCTCCTGTATTGCCAGCAGATGAAAGTGCCAGAGAGTTGCAACGATCTCTAAACTGGAACACGTCAAAGTAACAAGAGCCCAAAAAGACCATAAATATGTGGATCGAAAGAAATTGCCATTTCAGATATGAATTTCATCGAAGGACACTCAACCGAAAATCTCAGCTATAAATGTCACACAATTTAATGTAAGAAACCAGAGCACATATCAAGTACTTCTAATATTAATGACCAGTAATCCTTCCTCTGCATCCATCGATTCCCTACAGACTCACACTCCCTTGTATAAAACATATTCAGACGTCTGATTACTTTAGAAATCATTAAAGTGATGATGACGATGTTTGGTTTGTGGGGCGCTCAACTGCGCGGGCATCAGCGCCCTTTTAAAGTCCCAGTTTTTTCACAGTCCAATTTTTTTCACAGTCCAATCTAGCCACTGTCACGAATGATGAGGACGATGATTGAAATGATGAGGACAACACAAACACCCAGTCCCTGGGCAGAGAAAATCCCCAACCCAGCCGGGAATCGAACCCGGGACCCCGTGATCCAGAGGCAGGAACACTAGCACTAGACCACGAGCTGCGGACAAATCGTTAAAACGTCAAATATTTGACGTTAAGCACGTAAAAATTTCATGGCTTTTAATGAACAGCTACATTTTCAGGCTCCTCAGTGTTTATGACCGTATATATTCTTAACATTATGTCGTGCAGTGATATAATTTTACACCTCAATTCAGTGGCATATGTGGATACTGTCTGAATAGTGCGGTGCGTATAGAATCAGTAGTAAAGAAGTAATAAATTAAAACGACATCCCTGATGTTGAACTTTTACTGCGTCAACAGCGACAACATGGTAAGTGATAAACTTTTTTCCTTTCGTTATTTTGTGTTGGGAGTGAGCGGATAAAGTTTCGAAATGGTTTGAAATTATATGTAAAGTTTGTTGGAGGTCACTAAACACCTCGTTCTCAAATACTGGATAAATGTCGTCTGTGTAATTTGCACACCAGGAGTTATGCTTACTGTATTACAGCTCAACCTAGTATTATACCTCTTAGTTAACACATTATAACAGCATTTTTAAATTTTTAAGTTAGTATCCGTAAGAAATACTCATAGACAAATTTTTGTCTCCCTTGGAAGCTTTTCCACCTGCAAATGCCACTAGATGAGTTGGTGGCTGCCTTAGGCATTTAGTACTGAATAGTTAATTTTTTCGTTATGGCCATCTGTGCGTAACTGGCTAAAGGTAACATTTGTTTCACCTCAGTTTAATACGGTATAATCAATAAAAACAGCCACTGATAATGTTTTAATAAACTGAGGCGAAAAGTGTCTGGCGAAACAAATATTGGCTTTATTCAGTTGCATACAGACGATCCTGTATTAAAAATACGTAGTACAATGCTACTGATTATTGATAGAACAGCGGCATTAAAGATCAGGTACTTCCTTGGTTGTATGTAGGTTTCAGAATTAATAAGTTTATTATGTAGCGTGTCATATTCTGCTTTTGGAGATATGGTCCAAGATTAAGTGCATGGGTGTTTAAATTCACCGACTTTAATTATTTCAGGAACGAGTATATGGAGAACCATACATCGGTAAAAAGCAAACACCTTTCTTGAAAGTTTGTGTGATAATTTTCATACAGGCGCATTTCTTATAAATGTGGTTCAGGGTTTATAAAAACTTATGCAGGAAACAAAAATTGCTGGAGTTATCCAGAAACGTCTAAAAGTAATGTCTAGTTTCCATTTCGATGTTGCCAGACTTACTTCGAAATTTCACATCAAAGGCTTGTCTCGGTGGCTCTGTAGTTACCGTACCACTGTTGATATTTCTCTACAACATTGTATATTCTTTGTGGTAGCAATAAAGAGAAAACGTCTTAGCCAGAACCTGACAGGCAAGTTCGACTGTGATCCCGTTAAGAGTTACTCATCAGGATGGAGTGAAAGACAACAACAATTAATAAGAGATAGCTGTCCTATGGTCACATTGGTCGCCTCAATAACAAACGTCTCACTAAGAAAGTATGGGATTTTTTAGGACGGATGTCATATACACGTAAGTTAGCAGTTTAAAATGTCCACCATCTGCGCACTTCATTGTCTTTATATTCTTTTTGTTTTTCGACGTATTGTAGGTATCATCCAGCACACGATGTGATTCTATTTCATTTAAGATTCAGTGATCACTGTTATGCTACCAGTAAACCGTATAACACTAATTCTGTGTTCGTGATAACCAATATCAACGTCAAAATAGTCCTGTAATTCACTAACTATGTATTCAATATACAGGGTGATTCAAAAAGAATACCACAACTTTAAAAATGTGTATTTAATGAAAGAAACATAATATAACCTTCTGTTATACATCATTACAAAGAGTATTTAAAAAGGTTTTTTTTTCATTCAAAAACAAGTTCAGAGATGTTCAACATGGCCCCCTCCAGACACACGAGCAATATCAACCCGATACTCCAACTCGTTCCACACTCTCTGTAGCATATCAGGCGTAACAGTTTGGATAGCTGCTGTTATTTCTCGTTTCAAATCATCAATGGTGGCTGGGAGAGGTGGCCGAAACACCATATCCTTAACATACCTCCATAAGAAAAAATCGCAGGGGGTAAGATCAGGGCTTCTTGGAGGCCAGTGATGAAGTGCTCTGTCACGGGCTGCCTGGCGGCCGATCCATCGCCTCGGGTAGTTGACGCTCAGGTAGTTACGGACAGATAAGTGCCAATGTGGTGGCGCTCCATCCTGTTGAAATATGAATTGTTGTGCTTCTTGTTCGGGCTGAGGGAACAGCGAATTCTCTAACATCTCCAGATACTGTAGTCCAGTTACAGTAGCACCTTCGAAGAAAAAGGGACCAAAAACTTTATTGGCTGAAATGGCACAGAAAACGTTCACCTTAGGCGAGTCACGTTCATACTGAGTTGTTTCCCGCGGATTCTCAGTGCCCCATATACAGACATTGTGACGGTTGACTTTTCCGTTAGTGTGGAAAGTTGCTTCATCACTAAACACAATCTTTGAAACGAAAGTTTCATCTGTTTCCATTTGAGCAAGGATAAAATCACAGAAATCGATTCTTTTAATCTTATCAGCTGCAGACAGTGCTTGAACCAATTTCAGACGATAAGGTTTCATAACTAACCTTTTTCGTAGGACTCTCCATACAGTTGATTGTGGAATTTGCAGCTCTCTGCTAGCTCTGCGAGTCGATTTTCCTGGGCTGCGAACAAATGCTTGCTGGATGCGTGCTACATTTTCATCACTCGTTCTCGGCCGTCCAGAACTTTTCCCTTTGCACAAACAACCATTCTCTGTAAACTGTTTATACCAACGTTTAATACACCACATATCAGGAGGTTTAACACCATACTTCGTTCGAAATGCACGCTGAACAACTGTCGTCGATTCACTTCTGCCGTACTCAATAACACAAAAAGCTTTCTGTTGAGCGGTCGCCATCTTAGCATCAACTGACGCTGGCGCCTAGTCAACAGCGCCTCAAGCGAACAAATGTACAACTAAATGAAACTTTATAGCTCCATTAATTCGCCGACAGATAGTGCTTAGCTCTGCCTTTTGTCGTTGCAGAGTTTTAAATTCCTAAAAATGTGGTATTCTTTTTGAATCACCCTGTACAAAGTAAATATCAACGGTACCAATAAGAGGTGATAGCACCCGATAGCGATACAAATGAGATCCATACGACTTACATCAGGCACATTTGGTCGCCTAGACAGCAACGTGAGCTCACTATGATGCACCTCAAACTACTGTAGCACGGTTTTGGCTACGAGATGTGGAGAACTATACTGCTGGAAGATGACATCGCCGTCGGGGCGGACACCAACCATGAAGGGATGTAGGATGTTCGCAGCTGTCAGCGGGTCTCTGTTAACTAGCACAGGGCCCATGCAAGCGCAGAAGAATCGCTTCTATAGCATAATACTGGCCCAACAGTCTGCGTCCGGGGCGCGCTGCACGTTTCGAGCTGCCGTTCTCCTCTGTGACCGTGTTTGTGGGGACGGCAAACGACCTAGTGTAGCAAACATCTGATTCACCCGAAGAGCCGACACGTTTCCATTGATTAACGGCCCAATCCCGATGGTCCCGTGCCCACTACAATCGTAACTGACGATGTCGTTGCGTCAACATGTGAACACGCAGGGGTCGCCTCCTGCGTAGCTCCATGTTCAACAAAGTACGATAAACGGTGTGCTCCGAAACACTTGTGGCTGCACCAGCAATGTGCTCTCTCTGCAGAGATACTACAGATCACCATCTATCCTACGTTACAGAGTAGACTACACTACTGGCCATTAAAATTGCTACACCAAGAAGAAATGCAGATGGTAAACGGGTACTCGTTGGACACATATATTATACTAGATCTGACATCTGATTACATTTTCACGCAATTTGGGTGCATAGATCCTGAGAAATCAGTACACAGAACAGCCACCTCTGGCCGTAATAACGGCCTTGATACGCCTGGGCATTGAGTCAAACAGAGCTTGGATGGCGTGTACAGGTACAGCTGCCCACGCAGCTTCAATATGATACCACAGTTCATCATGAGTAGTGACTGGCGTATTGTGACGAGCCAGTTGCTCGGCCAACGTTGACCAGACGTTTTCAGTTTGTGAGAGATCTGGAGAATGTGCTGGCCAGGGCAGCAGTCGAACATTTTCTGAATCCGGGAAGGCACGTACAGGACCTGCAACATACGGTCGTGCATTATCCTGCTGAAATGTAGGGTTTCGTAGGGATCGAATGAAGGGTAGAGCCACGGGTCGTAACGCATCTGAAATGTAGCGTGCACTGTTCAAAGCGCCGTCAGTGCGAACAAGAGGTGACCGAGACGTGGAACAAATGGCACCCGATACCATCACGCCGGGTGATACGCCAGTATGGCGATGGAGAATACATGCTTCCAATGTGCGTTCACCGCGATGTCGCCAAACACGGATGCGACCATCATGATGCTGTAAACAGAACCTGGATTCATCCGAAAAAATCACTTGTGCACCCAGGTTCGTCGTTGAGTACACCATCGCAGGCGCTCCTGTCTGTGATGCAGCGTCAAGGGTAACCGCAGCCATGGTCTTCGAGCTGATAGTCCATGCTGCTGGAAACGTCGTCGAACTGTGCGTACAGATGGTTGTTGTCTTGCAAACGTCCCCATCTGTAGACTCAGGGATCGAGACATGGCTGCATGATCCGTTACAGCCGTGCCGATAAGATGCCTGTCATCTCGACTGCTTGTGATACGAGGCCGTTGGAATCCAGCACGGCGTTCCGTATTACCCTCCTGAACCCACCGATTCCATATTCTGTTAACAGTCATTGGATCTCGACCAATGCGAGCAGCAATCTTGCGATACGATAATCCGCAATCGCGATAGGCTACAATCCGACCTTTATCAAAGTCGGAAACGTGATGGTACGCATTTCTCCTCCTTACACGAAGCATCACAACAACGTTTCACTAGGCAACGCCGGTCAACTGCTATTTGTGTATGAGAAATCGGTTGGAAACTTTCCTCATGTCAGCATTTTGTAGGTGTCGCCACCGGCACCAGCCTTGTGTGAATGCTCTGAAAAGCTAATAATTTGCATATCACAGCATCTTCTACCTGTCGGTTAAATTTCGCGACTGTAACACGTCATCTTCGTGGTGTAGCAGTTTTAATGGCCAGTAGTGTAGAATCCTGCCCACACGTTCTCTGATGGTACGTGGACGTCCAACCATTTAGCGACTAGTGACAATCTCACTGTCCTTCCTCCTCTTCTCGTAGACGCACACGACAGTAGCACGTGAACATTCGGCCCGCTTCGCCGTTTTCGTGATACTCGGTTCACAGTCTCTGCGTAATAATAATCTCCCTTTGTCAAAGTCGCTCGCTCGTCTCTGGATTTCCCCATTTGCTGCTCATACTTTAGCTAGGTTAATCCCCCGTCTGTCTCTGCTCCGCTTACATACCTTTGTTACCGTGTCACGTGCCGGCGACGACACCAGGTGGCATCCAGTGCTGTGGGGGGCAGTGGGCTTACCAGTGTAAATCAGTCTGGCAACAGAACGTACATTTCCAAAAATAAAGCCGACATTTGGCATCAGGAGGTCCAACTGACCAAAAACATCTGATTCCCTCTAATAATGCCGGCCAGTGTGGCCGAGCGGTTCTAGGCGCTGTAGTCCAGAACCGCGAGACTGCTACGGTCTCAGGTTCGAAGGTTCAAATCCTGCCTCGGGCATGGATGTGTGTGAGGTCCTAAGTTAAGTTTAATTAGTTCTACGTTCTAGGGGACTGATGACCTCAGATGTTAAGTCCCATAGCGCTCAGAGCCATATGAACCATCTGAACCCTCTAATATAAAAATTCTCTGAGGATCCTCGAATGCAATGAATATTTCCTCTTTTCCTCCTACATCTGTTGGATCTTACTTTTGTGTTAATATGGACTTAATGGTAAATGCAAGACAAATGGTTCAAATGGCTCTGAGCACTATGCGACTTAACGTCTGAGGTCATCAGTCGCCTAGAATTTAGAACTAATTAAACCTAACTAACCTAAGGACATCACACACATCCATACCCGAGGCAGGATTCGAACCTGAGACCGAAGCGGTCACTCGGTTCCAGATTGTAGTGCCTAGAACCGCACGGCTATTCCTGCTGGCAAATGTAAGACAGTGTCTCAGTATTTTATAAGATCACGTAACTGTTACAGTGCATGCCTCACATTCTGTTTTCTTGAAAACGTTTCCCTGTGAATCCTAACTTATAGCTGTAAAGCTCTTCGTCGCACTCTGCCGGAAATGAGAAGGTGGAAGAAGAACGTTCAGTCAAATACGAGACATGAAAGAAATCTTTCTACCGCTTTCAGTCCTCAAGAGAAACAAGGCACAGTAGGCTCACTGCGGGGTGACAATGGTGTTAACAGAAGGAAGGTCCAATCTGTTTTCTCTCGATCGGCTACCAATTTTGAGCCAACCAAGGCGCTGCGAACAGCGCATTTAGAGAAGAAAATAAATGAAAAAAAAGAGAGCAGTAATTGTATTTGAGCGTGGTTTATCGATTGCGCCCGTGTCGGGGCGGCTTCGCTGCGTCTTCAAACGCGCTCCGCAGTTGGCCACCGCGCCGGAATTGCATTATACAGAGAGCAGTGGGCTGCGCGCGCAGGCGCACAAAAGCGATCTCTTCAGTTATAGGCACCAATTTCATTCTTGATGGAGTTTGGAAATTACTTTTTCTGCGCTGATAAACGTTTTAAAATTACGTGAGGCGACGCGTCATCGGCAGCGCGTCTCCATCACAGGACGGGAAAAAAAAGAGAAGAGGACGGTAGACGGAGTGGAGTAAAGACAAAAAAAGAATGGAGGAATTGAATTTCAGGATACCGAATTTCGAAATGCGCTATCTATCGCTGGCAACGCTGCGGGGGGTTGGCGAAGCGAGCGTCCGCTACGTGCGAATTGCGCAGGAAGTCAGCGCGTACTGAGGACGCGGTGATAGAATAGAGTCCCTGTGTGTAGGCAACCGGGTGCGGCAGAATGACGTGAAGCGACCATGCATTCACAGACGCATGAAGTACCGACGTCTCTGACGAAACAGCGTTCTAGTACGATAAGGAGGTTAGCTCCTGATACACCCATCACAGTAGCCACTGTTTTCGTGTCTACTACTTCAGCAAATGAAATAACTGAATGAATTTATAATAGTACAAAAGAAATTACCCAGGTCTCCGGAGGAAACCAAATTTGAAAAAGGATTTAAAGCTAAGGAAGAAAAATAAAGACTTTGACGTTTGCGCATTACACTGTAATTCTGTCGGAGACAGAGAGTGGCTTTTAAAAGCAGTTGAATGAAATGTACAGTGTTTTGAAAAACAAGAGTAATGGAATGCTTTCGAATTAAATCAGACGTTTCTAATGGAGTGAGATTAGCAAATGAGATAGTTAAAAGTGCTAGATGAGGTTTGCTGATTGGGCAGCAAAATAACTGATGATGGAAATAGTTAGAAACGTGGTTCTAAAAAAGAGAAATTTATTAATATATATACTACAAATTTAAGTACCAATGGTACAAGGACGTTCCGTTACGTCCAATGCTGGGGTGCTTGCCAATATCGGTGAGCACTCGCAGTAGGACAATATGTAAGGGAAAAATGAAATGAAGTTTGTGTTGCGGAGGGCACTCAGCTTAGGTAAAGATATAAACCAATGGTACAAATTTAAGGGATGGGAAGTATTTTCTGCAGGAATTTGTCTGGAGTGAAACCTGGTACGGAAGCGGAACGTGTACAAGAAGGAGTGCAGAGAAGAATATAATAGAAGCTTTTTAGATGTGGTGGAATGGACATATGCTAGGATTAGTTAGATAAAAAAATGGTGCAAATGGCTTTGAGGACTATGAGACTTATCATCTGAGGTTATCAGTCCCCTAGAACTTAGAACTACTTAAACCTGACTAACCTAAGGACATCACACAGATCCATCACACCGTAGCGGTCGCGCGGTTCCAGAATGAAGCGCCTAGAACCGTTCGGCCACGGCAGCCGGCTTAGATGGATAACTCGAATAATTTATGAAGAGGTACTTACTGGAAATGGGGAGAAAATAAATTTACGGCAATATTACTTAACTGAAGGAACTGATCAGTGTACAGGGCAAAGCCTGAGCCGCCGCCTACCCCCCCCCCCTCCCCCATAAGATAATGTGCATTATCTTGTTGTCAGGTTGTGTACCAATGTCCTTGCATTGATCACAGCTCGTGATAAACGTCAGCTGGAATAGGACATAAAGTAGGCAGGCGTATTCGTACTTTCTCCGTCGTCGTGAACAATAACAACGCAAAGGTAACACTACACGCCCTTCTTTCGTACTTGAACTCTCAAGGCAACAATGCTTTATGACATTTAAGCTACATTATCTTCCTTGGAAGACAGCACCGAATGAAGGAGTGCACAGCATCCAACAGGAAATTCAAGTAAAATTGTCTTTTACTGAAACTGATTTTAATCTGTAACAGTTGTTGCTTTCTAATCTAGATTTTCGAAGATAAATATCTCCGAGTTAAAAGAAATTCCCACATCGTGAATGGTGTGAATTTCAGCTGAAATAAATTCGCGAAAACAACTAACGATATTACTTAGGATGAAGTGCAGTGAAATAAACTGAACGTGTAATTTAATGAACACCTCATGACAACCTGTCGAAAAAGTTGTTACTTATTACATGTCAATGATTTCAACCAATTTTGTCAATTCATTTCATTTTAGTGAACTTAATTCAATTGATGTACCTGTATCTCCTTATAACAAGATAAGCCCCGGCTTTCCACCAGGTATGTTCCCTTAGCGGTACAATACCCAAATAAACCCCTAAAGGATCTCCGGTAGTATCATTTGGGACAAAAAGGAGGGAAACTTTAGTTACATTGTCAACCTGAGTCGATCTTGGAGATGTGTTCAGGATGTAGCCTGCTTAAAATAAGCAGGAGATTCGATTTTCGCTCCTGGTTCAACATATATTTTTATTTGTCACGACGCATTCAGATTTTGTATGAGATGCTGTTTTCATTTTAGCCGAGATTTTTTACTTATTTTCCTTGCGACATTAAAATCAATATGGGTGTATTTGTACAGTCCTACTTCGATGTATACGTGTCGAGGAGTATACCCCTGGTCGTATCCACCAGAACCCTACAAAAGGTTCCGAGGGCAGGACAGCGTTTGTGGAGCCAATCCACACTTCCGTTTAATCCTCCATTCCCGCCAGTCCTTCAAACCATTTACGACTCCCCTCGCAGCGCAGGGTCCGCACTGGCTCAAAGTTAGGGAGTTTTAGAGCGTCGCAGTTGGGAGCAGTTGGCGGCCACGGAATGCGCAAACAATCCGGCAAACACGCGCTTCCCTCCCCCGGCCGAGCGCGCTGCCAACTTGGCGCGCACAAAGGGACTACCTGGCCCGCGTGTATTGTTCCGCCTCTTAGCGCGCTGCGGCGGCAGTGTTTTGTTCCAATGCGGATAAACTGCCGCGAGTAGAGATTTTATTCAGACTGGGGACCCGGCACGGCTGCGGGTGCGCTCGTTAGCTCTGTGAGGGATCGCGCGCGTCGGACGCTGGCAGTGCGGTGGACAAACATCTGCCAGAGTACAGCGCCGTGAACAGGCCATTTTCTCGTTAATTACTGTCGTCTCCACGACGTGTACACTAAGTATTTGATAGGACTATTAATGAATCGCAAGCTATAAAATCAACCAGTAAAAGCCTCTCCTCACTGTCTACCACGAATATAGTGCATTGTAACAGTCATTTACAGCGTTCAAAGCAACAGTCGGACGAAAGTGTGCTTTTTGATTGTAGGAGATGGTGACCTTTTTTTTGTAGCTGTCACATTGCGGAGATCGTTCACAGCGATAGTAAGTATATCTAACGTTATTGTAACATAAATTTGACTTTGTGCTACTGTTTTTACGAGTAGTTTCGAAATTAAACCACTAGGCCATTATGCATTTTTATACAAAATTTATTAACCTGTAAGCCTATTTTTGCTTGTTATTTACCACATTATGAATTCATGGAATTTTCGAGATGTTGGATGCCCCTAGGTACAACGCAAAATAGCTTCTCAATGTATCACATGAAATAAAATCCGATTGAAAACTATATGTTCCATTATTAAAAAGTGAAAGAATCTTCTTAAAACAATCTAATATTTACTTTTTGCTAAGTTCTTCCTTTATTCATTGCTTACTATGATGGTAGAGGTTGATTATGTGAAAAATTTGAAAATTATTTTCCAAACTGAAACCATTTCCTTAAAATTGTTTATTGTTTACTTCCTTTTATAATTTTTACTTACTATAAAGATTAATTTTGTGAAGAATTTTAAAATCATATTTTTTCTTGTTGTCATGACTCAAAGGGTAACTATAAATACTTTGCAGCCTCTTGGTTGATTTATTTAATGTTTTTGAATAAAATTGAGTTAGGCTATAAAATGAAAAAGTCACATATCAAACTCCAGACTCGAAACCCAACAATAAATTTTCAGCGATGGTTCACGTATGTTTTCTGAGTACTCAGATATAAGAGGCGCATGATCTTCAATGGCTCGTTACATTGTTATACTATATCACTTATTAGATGTGTACACCAATTACTTTTCTTGCTGTGAAAATACCTTCACAACAATGACGAATCTTGTTAGTGCAACCAAGAAAACGTACAACACAAAACGGAGTAGTGCAATAAATCTGAGATGTACAGCACACATCGCAGTGTTCAGTCTTTTCTGTCCCTGTTCAGCACAATACGTAACAACAGGTATTGTTCAAATTGTCGACCATCATGATCACGGCAAAGTGTACAGTGACTCACCGTCAGTTGTTTATAGGCACAAAACTCGCAGGAGTTCGTCGTACGACTTCCGCGACTGCGACAATCCTAGCAACCAGGTTCATGTGAGTATCGACCGGAGTCTCGTAAACTAGGCTCTTCATATGCCTCCAGAAGAACAAGACCACTGGCTCCATATCTATCGATCGAGTTGGCTGCAGAACGGGACCACTGCGACCAGTTCATTGCTGTGTAAACTATACGTTACTGTGGTTCCAAAATCGAGTGGGAAGTGTGCCAGCGACTCGCTCTTTTATAGTATGTATTTTGAAGAATTCTCAGTGGCACATCTGCCACGAATATTGGGAGGACAAGTTGAAGGAATGTTCTGTACACATTTAAATTTATATTTCGCAAGCAGTCGTGCAGAACATGGCAGAAAGTACCTTGTACCAGTATCACAGCTGTTCGGTCGTATTCCATTCCCGTACTGGACTAGTCCCAGGTCCTTGGTCACTAGAATGATCGCACACTCTCCTTCGATACTCGTTCTCTACATTTCCCCATGTAACACCCTAATGAACCCCAAAACCCAATTAGGAAAGACCATCATGATGTAAAGTAGGGAAAAGTTATCCTGACAGGTACAACAACTGTGCCGATGATATAACACCAGATTAAGGATTACTGTGTTTTGGTAGAAAGGAAGAAGAAAGAAAGGTCATCTTTAGTTATTTGCCAAACATCTAAGTAATAATTGCAAATTAATACCATGAAAGTTAAGTTCAAAGAAATGTCGATCAGATATTACTTTTATGTGGAAGAGAGTTGTAAACGCAGCGAAGAAATTCAATGCGTCTACAATACTCATTCACGGAAAAAGTAAGTCGCTTGCTAGCTATCGTGCTATCACGTCATATGAGAGCAGCTCTTGCCATAGTTGAGCGAACGGAGTGCGACGGGATTGTTTTACTTTCAAGAGTCGTTGTTGCATGACGTAGACGCACGAATTTTCTGAATTGATATTGAGAATAGAGACCGGAACCGAGATAGTATGCTGACTGTGTATACCGAGTTGTTGGACTTTATTAACGGAAGTACGCAATATTGGACTCAACATTCAGATAAGTGAACTTATAGAAAGGAATGGACAAAATTTCAAAAGACTATAACACACGTTTAGTCTCGATTAGGAGACATTGACACGAATACATGAAGAAGATACAATTACGCCGAGGGTTAAAGCTGTCGTAATTGTCACGATACTTGAAACTAACAGAACTGCCAGTGCTAATTAACCGTGTGGCGTGATGTTTATAAACTATGTAGCGAAAAGGAACAATAAAATTGTTCATCAAAAGTGGAAATTCAACTTGTCGCCTCCATCATTCTATGAATATTTGGTAACTGCTCATCAAAAGTTAATGAACAGTGACTATTTAACTTGGAAGTAAATTCGTGGACTGTTAGTTGTGACAAGGAAGATTTGGACACACATAATATTACGACGCAAGATAATTAAGACATTGCTAAAGAGTATCTGTGGATCTCGCGTCATATAGAGCGAACAATTTTACTTAACAACGAACAAACAACGACCATTACGATCTGAAATTGATATTTTTCCTCGCTTTGGTGATGTGGACGATGCGCATGAGGGAAGATTCATCAATTACTGCACTAAAGTGTTAACCGGGCACATAATAATTCAACTTCAAACCATAAGAGACAATCAGAGTGCGCAGTTCGCATTAATAAGGAAACTGTGCGGACTCGCAATCAAACTTTAATCATTACGCGAGGAACGGTTTCTTAAGAGCTTTTTCAGATCTTGTCTCTCGTTAACCGACGGAGACATTCATCATCGCGCATCGCGTCTCGACTCCACCGACCGAGATGTAGCAGTAACAGCTCCACGGCGTCGACAACGACACCACGCGGCGGAGAGGGGACGTCACACCCTTCAGGAATTCGAGAGAATTACGTCACCCTTCTTCCAAAGATTCCCACTCAAGTTTTCGTAGCATTTCCGTTACATATATACACATATACTCAGGACGTCACGCTGCAGCACATGGCGGAGGGTACATCGTGCTAGTGTTGTCGACTTTCTTTTCTGTTCTACGCACGTAATGAGTAAAGGAAAAGTGAGTGGTTAATGGGGTCGTGAACCGTTGTGCGTAAACAGCAGCTGTTACCTTTCTGCAAGGATAAATATTTCCAGTACTGCTGGCAATTCATCGCGCAGCATCTGTTAATCTATTTGGTAAAGTGTATGGCCTTATGAGTCTGTCACCGACAAGTCCTGCGAATACGCTGATACTGAAGCGATCCTGATGCGTCACCTCCTTGATCGCTCGAGGACTTGGACTTCCCCACACACACTTATTTCGGTAATTTACGATACCATCTCTTGTGAATCTTGCCTCATGTGTCAATAAAATGTAGTGTGTGCATTGCAGATCTTCAGATCGTATCACAACGGGTATTGGTTTCAGGACATACAGAGCGTCCCAGGAGGAATGGTCAGCATTCAGAAATATGACAGGAACCATCATCTGAAGCAAAAACGTCTTGTAAAGATGGGCTCTTAAATGCAACCTTAAAAGCTACAAGCACTTATTCGCTAGAAGAGATGCTTCACAGCAGCGAGATGGAAAAGTTCTCATAGCTCTTAAGATATGTACTATAGAGCCTTTGTTTACTGGACATTTTTTCTTGTTTTGGCCCATGCTATCTGCTCAAAAAACGTGGAAGGCAATGAGCTCGCTTTCGCAAAATCGAAGATGAAGAAGTGCACACAGCTCGTAATGTGTGGATTTAAAGTTCATGTTCACTATACATTTTTGTTTCGAAAAGTCGTTCCTGTCATATCCCTCAATATTTACCATTTCTCCTAGGACACCACATGTAATTAAAGAAACTTTTCTTCTAGCTTTCATCAATACTACCTACTGCAGGAATATGTTAAATTGTTTTAAGCACTCCGTGTCAACAGGAATCTCCATGGGGCTATTCGTGGATCCTTTGATATACGGAAAAGTAGAGAAATGCAGGAAGACCTGGGGGGAGGTTACAAATTTGAGGAACGGACTGGCAGTCGACAGTCGAAGAAAATATGAAAAAATATTGGGGTAGAATAATCAGAAGATCCAGAACTGTCAGAAGTTACTAAAACGTTTAACACTTCTAAAAGTATCTAAGGGTCGCTCCTTTTCGACTTAATATGGAAAATGCACAGAAACTGGGAGGAAAGGCAGATGTAAAGCGACTCGCTGGTAAAATATTAGTGAAGTGTACCTCAATAACGAAAGAAATTGCTTACAAAACACTTCTTCGACGTATTCTTGAATACGTCTTATCAGCCTGGGGCACTACCAGCTGGGCTGAGTGGAGGAGGTAGAGATGATCCAAACAATATCGCGTATCGTCACGAGTTAGTTTAGTAAATGCTAATGCATTACCAAGATGCCCATCAAGCTCCAGTAAAATGCGCTAGAGAGAGGGATTGTGTATCACGAAGAGGCTTACAGTTAAAATTCCGAGAACGGACGTTTCACACAGACTCAAGCAACCTATTAGCTTCTCCCACATACATGTCGCGAAATGACCATGACCGCAAAAATCTACGAAACTCGAGCGCATACGAAGGTCTCACAAAAAGAACGGGAAAGGGGACAACTTTAGTGCTACCGAAAGTACCACCCACCCAATGCCGCATAGTGACTCGCGGAGTACAAATGTAGATGTTAGCATATTAGATACGAAGTCCTGATGGGATTCTTTCGTGCTACGAATTCGTCACGTAAATACAGCACAGTGGCTGTAGCGAAGCCCCCTTGCTACGTCATCACCTGCCTTTATCGGAAGCGAGAACGTTCCCTGTCCCACCCTGCTGGTAAAACAAAGTACAAATCTCTTTCGCTCCAATGGTATTTCCGCCGTTGTACCAAAGCGGAATCTGAGCATCGTATAATCATTCTAGTCACGCACCCCAATGCCTGCTTTTCATCTGCCAGGCGCCCTGGATCTGAGCGCACCGTGCCACTAATTATTACGTTTATCTGCTTCAATTTAATTACGTCGGCCGAATAACCATGAAATTAACGTAACTGTCATTTAAATTACGCAATCTCTCCGGCTGGAACAAACAGCCTTATTTTAACGCTAGCAGATAATAAAATAATAACATCTGAAAGTGCGAATACTCAAATTTCATCCGAAAATTCCACTGCACAGACTAACGTCAGACAAGTGTACAGTTTTCGACAGGCTTTCAGTTGTAATTATACAGGGGAGAGAGGGGGATTAATTTTATAAAATACTGGAAGGTGATATTTATCAACAATTCCAGACAAAATTCACTTGCTATGTCTGGTTATCATAGGGCGCCAAACGTAGCCTTTTTTTAAAGCAGTCGACGAGTCTACAACCTGCGTACTCGTATTCGCGGTATAGTAATCAGTTAATAGACATTTTATTTGATTTTGTTACCCTTGAGGTAACTGATGGTTACGAGTGCGAAGATGAGAAGAAATCTCTTAAAGTTATTGTTGCACAACCGAATAATTCAACACAATACGAGCAGTTTGTTGGATCTGTACATTTGGTTCGCCAATAATGTGCCTTATGAACAGAACGTCTATTGACGACTGTTTTAGAACATTGTACAGTTGTCATGTCGACCTGAACACCAGAAAAGACGAAACGTATAAAAGGGCTGTACACGTTGAATAAAACATATACATAAATATGGGAAATCTTTACACAATCATTAGGTTATACAAAACTTGTACCGTTAAAGGTAGAGATCTCCTCAGCGTGAAGGTGGGCTCGCACACCGCAGTGTATTAGTAGCAAAGACCCTTTTGGAGATGGCAAGTCCTTAGGAAATGACTTCTCCACGTAGTTATATGGCGAGCTACAGTTAAAGGTAGACGCGGAATCAAAGATAAATTAGGTATTTTTCACCCATATAAATCATTTCTTCAGGCGAAAGAAATGGTAAGTGGCAAGGAAAAAATTCTAGGGCCTACTGGAATTAAACCCCGGAATTGGCATCTGTAGTTCCAAAACTGCCCACTGAGCCACGAGGAACAAAAAACCTGTGAGAATAAATCGTTGTTTTTTAAGGAATTTTCCGCCGTTGGACTAGTATTCATTTATTTCGCACAATCACGATTTCAGCTATATAGTCGATCTCATGTGCAAACTGAAATATCACAAAAGTGTGACCAGCCTAAATGACATGAAATTATCATAATAATACGTACCTGGTCTTATAAACCAGTTATTGTATTACTAGATACGAGTGCATGTCAAACGTACGTAATACACCGGGATAGTCATGAGATACGTCCAAATATCACGTCTGACCTGCTTTTGCCCGGCATAGTGCAGCAGAGACTCAACAAGTCGTTGGAAGTCCTCTGCAAAAATAATGAGCCATGCTACCTCTAAACCTACCCATAATTGAGAAAGTGTTGCCGGTGTAGGATTTTGTGCACGAATTTATCTCTCGGTTATGTCCCGCAAATGTCCGACGAGAATCCTGTTGGGTGACTTCGTTGGCCAAATCATTTGCTCGACAGTACAGAATTATTTTTTTTATCAAACCAGTCGCAAACAACAGTGCCCAGCGATATAATGCGTTGTCGTCCATAAAAACTCCTTTGTTGTATAGGAACATGAAGTCCTTAAATGGCTACAAGAGCTCTGAAACTAGCCGAGCATATTCATTTCCAGTCAGTGATCGGACCAGTTAGACCAGAAAACCCAGTCAATTACATGTAAACACAGCCCACACCATTACGGAGCTGTCACCAGCTTGCGCAGTTCATGGTTAAGGGGCTCCGGAAAGGCTCAAAATCATGAAAAGTTCAATTTTTACTTTTTTGCGTTTTCTGAATCTGCAGACTATTACCTTTTAATAGATATATAATTTATTCAATTCCGAAGACTACAACTATTTTTAAATTTATTTTGAAATGTGTTCTACATGGTCGTGACCCACTGTGGCGCTGTTAAACTGCTGTCAAATGGTGTTATTATTAACGTCCGTGTTCATCAGGTACATTTTAGTGATGTGAGATAAAGTATGTGTTGTGGCTAACCTGTGATGGTTCAATATATATCGCTGGTGTGATTGTCGATTGTTTCATGTTTATTTACTCTGTCGTTATCTCGAAAATATTCGTAATTAATTCTGTTTCTTGAGTCTCTGTTTTGTTGAAGTATAATAATGAGTAAAAGTAAAGTTATTAGAAATCCTGTGAAGGCTTTTAAGAAAAGGAGAAATGTTGGAAAGCCAAAGGTATTTAGAAATATGGGAATGAAGATAGGTTCTAACATGGTACGAGCGATGCTTGCTTTAGACAAGGAACGCCTTCGGGCTGCAGACAGGGCTGTAAAGAGTCTAGAAATACAAGCAAGAGTAAACAGGAGGAGGAACAAGAGGAAGCTGGAGGAGGAGTTTGCAGAGGATGAAGATAATCCATCCTATGGACCTGGAATGCACTAAAAAGTTAATCCAATCTTTGTCGCTCGATTCCCAAAACTTTTATTTTCTCATACTAATTACATGTTCTTCCAAACATATTTGTTTCAAACTTTCAGTAAATGTTACACAGTACCTTCTGCATAATTTAACACAGCCTTTTCCCAAAAAACTGTATATTTTTGAATATATAAATAAAAAATTGCAAAAAAATGTTGTGAATTTTCATTACAATTGAAAAAAAATCATCTTTAATAACTGAACTAAAATTTTGTAAAATCCCTTTGTTAAGTTGTAGCCCATATTCCAATAAATAATCCTTAAAAAGTTCAACTTCCTACCTCAAATACTTTGTGAGGAAAGATGTAATTTATAAGCGTTATTTTAACATTGCAAGTATAGGGCGTTCCGGAGCCCCTTAACAACTTGGGTCCATGGTTTCGTGGGATGTGTGCCGCACTCGAACCCTATCATCAGCTCTCAACAACTGACCAGGTGACAGTTTTCCAGTCGCCTAGGGGCCAAACGATATGGTCACGAGCCCAGAAGAAGAGCTACAGGCGATGTCGTGCAAAGGTACTCGCGTCGCTCGTCTGCCGCCATATCCCACCAACGCCAAATTTCGCCTCTCTGCCTAACGGATACGTTCACCGTATGCACCACATAGATGTCTGCGGTTATTTCACACGGCGTTGCTTGTCTGTTAGCACTGACAACTCTACCCAATCACCGTTGCTCTCTGTCGTTAAGTGAAGGCCATCGGCCATTTCGTTGTCCGTGGTGAGAGGTAATACCTGAAATTTGGCACTGTCGGCACACTCTTGACGTAGTGGATCTCGGTATGTTGAATGCCCTAACGATTTTCGAAATGAAGTGTTTCATGCGTGTAGCCCCAACTACCAGTCCGCGTTCGGAGTTTGCTAATTCCCCTCGTGCCACCATAGTCACGGTGGAAATCTTTTCACATTAATAACCTGAGTACAAATGACAGCTCCGCCAATGCACGGCCCTTTTCTGTCTTCTGCAAGCGATATTACTATCATCTGTAAGTGGGCATATTTATTTATTTATTTATTTATTTATTTATTTAACCTGGCAAGATTAGGGCCATCAGGCCCTCTCTTACATCTAACCAGGCGTTCTACTTATTTTACATTCATATGTTTTAGTAGGCATGTTAAACTACATCTAGTATAAAAAGTGAAATAAACAATTTGAAAGTTACACCTGGAAAAATACATACATATAGAGTTTATATTCTTAGATCACAAGTACTGTTATAATTAGACATTATTGAAGAGACAGATATTAGATAGGAGTGCTGGCAGCAGGGAGTATGAGGGAGACTCAAGGTGAAGGGAGGAGAGGAATAGAGACATGATGAAACATAATTAAGGAAATATAAAGGAAAAGAAGATTGCGTGGCTAATAGAGATAGATGAAGAGGAAGGCATCTCAGGAGCAAGATAGCTTTGCTATTTGACAGATGAGGGGATTGCCCTTGTACGTTAATTTTGTGGAGAACTTTATGAGGATGATAGTAGGAAATGCTTAAACTTCTTCTTAAAAGCAGCAGGAGATTGAATTTTGCGGAAGGTAAGGGGCAGTTTGTTCCAGAGGCGGACAGCGGCAACTGAGAAGGAGTTTGCAAAAGTTTGCATATCACTATCCCATGCCTTTTGTCACCGCGGTGTATGGCTCACACTGTGCATAACGAATAAATATCAATAAACTGCAAAGCATATTTGACAGCCAATACACTGATGTGACCTGCATTCATTACGTTCATGTTTACTCAATAATGACAGTGTCATCGCATTATCTATCTTCGACGAGTGCTCCAAGCCAGCAACACGACGTCTGGTTTAAAAGACCACGTATCTGTTAATTCGTCGATGACACGTCAATTAGCCAACACAGACATTTTGTAACATTTCAACTTGCACTTGAGAATACCTAAATACGCGTAGTGTGAAATAAACGAATACACATTTACAGTAAAATGGCAGAAATTTATTTCCAAAAATTCGACATGATTATGGCCCCTCAAGAAATAAAATAATTAAATCGTCGTACGTCTTTATCTAGGCAACGGCCTTGCCGCAGTGGATACACCGGTTCCCGTCAGATCACCGAAGTTAAGCGCTGTCGGGCGTGGCCGGCACTTGGATGGTTGACCATCCGGGACGCCAGGCGCTAATGCCATTTTTCGGGGTGAACTCAGCATCGTGATGCCAACTGAGGAGCTACTCGACCGAACAGTAGCGGCTCCGGTCAAAGAAAACCATCGTAACGACCGGGAGAGTGGTGTGCTGACCACAAGCCCCTCGTCTCCGCATCCTTAGCTGAGGATGACACGGCGGTTGTATGGCCCGATGGGCCACTTGTGGCCTGAAGACGGGGTGCTTTGCATGTCTTTATCTGCGATGACAGTTGTATGGGCTGACATATTACAAAAGCGGAAAAGTTAGCGTAGCGATTATGACTACACACGTACAGTATTTGTAGATTCAGTAGTATACATAATAACGACTGTACATTGCACAGGTACCTTCCACAGTGATGTCTCAGCAATTGGAATGGTAAGCACTGTTAACGACAAACGATTCATTGCCGATATCTTATGCGCATATTGACTGGTGAAGAGAAAGCGACCTGAAAAGAGCGTGTCAAAGTTTCACTAGCAAGAATGACGAAAATGTTTATTTTCTGCAAACCATCATCCGAATAGAGTTCACAACCTTCAGCATCGTTGAGTATAGCTGTCAACAACTCATTCCGACGGTCATCCACACGTGTGTGAAATCAATGTGTTCCATTCGATTCCGTAAGGGTCATGTGACCAAGAACGATCGCTCTGATGATTAAGATTTTTTTTGTATCTTCTAGTTTCTTTATTACGTGACGCTATCCACAACACCTTTCAGACACGCTTCACACTCTGCACACCTCGATCAGTGGGACTTTGTTTGATTTATCAATTTATTTATCTGGCCACCTTTAGGGCTGTTACATCTTGTGTTACTACTAACTAGGCATCCTTTGTATATTACACTGTATTCGTTATAATAAACGTGTAATAAGAGGTCTTACACATCTAGTACGGAATTCAACACTTAGAAATAGTTATGCCATAAATGCTGTAAAAAATGGAATAACAAAGATAATTAAACGCAGACAGATTTAGAATATGGGCCGTAGATTCAGTTAATGTGATAGAAGAGATGTGTGTTGGAAAATAAAGTCTAGAAGACAAGTAACGAAGAACGGATAAGTAAAACGGTGTGACAGAGAAAGAAGCGTGACTGAGAGACGCAGAGAGCATTTGCTTCACTGTATATCAGAGAAAAACAGTTGTATGTAGATCTTCAAGACTCATGCAATTCACACTTTAGTATAGGGCAGGGGATTCACAAAACGACAAACCATTTTTCGAGCGTTGCATTTCCAAATAGCGTGTGGGAAAAACGAAAACCTGAATCTTTCCCTGCGAGCTCTGGTTTATTTTATTATGATGACCACTTCTCATTCTGTAGGTGGTAGTCAACAAAATATTTTCGCATACGGAGGAGAAATTTTGTGACTGAATTTCGTGAAAAAAAGCGCGGCAATGGAAAATACTTTTGTTTTAATGATTTTCAGCCCAACTCGCCTACCGTGCCCGTGATACTTTCTCCCCTATTTTGTGATAACACAAAACAAACTGCTCTTCTTTAAACTTTTTCGAAGTCCTCCGTCATTCCTATATGGTACGGATCCCATAGCGGACAGAAATACTGTAGCTGGGAACGGACAAGCATGGTGTAGGCAGTCTAGTGGATTTTTTGCATCTTCTAAGTGTTCTGCCAACGAAACGCAGTCTTTGGTTGGTCTTCTCCATAATATTTTCTATGTAACGGTTTTAATTTAGGTTGTTCGTGATTGCAGTCCATAGGTATTTAGCCGAATCGACAAACTTCAAATTTGAGTGATTTATGATCTAACAGAAGTATGTTACTTTTTAAGGGAAAAGTTCAGAAAAAGAAGTGTTTTAGCTTTTTCTTGAACGCAGAAGGATATCGAATTGTACGCTGAGTGAAGGGTAGCCTGTTCCAGAGGACGCACAGCAGCAATGGTGAAGAAATTTGAGTATGAATGAGCCCAGTTAGGATACTAAGCAAGTGAAACCCCATGTTTCATTGCAATGAAGGTAGTGATATTTAATATGTGATTCAATTCATCGGCGTCTGTGCACACTAAAAAAGCAATGAAGTAGAGGTAGCGTTTGGTACTCAATTTGTCTACCCGTTACTGACTTGTTAGGCATATGAGACGCAGATAAACGGATGATGAAGACGTAACGTCCCTAAGCGACCGAAATTAGTTCTAACAACCGCTACATTTCACAACTTGTGCCGTGATGGATAACATCGCAGCAGTAGAAATTCGAGGGAATGGTGACTCAAGTTTCTCTTTTGCATTCTGTGGAAATATTTTCCGAAACCTCTAGACAGCACCGGTTCAACCGGAAGTCTTCATGAACCTAAAGTATCTTCTCTCCATTTCATGTGCTTATGGAAAATTACACTACTGATTACGAAAAAAAATAATTTGAGAGTACATCGCATTTACTTCAATTCAGAGGTTTTTTGCTCTTCTGGAAAGTGATGAAGAGGTGTCATTCATCTGTGTGATGACATTACTGGCATCTTCAGGTCTGGCTGAAGGTTAAGGGTAGGGAAATTACATGTTGAGGACAGAACTGACGGAATGACATAAATGAAAATGTATAACTATTGTGGGTCCATGACTGAGTCCTGCGTGACTGTCGAGAGACCTTGCCTCCAGCTCAAGTTTTTGTTTATCCAGTATTTTCATGCCACTTCTGCGGATTATCTGAAAATTTTCTGCGGTTACTAGATTATCACAAACGCGACGCACTCAAACATTCTTTATGTGCGGAGCTTTGCTCACAATCGCGCTGTGCGATTAATGGTCACATTACGACACGGCGCCTTTAATTAATATGGACCCTATAGTCCAAAATCAGCGGAGGCGTATTACGACTTTCCAATATGCCTATCGAGCGGGAGTGCTCTCCAAATGGTGCCCGTGGAAAAGAGAAATTGAGAACGCGGGCGAGAGGGAGCGAGTAAAGGATGCACTAGATTTCGCGCCGAATATACGACCTGCGGGCGCCATTATGCGTGTCTCAGCCGATAATCTGTGCTGGCTGGGGGAGGGGGGGAGGGGGATGGGTTCTTTTTTTGCAGTGCGACGCGGTGCGCGCTAATCGCTAGTTACGAGCGCAGAGTAAGTGCACCGTCGGGCGCAGGTGGTCCCGGCCGGCGCCGAATTAAATACGGGCGGAAGGCCGGCGCACTCTGAGCTACGGCGCTATTAGGGCACACAAGTGTATCCGGAGATTAGCGGTCGCAGGGCCGCATCTCGCCCAGATCTCCGCCGATAACGGAGTTCGCCCTGTCCCGACCACACACGCGCCACGACATCAGTGTTTCTCTCTCGCCTATCGCGCGAGATATTACAGTTAATTAAACTCTTCCGATGGCAGAAATCCGAGCGGTTAATTTGGCCGTCTTGTGGGTGGTGTGCGCCCAGTACAGCAATACTGCACGTCTGCCGCCGCTCGCCAGACGACATCCAGTGATACGGCACTGTGTCGCGGGTTGCATAACCTGCAGGTACAAATCTTTTAATAGCAACGTTCAAATGGCTCTAAGCACTACTGTGGTCATCAGTCCCCTAGACTTAGAACTACGTAAACGTAACTAACCTGAGGACATCACACACATCCATGCCCGAGGCAGGATTCGAACCTGCGACCGTAGCAGCAGCGCGGTTCCGGACTGAAGAGCCTAGAACCGCTCGGCCACAGGGGCCGACCTTTAATAGCAATGGCAGGGTTAAAATGGCACCACAAATAACGGAACTATATTGCCATGCCTTACACAGACGCCCTTGAACTGCAGAAGGAGAACATCGCATTACATGGAGACTCAACCAGCAAGCAGCCAGTCATCGTGGTCCGCAGCAACCAGTCACGCGGAATGAGTGAACTCATTGACCTGAAAATATTGCAACCAGCGCGGCCGGCGGGCCTCTACAGTCAGTCTATGCTCAGCTCACAGTGAGTTCAAGGGTCACCAGTGAGCTACTTGCTGCAGCATTTATCAGTGAGTGGTACCACTGGCACTGCTGTGGACCTACGGGAAGCCATCTCGGAACACAACGTGGTAAATACAGACTTGTACAGGAACTATCAGAATTGTACCACATCTTAAGTTGCGGAATTATTTACAGGAAGCTACCTAGCCCAGGAACTTAATTGCGTTTATTTATACCAGATTTATATGTACCGTTTGAGTGGTCTATTAAATATAGTTGAACTTGAACAACTTATTTGTTTGGTTGTCTCTGACACTAGACATGCCAAGTTGTATTGAGATGACATGCTACTGGACAGATGACCACAACAATATGCTTTTCATCTGAAAGTGAGAGGAGGGCCTTAGGAGTGTTTACATCTGAGCAACGTTCCCTGCGTACCTGGCACATGCGACTATTGCACTAGGTGGGAAGGCGCATTCAATGGTTCAAAATTACGCATGATGTGTGCATACGTAACTCTCGTGCAGGCTTAGGAATCTCCTCATCCATTTGTGGAGATAGGTGGAACAGCTACGCGTCAATCAGCGGTTCTTTTCATTAGCTATTCTGATTTACTATCGATCATGGATGTGTGTGATGTCCTTAGGTTAGTTAGGTTTAAGTAGTTCTAAGTTCTAGGGGACTGATGACCTCAGAAGTTAAGTCGCATAGTGCTCAGAGCCATTTGAACCATTTGAACCAACAGAAGTCACTAGTTCGTGAGGCGATCAAAAGCAGGCGCAGGGCACGAGATTTCTCTAACTGTGTCATAAATTCCTCACACCATAGTAGTAGCTCTCAAACACAACACTATATACCACACAAGGCTCTTAGCTGCTCAGCATATCACATGCTCTGAGCTGCCAAACAAGACGCTAGACGTAAGAGGAGAGAGAGAGAGAGAGAGAGAGAGAGACACTCTTGCTCTGTAACACATTTCTGCTGGGCGCTTTAACTTCTGATGGAAGGGCACTCAAAACAGATTCAGTGTGTATGAAGTAACTACCAGATGCCTATCTGTCATAGACAGCAGGTGCCAGATCCATATTAACCTATTACCTACCACGGCCGCAGTCGAGAGATACCGTCCAACGCCGTCTCTAATGACCTCGTTGTCGACGGGACGTTAAACACTAACCACCACCACCACCATACCGTCCAACGAGTCACTCAGTGCTACACACTGTCGACCCGATAACAGAACTCACTAATGGATTCCCATGAGATTTCGTTTGCCAGCGTACTACTTGTCTCAAAGCCGTATCTAACAGCAAGAAAAGTGACCGTTGCGTAACTATTAACAAGACTGGCACATTCTTGTTGGCCATTTAATCTGAGAGTACAAAGAAAAAGTAAGTTTTTCAGAGTAATTTTTGCAGTTAGTAAATGCAATAACTGTGCCTGTGATCCGAACAGATACGCTTCATGGGAATAAAAGCAATTACAACGTAAATGAATTACATTCCTCCAGCTGGAACAGCTAAAACTTTTACTGCATATTAATTGCGATGTCATACTCATGTAAAATATTAATCATTAATAGGCATAATTAATTTAGGTCAGCTTTTCAGCTTTTCATCAATCAGTACAAACAAATCATCACGTAAATTAATTTCCAGAATGATGTTAAGTAACAAATGCTTTATCGCATAAATGGCATTCAACGAGGTCAACATAAAGACAACACCAAGGTACGCTGAAAATGCAACCGAGCTAAAAAAATCAGACATTTTGATTTACAGCTATGTCCCCATCCTTTTGCAGTATGCAGAAATCCTGTGTGAATGAACTTCAGCAATAAAAATTCGGAGCATGTACAATTGACAGCTTCCTAACAGACAAAATTAAATCACCCAACATTGCTGTTTCATAAGCCTCTGACGTCCGTGCAAGGGACGTTCGTTAAAGGGAGCTTACTGTAGAGCACATCAGGTGGTCGGACTAAAGTTATACCAACTTTTTACAACGGCTCCGTTTTGTGAGTAAGAATGATTGTTCCGTTTTGAGAGTAATAATGGAGTATCTAGTCAAATTTGTAACTAGAATGAGGACTTTTTGGTAGGGTGGGCACAGCACGTTATCTTGGATGGAGAGTCACCGTCAGATGTAAGAGTAATTTCGGGTTTGCTCTAGGGAAGTGTGTTGGGACCCTTGCTGCTGCTCATGTTGTATGTTAGTGGCCTCAGAGACAATATTAATAGTGCAATCAGGTTTTTTGTGGATGATGCAGCTGTCTGTAACGAAGTACTATCTGAGAGAAGCTGCAAAAAAATTCAGTCACGTCGTGATAAGATTTCAACGTGGTGCAGAGATTGGCAACTTGCTCTAAACTTCACAAAACGAAAAAAGGTTGTATTCTGTGACTACAATATCAGTGAGTCACTGTTGAAATCGGCCAACTCGTATAAATACCTGCGTGTAACACTTTCTAGGGATAGGAAATGGAATGATCACATAGATTCAGTCATGAGCAAAGCAGGTGGTAGACTTCGGACTATTGATAGAATACTGGGGAAGTGCAATCAGATTGCTTACAAATCACTTGTGAGACCGGCTCTACAATATTGCTCATGTGTGTGGGCCCCATACCAGACAGAACTAACGGGCAATATTAGACGTATGCAGAGAAGGACAGCGCGAACGGTCGCATGTTTTTTTTAATACGTGGCAGAGTGTCACAGAAATATTGAAGGAACTAAACTATCAGACTCTTGAAGACAGACGTAAACTATACTGAGAAAGTCTGCAATGGTGTACTCAACGACGAACCTGGGTGCACGAATGGAAAAACGTAATTTTTCGGATGAATCGAGGTTCTCTTTACAGCATCATGATGGTCGCCTCAGTGTTTGGCGACATCGCGGTGAACGCACATTGGAAGCGTGTATTCGTCATCGCCATACTGGCGTATCACCCGGCATGATGGTATGGGGTGCCATTGGTTACACGTCTCGGTCACCTCTTGTTCGCATAGACGACACTTTGAACAGTGGACGTTACATTTCAAATGTGTTACGACCCGTGGCTCCACCCTTCATTCGATCCCTGCGAAACCCTACATTTTAGCAGGATAATGCACGACCGCATGTTGCAGGTCCTGTACGGGCCTTTCTGGATGCAGAAAATGTTCGATTGCTGCCCTGGCCAGCTCATTCTCCGGATGTCTCACCAATTGCAAACGTCTGGTCAATGGTGGCCCCGAGCAACTGGCTCGTCACAAGACGACAGTCACTACTCTTGATGAGCTGTAGTATAGTGTTGAAGCTGCATGGGCAGCTGTACCTGTACACGCCTCCAAGCTCTGTTTGACTCTAAGCCCAGGCGTATCAAGGCCGTTATTATGGCCAGTTGGTTGTTCTGGGTACTGATTTATCAGGATCTATGCACCCAAATTGCTTGAAAATGTAATCACATGTCAGTTCTAGTATAATATATTTGTCTATTGAATACCCGTTTATCATCTGCATTTCTTCTTGGTGTAGCAATTTTAATGACCAGTAGTGTATTAACAGTGTTTCAAGAACCAGCTTTAAATGATTACTGTAGGGATGTACTACTACCTCCTACTTATCGCGCACATAGGGACCGTGAGGATAAGATTAGAATAATTACGACACGCACAGAGGTATTCAAATTATCATTATTCCCGCGCGCCATACGTGAATGGAACAGGAAGAAGGCTTAATAACTCCTACAATGGGACGCACCCTCTGCGAAGCACCTTACGGTGGTTTGGAGAGTATAGATTCAGACGTAAATGTAGAAGTGCCTGGGAAAATTCAGGATATTTTGTTCTGGAGCCGGCCGGAGTAGCCGAGCGGTTCTAGGCGCTTCAGTCTGGGACCGGGCGACCGCTACGGTCGCAGGTTCGAATCCTGCCTCGGGCATGGTTGTGTGTGATGTCCTTAGGTTAGTTAGGTTTAAATAGTTCTAAGTTCTAGAGGACTGATGCCCTTAGATGTTAAGTCCCATAGTGCTCAGAGCCATTAGAACCATATTTTGCGTGACAAAATAATGAATTACGAGCAACGGCAGAGCGTTTCGCTCTGCAGTGTTAGGGAGTGAGTCTGCTGCAAGTCCTGGAATAATAAACGCTGCGAATTGAGTTGCAGATGCGAAACACGACGAGCGCCGTGCACACGATACGTGTTGCGTGTCGCAGACCGGTCTCTGACAAGTTGTCCGATTGTTTGCCTTGTCACTCTTTCGTGACAGCGGCAGCCCTCACTGTTTACTCACTCGCGGAAACGCGGCGCGCAGCGGCCGGGCAGAGATCGGCGGAGCTAGCCAACCAGCCAGCCAGCCAGCTAGCTAGTACTCGTAATTTTTCCCGGGAGCGACGCAGAGAGGAAAGAATGGCGTCGCGGGCGGCCCTTCTTCTTGTTTTAATCGCAGCAATTAGCCTAATGAAGTAGAGAGCGCTGTTTTGCCGGGATGGACGCGGCCGCCTCCGCATAATTTCCTCGCTCTCCTGCGCCGCCAGCTCCCACCAGCCCCTCAACCCCTTTCCTCAGATGTATTCCCCGCGCCGGAGCCGACTAAACTTTTTGTTGTTGTGCGCGGAATTAGCGGCCCCGGCATTAATTCGCTGCAGCGCCACGACGCCAAGATTCGCCCGTTGCGTCGTCTCTAATTACCAGTCTCCGGAACCCCCAGAGGCGATCCCGCACACGAACACACGCACACGAACACACACACACACAGGTGCCTCGTCCCGTGTTTACCGACGACTCTAGCGCTCCGCTCTCCGGCCAACTTATTCTTCTCTGGGAGTCGTTGATCCATCGTTACTCCCGAACAGGTTTGCCCGATAACATATAAAGTACTGCCGGCGGTTTGTTTGCGAGCGGGCTTTTATCGCGTATTAGTTATGTAGACTGGAGTTCCTGATCCACGGTTACGGCGCTGGTTGTTAGCAGCGTGTTCATCGGAACGAGGGAAAGAGGAAGGAAGAAGGCACCACGATACGAGTTTGGCGTCTCGTAGACATCTAGGTTGTTACAGACGAAGGCGACTACCCAGAATGATATAGGTAACTGCAGGTTGTAGCAGCACGTA
The DNA here is from genome assembly GCF_023898315.1 of Schistocerca nitens. Classification (NCBI taxonomy): domain Eukaryota; kingdom Metazoa; phylum Arthropoda; class Insecta; order Orthoptera; family Acrididae; genus Schistocerca; species Schistocerca nitens. The sequence goes on along the minus strand of NC_064614.1, from coordinate 109,266,897 downwards.
CCAGGCTGACTTGCTGTTATGGTTCGAAATTTGATTTCATATACCTCCACACCTTAGTTTATCCCGTGCAACAACGTCATCTCTGCATAACATCCACAACCTACAGCCAGTAGAATATGCTTACTGCATTCAGCCCTTGGTCTCCCTCTACACTTTTTACAACCCACACCTCCTCCATTACCAAACTGACAAATATTGACGGCTTAGTATATGCACTACTTAATGATCCCTTCTATTAGTCGAGATGTGCCATAAATTTCTTTCCTCAAAGCTCGATTAAGAACTTTCTCAGTAGTTACTTGATGCCGACCTTTGTGGCCGTGCGGTTCTAGGCGCTTCAGTCTGGAACCGCGTGACCACTACGGTCGAAGGTTCGAATCCTGCCTCGGGCATGGATGTGTGTGATGTCCTTAGGTTAATTAGGTTTAAGTAGTTCTAAGTTCTAGGGGACTGATGACCACAGATGTTAAGTCCCATAGTGCTCAGAGCCATTTGAACCATTTTTGAAGTTACTTGATTACCCTCCCCCCCCCCCCCCCCCCAATCGTCGACCTTTTTCTGTAGAACACTTTTAAAAATGTTATACTCTACTCTTTTCTGACCTGTTTATTGTCCACGTTTCACATTCTCACAATTATTAACTTACATTTGGGGAATGGTGTTCATGCATGGAAGAACACCACCACGTTTCTCTGGTGATGGTTCAAATGGCTCTGATCACTATGGGACTTAACTTCTGAGGTCATCAGTCCCCTACAACTTAGAACTACTTAAACCTAACCAACCTAAGGACATCACACACATCCATGCCCGAGGCAGGATTCGAACCTGTGACCGCAGCGGTCGCGCGGTTCCAGTCTGTAGCGCCTAGAACCGCTCGGCCAACTGGTGATGAAAGACGACATCTAATTTACCTGTACAGTACGTTTCAAGGTAATTAGGTCGAGCAGATGCAACATTATCTGATCTCAGTCCTCTGCATTTTTATATTTAAGGTCATCTCGTAACAGATTCCCTTCGACGCGGTTCAAAACGGGTGCCCAAAATAGTATATTGTTTTAAGGTTTTGCAAGATGATTTTTCGGTGTTTGAAGGGTTTCGTAACTCACTCCAGAGACTAATTGAGTCAGCCAAATGCGGAACACCTGCTGCACCAAGTATGGATGTACAGTAGTCAGTACTGTAACAAGTGACTTGCTGAAGCAGTATTTAATTTATGTCAAGTTAGGCTTTGGGTTATAGGTCAGCCCAGTAACACGGGAACTTCATCGAAAATTTTATATTTCAAACATTTTTATATTAGTAAATCGCAAAAACCGTCACTGAGTCACAATTGCAGGTTAACTACATAATAGTCTCCAGGGGCAACAAAAGTTATATTTGCCACATTTCATATATTTATTGATCCGATTAAAAAATTAGAATTGTGTCATAATCCACTCATTTAGAGGTATAATGTTATGTGAAAGGTTCAGCACAATTAATCAAGTATTAAACTTGGGAAATTTGTATGTATCTCGAGCTAGCATACCTCTCTGCCCGCAAACTATGCACACTATATTCATAAAGTATTTGAGTTTGAGAGCACTTTGCGACTTACTGCAAACGTCACACATAATTTGAAACCTTTTAGAAACTTTTTCTCGGCAACACGAAATAATGAGCAGAAAAAAGTTTATCGCTTAAAACTTCGTCATTAGGAATAAGGTTTTAATTTATTACTTCTTTACTAATATTGGTCACTCTCTTCGCGACACATTTTGTGGAAATAATCCACATACACCACTGAATCCACAAAGGGTGGACAGAAATTTGGGAAAACCAAGAACATAACACATTACGATGTATAATATGATACAGGAAAATAGTTGCCATTCAGCTTCCAGGCATAGCGATCACGCACGCATTCTCACATTATCCTTGACATTAATGCGACCTTGCAAAGTAACCATGGATCCCACGCAGTACCACAAATGGCTGTTCCAACATTACCAGTGAACCCCCGTATTATTTCAGCCTCCGGACATAAACAAGGCCAGATCTTGGTAACGGTGTTAAATAAGACTCATTGGACCAAATGACTTCTTTCCATTGTTCCATAGTGTATGTTTTATGACTTCGGCACAACGTTTCCCTGTTGCAGGCATTTGTATCAGTGATGAGTGGGTTGGAATTCGTGTCCGCCCTCTAATTCATTGCTTGTAGCCCTCTTCGTGTTGTTTTCAAATGTTCAAATGTGTGTGAATCCCTAAGGGACCATCGGTCTCTAGACTTACACACTACTTGAACTAACTTAAACTAAATTATGCTAAGAACATCAAACACGCACCCATGCCCGAGGGAGGACTCGAACCTCCGGCGGGAGGGGCCGCGCAATCCGTGTCAAGGCACCTCAGACAGAGCGGCCACTCCCCACGGCCGTGTTGTTTTGATCCTGACAGGGTTCATCAGTGCAACATTCAGTTGTGAAAGTGACTTCTGCAACTGTCGCCCTCTTATTTTTAGTCACAATAATGATCGTTTTTCACGATCACTCAACACAGTCCTTCATCCGCGTTGTGACTTAGCAAATTATGGTTTTCCGCTTTCCCCGCATTCGGCATAAATGGTCGATATGATGCCTTTTGACATGCCAATCACTTTGGCTACCTTGGTTACGAAAGTAAGCACCAGTAGAACACGAACAATTTGAACCTGTTCGAACGCACTGAGGTTCAACATAATGCACTCACAATTACTCAGAACTATGTTCTGATCACGACTGATCTCGTAACGTACTGGGGACTTTGCATTGGTGCTGATCGTGGTCAAATACAACAGTGCGGCTGGTCCCGGCGGAGGTTCGTGTCCTCCCTCGAGCATGTGTGTGTGTGTTTGTCCTTAAGATAATTTAGGTTAAGTAGTGTGTAAGCTTAGGGACTGATGACCTTAGCAGTCAAGTCCCATAAGATTTCACACACATTACATTACATACAACAGTGCTCCTGCATTTACCTTCAAGCTCGCAGTTATCGTGATGTTTCCATTTTCTTGTCCGACTCTTATACCTATTCAGCACGTAGTTCAAGAGTTATGACATCATAAACTTTGAGTTGTGTGAAAACGTAGCTTTCCTTAAAACTGAGCACGAATTACCCAGACTATAATCGTTCAGTATCTGATAACGAAAGCGGTTTGCGACTTCCAACAAACTTTAAACCTAGTTTCAAATCGTTTTGAAAAACTTCTTCGCAATCATCGTTTTACAAGATCAACGTCACATATTTAACACATTTACCAGTTTGGAAACTAATCTAACACTTGAACCTTTTTTATATATGGAAGTTCGATTCTTTAAAGACTTTGAACCGGACAGTGGGTTATGGGATTGTAGTAACAAGCGCTTCATACTGAAGCTACTGACGGGTCGTAAGCACAAATTCTATAATTTCTTGCATATGGCTCGTTTGCGGATTCGTCTTTACTGGACCTTTTTTGTTTTTATCATGGTATATTTCCCCCTCCACCCTCTCAGTTTTCGCTATTAATTCGTTACTTGAACCGGTCTCTCTCTCTCTCTCTCTCTCTCTCTCTCTGTGTGTGTGTGTGTGTGTGTGTGCGCGCGCGTGTGTGTCAGAGAGAGAGAGAGAGAGAGCGGAGTGTTCCCGTTCGGTCCAGTGCACCGCGAGAGAGCGAAATGGGTGCTGCGAGATAGACTCTGATGCGTGAAGCACGTCCCGCAAACAAGACGTATCTACCGGCGACGAGACGTAATGGTTGCCGGGGGCGGTTTGGGGGTTGGGGGAGGGGATTACAGGGGCTGATGGAGGGGTGAAATGGGTGAGAGGGGTAGGGGCGGGATCGATGCAGCGCTGCACTGTTTACGGGCGCGGCGTCGGTGTCGGCGTCTGTGGGGCCACCTCGTCTCTCGCGGCGTGAGCGATTCGCAGGGCAGGGCGCGGTGCGGCGCGGCCGGCGCTAAATTGGAGCTATCGAGCAACGTCGCGCGCTAATCCGGGGGCCGACGCCATCCGTCAGGGCCGCCAACTGCCCGCCGCCGACCGCACGGCGCCGCACCGCTGCAGGTCGCAGGTCGTCGAGTCCAACGACGCGAAGCACTCTCAACGTTCGTGGAAATGGTGCTGTCGCCCAGTTTCAATAATTAAAAGCACCCATTGCACATACAGTCAATGGTAGCTAATCCGAACTTTGGTAAGTCGCGCATGTCACATCCCTCGAATAAAAACATCGATTTATTGAAGAAGTTCTATTAGGTTGGTGAATAAGTTGGAGAGTTTTCGTTTTACATATTGGTTTTCCTTTTGCTATGGGTTTACCAGTCGATCGTAATTTTTTATCTGTAGTTCACTGTCGCTGATTGAGTTCGAATAGTCATTTTCTTGTTTGAGTTAATAACTGGAGCTGTGGACACTAGAAAATGGAGTGCTGAGAGGAGAACTCGGAACACTTTAGACATAGTTTTCTGTTCAGTGGAGTGGTGACAGTAGCGGAAGCAACCAGAAACATTCCCGCCGTGGATGGGGATAACGCCATTGAACAGAGCAGGGCCGGCCGGAGTGGCCGAGCGGTTCTAGGCGCTACAGCTTGGAACTGCGTGACCGCTACGGTCGCAAGTTCGAATCCTGCCTCGGGCATGGATGTGTGTGATGTCCTTAGGTTAGTTAGGTTTAAGTAGTACTAAGTTCTAGGGGACTGATGCCCTCAGATGTTAAGTCCCATAGTGCTCAGAGCCATTTGATTTGAACAGAGCAGGGCGAGAAAAGGTTTTTCTCGTTTTAAGGAGGACTGTGTTGACATTAATGACTCTTTCCGTGCAGCAAGACCTTCGGGGTTTGATGAATATGATTTAAATGCATTAATAAACAATGATCCACATCAGTGTGCTGGGAAAGTGGCAAATACAATGAATTGTGATCATCCCACTATCGCACGACATTTGCGTCCAGAGAGGAAGGTTCAATAATAGGTTGTATGGGTACCGCATGTTCGAAACCAAAATCACAAAAATCAGTCAATGCCTGTATGTACTTCTCAGCTTGCTCGTCATCATTAGGCTCGTGAGAAACAAGGACCATTTCTATCCTGTATCGTTACTAGCAACGATAAATGGTGTCTTTGTGCTAACATAAGGAAAAGAAAGCAATTGCTAAGCCAAAACAAAGCAGCAACTCCTTTTAAAAAATCGCTGCGTCCATCGACAAAGGATAACGTTACCTATTTGGAGGAACAGCAACAGTGCGAATTGCTTCCCCGAGGTGTTCAAAATGGCTCTGAGCACTATGGGACTTAACATCTGAGGTCATCAGTCCCCTAGACATAGAACTACTTAAATCTAACTAACCTAAGGACAGCACACACATCCATGCCCGAGGCAGGATTCGAACCTGCGACGGTAGCAGCAGCGCTGTTCCGGACTGAAGCGCCTAGAACCGCTCGGCCACAAAGGCCGGCGCCCCGAGCTGTGACCGTCACTACTGACATTTAGGCCGCGCGGGATTAGCCAAGCGGTCTGAGGCGCTGCAGTCATGAACTGTGCGGCTGGTCCCGGCGGAGGTTCGAGTCCTCCCTCGGGAATGGGTGTGTGTGTGTGTTCTTAGGATAATTTAGGTTACTTAGTGTATAAGCTTAGGGACTGATGACCTTAGCAGTTAAGTCCCATAAGATTTCTCACACATCTGACCATTTGAACTGACATTTAGTGTCAACAACTGAGAAGTCTTGCAGACGTAATTCAAGAACGATGACCAGGAAGACTGCGTGAAGTTACGCTACTCCACGATAAGACCTGCCCTCATCCTGCTAGACTGACTAAACGTACTGTACAGGAGTTGGGATGGGAATCATTCCGCACCCACCTTATTCACCCTATCTTGACGGTCGGAGTGAACGAGCGTATCTAGGCGCTACAGTCTGGAACCGCGCGACCGCTACGGTCTCAGGTTCGAATCCTGCCTCTTGCATAGATGTGTGTCATGTCCTTAGTTTAGTTAGGTTTAAGTAATTTTAAGTTATAGGGGACTGATGACCTCAGAAGTTAAGTCCCATAGTGCTCAGAGCTTGAACCATCACCCTATCATGCACCCTCGGAATTATAAATAGTTAACGAGAATATATTATTGATGACTAAAGCCTTTGTTATGTTCATCTATTGTATTTATTAAACTTATGCAAAAACGCTACGAACTTATGTACCAACCCATTACTTGATTTGACGGCACCAAAAACACACTATAATTCGAAGTCCGTGGCTACCTAACACTCGGTCATTCGAACTCTTTCGTCAATTTTTTGATGATTCAGCTCTTCGCGACTTCGTTTTGTTTCATCAACTACTCATAACTTACCGTAGTACATAAACAAGGTGTAATACACTCATTCAGTGACAGATGGGTGACATGGTGAGCAGAATAAAAATGGTTCAAATGGCTCTGAGCACTAAGGGACTTAACATCTGTGGTCATCAGTCCCCTAGAACTTAGAACTACTTAAACCTAACTAACCTAAGGACATCAGACACATCCATGCCCGAGGCAGGATTCGAACCTGTGACCTGTGACCGTAGCGGTCACGCGGTTCCATACTGAAGCGCCTAGAACCGGACGGCCACACCGGCCGGCGTGAGCAGAATAAATTTTCGCTCTGCAGCAGTGTGTGGTTTCATATGAAACTTTTTGGTAGATTAAAACTATTATTTTAGAGGTGGGAAAGAAAGCACTGGCGGAAGAAGAGCTGTGGGGACGGATCATGAGTCGTGCTGGGATACATCCTTTACCGCGAAACTCGAAGGTCCCACATTCGTGTCCCAGCCCTCCACACAGTTGTAATCTGCCAGAAAGTTTCAAGCTGCTCACCCTTTAGATGACTGTGTTAATCTACTTTCTCTTATGTACACTGATTTGTACTTAATTATGTTCATTCTCTCTCTTACACACACACACAAACACACACACACACACACACACACACACACACTATTTATTATGCGATTATTATTATACATTCAGAATTATTCTGTGTGGTAGGCGCACTTGTCAAAAAGCTATGGTTCTAATTTGTGTTCGAAATTAAATTTTTTATGTAATTCATTGCATCACCTTGTTTGTTACTGAATTGTTACTGAATACATCATTCGTTTCTGTATCACCCTATGCCTGAGGCTGGTGGACTGTGTGTCATTTTTCCTTCTAGTACGATATACGGAATGTTTCAAAATTACACCGACAACTTTTTAGTGGATGCAGAAGGTGTCTTGATGAACAAAACGAAGATGGGAACCCCTGCCCGATAACGTCATCCACTGTACAGAGCGTAGAAATTATAAGCGCCGGCGGGTGATTCTGTGATGATGTTACAAGATTTCAGAGATGATGGAGAAGGATAAGTGTATCAGTTTGAGTTAAGGGATACTGACCCAGAAACTAAACAGTCTTAAGTGAAAAGTGTTGTATACTTCTGACATGGAATACGTGTACCAATACTGTTGCTGCTAACACTGCAGGGCAGCCAACTTTCACATTTGGTAGTATACACCAAAACAAGAAAAAAAGTCCAGTAAACAAGAGATCTAAAATGCTTGCAGAGGGGTTATGAGCACTTGTTCTTTCCCGCTACTGTGAAACACCTCTCCTCTATCGGACAAGTGTTCACAGCTCTTCAGGCACGCATTTCAGAGCCAATGTTTACTAGACACTTTTTTTCTGTTTTCGGTCCTCATTAATATCTATGAAAGTTACTTAATCTAGCAACAACAGTACTGGTACATGTATTACGCTGTCAGAGGTATCTGAACGATTTTCGCTTGTAACTTTCGACCCGTTCGTTTCCGGACCAGTGTCCCTCATCTCAAGTTGATACGCTATCCCATTACATCATCCCTGAAAGTTTGTAACATCATTACGGAATCACCCTGTATATACGTACACTTGTAGGCGCTGGCAGCTACAACTTCGGCGCTCTGTTGTGTCGTTGCACAACACATCCGGACACGGGATCCTGTCTTCATTTTGTTTCTCAAGACACCTTCTATATCCCTCGAAGTTTGTCAAATGTAATTTTAAAACACCCTGTACATCAATGTTACTGTTTTCTCCAACTGTGGTTGATGCTTGCGAATAAAAGAGATTAGATGTACTGTAAAGTTGTTGTCAGTATTATTAAGTGTTTGAATAGCTGTCTACGAGAGATGTTCAGTGGACACCAAGCATAGAGAGAATTTTAACAGAAAATAATAAGCCATTAAACTTATATCTGGCCATCACGCCCCATTATCAGTGTATTTATGTCTATCTCCAACGACAGAGCCGTCAGTCGGAAATGATCGACGGAACGAAGACCATTTATGACGATTTCCGACACAGCACTGGACGAAACGTTAGGAACAAAAAAGTTTCATGAACCACGTCCATACAAGCCGGAAGCCAGCTATTGTTTTACGACCACACTTCATCCTTATTGAAAGTTCTTGGCAGATTAAAAGTGTGTGACGGCCAAGACTCGAACTTGGGACCTTTGCCTTTCGCAGGCAAATTCAACTGAGCTACCCAAGCACGACTCACGACCCGTCCTCACAGCTTTACTTCCGCCAGTATCTCGTCTTCTACATTCCAGTCTGGTACGAGGCACTGACGGAAGTAAAGCTGTGAGGACGGGTCGTGAGTCGTGCTTGGGTAGCTCAGCTGGTCTTCATGCCACAATTGGACACATGATACATCCTGACCAGACATATTTGGGAGGCAACATCAACATCCACAGGGTACTTGGCGCCTACCGCGATGTCACTGCGCTGGCAGCGGCCTTCCGTCTACTCGGCGATTTTGATCACGCCTCTGATCGTATTGACCATGGTTTCCTTCGCGCTGTGCTAGAACGCATGGGACTCTCGCAGGCTTCAGCAAGGGATATCATACTTTTAATCCACGGGGCGCGATCCCGGATAATGGTCAACGGGCACCAGACTGAATACCACTCACGAACGGTCGGTCCGACACAGATGTCCTTTACTAGGAGTCTTATTCGCGGCGGCCCTCGAACCTGTGCTGCATGGCCTTCGTCAATGACTGGAAGGCATCTGCATTCGAGACGTGACCTTCCGATGTGGTTCCTTCGCTGACGACGTGGTGCTCTTAGTGCGGTCGGGCGACGAAATCCAAGCGACCCTTCAGTGGTTGTGTCGCGGCGCTGTATCGGGCAGCGTCGTCAACAAGCGCAAGACGACGTACATGGATGTGGGGAAAGGCCTTCTCCACCCGACAGCGATCCCCTTCCAAAAGGTTCCCTCACTGAACGCATTGGGGTACAGTTCTCCAGTACGCCGAACTGCGACAGCCACATACCGCCGGCTACTACGAAGGACACGTGCGCTGCTCCGCAATAGCAGCTTCCGCACGCATATGATTCTCCGAACGCGTTAAGTCAGTTACTTAGCACTTGATTAAGTTACTTAGCGCCCAAACTTCTTATTTTGCACACATTCCTCCCCTAACGGTCACCATGGCGCACAGTTTCCAGGCGGCGTACGTGCATTTTGTGAACATAGGTCACGTATTCAAAGTTCGCTACACTACTTTAACGAGGCCTCCACTGGTAGGGAGCCTGAGGTTGGCTCACGTCCGCAACCGCTTTATACCTAAGGAAGATGCGACTCCCTTGGATAGTGGCTAGCACAAGCTTGACTGGGACGCTGCTTCAGATCGTCGCGCCCAAAGATCTTCGTCCACCTGTCACTGTGGGCCACATAGCTCCGTATCTTGCCCACATCCGAGATTCTCTGGTCTTACTGAGTTACATGACCGAAGATCTACCAGCGACGAGGGCGCCGTGCACGAGAGACTACTACCGCATCTACCAGGCACGACAACCCCGCAACAACGTCGAACAGCAACACCTGACCATGTGCTAGGCCAGGATGTGGCTAGATGTCCACACCCTATACCTACCCACGTACCCTCGTTCCTTGTTGTATGTGGTGGTGAACGGCAAATTAGCCACACGCCAGCGCTTCCATTCCATCCACCTTACTGACGACCCTTGTGCCATCACTTTGCAGTCGTCGATTCGAACGCACACCGCCTGACATGTGCTGTGACAGGCAGATGCTGGGATCTTATACAACGTAAGCTGGCGCTCCTGTTGCGACGACAGCCAGAGTCTATCATTCCGGGCGAACGCCTACGCCCAGATACTGTTTACTTTTCCACTAACAGAACGAAAGCTCAACTGACTGAAGCGCATGGTGCTGTATCACGTTTTGCAAGCCGCGCCCGAAGGCGCTCTGGACTTGTGATTCCGTCTGACGACGACACACGAGGCGTTCCGCCGCCATGCATTGTACCGCGCACGAATATCGAACTATTTAGGCGCATTATTCGAGGATCCTCCCGCCCATTGGGCGCGCTTGAAGTCGATTCACGGCACATGCTTAATCCTCTGAGGAAATGGTTTAGAGGTAGTCCCCCCCCCCCTTTCCATTCATTACGTGAAGACGATTCGGAAGCTTTTAGCGGCGGTATTAGGATACGGTTAAAGACAATATATACAACCCGCAAGGCTAGCCGAGCGCACTAAAGCGCTGCTTCCTGGACTCGGGTAGGCGCGCTGGCCCCGCATCGAATCCGCCCGGCGGATTAACGACGAGGGCCAATCTGGATGTGGTTTTTAGGCGGTTTTCCACATCCCCCTAGGTTCAAATGGTTCAAATGGCTCTGAGCACTATGGGACTTAACTTCGGAGGTTATCAGTCCCCTAGAACTTAGAACTACTTAAACCTAACTAACCTAAGAACATCACACACATCCATGCCCGAGGCAGGATTGGAAACTGCGACCGTAGCGGGCGCGCGCTTCCAGACTGTAGCGCCTAGAACCGCTCGGCCACTCCGGCCGGCTGCCCCTAGGTGAATACCGGGCTGGTCCCCATGTCCCGCCTCAGTTACACGGCTCGCAGACAGCTGAACACTTTCGCACTATTCCATGGATGACACTAGTCGCAGACAGGTGGGGAACACTAATTCCTTCCCGGGGGTACGGGGTGGTGGCAGGAAGGGCATCCGGCCACCCCTTCAACTAACATTGACACATCCGATTAACCATGCCGACCCTGCGTATCCGCGGGAAAAAACGGCACAAGCAGAAGAATATATATGTAATTTGATCAAATAAAGTTCTCTTGATCCTGTAAGAGCCCTTTCCTTTCCCTCCTTGGCTGTGGGAGAGCGGGAATGGGACATGAGGCCAGGCCTCGAAAGACGATCCCTGCGCTATTTGCCCCTGACCCCCCTCCTCTGGCAGAAAGAAACCTCCTGCTCAAATCTTCGTAGTACAAGAGTAAAAAAATAGTTGATAGAGCACTTGCCCGCGAAAGGCAAGAATCCCGAGTTCCAGTCTTGGTCCGGCACACCGTTTTAATCTGCCAGTATGTTTCATCTCAGCGCACACTCCGCTGCAGAGTGAAAATTTCATTCTGGGAATTATTCTTATTACTGTACACTCTGCTTCTCAATGACGACTAACCCTAAAATACGATGCTACAAGACAAGGTTGGATGAAAATATGAAAAAATAAGTCAACTTTTAGGCAATTTAATCGGCAGAATCTGACATTATTCGTAATGCAAAAATGGCATCTGCCGTGGTATACCCAAACGAAAATTTTCGGGCATTCTCAAAAATGGCTCAAATGGCTCTGAGCACTATGGGACTCAACATCTTAGGTCATAAGTCCCCGAGAACTTAGAACTACTTAAACCTAACTAACCTAAGGACATCACACACACCCATGCCCGAGGCAGGATTCGAACCTGCGACCGTAGCAGTCCCGCGGTTCCGGACTGCAGCGCCAGAACCGCTAGACCACCGCGGCCGGCCGCGCATTCTCCTAGAGTGCTTCAGAGTAACCACGCAGAGGCCATATTCTGGATGGTCTGAGTCATACTCGATCCTCCGCAACACCAGGGCAGCGAGTAACGTCACACCCGTGGCACGGGAAGCGCCAGAGCTACCGAAATCCGCAAACAGCGTCAGATGGTGGCTGACGGAATGACGCCGGCCGAGTCACGCAAACTCCCGGCTATGCCACCAGGCAGCGCTGGCGCTGGCGGGATTTGTTTAGGGCGTGCTCTCCCGCATGACACGACTTCATTATTCCCGCCCCCGCCTCCGCTCCGCCCCCGCCACCGCCTCCAGCTTCCAGCCCTCCAGCCACCACCTCCAGGTCACGCAATTCCGATGGGCGGAGCTTGTTCCGCCCCGGCACTCCGCCGACCTTAAGCAGAAATAAATCAGGGACGTTTTCCGCGCTGCCAGAACAGGCAGTCCAGAACACGGGCATTAATCTTACAATCCATTACGGCGTATCTGCTGTTTGCCGATAAAATTACGCCACCATCTTCTTGGGAACGGGTAAAAAAAGAGTAAGTGCTTTTCGAATGGGAGAACGTTTTCGCTGATAATGACTTTATGATAAACTCGTCATGGACCGAGTGAGGTGGTATGATGATTGAGCTACCGGCCTCGTAGTCGGAACGATGAAGTCTCAAATTCCTACGTGTCACTCATTCGAGATAATAAAAAGTGGCTGCACTATCTACATCTAGTAATGTGGTCGTCACACACACATTTGGTTTCACAGGTTTTACTTCATACGTCAGACCCCCCCCCCCCCCCTCTGTGAAATAGTTATGGCTAGTTCATGGTTCAAATGGTTCGAATGGCTCTGAGCACTATGGGACTTACCATCTGAGGTCATCAGTCCTCTAGACATAGAACTACTTAAACCTAACTAACCTAAGGACATCTCACACATCCATGCCCGAAGCAGGATTTGAACCTGCGACCGTAGCAGCAGCGCGGTTCCGGACTGAAGCGCCTAGAACCGCTCGGCCACCGAGGCCGGCAGCTTGTTCATGTCTTAATATGTAAGCCGGCCGGAGTGGCCGTGCGGTGCTAGGCGCTACAGTCTGGATCCGGGCGATCGCTACCGTCGCAGGTTCAAATCCTGCCTCGGGCATGGATGTGTGTGATGTCCTTAGGTTAGTTAGGTTTAATTAGTTCTAAGTTCTAGGCGACTGATGACCTCAGCACTTAAGTTCCATCGTGCTCAGAGCCATTTGAACCATGATTTTCTTAATATGTAACTGAGTCTCATTTACCACGTATGCACATACTGCACCTTCTAATTATAAGACAACACTCGCTGTCAGTATAGCCTAACCAACCAACAACAGTTTCACTCAGATGAACAATACGTTTGGCACTTCTATATTAACGTTAATCAGCAATAACTGTTAATTATCCTACTTCACTGTCCGTATTCTTATTCGCAACATATCATTGCACCATTACATTATTACGGTTTAGAATGACATGGGTTCGAAACTAGGAATCTAGGCACTGTCTGTCTTTCATATTCAAGTTAATCCGCATATGTTATTAACAGTTATAATTCACAGTCCGGTTTCATATTAAGTTAAATAAATTATTTGCACGAGTACATTTTGGCTGACTGACACGGGTTGCACGCTCGAAATCTCGGAACAGATTGACTTACAATGCATTAAGGCCCAACGCTTGTATAGCTTTGCAAAAATGGCTACTAAAGTTTCAAATTGTTAAATACATAATTTCGATTATTTGCAGCCGGCCGAAGTGGCCGTGCGGTTAAAGGCGCTGCAGTCTGGAACTGCAAGACCGCTACGGTCGCAGGTTCGAATCCTGCCTCTGGCATGGATGTTTGTGATGTCCTTAGGTTAGTTAGGTTTAACTAGTTCTAAGTTCTAGGGGACTAATGACCTCAGCAGTTGAGTCCCATAGTGCTCAGAGCCATTTGAACCATTTTTGATTATTTGCAATTAGAATTTTACATCTGAAATTAATTGACTTGTGCAGAAAAATTGGGTTTCGACTGAACTTTATATTACAATATGAATTTTGTCTGAAATAAGCATTCTTGATGACGAAACTGCGAAAACAGCCAAATAAACAATACCATACATAAAAGTGTTAATAGCCCGCATCTCGTGGTCGTGCGGTAGCGTTCTCGCTTCCCACGCCCGGGTTCCCGGGTTCGATTCCCGGCGGGGTCAGGGATTTTCTCTGCCTCGTGATGGCTGGGTGTTGTGTGCTGTCCTTAGGTTAGTTAGGTTTAAGTAGTTCTAAGTTATAGGGGACTGATGACCATAGCTGTTAAGTCCCATAGTGCTCAGAGCCATTTGAAAAGTGTTAATTACGCGGAAACTAATTAAGTGCTGATGTTTCAACCATGTTTTGTAAATAAGCTACATGAATATTGTAAGGATCTCTATGGGTTATTTTCATAACTTTAGCAGTAATATAGTAATTACATCTGTTTATATGTCAACAATGCGACTGGAGTAGGAAAAAATTACTGTCAGTTAACTGAACTGAGCTTCGTCAAAACTAAACTGGCGTCCCAAATTAAAGCAAGGAGCCGCTGTTTCCCCGTCTTGTGTCTAATTCACCGTATAACAGAAATCAACATATGTTCATGCAACCGTGCTCTGTACGGAAAATGGCATTCCGATCAACGGACAACCACGTCAATGACGACGTCAGGGCATCTATCAAACGACGTACTGTTTGCCGGGTAGTCCCACATCCACAATCGTTGTATATGCAGTTGCCAATGCAGTATATCATAGAGAAGACGCCAACAAGGCTCTCTGCGATGGAGGGCCTTAAGAAGAATGGAAGCAGGACATCGCAAACTGATGAGGCCCAATGACTTAGTGTGATTCGTTCTGTTGTTTCTTGGATGTAGCAGAATTTATAGAGACCGAAACAGTACCCAAAAGACCAGGGCATGGCCGACCTCTTGTGTTATCAGAAAGACAGGACCGTTATTTGGCTGTAAGGGCACGACGGTACCGCCTTAGTACTGCAGGGCAACTGGCATCTCACCACGCAGTTTGCACTGGACGTGTTGTGTCGAGACAAACGGTGTCCGGAGGGCCTCGCCAGAGTATCCTTTGCTGTCGGAGACCTGCTGTATGTGTACCTCTGATGCGTCTTCACAGAAGGGAAAGTCTAGAGTGGAGTCGTCAACACCCCACCTGGGCGATGGAACAATGGGCCAATGTTCTTTTCACAGATGAGTCCCGATTTGGTCTGGAGAGTGATTCTCGGCGCATTCGCATCTGCTGGGCACGTGGAATACGATTTCGGGCCCCAGAAATTATGGAAAGAGACCGATATCGAGGATGATCCCTAATGTTGTAGGCAGTGATCATGTTGAGCACTTGAGCACCTCTTCATGAAATTGTATGGGTAAATCGACAAGGTTTTACTGCTGTCAGGTATCGTGACGCGATCTTGGGACATCATGTACGGATGTTGCGAGGTGTTGCAGGCCCAGACTTCGCATTGACGGACGATAACTATCGACCTCATAGAGCAGAGCTGTTGATATTTTCTTCGAAACGGAAGACACTGGACGCATGGCGTGGCCGACTCGCTCTTCCGATCTGAATCCCATAGAGCATGTCTGGGACGCATTAGGGAGACAGGTTGCATCATGTCAGCATCCACCAACCACTTTCCAAGACTTGCGAGCCTCTCTCCAGGAAGAATGGGCGTTATTGCCTCAACATGAGATTGATGATATTCACAGCATGCCCCGTAGTTGTCAGCTCTGTATTGCTGCCAGAGGTGGTCACATCCCATACTGAGCACATTAACTAGTTGTCGGAATGTGTGAGCAAATCCGTTGAGTTGGAAATTTTTGTCTACCGTTGTGCATACTGCAGTTGTTTATGTTCTGCATTCTTAACGTTGTTTCTACTTTACTATCAGCTGTATATACTGTTTCGTGGCAAAATAAACACAGCCTTGCACAATTTCATTTGTTACTTTAGTTTCGAACACCAGTGTAGTTACTTAAAATGGCTCGAATTAGTTGGGATTTTTTTTTTTTACAAATGTAATGTAGCAAAGTTGGTCCTGGTCTTATATTCGTACTTACAGAATGTCAGCTTTATCTTATGGAACTCTCACTAACACTAATGCTAATTAGAAAGCAAAAAAAGAAAAAGAAAAAGCATTTAAGGAGGCAAATTGTAAATCAAAATGTAAATGGTCCCAGCTTGCTTTGCTACATGTCCGGCACTCTCTCTTGAGAGGGCAGTTGATGACAAAACTGTAAATCGTATTAGGGCCAACGAAAGTGCAGCCCTACCGATGAGAGCGATACAACATGTACTTCTCACCGACATATCGCTACCGTACAATGATTATCGCATTACACCCGCCAGCCAAACAGAAACGAAATAGACATTGTTAGTGGACATGGAATGTATCACCAAAGGCACATGATTTCTGGCGATCCGGCAACAAATTCCATGCCGTCTCTGAATAAAAGGAGCTTCGCAACTGTTTCGAAAACGTTCGGGAGAGGGTTGGTGACAGGAAGGACATCCGTCCACGCACTACCACTAACATAAGAAAATACAGAATAAAATACGGGCCCTGTGGAAACATGGATAAGGAACGGAAAAATAACAGACTAACAATAGGCCACTTGAATACTCGTGAAATGAGACATTTCTAAAACTTAATACCCTCTCCGGCTGTCATTTATGTCTCATTGACAAGAATATTTTACATATACTAAAAGAAAGTAGTAAGTACAATCATCCAAGAACAATTACGCTGTGCTATATTTTAAAAATTAAGGAATAATATACTCTTAAAGTGGCTTTTAGTTCCATGGATAGATCCGTTGCCAAATACGTTATGTGTAAAAGGGAAATTTAAAATCTGAGGGAACCATGCTACGAAACATCATCGATATGGGATTTCGGAGCTGAAGGCCCACTCGTGTACCCTAGACGACAAGACGGTACAATGCTATACGCCTCACCTGGGCCCGTCAAAACCGACATGGGACTGCTGATGACTGGAAACATTTTGCCTGGTCGGACGAGTCTCTTTTCAAGTTGCATCGAGCGGATGGACGCGTACGGATACGGAGGCAACCTCATAAATCCATTGACCCTCATGTCAGCAGGGGACTGTTCAAGCTGGTGTAAGCTCTGTAATGGTGTGGGCCGTGTGCAATTGCAGTGATATGGGACTCCTGATACATCTAGAAACGACTCTGACAGGTGACACGTACATGAGCATCCTGTCTGATCACCTGCATCCATTCAAGTCCATTGTGCATTCCGACGGACTTTGGCAATTCCGGCAGGAACACCCCACAGTCCAGAATTGCTACAGAGTGGCTCCAGGAGTTTAAACACTTCCGCTGGTCATCAAACTTCCCAGATTTGAACATTATTGAGCATATCTGGGATGCCTTTCAACGTGTTGTTCAGAAGAGATCTCCACCCCTTCGTACTCTTGCCGATTTATGGACAGCCGTACAGGATTCATGGCGTGAGTTGCCTTCAGCACTACTTCAGACATGAATCGAATCCATGCCGCTGGCCGGTGTGGCCGAGTGGTTCTAGGCGCTTCAGTCTAGAACCGCGCGACCGCTACGGTCGCACGTTCGAATCCTGCCTCGGGCATGGATGTATGTGATGTCCTTAGGTTAGTAAGGTTTAACTAGTTCTAAGTTCTAGGGGACTGATGACCTCAGCTGTTAAGTCCCATAGTGCTCAGAGCCATTTTTGAATCCATGCCACGTCGCGTTGCGGCACTTCTGTGTGCTCGCGAGGGGCAGGTGTACTAGTTCTTTGGGTGATCAGTGCATGTTCTAAGATTCCACAGCAGTCGATGTCGAGGATATTGGATGGTAGTTTTGTGGATCTCTTCTCTACCCTTCTTGTAGACGAATGTGTCGTGTTTCTTCCTTAAGTAACGCTTTCTGTGATGGAATCGATCCTGTGTCGTAGACCGCCTCCGGTAGCCGTCAGCTGACACTGCGACTTGCCGCGCCTGCGAGACGACAGCGAACAGAGCCCCGCGTGCTGCGGACGCTATCCGCGTCTCGGCGTTGGCGTCGCGACGCCGCGCCCTGTGGCTGACGGCCGTCACCGCCGCGACGCCCGCCCGCCGCCGAACTTGGCGTAATTACTTCGAACTCCGTCCCGGCGCCACCATCTGGCGTTCCTACTTTTGCAGTTACCCTCCCACCGCTAACTGCGCATCTGGCACACCGCGCGCCTAATTAAGCTATTTCGACGTGGGAAATTGCGTTCATTTAGATATGTACCTCGTCTCCGAAATGTGGGATGCGACTGACGGATGCAACAGATGTTCGACCCAAATACGAATGCTGCGTCAGAGGTCCACTGGATGAACATGATCGGTGGGTGGTGGGTGCGGGGGGTGGGGGGTGGGGGGTGGGGGTGGGGGTGGGGTGGGGGTTAACGACCCTGTAAAGGTGATGGAACTAACAGTCGTATGTGATCTCTCTGGTTTTCTCGGCGGGAATGATTAAAGGTGTACCGTGTGGCTTTAGGTGTATCACTTACGTTCCTTGCACCTATCCTCTATTATTCTGACATTCTACTCCCATATAAGACGAATACAACCAAGCAAATCAGCTATCGCCGAGCAATGCCTCGACCATAATCATTTACACCTACGTCCACACCTCGCAAACTACCTTACGACGTGTGGCAGAGTGTACTTTCTGTACTACTGTACACTTCCCACCATTCCTGTATCAGACGTATATAGCGAACGCTAAGAACGTTTGTTGGTAAGTCTTCGTGAAAGGTACAGTCTCCCTTATTTCATCACTATTGTCTTTTCGCGAGATATGCGTAGGAGGAAGTAACCTATTCGTTGACATTTGTAGGAATGCATGTTGCCGCGCGGGATTAGACGAGGGTCTGGGCGCTACAGTCATGGACTGTGCGTCTGGTCCGGAAGGAGGTTCGAGTCCTCCCTCGGGCATGGGTGTGCGTGTTTGTCCTTAGGATAATTTAGATTAGGTAGTGTGTAAGCTTAGGGACTAATGACCACAGCAGTTGAGTCCCATAAGATTTCACACTTTTTTTTTTTGAATGCATGTTCTCGGAATTTTAACGGAATATTACACCTGTCTTTGCTGCTGGATTTGGATGAGAATCTCTATTGCGTTTACGTGCTTACTAAAAGAACCTGTTCTCTGTTTTCTCTATCAGTCCTATCGGAAACGGATTCCAGACTTCCCGTTCATTCTTCCGATGAATCTCATTCTGGCTTCTGCCTTTCCTACGATCCGTTTTATGAGGTCGTTCTACTTTAAATCGGTTCGTATGCATGCTCACATATATTTAAGGGAAATGATTGCTTCTAGTAATTGTTCTGCTATCATAAAATGACATGCAGATCTCGATTGTGCAAACTGTGGTAAGGAAACGTCGATGAAAAACAGAGTTATTGAATTTAAAACATGGTGTATGGTGTGCTCTTCTCTTGTTAGTTGATAGTTCCACGATAAGTCGAGAAATTTTAGGTTTATCAACATGGATATGTGCTTGAATAAAATGGGGTACAGCGTCCCTCTAAGAACCCCCACTTTGGCAACGCAACATCCACAGTGCTACTTGTGCACTGTTGTTAAGCGCTTTAAAAATGTACCTGTACACGGACAATCTGCGACACAGACCTAGGCATCTGTAAGCAGGCTACATTGCTGTTGTAGCGCCTGGGTGCGGGCAACCCATTTGACACCCTTAGGTTCCGCATGACCGCAAGCAGGCGCTAGAGCAGCAGTAGAGAGCATTCAATTGATTGGGTATCCAAGTCTCTGTTTCCTTCATGACATGTACGGTTCAAACTGAAAACAGAAGTCCATGTCAAAATTCGTTTCCAACAGTTTGACGTCCGAGATGAGCCGTGGTAAAAATTGCTGTTTTGAAGAGCACGCCGCAGCGAGTAGTGTGAAGCAGTCGCCCTCCGTTTCTGGCGGTGGCGCCGCTGTGGCAGTCGCATTTTTGGTGTCTCCCTCTGGTGGGAAAGGGGAAAGGTAGCCTGTTCACGTGCGTTTAAGGGGCGCTGTGAGCTCGCCAGTCGGTCAGTCGGGGGAGTCTGGAGTCAGTCTGGGGTCAGTCTCTCGTCCCCAGCTTGCTACTCTGTCTCTCGTCCGAATTTGTGGCGCAGTGTGAGAACTCAACGAGTGGTCGCCCGGTCTGGGGCTTAGTTCCTGCATCTGAGTCTGCGCGTTAGGCCGCCAGTCTGCTCGAGTTGCTCAGGCAACGGTTATTGGCAGTTGGATCGATCGGTTGGTCGGTCGCGCACTGAGACACAAGATGACTTGTCCGCCTTGAGCGTCGGCGCATGCGAGGTCGCCACTTGAGTCCAGTGGGCCGCGCCCTATAGTAGGGGGTAGTGGCTTCGCGGGTGACACGAGAGCAACGGGAGTTAACCCACGACATCGGGCTGGCCGGGGCGAGCTGCGACACTGTGAGACGGGAGATCGGCGCGCCTTCGTGCGTCCGTTGAAGCGGCTGGCAGAGTGCGGTTCGGGAGAGCGTTTTGGGGGTGCTACGCCAGGACTTCGCCAGAAATCGCAGTTAATTAGAAGTTAAGTGATTAGCGATATGTTGTTTCATTTACTTGTTAAATTCTACTTGTTTTCTTGGTGAGGTCACCAGCCGCTTTGTTTTGGGGTCGTCCCACCATTCTTCTCCGTTTGCCCACCGGCGGGAAGGTCGTTATTTATGAATTGGGTGGTCCGTTTTTCCCTTGTGGAGTAGTGGCGGATTAGAGCACTCTGCGGTTCGGGTTGTTCGGTAATCTCCCTATCAATCTGCCGTACGTTAATAGCTTCCTCTGTCATGTTTGTCGGATTCGGTGTGTTAACGAATTTATTGCTTGAAGTGTAACGGCCTAATTCCTGAAATATGTTTTTATCTTGCCTATCATCTTGAGAGGCGGTATCTGTGTACTGTAGAGCATGTTTGGCCAACCTCGTATAATTTTACGTAAGATTGCATTTCATGAGCTTTTATTTAAATGGTCATTTTAGTATATAAAGTTGCCACCCTTACACCGTAAGACTTTTCTTAGAAGTTAAAATCAAGTTTCACCTTCGGTGGCAAGTTAATCTTTTAATTTTAGTGTTTTGTACCATTTCCATCCCCCATACGGGGTGCATAGTTTGTGTGCTTGTGTGAATTGCTAAAACTTTACTTTTAGGTAATCTGCTGTGTAGCAGATTTCCACCTGTGTAGTCTTTCAGAGGTTGTTGTGAGCGGTCGTGACTACGGCCGTGTTAAAACGGAGTGGTAAGGTTCTCAGCCCGAAAGCTCATACACTCAAAAATTTGTTTCTTTCTGCCTCTGAATAAATTGTAACTTGATATTTAG
Source organism: Schistocerca nitens (assembly GCF_023898315.1). Classification (NCBI taxonomy): domain Eukaryota; kingdom Metazoa; phylum Arthropoda; class Insecta; order Orthoptera; family Acrididae; genus Schistocerca; species Schistocerca nitens. The sequence continues at coordinate 109,245,642 of NC_064614.1, read as the reverse complement.
AGGGTGCTTTCTGCTTATAATTTTAAATCTGTTCTTAAAAAAAGACTTTTAGGAATAAAAATCCCATTTGTTAAAGGCAATTTCATTTTGATTTAATCAGTTACCCCCTGGCAACTACTTCCACGCTCCAAAGTGTAATTAAACGTGTTAATGTTCTTGATTAAACTCTAGTAAATTCTTAAGAAAAAGTTTTGAAAGTAAATTCACGGTTCACGAGAACTAAAGTGGGATGTGTGAATTTAAATACTGAGTCAGTCGGATACCATGTAAAATACCACACCAAAAAAAAATTTCGTCTCGCATAAACAAACTTACAGAGGAGGACAGCACGGGCGCTGAATAGAAATAAAAGCAGACAGCCTCAAATAAGACGCTTTCTATCTATTCCATGATGGTCAGCTAATTACTAACCTCACAGGCACGACCACATTAATTTATGAGTCACAAATATACAGTGACCGCCAAGTAGAGCAATTCGGAATTCTTTTATCGGACCAGCAGCTGCTTCCGCGTCGGAGGCCCCTGCAATCGCGCCCGCCACTGGCATATCTTGGCGGGCCGGCGGCAGTAGCTCAGCCAACTGCAGCTATCGGCTTTTATATCAATTACTTGTCGCGCCCCGTCGGGCCTTGTCGTGTCCGCCCCTACTGCTGATTTATGTCGAGTTCGCTCGGTCAGGAACCCGCAGAGTATAAACGCGCTCTCAGATTCGAGTCACAGTCTTGCTGTGACCTGCTGGTAGTGACTACAATCATAGAATGAAGGCTCTCACTACCGGATGTCTGAGTTGCTGGTGAGTCTGCCGAGCTGTATGGCCGTGGTCGAAGAATCTTGTCGGTTCCTGACGTCTCGTCTAGAGCTGCGCTGGACATCTCCGGAGGTACTCAAGGCGACTGACGAGTCCGATGTCGGAGACCAACATATACGTAAATATTGCGGAAATTAGTGTGGTCGAGTGTACACGTGATCGGCAGAGATAATCTTTGTCAGGGATACAACTTAACTCTCGATTAAATTTCTTTTACTTCACATCTATGGTCACAAACCTGCAAGTCCTCAGATTACTGGTTTCAGTCAGCAATGACCATCTTCAGATCTGCAGTTAAACTTGGATCCATAGCGTTTTTCCCATGTTTTGCTGCAGATCTGAAGATGGTCATTGCTGATCGAAACCGGTAGTCTGAAGACTTGCAAGTTTGTGACCATAGACGAGAAATAAAATAGATTTATTCTACATTTTAGGGTCATTGCTCCATTCGCGACCATGTCGCAGATTGTGTAACTGTCGATTGTCGCCTGACAAGGATAAAACTTGACAGCTGACAGTCGATAGTCAGGTTTTATCTCTGACGAAGATTATCTCTGCCGATCACATGTAAACTCGTCCATTTTAAGTAAATTAGAATTCTATGGTGTCACGGGCAGTGCTGCAAAATGGTTCAAGTCATACCTCACTAACAGGAAACAAAGGGTGTCAGTGCAAGGGACTAGTGAAATTAAGTCATCAGTCATCATCAGAATGGGAAGAAAATACATGTGGTGTCCCACAAGGATCCATCTTAGGGCCATTGCTTTTTCTTGTGTACATTAATGATCTCTCATCAGTTACACTGCCAGAAGCAGAGTTCGTTTTGTTTGCAGATGACACAAGTATTGCAATAAATAGTATGTCAAGTGTAGTTCTAGAAAGATCTGCTAATGATATTTTCATGGATATTAATAAATGGTTTAAAGCCAACTCACTGACATTAAACTTCGAAAAGACTCACTATATGCAATTCAGAACCTGTAAGAGGTTTCCACCCAGCATATGCATAAAATACGAAGAAGAGCAGATAGAAGAGGTTGACAGTCTTAAATTCCTGGGTTTACAACTTGATAATAAATTCAGTTGGGAAGAGCACACCACAGAACTGCAGAAATGCCTTAAGAAATCTGTATTTGCAATTCGAGTGTTAGCAGACATAGGCGACATAAAAATGAAAAAGTTTGCATACTTTGCCTACTTTCATTCCATAATGTCATATGGTATAATATTTTGGGGTAACTCTTCAAGTCAAACAAAAGTTTTCAGAGTCCAAAAGCGTGTAATACGTATTATTTGTGGAGTAAATTCACGGACGTCCTGTAGAAACCTCTTCAAAGAACTGGGTATACTAACTACTGCCTCTCAGTATATTTACTCATTAATAAAATTTGTCCTAAATAATATATCTCATTTTCCAACAAACAGCTCAGTTCATACATACAATACCAGGAACAAAAATGATCTGCACAAGGACTTAAAAGCACTTACTTTAGTTCAAAAAGGGGTCCACTACTCAGGAACACTCATCTTCAATAATTTTCCAGTAAACATAAAAAATTTAGTTACAAATAAAGATCAGTTTAAAAGGAGCCTGAAAGACTTACTAGTGGCCAACTCCTTCTACTCCATTGACGAATTTTTTAATAGAAACAAATGATGTATTGTATATATTCATACTATTAGTATTGTTATTTCAGCTTTAAAAAAAATTGACATGTTCCACGTCCACGAGGATCTCCTCAGCACGGATCTATGGAACGAAAACTAATCTAATCTAATCTAATCCATAATCACCTTACACTGTATTCACGAGTATGTCGCTCTCTGATATACGACTCGTCAGTCGGCAAGCTTCGGCGTCGCCAGGAGCACCTGCGAATATATCCAGCACAGCTCTAGACGAACGTCGGGAACCAAAAAGTTTCTTCGACGACGCCATACAGGCCGGAAGACTAAGCAACAGTAACTACAATGGTGCACAGATAAGAATGTGGGTGGCGGGACGATGCACAGTAGCAAGGGTCAGTGTACCACGTGACACACCAGTCAATAGTGTCCTCCCCTGTGTCACTGTAGCATGAGTGCAGTATTTTTAGCGTTCATTTTCATCTTATTGTTGTTGATATCGTCTTCAGCCTAAACGCTGGTTTCATTCAGCTCCCCATGCTACTCTCCAGTTTGGTAGCCTCTTCATCCCCTAATGGCTACTGCATCCCACACTCATTACAATCAGCAGCTTTCCATACTCGTCTCGTGGTATCCCACTACAATTTATACCGCCACGTTTCGCTCCTGCACAAGGCTGTACCTTCAGAAAAGACATCATGACACTTAAATTTACACAAGATGTTATCAAATTTCTCATCTTCAGAAACGCTTTTCTCGCCATCGCCATTGTAAATTTTATATCACCCCAACTTTATCCCTCATCAGTTAGTTTACTGACCAAATAGCAAAACTCATGTAGTACTTTTAGTGTCTCGTTTTCTAATCTCCCCTCATTCAGTTACCTCTGTTTTTCTTTCCTTGATATTCATCTTACAAGAGATAGAATCATTTGCCTTGCCGGCCGGTGTGGCCGAGTGGTTCTAGGCGCTTCACACTAGAACCGCGCGACCGCTACTGTCGTAGGTTCGAATCCTGCCTCGGGCATGGATGTGTGTGATGTCCTTAGGTTAGTTAGGTTTAAGTAGTTCTAAGTCCTAGGGGACTCATGACCTCAGATGTTAAGTCTCATAGTGTTCAGAGCCATTTAAACAACCATTTGCCTGGCTGATCACGAAAAATATAATACATATACTCGTATTTTTATAAGTGCCTGAACGCTGACTAAACTTAGTTACCAACAAATAACTACGCTTGAGGTCAATAACTCAGTTACATTAACAACGATATCTCCAAGAGTAAGGGGTGTTTTAAGCTCTACAGGTTGAACAAAAATTCTCGCTCTCTTATTCAATGATTTGTATCTGTTCTGCTCTCTTTGTCAGTGCGGTACGTCAGCGTGTTCAGTCAGGGAACTCGACAATCTCTGTAATAAAGGATCTGAGCATAGTTTTCATCCATGGAATCTGAGGGATGTCATGCGACATCCGCACACAACTCTAGAAAGAATGAAAGAAAGAAAGAAGGAAAGAAATGTAAAAAAGACGGAATTTCAGAGACGTCAAGCGACATCCGCACAGATCTGCGGAAGAAAAACGACGAAGGAACAAACAGAAAGAAACGACAAAAAAAGTTAGTGCAGCAGGTAGAGTTTTGCGCTAGAGTACTAGGGGACCAGAGGTGGATTCCGGGACTGGGTTTATGTTTATTTCCTTATTCGGTTTCCAATTTTGTTCTTCACTATAAAACTGTAGGATACACAGTTTCGTAGATGACATATACATCTTAGAATTTACAGTTTTTTAATGTTCCATGTAACAAATATTGTACAAACCTTTTCAATGTTCCACGTAACAATTATTGTACAGACAAGTCAGAAATATTATCGAAGTGTATAGTATTTCAAAATATTAAGTGAAATACCTCCATCTTTTCCCTTCTGGGCAACGTCAGGTAAGTAACAATTACTTATTTGAACGCTCAACGTGTAACAAAGAAAAAAGATGTAGCAAACAGTTCGAAGAATCAATATCGCCGACAAGGATATGCGCTACAGTGATGAATTTCACTGTCCTTTTGTTTAACCACACGACAATTTGATGTCAGAATTCAAGTCCCGTAAAGTTTCGCTGTTCCCTTCTGAATGCGACAGCGGATATGCTCCAAAATAAGACTTAATCGAAATGCAAAAATCCAAACAACACGAATTAGCACGAGAAAAGGGAAAAGTAATATTTGAAGTTTGTGGCGTTGCTACTGGCGACAAGGTCTGCACATAAAAGATATCAAATGAGCCTCATCCATTGCAACGTAAGAGAAAAGTAACACAGAATTTAACATTGACGCTGCAGGAATAATCACGATTTAAAAATAAATTACCCGTTAAAGTGATGAGCATAACAGCTGGTAGTAGTCGATAGAACTGATGACAGGAAGATGTAATGGAAATGGGATTCGAGTGTAGCTGATGATCTACGGCAAAGCAATATACTTGTGGCTATGTGATATGTTGGCTGCAGAGGAACTACCAAGGAAAACAGATGATGATGACGTGTCATACCCCGAGGAGCGTAGCAGACGATGTGGATGACGATGTGGATGAATGATGACGATGACTACGACACAACAACACCCAGTCACTCGAGGCAGGGAAAATCCCTGGCCAGACCGGGAATCGAATCCGGGACCCCGTGCGCGGGAAGCGAGAACGCTACGGCAAGACCACGAGCTGCGGACATGAAGAAGAAGCGAGGATATTAAGAAGGACAGGGGTGGAGTGTGCTTCTTTTTACCATGGGAGATAGGGTATAGCTGATGAAGAGAGACGCAATGTTGACAGTGGACTGGGTACCCGAATGGTGTGTTGTGGTTGGAAGAGAACAGAGTAAGGTTTTAAAGGTTAAATAAGCATTGAAAGCCGAATAATAAGAACAATTTTGCTCTCATTTCTGCATCAGTATAATGATTAATCAAAAAGTTTCAGTACGAGGACGTTGCTACAGCGTAAATCCACGTAGTGCGTTGCGAGTACATACACACCGACATGCAGGTAAGTGCTTAGTCTGATACTAGTGTCTTTTCGACGTACCTGCGGGAACAGTTGGAACGTGGGATATTGAGGTCATTACCAAATGCGTCCAAACACGACCAACGTGCTGTTATTGTATTCTTTCCTTGGCTGAAGAAATGCTAACACCGGTAGACAAGCATCGGAGAATGTGCAAAGGGCAGGAGTCTGTCAAAAACCACCGTTCTACAATGGTGCGACAAGGGCTGCACTGCTTTATGATGATGCACGTCCCCATATCGGAAATGACGTAACGTGGAAGTTACACAAACTGAAGTGAGAGACACTGGAGCACCCAGCCTGGAATCCGTAGCGCTCCCCATGCGATTATCAAGCCTTCGGTCCCTTAAAAAAGGTTCTGAATGATCGACGATTCCTGTTGGACGAGCATTTGCAGCAAGCAGTTACGAAACTTCACGAAACATGAGAAGGTGTTTTACCAAACAAGTATCGTCAGCCTGGTGCGAGGGTAGGATATACATCTACATCTACGTCATTACTGTACAGTTCACAATAAGGTGCCTGGCAGAGGGTTCAATGAACCACCTTCCCGCGGCACGCGGCAAAAACGAGCACTTAAATTTTTTCCATGCGAGCCCTGATTTCTCTTATTTTATCGTGATGATCATGTCTCCCTATGTAGGTGGGTGCCAACAGAATGTTTTCGCAATCGGAGGAGAAAACTGGTGATTTAAATTTCACGAAAATATCCCGTCGCAACGAAAAACGCCTTTCTTTTAATGATTGCCACTAGTGTCTGTGGCACTATCTCCCCTATTTCGCGATAATACAAAACGAGCTGCCCTTCTTTGTACGTTTTCGATGTTATCCGTCAGTCCCACCTGATGCGGATCCCACACCACACAGCAGTACTCCAGAATAGGGCGGACAAGCGTAGTGTAAGCAGTCTCTTTGGTAGACCTGTTGCACCTTCTAAGTGTTCTGCCAATGAATCAGAAAATGGTTCAAATGGCTCTGAGCACTATGGGACTCAACTGCTGTGGTCATAAGTCCCCTAGAACTTAGAACTACTTAAACCTAACTAACCTAAGGACAGCACACAACACCCAGCCATCACGAGGCAGAGAAAATCCCTGACCCCACCGGGAATCGAACCCGGGAACCCAGGCGTGGGAAGCGAGAACGCTACCGCACGACCACGAGATGCGGGACAATGAATCACAGTCTTTGGTTTGCTCTACCCACAATATTATCTATGTGATCGTTCCAATTTAGGTTATTTGTAATTGTAATCCCTAAGTATTTAGTTGAATTTACAGCCCTCAGATTTGTGTGACTTATCGCGTAATCGAAATTCAGCTGATTTCTTTTAGCACTCATGTGAATAACGTCACACTTTTCCTTATTCAGGGTCAACTGCCACTTTTCGCACCATACAGATACCTTATCTAAATCATTTTGCAAGTCGTTTTGATCATCTGATAACTTTACAAGACGGTAAATGATTGCCCCAATGCTCACGGTGATTTCGGCTGATTGGCATACCGATTCTGGAGTGTACGGCCTTCGATACGAAGCTTCTTGATGGCTCCTTATATTACATAATTCCATGTGTTTTGTGTGAAACCTGTACATTGCTGTACAGCGATTAAGAATCTATACAGCATACCACGCACTCTAAAATTTGAAAGTAAAACGCTTACCCCTATACTCTGAATCGAATTCTCGTTCTCGAGTGATCTAGCGCAAAACTTTACCCTCTGTACAACAGAGCAGCAGAGATTCATCGCATTACATGAAGATTTTGTTGTACATGTGTTTCATTGTTACTAATCTGACTTTGTTTGACGTCTATTTTGCACCGAAAATATGCTCGGGACGAAATATTTTTAGAGAGGTTTTTATGCTATTAGAGTGCAAGGCATAGCGATGTGGCGTCCAGGTGCGCGAATTTTTGTTCTCCTTGTACGGGATACCGGTAAACGTTCGTAGTTGACAAGTAGCAAGCAGTATTTTGCTGTTCGTACAGTTCAGAGTGAGAGGACTGCAGCCGTGGTTTCTGGGTGTAAGAAAATAAGCGACGCGAGTGCGGCCACCCCGGCGGAGGCTGCCAAGCCAGCAGAAAGCATTCCGCACCCTGCTAGGCTACGAGCAGCCCCATCTGGTAGCGGCCAGCGCTTATTTCCAATTAACCACCACCCCCAACCCCCTCCCCCTCACCCTCCCACCACCCTCACCGCCAGTCCTCTCGCTGGCATCTCTCCTCCCCCGCCAGTGTTGGCGTTGCTCCAGCGACGCAACAGAAAGACTGCGAGCGCCGAGAGAAAGGGTCGGATTGAAGCAAAACAAGGCCCGCCGAGGTTTGGCACCGCACTGCGCGCTTTTAACGGGGCAGGAACTGCTTTCACGCGACGCAAACAGGAAACTGGAGAATGCGCAAACGGCATCCGTTGACGTTTCGAAGCCGACTACACCGCATCGAGAAAAACCACGCGTGACCGGGCACGCTTCCGGCTGCCCGTCAATTGGCATTGCGTCTCCTATCATTAACAGAGAACAGGTACAGGCGGAGTCTCGAGTAGAGAAACGCAGAGCTGGCTGTTGTGGCCGAGCGGTTCTAGGCGCTTCAGTCGGGAACCACGCGGCTGCTACGGTCGCAGATTCGAATCCTGCCTCAGGCGTGGATGTGTGTGATGTCCTTAGGTTGGTTAGGTTTAAGTAGTTCTAAGTCTAGGGGACTGATGACCTCAGATGTCAACTCCCACAGTGCTTAGAGGCTTTTTTTTTTTTTTTTTTTGAGATACGCAAAATGTGTTTACAAAACGTTCTACATCTTCTGAATAATTCACTGAAAGTACCCGATAGTATGAGATTGCTGTGTCTTCGGTTAACCTTCTTGTTGTGGCACATTATTTCTAGCCGCGCCTTTGAGCTCGAGATCTTGACTATGACCTCCACTCCTCCACAAGCCGCATGCACAGTAGAGGGCACCTTGTACCAGCAATCGTCATTCCCTTTCCTGTTCCACTCGCAAAAGGGGTAATGGAAAACTCAAATTTCTCCTAACTCGTCTTCGTGGGCATTACGTGAACTGCACGTTTGCGAGAGTAGAAACATTCTGCGTTCAGCCGAAAATGCCGGTTCTGTAAATTTTCTCAGTGCAGTTTCGCGAAAAGAACATCTTCTTCTCTGAGGGATTCCCGTTTTAGTTCAAGGAGCATTCCTGTAATACTCGGGTATTGATCGAACCTACAGTACTCCTCTGAATTGCTTCGATGTCTTCCATTAATCCGACCTGCTGGGGATCCCAACACTTGAGCAGTACTCAACCGTGGGTCGCGCTACTGTTATATACGCGATCTTCTTCATAGAGAATTACACTATACTAAAATTCTCCCAATAAACCGAAACAGATCATTAGTTTTCCCTACCACCGACCTCACGTTCCATTTTATAACGCTTTACAAAGCTGCGCCTAGGTATTTAATCGACATGATCGTGTCGAGCAGTGCGCGACTAATACCGTATTCGAACATTACGCGATTGTCTTTCGTACTCGTCTGTGTTAACACACTTTCCTACATTTGGAACAAGTCGCTATTCATCACGTCAAATATAAATTCTGTCCAAGTGATTAAGTATCCTTCTCGTATATTACAGCGTCATTAGCATATACTCGCAGACCGCTGCTCTCCCTATCCCTCAGATCGCGTACGTGTATGAAGAGGAGAGCGGTAGTATCACACTTCCATGGCCAACTCTCGACGATACCCCTGTCTCGGATGAACACCCATCGTGGGGAACAACGTACTGGTTCTGTTACTTAACAAATCTTCGAGCCACTCAGGTAACTGGGAACCCAATCCGTTTACTCACACCGTCCTTAACACTCTTTCGTGGGGCACCGTATCAAACGCTTTCCTGAAATATGGGTATATGGAATCTGTCTGTTGCAGTTTTCATCCATGGTTGACAGGGCATAGTGTGAGAAAAGAGCAAGGTGAGTTTTGCATGAGCGATTCTTTCCAAATCCGTGCTGATTTGTGGACACAAGCCTTTATGTCTCATGGTGTTTTTTATTATACTATAACTTAGAACATGTTCAAGAATCCGGAAGAAACCAAATTTAAGAATAATGGGCAGTCATTTTGTGGTTCCGCTCTTTTATCCTTCTTATCCAGAAGCCATCTGCACCTTTTTACACTTCTTATGTAGGGGCGTGGTCTGCACATTTTTTCCAGTCGCTTGGGACTTTGTGCTGAAGAGTGTAAAACCGAACTGGGATTTCATCCGGACCTGGCGCCTTATTAGTTTTCGACTCTTTCAATTGCTCGTCAACGCCTTGACGCCTATTTCTATGACCTCGATATGGGAGTCAGTGCTGCGGTCAAACAGTAGTATGTCTCTACGGCCCTCCTGCGTGAACGATTTTCTAAACGCGATGTTTAAAACCTCAGCTCCCCTTTTGCTTTCATTTGTTGTCACACCAGACTGGTCGACGAGTGACCGAAAGAAGCTATCGACTTGATTAGTGATTTCACGTCAGGCCATAATCTGTTGACGAGTGAGTCAGTTTCCAGAGTCTACGGCTAGAGCGCCTTGTCCAGCTTGTGCCTAGTTCCAGATTTGGCGAAGCCAGGCCTGGTGACCTGCGTGGAAACAGAAATATCGCGGGATCGAATCCCTCTAAAGCCACAGGATTGTGAGTGCTGTTTAATTCTCTGGAATGCTTTAACACAGACCATTGTGTGTTTTATGTCAACACATACGCTCAACATTTGCAAGCCGTGGTCCAGCTTCACATAAGTAACAAAGACAATAGTTTCAGAGATTGTAGAACAGTAAATATATTAAGTTAGAGATGCTGTATATAGTGGATGGGACAGTAAAATATTTACTATAGTCAAGGTTCTCAGTATGTCACCTTTTGACAAAATAGCTTTATTTACATGTTCTGTGACAAGTCTGTTACAACCTTTTAAATGAAATTATGTATAAGAGTTTTTTGACTTAAACCATATACTTGAGATTCATTTCACTTGCGATCTGTCGTAGGTAAATTAGCGTACTTATTTTTCTTTGTGAATATTTATGGTATATTCTTGTTTTTCTATCATGTTCTACAGTTTGGATAATCTTCCCACCATGCATCTACCGGAACGAGAAGAACAAGTAATCTAATCTAATCATCCGACGTTGGTCGGGAAGTGTGTAGGGTGCCAGAAAGTTGGTCTGTCGGCTGATGAAATGGACAATGTGTGGGGGCTCTAGGAGTCAGTATTAGTAGAATACTGTGTGATATATCCGTTGCCTATACAGTAACCCTAGCGTAGTGGCCATGAGAACGACGTAAAAGAGATGAGGCCGCGTACCCAGACATAAAGATAGTCAATTTTTCCTCGCTCAGTACCACTGTACGAAAGAAAAAGATTGGAAAACTAATATTACGATGCACAATCGAAAAGATGTGGCTCACTCCCAAGAGGCAGAATAGTCCTCCTCTTCTAGCCACGCTCTCCTTCCGGTTGTACGTGCTTCATGAGCCGGGAAAGGAATTTCCAGAGGAAAAGGGACTCCGGGACTACGAACTTGGGCCGAACTTTTTAAAGCTTATGATTAAAAATTATTACTCTCTAATTAAGGAGAGCGACGTGACTTAGTTTTAAGACTCTCGCACTTTTTAAGGAACTATATTGAACGTGACGGGAGCACTTCAAAAAGGGGAATCCCATCAGAGTTAATCGTGTATCAAAATTTCATTAAGGCGGCCTACAGCGCCCCGCTCCGGCGGGTGACGGCCGAAAGACTCTCCATCTCCACCCCCACCTCCACTTCCTCCTCCTCCTCCTCCTCCTCCTCCACCACCACCATCTCCACCTTCCATCTGCTCCGCTTAACCTCTGGCGCGCAGTGTACTAATTCTGCTACAGAGCTCCAGCCTCAGCCTTCACTCACTCATTACTCGCCCATTCACACAAATATTTCACTCCATTAAGTTCCGGACAGCAGACGATCATAAACAACATTTCCACTAGGACACAGCTGTTTAACATTCTTCAGAAGTGCTGAAACTGTTGTAATGGCCCTGCTATATTCGACGTACATCCGCATTTTTATTTCCCCCTCTAAAGTAGTAGCTCTTGGTTGAGCCACTAAAAGTGTTTGCCGAGGGATGACATTAGGGCTGCAAGTGGAGAAAAATATTTCGTTAATTATTTTTAAAACATGTTAAAAGTTGAGTGCCGAGCCGCCACCTAGCAGGGGACTGAGTATCTGGATGTAGGTCACAAAATGGCTCTGAGCACTATGGGACTTAACATATGAGGTCATCAGTCCCCTAGAACTTAGAACTACTTAGACCTAACTAAACTAACGACATCACACACATCCATGCCCGAGGCAGGATTCGAACCTGCGACCGTAGCAGCCGCGCGGCTCCGGACTGAAGCGCCTAGAACCACTCGGCCACCGAGGCCGGCTGTAGGTCACATGCCCGGTAGAGGCAACATAACGGTCGGCTGGGCAGCACGGGCTACCCAGATGCTATTACCGAGAAAGAAGAAATTTGTTGACATTCTGTAAATCTTCCGCCATTACTTGTATACATTCTTCACGACGTAATATTTTTATCTGTGGCAAGCCAGATTAATTGATAGAGTTTAATCTTAGTCCATTATCCTGAAGAAAGATAATCAAATACTACAAGGTGCAGTGCTTCTGTTTACGGAATATGTGAAAGATTAGTTCTTACAGGAGTACATCTGTTTTCTTTTAGAATCTGAGTGGATTTCAACGACTGTGTGATGAATTCTTTGCACTTTATTACATAAGGTTCAATTTTTTCCTTTTATTTAGTGGTTGTTACGAAAACTGGGAAGAGATAATAATTATTTCTTGATAGTGGCAGATTGTTGTTGTTGTTATTGTGCTTTTCAGTCCAGAGACTGGTTTGAAGCAGCTCTCCATGCTACTCTATCCTGTGCAAGCTTCTTCATCTCCCAGTACCTACTGCAACCTACATCCTTCTGAATCTGCTTAGAGTATTCATCTCTTGGTCTCCCTCTACAATTTTTACCTTCCACGGTGCCCTCCAATGCTAAATTTGTGATTCCTTGATGCCTCAGAACATGTCCTACCAACCGGTCACTTCTTCTAGTCAAGTTGTCCCACAAACTCCTCTTCTCCCCAATTCTATGCAATAGCTCCTCATTAGTTATGTGATCTATCCATCTAATCTTGAGCATTCTTCTGTAGCACAACATTTCGAAAGCTTCTACTCTCTTTTTGTCACTCTTCGCATTATTATACGTCCCGAGTGGCGAAACTTTTATCTCATGATGTGATTAGAATACGCAGTCAGAGTAACTTTATGTACTGGATCCGTTGCTATAAGAGGGGTTTTTATGTTAAGTCCCTTATTATGCAAGGTTCATCCAAGACAGATTATCAACACTGCTGGAAAAAATAGTACAGCTGGAAAGACGTCGTAGATTTTGATCCGATGATGACATATGCCACCTGGGGATAATAGATGTACTGATAATAGTTTCAGAGTCATCCACCAAGAGATAGCGCAGTTGCATAGCTACCAGAGCGCCCATATGTGTCTAACCTCTATTATGGAATGCTGACAGTCAGAAGCTCCAGTGTGGTGCAAACGTGTGAAGCAACCAGGAAACCATGCCACGGAGACGCACTCGTGCTTCCTACAGCCAACAGAGAGACTTTGAAAGGGGTCAAATTTTGGCCTTCCGAGTGGCGGGATGGTTCTTTTGGAGAACTGTCACACAAGTTTAACGTACTGCGTCAGTTGTGCAACGATGCTGCTGTCAATTCACGCGAACATTCTCACATCCACAGACGAGGTTCTGGACGTCCACACAGCACAGGCGCCCGTCAGAATCATTGTACTGTAGGGGCAGCAGTGGCAGATCGTATAACTACCACAGTACAGATAAGAGTGCTTCTGAGCCCAAAAGTGTCAACACGAACTGTTCCGAACCGATTAATAACAGTGGGACTAGGGGTACGCACATTTCTAGCCCGTCTTCCACTCACACCACAGCATCGGAAGTGTACAGCTTGACTGGTGCCATAGGAGGATCACTTGGAAGATGGAATGGCGCTCAGCGTTCTTCAGCAATGATTCTGCCTGCACAAAAGTGATGGTTGTTTGCGCATAAGGTGTAGACCTGGTGAATACTGCCTTGTAGAGTGCATTTGTCCAAGACGCACTGCTCCTCGCAGGTCTTATGGTATCGGGTGCGATAAGCTACAGCTCTCGTTCACCATTGGTATATCTGAAGGGGAAACTAACCAGCGCTCCGTACGTGCAGAATGTTGTTAGACCCTTTCTTTTGCCGCTCTAGCAACAGGAAGGTGCTGTTTTGTTCCAACAGGATAAAGCTCGCCCGTGTAACTCAACGTGCTCTGAAAGACGTGCAGCAACTTCCCTAGCCAGCACGATTTGCGGACTTGTCTCCAATCCAGCACCAGTGCGATATGATGGGAGGAGAAGTGGTTCGTGCAACTCGTCAGTCAACAACTTTTGCAGAACCACGTGGACAGGTCCAGCAGGTGTGGCATAACGTGTCCCAGGACAGTATTCGTCATCTGTACGATCGACTGTGTGGTAGAGTCGGGCCTGCACTGGCGCTCTTGAAGGCTACAGCCATGGGTCGATATCCGATAACTCAGAACCTATTGCTCTGTAAATGTTATCATTTCACGTACTCCATATCCACTGTTGCAACAATAAATCTTAAGTGTATTTGAAACCTCTAAATAAGTTCAGATGGTTCAAATGGCTCTAATCACTATGGGACGTAACATCTGAGGTCATCAGTCCCCTAGACCTAACCAACCTAAGGACATCAAACACATCCATGCCCGAAGCAGGATTCGAACCTGCGACCGTAGCACCAGCGCGGTTCCGGACTGAAGCGCTTAGAACCGCTCTACCACAACGGCCGGCTCTAAATAAGTGTTCTAATTTTTTTTGCGACAGTGCATATGTGATGTTAGAGTTTGGGATCGAATAGGCTGAAACTACTGAAAACAAACCCAATTATTCAGGCATAAATAAGCAGAAACGCCACGTATTTACAGAAGTAGTACAGGTATTAGACAGAAATGTGGCAACACTAGAAACGCAGCACATTACAAAGCCTAGTACGGTGTAGGAAACCCGTTGGCTTTCAAAACAGCTTCCAGTCGGCTTGAAATGGATAAATACAAGTCCCGTATCGTTTATACATCATCGGCGTTGCAAAATAGTGACAGGTATCGCGAGTGGGACATTCAGTTCTGCAGTGACTTTTGCAGCTCTCGTCCCCTTAGTTTTCGTCACAATCCTCTTCAATAATCGCCTGTCACGCTCACTCAACACACACTTTGGTCCGTGTTGTGACTTAGCTGTGCCCTCCCTGTATGCTGTGTTAGTCTTCGATACGGTTCCTCTTGAAACACCAAACACTTCGCCTCTCTTGGTTATGGAGGCACCAACCATACGGGCACCCCAAATTTGCCCACGGTCGAATTCATTTGTCTCCGACACAATGCACTCACTCTACACAGAACATTGTTCTGACGACTAATGACATTTGCAACGTACTGAGGAAGTTACACAGATGTGGTTTGTGGCCAAATACAACAGCGCCTCTTGCAGGCTTGACTACTATCCGCATTTATGTTCAATCGCGAATTTCTCGCGGTCTTTCCACGTTTTTGTCCTGACCTTGTATGAATATTGATGGTTCGCTCGACTAAATCAAGACAGATGTGTTTAATTACAATGAACCGAAACGTAAGAAAGAGCTATTCTAGTAAGGAGCCATCGACAGTGTTTTCCTGACCATGCAATCCTGATCTACATTTTCCATGGTTTTCCGAACTATTCAAGGCAAGTGCAAATATTTTTTTTGTGGAATACACATCATCATCACACTGTTAAGGTTCGAAAGATGAAATTACTTTTTTTAATGTTGATTACTGCTAGTACTTTGGTACTGTGATTGTTACTTTCATTTTTGCATTTTATAACTGTACGTTTGGTTCTACTCGTTGGCCATGCGCAAAAGAAATCCAGTGTAATGAAAATGACTCCATATTAGCTCCTCCACATTTCTTCTGCCGACTAAGCTAGTTCCATGTCTCAGCGTGCTCCAACGCCGCCAGCAGGATAATGGAGAGGAAGCAAACTCCTCCACCTCTCATCCTCCAGAAAGTATTTCCAAAGTACTGTCTGAGTCAGGTCGCTTGCCTACATTAGTAGACACTAAATCTTTAAACTGTAAGCCAGCACATTGTTTAATGCTGGTTTCCTTCCAGAAATAACAGCTAACGTCGCTTCGTTCCACCCTCGCATATTCATCCGTTAATGGGTGTTACAGCCTGCACCTGGAGCACTATGCCAAGCCGCGCAAAGTATCTCAGCCTCTTAAAAATTATGAGACATATATCTCTTTTATGAGACCACGCACCTTCACACTTTTCTTACTTAAAACTAGCGCCGAAAGAGTGTTGCACCATGAGAGCCTTTCGTAAAAGGTGTACTCGAAACTCCGCGTTACCTAGTCTAGAGAGGGCTGGAACTCATTTTAATGGGTCTGTGTTATCTGTCAGACAAGAGACTATGCCGCCTTCGGAAGCAGGCAAGTCAGACACGCAACACTGCTTGTTCGTTATTAAAAATGAAAAGCGTTGCCCCACTGGGGGGTGGGGGGGGGCGGAGAACTATATGCGGCAGAAGCTGAATTACACAACCGCAGATATTATTCTGAGTGCTCGCTTTTGTACAACCAGGCGTCCTGGGGGTAACACTCGCTCTTAGAAATTCGCCTTTTAAGGTCCGACAACAATCCATTTAGGAGAATTAGAGGAGAAAACCACCTTTCTTCTGCAGCTGGAAACTCGTTGAAGCGACTACGGAAGCGGGCAGGGCTGTCCAAAATGTGTGACCATGAAATAGTAAGATACAAAATGACAGGTATAGCTGTTTTTCTCCAGTAAATTCTCTATGTGTCTGATGTTTAACATGGCCCCCTTTCCATTTGAAAACTACCGAGTTGCGTGATGGGAGATTCCAAAAGGGCCTTCTCGTTGGTAACAGGGCCGCACAGGTATCCCCTCCCGCTTTCTTATGTCATGCAATTTGAGTTTAAATTTCTGTTTACACACTTGTTTCTGTTTTAGGAGGACGATTTCACACATACACAAGCCAGTCACATTAAAACGACCACCTGTCAAAAGCGAGAATAGACACCTTCTCCAGCTCTGACGTGCAGCAGGGAATTACTGAGGTTCTGGAATATGTCGACGTGGATGTGGAGCCAGTGTTGTGGTCAGCTGTGCTAGATTTTTCGGTTGAGGATTCATGGCGCGAATAACCCGAGGTGATCCCATAGATTATCGATTCGGTTGAAATTCTGGCTCTTTCATGGCATCTACATCTACATTTACACTCCGCAAGCCACCAAATGGCGTGTGGCGGAGGGCAATTTATGTGCCACTGTCATTACCTCCCTTTCCTGTTCCAGTCGCCGGCCGCGGTGACCGAGCGGTTCTAGGCGCTGCAGTCCGGAACCGCGGGACTGCTACGGTCGCAGGTTCGAATCCCGCCTCGGGCATGGATGTGTGTGATGTCCTTAGGTTAGTTAGGTTTAAGTAGTTCTAAGTTCTAAGGGACTGGTGACCATAGATGTTAAGTCCCATAGTGCTCAGAGCCATTTGAACCATTTTTTGTTCCAGTCGCGTATGGTTCGCGGGAATAACAACTGCCGGAAAGCCTCGAATCTCTCTAATTTTACATTCGTCATCTCCTCGGGAGGTATAAGTAGGGGGAAACAATATATTCGATACCTCATCCAGAAACGCACCCTCTCGAAACCTGGACTGCAAGCTACACCGCGATGCAGAGCGCCTTTCTTGTAGAGTCTGCCACTTGAGTTTGCTAAACATCTCCGTAACGCTATCACGTTTACCAAATAACCCTATGACGAAACGCGCCGCTCTTCTTTGGACCCTCTCCATCTCCTCTGTCAACCCGACCTGGTGCGGATCCCACACTGATGAGCAATACTCAAGTATAGGTCGAACGAGTGTTTTGTAAGCCACCTCCTTTGTTGATGGACTGCATTTTCTAAGGACTCTCCCAATGAATCTCAATCTGGCACCCGCCATACCAACAATTAATTTTATATGATCATTCCACTTCAAAACATTCCGCACGCATACTCCCAGATATTTTACAGAAGTAACTGCTACCAGTGTTTGTTCGCTATCATATAATCATACAATAAATGATCCTTCTTTGTATGTATTCGCAATACATTACATTTGTCTATGTTAAGGGTCAGTTGCGACTCCCTGCACCAAGTGCCTATCCGCTGCAGATCTTCCTGC
Organism: Schistocerca nitens; assembly: GCF_023898315.1. NCBI lineage: Eukaryota > Metazoa > Arthropoda > Insecta > Orthoptera > Acrididae > Schistocerca > Schistocerca nitens. The sequence continues at coordinate 109,227,799 of NC_064614.1, read as the reverse complement.
ATTTCGCTACAATTTTCTAATGTTGCAACTTCTCTGTATACTACAGCATCATCCGCGAAAAGCCGCATGGAACTTCCGACACTATCTACTAGGTCATTTATATATATTGTGAGAAGCCAATGGTCCCATAACACTCCCGTGTGGCACGCCAGATGTTACTTTAACATCTGTAGACATCTCTCCATTGATAACAACATGCTGTGTTCTGTTTGCTAAAAACTCTTCAATCCAGCCACACAGCTGGTCTGATATTCCGTAGGCTCTTACTTTGTTTATCAGGCGACAGTGCGGAACTGTATCGAACGCCTTCCGGAAGCCAAGGAAAATGGCATCTACCTGGGAGCCTGTATCAAATATTTTCTGGGTCTCATGAACAAATAAAGCGAGTTGGTCTCACACGATCGCTGTTCCCGGAATCCATGTTGATTCCTACAGAGTAGATTCTGGGTTTCCAGAAATGACGTGATACGCGAGTAAAAAAACATGGTCTAAACAGATCGATGTCAGAGATATAGGTCTATAGTTTTGCGCATCTGCTCGACGACCCTTCTTGAAGACTGAGACTACCTGTGCTCTTTTCCAATCATTTGGAACATTCCGTTCATGTAGAGACTTGCAATACACGGCTGTTAGAAGGGGGGCAAGTTCTTTCGCGTACTCTGTGTAGAATCGAATTGGCCAGGGGAGTACTGTAAACTGATCCTCGTGCTCTTCGGAACACGCACGCACACTGCGTTATGATGTCCTGCTTGTAGATGCATCGTGCTCAGGTTCAAATGGTTCAAATGGCTCTGCGCACTATGGAACTTAACTTCTGAGGTAATCAGTCCCCTAGAACTTAGAACTACTTAAACCTAACTAACCTAAGGACAGCACACACATCCATGGCCGAGGCCGGATTCGAACCTGTGACCGTAGCGGTCGCTCGCCTACAGACTGTAGCGCCTAGAACCGCACGGCCACTCCGGCCGGCTCGTGCCGAGGAAAGACAAACTGCATTTAGAGGTGGACATGGTCCCCAGGGACAGATGCATACTTGAAACTTCCTGGCAGATTAAAACTGTGTGCCCGACCGAGACTCGAACTCGGGACCTTTGCCTTTCGCGGACAAGTGCTCTACCATCTGAGCTACCGAAGCACGACTCACGCCCGGTACTCACAGCTTTACTTCTGCCAGTATCTCGTCTCCTACCTTCCAAACTTTACAGAAGCTCTCCTGCGAACCTGTAAAGTTTGGAAGGTAGGAGATACTGGTAGAAGTAAAGCTGTGAGTACCGGGCGTGAGTCGTGCTTCGGTAGCTCAGATGGTAGAGCACTTGCCCGCGAAAGGCAAAGGTCCCGAGTTCTAGTCTCGGTCGGGCACACAGTTTTAATCTGCCAGGAAGTTTCATATCAGCGCACACTCCGCTGCACAGTGAAAATCTCATTCTGGAGGTGCATACTTGTTTTGATCGACTGTGCCTTCCAGAATGACGTGATAATCCAGCGAATGACATGAAAACATTCCCCAGACAGTAATACTCCCCTTCATTTTCTGTCAGAAACAGCATAGAACGTGCTTCATCGGAAAAGGCCACCTGTCGACACTCAGTGGACGTTCAGTCACGGCAACGGCTTGCAAAATCCAGCCTTCGTCGCCGATGAATGGCAGTCGTCATGGGTGCATGAACCGAGTACATACTGCGGGAACCCGTACGCAGCAACTTTCGCTGAACGATCGTTGAGGAGATATTGTTGTTAGCCTTTGGGTCATCTGGGCGTTGAGTAGCTCAACAATCGGACATCTATTCGCCCGTGCACACCTCCGCAGCCGTCGTTCACAAAAGTCCTCTATGGCCAGAAGTGCGCTACAGTTGCCTCGGTGCCGGTTTTGGACGGCGCCATCTCGCCATGCACGATACACACTACTGGCCATTAAAACTGCTACACCACAAAGATGACGTGCTACAGACGCGAAATTTAACCGACAGGAAGAAGATGCTGTGATATGCAAATGATTAGCTTTTCAGAGCATTCACACAAGGTTGGCGCCGGTGGCGACACCTACAACATGCTGACATGAGGAAAGTTTCCAACCGATTTCTCATACACGAACAGCAGTTGACCGGCGTTGCCTGGTGAAATGTTGTTGTGATACCTCGTGTAAGGAGGAGAAATGCTTACCATCACGTTTCCGATTTTAATAAAGGTCGGATTGTAGCCTATTGCGATTGCGGTTTATCGTATCGCGACATTGCTGCCAATGACTGTTAGAAGAATATGGAATCGGTGGGTTCTGGAGGGTAATACGGAACGCCATGCTGGATCCCAACGGCCTCGTATCACCAGCAGTCGAGATGACAGGCATCTTATCCGCATGGCTGTTACGGATCGTGCAGCCACGTCTCGATCCCTGAGTCAACAGATGGGGACGTCTGCAAGACAACAACCACCTGCATGAACAGTTCGACGACGTTTGCAGCAGCATGGACCATCAGCTCGGAGACCGTGGGTGCGGTTACCCTTGACGCTGCATCACAGACAGGAGCGCTTTCGATGGTATACTCGACGTCGAACCTAGGTGCACGAATGCCAAAAAGTCATTTTTTCGGATGAATCCAGGTTCTGTTTACAGCATCACGATGGTCGCATCCGTGTTTGGCGGCATCGCGGTGAACGCACATTGGAACCGTTTATTCGTCATCGCCATACTGGCGTATCACCCACCGTGATGGTATGGGGTGCCATTGGTTACACGTCTCGGTCACCTCTTGTTCGCATTGACGGTACTTTGAACAGTGAACGTTACATTTCAGATGGGTTACGACCCGTGGCTCTACCCTTCACTCGATCCCTGTGAAACCCTACGTTTCAACAGGATAATGCACGACCGCATGTTGCAGGTCCTGTACGGGCCTTTCTGGATACAGAAAATGTTCGACTGCTGCCCTGGCCAGCACATTCTCCAGATCTATCACCAATTGAAAACGTCTGGTCAATGGTGGCCGAGCAAAATACGCCAGTCACTACTCTTGATGAACTGTGGTATCGTGTTGAAGCTGCATGGCCAGCTGTACCTGTACACGCCGTCCAAGGTCTGTTTGACTCAATGCCCAGGCGTATCAAGGCCGTTGTTACGGCCGGAGGTGGTTGTTCTGGGTACTGATTCCTCAGGATCTATGCACCCAAATTGCGTGAAAATGTAATCACATGTCAGTTTTAGTATAACATATTTGTCCAATGAATATCCGTTTATCATCTGTATTTCTTCTTGGTTTTGCAATTTTAATGGCCAGTAGTGTACTTTAAGCACGGAGGCCCGAAATCTAATGATCACGCCATTTTGTTTGCCAGATGAATCACTCCGTTTCCGCATTACGACGGCAACAGCACTTTTTTCCACGTTTCTCAGAAACGCTTTATATGCCCTCCACTGCTAGTGCTGCCGCCTACCGTCTGCGTGTGATTATTGCACGTTGTCGTCGAACATAGGCTGTGGCCACATTAACGTGGCAGGGCCGTGTATGGAGCACCCCGGAGAACAAGCGATACATGCGGCGGAATGGGAAGGCCCGTTGGTACCGCACCTTGAGAACAAAGGCTGACATAGTGTGGGACGCGCGCGAGGCCACCGTCGCGCCGCGCATATTGAAATTCCGACCGAACTATTCTAAGCATTTCTCGATTACATGAGCTGTGAACACTGTTAACGTCCGCGCTTAATAAAACGGCCATGGTACTGAGTAACTTGCTGTTAACTGTCACTGTTCGATTATTATTAGACGCCAGACGGGCCGGGCTGCCACAATGGCCACATATTTGGCTCGAAAGTTGCCGCGGAAGGCCTATGAACACCGGAGCACGACGGGATAACGACTTCGGCTAGAGTAGCAGAAAACAGACACGCTTCCTCTTTGCTCGTAATATCCACTAGAATCGAATCTTAATAACACAGACATGCGAGGAAAAATAATATAAAAGCTTTTTTTATCAAGGCTAAAATAAATAACGACAATAAAACCTTTTTACTAACTTTACGCCGGCCGGAGTGGACGAGCGGTTCTAGGCACTTCAGTCGGGAACTGCGCGACCGCTACGGTCGCAGGTTCGAATCCTGCCTCGGGCATTGATATGTGTCATGTTCTGAGGTTAGTTAGGTTTAAGTAGTTCTAAGTTCTAGGGTACTGATGACCACAGATGTTAAGTCCCATAGTGCTCAGAGCCATTTGAACCAGTTTGAACTAACTTTACGCTGCTCAGAAGTTTTATCCCTGAAAACACCAATTCCAAGAGAGCGACACTGGTTTTTGCGACCACATTTTTACAGTTTGGAGCAAGAAGTCTTTAGTTATGTTCAAAAATGGTTCAAATTTCTCTGAGCACTATGGGACTTAACATCTGAGGTCATCAATCCCCTAGAACTTAGAACTACTTAAACCTAACTAACCTAAGGACATCACACCATCCATGCCCAAGGCAGGATTCGAACCTGGGACCGGAGCAGTCGCTCGATTCCGGACTGATGTGCCTAGAACCGCTCGGCCACCCCAGCCGGTCTTTAGTTATGTCATTATTATAGTTATTTGATGGAGAATCGAGGAATAAATACCTGTGTCAGATTTAAATTTCGTATTATTAATCACTGTAAAACTTATTTTACTGAAGAAAATAGAGATAAATGAGATGTATAAATAAAACAAGAAACGTCTGAAGTGCAGCTATGTTTGTAAAGTGCGGTTGCTGTTACAAACTGTATTCAATTAAAAAGTGACGATCTAGATACACAAATAGAAACTAAAATGAATGTATAAAGGACATTTGTTTTTGCACCATGATTTCCATTTACGATTATACTCTATTTACCAAACCAATGTAGGTCATTATCCAGCTTCACCGGTATACATCAGTACCGTCTAACTGTACATATTACATGATTTGGAGAAGTTTCACTGTCATATGAGTTCCTTGAGTGGTTCTATATACGAGCGACGTTCAATAAGTAATGCAATACATTTTTTTCTCCGCCAACTTCGTTGAAAATATGTGGAGTTCGTTGTGGAACATAGTGGAATAGTCCCGCTTCAGCCCCTACAGTTTCGTGAAGTTCCGATAGGTGGCAGCGCTATACGTAGCCTTCAAAATGGCGTCTGTAGCGAAGGTGCTTTGCAGGTAGATAGCTGTGGTTGAATTTCTTTTGTCGCGAAACTAGAGCATCGAATATTCTTAGGCACTTGTTCTCTGTGTAGTTGGAAGTCAAAAACATATTTTTGTATTCAGAAGAGAAAGTTGGTGGCAGGAATTTCGTGATAAGATCCGGCCACAATGAAAACCGCGTTTGTTTTAATGACTGCCACTCTAACTCTTTCTTCTACTTCACGATAATACAAAACGAATCTTTTCGAGGTCTTCATTGAATCCTGTCTGGTAAGGATCCCACCCGCGCAGCAATACTCCAGACAAGGACGGACAAGCGCAGTGCAGGCAGCCTCTTTAGTAGACTTGTTGCACCTTTAAGTGTTCCACAAATAAAAAGAGAGTCTTTGGTTCCCCTTCCCCATAGTTTCTATATGATGGTACCAGTTTACGTTGTTTGACGTCGTAATCGCTAGGTTGTTAGCTGAATCGACAACTTTTACTTTTTTTAGTTTGTTGTGTAATCAAAATTTAACGGATTCTTTTTGGTACTCATGTGAAGGAACACACGCTGCAATTATCACATTTCGCGCCATAAGACAGCTTGTTAAATCACTTTGTACAGTTTTGGATCTTCTTATAGCTTTACTCGATAGCTTACGATAGCATCATCTGCAAAAGTCTAAAATGGATGATGAGGTGGTCTTATAGATCGTTTAAAAAAATTTTAACAACAGAGAGTCTATAACACTTTCCTGGGGAACGCCAGATACCACTTCTATTTTTAGTCGACGACTTTCCGTCGGCTGCTACGAACTGAGACCTTTTGGAAATCACGAATCCAGTCGCTCGACTAAAACAATATTGCATAGGCACGCAATTTGACTAGAAGCCACTTGTGAGGAATGGTGTCAAAAGGCTCCTGGAAATCTAGAAATATGGAATCAATTTGAGATCTCCTGTCAATAGAACTAATAACTTCGTGTGAATAACGAGTTGAACCACATATGCCATAGCTTTTTAAGTATGTAAGTTTCTTATTCAAAATATTAACGTATCACTGGAACGTTGTAAGTTCTCTCCTCTCCGTGTTTCATCTCTACGTAGCTCCCGCCATAAATTTTCCCCAACGACTCACTCACGCTGCAAGTCGGCCGAGACCTCATCACAGACACATCCGTTTTACGTTACTGGAAATTATCAGGAACGCTCCAGAATTGCTTGACTTGCATACCCTACGAAACAAAACCTAATAATACCGACAAAAATAGATATCCCATGCAAAAAATGTCAAATGAAAATACGTCGGAAGTTTGACGTGGAGTTAATAAATCAAAATGGAACGACTAATTACGACTGATCATGTCTGAAGTTTGACACAAATGCGAAGGCTTAACTGATCAGGTAGTTGATTGAGATAGCAACGATGTATAGTTATTCCTCCTACACACTTCGTCGTGCATTATCATGGGACGAAAAAATGCAGTTAATTTATAGACAGTCGCTGCTGTTTTGTAAAAACGTCCCTGTCATTAAAAACAGCAGTGTATTCTTACAGTATTTCAATTCAGTCTTCTGTGTATATGCCAAACTCTTAAATTTTATTAATACGTCTTTTATATTTTGCAACTACCGAAATAGCCGAGCGCGTTAAAGCGTCGCTTCTAGGATTGAGTGAGGCGAGCCATCTCCAGATCGATTCCGCCTTGCGGGTTGCTGATGAGGGCTGGTGAAACAGCCAGCCTCGATGGGATTTTTAGGCGGTTTCACACATCCGCCCAGGTGAATCGAAAATGTTACACTAGCACCGAAATAAATTACATACTATAACATTAAGTATGGCTCTGAGCACTATGGGACTCAACAGCTGTGGTCATAAGTCCCCTAGAACTAAGAACTACTCAAACCTAACTAACCTAAGGACATCACACACATCCATGCCCGAGGCAGGATTCGAACCTGCGACCGTAGCAGTCGCGCGGTTCGGGACTGCGCGCCTAGAAAATTAAGTATGGTTTAATAGCGGTTTATACTGCAAACGTCCAGAGAAGTATGATATTGAGATGTGTGGGGGCCTTCAGAACATCTCCAGGGGGGCGCTATTAGTCATAATGCGACTCTGCCCTGTGGACATCAAAATAAGGGAACAAGCGGCTTGGTACTGGGCAAGAAAGGAAAAATTGTAGACTCGAATAGACAGGGAAATAAGGAAAAGAGGGAAGAAACTTTGGTAGGAGTCTTGGGAGGTAGAAGAAACTGGACGTAGAACTTTCCAGTTCATACCAGATTTGAGGGAGCGCTTGGACATGAAATATTTTGAGCCAACACGAGGACTGATCCATTTTCTCACTGGAAATGGACCCTACCCGACATACCTATGTCGATTTTGGAAGAGGGCTACACCCGCGTGTGACTGTGGCGTGTCAGAGGGCACTCCGGACCATGTAGTTTACGAGTGCCCCCTCTTCAATGATGTTGTGACTACATTTCGAGACAGACTTCCAAACCACGACACATATCAACTGCTTAGACGTGAGGGCACTTTCAAAATGCTAAATACATTGGCCAACGCGGCATCACGGAAAGTTTTAACAGAATACTGGAGGGACATGAACTGAATAACAAAGACAACCAACACTGATTGCGTCCAGAGCCCTATTCCCATACCCCCTGTGCGTGGACTGGCCGACTTTCCATCATAGTTGGAATCCGCCACGTGCTGGATTAGGGGGAGTGGGGGTCAATGCTACCGATAAGGACATGCACCGTATATGACGTAGGATAAGTTAGTTTGTAGGACTTAGTTTAGGAAAATTATGGTAGGGAACTGCAGCGAATCAACACCGTGGCCTGCCCAGTGCGTGGGGCACGCTCTTCGCGTTTAGCTCGATGAGCGAGGCTATCAAAAGTAGGTTTATATCTCTCACTGGCACGCATGTGACGCTGCAGACGATAGGAACTAGTTATAAGAAGTAGATGTAAGTCCTAGGTACTAGATATTAAATGCCCATTGTAAGCAACACTAACTATAGCTCACCTGAAAAGTGTTGGTTGGTTGGTTGTTTGGGGGAAGAGACCAAACAGCGAGGATATCGGTCTCATAGGGTTAGGGAAGAATGGGGAAGGAAGTCGGCTGTGCCCTTTCAAAGGAACCATCCTGGCATTTGCCTGGAGCGATTTAGGGAAATCACGGAAAACCTAAATCAGGATGGTCGGACGCGGGATTGAACCGTCGTCCTTCCGAGTGCGAGTCCAGTGTGCTAACCACTGCGCCACCTCGCTCGGTCTGAAAAGTGTAACTAGCTGCAATATAAGTACCAGTTGTATAATTATTATGACCCACTAATGAGATAAGGAAGTGGGTTAATATTGTATAATTATTATGGTTTGTAATAAAGTATTTTTAATAATAAAAAAATATTCACAAAACATTATTGATGGCATTGCAACGATAAAACAGCTACATTTTGCATACCTCACATAAACTGTAAATTTGTGCCAAAACTATGCATGACTGAATATTCTATCTACTTTATGTGAACTCAGCACCCAAAAATGCACCAGAAGAGCCCTTTACCCTTAAGGTAAAAAATCTCATTGTCAGCCAGTGTTATTTCACGTATGTGGATGACAGGTATGGAATAATACCCGCCAGTACGAGGTGCATTCAAGTTCTAAGGCCTCCGATTTTTTTTCTTCGGACTGGAAAGAGATAGAAACATGCGCATTGTTTTAAAATGAGGCCGCGTTCATTGTCAATACGTCCCAGAGATGGCAGCACCGTACGGCAGATGGAATTTTACCGCCAGCGGCGAGAATGAGAACTGTTTTAAATACTTAAAATGGCGACGTTTTCTTTGCTTGAACAGCGTGCAATCATTCGTTTTCTGAATTTGCGTGGTGTGAAACCAATTGAAATTCGTCGACAGTTGAAGGAGACATGTGGTGATGGAGTTATGGATGTGTCGAAAGTGCGTTCCTGGGTGCGACAGTTTAATGAAGACAGAACATCGTGTGACAACAAACCGAAACAACTTCGGGCTCGCACAAGCCGGTCTGACGACATGATCGAGAAAGTGGAGAGAATTGTTTTGGGGGATCGCCGAATGACTGTTGAACAGATCGCCTCCAGAGTTGGCATTTCTGTGGGTTCTGTGTACAAAATCCTGCATGACGATCTGAAAATGCGAAAAGTGTCATCCAGGTGGGTGCCACGAATGCTGACGGACGACCACATGGCTGCCCGTGTGGCATGTTGCCAAGCAATGTTGACGCGCAACGACAGCATGAATGGGACTTTCTTTTCGTCGGTTGTGACATTGGATGAGACGTGGATGCCATTTTTCAATCCAGAAACAAAGCGCCAGTCAGCTCAATGGAAGCACACAGATTCACCGCCACCAAAAAAATTTCGGGTAACCGCCAGTGCTGAAAAAATGATGGTGTCCATGTTCTGGGACAGCGAGGGCGTAATCCTTACCCATTGCGTTCCAAAGGGCACTACGGTAACAGGTGCATCCTACGAAAATGTTTTGAAGAACAAATTCCTTCCTGCACTGCAACAAAAACGTCCGGGAAGGGCTGCGCGTGTGCTGTTTCACCAAGACAACGCACCCGCACTTAGAGCTAATGTTACGCAACAGTTTCTTCGTGATAACAACTTTGAAGTGATTCCTTATGCTCCCTACTCACCTGATCTGGCTCCTAGAGACTTTTGGCTTTTTCCAACAATGAAAGACACTCCGTGGCCGCGCATTCACCATCCGTGCTGCTATTGCCACAGCGATTTTCCAGTGGTCAAAACAGACTCCTAAAGAAGCCTTCGCCGCTGCCATGGAATCATGGCGTCAGCGTTGTGAAAAATGTGTACGTCTGCAGGGCGATTACGTCGAGAAGTAACGCCAGTTTCATCGACTTCGGGTGAGTAGTTAATTAGAAAAAAAATCGGAGGCCTTAGAACTTGAATGCAGCTCGTAGAACGGGGCGGTGGTGGTAGCAGAAGTATCCTCTGCCACGCACTGGAAGGGGGCTTGTTGATTACAGATCTAAACGTAGATGTGGTGAAGACACAGGACAGCATCAAACCACCGGGAAAGTGATGTCTTAGGGAAAAAATTTGATACTAAAATTATCTGTTGGATTTCTCAGACACTGTTCATTGTTCAGCTGCGTGTGCGCTGTTGGAAGCTTCCAGCACTACCTACTGAACCGGTTGCACGGTAATGATACCTAGAAAATGAGACATTCTCCCACTCTAGCTTCAGGCACACTACTGGTTTCGTCAGTCTATACATACTGCCAGCACTCCACGCCTGACTCTGTTCGTCTGAGCAGAGGAATAATTGGAAGCCCGTGTACGCGGACGTAGCAGCTGTCCGGGCGATCTACATACGCTGCGTTTTCCGCTGCGAAAGAACAGTAGGTGACAAAAATACCTGCATCCCGTAATTTTGAGGTGTCTACCGCTGGATTCCGAAGAACTCTAGCGCGCGTGATGCGTGACTCTCGCTATTTTTTTTTACGTCCGCGTCAGCTGCACAAAGCTCGTAAGCCGGAGGTCGTCGCGGTGACGGGGCCCTCGGTTGGCCTACGCGGATCCCCGCTGCGGCTACAATGACCGTGCAGAAAGAGAATAAAGAATGTCGCAGGACGCGGCGCTAAGTAATGAAACTGTTAAGTGGGCCGCTCCCCTAGGCCGCTTTACGGGCCACGCATAAAGGGAATTTTAAACAAGCGGACTTGCGACAAATTTCTCGCAGGCGACTCCGGAGGTAGATAAAAAACACGGCCGAATATAAATGGCGGCGGGCTACGCGCTTCGGATAACAGTTAGCCCTCAGGCGCAGTCGCGGCCGGAATTTACGTCGCGAGTGCAAGATACACCGCGGCGTGGGAGGGGCGAAACTTGTACCTGACGCCATTCTGGCTACCGTCTCCTTTTCTTCTTTTTATTCCACTGCAAGAATAATTCAGTGGAAGGCCTGCAGCATACGGCCGTCAGGGTGGTCGCTCTGTCGTCAAATAGAGACTCACCCCGTGTGTAATACGAGCCTCCACTGAAATATGAACTGAAATTTCGAAGACTTTTAAATAACGGAATCCAGTATGTCGTTCTGGACGGCGAGTGTTCATAAGAGACAAGGTATCGCAAGCCTGTCCCAGAGAAGTGTGATCTGGTGGGTAGGGTAAGGCCGGCCGGTGTGGCCGAGCGGTTCTAGGCACTTCAGTCTGGAACCGCGCGGCCGCTACGGTCGCAGTATCGAATCCTGCCTCGGGCATGGCTCTATGTGATGTCCTTAGCTTAGTTAGGTTTAAGTAGTTCTAAGTTCTAGGGCACTGATGACCTCAAATGTTAAGTCCCATAGTGCTCAGAGCCATTTGAACCAGTTGGATAGGGTAAGTAACAGTCTGCGGCTGTTTGCTGCTAATGCTATGGTGTATGGAAAGGTTTCCTCGTTCAGAATACAAGGTAGGAGGACACGAGGTGATGGTTCAAATGGCTCTGAGCACTATGGGACTTAACACCTGAGGTCATCAGTCCCCTAGAACTTAGAACTACTTAAACCTAACTAACCTAAGGACATCACACACATCCATGCCCGAGGCTGGATTCGAACCTGCGACCGTAGCGATCGCGCGGTTCCAGACTGTAGCGCCTGAATGTAGAAATGTAGAAAAATGTAAGTTAATGCGGATGAATAGGAAAACAAACCCATGATCTTCAAATATAGTCACGCGTTTAACTATCTGGGTGTAACATTGACAAGCAATATTAAGTAGAATGAGCATGTAAGGACTGTAGCAGCGTAGGAGAATGGTCAACTTCGGTTTTTTGAGAGAATTTTAGGAAAGTGTGGCTCATGTGTAAAGGAGACCGCATATAGGGCACTAGTGCGACCCATTGTTGAGTACTGTTTGAGTGTTTGGGTTCCGCATGTGATCCGATTGAAGGTAGACACCGACTCAATTCAGAGGCGGGCTGCTTGGTTTCTGACCGACAGGCTCGAACAACACGCAAGCAGTGTGGATATTCTTCACGAATTCAGATAGGATTCGCTGGAGGGAAGGTGACATACTCTTCGAGGAGCACTATTGAGAAGATTTAGAGAACCAGCATTTAAAGCTGACGGCAGAGCGATTCTACTGCCGTCGACGTACATTTCACATATGGACCGTGACGATAAGATTGGAGAGATTATGGCTCACGTAAAGGCATACAGACAGTCTTTTTCCCTCGCTGTAATTTGCGAGTGTTACAGAAATGGAAGTGACTAGTAATGGGACAGGTTACCTTCCGCCAACCATCATACGGTGGCTTGCAGAATATGCATGTGGATGTGGATGTAGAATTTGAACTCTGATATGACGATATGCACAATTCTCCCCCCAACCCACCACTGCGGTATTACAGAACTTCCTAATAGTTGGAGCCAGTATAATGCTAACAGCTAGCAGAAATGCCAACTAAACTGACGATACTGCATAGTGTGTGGTTCATAGTGTAATACTGTTTCTGAAGGCAAAAAGAAGGTCTGCCCTAGCGAAATTTACAGATAGATAACCATAGTTTATGGAAATGTGATGAATGAAGTTTCTCTTCGAAAATGGAGCGTCACGCTGAAAGGCAGACGAAAGAATATTCATGATAAACGATCAGGCTGACCATCAATTGGCACTGAAGAAATCAAATCAAGAATTATGTAAAACTTAAACAGGTCAGTCGTTTCGTTGTTGATGGAATGAGCTAGTACTTCCCTGAAATTTCATGATCAATTGTTTATCAAATTTTTAGTAGTGTTCTGGACTACAAAATAGTGTGTCAGGTGGCTTCGTCGGCTTTTAACATATGAATACAAAAAAAACAACGACTGGGAGTTGTACTCACTTTTCTCACTTGGTACAATAATGTTGGCAGGGAGTTTTTGAACCACAGTACTACTGGCGATGAAACGTAGGTTTCGTATAAGGGGAAGAAAGAAAGCGGCGGTGGATGGACTGTCTTCTCGAACGAACTCTAAGAAAATCAAAAGAGCCAAGTTCATTCCCATAAAGGTTTATGGGCACAGTGTTTTGTGATTGAAAGGGTGTCCCCTTGACTGTGCTGTTCCTTCAAAACAACCGAAGTGGACTGTGGTCCAGTGACATTGTGCTTCTTCACTGTGACACTCTTTCGCATTCTGCTGCATTGCATTAGCAGGTTTGGTGGGAAGTTTTCGAATATCCACTTTACATCCCGGACTTGGCCCTGAGTGATTAGCATGTCTTCCCCAAAATGAAGGATATGAAAACGAACTGAAAAAGAACGTTAGTGAGTGGTTCAACAACTTTGTGTCATAGGAAAGCTTGAGGAGCATTACGACAAATGTATAAAATTGAACAGCGACAATGTTGGAAAACAGCTAAGAGATCAAAGTATGAAATATGTTTAAAATAATTTTCTTTCATTTTCTTGAATGTAAATGTCTCGGGAACAAGTTTTCATTACTTCTACAATTAACCTCTGACTATTCACTTATTTTCAATGTTGTTTATGACACGAAGTTCATATGCTATCAATTCTGGAGTAGCTGAACATCATGTTTTCCCTTTTTTATGTTCTACAGTGTTCACCCCATCTGCGTTGTGGCATATATGACATAATCTTGTTTACTGTCAGAGTATCTAACCCAATGGCTGATACATATGATTGTGCTTCTGAGCATGTACTTGCAATGTTAATGATGTCATGGTTTTTGCTAAGGAATCTGATGATTGAGTCAAGCGCTCTGAAAATGGTCGTCATTCACAGTATACATCGAAAGGAAGGATACAATTGTTGTAACCTACTGAGGCAAACTAACTGCACTGTCATTTTTATCAGTGCTGGACTGCTAAAATTCCCACCCTGTTCTCTATCTGATAATATAAAGCAGGATACTTCACATTATTTACTTCTTGACATTGTAAATTCCAATTTTATGTATTGACGGAGAGGCATTTGTACTACATTCCCAAGTTTCAGTGGTCTAGTTATTATTCCACTGTACCAAATCAAATTAGATTTTTCCTAATGGGTTTACAAGAGTCTCAATGTTACTCCTACTTACAGGTACATTACCAACAAATTTGGTTAATTAGGCACAGAATGTGCTCTATACCTCACGCTAATATTTTATCACAAAAAACCGATGTCACAAAGGATGTACTTGCCTTCCGACAAGCAATAAATTTCGGGCTAAAGCTGGTGGATGACAGGTGCATGACAAACACGTGTCGAGAGGTGTTTACAGGTGGCGATGGCGTCCAGATAATACGTCACCAGCAACCGGCTCTTAACCATAAGACCTGTTTATTCAGAAGGACGTTTCCTGACACTAAAAGCTCCTCTGTACATAAATAGGCAACGCTTCTAGGCTTATTCACGGAACACGTTAAAGTGCGTGATATCACTCCCATACAATGTTTTGTAATGAATCCGCATGGCTTGTTGCTGGCACCAAATTTTGTGAACGAAATAGCGTTACACTAGCACTCAAAATGTTACAACAACTCTTATTGTATTCCACACTGTGCATGGGAAATGATGTAGCTACGCTCAAGTCTCTGTCCAGCACATAGTTGTAACACGCCATGAATATTCGTTACAGCCAGTACTTGCGCATAGGCGAAACACCTGAATGATACAGAAGGATGGATAACATGGGAGGCTCTGTGAAGTTGGTTGCGTCGCAAACAATGCTATTGTCTATACGAGGGTTGGCAGACTAGAAAAACGGCGGAATAGCTGCTATATATCGATGGTTGGTATATGGACTAGCAGTTGATTTTGAACGTAAAAAGACGTAACGTAATGCACCAAATTAGCCGAAGAGTTCCTTCACTGTTCGATTACGCGATACGTGACAAAGCGCTGGAACTTTATTGTCAAATAAATCGTCTGTACAAAAAGTTCCGCAACTCATTTTATCCCTGGCATGTTAAGTGATGTCACCCAATAACTACAGTGGTAGCTTGAACTAACAGCTGTAAACGATGGATGTGCACTCAACCAGGCAGTTGCTTACGTGCAGCCGAGATGTGTCCAACGTTGTTGTAACCCAAATCACAATGCAGCAACATTTCTAAATCAAGTGTTAAAGGTATTTTCCAGGCTGTTTTGAAGAACAAAAAAGAGTATGCAAAATTTATCCCGCAGTCCTTGACTCCATCCGACTGGAACAGAAATCGCGAGCAATTGTTTACTGAAAAAACTCTTCGCGAGTTACGAGACTTGGTGTTATCAATATGAACCTACCACAAAACACACACACACACACACACACACACACACACACACTCGCGCGCGATTGCACGCGCTGCCACAGACGCATAGAGGACGTAAGGAAAGTTCATACTTGACGCCAGACTTACATGAGAACAATTGAACATCAACACGGATAGGACATATCTGAGCACCATAAACACTGTGTTTTTAAGATTAATTTCTAAGAGATATCTGCTTTCCATATAAAGGAATACGGTGGACATTACTGAAGCGGGGTCTGTCGTAATCATTTACAGATAATTTGACACCTTCGAGAAGGAGACGGTGGTACACAATTGAAATTTTTGAACTGACTAATTGCAAAGTGTTGAGAAATCTCATTAATTTTGTTTAGCGATGAAGCCACTTTTACTCCTGAGGGTATCTACAACAGTCGATACTCATCTCGGCGGTCCGATGAAAACCCATATGCATTTGTGGAGACGCACATTTTCAAGAAACCTTATCTGCAAATGTGTCGTGTGTGAATACAACCACTTCACTGGGCCCGCTGTGTCATTGCATTGTCTTACACGGTCCTGTTATCAATACTTTCTTTTAAAAGAGCTTGCAGCATCATTAGAAGAGGTTTCTTTGGCTACAAGGATTGGTATGTTCTTCCAGTATGACAAGACAGGGCCCTTGCACATCCTAGACGTCAGATGACACATCATCAAACTTAACATTCCTCGGAAGACGGATCACGCTCCTTGCCCACCAAGGTCCCCGAACCTTACGCCTTTAGATTTTTGCCTAAAGTGGCGGTTGAAAGGCGCAGAGTGCAGAAAAAAAGTTGACACGAGAGACGAATTGATCATAAAGAAAACGAACGTGTGTTTAAGTCGGAGGTAGAATTTACGAAAATCACTTTAAAATTAACCATTGATTCTTGCTAAGACCTTTCTGTATTTGACAGAGCTACGTTACTAAGGATACAGCTCTGAAATCAATAAAAATTGGACACGTGTTATGTAAAATGTTTTATTCGAATTAATCACCCGATGTCACCTGAAAGTTTCCCCTCTATCGGCCTCCAGAGGCGACGAAGATTCATTTTTAATATTTCGCAATTATTTACCAAATTTAAGAATTTAAAATTCTTTCATAATCTAATCATTAAGAGGTATGTACTTACGTTAAAAATTTAAAAGAAAAAGTATTAGTGTCAGAAACTGCGAGTATATCTTGAGGTAGAGTAACTAATGGCGCGAAAATTGACCAGACTATATTCATACAGTATTTAATACTGTGTCCGCCTGCCGACTTCCAACATGCGTTACATACCATTTCCAATATTTTCTAAACCTTTTTCTCGCCGAAACCCTCCACAAAATGATGGAAGGAAATAGTTCACCACTCGAAACCGTCCAAAAAATAATGAATGGAAATAGTTTAGTCCTTACTAAATTTTCGTTCTTGCTGAAGTAAAATTTCAGGATCAGGTATGACGTTAAATTTATTACTTCTTCGTAACTAAAACTCTATTCACAAAATATTTTGCACCCAATATCTTTTTCTTACTTGTTTTATACACATATAACACTGAATGTGTGTATCAAATTATACACACAGGTGACGAAAGTCGTGCGATAGCGATATGCGCATATACAGACGGCAGTAATATCGCACACACAAAGTATAAATGGGCAGTGCATCGGCGGAGCTGTTGTTTGTAGTCAGGTGACTCATGTGGAAATGCTTGCGACACGATTATGGCGCCACGACTGGAATTAGCAGACTTTGAACGCGGAGTGGTAGTTGGAGCTAGATGATTGGGACATTCCGTTTCGTAAGTCGTTAGCGAATCCAATATTCCGAGATCCACAGTGCTAAGAGTGTGCCGAGAACACCAAATTTCAAGCGTTATCTCTCGCCGCGGACAACGAAGTGGCCGGCGGCCTTCACTTAACGACCGGGAGCAGCAGTGTTCGCGTAGAGTTGTCAGTGCTAACAGACAAGCAACACTCCTTTAAATAACTGGAGAAATCAGTATGGGACGTAAGACGAACGCATCCTTTAGGATAGTACGGGGAAATGTGGCGTTAATGGGCCATGGTAGCAGACGACTGATGCGAGTGCCCTGCTAAACAGCACGACATCGCCTGCAGTACCTCTCCTTGGCTCGTGATCTTATCGTTTCGACCTTAGACGACTGTAGAACCGTGGTGTGATCGGATGAGTCCCGATTTCAGTTGGTAACAGCTGGTGGTAGGGCTGGAATGTGTTACAGACAAGGCACGGACCCAAGTTGTCGACGAAGCACTGTCCAGACTGGTGGTGGCTCCGAAATGGTGTGGGCTGTGTTTACGTGAAAAGGACTGGGTCCTCTGGTCCAACTGAACCGATCATTGTCTGGAAATGGTTATGTTTTGCTACTTGGCCACCATTTCCAGCCATTCATGAACTTCATGTTCCCAAACAAAGATGGAACTTGTATGATGACAATGCGCCACAATTGTTCGCGACTGGTTTCAGGAATATTCTGGACAATTTGAGCGAATGATTTGGCCACCCAGATCGCCCGAAATGAATCCCATCGAACATACGAGGGTTGTCCAGAAAGTAAGTTCCGATCGGTCGCAAATGGAAACCACAGTGAAAACCAGAAACGTTTTATTTGCAACAGTTAGGTACACCTTCCAATTACTTCTCTACGTAGTCGCCTCTCCAACTTCGAGTGTTGTCGTAGTGCTGTATTAACTTTCCAATATCCTCGTCATATAAAGCATCCGCCTGTGCTTTCGGCCAGTTATCTGCACTGGCCTGCAGCTCGTTGTCTGTGGAAAAATTTTGTCTTCGTAGCCAGCGGTTCTTGTGAGCAGAGATGAGACTCAGGGGGAGCCAATTACGGACTGTATTGTGGGTGATCAGACACTTCTCATCGGAAACGCTGCAGGAGCGTCTTCATTGCCCCTGCAGTGTGCGACCGAGAATTGGCATGAAGAAGGAACTGCTCGACAGTTGTGTTATGTGGGCTGCATGACACAGGCGAAATCTCTAACCAGGCCCTCATACTTGGCGGGAGACGCAATTCCCTGCGCATCTTTACGTGCACACTGTGCACTAAAAACTGAAAATAGCGACGCGACACGATCGACGTGCATACTAGAGACACTGACCAACACATCTGTGGAAAGCTTTGCCGGATTTTCCCAGTGGTTTCCATTTCGCGGCGGAGCGGAACTTACTTTCTGCACAACCCTCGTATATAGGACATAATCGAGTGGTCAGTTCATGCACTGGCAACTATTTCGCAATTATGGACGGCTATAGAGGCAGCGTGGCTCAATATTTCTGCAGGAGGCCTGCAGCGACTTGTGGAGTCCATGCCGGGTCGAGTTGCTGCATTACGTCAGGCAAAAGGAGGTCCGGCACGGTACTAGGAGGCGCCCCATGACTTTTGTCACCTCAGTATAACAGTAGGATACGTATTTCAGAGGTTATGACGTCATAAACATAGTGGTGCATGAGGAAATAGCTTTCTTTTAAGATGGAGAGCAAATTACCCCGACGTTTGAAGGCGTTTTATGCAGGGGAGTTCGTTTCTCTTAAGAGTCGGGCCTGAGGGTGAGCCGTGGTAAAAATTGCTGTTTTGAAGAGCGCGCCGCAGCGCGTTGTGTGAAGCAGTCGCCCTCCGTTTCTGGCGGTGGCGCCGCTGTGGCAATCGCAGCTTTGGTGTCTCCCTCTGGTGGGAAAGGGGAAAGGTTGCCTGTTCACGTGCATTTAAGGGGCGCTATGAACTCACGAGTTGGTCTGGGTGAGTCAGTAAGGGTTCAGTCTGAGTCAGTTTGGGTCAGTCTCTCGTCCGCATTTGTTAGGCAGTTAGTGTCTGACTGTCGTGCGGAGTGCTACTATCTCTGTCGATCGGATCAACCCTTAACGCCGGCAAAATGAGAGTCTTTCGACTCCGCCAGTAAGAGAATTCAGCGAGTGGTCGCCCGGTCGGGGCTTAGTTCCTGCATCACTATGGAACGAACCTACGAATTTCCCTTTTGGGATTTTCTACTTTCCTTACGACATTGAGACTTAGGGCATTCCATTCTACGAACATTACACTCTCGTCGTTTATTCAGTGTTTTTTTCCGTGGTCACCCCATCCTTGGCAGTCGCCTTCAAGAATCTGAATGGTGTCTAATCTGGTAAATTTTTCCAAAAGAGATGTCACCACAACACAACTCCGCGTTAGGCCGCCAGTCTGCTCGACTATGCTCTGGCAACGGTCATTGGCGGTTGGATCGATCGGTTAGTCGGTCGGTCGCGCACTGAGACACAAGAAGACTTGTCCGTCTTGAGCGTCGGCGCATGTGAGGTCGCCACGTGAGTCCAGTGGGCCGCGCCGTATAGCGAGGGATAGTGGCTTCGCGGCCGACACAAGAGCAACAGGAGTCAACCCACGACATCGGTCTGGCCGGTGCGAGCTGCGACGCCGTGAGACGGGAGATCGGCGCGCCTCTCTGCGTCCGTTGAAGCAGCTGGCAGCGGACGGTTCGGGAGAGCGATTTGGGGATGCTGCGCCAGGTCTTCTCCAGAAATCGCAGTTTATTAGAACTTAAGTGATTGGTGATATGATGTTTCATTTACTTGTTAAATTCTACTTGTTTTCTTGGTGAGGTCACCAGCCGCTTTGTTTTGGGGTCGTCCCACCATTCTTCTCCGTTTGGCCACCAGCGGGAAGCTGGTTATTTATGAACTGGGTGGTCAGTTTTTCCCTTGTGGAGTAGGGGCGGGTTAGAGCAACCTGCGATTCGGGTTGTTCGGTAATCTTCCAATCAATCTGCCGTACGTTAATAGCTACCTCTGTCATGTTTGTCGGATTCGGTGTGTTAACGAATTTATTGCTTGGAGTGTAACGGCCTAATTCCTGAAATATGTTTTTATCTTGCCTATCATCTTGAGAGGAGGTATATGTGTACTGTAGAGCATGTTAACTCGTTTGGGCAACCTTGTATAATTTTATATAAGATTGCATTTCATGGGCTTTTATTTAAATGGTCATTTTAGTATATAAAGTAGCCACCCTTCCACCGTAGGACTTTCCTTAGAAGTTAAAATCAAGTTGCACCTTCGGTGGCAAGTTAATCTTTTAATTTTAGTGTTTTGTACCATTTCCATCCCTCCTACGGGGTGCATAGGTTGTGTGCTTGTGTGAAACGTTAAAACTTTACTTTAAGGTAATCTGGTGTGTTGCAGATTTGCACCAGTGTAGTCTTTCAGAGGTTGTTGTGAGCGGTCGTGACTACGGCTGTGTGAAAAGGGAGCGGCAAGGTTCTCAGCCGAAAGCTCATACACTCAGAAATTTGTTTCTTTCTGCCTCTGAATAAATTGTAACTTGATATTTAGAGGGTGCTTTCTGCTTATAATTTTAAATCTGTTTCTTTTTTAAAAAAAGGTTTTAGGAATAAAATTCCCATTTGTTAAAAGCAATTTGATTTTGATTGCATCAATTACACCCTGGCAATTACTTCCACGCTCACATAGTGTGGTTAAATGTGTTAATGTTCTTGATGAAACGCTAGTAAATAAAATAAATTTTTAAGTCTACTCTTTGAAATTAAATCCACGGTTCAGAGGGTCTTAACGGTATCTGCTATTCGTACCGAAACGCTCGGTAGGTATTCCTTGAGTGAGCTTGCGTGTTTGACGCGCTTTGCTTGCGGCCGCGCTGAGGCAGAGAGCGCGCGGTCTGCCTTTTACGTGGGAGCTCGCGTTTGTCCGGCAGGATCTGCGGAATCGCGCCATCACTTGTCGGGGACGGCGCGGCCGCATATGCGCGCCGGCGTTTTTATATTCAATTGCGGCGCACGCCGAGAGTTACGGGCGGCGAGTCGCGGCGGGACTGGACGGACGGCGGCCCGCCCTGGCCGGCTCGGGAGACGGATGGCGGCGTTTAGCACGGCGACCCACCCTATCTCCTGGGCCGTTGCGGCGCTCCGGAATATACGGCGCTCCCACCTAGCCGCGGCAGGCCCGAGGGGGTACGCGAGCTGAGCTAACGCAGAGGTCGTAGCGAGCTTCGTAGTGTCTGGCTGACTGAATACCTTATCCTAGTTTCACAACTAGACTACAGGCCTTGCAAAACTCGCCCGGAAAATATTTAATCCACCTTGCGGTAGGCAACCCAACTTACACCACTGCACCACAGAGCAGTTGACAGAAGCTGGGTTGCCTATCTTAAAACGCATGACATATTTCACTCGCCAGTTTTATTTTGCCCATCCTGTACATCTACATACATACGTTTCACGCAAATGTTTGGCACATGGTGAAGGGCACTGCCTGTCAGTATTACCGATATTTTGTCACATTCGACTGGCACCCAAAGCGAGAGAAAAATGACTGTCTGTATGATTCTGTTCGCGCCATAGTCTCTACATCTACACTAAATCTGTAGTCTGCAATCCACTTGTTCCATTGAATGGTTTTCGAACGGACCCGCAAAATTTCAGACGAAAATCCCTAACTTCAGCTTGCTGCAGAATCGTTAAACGTACTCTCTGTTTGAATATCATAACTTTTCTTGAGACTGAGAAGCTTATGTCCATGAATGAGCATGGTTTTAGAAAGCATCGCTTGTACGAAACTCAGCTTACGCTTTTCTCGCATGATGTACTGCGAACTATGGATGAAGAGCAAGAGGCAGATTCCCTATTTCTAGATTTCTAGGAAGCATTTGACACGGTGCCACATTGAAGGCTGTTAATAAAGGTACGAGCATATGGAATAAGTTCATATATGTGAGTGGTTAGAAGACTTCTTAAGTAATAGAACCCAATATCAGGTTTCCCTCCATGGGGCGGGTGCACGCAACGACTGTGGTTATTTTGGGTTAGTTAGAGCAGCAATCAGTCGTAGAATTAAGTTGCTTTAATATGACATTTATAGTCACAACGAAGATCAGATTTCGACCTGTGTCAGGTCATTATCAATGCTAAAACAAAGAGTATATATATTTACAAAATGCACTTTGTTGGCGCTAGTAGCGCTTGTCACAAACAAAGCCCTAATTTCATTTCTCATTATTATCACTTATACCTTGGTGCAAGATTTTTTGAGATACACTTTTTGTTGAACGTTATATGCTGGTTGGTGACCGCCAGCTTTATCTTGAGTTTCTTGTATCTGTAAAAACCAGTTCTTGCCCAGCTAGGCAGAATCTTCATGAGGTTGCCCCCCATGGGGTTGGTGCACGCAACGACTGTGGTTATATTGGGTTAGATAGAGCACCCACCCCATGGAGGGCAACCCGATGAAGATTCTGCCTAGCTGGGCAAGCACTGTTTTTTACAGATACAAGAAACTCAAGATAAAACTGGCGGTCACCAACCAGCACGTTGGTAGGGGAAGCGAATGGTTGACTTCTGATTATTCGGTGAATTTTGGGAAACTGTGGTTCTTCTGTAAAGGGGACCGCATATAGGACGCTGGTGCGAACCAGTCTTGAATACTGCTTGTGTGTTTGTTCGTGATCCGTACCAGTTCGGATTGAAGGAGGTCACCGAAGCAGTTCAGAGGTGGGCTGCTAGATTTGTTGCCGGTAGGTTCGAACAACACGCAAGTGTTACAGAGATGGTTCGGGAACTCAAGTGGGAATCCTTAGTGGGCAGGCGACGTTCTTTGGCGAGAACACTATTGAGAAAATTTAGAGGACCGACATTTGAAGTTGACTGCTGAATGATTCTACTGCCGCCAACAGACATTGCGCTTAAGGACCACGAAGATAAGATAGTCGTATTCCCCCCGATCCGTTTGCGAGTGGAACCGAAAGAAAATGACTGGTAGTGGCAATGAATTCCCTCCGCCACGCACCGTACGGTGGGTTGCTGAGTTTGTATGTAGACGTGGATGTACCACTGGCGCTTACCCCGTTTTCTGCTCACGTCGTGAATGTTCCGCAGGCAGAATGACTGCTGAAAATCCCTTATGTGAGCTCGGATCTCCCTTACCCTATTTTCACCAGTTAAACCACGATTCTTTAACGAATCAACGTGCATGTATAAAATGAATTCAAACGTCTGATTGCTTAACAAAAGAGCTGAGAGACATCAGGCATGCAAGCGAGACAAAGTTTAAGAAATGTTTCAAATTACGCTTAAATTATGTTTAAAGTCACTTATTCCTTTCATCATCTTCTGGGGGCTGTCATCGTGATAAAGTCTCGCTAAGGGTTATAATTATGTATAATGTTTGTTGGAAGTCCCAAAGCGCTCTCGTCCTGAAATACTGGATGAATAAAGTCCAGGTATTTGCGCAGCGCTTGTTTGTAATGCTTATTGTAATCATTTCAACACAAGATTATTCGTGTCAACGCGTATTTTATGAGAGCATTTTAGATTTTTGAATTCAGGCAGTAATTAGGCGAAGTCTGAATATAAAAGAGCTCGAATCTCTCTCATTTCACCTTACCGTCTTTTAGGGAGATGTACGTAGGAGGAAGCAGCTTATTGACTGTCTTTTTTAGGAACCTACGCTCCTCGAATTCTAACAGTAAACCATACTGTCATGCATAACGACCCTCCTGTAGCGACTGCCACTCGAGTTGAGTGAGCATCTGTTTGACGATTTCGGACTTACTACATCAACCTGTGACGAAACGCGCTACTCTTCTTTGGATCGTCTCTATTTTCTGGCAGTGATCTCAAATTGACGAAAAATACGGATGTATCGGTCGAATAAGGTGGGTAGACTACATTTCCAGAGCATTCTTAAAATGAAACGCAGGTCTATTATTTGCTTTTGTGGCGGTTTTATGTGGTCATTTCGTTCCACTTTACTTAGCTCCACACTCGTGCTTACAGGTAATGGATGTTGCCTTTTCCTCGGACTGATCGACAGCTGTGATCGAATAATAGAAGGTGTTTCCACCATTTTATGCACAATATGTTACATTTTTTTGTATTAAAGCTCAAGTGCCAATCCCTTTACCAAGTGTTGATCCTTTGCATATCTCTCTGCATTCTCAATTGCGAATCGCGCTGTTCGGGTGACGTCACTCCTCCAATTGAAGTGAGAATTTCAAGCACAGTCATCCACCAAATAACAAACTAGAGCGCCACTGTAAAGGAGTCAGTCTTTCCTCGAGGCAGAAGTCATCTCCTGACGAAGAAGAAGGTGATAATCTTCGGGAAGCGCGAGTTTTAACTCTGATTTGCCATGGTCTGAAATCTGGGCAAATTTTATGCTACTTAAGGCATTCATGTCCAGCTTCCTGTGCAGTAGCGTTTACTATGAAAATGGACCTGTGTTGCTTGTAATATAGCTACAATGCCATCTTCTGTGCGGAACACGATCGTATAGACATCTGTTGACAGTTGGTATGATTATATCGGTACTTAGACATAGGACGAGGAAACAGCGGTTTGTTGCTTTAATTTTGGACACCAGTGTAGTTTGGAGACTTTCGCCAACACTCCAACGCTGTCGAAATTTGATTTATTACTGGTTTAAAAATTGTCAGTACATGCGCAAGACACAGTATTTTCCCGTGTAATTGAAATTTACTTACCACACGCCGGAGGGTAGTTACATGCCCAAGGCCACATTTTCGCATAAATCGATACTACGAAATTATAAAATCCCGACAGCTGCGTTGTAGGCTGCATTAGCAGTTATCGCAAACGACCAGAGCGGAACAGCAGTAGGTACTAACCTTCCACATACACTGCGAATGCTTTCAAAACCACCAGCATGTACGAACCCGGAGGAGGAGCAGGTGAGGGAGCGTTAAAGAAGGAGTAAGAGAGGGAGAGAGATACAGAGAGAGAGAGAGACAGATACAGAGAGAAAGAGAGAGAGGAGGAGGGGGAATGAGAAAGGGGTAAAGACGTTGAACTTATATTTCCCGAGTTGATGTTTTCTGGCGTGTTCCTTTGCTGTCGGTTTCAAGCCAAATCGGCATTTGCGCGACACTGCTCGCAGGCAACCGCTAAAAGCAACCCCTTGAATTACGTGCGAAAATCGGCGCATATGTAAACATGGGGCTAATTACGAAAGGCCGTAAAAAGAATTTAAAGCGTGCGCGAGCGCTGGCAGCTGGTCTGCCCTCTGACGCCGGCGCGGCGGCTCATTACGTAATAAAGTTAGCCGAGCGCCTCTAAACCCACCGACAAGTGTTTAGCGCCGCCGGTTTCTCCCGGCTTGCTAACGTACCGCACCGCTCTGTTTCCTTGGCGCTCGCGTTCCACCAGTCCACAATTTCTGCGTACCGTTTAGAAGCTAGCAGCCCTCTGCGGGCCACGTATACGTACATGCTTCTCATTTCAACAGTGCGGCTCTTACTGAAGTGTACTCCGTGTCGTATTAGTCCCCCTTCTTCGTTAGATTCGCATTTCGATGAGAACATAGATGTAGAGGCTCGGATATTAACTCAACTAATCCAGAGAAGATAACGTACTGTCTACTGATGTGAGCAGTCCTGGTGTACAATGTCTGTGTTTCCAGACTGAAGCACTGACGCCTATCAGTCCTAACCAGATAGGGCTGTACCCGGTGACGGAACTTGCAGACCTGATTTTCGTGTGTGGGCAAACAAATAGAAGCAGCAAGGAAGCGGAAAGGTTGTGCGGAACTAAATATCCGCGTAAAAGACATCCTACTCACACCATGTTTCCAAGACAGCTTCAACGATTAAGTGGAAAGCGGCAATTTGTACCACAGAAAAACGACCGAAGAGGACGACGAACAACACGAACTCTCTACTTAGTGGAGCAGTGCTTGCTCGCGTGAACGAGGCAACTGCAGTCAGCACTCCATCATTTGCATGCGAAATTATTGTTCTGCCGAGTATTGTGTGGCCGGGGGGTTTAGGAGCTTCAATTTGGAACCGCGCGACCGCTACGGTCGCAGGTTCGAATCCTGCCTCAGGCATGGGTGTGTGTGATGCCCTTTGGTTAGTTTTGGTTAAGTAGTTCTAAGTTCTAGGGGACTGATGACCTCAGATGTTAAGTCCCATAGTGCTCAGAGGCATCTGAACCATTTGATTATTGTGTGGCGAGTACGACGCGAAGTGCAGCTACATCTCTACCAGCCATAGAAAGTGTGTGCTGTGGCTCCAGATGTACACCGTCGGGAATTTATTTGATAAATTATTGCCTATGTTTGATACTGCAAAATTACTCTGCTCCGTCTACTGCGTGGCCTGCAATTTTGATGTTACGGTTGTCACTAGTCTCGTTTCTGCTCGTCCTTAAAACGTTAGTTTTTGTTGGGTTCACTCGCCGTCAATATTCTGTTTTCAGAGGATTGCTCATTTTTTTCTATATGTTCTGTCTTCGTTTTCACAAACGATAGCAGTGTCTTCGGCAAGTCTTATCACTGATATCGTTTTACGTCGAATATAAATCCGCATGTCAAATTAAAATTTATTCCTTCTTTGCTTCTGCCATACATACGTTGAACAGTGGAGCAGGATGTCTACATCCCTGACTTACGCCCTTTTTAAACCGAACTCCCTCCTGAGCTATCTCTTGATGCCTCAGGATGTTTCCTATCAACCGATCACTTTCTTTAGTCACGTTTTTCGTAAATTTAACTCTTCCCTATTCGTTTTAGTTCATCTGTATTAGTTATTTCGATTTACCCTTCTAACCTTCTGCTTTATTCCGTATCACTACGTTGAAAATGATTTCATTCTCATCATGCCCGTGCTGTTTATCATCCTCGTTTCAATTCCACACAAGGCTACACTGCGAACAAATAGTCTACGATAAGATTTCCTAATATTTAAATTTACCTTAGATATTAAAATTATCTGTTTCTCGCAAACGCCTTTCTTGCAATAGCCAGTCTGTGGTTTATTTCCCGTTTACGTCTGGCATCTTCAATTACTTTGTTACAAAATTGTCAAACGCGTTTACTACTTTGTGAGTCTCCTTTCCTTACATAATACTGCTGGACTGCCTGATGTAATTAGACTATATCATATTATCCTTCTTTTATTTATGAGCATGTTCCTCTTGCAACCTGTCTTTCAGATAATACACTGAAGAGCCAATGAAACTGGTACACCTGTCTAATATCGTGTAGAGCCCCCGCGAGCACGCAGAAGTGCCGCAACACGATGTGGCATGGACTCGACTAATGAAACTTCCTGGCGGATTAAAACTGTGTGATGGACCGAGACTCGAACTCGGGAGCTTTGCCTTTCACGGGCAAGTGCTCTACCATCCGAGCTACCCAAGCACGACTCACGCCCCGTCCTCACAGCTTTACTATTGCCAGTACCTCGTCTCCTACCTTCCAAACTTTACAGAAGCTCTCCTGCGAACCTAGGAGACTCGCACTCCTGAAAGAGAGGATATTGCGGAGACATGGCTTAGCCACAGCCTGGGGGATGTTTCCAGAAAGAGATTTTCACTCTGCAGCGGAGTGTGCGCTGACATGAAAAGCTGTGAGGACGGGGCGTGAGTCGTGCTTGGGTAGCTCGGATGGTAGAGCACTTGCCCGTGAAAGGCAAAGCTCCCGAGTTCGAGTCTCGGTCCATCACACAGTTTTAATCTGCCAGGAAGAATCATATCAGCGCACACTCCGCTGCAGAGTGAAAATCTCATTCTGAACTCGACTAATGTCTGAACTACTGCTGGAGCCCTGCAGTGCTGTCCACATATCCGTAAGAGTACAAGGAAGTGGAGATCTCTTCTAAACAGAACGTGAAGGGCACCCCAGATACGTTCAATAATGTTCAAGTTTGCGGAGTCTGGCAGCCAGTGGAAGTGTTTAAACTCAGAAGAGTGTTCCTGGAGTCACTCTGTAGCAATTCTGGACGTGTACGGTGTCGTATTGTTATCGGCAAATGGCACAGAATTGTGCGCTGAAACGGTTATTACTGCCTAGCCTATCGTGGATCGAGGGAGGTAGCTCCTGGTCACGATCCCCAGGAAGGTCGGCTGCAGGAAGGATGTAGTTTCATCAATGTATTAATTAAATCTACATAGCCGGCCGGTGTGGCCGAGCGGTTCTAGGCGCTTCAGTATGGAACCACGCGACCGTTACGGCCGCAGGTTCGAATCCTGCCTCGGGCATGGATGTGTGTGATGTCATTGGGTTAGTTAGGTTTACGTAGTTCTAAGTTCTAGGTGACTGATGACCTCAGATGGTCAATCCCATAGTGCTCAGTGCCATTTGATCCATTTTAAATCTGCATAATTTTGCATCCGTTTTGCCTTCTGTTCCTCAACCTGTTCGTTCGATACAAATCGATAGCAGAGCTTACGCTTCCTCGGATCTTTGTTAAAGTGCACATTAGATATACTCACGGATATTGTGTGGCACTTGCTACGATGTAACAGATCTGTGCTCCCCATACGTAGGTGTAACATAGGTGCTCAGGGAACTTAAATGAGAATCTTTGGTTTAAGTTAATTTAGACAAACAGTATTCGCTTCAAACTGTGCGACCTTCAATCCCTATCTTCGTGCGATTACAACTAAATACCAAACTCGATACATGTAGAGAAATATAGTATGGAAAAGAAAGGGTTCGCTAAAATTCACAGAATTTCTGAACGTAGTAACTGATTATGACACACATCAGAACATACATAATGTAATAGGAACAATGTGGGAGAAATAAATGATAGTTCGCAAACACTTAACAGAGAATGAATGACAACAGATTAATCGACAGGCCGTTTAAGAACTCGATACGTCTCTTAAGTCACCAGTTAAAAATCAAAAAGAGGAACTACTTAAGCTCTTCAGTTCTTATGTAGCATATGTGCTACATTCAAAATTTACGTTATTTTAGCTCAGGAAATAAACTGAATTTGCTTTGTCCACACTATGCTTTCTGTGCATCATTTGTTTTCGTCTCTGTGCGATACCAGTAGGTGGCAGCATATGCTTGAAGAAAACTATCAGTATCTCTGCGAGAAATGAAGGTAATTTCTGTCTGTTTTTAATAATTTTGGACTAAAATAAGTTTAGAAAACACTGTAATATGCTGTTACACCCTACACTATTGAATAAGTGATTGTTCATTTAATTAATACAATACAGCGATATATTTTATTTTCGATGTATTAGGGGTCCCTCGTTCCGCCACGACTTATACTTTCACATTCCAGTGGCATTGTTTCTATAATTTATACGTATCTGATCCTGAGTTTTCTGAGTACTGCCCTTATTTCAGTTATTTTTTAACTTAAATAGTATTTACCTTGTTTATGTATTGAAACTTTGGTGAATCACACCAGTTTCTTAAATTTACTGGTTTCGTCTTATTTTGTCCCAGAACAAAGCAATGAGCAAAAGTATAAACTTTTCATACATGAAATCTGTGCTGAGTACTGAGCAGGATAAAAGAAGATAGAGCAATAGACTTAGAGACTTGTATGTAAGAATCGTTTAAAAAAGGAGAGATTTTATACGCCTGATGCATATCTTGACGCTAAATAGACATCAAGAAATCTACTGTGACGTCCCGTCTGGTGACATGCGATAAAAGATCTGAAAATGCCATGGAAGCTAAATAAGTCCGACGGCACTGGAAATACCAGAACGCCGTTCCCTGACAACATATTCATATTTTCACCACAGCACCATTTTATTCTCTCTGAGGGTGTTTGCTACAAAAGGACGAAACGTGAAGGTGATACAATTCAATAACCCTAATTTATTTCATGCTAGTTTTATCAGTAAGAAAAATTTAATGATACAAAATTAACACAATGCAATTATCTTGGGCTTGTCGTAACGTACTTACCTCCATTGTCTGGAGGTAATCCTTCTGAAACTTCAGTTGATGCTTAATTCAGAAGAATTACGCAACGTAAAATGGAAAACAGCATTTAGTTCTCTCGGAGGAAACAACTGGAGCCCAACAGTAATGCAATTTCTCAGTCTGATATTACTGTGCAGCGTTTATTTTCTGTGCCAGAAAGGTTAAGTGGTTTACGCAAAACGCACTAAGCTGAAACACACGGAAAGCATTTAGAAATGTGCTCAAGTTTGTGCGCAGTGAGCTTAATTTGCGGAAAAAGGATTTTGTTCATCTGCTTTGGACATCCTCTAACTGTTTCCTCTCGCAATTAGTTTCCTCTTTTGGTGCTCATGATTATGACATCTCTACATTTTTAATTCTGGTCTGCACTCCACTCACATTTTCTTTTAAAATTAGCCGTTTCCTCGGCATATCTACATTCGTTAATCTTCTCAGATAAATTTAACAAGCGCTTATGCGTTGAACAGGTGAAGTCAACGAACCAACATATTTCTTTTGCTGCAATATGTGCATAGCGCTATTAAAAGAATTTTACTGAGCTTTTTAGAATAAAGATTGAGGAACATCATTTTCATTACGGAAGAGTGTAGTTCAAATCCCAGTTCGGGTATGCATTTTCAGGTTTTCTGTGGTTTACCGAAATGAATACTAGGATGGTTACTCGGATGGTTTCAGAGCCAATTTTATGAGTCATTGGTGTGTAATTCGAGCTTTTGTTTCGTGACTACTGATCTCTTTGTCGGCGGGACCTTGAATGCTTTTGTGTCTTCGATTTCTAGCTTCCTCCGTTGTATTCGCAAGACAGCGGTGGCAAACGGTCTAAATCTGACGTAGAAACAGTTTTCGAACGCCATGAATTGGGAAGCAAGATAAAATGACCCGTCTTCTTTCAGTTCGTAATCAAAAGCCTGTGCGTCTAAGTCCCTGCTTCAATTAAAAACTTTTTTAAGTTTAAATAAAAAATAAATAAATGTCGTGTGATCAGGGCCTCCCGTCGGGTAGACTGTTCCCCGGGCGTAAGTCTTTCGATTTGACGCCACTTCGACGACTTGCGCGACGATTGGGATGAAATGATGATGATTAAGACAACACAACACCCAGTCCCTGAGCGGAGAAAATCTCCGACCCAGCCGGGAATCGAACCATTAGGGTTGACATTCTGTCGCGCTGAGGGCAGCTAAGTTTAAATGCACTTTTGAGATGAAGATGCATTGTGTTGAATGCAAACGTTTTATGCTGGGCGCCTCATTTGTGCCTCCTCCAGTGGGAAAGGCTACGTGTCAAAATTGGTATTGTTTTCATTGTTCTTCTTCTTGCGTTAAGGCCTTCTAGGAACCGCATCCCAAAATCAATTCTTAATACTTTGTTGTTATTTCATTTTGTTCCAGTACTCCTTAATTTTTCACATTGGTTCTTTTTCCTGTCATCCGTTAACTTTGTGCCAGTTTCCTTTTCCGTCCTGTCCTGGAGTGCTTCGAGTTTTAAGACTTCACTATGATCATGATCATCATCATCATCATCATCGTCGTCTTCTTCTTCTTCTTTTTCCAAGGACTATGTGTTATAGTCACCTGTTCCAGTCTCTACCGTCCATCCACCTCTCATGAGGTCTATCTAGTTCTCTCTTTCCAGTCAGTCGATAATTCATTGTATTTCTGGGCGATCTATCTTCTATCACTTTATCAACATGAGCCTTCCATTTCCTTTTCTCTTCTATCTTGACCTCAACTGGAAAGATCATATTGCTTAATTCCTTACTTTATCTATTTTATTACAGCCCGCTACACATCTCATGAACTTCTTATCTGCTGCATGTATATGTGATTACTCTTTGTGTCCATTATCCGGAATCATATACAAGAGTATGTACAGCTGTAGACTTATACAATTTCCTTTGTGTTTCCTTTCTTGTTTTTCTTCCTAAGGTTCTCCCAATGGTTCCACAGATAGCTTGATGTTTATTAACCTTCTTCTCAATGCCTTAAAACTGACATCATATTGTATATAACTGAAGTGGAATACGTGTTCTAAAATTTTCTCATTATTAGTATTTTTAGGGGTTCTTGTCAGACCAGGTAGACTGCAACTACTTGTATTTGTGGGACAATGTTATCCATACATGTACAAGTATCAAATATTCCAATGTTGAATGTTGGGACTGTATAGCATTAGTCTATGAATCTTGTCCAACAAAAGAAACACTACAAAAGTCTAACCGACATAATGTATTTCAAATTCTGTTCTGTAGATCAGCAGCCCAATCGGCTCACGATTATCATATTCTGTCAACTGTCCTTGATTAACTCCAATTTATGAGATCTTCTTTCTTTTAGCACCACAATTTTGCTTTCTGTCGTGTTCTGATCAAGGAAACTGTGGTCTCGAAAGGATCCATGTCAGGAATTTCGTTAATCTGAACAATTTTTTTCTCATCAAATACGCATTTTTAAGACAAATATGCTGTTTTCATCATTGAATACATTACAAATTTCATTTTCCCAGTGTTTGTCTTAAAGAGAGTGTTTCAAAGTCTTTATAGCAAACGCATAGGGACGATCGCCCACGTCATGGGAAACAACTATTGTTAGATGCTTACAGACAGAATGTTTACTGAGGCTTCCGGTAATGCCGTGTGTTCTTTTGTAGTTCTTACGCCCCCGAGAGGTGGGAGGATATAGGCATTCTGCAGCGTCTGTAGCCGCGCAGGATTAGCCGAGCGCTCTACGGCGCTGCAGTCATGGACTCTGCGGCTGGTCCCGGTGAAGGTTCGAGTCCTCCCTCGGGCATGGGTGTGTGTGTGTTTGCCCTTAGGATAATTTAGGTTAAGTAGTGTGTAAGCTTAGGTACTGATGACCTTAGCAGTTAAGTCCCATAAGATTTCACACACATTTGGACATTTGCAGCGTCTGTATGCCTTGTGTGTTGCCTGTAATCCAGTGATCTGCTCCATAGGAAAGGGAATAGACTCGGAAATATCAGAGTTGCTGATTCGCTTCTAAAATTTCTCTCTCCGCTTATAGTCTATCATTCTTAAGATTTTCTTATTGAAAATCGCTCTGTCAACGTAGTGGGGTAGTAGCATGCAGCACACCTTGGCAGTATGTTATACTAATTCGGTGAAACATCGTCGTCCCAGGGTCAGTGAATACTAAATGACGCCAAGATTTAGTGGGAAATGACACCAGTTTGTATCGAGTAAAAAGTGATCACAATGACGTCGTCTGTCACCCCAAGACATCCGATGCAAAGGTTGAGAAACATCTTGCACTCGTATATTTTCACTTTTGACAGTTACGTTAACAAATAGAGACCACGGCTATGGGATCAAAGATTTATTTCAAACGTTGTACACCTTTAGTAGGCCATTAAAGCAATATAATGCTCAAGTAGTAAGGTGCACTACTCTGGCAATGGCGAGAAAACCGCAAGAGAACTTTTACGTGTCTGTTATGTCGCTTATGTACCTCTACATACAGTTCAGGGTGATGAAGTACTTGGCATTCGATCTTCGTTAGACGAACGTGTATGAGGCGACAGTTCGACTCCGACTCAAACTAAATTTAACCTATATTTTTTTCATCACTGGTCGTTTTATTTAATTTATATGACATCTGAGACCTAATATAATTAAAAAACCACGTGTATTTGCATGAAGTTTAGTGAGATTCACCTTATTTGACTGCTTATTATTCTTAATTAAATTTAATTATTGGACCAAACATACACTCCTGGAAATGGAAAAAAGAACACATTGACACCGGTGTGTCAGACCCACCAAACTTGCTCCGGACACTGCGAGAGGACTGTACAAGCAATGATCACACGCACGGCACAGCGGACACACCAGGAACCGCGGTGGTGGCCGTCGAATGGCGCTAGCTGCGCAGCATTTGTGCACCGCCGCCGTCAGTGTCAGCCAGTTTGCCGTGGCATACGGAGCTCCATCGCAGTCTTTAACACTGGTAGCATGCCGCGACAGCGTGGACGTGAACCGTATGTGCAGTTGACA
The DNA here is from genome assembly GCF_023898315.1 of Schistocerca nitens. Lineage (NCBI taxonomy): Eukaryota > Metazoa > Arthropoda > Insecta > Orthoptera > Acrididae > Schistocerca > Schistocerca nitens. The sequence continues at coordinate 109,193,681 of NC_064614.1, read as the reverse complement.
GACTTTGAGCGAGGGCGTATAGTGGGCATGCGGGAGGCCGGGTGGACGTACCGCCGAATTGCTCAACACGTGGGGCGTGAGGTCTCCACAGTACATCGATGTTGTCGCCAGTGGTCGGCGGAAGGTGCACGTGCCCGTCGACCTGGGACGGGACCGCAGCGACGCACGGATGCACGCCAAGACCGTAGGATCCTACGCAGTGCCGTAGGGGACCGCACCGCCACTTCCCAGCAAATTAGGGACACTGTTGCTCCTGGGGTATCGGCGAGGACCATTCGCAACCGTCTCCATGAAGCTGGGCTACGGTCCCGCACACCGTTAGGCCGTCTTCCGCTCACGCCCCAACATCGTGCAGCCCGCCTCCAGTGGTGTCGCGACAGGCGTGAATGGAGGGACGAATGGAGACGTGTCGTCTTCAGCGATGAGAGTCGCTTCTGCCTTGGTGCCAATGATGGTCGTATGCGTGTTTGGCGCCGTGCAGGTGAGCGCCACAATCAGGACTGCATACGACCGAGGCACACAGGGCCAACACCCGGCATCATGGTGTGGGGAGCGATCTCCTACACTGGCCGTACACCACTGGTGATCGTCGAGGGGACACTGAATAGTGCACGGTACATCCAAACCGTCATCGAACCCATCGTTCTACCATTCCTAGACCGGCAACAGAACTTGCTGTTCCAACAGGACAATGCACGTCCGCATGTATCCCGTGCCACCCAACGTGCTCTAGAAGGTGTAAGTCAACTACCCTGGCCAGCAAGATCTCCGGATCTGTCCCCCATTGAGCATGTTTGGGACTGGATGAAGCGTCGTCTCACGCGGTCTGCACGTCTAGCACGAACGCTGGTCCAACTGAGGCGCCAGGTGGAAATGGCATGGCAAGCCGTTCCACAGGACTACATCCAGCATCTCTACGATCGTCTCCATGGGAGAATAGCAGCCTGCATTGCTGCGAAAGGTGGATATACACTGTACTAGTGCCGACATTGTGCATGCTCTGTTGCCTGTGTCTATGTGCCTGTGGTTCTGTCAGTGTGATCATGTGATGTATCTGACCCCAGGAATGTGTCAATAAAGTTTCCCCTTCCTGGGACAATGAATTCACGGTGTTCTTATTTCAATTTCCAGGAGTGTATTTATAACTACTGACAAGTAAATGAAGAAACACATAGTGTTTTCCCGAAAATGTATGTCTGTCATGATTTGCGAAATCCCTGTAAGGAATCAGCCTGGTAAAATACTGGAACTACTATACACATCGACACTTCAAGCTTCAGACACAAAAGCAGGTCCCATCTGGCAGTTAATTTGCATAGCGGTGAGACGTACCTCTCCAGGGGACACCACCTTGATGAAGCACTGTCCATGCGGGTGGAGAGGCTTGTGTATCTGCGTGAATCTGAGGGCTATGCCGAAGGTAGAGGACCTTAGCTGATGGATCAGACTAAGAGTGCCCCACAAAGTCCCATTTTCCCTATCCACTCCTAGTCCTTACCCAATTCCCTTTCTCAACCCAAGGTGTGATGCGATTCATGCTGAGGGGTGCATGGCACATGGGAAGATGTGTCGCTAATGGAGCCTCAGGGATAACGAGCGACCTCTCTAAGTAGTCTTACAAAGCGCAGGGACCGTGTAGATCTCCAATCTCGTGGGACCAAGATGGACACGACTAAGCAAAATAAATTAAAACTGAGAGGCAAACTGAGATCTCAGACACCCAAACATCGTGTTCAGGACCGATGGAAGGCATTCCCATTAGTGAATCAGGGTCTAAACCTGAGATAGAAGTGGGAACTGTAACCGAGAACTTTAACCAGATCAAAATTAAAGCCTTGTCTGGGGCCCAGAGGGGGAAACTCCTTAGGGAACAGAGACAAAGGGAACAGAATGGCTTCACAAAGACAAGTGGAGGGAATTAAAAGGGCTTGAGCCTAAGATCCCCCAAGAAAACACTGTCTCGGGTTGAAGGGGATATGCAGACCCTCACAATCTCGAAGACGGGCAGCAAGAGGATAAGGGAGCAATCTAAGAATCCTTCCTCCCAGGATAAGTGAGCCCAGAAAAAGCCAGGGCAAGAAATAGGGAAACAGACCTATAGTACTGCACTCTCGGTTTTTAATATGGCAGTTATCCAGGAAGGCTATCCACTGGTAGCCGTCACCTCGCAGCTGGAGTAACTTGTACAGATTGCCCTCTTTGTTAAAATTGGGGGGGGGGGGTGATGACACTCGTCCAGGACCCAACTTCAGGAGAGTCTCTCTGGATCGTGGTGCTCTCATTTTTGTTTGTGAGGGGGTGCACACGGTGGAATGGCTTAAGGACAAGGTGCCCATGACATCCCATGGGAGGATGTGAAGCTGCTGGTCAAGACAGCAGCGGAGCTCTTTAAGACTGCAAAGGTATCAATATGGGTACCAAAGTTCCTTAAGGATGTCTCCCCTAACACCCTGTTAAAAAAAAATAGGGGTCCAGACCACAAAAGTCTCGATAGAGGACTGGAGAGTAATCAACCAGAAGGTTGTACAGGAAGGACAAGCCCTGGTGGTGGGGGTCAGAGAGGAGTCCCTTAAGGCGATGCGAGAGAAAGACCTGAAATTGTTTTAAGGGTTCTCGCAGGTCGCTGTCAGGGTTACCAAAGACCTCAAAGGCAATGGTGGCAGCAAGACGGAGACTGGAGGTGCTGCAGATTAAGCTGAAGCACAGTAAAGGGGCCTCTGCTGCCGTGAGTCGCTGCCTGGGGATGCAGGAAGTGGACATGTCCCTGATACAAGAACTCTGGGTGTATCGGGCCTCGGTGGCACTGGAGGTAAACTGATTTATACTAGAAATCTAAGAAACTCCAGAACATGGATCTATGAAAGAAATGGAATTTCTTTCGTGACAATGATGGATTTCTGCTCAAGGGACCAAGTGAGCACCAGAATGCAGCAATGGAGGAAGGTACCAAGAGGGAAATTGTTTTGGCCTCAACATACCTTCTTACAAAGACCTCCCTTGGAGGTGAGGAGACTGACAAAAGCTTCCAAAGGCAAGGTGACCAACTGTTGGTTGGAAGCAACGCTAATGCCCACAACCTAATGTGGGGCAGCAAGGACACCAACAGTAGAGGTCAGTACCTCCTGTAATTTCTCTTAGCTAACAACTTGGTGGTCCTGAATAGGGGCAATGAACCTACATTCAGGAATAGCAGAAGGGTAGAAGTAACTGACATAACCCTCGGTTCCATGATGATGGACAGTTATGTCAAAGAATGGCATGTGGCGTTAGAGCCGTCCTCATTGGACCACATGTACATGAAATTCAAGGTTGAAATGAGAATCAGACAGACCATGACCTATAGGAATCCCAGGAAAACAGACTGGGAGACATATAGGAGGGACCTTGACTTAAGCTTCTCGGAAATTAAAACCTCGATAAGGAATCCATTAGAGTTTGAGGAAGTACCAGAGGCTGTTACCTTTGCTATAGCGGTCTCGTATCAGGACAATCACCAAGAAGTGCGCAAATAAGTGTGTGCATTGGTAGAATAATAACTTGGAAACGCAAAGAAAACAGGTACGAAGACTGTTTATCTTGCAAGATGTAAAGGATAAAGGGTAAAATATCGTGAGGCCCTTGTCAACTACAATCTTGCAATTACACAAGCAAAGGATGCATCCCGGAAGGCATTCTGCGAGGGAGTGGAGAACATGGCTGCTCAAGCCAGACTTCACAAAATCCTCACTAGAGTACCAAACAATCCAAGAGGTACGGAGGAAGGAGGATGGGCAATATACAAAGACAGCACATGAGACGCTGGAGCTTCTCCTCAAAACTCACTCTGCTCAATATGCTCTGCCGGACAACACAGACCATATTGTGATCCCAGAGAGACAGTGATTCTCAGGCTCTCGAAGAGGGGACTGGGAATCGGCCAATGATTGTGTGGACTTCAACAAAATCCAATTGGTGGTCCAATGGGTGGTGGGAACAATCCAACCGTTCAAGTCACCTGGCCCAGATAGAATTTTTCTACCTCTCCTGCAACAGGCAGGTTATTCAAGGTATTCAATGTTAGCCTCGCAGCATGAGTCATTCCCAATTCCTGGAGGGCAGTGAAGGTTGTTTTCATTCCAAAGCCAGGGAGAATTGATCATACCAAGGCCAAGGATATGAGACCAATCAGTCTGTTCTCATTTATTCTCAAAACATTGGAAAAACTGGTTACTGAATTCGTTGGGGAGAGGAGGCTAATTAGGGCCCCTCTGCATTCAAACCAACACGCATATTAATCACGTAAATCAAATGAGGCAGTTCTTCATCAAATCATTGGGAAGGTGGAGAAAGCACTTCACTTCCAAGAAATCGCCTTCTGCATCTTCTTGGACATCGAGGGGGCCTTCAGCACCACGACCTCCGATTCCATGGTAAGGGCAGCAGAGGTGCATGAGCTAGGTACCATTATATGTAGATGGACCAGGGCCATGCTTAGTGGAAGGGAGACAGAGGCTACCATGATTAATGAAAATATGGTAATTAACACCACTAGAGGTTGCCCACAAGGAGGAGTTCTGTCCCCTTTATTGTGGAATATAGTGGTGAATGAACTTACTGAGGAACTAAATTCCAGACAATGCTTTGCCAAGGATGCGCAGATGAACTTGTCATAGTAATACTTGACAAGTGTACTGACACAGTTAGAAATATGGCACAAGGTGCATTGGACATTGAGCAAGACTGGTGCATTAAACAGGATCTAAGGGTTAATTCTAAGAAGAATGTTGTGGTGCCATTCACGAAGAGGCACATCCAACACTCAAGTTGGAATCTAAAGCTCTTCGATGAAACTCTACCTGTGAAGGGGATAGTGAAATATGTAGGGGTAACATTAGATGAGAAAGTAACATGGACCTCTCACATTACGAGCATCTGCTCCAAGGCGAAAGGTGCTCTAATGAGTACCAGAAGGGCATATGGTAAGAACTGGGGCCTAAGTCCAAGATGTATGCACTGGATATACACCACAGTGGTTAGACCTGGGATTTTCTATGGGGCCGTAGTGTGGTGGAAGAAGGTAGAACAGCGGGTTGTAGCTAAGGAGCTTGCTAAGGTGCAGAGACTGGCCTGCTTAGTCATAACAGGCGGAATAAGCAGCACACCAACCGCTGGGATGCAAGCCATGCTGGACATGCCTCCACTACACCTTTGGGTCAAGATGGAGACAGCAGCTGAGCATACAGACTTAAAACTGGTAAAAACTGGATCTCATTGGGATATCCAGAATCGCAGACTAAGATAATAAGTGTGGTAAATATAGGAATCTAGGAATGGCTGGGAAAATGCCAGCCGACTATATAATAACTCCCAGCTGCTTAAACAAGCCTTACAATATAATAATTGGAAGCAGGGAGCAGTGGGAAAAAACAGTTCGACACCGTTTGGTTCGTTGATGGGTCGTTGATGGGTTGGGGCAGGGGTGTACAGGGTTCAACCAAGACTGGAGGGCATCATCTCTGTAGGAAAAATGGCCTCGGTATTCCAAGGAGCAATTACTGCAATCAGGACATGTGTGGAGGAGAATATGCGTATGTGCTACAAGGACCGTAGCATCTACTACTATTAAGACAGCCAGGCAGCCGTGAAATCAGAATCAAAGCAGGAATGATACGTTGCTAATGTAGCAAGAACGAAAGGTGTACGTGCAAGCGTGCGGTTCTAGGCGCTACAGTCTGGAGCCGAGCGACCGCAACGGTCGCAGGTTCGAATCCTGCCTCGGCAATGGATGTGTGTGATGTCCTTAGGTTAGTTAGGTTTAATTAGTTCTAAGTTCTAGGCGACTGATGACGTCAGAAGTTAAGTCGCATAGTGCTCAGAGCCCCTTTGTACGTGCAATTTTTTTGAATATCACAGAACTTACACTGGTAGTACAAAAATGAAGGTGACTCCTTTTAGCGGGATTGGAACCGTTGCCTTGTCCACGACACTCTGGCGAAGCGCGAACGCCAACCACTTGACCACAATAAATTCTTATTGCCGATAGCTTCACAAAGATACATCAGTTACATAATAGACGCTTAGAACTTCTCTTGCGATTTTCTAGGAATTGCCTGAGTATTGCACCTTACTACCTTCACAATGTGTTGTTTTAATTGTCTGTTACAGGTGTACAAAGTTTGAAGTCAATCCGTGGTCCTAACGTCGCGGCATACTCTTGTAAGATCAGTTTAATGGCATTTCCTCTGTGCAGGTCCCTTTAAACTGCACTGCAGCCGTTCGTTTTTGTTGAACAATTGTTACATTTGAGACTCCCAAACTCAAGAGAGCTGCTACGCCATCGTTCGTGTTTCCATTTGTAACCATTCAACGTCAGCAGTAGATGGCCTCAAGCAACGGAGTGAACACGGGATGCGCCACTTAGCGTGGCTTAAAGGCAGGCTTGCGATATCGTCTGTCGCCGGAGCTTCATGCTCTTGTTGAGAGTGTTTGCCCAGTCACCGCTGAAATAGTTACATCGGCCAACTCACTCGCTCGCTGTATAAACTGGCACATCCCCTGTCGAAAGTGAAAGCGTGCCTTAATGTTTGCCTACGGCCGGAAGGGATTACGTACTTATAATCAGTGGCGAACTCTTGGACACGGAAGCAAACAGCTTAGTTTAATTAATGAGAGAGCGGTCCGACCCTCTCTTCACTAACTGCGCACAGCTGACATCGGCCATAAAGTCGCTAAAAGATAAACACGACACCAGCGCGAGTGTGGACAAACGACACCCGCGTAACAGCAGTCGCAGCGGATAAACGCCGCAAGCGCTGATGTAGAGGGTCGATACTGCATACTGCTCAGCGCTTAAAATGGCCGTCAATGACGGCCGTTTTCACCTCTAAACAGACGTACTTCGGCATGCGTCGTGTAACACCACCCACGAAGTTATTTACCACACAAATTAAAATTATGACAATCGGGAACCATTGCACTTCAGACCGGCGGTTCTCTGACCCCAATTCGTGGAACCACACATGTCTGCGAAAGCCCTGCAATATTTGTCTGTCGAAACTAATTACACAACAGTGACACAACCACATTGGTCTGATTTGAAAACACTGCTGACTGTTGGGCGACTAATTCAGAGGTACGAGTGTGGATCAAATAGTAACACTGTTGTGTCACGAACAATTTAATAATGAACATATAACAACGGAAGTAGTAGAGATCATATAGCCCGAACTGTCCTCTTCACAAGACCACCGTTCCACACAGCCACCATGCAGTTGTACACAGCTGCACCATCGTTTAATCCAGGCGTCAAAACCAGTTTGATAAAATTCATGGCTTTGCTTCTTGACCCAGGGTTTTAAAAACCCAAGTTTCGATGTTGATTGTGAACCCTAACGCGTCCGTCTCGTTGAATCACTTCTTCAGCACGTCCTCGATTGGTATCTGTGACAGATGTCACTCTCTGGCCGCTGTGCGGTTTATCTGCAGTGTCCGTTTTTCCGCCACCTAACTTCTTCACCCAACGCCGTTCTTTGCTGATGTCCATTACAGCGTCCCCGTATACTTTCTTCATGGGTGAGATCAACACAACTTTAAAATAAAGGCACGAGAAACAAAATATAATGAAAGGATACGGAATACATATAACTACAGATGTCACTGGTAACTGATTATCTGTGTGAGCAATCAAATAATCACGTCTCATTACAACGTTTCGAAGCAAACCTTTTGCTGAACTTGAAATGACATACTATCGTGCAACTTTCTGCGTGTCTGCACGCTATTAAAAAAAAGTATATATATATATATATATATATATATATATATATATATATATATATATATATGAGGACAATTTCATAACTGTGCTGCAATGGAACGGAGAAATTTATGGCTAATTCATTTATAAAAGATCTTGAGACAAAGAGCGGCTCGTACAGGTTGTGATTGTGACACGTTACTAAAACGATACCATATGGCACATAAAGCAACAACAGTTATGGAATCTGAGCATCGCTTGGAAAAAAATTACGATGTATAAGTAAATCTCTTCTGTATTGCGATATTATAAGTAACGTACCGAAAGAATTCAAAACTCAATGGAATAATGCATCACCCATTTTAGAACGATTTACAGAAACCAATTTGTCCCTGAGATCGGAGTTAATATCTACCGACAGTAACATTTCCTAAATAAATATATCCTACGTGTGTCTACCGTCAAAATTAAGTCGAAAACTCCACGAATCTTTGCGTCGACTGCAGATAATGTGATACTGAAGGTGTTTGACTTATTCTAAGAAAGAGGTAAAAATTCTTCGAGGAAAACTGTATCAAACGTAGCGCCGTAAGCAACGAATAATTTTACCTCTGCTTAATGATGGCTGAGACAGAGATTACTTTCGTTGTTCTGCTAGAAGTTCATTTAATTCGATAGTGTGAGACTGCATTCCTAACACATTACTTAACTAAATATGTATGAATAAGAACCAGTCTGATATCGGTAGTTGTGGACTAAGAGAATGAGATGGGTTATTGTTTAGGAATGTCTGCTTAACGGTGACTTACGCTCTCTGGCAGTGTCGGGATGTATTAGTTTGCGGATGATGCTGCATATCTCTTGTTGCCGGCCGCGGTGGTCTCGCGGTTCTAGGCGCGCAGTCCGGAACCGCGCGACTGCTACGGTCGCAGGTTCGAATCCTGCCTCGGGCATGGATGTGTGTGATGTCCTTAGGTTAGTTAGGTTTAACTAGTTCTAAGTTCTAGGGGAATGATGATCTAAGATGTTAAGTCCCATAGTGCTCAGAGCCATTTCTATCTCTTGTTTTCATAGTTTGGCTGGGTATCTAAGGAGGCCACCCCACTAAATGTAAGCTATTAGCAGTTCTGTGACACAGGGAGACAATCAGTATCATAAGAAAAATTTGAAAATTAGGAAGTCATAAATCCGCAAGCTGACCGAACACTTTAACACTTTATTCCCATTGGCCCCATTATCCCCCTCCTTCTGAGCATCTGTAAGCATGAGTACCTATAAGGTAGCGTTAATACGATCATTGATGAAACTTGCCTGTGATTTCATACAGTAAGCATTCTTTGTCACACAAGAACCAGTGGAAGGGAAGAAGATGTACAATGTATTATGAAAAATAGTAGCCTTGAAAGCAGGTGGTGAAATTCCCGGTAATGATGGCTTCACACGATTTCAGTCAATGGTCACATTTTATTGTAAAGTGTGTACTCGCATATGATCCCTCCTTTAACTGAATTAAGCTCTGACCATGTAGTAAAAGATTATTTTGTTGTTGTTGGGACTTACCTCCTGGTGGATCCGTCTCCGTGAATCTTCTCTCCTTTCATAATTCTGGAAGGGTCTCTTACAGAAACTGACAACACTATACAATAGAAAATTCTGTGAAGGTCACATCAGCTTCTCTTAAAAGTTTGCTAGAGATGAAACCTAGGTTACAGAAATGAACACTGAATGTTGTAAAACTAGCAATTTTCTACAATTAATCTCTCTCAAAGTTTACTTTCACTATCATCTGAATTATGTTCCTGCTCTGATTCTAGATAAAACTAGTCTATAGCACTGGACAAGTTGTTAGTGAGCTAAAACACCGCGACAAATGTATGGTAGAACGAAGAGTACTCCACACCACAGAAAATCCAACTCTATTTGTACCTTAATAGCTACGACTATTCTATTACTCATTATGTACTTGTACTAATGTAAATGTTTATAAGGCTATAACTATAAGACATTGATCTTTATGTTAATTACTCTACAGCAAACGCATCGTTATTAATTTGCTGACAGACTATGAGTTCTAATCGGGCACTGACCACTCTCCAAACAACACTAATACCTCCTGCTGGCGAGGAAGGATAAACACTTTGCTTTCGTTCTGTATTGTTAATGCTAGTTTCAAAACGTGGAAAGAGCTGTGCAGCTATTTTTACAAAAAGGAAACACGGACATACGTTGTTCTCGAGGCCCGCAACTGTTAATCTTACAATACCATGTAACTATTTAGAGTGAGACAGACTCAAACACCACTTTTTTCTTTTTATTCAAAGAGCTGTCAAAATATTTTGTGAAAGACAGTATTAATGAAAGAGAAGAGGAAGTAGTGTAGACGACGGTCAGATAAACACGTTTAATAACCACTACCGACGACTAACTGAAGATGTGTCACTGACGCGAAGGAACTCGAAAGGTGGAAGAAATTGTATTTACAATTAATATTGACAAATTGTGGGACGATTGATAACCTAATCATACGTCACCCGTTCAAATTCTCTAGTCTTTGAGTATGACGCGAGTGACGATAATAGGAGTATTTTATTTATCACCCGTTGTAAAAGGAGGCGTTTTCAGCAGAACCGAAAAGTAAGGTTCACTCTTTGAGTGCTGAGGTTTTTGAAGAAAAAAAAATTATAGTCACAAATTAAGTGACACAAATGATTTCAAAATGGAGACGTGTGAAGTGCGTGACGATCATTCGCAACTGATGCGTTGTGTCCTAATATAATGTGCTGGTAGAGCCACGGAAACATTGTCATAGTAGAACAGCTTCCAATTTGAGTAGCTGTAAGTTGCACGAGTATTTTGGCAGAAGTAAGCCATCCTTTCAACTAGCCCAGTATCAAAACATAAACAACATCGGAAAATTTAAGCGGAATGACCATATACATCATCTGATGAAGGGAATAATGGATTCAAAATATGATTGTATATCTGGACGTACATAAAGTTTCTTCATATCCCCGAATGGTCATGGTTAATGTTACCTTGTGCAAACGTTTCGAGTCCAACGGCAAAGCCTGCAGTACGACCACGAGAATTTTCGGAACGTGAAATACGAAGAGAACGTCCTTTCACGGCAACGAGAGTATATTATTCACTGATTTCCCCAAGCATGGCTCCATGCTCATTGCTAACGTTATGAAGATACAGTTCATCAGAACTTGGAAACAGTTCAAAGTTCTCGACTGAAATGCTTTACTTTGGGAGAGCTGCTCACCGTGCCGAGAATTAATGACATAATACAAAAAGAAAGAAAACTTATCCCTGTATTGGTCGGTTCGTCGAACCTTCATTTCAAGGAAAATCCTCGTACAATTGAGCACCCCCCACAAACTAACTCCTCCAAAATGTCACTAAGAAATCTGGAATATCCCTGAAACGTGATCAAATAGCGCACGTGGTAGAGCACTGTCTGTGAAAAACAATGTTTGTGTGTGAGGCCTAGTCTGTTATACGGCTTCAGCGTGATGCGGACACTAAGTTCGAGATATTTCTGTAGCCTAATTTTCCACATTGGCAAATTCATTAGTACTCTCTTTCATCTGATAAAGACGTGTTTTCGGAGTTAGCTTCCTAGTGATCAAAAGTCGTCTAAGAGGAGAGAACATAGGTCTTATTTCGCGACAAATATGTTAGCAAGTTCGGTAATTACACTCTAAATGAAACCGCATGCGAACTTGACATTATGCATGTGAGTGTCTCTACCATATTCACCTTTGAAATGATGTACACGAATGACCGTAATGAGTCTTATTTAAGGACCTCATCTCTAAGCATTCCAGAAGACAGCCACAGGGGTACAGTTTACCTAAAAAATAATCGCATGTAATAATCGTATATGCATTTTGAATTTAAATCAATGCGCTTGAAGACAGATGTATAAGAGTCTGAAACGAATAGCATAAAGATCAGTAAATGTGGCCAGTTACAGTTATTCTGCGTATTTCGGTTGATATTCATAACAGCCATGGTTAGGCCTAAACTGACAGATCGTACTTTAAGATATTTAACTCCAGTGAACAGAAGATTCGAAACTAAATGTAAACACCTCTTACAACTGTTCCGACTGGCCGACTGCTCCCTATAAGGCAGTACGAGGAGTAATCTATGATAACGGGACATGTGATTAGCGTGTCCCCAGGCACTTCAGTCATTAAGCCGTTACAGGCAGTGGATGACTCCTGATAGTACCTCTGCTTTTAAATTCAAGCAACTCATCATTTGACCTCACGAGGCTGGAACCCATTCCAGATGTCCAGATTTACCTGGAATCGAACCCGGAGCCTTCCACATCGAAGACAGCGACTCTAATGATTCCCCTGACGAGATTATATAAAAAAAATCTAAACTACCGAGTGTAAAAAAAAACGTGTGTTAACTAGCTACATCGTCAACAACAAACGGGAAGAATTTCACTTTCATATGAATAGTAAAAAAGGAATGAAACCTGTTTTAATTCGCGGGCATCCTTTGCTACAATGTATGCCAGCTCCTTGAAGAATGAAATGCAAAGTGTTTCCTTCCTGCACGAGCAGCAAGTCTCTACACAAGCCACTTACCTCTGTGACGGCCGAGAGATGTTGCAGAGAAAAATTCGATCGGTGCATTTCTCTCGGCACCTCTCCGCGTCACACTGACGTACACTGCACCGACAAGCAAAAACTGCATTTTAGAATCAAGCATTTCATCTGCCCGAATGAACAGTGACACGTCCGTCAGCAGGTCGTTTGTCGAGCTCGATGAAATTTCCCTCAGAGTCGTTGTCACCAAATTAATAAAGATGGAACCAAAAGCGATAGGTGCTGCGCGGAGGCCGCAGCAGCAATAGTAATAGAAGTAAAAGTGTCTACGGTACCTTTTTACCGTCTAGCTCGTGCGTGCCTTGGGCTAAAACCTTATCTACGCTAGCCGGGTCGGCGAACGTGATAAACCCGAAGCCCCTATAAGACAACATAAGAAAATTTTACTAACAAGAAGGAAAACAGACATCTACTTGCGTAGGCAGACAACAGCTAGACAAGAATACACAGTAAAACTGTAAATCTAAGGCTGGTAAAAGGAAAGAAAGAAAGAAAGAGAGAGAGAGAGAGAGAGAGAGAGAGAGAGAGAATGAAGAAGGAGGCACACAGCGCTTGCAGCAAATTAATTTCATAAACAGCAAAGAATCGGCGTCATCTCGGCGTTTCAGCAGGCCGTGGTGCTCCAAATTAGTTTCACTGATCTGACTGCACGTCAAAACCAGTGACGGGTGCGTTACAACCGTTTCCTCTATTATTCAGCGCATGCAACAGCAATGTTAATAAGTGAGAAGCTATATGCCAACAGTGAGCAGCGTACTGAATATTACATCTCATGGCAGATTAAAACGTCGCAACGGACATTTGTGTCTAGCTGATTCTTGAACTGCAACTGTACAGTGAATACGCTACGACTGACGTCCTTCAACTCGCACCAGGAATGTATCCTCTACACTACTTCGCACTTTTATGAAGACTCATGGCTGTAAAAAGAGAGAATTGGCTCGTAACACCTCACAGGTTCAGACGAATTAAACGAATTAACGCAAGATACTACCGCGGTAAGGTATACCAATTTTGCTCATTTATTTTAGCTAAAAATCTCTGCATTTGATGGTACGATATTGCTATAACTCCTCTTCACAACATAAGATTTTATAAAACATAAAAGATGGTCGCCGAGCGGTTCTAGGCGCTTCAGTCCGGAACCGCGCGACTGCTACGGTCGTAGGTTCGAATCCTATCTCGGGCGTGGATGTGTATGATGTCCTTAGGTTAGTTAGGTTTAAGTAGTTCTAAGTTCTAGGGAACTGATGACCTAAGATGTTAAATCCCGTAGTTCTCAGAACCATTTGAGCCATTTGAAAGAAGAGTGTACATAATGAAGAAAGTCACTTACATGACTACCAATCAGCTACTTAGCTGCTCCGCCGTATTCACTTTACTCCAAATAGGATATCAACAGTGGACAACATACGAGAGTTATTTATTTTTAAGGTCCGATCGGTCGCGAAATCGAAGCCACAATAAAAGTCAAAAATTTTTCATTTGCAACATTTAGCTACACCCTCCACCTACTTTGCCCATACAGTGATAAGCCAAAACTTTATGACCACTGCCCATTACGAGGTTGGATCCCGCCTGGTGGCATTTCAGGCACGTGACGCGGTAACGAAAAAATGTAAACGGAACTCACACGGACGGGGGATCACTCTAGCGAAGATATATGGCTGCTAATGGGGAAATCCGTTGAAAAAAAGAGACTTTGACAAAGCGTAGATTGGTTTTCAGAAATTACTGCAACCAGTCGCCTTTTATGTAGATGTATTTTATTTAACCATGACCGGTTTCGAGCTGCCTAGCAACTCATCATCAGATGGTGTATACATTTAGTGCTTTTTAGTACCCATTGTGTGGGTGGTTGAGTATCTGTGGAAATAAATCTTTTTGCAGGTATATATATCTCTTTTAGGACGTATTTTTGAAACCATTGTGTCTTGCTCTTTTAGGACGTATTTTTGAAACCATTGTGTCTTGTTTTTCACAATTTCACAAGTTAAAACTTTCACTAGATGTAGATTACTTTTATGAGGCACTGTTGGAAACATATATCTCGTTTTACGTAAACATCGCTGAACACACTTAGCCACAGATACGAATACAGGATTTACACATTTATAATGTGTAAATCCTGTATTCGTATCTGTGGCTAAGTGTGTTCAGCGATGTTTACGTAAAACGAGATATATGTTTCCAACAGTGCCTCATAAAAGTAATATACATCTAGTGAAAGTTTTAACTTGTGAAATTGTGAAAAACAAGACACAATGGTTTCAAAAATACGTCCTAAAAGAGCAAGACACAATGGTTTCAAAAATACGTCCTAAAAGAGATATATATACCTGCAAAAAGATTTATTTCCACAGATACTCAACCACCCACACAATGGGTACTAAAAAGCACTAAATGTATACACCATCTGATGATGAGTTGCTAGGCAGCTCGAAACCGGTCATGGTTAAATAAAATACATCTACATAAAAGGCGACTGGTTGCAGTAATTTCTGAAAACCTGTTCACACCACAGTCGCAGTGCTCCACATCCACAATGGATAAAAGTCTTAAAGCGTAGATTATTATTATGCTTATTATGCAGAGCCTGTGAAGCGTATCTCGAAAACGGCTAAGCTGGTCGAATGTCCACGTGCTACTGTCGTGAGCATCTACGAAAAGAGGTAGAAGGTCAGTGGAACTACCAACAGCCGTTGAACTATTGGACGTCCACGACTACTCATAGAACGTGGGGTTCGGAGCCTCAGCTCTGTAAAGTAGGATAGGTGCTGATCTGTGGCTTCTCTGCCGAAAGAGCACAGTGCTGGTGCACGCACAAGTGTTTACGAGCCCACCGTTCATCGTACATTGTTGAACATGGAACTCCACAGCCGACCACGCATACGTGTTCGCATGTTGATCCAACGAAATAGTCAATTAAGATTACAGTGGGCACGGGACCATCGGGATTCGACCGTCGATGAATAGAAATGTGTCGGCTCGCCGAGTGTAACACTTTTGCTACAGTGGGTCGACGGTCGTCTCCACAAACGCCGTCATCGAGGTGAACGGCGGCTCGAAACGTGAAGCGCGCCACGGACGCAGGGCTGGTGGGACCAGTATTATGCTATGGAAGACATTCTCTTGCATGAAATGATAAATCGACACCATAGCTTCAAACAGGCGTTGATATACATCATTGGGGACATGTTGAAAAAGTGTGCCCCGACCGGGACTCGAACCCGGGATCTCCTGCTTACATGGCAGACGCTCTATCCATCTTTTTTTATTTTATTTTTTTGTTAATTTTTTGTAGTAACAATAATATTTTATTTATTCATTTAATTTTAATGTCCCAAAAGAAAAATCATATATAAAAAAGAAGGGAAATAAATATAGGGCCGAAGTGACATCCTCGTCACTTCACTGGGAGTAAATCCTATCCCTCGACACAACGTAAACCTGGGACTCCCCACCGCTTCGGGGGGTTATGAAACATGCTGCCTAGAAAGTTCGCAAAATGCGTTTTATATTTAGAGTGGCGTCTGATGATTTCGTGTTGTTCTAGTAGATAATGCCAATAGTCCATGACCGATATCAAGGTCCGCGAGAGCACGTAGTGCGATGCGTGTCCTCCAATCCATCGGATTGCCGATGTTTTTTGTGAGGGGAAAAAGACAGGGTCAGGGAAAAATAAAGCGTCCGTCGTGATCGTTGATTCGTCGGTGTGTCGGAGGAGGGCCATGATGCGTTGCGTCAGCCGCCAAACATCCTTTGCCTCACCGCACTCCAGAGAGTGTTCGTCGGTGTCCTGCATGCCACAGCTAAGGCAGAGCGGGGAATCCACCATGCGAATGTCGTACAATCGTTGGCGGTTGACCGTCTTTCGGTTGATTAATGTATACCATGACGATCGCGCTGCTGTGGTGAGGAGTGGTGTGTGGACAGCTCGCCAAATCTGTCGCCAGTTTCGTGTTGGGTATTTAAGTTCGACAACATTGCTGCCATGATGACGCCGCAAGTATCGATATATCTCACGGGTAGTGGGGATTCTGGTAGAAGGTATCTGTAACTGAACATAACTAAAATCAACAAAAAATCGCGCGACGTGAGAAAACGAGGGCGAGATGGTGCCTACTGCTACCGGTGGTTCAAAGGACGTTGGAAGAAGCACATCCAGGATGGCCGACGTGATGGCGTGTTGCCGCTGGTTCCAAGTTCGTAGCGTCGCTCGCAGGTATAGAGCTAGAGCCTTGTTCCGCACATCCGTGAGGTTAAGTCCTCCAGAATGGTGTGGGAGAGTTAAAGTCTCGTATCTGATCTTAAACAACATTCCTTGGCTGACATAGTATCCAAAGGCCGCCATTAATCTGTCAGCGATACCATGTGGCATTGGCAGTACCTGTGCCAAGTGCGGCAGTCGCGAGGCCAGGTGAACATTAGTGTAGTCCACCCTTTGGAGCAGGTCATGCGTTCGGAGTGAATTGTTGCGTATGTGCAGTCGGACGTTCTGGAGGAGACGTCGATAGCTCGCCGCCGCTGATTGCCGTAGCGATCGGGTGAACAAGACACCTAAACATCGCAAGATGTCCACCGTCGTAAACGGACTTCGCAGAGCATCCAGCCCTCGACCGATGTGCATGATCTTGGTTTTATTCGTGTTGACCCTGCTTCCCGCAGCTACCCCGTAAGTAGTAAGAAGGGTAACCACCTGACTGACTTCGTTCTCCGACCGGACGAGTATCATCAAGTCGTCGGCATATGCACGACACGTGAAGGAGCTCGCACGGAGTCGGACGCCTGTTAGAGTCCGTCTAAGAGTCTGCATCAATGGTTCGAGCGCTATTGTAAACAGTATCATCGACAAGGGACATCCTTGCCTAACTGAGCTGCGAACAGGAATCGTTCCTACCTCCCTGCCATTGACTCTCACCGTCGAAGAAGCGCCGCGAAGGAGGCGCATGAGGACGGTAATAAAATCCTGTGGTATCGCCATGCGTCTCATGGTCGAGTCAAGGAAATCATGGTTGATCCTGTCAAAGGCACGATCAAAATCCACCGATACGAACGCCGCTCGCATGCGACAAGCTTCCGTCAGGGAAATTACGTCACGGTATTCGCCGAGGATAGAATGTATGTTGCTCCGAACCCCTAGACAAGCCTGGTCTGGTGGTATTGTCTTGGATATTACAATCTTGAGCCTTGCCGCCAACATTCGCGCAAAGATCTTATAGTCAGTATTGAGCATCGTGAGCGGTCTAAATTGATGGGCGCTGTCACTCGCTGTCGATTTCGGTATTGCTATAAGCAGTCCCGCCATGAACTGCGACGGAACGTCCGTGTCAGGGCTCAATAACTCGTTATACATCAATACCAGCTGGGACATCATTAAATCCGCAAATGCGCGGTAAAATTCGAGTGTCAACCTATCTGGCCCAGGGGATTTATGCACCGCACCCTTCGCGAGTGCGCCCCGGATGTCATCTTCCGTTAGGGGTTCCAATAGCGCCTCTGCATCCGGACCATCCACCTCCGTTTGCATCTGTCGCAAAATTTCTTCTCCTGTCCGATTGTCCGTCGGCGTCCCAGTGAAAAGGAGGCGGTAATGCTCTAGAAACTCAGCAGCAATGGCCTGTTGTGACGTCAAGGGCCGACCATCGTCATCATGGAGGACTGTGATTAGGGATCGGCGATTACGCGCATGTCCCTTGGACACATGATGCATGCCAATAAGTTCCCCATCGACGTTGTCCAAGCACCGAGCACGGATCGAAAGTCCCTCCAGTCGACGTCTCGTGATCGATAAAATGCAGGCCTGAATGCGATGGACTTCCGCTTGACGTTCGGGCGATGGGGCCCTGGAGGACAGGTCGCGGAGCACCATGTAGTAATAGTCAAGTGTATCTCGGAGCCATTTCGCTTTTTCCTTGCCATACGTGATGAGAGCTCTTCGTATCGCCGGTTTTGCACACTGCAGCCACCACGAAAGAACCGTACGGTGCAGCGGCAGACGGCGAGTGCAAGTCTGCCATGTTTCTTCGATCCGCTGGCGACATTCGAGATCCACCAATAAGGAGGAATTAAGTTTCCAGGAACTACGACTCCGCCAGACCCGCTGCCGTGGGAGGGTTAACGTGCATAAATACGCATGGTGATCCGTAAAAGCTGTGGGCCAACGTTCAGCAGCCAACACGTGATCTCTTAATCCGTCAGAAACATAAATCCGATCCAGCCTGCTCGCCGAGTGGCTAGTAAAATACGTGTAGCCCTCTCGCTGCCCATGGATCTTTTCCCACGTGTCCATAAGGGCCATGTCCCGGCAGATCGTGTTCAATGCGTGGCAGGAGCTGAAATTAGGAGTTTGATCCTTCGGTGTGAGTACACAGTTAAAATCCCCCCCTACCAAGATGTGGTCATACCTCCCATGGAATAGGGGGGCAATCTCCTCCGAGTAGAATCGTGCACGCGCCTGTCGATTGTCAGATCCGGAGGGTGCATAGATGTTGACGATACGAATGCCGTTCACGGTCATAGCCAAACCCCGAGCCGAAGGAAGGTAATCGAGGTCACACATCGGAATCCCTTCCCGGACTAGTATCGCTGTGCCACGTCCTCCATCTGGAGTCGGCGCTAGATAAGTGTTGTATCCATGCACGTCGGGAAAAGCAGCATTGAAGGTTTCCTGCATCAGCAGAATATCAACGTCTGTGGCGTAAATCATGTCCCGGAGAAGTTGCATCTTTGCAAGCGAACGTGCGGTGTTAATGTTCACTGTGCCCACCTTATATGCTTGGTTCGTTGTCGTTGTCATGCTCGTGTCATGTCATTGAGAACTCCAAGGGCTTTAGTCCACTATTCGTGCTCAGAGGGGTGCCCGCCAACGGGCTGCCCTCCTTCGTTGTCGTTCCGTGGTGTGCATCCTGTAGGTGAGTGGTCATCATTTGGGGGTGGCAATTCCTGTAGGTCCTCGACTGGTTCCGCCCAGTCGCAGTGGTCATCCATCCGAGAAACGTCCTCTGATGTATTTCGACGTGGCTGCCGGGACATTGGTGTCCCTGACTCCTTCGTCGGCAGCGCTGGGTCAGTCGGTGTCAATGAAGAGGGACCATCTGAAGGGCAGGACATCCGGTCACCATCGGACGGAATCCTGTCAGCGTCCTCTAAAGGCACGTGTTCTGTGTCAGACAGTTCTTCCGCTAGGATACCTTCCGTGTCCCCAAGGCTAGAGGGGGACGTGTCACCCGAACTATGGCGACGCTTTTTGCGATGTTTCGGCGATCGCTGTTTGCGTGCCCTGCCCTCTGCTGCCTCACTGTGTTCGTCGGTCGTTCGTTGGTCCGTTGCCGGCGCCACCGTCTGGACCTCCACTTCCACGTCGCGTGCTACATGTGAGTTTTCGGAAGGTTCCTCCCTCAACTGTCGTGACATGGGTGTAGGGACATTCTCCGAGTCACCTCCATGCTCCCGTAACTCGGTCTGCTCTTGCATAAACACGTCCTTGTCACGCTCCGAACTTGGCAACACTTCCCGGCGGGCCACCGACACGTACGTCATCGGCAGTTGCGTGGGAACTTCTCGCTGTAACGCGTCTCCATGTGGCAGTTGCACGACGCGGCGTTGTATGCACTCCGAGCGGATATGTCCTTCTCCACCACAGCCAGAACAGGTGCGTGGCTGGCCATCGTAGATCACAATAGCTCGACATCCGCCAATGTATAAATAAGACGGGATATGTTTAGTAAGGGCGATCCGCACCTGTCGCACGCCGTTTAGCACAGGATAGGTATTAAAACTAGCCCAGCGTTCAGGCGTATGACTAAGTACCGTTCCATATGGTCGCAGCGATGCAGTAACCATCGATTCGGGCACCTCAAACGGCAATTCAAAGATCCGAACGACCCTCACACCTAATCCTGAAGGAGCTACTGTTACATCGCTGATATGGCCATCAGAGTGTCGAAATTTAAATCCTCTTTGAGCAGCGGAGAGAGTTCTTTCACACGCAGCTTCATCGGTCATCTTTAGGTACATTGTACTGCTTACAATGGACAGGTGTATTCCAATTATGTCTGCAGCAGGTAAACGAACTTCGTCCCTCAATAAACGCTCTATTTCGAAAGCTTTGGGTCTGGCATATTCGTTGTCGAACGTAAATTGGAGCGTAGTCTTTCGAAAATTGTGCGCCATGGCGATCGAGTCAGACAACAACACGCGCGAGTACCGGCGGTGTAAACACTTCCTCGTCCACGCGCGCCCGCGGCCGGGACAGCAGGTCCGTGCCGCGCCACTGCCTAAAGCAGACTTAGCATCTGAGCCACCGAGGGCATAGAGGATAGTGCGCCTGCAGGGACTTATCCCTTTCACGCTGCCCGTGAGACGCACATTCCTAACATGTCCACACGTCTACATTAGTGGTGCGCCTAATAGATGTTTACCCATCACACTTATTATTCGTGGCAGATTAATCTACCAAATCCCTTACGAGTTGGGGCATAGCGAGTGCGTTCGCACAAGAAGTTCAATGGCTGGGTAGCCATATTTTAACTATATATGAAGGTAGTGTCTGTTCCCGAAAGAAACAGATACCGTTGATGACAGTGCAGGTTCTCTAGAATGAAATGATAATTAAATCGACACCCTAGCTGCAAACAGGCGTTGATATACATCATGGGGGACATGTTGAAAATGTGTGCCACGACCGGGACTCGAACCCGGGATCTCCTGCTGGCCGGCCGAAGTGGCCGTGCGGTTAAAGGCGCTGCAGTCTGGAACCGCAAGACTGCTACGGTCGCAGGTTCGAATCCTGCCTGTCCTTAGGTTAGTTAGGTTTAACTAGTTCTAAGTTCTAGGGGACTAATGACCTCAGCAGTTGAGTCCCATAGTGCTCAGAGCCATCTCCTGCTGCTGCAGTGTGCGGCTGAGCATTGTCATGAAAAAGAACGATGTCTGATGACAACATTCGTCTTCACTTGCTCTGATTGCCTTTTCAGATGACTCTAGAATCGCCTGATCCACTCTCTTATCTCCATGGCCGTCTGCACCATGAACATCTGTACGTCCTTTTTGAAAGTACCGCGACCATTGCCGGACTTCACTGTCAAGCATGGCAGGTACGTTATGTGATATGCATGAAACCAGGTGGCATCCCACAGCATGAAGACATCGAAAGGCAGTACGCATCTTCACGTGCACACTGTGCGCTTAGAACTGAAAAGTGCCATGCTACGCGATCTACGGTCATACTAGGGACATTGCCCAACGCATCTGCGGAAAACTACAATAGGGTTTTTGCTTTGGTTTTAAGTTCGCGGTAGATCGGACCTTTGGGAAAAAAAAGAAAAAAAGTCCTTGTATTAGAAAAATGGCCCAGCAAAAAAAATTATCCTAATAAGGTGGGAATCGGTAGATGTGGATCGGTTCATCTCTGCCCCCTATGCTAGCAGTTATTCGGCTCGGCACTGATTGACAGAATTACTGAATGTCCTCCAGAGAGATAACGTGGCATACAGGGTCCATCTGGCACTTAAAGTAGTCAACATCCCAAGCAGACTGAAGGGCCCTGCCCTTAATGCGTCAAACGTTCTGAGTTCTGGAGGGACCCGGCGACCTTGCTGTCCGAAGTAGGGTCTGGTAAACACGACAAGCAGTAGAGACATTTGCCATGTGCGGGCGAACATTATCCGCTGAAATGTAAGCCCAGGATGACTTGCCATGAAGGGCAAAAAATCGGAGCGTAGAATATCGTCGACTTACCGTTCTTCTGTGAGGTTGCGGCCTATGACAACGAAAGGGATCCCTGGAATGAAAAGAAATGGTACCCCGCCGTAGGCGGGCGACAGTCAGGTTGGTACCCCATAGCTGTCCATGACATCTCCAGACACATCTTCGGCCTGGAATCTGATCGACTCGAGTATATTTGTCTTCAGTCATGAATACCGCTTCGAAATGAGCCCCGTTGACATGTCTGGACACGTCTTCGAGAGCGGTAGTGTACCAACCTTACTGTTATCCGCCATACGGCCCGACAACCTAGAGTCATGGTCTGGGGTGCCAATTCTTGTCATAGCGCCTTTAGTTGTGATCCGCGGCACTCTCACAGTGCAGCGGTATGTCGACGTTATTTTACGCCCAGTTTTTTTGCCATTCATGGCAAGCCGACCTGGGGTTATATTTCAACAAGATAACGCCCGCTCGCACACGGCGAGAGTTTCTACTGCCTATCTTCGTGCTTGCAAAACCCTAACTTTGGCAGGAAGATCTCCGGATCTCTGGCCAGCTCAGAACTTTTGTAGCATTATACGCAGGGCCTTACAACCAGCTCGGGATGCTGGCGATCCAACGCACCAATTGGACCGAATCTAGCATCACGTCCCTCAGGAGGATGTCCAACAACTCTATCAATCGATGCCATTCTGAATAACATCTTGCATAAGGGTCAGAGGTGATCCAACATTTTATAAACTTGTTCCATTTGTGAAGCTCTTTCCCTTCAGTAAATAGTCCAATTTTTCTGAAAGTGCTTTTCTGTAGATGTACACCGGTTCTATCGATTTCCGTTCCATTTGGATAATTTTTTATCTTTGCCAGTTTTAATTTGCCGAGCCGGTAGTAACAGGACTCACATCAGAGATGGCTAACTGACGAAATAACTTCAATTGCTAAGGTAACGATACAATGACGTGTCCCTCTGTTCAAAAATGCCTCTAAACACTATGGGACTTATCATCTGAGGTCATAAGTCCCCTAGACTTAGAACTACTTCAACCTGACTAACCTAAGGACATCA
Source organism: Schistocerca nitens (assembly GCF_023898315.1). Lineage (NCBI taxonomy): Eukaryota > Metazoa > Arthropoda > Insecta > Orthoptera > Acrididae > Schistocerca > Schistocerca nitens. Next base: position 109,170,541 of record NC_064614.1, on the reverse strand, counting down.
CACACATCCATGCTCGAGGGAGGATTCGAACCTGCGACCGGAGCAGTCCCTCTGTCTGCATCTACATTTTGTAAGTATGTTTTATATTCTGTGATGTACCAGTATTAATTTTATGACTTCCTGCTCCGTTCGCGAATACCTCTTCTATTCCCAAATTTTATGTTCGTTGTCATTAGGCGAGATACGGCCTGAAGGAAGGAAAATGTTTCTTGTCTCTTGTCTGAATGTGCACCGTCAGAACTTCGAAAGCGATGTTTTCTGCAATGCAAGGATCTTTCCTCATAAATAATTCTGACCCCCTTTCAGCAATGAAATAATATTTTACTCTTAGGTACGTCACCAGCGATATCTTAATCTGCCATGAGATTTTCAACCAACTTACCACTACAAACAGTACTACTCGGAATCGATTCTGCTGTAAGGAAACAGTGTTAAAATGTGCAAGCGATAAAAGTGATAAATCTACAACTCCAACTGTAAATGAAGGTAAGGCCATCAAGGCAATAATTCATACACATTTGCAGTTACACTAGACCCTAAAAACAATGTATTATTCACTTCCAGTCACAATAATAAGAGATCTAATTGACGTATTTTTTCGGTATTAATTATGTCATCCCCTAATTTTCTAGGATGGCAGGTAGGTCGAACATCGTCAAAGCTTCTTAATGTTTAGTCAGTTACTTATTCATGCGTTTCATTGAGTATAATCACTAGATTAAGGATCTTCTAGTTATCCCTCACATCAGGCGAGGTACCTTAAATTTTACCAACAATAATGTATGTATGGTTCGTAACAATTAATAGAGATACATCAGACCATATAACCGATTTATATTTTGATAAACGTATTATATAATCATAATTCAACAGTAAGAAATAAAGAGGGAAGGAGAACGAAAGTAACAGAAAAAATGAAAAGAGGTACAACGTGTCTAAGACTTTCGATAGCCACCTTGGAAACTCCAGATTGCAGCTCTCTGTGGCAGCGTGTGAAGTAAAGCTTCAGATATCATTATTTTAAGAAAGAAACCCATATTTTTCCGTTTCTCTCTCTGTAAATGTATAATTTCCTAATATAACGTCGCAGTTTATTCCGAAATCAAATGCTCGTAACACAGAACGAGTGGTTAGCACACTGGACTCGCATTCGGGAGGACGACGCTTCAATCCCGTCTCCAGCCATCCTGATTTAGGTTTTCCGTGATTTCCCTAAATCGTTTCAGGCAAATGCCGGGATGGTTCCTTTAAAAGGGCACCGCCGATTCCCTTCCCCATCCTTCCCTAACCCGAGCTTGCGCTCCGTCTCTAATGACCTCGTTGTCGACGGGACGTTAAAAAACACTAACCTAACCTAACACAGAACGATTTGACTTTACCTCCTGTACTATGATGTGGGCAAAAACTTTAGGCGTGCTCGGACCTAAGGTTGGTCTGAACACTGCACCGCTTTGCTAGATAGAGAGGTGATTTGTTCTTGTCTTCCTCTAACCTTTAAAATGGCTTACATAATCAGTTGCGGAGAAAAATGCAGTTTCAAGTGAACTCACAACGTCGATGCTCGTTGACTTTTTCATATACACAAGTCATTGTCAGCGGCTGAAAAAAATTGGTATGTGGCAGAGAAGATCCTAGAAAGGACTCAGGATTGGGTTCCGTCAGCGGCTGAAAAAAATTGGTATGTGGCAGAGAAGATCCTAGAAAGGACTCAGGATTGGGTTCCGGTCCTTTGGGTTTTTAATCTGACACCATTTAGCTATCAAGCCACACCATAGTGGAGTGAACATCATTAAGAAGGGAAGAATCGGGTGTGATGTGAATGACAACGGTACAGGTAAGCTGTAATTTGAGGAGAGATATGTCGGGTCCTATTAGTGTGCAGCTTTGTATTATTTAACGTAAGCAGTGTAAATAATGTTCAGTGTCTGTTAGTAACATACACACAGGAATTAATGGCGTTGAGTTCTACCGAATTATGTAAACAACAGATCATCTTAAAGGCCAAACACGTTTCAGCATATCTGTCTCTACGTAGGTTTCATATTTCATATTTTAGTACGTATCTCAGTGGTCAGCGTGTATGGCTGCAGTGTGGTGGACTCGCGCTCGATTCCTGGTACTGGCGTAGATTTTTCCTCGGTGGAGGGACTACAGTGGGGTGTGTTCTGCCTCGTGAGGCTAACTGGGGAGTTACTTGTGTGAGAATGCCGGCAATGGCTGTGGGAGTAGCGTGATGACTTCGCGCCCCTCCGTACCGCATCCAATGAAGCTACTGGTGGAGAATGACAAGGCGCTCGGTCGCTCCCTACAGGATTGTTCCATCACGTCCAGAACGCGGGGTTTTGCGTTTTCGCTGGGTTTTACTGAGGTTTTAGTCTCTAGAAGAACACGTTTTGTAGAACCTTCTAGGGACAAATATCAGAATAAAACATGACTCATGATGTTGACAAAGATATGGTGAAACATATTTGGACAGTGAGAAGATTAGTTGTTTGTATAACTAGACGGAAACCACGCCCCCTAATTTAGTCTAACACCGCTATTGTTGGAATGTAAAGAACTAAAAGATGCTGACGTCCGTACAGAATCAAATTTAGGTACATGACACAATCAACGCTGGCGTAGAAAGATCAGAACAGTCTCGAGTTTGGGTAAACAAGTCAAACAATTAACGTCCTCTACACATATTACAGCACTGTGTTTTTCTGTTTGTATGTGAAGCATACGACTTTAGAGATTTTGATACGGCTTTTCCTAAAAGGTGGACTGATTCACGAGGAAGGTTTGTGTGTATAATTTATTACCGCTACGCCAGACGAATCGTCTGGTCGTAGACACTTAGTGCTACGAGCACAAAGCCAGGGATGTCACTAGTTTCATTATAATTATTATCAATCGTCTGCGTTAGGCAGTGCTCACACGAACAAGGCAGTTACCTTTGATGGGGACACAGAGTAGACATCTGACCTCACGAGAGACAGCGTCGTCGCCACACGGGACGAACTGGTTAACGTGAATTGCGCTCTCAGCGCTCTCCAGGGACCGTTGTTGGCTTTATTTGGCAGTTTTCTTATGAAAATGGACGCGCTTGAAATAGCTGGGTTAACTCTGTTAGCCATTGTCGAAAGAGAGCGGAGGAAATTGCGAAGCAGGTTCTGGATTCTTCGATGTTAGTAGAGGATAACTACATAACGCTGTATAACAGTGTGAGATAGGCCTACGTACTAGTAGAAATTATTCGTTAACTCAGTCAAAGTTTCATCTCATTTTCGGATTTAAATTGAATGTAGTTAAGATACAGAGGGTAATGTGAGTTTGCGCGTGCGTAATATCCATATTCTTTGTGTTGCGCTGCCTACCGACACTCTGAAATAACGTACTTCACCGCATAGATTTCAAGATCGAGATCCGTTTCGTAATTTCATTCGAAAGGAAGAGACGAGTTATTCGAAGTAGCTCACCATCATTGTAAAAGATATTGACCGGAAAGCATGAGCCCGTCCATAAACACAGAGACAGGTATCCTCTGGCGTTCCCAAATATCAAATACGATTGAAATTGGAAATTTGTGGTAAAATCTTATGGGGCCAAACTGCAGAGGTCATCGGTCCCTAAGCTTACACACTACTTAATTTCACTTAAACTATGCTAAAGACAACACACACACACACACACACACACATGCTCGAGGGTGGACTCGAACCTCCGATGGGAGGAGCCGCACGAATCGTGACAAGACGCCCCAGACCGCGCGGCTACCCCGCACGGCAAATACGATTGAGTCGGGCGATATAATTTTTTTTTTCTGACAGTCAGATACGAGATTTTGACTTGATAGTCGTATCACACATTATACCGTCTGCACTACACGCTCGTCCTTTTTTTTTTTTTTCAAATAACTCGCAGGCACAAGAAGGTGCTAGCACCTACGAAAAGCACATTGTTTCTGCACGAACGAAGATTCTACGTGCAAAAGGAGGTAAGTCACAAAAATAGTATTGCAACTACCTGGCAGATTAAAACTGTGTGCCGGACCGAGACTCGAAATCGGGACTTTTGCCTTTCGCGGGCAAATGCTCTCCAATTAGAGCGCTCAGCGTCACTCCCGAACCGATCGCCGTTCCCAAACTGCCAGTTCACTTTCAATTCCCTGTCCGATTTTCTTTCTTGATATTTTTGAATCCCGAATACTGGGTCTGACTCTTTTAATGAAGTACTGCATCACATATGATAACGACAACAAACACACACACAACAATGCTAACGAAATACGCAGCTTTCATATACAGCACTAACTAAACACTACTGGACCCTTACGCACAATACGCGATTCAGCGTCACTATATATTTTTTTTCACAGAGATTGGATTACATTAGATCAGGGCTTAACAACTGGCCGGTTTTGAGCACGAGTACTCGCGTCCGCTCAGGCACCTGCTCGCGAGCAGCTGCAAGGTCGCGGAGTGGGGAGGGAGGAGAAATGCGCGCGCACGTTTGAATAGGGCCGCAGCGTGCCTATTGAATTCGCGCCGACTGTGTAACGTTTAAAGTACTACGATCAGCTCGTAACAGTCACTTCGCTGGTTAAGAATCATGTGAAGTCGCCGTTGTGTAACCCCGACCATGCTTTCGCAGTTCAACCCCCATTGGGAGGAATTGTATCTGTTTACTGAAAAAGATGGTGTTGCAAAATGATTAGTATGTCACAAAACGCTGAATTCTTTTACGAAATTTAATTTGCAGCGACATTATATGTCGTACCACGCGAAAGACTACGGACGTGGAAAATGTGATTGACCAGATCGTGCACAGGAAGTTATTAAACTTAAAAGGAAGCTATCCGAAGAAGATCTGGACGACGAAGAAAAATCAACTGAGGCAGCTCTCAGAGTGAGTTAATAAATTGCTTTATTTTTAGCAAAATCCCTGCGCCCCTTCACTGATGGCGATTTAATAAAAGATGGTTTTGTAGTTGCAGCGGAACATTTGTGTCTATCTCAAGCTGAACAGTTTCGGATTGTGCCATTATCTGACATGACCATTATGCGTCGCATACAGGACATGGCAGACGACGTCCAGAGGCAGTTTGCAAATATCTGTAAAGATTTTATGGCGTATTCTCTAGCTCTAGACGAAAGTGTTGATATCACTGGAACAGCGCAGCTTGCCATATTTATTAGAGGTGTTAATAGAGATCTTCAGGTGAGGGAGGAGCTCCTCGATGTAGTAGCCATGAAGAACACTACAACCGGAGGTGATATTTTAAGTAGTGTTGAAGAAAGTGTTGAAAATATAGGATTGTCGTGGAATTCTTTAGTTTCAGTGTCTACAGATGGTAAGGCATACACTAAGCTAATAAAATTATGAGGCACGTGTACATTCTCCTTTATTTGTTTCATTTGTCGCAGTAATAATTCGTGAGTGATATCCCTGCAGGTGGCCGCGGATTTACATCGACTGGCGGCAGCTGTTGTGTACCCCACGTGACTCTCCCCACTCTCCGCTCTGGTCCGGTAGTGGGGGTAGCGTGCTCGCGCTGCTCGGTGCTCGCGCCTTGCTGCTCACAGCTTGCTCCGCGAGCACGTATGTTGTGAAGCCTTGCATTAGATAATCTTTGCATTAGATAACCTTTGCTATTTGCGTCAAGCACAGTTTTTGAAGGCTCCAATTAATCTTTGCGACTGAGGCATGACAGTCATAAATACAATAATCATACGTAATGTAATAACGTAGCTTAGTGGTTAGCTCAGAAACCTCACGTCTACAAGGTCGTGTAAGTTCAAATATCATCAACTGCAGTGAAATTTTTTACTTTCCCAAACTTAATCAAAAGACTTTAACTATTATTTTATTCAATTAACTGAATTAAATGTAATTTTTTTATTTCTAGTTCTTTGTCGTGCCATTTTCATCATCGTATTGGCTTTTTATTTTCCTCTTATTTTTATTCCTATCATTCTTTCTTCGTCCGGATGTGTTCGTGTCATCTGTAGTCTGCAACCAAGTGCCAAGCAGAACTGCTCATCGGCTGATAACGCTGCAGCCCGTTTATTCAGTGTGAGGCTAGTTTCAGATAACCAGTTACAACGAGAAATTACAGTTTGCTTTTACCTCTGAAACTGGAATTTATCTGCCTTGAGTTTGCTCGTCGAGTTTAGCCTTAAGCGCCGCGAACAAAGCAATCGCGATTTCAGTTCTGCCGTTGATTGTTGATTGCCGTTTGTTCCGCTACATTGCACATCACGAGGCTGTGGTTAGGTTAGGACATGGGTTTAAATTTAGAGCTACGAAATGTGTCGTCTACCGCAGTTAATTCATTGGTCGCTTAAAACCAGTTGTCGACAAAGCATCTCGCATTTCCTTCATACCTAGCGTCAGCCGCTACCAATATTGCTCTGCGTTACACATTATTTTTGTTAATTATGGGACGTGAGGCGTGCGACATGTGCTATGAGAAGGAGCAAACGTAATTGTGTTATCATGTGCGTGGCCACCCAGCCTATGCGACCTTCTTCAATGGCTTCTTTCATCGCCAGTATTGGGATCATCCCTCTTCTCTGTTACCTCCTGGAGTTCGCTTTCGGCTCTTGCTCCAGGAGATTAACTTCACGCTCCGTGCCACTTTCCCGGTTGGTGTGAACCCTTCAGCACCTTGGCTTCGTGCGACGGCCCGTGTTCACCTTGGCTTTCATTCGCTTCCTAAGGACATTACTCCAGCCCCGCTCTATCACCTTCAGTTTCACGAACTTTGCATGGACTTCGCGATAGTACCTTTGTGTAAACTGATGGCTCTCGGACTGACCGTGGTGTCGGGTGTGTCTTCGTCATTGGCGCCCACGTTTTACGGTATCGGCTTCCGGCGTACTGCTCAGTATTTACAGCCAAGCTCTTCGCCCTGTATCAGGCCGCGGAGTACGTCCGGAGACACATGCTTTTCAATTGTGTCATCAACTCAGATTCTCTCAGCGCCCTTCAAAGCCTCTGTGCGCTGTACACGGTCCATCCATTGGTGCAACGGGTCCAGGAAAACTGTCACTTGCTCACTCTTGATGGAGCCACTGTGATGTTTATGTGGGTCCCTAGTCATGTCTGGCAGGAAACGAGGCTGCTGACGCTGCTGCCAAGGCTGTAGTCCTCGTACCTTTTTAGCCACCGCCATTTGTTCAGTGGTGTTCCCGCACCACTCTGTGTAGATTGCTCTCAACTTTTAATCGTGTGCCATTTCCTGACGGAATGCTCTTTTTTCTAAAAGTTTACGTTCCCGTTTGGGTTTGCCGTCTGAGTTATCGGCCATTTTAGCGAACGACGCGCGAGCTGTCAACCGCGTCATAGCAATACGGCGAAGGCCATTTAATTTTTAGTTCTGGACCACCGCATCTCTATGACGTATTTTATAGATCTTTCTCCACGTCCCTATTTTTTACTGTCTTATCTTCCGTCCATTGGGACTGACGTATAGTCGGTCTTAACTCTTCTCTTTGTCTTCGTGTTCTACAGTTTTGACATGGGCATATGGGACTAGATTGTTTTCGCCCCCTAAAACAAAACAAACACGCTGTGGACATGATTACGTATATTAAGCAGAAACTGATTGTTCATCGCAGTTACTCGTTGGATTTTAAGAGAGTATTGTATTACTGATTTTATGTGATTGAACCTGTGGCTCACTCTTGTTGCATTAAGATATTGTTACTCCTTTTATGTGAATGAGCTGTTACGTATGTTATTGTATAAGATGTTATTCAGACATAAGCCAGAGTAGTTTGGCTGTCTTGTGGACAGCTGATGTTTTAATTGTCTGGTGACGGTCGTATTGGTAGATCAAAGGTTCAGTTAGAGGTCATATTTACTGATCCTAGACAAGATTGAGGATACCTGGGCATCGTAAGTTTTACATTTATTATTGCTGGTTATGGCCGAGAGGTAGACATTGTAAGTTGTTATATTTCTGCACACTAGTCCGTTATAGGCCAAAACTGAATTTATTCTGTATTTGAATTTTTCCGTTATTGTTATAGGGAAAATTGTGCTATTTGTTGTTTTGGTCCTACTTAAATTTCTTTCGGGCTATGAGAACACATACATTCTAAGAAAAGAAAAAAAAAGAAAATGAAATACGCACCACGAAGAAATTATCCGAATAGGACGGAAATAAAATGGTTCAAATGGCTCTGAGCACTAAGGGACTAAACATCTGAGGTCATCAGTCCCCTAGAACTACTTAAACCTAACTAACCTAAGGGCATCACACGCGTCCATGCCCGAGGCAGGATTCGAACCTGCGACCGTGGCGGTCGCGCGGTTCCAGACTGAAGTGCATAGAACCACTCGGCCACACCGGCCGGCACAGGACGGAAATCTGTAGATGTGATTTACATGTGTAGAGGAATGATTACAGTATCAGAAAAGTTGAATGATTTATTCCAGTAAAAGAGCTTCATAAATTGAACAACTCACTAACGCGTTGGTCCGTTTCTAGCCCTTATGCAAGCAGTTATTCAACATGGCATTGACTGTTGGATGTTCTCCCCAGCGATATGATGCAAAATTCTGTCCAATGGGAGCGTTAGATCTTCATAATGCCGTGCCTAGCTGATTGGAAGGCCCTGCCCATGATGCTCCAAACATTCTCAGTTGAGGAGAGATCCGAACCACCTTGCCTGGCAAGGTATGGTTTGGAAAACACGAAGACCACCAGTAGAAACACCCGTCGTTTACGGCCTGGCAATATCTTGCTGAAATGTAAGCCCATGAATGGCAACAAAACACGACGTAGAATATCGTCGACGTACCGTAGTGTTGTGAGGGTGCGGCGGATGACAACCAAAGGGGTCCTGATTGAGATGAAATGACACCGCAGACGATCACTTCTGGCTGTCGGGTCGTGCGGCCGGAGACAGGAAGGTTGGTGTCTCACCGCTGCCTGGGGCGCCTCCAGTTATGACTTCGGCCTGGAATGCTATTGACTCGATTGCCTTCAAAGGTGAGTCCCGCTTCGAACTGAGCCCCGATCACCCATTCGCATAATTCCTTCATGGTGCATCTTTTCATTTTTGTCTTTGAGTGTGTTTTGCTTTATTATAAGTGGTTTACCATTTGGTTATTTGAAGTTTCGATGCTTCATAAAAGAAGCGTTGAACTGAGTCCCGCGTCTGCACAATACCCAGTCTGAACTCCATTCCACATAAATTCCGTGCTACAAATAAATGGGATATCACGCAGAGACTGCGATGGGTTGGACACATATTTTATCATAACTCACATCTTCAAATTGTCATATTCGTGTTTTATAGGTTGACGCCAAAAGAAGGCATGGATTTTACTTGCGTAGTAACAGCGGTGGGAGTGGAATTGGCGGGCTGAGGGACCTGTTGTGTAGGTTTGAGCGTCCAGTATCAGTCGTAAGGGTACAGTGCACCGTGCATCATAACATTTTCGCTATTGAAAATGTCTTCAAAAGTAATGACTCTGTGATCACAGTCCAACGACTCTTCTGTACACACTTCAGTGTTCCGCGAAATGGTTCGACACCTGATCGCAACACAGTATTGCTTTGGTTTGCCTCTTTTCGCACAACTGGGTCAGTCATGAAGCAGACGTCTTCTGGTTGTCATCACACGGTGCGAACGCAGGAAAATGTCTATAGAGTAAAAAGCATCTGTTCTTCAAAATCCTTGCCGCTCCACTAGGCGGCGCGATGGAACTCTGAACTTGTCTCGTCGCTCGCTACAGCGCTTCCTGAACCATGAGATACATTTTCATCCTTACAAATTATGATCTTGCAGAAGATTAACGACCCTGATTTTGATTAACGGAGACAGATGTGTGAGAGAATGCTTGATGTTGTTGCTGCTGATGTAGTGTTGAAGATGAGCGATGAAGCGGACTTTCACTTAGACGCTTATGTAAGAAACCGAAACTGTTGGTATCGTGCAACAGTAAATCCACAAGAATACTATCAAAAACTACTGCACAGTGCAAAAGTGACAGTGTGGCATGGAGGGTTCTAGGTGGGAATCATTGGGCCTTATTTTTCGAAGAATGCGGTGTTAGTGTAGCGTTGCAATGCTACGCAATTTCGTGCGGCCACAACTGGACACTATAGGGATAAACATGGCAGACATGTGGTTCCGACAAGATGGAGCCACAGCTCACACAGCTAATGATGCGATGGCAGTTCATCGAGAAATGTTTCCCCAGAGCGTAATCTCACGTTTCGTGTCCATTGACCAGCGCGTTCGCCAGATTTCTCTGTTTGTGACTTCTTTTTATGGCGTTACTTAAAAAGTAAAGTGTACTGCAACAAACCTCGTATACTCAACGACCTGAAAGTTGCGATATGTCAAGAAACTGCTGCTGTTTCACATGACATGCCGACGAAAGTCATGGCAAAATTCGAAGAAAGAGTTTTAATGTATATTCACGAAGAATGCCGCTGTCTGCCTGACGTTATCTGTAAAACGTGAAAAAGGTGACAAATCATCAATTGGATACGTTACGAAATGTATGTGATCAAAATTGAGACAATTATGCTAGTTTGAAATCAATCCGTTCTCTTTGCGCCACCCTGTACTTTGTTGTACCGTTTCACATCTACTGTAGCAAAATAATGTGCAGTTTCTAGTATCTCAGAGACACAACAGCTGTATTCAGCAGCAGTCCCCGGGGCAAGCCGCCCGCGCAGTGATACAATTGTGGCGCAGCTTTATACCCGGCGGTACTGGCCCGTGACACGTGAAGCCCTTTCTAGCTGTCAGGGACAAACGATCGCGGAGCGTCACATGACAGCTACCTAATAACCAATCACTGGCAGGGCCTCCCTGCGAGCATTGTGTAAGCGCGCCGGCCTTCTGGCGCAATTTCGCGTGCAAACTCTGAAAAATAGCCCAGGCCACATCCGGAGAAAACTACGCTGTTCAACCTCAGCATCGCGACGGCCACCACTTGCGTTAAGATAAAACACGTCCGGGTCACGCTGAGCGAAAGTGACGTGCGCTAGATGTTCGTCACTGCTACTGGCAATGTAGAGGAATGATCCACTACTCCGTGAGCGGGGAAGGGAAAACAGCGCCGATTAAAGCGTTTCTAGTTGGTTCGTATATCTCAGCAGGTGGAATCAATATTAATGATAATTGATTGGTGACTCCATAGAGTGCTGTGTGCACAACGACCATATACGTGAAATTAGAAGGAAGGTCTGCGTTGGCCGTTATATTGATGGTTTACTGATAGCAAAATCAATCACATAGTCATCATCTTCAGTGATGTGGTGTACAAATTAAACGCATAGGCACTGGTGTCAAGTTATCAGTAACCAAAGCTATGAAACGATCACAATAACTATGAGTTTAATTTGTACACCACACCACTGAAGATGATCACTATGTGATTGAAAATCGACTTTGCTGTCAATAAACAATCAATATTACGGCCAAGGCTCACCTTCCTTCTAACTAATGATAATTGCAAATTACACACCTAGACAACAATTAGTTTTAGCGCTCGTGTTGCAAAGGCTGTAACGAGAGTTTTGCTAATAAGGGAAACTCCTCATCGCACCCCCGCCAGATTTGGTGGTAAAATGACCTAGTGATTGGCTCGTCAAACACTGAGCACAGATCAAGCATGAAAACAGGAAGAACGTGCACTGAACTGTGAAAAAAGAAGTAAAATAGGAACTATTAAAAGTCCAAGCTCAATTCGCAATATCGAGCGAAATGGAAGTACCACTGCGTCATGGTTGTGTTGGTCTGCCAAGGGGGAGATTCGTTCAAAAATGGTTCAAATGGCTCTGAGCACCATGGGACTCAACAACTGAGGTCATCAATCCCCTAGAACTTAGAACTACTTACACCTAACTAACCTAAGGACATCACACACCTCCATGCCCGAGGCACGATTCGAACCTGTGACTGTAGCAGTTTCAGACTGAAGCGCCTAGAACCGCTCGGCCACAAAAGCCGGCGGGAGATTCGTGTTCAGGTCTCTCTTGTGCCCCATTTTTTCACCACTTTATGAACTTTCCTTCCAGTCATTGACGTATATGTTTCGCTTTGTAGTCTTGGCAAGTTGCATAATAAGTATTGTTTACAGAATATGAATCATGAGGTAAGAATGTATTACCGTCGCAAGTAGATGTGATGAATAATGAGAGCATGTGAGGTGCCTCATAGATGTCTCATAGAAATGGAAACAACAAATAAACAAGTATGAACCACACAACAAAGGCATTAAAAGAGTCAAAACTTCCAAAATGGAACGCATGAGTCATAACATATGGTACTTGGGTAGAACAATTCGGAGGTACCTACGTCTGGAGATCCCTTCCTTACACCTCGCTGTTGCAAACGGACGTTACACCTCGACACAGACACACATTTGTACACGGTGAACAGACACGGCAATGATCTGATGGACAGTTCATAATTTAGTGAGGAAACAAGAAATACGGAGCACGAGGGAGATGTGAACACTGATATCCCCCTCCGCTGTCCAACACCGTGAGCACACAGACACGACGCTGTAGCTATTAGCATTCGCTCTATGTTGTACATCTTGAGCTTGGACCGTTCGCTGTTTCTATTTTGCTTCTTTTTCAGAGTTCAGTACACCTTCTTCCTGTTTTCATGCTTGATATGTGTTCAGTTTTTGACGTACTATTCACTGCACCATCTTACCATTACATCTGGTAGGGGATGTGTTCAGTTTTTGACGTACTATCCACTGAATGATCTTACCACTAAATCTTGGGGGGGGGGGGAGTTGGGAAGTTTCCCATGTAAGGAAAATTGATAAGAAAATGAGGAAAACATTGGGGAAGACCAGTTCTACTACGGAAAATGGGAAAATGTAAAGGAAAAAGAGATACTTAAGGTTGTCTGAGGATGACAATAAAGAATGATGTTTTATGGGCTGGGAGAAGGCTTTCCGTAGAGCTGACTGGAGTATAGTGCTGAGAATTTTTAAAGATGTTGGTGCAGACTGGAAAGATAGAAGGTTAATAAAGGAGATGTACACAAATTAAAAAGGAGAAGAACTTAGAGGTAAGAGCATAGAGAATGCCAGAGCATTGTAATTGGCGGAGAAAGAAAAAAATACTGCAAATTACGATGGTGATCAGGCAGTATTGGTGGAATCAGAAGACATGCTACAAAAGATATCGATCAGTATTTCAAGAAGGGACGAGGAGTGTAGGATGAAGAAAAATATAGGAAAGACAAAAGTGATGAGAATAAACAAGAAGGAAGCTCCAGTTAATATGTTCTTAGATGGAAAAAAGGTAGAACAAGTAAAATAATTTCTGTATCTGGGAAGTTTAATGACAAGCTGCACGGAAGAAATAAGGAGGAGGATATCTCTGTGAAAGAGAGCATTTGAAAAGGGGAAGCAGCTACTATCATCTAGAAGAATGGAGCTGCAGAAAAGGCTGGCTACACTTAACGTCCGGTGTGAAGTGTTACAGAGCAGTGGATCATGGACAGTTAAAAAAAAAGATATTCAGAAAATTATAAAATGTGGCTATGGAAAGGAATACTTTAAGTGTACTGGAGTGATACACCTCAGAATAAATAAGTAGTGAAGAAAATTGGACAGAAAGAATATTGTCGGAGGAGATCAGAAAGACGAAAAACTCTTTCCACGGGCATCCACTGGGTAGGAATTGTCGGCAACAAAGGATTGAAGTGGGGAAGGTGGCAAGAATGAGAGGAAGAGGCTGGAAGACAACTGGAATTGTGTATGATATTAGAAGAAGCCGAACATATAAACAGATGAAGGTCGATGTTCAGAACAGGAGTTGATGTACCCCAGGCGAAAACTGTCATAAGACAGACAAGCTAAAGAAGAAGAAGGAACACGTAATGTACAACCATTACATTTGCACGATGGATTGTTAGAGGACATCACATATAATGAGGCTGGGAAAAGGAAAAGAATTATTGGAATAAATTGTCTCGCAATTGATGATGACTTTCCTATAATTTCTAAAATGTGACATTAGCTGTAACACAAATTAATGTTTTAGAAGAAATAGCCAGAAAAAAAATTTTAACGAACATTGAAAATGTACAGAAATTTCTGAAAACAAATTGACGAGGTTAAAAAAAAAATTCTTGCGGGCATAATCCAAGAAAAGTTGCTAAAGAGGAAAGTATATATAAAATGAATTCGGGATGAGGTATATTTAAAAACTTTTACCGCAAACAAAGTCTGCCTAAAACTGTAATAATAAGGCATTACAATGTTATAGTGAAGCTAGAATACCTATATGCGATCGAATGTCTAGCATTAAACTATAATTCGAATAAATTAGAAATATTAGAAAGGTGAGTCTTAGGAAAATAACTATGTCCATGGAAGGTTGGAAATTACATTGTAATGATGAAATTATGGAAACATATAATACAAATCAGAAGTAATGACAAAAAGGAGATAGGTATTTTTGGACGTTTGTATCGAATGCAAGACAATGGATTAACCAAAAAGATCTTCAGATGTTTGTGAGGTAAGAAATCAACAAGTTGATACCGGAAGTAAGAGATGATAAGAAACACCTGACAGGAAATTGCTTAGGGGAAAAGCATTATGGAAGTATTCCAATTCCAAGGTAGGAGTACAAAAAACTTGTTTTATTTGGTCAAATGACAGGAAGAAAAAACATAGTGACTGATGAAAGAGTACTGGAAGAAAGGGAAGAAACAACGAATAAGGAACTGAAATTAGCAGGTGGTCCTTATTTGGGCCACCATAGAGAAAGAAGTTCACTTTAAGAAAGGTCTAAGCGATTTATTGGTGGCCACATCCTCCGGTATTGCGCTCAAGACAAACTTAAAAAAATATTAAAGAACAATAAATAAATAAAAAATAAACCTTTTTACCCACTGAAGAGTTTCTCAGCAGAACCATTTAATGTGCATATAATATTGATAAAATCAGATAACTCAGTTATTACTTAAAATTTGGGCATATCTTCAGTGCAGCAGTGTGGTCAATGAGAGTAACTGTTATAAACTGATTTTGTAATTGAGGATGCGTGGCTGTAATAACACAAGAATTACCGTATGCACTTCGCTACATTGCCCATTTACATGTTTTGTGACAAGTTCGTTATCATCTTTTAAATGAACATTTGTATCAGCTCTTTTAGTTTCTTCCACATCTACGAGGACCATTTCTCTTAGAATCTGAGGGAGGGACAAGAGCACATTTTTTTAAAAATATGGTCTATTGAGTGACGTTTTAAAAATCGTTCTGCATCCTCAAGAATCTCCTTACTGTGGATTTATGGAACGAAAAGTATATCTAATCTAATCACCTCAGGGACGTCAATGAATTCCATTTACGTCGGATGTCAGGTACATCACTGCATGTACTGCCAACTTATTTTGACAGTAGTTTCTGCTGGCTGGCTGGTGTCAGAGAATGAGGAGCAAGACAGTACATTAACGTAAGGCTTTGGTACAAAGATGACGTTTGCCGTTCCTGACAGAATTACAATGTCTCTGTATGTCCTTTTCACAGATGGTTACGGGACATCGGCTTTTCAGTACATAATGTCAAACCAAACACCTTTCAGCCCTCTAAATTTCCAAATTATTTTATTGGGCTACCAGTTTCGGCGATATATTACGGCATCTTCAGGCTTCCTGACTGACGTGTAGGAAGATTCCCACCTTTGGTCCAGTCAAAATAGGGGCCAGCATTCAATGGCTGACGACTCACAGGCAGGTGATGTTTGAAGTGATAGCTGCCTCAAAACTCTACAGGTAGCAATCATTGACTGCAGGTCTCTATTTTGTTTGGGCCAAGGGTACGAGTCTTCCTACAAGTTGGTCACGGGGCCTCAAGATGGCGTAATGCACACATCAGAAAAAGTTGCGCACCACCCCGGTTCCCAGAACTCTGGAAAATAGACTTTGACTGGATATTGTATCACAGACTGTTCAGAGATGTCACTAAACCCACCCAAATATGTAAACAACCATGCATGAGCAGGGCCTAATAGACGGAGGGGGTCCGACAGCCGGTTAGTTCCAGTCATTCCACCAGGAAGGAGGTACACGGCTCGTGTTGTCTGTATTTTAGTCATGCCTAGACGGTCAATACCGCGGTTCGATCGCGTCAGCATTGTTACTTTGTGCCAGGAAGGGCTCTCGCTCAGGCCGCCCAAGGGCTACTACTGCAGTGGATTATGGCTCGGAGGAATCCTGACAGCAAAGCCACAATGTTGAACAATGCTTTTCGTGCAGACACAGTACGTCGTGTTACGATTCAAACTGTGCGCAATGAGCCGCATGATGAGCAACGTCACTTCCGACGTCCATGGCGAGGTCCATCTTTGCAACCACGACAACATGCAGCAAGGTGCAAATGGGCCCAACAACATGCCGAATGGACCGCTCAGGATTGGCATCACATCCTCTTCACCTATGAGTGCCGCATATGCCTTCAACCAGACAATCGTCGGAGACGTGTTTGGAGGCAACCCAGTCAGGCTGAACGCCTTAGAGGCCGGCCGCGGTGGCCGAGCGGTTCTAGGCGCTTCAGTCTAAAACCGCGCGACCGCTACGGTCGCAGGTTCGAATCCTGTCTCGGGCATGGATGTGTGTGATGTCCTTATGTTAGTTAGGTTTAAGTAGTTCTAAGTTATAGGGGGACTGGTGGCCTCAGATGTTAAGTCCCATAGTGCTCAGAGCCATTTTTTGTTGAACGCCTTAGACACACTGTACAGCGGGTACAGCAAGGTGGAGGTTCCCTGCTGTTTTGGGGTGGCATTATGTGGGGCCGACGTACGCCGCTGGTGGTCATGAAAGGCGTCGTAACGGCTGTACGATACGTGAATGCCGTCCTCCAACCATATCGGTATTATAGTGGCGAGGCAATCGTCTTCATGGACGACAATTCGCGCTCCCATCGTACACATCTTGTGAATGACTTCCTTCAGGATAATGACATCGCTCGACTAGAGCGGCCAGCATGTTCTTCAGACACGAACCCTATCAAGCATGCCTGGGATGTATTGGAAAGGGCTGTTTATGGACGTGATCCACCAAGCAGTCTGACGGATCTACGCCGAATAGCCGTTGACGAGTGGGAAAATCTGGACCATCAATGCCTTGATAAACTTGTGGATTGTATGCCACGACGAATACAGACATGCGTCAGTGCAAGAGGACGTGCTACAGGGTATTAGAGGTACAGGTGCGCACAGCAATCTGGACCACCACCTCTGCGGGTCTCGCTGTATGGTGGTACAACACGCAATGTGTGGTTTTTATGAGCAATAAAAAGGGCGAAAACGATGTTTATGTTGATCTCTGTTCCAATTTTCCGTACATGTTCCGGAACCGAGGTGGGGCAAAACGTTTTTTGATGTGTGTATACCGCCGAATGTGGAATACCAATAAAATAACACTGAAAAGTGTTTGATTGACTTTCTGAATTATAATGTCGGCGAAACTTAAACGTTTTATTTTTTTCCCCCGGAACTGTAGTTACCTTTTGAAACATCATTCCCTTTCCTTTACTGCTTGCCTGATACACAGGTTAAATGACATGGAGGACTGTTACACTCTTGCCTCAGTCCCGTCACGACTACTGCCTCGCTTTCATGTCCATCCTTGTTCGGTACCATTTATCTAATATGTCGAATAACTGTTCTCTAAGAAAATGAGTATCATTGGAACAAGCACCAGTGCTTCACACGGGAAACCTGGCCACGTAAGCTGGGCCCGGCTCCACGGGCAGCGCGATCTAACCGCAGCAGCAGTTGGCCCTCCTGGGCGGGACCGCGAGTTGCGAAGTTTGGGGACGCGCCGCGGAGTAGCGAATCGGCGGGCAGCCGATGGCCGGCCGCCCTCTTCCGGAAACTGAGTCGTCGTAATGAAGCGGCCGTCCGCGCCGGCGACAAATGGAGTTCCCGTGTCGGCTTTGCCGTGCCGGGCCGCTCCTAATGGACTCGGAGCCCACCGTGTCGCAGCTGTTAATTACGGCGTCTGCCGGCTGCGCTAGTGGAGCTGTCCCGTCCCCGCCGGCCGCTTCTTCTGACAGGTGACACCTCGCCGGCCACAGGAATCACCGCTCTCCCTCGTAGGGGTCTGCCGAAACGCGGAAAATGCGGGGCAGCAAAGATGTTCGACAGAAACGCTATTACACGAAGTTCACTTACTGTGTGTATGCAGTATACTAGGAATAATACAGGTCCAGAATGAGATTTTCACTCTGCAGCGGAGTGTGCACTGATATGAAACTTCCTGGCAGATTAAAACTGTTTGCCGGGAAGAGACTCGAACTCGGGATCTTTAGCGGGAAAGTACTCTACCAACTGAGCTACCCAGGCACGACTCACGCCCCGTCCTCACAGCTTACTGGCAGAAGTAAAGCTGTGAGGACGGGGCGTGAGTCGTGCTTGGAGAGCTCATTTCACAGGTTAAGGGCTCTCGATGTGAAACAATGAGTCACCTTTGCCAACACTTATCTAGCTTCTCGCATCCCCCACCTGGCACAAGTTCTTCCTATGCCGGTGGTGTTGGCGCGCCGAATCTTGGCGGCACTAGGATATTTTGTGAGCACAGGTCTCCTTTTTAAGATCGGATACGAAACCCTCACCCTTCCTCGTAGTCGTGAATATCTTGGACTAGTCCACGTACGCGACCGAGCAGTGGTTATTTGCGTAAGTACGATGATAAAGATGTGGACACGACACCGGACAAGCCTGACGGGTACGTTGATCGACGAACTGGCTCCACCTTCTCGTTCGGCACCGGTAGCGGTGTCTCACATCTCACCATCGCTTGCCCATAGGAGAACCTTTTTTGTGGAACACAGTTATGTACGTATGGAACTACCGACTACCAGGACGGCAACGGCACGTGATATATATCGCATCTGGACTGGACGACGGCCGAATAATGCCGTAGAGCACCGCCAACCAACAGTTACGTGGTCAGTGGTATGGCGTACAGTGCACCACCCACATCTTGATACGGGAACGCGCGCACTGTGGTATCAGATGGTAAATGGGAAATACGGGACTCGTTCCAGATTGCATAAAATTCATATGGCGGGCGAGCCACTGTGTCCGCAGTGCGATCGCCTTCCTCCTTCGGCTGGTACTGCAAGCAATAGAACCACGGATACTACTTCTCCCAGGTATGACCTATCCCCGAACAAAGACAAAGACAGTGACTTGGATTCGAGGTTTGACTGTGCGTTCTCTTTTCCGAGACGGCAAAAGAATGTACTCGACTTTTGGACCTTACTACAAGAACATCACTCACAGCTTATGAGACATCCGAGATATCGGACATATTATGCAAATTTTTTAGGGAGTGCCTTTCTTGATCCCCCACCCAGTTGGGGTGTCAAGGGTAGGAGAATGTAATTATTACCTATAATTATCGGAACAAGAAAGGACCAGGACAGTGGAGAGGATCCACCACCACACGTGAAGACGTACCCGACACCAACGCGAGGTATAGCGGGATTAGCGAGGTACGCGCCCAAGAAGAGGAACGTAGTCCGTCATTGTTTTGTACTGGCAGAAGCAGAATAATTTTCCACTATTATGTAAAAAAAGTCCACTTATTTAAGTTTTCCAGAAATATTTTATTTTATAAAGGTCATGGTCTTGTATAAACCAAAAGGATAGAAGAAGTTCATGTTTGTTATTGTTACATCATTCAAGAAAAAAAAAAAAAGATGGTAGAGCACTTGCCCGTGAAACGCAAAGGTCCAGAGTTCGAGTCTCGGTCCAGCACACAGTTTTAATCTTCCAGGATGTTTCACAATACAGGGTGTTTGAAAATTCATGATACACAATTCTAGAGGTTGTAGAGGGGGCTTAGTAGGTCACGTCCGGGAACGTCATCCCAACGACGCTACAGAGCCTCAAAGTTAAAGGCGCCGAAGCCTTAAAAGTGTGTGTATCTACAGAATGATTCCATGATGATGTTACAAACATTCAAGTACGATGGAGAAGGATAAATGTATCAATTTGACGTAAGGGTCCCCGTACCGGAAACGGGCGAGTTGAAAGCTATAAGCGAAAACCGTTCTGGTGCCTCTGACAGTGGAATACGTGTACCGATACTGTTGTTGTCAACAATGTAACATATTTACCTTTCACTGGTAGTATGGACCAAAACCAACCAAAAAATGTCTAGTAATCATGGGCTCTAAAATGCATTACTAAGGAGCTGTTCTTGTTGTTGTGGTCATTAGTCTGAAGACTGGTTTTACGTAGCTCTCCAAGCTACTCTATCATGCGTAAGCCTTTTCATCTTCGACTAACAACTGCAACCTATATCCTTCTGAATCTGCTTACAGTATAAATCTTTTGCTCTCTCTCTACGATTTTTATCCCCATTCTTCCTCCAGTACTAAATTGGTGATCCCTTGATGTCTCAGAATATGTCCTACCATCCGATCCCTTCTTCTAGTCAGCTTATGCCACAAATTTCTTTGCTTCCCAATTCTATTCAGTACCTCCTCATTAATTACGTAATCTACCTACCTAAGCTTCAGCATTCTTCTGTGGCACCACATTTCGTAAGCGTCTATTCTCTTCCTGTATCACCCACGTTTCACTACCGCACATGCCTACATCCCACACAAATATTTTCAGAAAACACTTCTGGACACTTAAATCTGTACTTGATGTTAACAAGTTTCTGTTCTTCATAAATGCTTTTCTTGCTGTTGCCAGTCAACATTACTTGAGGAGATTTGAGCACTTTTCGCAACTGTACTACACATCTCCACTGTTGCACAACTGCTCTCACATCTCTTTAGGATGCAGACCCCACGTTTACTGGATATTTTTTCTTGTTTTGGTGTATACTGCCTCCTCTGAAAGTTGCTTACCCTACAATCTTAGCAACAACAATACCAGTACATGTATTCTACGATCAGAAGTATTAGAACGGTTTTCACTTATAGTTTCGACTCGTTCGTTTCCGGTATAGGGACTCTTATTTCAGATTTACCCATTTATCCTTCTCCATCATGCTTGTCGATACATACATTTACAGACGCCGACGCTCATTACTTCGAGCATTTGTAGCGCCGTTGGACGACGTTTCCGGACATAGGTTACTATGTAAAACCTGATCCACCGTACGATGTGTGCCGGAAGGTACCCTATACCACCACAAGTCATTTCCTTTCCTGTTACACTTGTAAACAGAGCGAGGGAAAAGGACTGTCTATATACCTCCGTCTCATCAGTAATTTCTCGAATCTTATCTTCGTCGTCCTTAAGCGCAATGTCTGTTAGCGGCAGTGGTTCAAAATGGTTCAGATGGCTCTGAGCACTATGGGACTTAAAATCTGAAGTCATCAGTCCCCTAGAACTGAGAACTACTTATACCTTAGTAACCTAAGGACATCTCACACATCCATGCCCGAGGCAGGATTCGAACTTGCGAGCGTAGCGGTAGCGCTGTTCCAGACTGAAGTGCTTACAAGGGAACCTCCCCATCGCACCCCCCTCAGATTTAGTTATAAGTTGGCACAGTGGATAGGCCTTGAAAAACTGAACACAGATCAATCGAGAAAACAGGAAGAAGTTGTGTGGAACTATGAAAAAATAAGCGAAATATACCAACTGAGTAGTCCATGCGCAACATAGGCAACATGAAGGATAATATGAGGTCAAGAGCGCCGTGGTCCTGTGGTTAGAGTGAGCAGCTGCGGAACGAGAGGTCCTTGGTTCAAGTCTGCCCTCGAGGCGAAAGTTTAATTTCTTATTTTCGCAAAGTTATGATATGTCCGTTCGTTCATTGACGTCTCTGTTCACTGTAATAAGTTTAGTGTCTGTGTTTTGCGACCGCACCGCAAAACCGTGCGATTAGTAGACGAAAGGACGTGCCTCTCCAATGGGAACCGAAAACTTTTGATCGCAAGGTCATAGGTCAACCGATTCCTCCACAGGAAAACACGTCTGATATATTCTATACGACACTGGTGACGGCATGTGCGTCACATGACATGAATATGCTGTCGACCCACCTATATACGACACTGGTGACGGCATGTGCGTCACATGACACGAATATGCTGTCGTCCCACCTAACTTGTACACTTGGCGAATGGGTAAAAAGATTCTTCTACCTTGCCCGATTTAGGTTTTCTTGTGGATGTGATAATTACTCCCAAAAAGTGATGGAAACTTAAGAGTTTGTCACATAAACTGAAAATAGAAAATTAAACTTTTCACTGGAGGTAGGACTTGAACCAAGGACCTCTCGTTCCGCAGCTGCTCACGCTAATCACGGGACCACGGCGCTCCTGAGCTCACATTATCCTTGATGTTGCTTATGGACTACTCAATTTGTATATTTTACTTATTTTTTCATAGTTCCACTCAACTTCTTCCTGTTTTCTCGATTGATCTGTGTTCAGTTTTTCAAGGCCTATCCACTGTGCCAACTTATAACTAAATCTGAGGGGGGTGCGATGGGGAGGTTCCCTTGTTAGAACCGCTCGGCCACACTGGCCGGCAGCGGCAGTGGAATCGTTCGGCAGTCAGCTTCAGATGCCGGTTCTCTAAATTTTCTATATTGTGTTTCTTGAAAAGGACGTCGCCTTCCCTCCAGGGAATCCCATTTGAGTTTTCGGAGCATCTCCGTAACACGTGTTGTTCGAACCTACCAAACCAGTAGCAAATTAACTGCTTCGGTATCTTCCTTCAGTTCGACCTGGTGTGGATCCAAAACAGTCGAGAAATACCCGAGAACAAATCGCAGTAGCGTCCTTGTGCCATCACCTTTACAGGTGAACCACTCTTTACCAAAATTCTCCCAATAAAGCGAAGTCGACCATTTGCCATCCCTACCACAGTTCTCACAAGCTCGTTCCATTTTATATCGCTTTTGCAACTTTATGGCCAAATATTTAAGCAACTTGACTTACAGATAATTAGTACTTGTTTCTATAAGCTAACAACAATTATCGAATATTCTTTAGTTCTTTAAATTCTTTATTAAAGCGAGCGTAAAGTACCCCACAGCCCATGGTAATTTACGTTACTGAAAATGCTTTGGTATTGCTACGGTTAACACGGCATAAATGTAGCGGCAGCTGTCTAAATCATCAGCTGTGCGAACCACCGAGCGAGGTGGCGCAGTGGTTAGCACCCTGGACTCGCATTCGGAAGGACGACGGTTCAATCCCGCGTCCGGCCATCCTGATTTAGGTTTTCCGTGATTTCCCTAAATCGCTCCAGGCAAATGCCGGGATGGTTCCTTTGAAAGGGCACGGCCGACTTCGTTCCCCATCCTTCCCTAACCCTATGAGACCGATAATCTCGCTGTTTGGTCTCTTCCCCCCAACAACCAACCCACCAACTGTGCGAACCGGAAATGACAGCGTTGTGTATCCAATGGTAACCCTTAAGCCGTCGGACAGTACATTCGAACGCCGACGTTGCACGTGCTGTTTCTGACATCATTGCGTGGAAAATGCGCCCTGAGGAACCTTTCCGAACGTGCAGAGCTATGTGACTCATGTCAGCTATTTTAAATGCGCATTTTAACGTAGACCAGTGAGATGAAAGAACGGCACCTTCGCCACACGCAGGACATATCTCTTTTCCTTTGCAGTATAAGGACGATGTATTGAATTTCAGTAGAATCTCATGTATGGTGGATTTTATACTATAACTTATGTTCTATGCATGTACGCCGTTTCAAACTTGTCGTTATTGGTACGATCTGTAGTCATAAAATGACGGGAAACGTCATATTTGTGGTTAAAGAATTTTCTTATTTACATCTCTTCGCAATATAACTCCCGTGTTGCGAAAGTATGCTGCTTCAACGCATCGACATATGGAAGATCTCTCAAAAAAGTGTTGCTCTTGGTATGATTTGTTACCTTAAAACTCAGTAATAAATTATCAATCGTTAGTAACATAAAAGGCCGGGTCGTGTAGGACGAAAGTTCAGTGCATTGTGAGAAAAGGGACGTGGGGCTACGAAGGAGTGTGTGTGGTACTTTCATGGCAGTTTGATGTTTGTTGCGTCCTACCTTCATGGTCTTGCAATCTACATCTGCAACTATACGCTGCAAACCACGGTGAAGTGCATGGCAGTCGATGCTTCCCATTGTACTAGTCACCAGCGCTGTTTCCGACCCATTCTCATATGGAGCACAGGAAGAATGATTGTTTACTGCCTTCGTGCGTGCCTTAATTAATCTAATCTTGTCCTCATGATTGCTACGGAAGCGACATGTAATAAGCTGTAGTATATTAATAGAATCACCGTTTCTAAGATTTCACGCGATAGTTTATCTTCCACCGTCTGCCATCTCAGTTTCTTTAGCGCCTCTGTGACGCCGACCCCTGTGTCAGTGCGGTTCTAGCCGCTTCAGTCCGGAACCGCGCGACCGCTACGGTCGCAGGTTCGAATCCTGCCTCGGGCATGGATGTGTGTGATGTCCTTAGGTTAGTTAGGTTTAAGTAGTTTCTAAGTCTAGGGGACTGATGACCTCAGATGCTAAGTCCCATAGTGCTTAGAGCCATTTGAACCATTTTGAAGCCTCTGTGACACACTCCCACGAATCAAACAAGCCTGGCACCATTCGTGCAGCCCTTCTGTGTGTTCTTAAACTGGCTGCATTTCCACAGCATATCAATAAAACGAGGTCTGCCACCTGCTTTATCTACGACTGAAAATATGTGATTATTCCATTTCATATCCCCACAAAGTGTTACTCCTAGGTATTTGTATGAGTTAGCTGATTCCAACGGTGAGTCACTGACATTACAGTCATAGAATACTACGTCTGTTCATTTTGTGAAGTCGACAGTTGTACATTTCTGTACATTTAAAGCAAGTTGCCAATCACTGCACATCTTTGAAATCTTATCAAGATATGACTCAATATTTATGCAGCTTCTTTCAGCCATTACTTCGTTATAGATAAGTACAACATCTTCAAAAAATCTGAAGTTACTGTTTACTGCCAACACAGTTCCCTGGGCATACCCGAAGCTACTTCTACATCTGTCGATAAATCTCCATCCAAGATAACTTGCTGCGTCCCCCCTACCAAAAAATCCTCAATCCAGTCACAAATTTCGCTTGATACCCAACAATATTGCAGTTTTGATAGGAAGCATAGATGTGGCACTGAGCCAAATAATTTTCGCAAATTACGAAATACTGCACCTATCTGCATGCCTTGATAGGAAGCATTCAGAACGTCGTGGTAGGGAAGTGCGAGTTGGGTTTCGCATGATCTGTATCTTCGGAATTCATGCTGATTGGCATGGAGGTGGTCATTATGTCTGAGTTCCGAATATGTTGTAAGATTCTACAACAAATCAGTGTCAAGTTTTGTGGATCACTTCAACTACGGCTGGACGGAGTGGCCGAGGGGTTCTAGAAGCTACAGTCTGGAAGCGCGCGACCGCTACGGTCGCAGGTTAGAATCCTGCCTCGGGCATGGATGTGTGCGATGTCCTTAGGTTAGTTAGGTTTAAGTAGTTCTAAGTTCTGTGGGACTCATGACCTCAGAAGTTAAGTCCCATAGTGCTCAGAGCTATTTTAACCATTTTTTGAACTTCTACTACCCTTCTTCTAAACGCGGGTGACTTTTGTTTTTCTTCCAACTACTGGGCACAGTTTGTTGTTGTTCTACGGTATGTTTTAGTTAACAGAGGCACTAACTCAGCCACAAATGCAGTACAGATTCTGAAAAGTGTTCCATCGTGCTCTGGAGCTTTTCTTCAATTTTCGTGTCTAGCAATGTGTTTCACGAGATAGTACGTAAGTGACATAGACAGCTTAAATTTCAGAGTCTGAGCAAAATGTGGATGCGGTGTGTGACGGCACGAAAGCGTTCGCTGAGGAAACGAAGCCGAGGAGATGAAGTAGAAGAAGGAGAAGAAAAGGGAGAAGAAAGAGGGCAAATGAAAGGATGAGTCATTGTGTAATCAATGGGTACAGTATTAGTTCCACCACCGTGTAGTTATTGCCTGCCTGTCTTGAGTAGACAGCGTTGACCAACCGGTGTTCGTGCAGGATGAAGACAGCTGTTGCAGGGGGCGCAGTTGCTGATAATGAAACCACTCCCGGGGGAAGTGACGTTTAGTATCTCGCGGAGAGGAGGAAGGCGTACTGGCATCACGAGCGCCAGCGCGGCAAGGCGGCCGGCGAGCTCTTTCAGGGAGCGCTCAGCAAAGTGAAACAAATTGCGTTAGCGAGACACGTGTTCCGGCGTGACTGCCGCGCCGCAAAGTGCGCGGGCCCGCCCCCGGCCCCCAGACTCGTAAACAACGCCCTCCCTCGACCGCCCACCGCCTCCCCCTAGCCGCGCGCCGACGCTTCACCAGTCCTTAATTTAACGAGCGGAGGCCGGCGTCTCTGGGTCAGGGGGTAGACGGCAAGGTGAGAGATACGCTGGTGTGCGAGCAGGGGTGCCGTTTCTGTAGCTGTGCGGAGCAGAAGAGAATAGCCGCGCTCTGGCGTACACTCGCCCAACACATGATTTTCTGCTGAACATCTTTTGGGATGGGAAACGTAAGTTGTGAAATTTTTTTTGAGGTATTGAAGGAGGTAGCAATAGACTATTGTACATAGAAATCACCAAGAGGAATATCAACTCCTGTGTAAACGAAAGCATGGACAATTATTGCCTGCTCATCGCGGATAAATGGGCAGTAGCAAGTTATGTGCTGGGACCAGTAAAACACGACTTCCATTTCTCGGACGTTAAAGTTCTGTCAAGGTCCACTCATTACTTTGTCAGGAACGCATAGGCAGTTGAGTTAATTTCAGGAACATGAGAACAACTCTAACAAGAATGATGAGGGACTCAAATTAGGAATACTATGGCTTGTAGTGATGAATAAAACCAACAGTGCCAACTGGTCCACAGAACGTACTCGCCGCGTGTAGTGACCGCGTGGTTTGAGGGGCGCCACGGTTCGTGCGGCTCCCCCGTTGGAGGTTCTAGTCCTCCTTCGGGCATGTGTGTGTGTGTGTGTGTGTGTGTGTGTGTGTGTGTGTGTGTGTGTATGTGTGCTGCCCTTAGGTTAAATTAAGTAGTGTGTAGGCCTAGGGACCGATTACCTCAGCAGTTTGGTCCCATAGGAACTTACCACAATAAAAAAAAAAGAAAAAAAAGAACGAACGTTCTCAAGAACATAAGTGTCGATGGGATCAGTGATTCCCAGCAATGTACGGATTAGGTCACTACTACTAGTGGTGAAGCGTGGCTTCTATTCGTCTTTTTAAAGGATTTAACGTCGTAGAATCTTCATAGCCTTAGAGAATATCTCCAGCTGCAGGAAACACAACGTTAAGAAGAAAAATATTTGTGAGATGGTGACGAAATGGCCAAAAAGTAACCAGATTTAACACTAAAAAGCAGTTATTCCCCTCGAAAAAGCAGATGAGGATGACGTCAGCGTGTGAAATGTTAGCGAGCTTTTCCTAACACAGATGTCTCTCCGCAGTAATTATAATGTTGGAAATGTAAATACTCAGTACAGGGTGTCCCATGAGGAACGGTAAATATTCAGGGATGTGACAGATACGATGATTCTAAGCAAAATGTGAGGTAAACATGGACTCTAAAATGCATACTTTAAGATATATGAACATTTCTTCATCTTTGATGCCGTGAACCCCTTCTACTGCAAGCTCTGTCTGTATTTTTGGAAGGAGGTGCTATGGACCAAAAGAAGAAAACTAGTCCTCTAAAACGCGCACAATAAGAGCTGAGTGCGTCGATTTCCAAGACTTTCCTATTTGAGGTATTTCAACATTATCATAACGCCTTTACTCGAGGGAATAATATATACACACTGAAGCGCCAAAGAAACTGGTATAGATATGCTTATTCAAATACAGAGATATGAAAATAGTCAGAATACGGCGCTACGGTCGGCAACGCCTATGTAGGACAAAAAGCTGGCGCGCGAGCGATGAGACACATCATCTCCGAAGTAGCGATGAATTGGGGACTATCCCGTACGACCATTTCACGAGTGTAGCGTGAATATCAAAAATCTGGTAATACATAAAATCTCAGACATCGCTGCAGCCGGAAAAAGATCCTGCAAGAAGCGGGACCAACGATGGCTGAACAGAATCGTTTAGCGTGACAGAAGATCAACCGTTTCGCAACTTGATGCAGATTTCAATGCTGGGCCATCAACAAGCGTCAGCGTGCGAACCATTCCACGAAATATCGTTGATATGGGATTTTAGAGCCGAAGCCCACTCGTGTGCTCTTGATGACTGCACGACGCATAGCTTTGCGCCTGGCCTAGGCCCGTCAACACCGACATTAGGCTGTTGATAAGTGGAAACGTGTTGCCTGGTCGAACGAGTCTCGTTTCAAATTGTATCGAGCAGATAGACGTGTACGGGTATGGAGACAACCTCATGAATCCATGAACCCTGCATGTCAGCAGGTGACCGTTGAAGCTGGTGGAAGCTCTGTAATTGTGTGCCGCGTGTGCAGTTGGAGTGCTATGGGACCCCTGATACGTCTAGATACAACTCTGACAGGTGACACGTACGTAAGCATCCTGTCAGATCGCCTGCATCCATTCATGTGTATTGTGGATTCCGACGGACTTGGGCAATTCCAGCAGGACAATGCGACAGTCCACACGTCCACAATTGCTACAAGGTGGCCCCAGGAACACTCTTCTGAGTTTAAACACTTCCTCTGGTGACCAAACTTCCAAGACATGAACGTTATGGAGCATATCCGGGATGCCTTGCAACGTACTGTTCAGAAGAGATCTCTGAATTCTCGTACTCTTTCGGATTTATGGACATCCCTGCAGGATTCAGGGTACCAATTCCCTTCAGCACTAATTCAGATATTAGTCGAGTCAGTGTCACGTCGTCTTGCGGCACTTCTCTGTGCTCTTGGGGGCCCTACACGGTATTAGGCAGGTGTACCAGGTTTCTTGGCTGTGTGTGTGTGTGTGTGTGTGTGTGTGTGTGTGTGTGTGTGTGAATGCTACCGTTCGTTGTGTGAGTACGATATTCCCTGTCAGTTCTACACAAAGTGATCAGAAGTATTCGGACACCCTTATGTGATGCGCAGTTGAACAATAACTGTCAAAAAATAACTGTCACGAAAGGTGGACCCGCCAGTGGAGGCGGAGGCGGGGCTTATTGTGGTGTCAGCAGGGAAGCAGTAATAGCTTAACTTGTTGGTCAGGAGAGTTCAGTGACTTCGAACGTAGACTAATCATTCGGTTTCACTTGTGGAACAAATCCAACAGGGACATTTCAAGACTTCTAAAGCTGCCTAAGTCAGCTGTTGGTAATGTGATTGTGAAGTGAAAAAGCGAAGGAATGACCGCAGCGAAACCGAGACCAGGCAGACCTGTTGTACTGACGCGCAGGGACCGTCGAGCACTGCGGACTGTAATCGTAAAAATTAGCATATCAGCGCAAGAAACCACTCGAGAATCCAAAAGTTGAGTCATCAGTCCAGTTTGCAGAATCACTGTGCGTAGGGAGTTAAAAAGAACGGGGTACAGTGGCCGAACAGGTCCTCATAAGTCACACATTTCTGTAGTAAATTCTAAGCCCTCGAGGTGGTGTAAATATCGACGCCTCTGGACTGTGGATGACTTTAGAGTAATGATTTGGAGTGGTGTATCACGCTATACCATGTGGTAATACGATGGAAGTGGGATTTGTGACTGCCTGGAGAACGTCCATCGCATGTAGTGTAAACAGTGAAGTAAGAAGGTGGTGCTGGATAAGGAGGTATTCTTTGCGGATGAGGTCTCTTCCCTTTATCGGGCTGCAGAAATCGCTGTATGCAGAAGGATGTGACCACATTTTATATCACTGTGTACTGCATACAGAGGAAGGATGTTTGGACCTGTTGAACGCTTGCTTGTATTGGCACGACAGTGCATCCTGTTGTATTGCAACAATTGTGAGGCAATGGTTTGTGGACAATAACGTTCCTCAAGTCCACTGGCCTACCCAGTGAGCAGGCCTGAACCCCTTGGAATACTTCTGCGGCAATGTAGAACGACAACATCGTCCCAACACCAGCGTCCAACATCACTACCTTCTCTGGTTTGCGGTCTCGAGGAAGAGTGGGTTATCATTCCTCCACAGACATTTAGACACCTCACTCGACCTGTCCCAAGCCGTCATAAAGGCGAATGGTGGACACATCGATGCTATTGACCAATAATATGTCTCCGGCTACTTTTGATTAGATAGTGTATTTGGAACAGTCCCGCACACTTACTGTTTCCAGTGTACGCCTCTGTTCATGGGTGGTCAGCATGGCTCTCTGCCACGTGAAGGACTGGGCTAGGTGGCGCAGTGGTTACCACACGGGAATCGCATTCGGGAGGACGGAAGCTCAAACCCCGCGTCCAGCCATCCTGATGTAGGTTTCCTGTGATTTCCCTAAATCGCTCCAAGGAAATGCCGCGATGGTTCCTTTCAAAAAGGCTAGGCGTTCTTTTTGCATCTTCCTCTAACGTGATGGGATCGATGACCTCCTCACTGTTTGGCCCCCTTCTCCCACCAACCAACCATCTGGAGGACCTCGGTTCGACTCGTGGTACTGGCATGAATTTTTCCTTCGTCAAAGGAGTGGTATGGGTTGCACTCAGCCTTCTGAGGCCAACTGAGAAGCTGCTCCAAACGATTAGTAGCAGTTCGAAGGACCCGATTAGAAGCGGTCACAAGAAAACCAAAATGCAACAACAACCAGGAGAGTGGTGTGCTGATCACATGACCCTCCATACCACATCCAATCACGTCATTGAAAAGGCTGACACGGCGGTCGGTCGGGCCCCAGAAGGCGGAACTGTATGTACGTTACCGTTTCCGGTGACTGCGGCAACAGTCCTCCTGTAGCCCTCACATAAGGATGTGTTTCCCTTTGCTGGCGAAATTGAATGGGTAAAATGCGTCGTATGAAGACTGGTAGTTGGCGGAGGTAGTGTGACTAGTGACAGCGGTTCTCAGTTTAGGTTTTTCGGCTATTTGCCGCGACGTCACGAGCCTGCCGACTGTGTCCCGCGGTGATTCGTTGCCTGGCAACGGGTGCGCTCCGCCGGGGAATTATTTGTCTGTGTCAGAAGCAGGCGGACACGCGACCGTACAGGAAGAGGCAGGGGGCGTGCGGCCGGTCCCGCTCATTCCTATGCGATTCGTATTGATCAGGGCGACGGCACGGCTGGCCCGCCGAGGACGCATCTGCAATGCAAATCGCGGCCCGGCAGCACGCGCCGGCTCTGTTTCGGCCGCGAGACCGCTTTATCACGGGCGCTCGTCGTGGTCTGGTCAGCGGCCGGAATTAGGCTCTTCTCTGGGATGAGCAGCACACGACTGCCGCCGCGGCTGCTGCCGCTGCTTTCGCTGCTGCCGACTCGCCCGCGGTGGCAGGTGCGCTCATGCCGCGCTGTGGCGACGGCTCTAACCACCCCAGGGTTCTGTGTGCCTGCAGGCCTTCTTAGAGACAACTAGGAGGACAGTCGTAACATTTCTGGCTCGTGGAGCTATAGCACCTACACATACCATACAACACTGCAACTGTCACCTGTCCTTTTGCGCAAGAAGAGGTTGCGCTAGCAATCTCAGAGCTCAAAAACAAAAAAGCACCTGCACCAGATGGTATCCACTCGGAAACACTGAAACAACTAGCACCGCAGATCACCCCGTTTGGAATAACGTTACTGAACGATGCCTTACGGCTGGGCAGGGTACCTGCAGTATGGAAAGCCTCCAAAGCAGTCATTATTAACAATCAGCGGACAGGGATCCTTCAGATCCAAACACTTAAAGGCTAATATGCCTAATAAACACCCTAGCAACCATTTACATCTACATGATTACTCTGCAATTCACATTTAAGTGCTTGGCAGAGGGATCATCGAACCACAATCATACTATCTCTCTACCATTCCACTCCCGAACAGCGCGCGGGAAAAACGAACACCTAAACCTTTCTGTTCGAGCTCTGATTTCTCTTATTTTATTTTGATGATCATTCCTACCTATGTAGGTTGGGCTCAACAAAATATTTTCGCATTCGGAATAGAAAGTTGGTGACTGAAATTTCGTAAATAGATCTCGCCGCGACGAAAAACGTCTTTGCTTTAATGACTTCCATCCCAGCTCGCGTATCATATCTGCCACACTCTCTCCCTTATTACGTGATAATACAAAACGTGCTGCCCTTTTTGGACCCTTTCGATGTCCTCCGTCAATCCCACCTGGTAAGGATCCCACACCGCGCAGCAATATTCTAACAGAGGACGAACGAGTGTAGTGTAAGCTGTCTCTTTAGTGGATTTGTTGCATCTTCTAAGTGTCCTGCCAATGAAACGCAACCTTTGGCTCGCCTTCCCCACAATATTATCTATGTGGTCTTTCCAACTGAAGTTGTTCGTAATTTTAACACCCAGGTACTTAGATGAATTGACAGCCTTGAGAATTGTATTATTTATCGAGTAATCGAATTCCAACGGATTTCTTTTGGAACTCATGTGGATCACCTCACACTTTTCGTTATTTAGCGTCAACTGCCACCTGCCACACCATACAGCAATCTTTTCTA
Organism: Schistocerca nitens; assembly: GCF_023898315.1. Lineage (NCBI taxonomy): Eukaryota > Metazoa > Arthropoda > Insecta > Orthoptera > Acrididae > Schistocerca > Schistocerca nitens. The sequence continues at coordinate 109,137,970 of NC_064614.1, read as the reverse complement.
AATCGCTTTGCAACTGATACTGGTCTTCGGATGACCTTACTAGACGGTAAATTACAGCATCATCTGCGAACAACCTAAGAGAACTGCTCAGATTCTCACCCAGGTCATTTATATAGATCAGGAACAGCAGAGGTCCCAGGACGCTTCCCTGGGGAAGCAAAGATTCAGGAGAAGCTACTGTGTAAGCGCCTGCAAACACACAGAGCTCTCAGAGGTATGAGCCAACATCAATTCGGCTTCAGAACTGGCAGATCAGTAGATGATGCCATCAACCAGGCCCTGCACATAGTTAACACCACAAAACAGAAATACGTCATGGCAATAATGATTGACATTGCCGGAGCATCTGATAATCTCTGGTGGCCCGCAGTGTTTCACAGGCTAAGACATCTGGAGGCACCGCAGTCACAGTTTTCTAGACAACTGTAAAGAACGAGTAGTCGAATGGCAGATGGACAGCCGGAAAGTAATTAAAAGAATTACCAAAGGCTGTCAAGGGTTGATCTGCGGCCCCATCTTCTGGGACATAACAATCGAACCCCTCCTACAACTTATGGATGTGGATGACAGGTCAGAGGGAATTGTCGCCTATGCAGATGACCTATTAGTTGTAGTCACTGCAAAAAAAAAAAAAAAAAAAAAAAAAAAAAAAAAAAGAAAAAAAAGGTTCAAATGGCTCTGAGCACTATGGGACTTGGGACTTAACTTCTGAGGTCTGCAGTCCCCTAGAACTTACCGGCAGTCACTGCAAACAACAGAGCCCAGTTAGAAGAGAAAGCCAGTGGAATACTACAAACAATTACTCAGTGGTGTCACAACAAACTCAGGATAGCGAAAACAAAACAACGTACACTTTACTGAAAGGATCACTCCAAAAGAATCCTTCAGTTAAAATTGGGGACATAAACGTCAAACGAGCACACATTACGCGCTATCTTTCGGTACACATAGATGAAAAATTGGATTTCCACGAACACAAAAGGCTAACAACAGACAAAACAGAAAAAAATACTACACAAACTGGTGAGGCTAAATTCAAAGCAGTACAGACTACCTCTACGAGTCATACGGACATACCACTGTGCGCTCTTCGAATCAGTACACAGCTTCTCAGCTAGCACGTGGGCACATAGACTGAAGGTGGTCACCAACAAAGCATTCGTCAGATGAGGGCAGAGAAGTGTCCTACTTAGGCCATTTGGAGCCTTCGGTACCTCCTCAGCGGATGCACTGTGTGTGGTGCTCGGAATATTCCCCATAGATACCACGATCAAATACAGAGCTGCAAGGTACTGGTTAAAGGCTGGGAGACTAGATAAGCTGTGCCGATGGAGACGATACGTCACCTTAAAAGTTGGCGTTTGAATACATGGCAAGGTGAATGGAATGTAAGTGATGAGGGACGTAGACTGCACGACTACCTCCCTGACATAAGGGAGCGGTTGAGAATGAGACATATCGATCCCAGCCGCGGTATGGTACATTTCTTAACCGGACACGGACCTTATCCCACGCACTTAATCCGCGTGAGTCTGAGGCAGACACCCACATGCACAAGCGGGGAAGAAGGTTCCCCAGAACACACAGTCTTTTTCTGCGGGCAATACGCGAAAAAGAGACATACACTACACTTAGACTACACAGATACAGACACAGATACATACACAGAAATAATGGATGAAGAACAATGGGCACAATTAGACGCACTGACAAACAGTATTTCAGAAACGACACATGAAGAGTACATGCGGACACGACATTACAGACATGCCTATGTGCAGCGTAACAGCAATCTCCAGAGGGTGGACAGCGATACCCACAGTGACAGCGAAAATAGTGAAAAAAAAGTTCAAAGGTGTGTGAAATCTTATGAGACGTAACTGCTAAGGTCATCAGTCCCTAAGCTTACACACTACGTAACCTAAATTATCCTAATGACAAACACACACACCCATGCCCGAGGAGGACTCGAACCTCCGCCGGGACCAGCCGCACAGTGTATGACTGCAGCGCCTTCGACCGCTGAGCTAATGCCGAGTGGTGAAAATCGTGACAAGAGGAGGAACAGGAGGAGGAAGCTGAGATGTGACAGTAAATATGCATAGGGTGCTAGCGATCTAGCCAAGTAATCACCAGATGCTGTACGTAGGATAAGCAGTATTATTTCTCTACTAATAACCATTTGTGTGTGTGTCTGTGTGTGTGTGTGTGTGTGCTTGCGCCTGTGTTTCTGTGTGTGTGTGCGACTGGCGGTCAACGGCTCGAAGAAACCATTCCGAGCTATTCACCGTCAGTCAAACTCGGCTATGGTACTAACAAATCTCTCCTCGATCCTATCATCTTTTTATATTCTTCTTAAAAAAAACAACAAAATTTTATTTATATTTCAACCTTAAATTAATGTTATTTTGAAAAGTATCATTCTTTGTAAATTCTGTAGACAAAACAAAAGAAAAGAAAACTGTAAAAAGATGAAAAACGAAAATTGTAAGATGTAAGACCTGTTTTAAACATCAGGTAACAGGTCTATAATTTGTCAATAAATAAATATAGCACTCTTCCCACAAAAAATGTGTGTGATTTCCTAAGGGACCAAACTGCTCAGGTCATCGGTCCCTAGACTTGAACACTATTTAAACTAACTTATACTAAGAACAACACACACACACCCATGCCCGAGGGAGGACTCGAATCTCCGGCGGAAGAGGTCGCGCAGTCCGTGTCACGGTGCCTCAAACCGCGCGGCTCTATTCCCACATATTACATCTCAGTTGAGGGACCGAACAGAAGGTGACATGTGACGTCACACGGTTGCGTGAGACAAGAACTATTACGTAAATTGAAGGGGGACGAGGGAGGAAGGAAAGGAAATGGGAGAATGTGATGGCACCAGCTGCATCGGGATTTTGTTTGGAATCACCGGCGCCCAGCGAAAATGTTTGCCAGACGAGGACTCGAACCCGAGATCTCTTGCTTCCTAGGAATTTGTGTAACCATTGTGTCACCCGAACACTCACATTCCCACCCAGCGCCACCTATCCACAGACCCTGTCCATCTCTTCCATGCTCGCTAATTTTAACTACCCGCTGGAAGAACGCAAATGTGCATCCGCACTGAAGAAACACAAGCACGACCGATGCTGCTTCCTGGTTGTTCGATTATTATTACTAAGTTAAAGTTCAGGTTTTGTTCGTAATAATACGGGACGACCTTTTGATACTGCCCTAGCATTAAGTAATAAAAACACCATTTTACTATCGACTTTTAGAGGACGTTTCCTTAACTAACGACTGTCAGAGGCTTCATTGCGAATAACCGACTAGCGAGTGACGTACCAGAAAGCTCACTGTTAAGCCAGAGGGAGTACAGTTCAGTTGCTAAGTTGGGTGGAATGCAGTGTGCGTCTCAGATTGGAGTCTGTGGGCAATGCAGGTTATTATGGAGTTTAGAAGAGTGTAAAGATGTACTCTTTTAATGAATGACATTAACTTCACTATAGAAAGATGAACTCAGTGGAGTCATTCTGCCTAGTCACGTAAGAGAACTGGAAAGAAAATGCTGGGGAGATATAATCTGTCAATCAATTTAAAAGATCGCACTGGTCGTGGTGAGAGAAGTCGTCCTTCCAGACAGAAAACAACTCCTGCATATTTGCGTAGATTCTATCCATATGCGTTTCTTGCCTTACTTAGTATAAGCAGAAGGGAAGTGCGTGTCCACAATTTGCTGACCTGCCTTCCCACACGCATAGACGCGCCACTCCCTTCTCCCCCCCCCCCCTGCCCATCACACCCCCAGAACACAATTTATCCCGTACTAGGGGAAGAGTTGCTTTGGGGAAGGAGAGCAGACAACGAGGTCATCGGTCTCATCGGATTAGGGAAGGACGGGGAAGGAAGTCGGCCGTCCCCTTTGAAAGGAACCATCCCGGCATTTGCCTGGAACGATTTAGGGAAATCACGGAAAACCTAAATCAGGATGGCCGCAAGCGGGATTGAACCGTCGTCCTCCCGTACTAGGACTCTACTGCATTTATGAGTGGTGCACATACTTAATACCATATTTACGCGAACCTAAATATCACTTTTCTCTTACCATGTGCAGTATTCAAAACTAGGTTGCGCTGAAGTTTGATGGTACCTTATCTTCGAGTACAAACTTGAATCCGTCGTTTACGACAACATCGCTGTATTAATTAGCTACGAAATGGAAGGCAAGCAGAGAACATCGTATGCTATTACATTGTAGCTTAAGGCAATTCTTTACGCTCAAATATATGATAACAGGAGGTCTGGACGAGAGTTCAGTTTAGATGAGAGTAACTTTGCATTACGAAAGAAACAGGAATTGGCATTTTTTACAACTACCGCTACTATAAAGAAATTCACTGGTGCTCGCAAAGGAAGGCAAGGTTTGGCATTCTCCGTGGAAGAAGAATGGGTAGCGTGTGACTAGTTACACCATTAAAAAAATACAAAGCAAAAAAGCTGGCTGCAGTTCTTTAAGTAGCCAGGCGAGAATTTTAAGGCCAGCTCTGGAGGAGTTGATCGCTTTATGAAACGGGTGGCCTTATCTCTAAGACGCCGTACAACAGTACGCCAAAAGATTCCACAGGATTTTGAGATACAATTTCAAGAATTTCGACTTCAGAAAGAAAAGAATTTTTCGGTGGGCTAAACAAGCAATGCTGATGAGACGCCAATCTGGTATAATGCAACATAATTGCACGATTGATGTGAGGGGGCAAAAAAAAAAAAATACCATCAAAACACCATGTTGTGAAAAATAGCTCTATCACCACATCCGTCTCCAGTCGAGCATATAAGGGACATAATGAGACGACAAGTGTGACGCAAAACAAGCATTAACTGTCCCTGCACTGACTGACCAAGCGCAACACACATAGATCTGCATCACAGTAAATGACATCTGGCAGCTGTACAACACAATGCATGCACGTCACGTTTGCATGTTTGCATTCAACAGTCTGATGATTACATTGGTTATTAAAGTACAAGCATTTAACATTTGTAATGGCTTATCTGGCGCTTACATTAACCTGTGATCTTGAAATGTTAATCACTTAAATATGTTATCTAACCAATTGTATTTCATTACTCTCCACTATTATTATTATTTGGTGTTGCGATGTTTTCCGTCAGTGTGTTTCTATTAATTTAGTAAGAAATCCTCTAGCTATTAGAAGACGCGAAGGTGGAACAAAAGGAGAAAAAGAAAAAAAGAATTGGATACAGCAGTACTCAAACCTGCTGCTCATAGTTACGTAACTCAGAACGTACACCCCTACGACGAACGTTTGTAACAAATGACTTTGTATTTTTGTTACAATCGTCGGAAGGGTTTAGTTACCAATATATTACTAACTGACATTTAATTATAACGAATCCTACCAACAACGGCAGACAACGGATATGCCGCCGTGGTAACACAAGTTCCCGTATGATCACCGAAGTTAAGCGCAGTTGGGCTGGGTTAGCACTTGGATGGGTGACCACCCGGTCTGCCGAGCGCTGTTGGCAAGCGGGGTGCACTCAGCCATTGTGAGGCAGGCAAACTGAGGAGCTACTTGATTGAGAAGTAGCGGCTCCGGTCTCTGACATACGGCCGGGAGAGCGGTGTGCTGACCACATGCCCCTCCATATCCGCATCCAGTGACGGCTATGGTTTGAGGATGACACGGCGGCCGGTCCGCGTCTTTGGGCCTTCGTGGCCTGTTTGAGGAGTTCTACAAAGAACGACGCGCTTTACATGAATCTTCAATATGGCATTGTCTTACAACGGCGAGCTTTCATAATAAGTGAGTCACAACACGAAAATAAGTGAATGCGAAAATTATTTAACCACCAATACGACGTTTCTCCTAATTTTATTATAACAAGTTGTACCACTAACGAAGCGATTTAAAGGATCCTCCATGTGCTGGTGGTTAGAAACAGCCAAATTCGTAGTGCGTAAGCTACAGTATGAAGCCGACGACATATGGGCTTCAGCTCAAGACGACACATGCAGTATGGCGTCTCGCAAGTTCTGCTTGTGACGTTGAGAGCGTCCTTGTCCCCTAGTGATTCAACTGTTCGTGGCACTTCGCATAAGTATCCCAGAAGTATCGCAGAAGTTAATTTGCGTGAAATTACAATGAAATGAACACCCTTAGCGGCTTACAGGCGTTGACATATGTCAACGGGGACAGATGGAAATGTGTGCCCCGACCGGGACTCGAAGCCGGGATCTCCTGCTTACATGGCAGACGCTCTATCCATCTGAGCCACCGAGGGCACAGATGATAGCGCGACTGCAGGGATTTATCTCTACCACGCCTCCCGCGAAACCCACATTCTCAACGTATTGTGCGGCACTACATTCGTAGTGCCCCCGCCCATTATACTTATTACTCGCGGCGCGTTGCCGATTCCCGTAAGAGTTCGGGCACTGTTTGTGCATTCGCACAGAAGAAGAAGATGGTCAAGTGGCCGGCGTGTCTTAACTACACTCCTGGAAATTGAAATAAGAACACCGCGAATTCATTGTCCCAGGAAGGGGAAACTTTATCGACACATTCCTGGGGTCAGATACATCACATGATCACACTGACAGAACCACAGGCACATAGACACAGGCAACAGAGCATGCACAATGTCGGCACTAGTACAGTGTATATCCACCTTTCGCAGCAATGCAGGCTGCTATTCTCCCATGGAGACGATCGTAGAGATGCTGGATGTAGTCCTGTGGAACGGCTTGCCATGCCATTTCCACCTGGCGCCTCGGTTGGACCAGCGTTCGTGCTGGACGTGCAGACCGCGTGAGACGACGCTTCATCCAGTCCCAAACATGCTCAATGGGGGACAGATCCGGAGATCTTGCTGGCCAGGGTAGTTGACTTACACCTTCTAGAGCACGTTGGGTGGCACGGGATACATGTGGACGTGCATTGTCCTGTTGGAACAGCAAGTTCCCTTGCCGGTCTAGGAATGGTAGAACGATGGGTTCGATGACGGTTTGGATGTACCGTGCACTATTCAGTGTCCCCTCGACGATCACCAGTGGTGTACGGCCAGTGTAGGAGATCGCTCCCCACACCATGATGCCGGGTGTTGGCCCTGTGTGCCTCGGTCGTATGCAGTCCTGATTGTGGCGCTCACCTGCACGGCGCCAAACACGCATACGACCATCATTGGCACCAAGGCAGAAGCGACTCTCATCGCTGAAGACGACACGTCTCCATTCGTCCCTCCATTCACGCCTGTCGCGACACCACTGGAGGCGGGCTGCACGATGTTGGGGCGTGAGCGGAAGACGGCCTAACGGTGTGCGGGACCGTAGCCCAGCTTCATGGAGACGGTTGCGAATGGTCCTCGCCGATACCCCAGTAGCAACAGTGTCCCTAATTTGCTGGGAAGTGGCGGTGCGGTCCCCTACGGCACTGCGTAGGATCCTACGGTCTTGGCGTGCATCCGTGCGTCGCTGCGGTCCGGGCCCAGGTCGACGGGCACGTGCACCTTCCGCCGACCACTGGCGACAACATCGATGTACTGTGGAGACCTCACGCCCCACGTGTTGAGCAATTCGGCGGTACGTCCACCCGGCCTCCCGCATGCCCACTATACGCCCTCGCTCAAAGTGCGTCAACTCCACATACGGCTCACGTCCACGCTGTCGCGGCATGCTACCAGTGTTAAAGACTGCGATGGAGCTCCGTATGCCACGGCAAACTGGCTGACACTGACGGCGGCGGTGCACAAATGCTGCGCAGCTAGTGCCATTCGACGGCCAACACCGCGGTTCCTGGTGTGTCCGCTGTGCCGTGCGTGTGATCATTGCTTGTACAGCCCTCTCGCACTGTCCGGAGCAAGTATGGTGGGTCTGACACACCGGTGTCAATGTGTTCTTTTTTCCATTTCCAGGAGTGTATATATATACTAAGATGGTATCTGTTCTTTCGGACATGTCCGAAAGAACAGATACCATCTTAGTATATATTTTATTTTGCGGTTCACGCGAGGAATTGGCCTCTCTACACGAACAGCAGGGCCATCGAGATACATGGGCCGTGTGACAAACTTGTGACGTCACACAAGTAGGCTTATCCGCCACACTTATTTAATAGAAAAGGTAAATGTAAATGTCGTGTGACAAGGGCCTCCCGTCGGGTAGACCGTTCACCAGGTGCAAGTCGTTCGATCTGACGCCACTTCGGTGATTTGCGCGACGATAGGGATGAAATGACGATGGTTAGGACAACACAACACCCAGTTCCTGAGCGGAGAAAATCTCCGACCCAGCCGAGAATCGAACCCGGGCCCTTAGGACTGACATTCTGTTGCGCTGACCATTCAGCTACCGCGGGGGGGGGGGGGGGGAGGGAGCGTCATTGAAAAAAAAAAAGGTCTTAATTTTGTCTTGTGCTATCGAGAACTTTCGTGTATTTAAACACGCAGCCAAGAGTTACTAAACTGGTCTGAAATAGTTACTCGCTCTCCACGGCTGCTGTCACTCGTAAGACCTTCAGTGTCACGTACTGTGACATATGCGCCATTGCCTGTCTTTCTCGTGGGTATCGAATTACAGGAAATGACGTCACAAAACTTGGCCAGCTGCTCACGCGCGAACGCTCTCGCGTCCAGTGAGTGGGCGGTATACGAGCAGACGACGCGCCGAGGTCGCTCACCCCAGAGGCAGTCCCGCGGCAGATGGTGGAGACGGCGACAAGTGCCAATGCTCGGCGGCCTCCGCTGGTGACCGGGGATTCCCCGCGGCTGACGCGGCGGGCGTATAAGTGGCTTATAGGTGGCGCTGCGCTGGCCGGAGGTCGCGGCGGCCTCTTATTGGCGCGTTGCGTCCCATCCCCCCCCCCCCACCCCCCACCACCTACACGCCGCGCTCCGGCGTGCTGGAACGACGGCTCGCCTTGTTAAGCGACTCGCAGGGGCCCTCGGCCCGTCCCTCTAGCCGCCGATTCTATTAAGAAAAGCGCCTCATTAAGCCGCCGCAGACCGGCTATATCGGCGACTGCGACTTCGCCTCCGCTGCGGCGCTACCAGAAAATGAGCGGCGGATGCAGTGGAGCGCAGGCGCGCGGGCCGCTCTGCCCGCAGCCTGTTCGCATTACTAGCCTTTCCGGTCCCGGCCTTCCGTCTCTAATGGTGCGGACGTTGACGCTACATTGAACACGAAAACTTCCTCGGCCGCTCGGTCCATTGTGCGCTATTGCTCTTCCGCCGCGGTGAACCTTAGGTATGATAATCAACGGCAGCGGAAAAGTCTCCGCGTCCGCTGCGAATAATATTCTTTCGGCGCAGGAGAAGTAATGACTACGGTGCTCTCCTGGAAAGAAACTGCAGTCATCAGACTGTGAGGTCACGGCATAGAGGTAACGAACGGATGCACGGCGGAATTCGCCAAGGCGTGAACAAAGTGGCTATTCTGTCGTTTACTGAAGTTCTTTTGGAAAGATTTGCCTAGCATGGCGTAGTCAAAGAGATGTAAGTGCGATATCTCTACAGACACTAAGTTCTTTGGTAACTTTGCAGACAATTGATAGGCATTGTATTGTTTTTGAGCCGAGCGCATATGCGTTTTTATAGTGTGTGAAGTAGTTGGAGTCGATTAGACACAGTCATATTTCAATGTGCAGCACCTGTGGTCTAGGGGTAGCGTCTTTGATTCATAATCAAAACGTCTTCGGTCCCGGGTTCGATCCCCGCCACTGCTTAAATTTTGATAAATAATGAGCATTGGCGGCCGAGGACTTCCGGCATAAGAAATCAGCCTCATTCTGCCAATGGCCTTATCAAAGAGGGCGGAGGAGCGGATAGAGGTTCAGGGCACTCTCTTGTCCTAGGGGTGGGAAATTGCCCCTAAAGGCGGAAGAATCAGCCATGATCAACGACATGAGGATGCAGAAGGCAATGGAAACCACTGCATTAAAGACACGCAACGTGTATCCACAGGACATGTGGCCTGTAAATGAAGAAGTATCATGATGATCTCTCCATTGGACAAAGATTCCGGAATAGTTCCCCATTCGGATCTCCGGGAGGGGACTGCCAAGGGGGAGGTTACCATGAGAAAAAGATTGAATAATCTACGAAAGGATAACGTTCTACGAGTCGGGGCGTGGAATGTCAGAAGCTTGAACGTGGTAGGGAAACTAGAAAATCTGAAAAGGGGAATGCAAAGGCTCAATTTAGATATAGTAGGGGTCAGTGAAGAGAAGTGGAAGGAAGACAAGGATTTCTGGTCTGTTGAGTGGTACGTAAGTAAATAAATTAGTGAAATCAAAGTGAAGTAGAAATTATAATATAAATGAAAAACTTGGTTTAGTTTAGAGAGTTACATACTGGCACACAGCGGGCCGAACAGCAGAACAGAAGAGACAATGACCGTGAAGTCAGCAAGTTCCACATAAGCGGGCGCTGTCGATTCAGCCGTCAGGGCATCGCCCGACCGGCTCACGTGTTTCTCAGTTGTCGTATGTGAGCAAAGGCCCTCGCCTACATCCCAAGAGCCAATGACCGACGTAAAGAAGATTCTTCGAGAAGCTATTCAACGTGACAGAAGAGGCAATACCCGGCTCACGTGTTTCTCAGTCATCACATGGGATCAAAAGCCCTCGCCTACATCCCAAGAGCCAATGACCGACGTTAAGAAGATTCTTCGAGAAGCTTTTCAACGTGACAGAAGATGCAATGGCCGTGAAGTTGTTCACCTCCAGTGAACTGAAGTGAATAAATACGCGAGATGCGGTGGGCCCGACGGATGAAGACAGACGAAGGAGGCGGAGACGGAGGCGGAGACAGAGACGAGAGACGAAGAAGATGAAGAAGTGAAGAAGCGTAGCAGTAGTTTTCAGTCAGTTTCGGTGCTGAAGACCGTCATGTAAGAAGAGTCTGCATCATGCACAGACGAACCAAGTCCGCCGCTGTAATGGAATAGCAAGCAGCAGCCGCGGCACCAGAAGACAGAAGTTAAAAGGTATTTCAAGTCTGATTTTTACGTACCCGGGTGACTCGTGAGGACGGGAAGGAGACGGCCTCACCTCAGCAGTCACCTGTGAGCTGGGATGAAGACGTGACAGCCGAAGACTGGCAAGCGGGAGTCCGTGGTTCGAGTCCGGGACACTGGCCTTGCCCCGCCGCGCCGCTCCGCTGGTCGACGCACAACACACGCGGCCGTTTAGAGAAGAGAAACACTGGGACGCGACACCCAAGGTATCATCCGATGCACGATTTCGCTCGCAATAATTAAACGGGCCACCTCGCGCTGCGCGTCTCCAGTCAGCTGGGCGAGACGGCGACACGAGATACACACCGCTACGCGTAATCAGACGCCGCCGTCGCCGCCGCCGCCGCCGCCGCCGCTGCCGCAGCAGAAGACTTCACAAACGACACAGCTGCCGCTCTCCGAACCAGAACATCCCGTAAGATACAGTTGTACAAATCTTCAATAAAAGTTATCTTATGTAAAAATGATGTTTCATTCGACCTCATACCCGAGCCAAGGAAGAACCCACCCTGCCCACATGTTGTTAAGAGAGAAAAATTAATTTATTTAATATTTTCACCCTGACAGAATGCTTTAGAATGCTCATCCTGACAATTGACTTGCATCAAAAGAGAAAACCCAGTTACATTTAGTGACAGAAGTGTCACATTTAGTAACACAATTGTTACAGGTCAGATGAGTATCGGGTAATATCAACAGCAGCAGAAAATAGTATAACAGGTGATGGATTAGTTATGAATAGGAAGGTAGGGCAGAGGGTGTGTTACTGTGAACAGTTCAGTGACCGGGTTGTTCTAATCAGAATCGGCAGCAGACCAACACCGACAACGATAGTTCAGGTATACATGCCGACGTTGCAAGCTGAAGATGAACAGATGGAGAAAGTGTATGAGGATACTGAAAGGGTAATGCAGTATATAAAGGGGGACGAAAATCTAATAGTCATGGGCGACTGGAATGCAGTTGTAGGGGAAGCAGTAGAAGAAAAGGTTACAGGAGAATATGGGCTTGGGACAAGGAATGAAAGAGGAGAAAGACTAATTGAGTTCTGTAACAAGTTTCAGCTAGTAATAGCGAATACCCTGTTCAAGAATCACAAGAGGTATACTTGGAAAAGGCCGGGAGATACGGGAAGATTTCAATCAGATTACATCATAGTCAGACAGAGATTCCGAAATCAGATACTAGATTGTAAGGCGTACCCAGGAGCAGATATAGATTCAGATCACAATATAGTAGTGATGAAGAGTAGGCTGAAGTTCAAGACATTATTCAGGAAGAATCAATACGCAAAGAAGTGGGATACAGAAGTACTAAGGAATGACGAGATACGTCTGAAATTCTCTAACGCTATTGATACAGCAATAAGGAATAGCGCAGTAGGCAGTACAGTTGAAGAGGAATGGACATCTCTAAAAAGGGCCATCACAGAAGTTGGGAAGGAAAACATAGGTACAAAGAAGGTAGCAGCGAAGAAACCATGGGTAACAGAAGAAATACTTCAGTTGATTGATGAAAAGATGAAGTACAAACATGTTCCGGGAAAATCAGGAATACAGAAATACAAGTCACTGAGGAATGAAATAAATAGGAAGTGCAGGGAAGCTAAGACGAAATGACTGCAGGAAAAATGTGAAGACATCGAAAAAGATATGATTATCGGAAGGACAGAATCAGCATACAGGAAAGTCAAAACAACCTTTGGTGACATTAAAAGCAACGGTGGTAACATTAAGAGTGCAACGGGAATTCCACTGTTAAATGCAGAGGACAGAGCAGATAGGTGGAAAGAATACATTGAAAGCCTCTATGAGGGTGAAGATTTGTCTGATGTGATAGAAGAAGAAACAGGAGTCGATTTAGAAGAGATAGGGGATCCAGTATTAGAATCGTAATTTAAAAGAGCTTTGGAGGACTTACGGTCAAATAAGGCAGAAGGGATAGATAACATTCCATCAGAATTTCTAAAATCATTGGGGGAAGTGGCAACAAAACGTCTATTCACGTTAATGTGTAGAATATATGAGTCTGGCGACATACCATCTGACTTTCGGAAAAGCATCATCCACACAATTCCGAACACGGCAAGAGGTGACAAGTGCGAGAATTATCGCACAATCAGCTTAACAGCTCATGCATCGAAGCTGCTTACAAGAATAATATACAGAAGAATGGAAAAGAAAATTGAGAATGCGCTAGGTGACGATCAGTTTGGCTTTAGGAAAAGTAAAGGGACGAGAGAGGCAATTCTGACGTTACGGCTAATAATGGAAGCAAGGCTAAAGAAAAAGCAAGACACTTTCATAGGATTTGTCGAACTAGAAAAAGCGTTCGACAAGATAAAATGGTGCAAGCTGTTCGAGATTGTGAAAAAAGTAGGGGTAAGCTATAGGGAGAGACGGGTCATATACAATATGTGCAACAACCAAGAGGGAATAATAAGAGTGGACGATCAAGAACGAAGTGCTCGTATTAAGAAGGGTGTAAGACAAGGCTGTAGCCTTTCGCCCCTACTCTTCAATCTGTACATCGAGGAAGCAATGATGGAAATAAAAGAAAGGTTCAGGAGTGGAATTAAAATACAAGGTGAAAGGATATCAATGATACGATTCGCTGATGACATTGCTATCCTGAGTGAAAGTGAAGAAGAATTAAATGATCTGCTGAACGGAATGAACAGTCTAATGAGTACACATTATGGTTTGAGAGTAAATCGGAGAAAGACGAAGGTAATGAGAAGTAGTAGAAATGAGAACAGCGAGAAACTTAACATCAGGATTGATGGTCACGAAGTCAATGAAGTTAAGGAATTCTGCTACCTAGGCAGTAAAATAACCAATGACGGACGGAGCACGGAGGACATCAAAAGCAGACTCGCTATGGCAAAAAAGGCATTTCTGGCCAAGAGAAGTCTACTAATATCAAATACCGGCCTTAATTTGAGGAAGAAATTTCTGAGGATGTACGTCTGGAGTACAGCATTGTATGGTAGTGAAACATGGACTGTGGGAAAACCGGAACAGAAGAGAATCGAAGCATTTGAGATGTGGTGCTATAGACGAATGTTGAAAATTAGGTGGACTGATAAGGTAAGGAATGAGGAGGTTCTATGCAGAATCGGAGAGGAAAGGAATATGTGGAAAACACTGATAAGGAGAAGGGACAGGATGATAGGACATCTGCTAAGACATGAGGGAATGACTTCCATGGTACTAGAGGGAGCTGTATAGGGCAAAAACTGTAGAGGAAGACAGCGATTGGAATACATCAAGCAAATAATTGAGGACGTAGGCTGCAAGTGCTACTCTGCGATGAAGAGGTTAGCACAGGAAAGGAATTCGTGGCGGGCCGCATAAATCCAGTCAGTAGACTGATGACCAAAAAAAAATGTGCAGCACAAATTAAATAAGAGAAATCAGAGCTCGAACAGAAAGATTTGTTTGTTCCTTTTTCCCACGCGCTATTCGAGAGTGGAATGGTAGAGCAGTAGTATGAAAATGGTTCGATGAACCGTCTGCCAGGCACTTCAGTGTGAATTGCAGATTAACCATGTAGATGTAGATGTAGAAATTAAGCCGGCCGGGGTGGCCGAGCGGTTTTAGGCGCTTCAATCTGGAACCGCGAGACCACTACGGTCGCAGGTTCGAATCCTGCCTCGGGTATGGCTGTGTGTCCTTAGGTTAGTTAGGTTTAAGTAGTTCTAAGTTCTAGGGGACTGATGACATGTCAAGTCCCATAGTGCTCAGAGCCATTTGAACCATTTTTTTATATCTTTGGGCCGACACTAGCTACGACAGTGCAATAACTAAAGTAGAAATATCTCCTGAAACACCGGGAGAAATTTCAACTGACGGCTCTTAGGTGAGACGCCTATACACAGTGGTCCATTGATCGTGACCGGTCCAAATATCTCACGAAATAAGCGTCAAACGAAAGAACTACAAAGAACGAAACTTGTCTAGCTTGAAGGGGGAAACCAGATGGCGCTATGGTTGGCCCGCTAGATGGCGCTGCCGTACGTCAAACGGATATCAACTCCGGTTCTTTTTAATAGGAACCCCCATTTTTTATTACATATTATCAATAGGTAAAGAAATACGAATGTTTTAGTTGGACCACTTTTTTCGCTTTGTCATAGATGGCGTTGTAGTAGTCACAAACATATGGCTCACAATTTTAGACGAACAGTTGGTAACAGGTCGGTTTTTTAATTTAAAGTACAGGACGTAGGTACGTTTGAACGTTTTATTTCGGTTGTTCAAATCTGATACATGTACCTTTGTGAACTTATCATTTCTGAGAACGCATGCTGTTACAGCGTGATTACCTGTAAATACCACATTAATGCAATAAATGCTCAAAATGATTGTCCGTCAACCTCAATGCATTTGGCAATACCTGTAACCACATTCCTCTCAACAGCGAGTAGTTCGCCTTCCGTAATGTTCGAACATGCATTAACAATGCGCTGACGCATGTTGTCAGGCGTTGTCGGTGGATCACTGTAGCAAATATCCTTCAACTTTTCCCACAGAAAGAAATCCCGGGACGTCAGATCCGGTGAACGTGCGGGCCATGGTATGATGCTTGGACGACCAATCCACCTGTAATGAAATATGCTATTCAATACCGCTTCAACCGCACGCGAGCTATGTGCCGAACATCCATCTTGTTGGAAGTACATCGCCATTCTCTCATGCAGTGAAACGTCTTGTAGTAACATCGGTAGAACATTACGTAGGAAATCAGCATACACTGCACCATGTAGATTGCCATCGACAAAATGGGGGCCAATTATCCTTCCTCCAATAATGCCGCACCATACATTAACCCGCCAAGGTCGCTGATGTTCCACTTGTCGCAGCCATCGTGGATTTTCCGTTGCCCAATAGTGCATATTATGCCGGTTTATGTTACCGCTGTTGGTGAATGACGCTGCGTCGCTAAATAGAACGCGTGCAAAAAATCGGTCATCGTCCCGTAATTTCTCATGTGCCCAGTAGCAGAACTGTACATTGAAAATCGTCGCCATGCAATTCCTGGTGCATAGAAATATGGTACGGGTGGAATCGATGTTGACGTTTTTGAGATTCCCGATTCTCGCGCAATTTGTCTGCTACTGATGTGCTGATTAGCCGCGGCAGCAGCTAAAACACCTACTTGGGCATCATCATTTGTTGCAGGTCGTGGTTGACGTTTCATATGTGGCTGAACACTTCCTGTTTCCTTAAATAAAGTAACTATCCGGCGAACGGTCCGGAAACTTGGATGATGTCATCCAGGATACCAAGCAGCATACATATCATACGCCCGTTGGGCATTTTGATCACAATAGCCATACATCAACACGATATCGACCTTTTCCGCAATTGGTAAACGGTCCATTTTAACACGGGTAATGTATCACGAAGCAAATAACGTCCGCACTGGCGGAATGTTACGTGATACCACGTACTTATACGTTTGTGACTATTACAGTGCCATCTATCGCAAAGCGAAAAAAAGTGGTCCAACTTAAACATTCATATTTCTTTACGTACTACAAGAATAGGTAATAAAACATGGGGGTTCCTATATATATAAAGAAAACGCAGTTGATATCCGTTTGACCTATTGCAGCGTTATCTAGCGGGCCAACCATGGCACCATCTGGTTTCCCCATTCAAGCTAGACGAGTTTCTTTCTTTGTAGTGTTTTCGTTTGACACTTATTTCGTGAGATATTTGTCCCTGTCACGATCAATGGACCACCCTGTATATAGAGCAAGTGCCAAACACATGCAACCAGTACAATAAAGAAAATAAATGAAAAGAAGAGGCAAACTGAACTACAGTGAAGTTTTATGAGAAATTCAGAATTGACGGAACGCTAAAGAAACTGGGAAACGTGGAAGAAAGAAACGTTGGTTTGCTGCTAAGGTCCCGCCGTCTGCACAGAAGGTCGGTGCGAAGTACGCCCACTGGCGGCTGTCCGGAGAAAGAATACTGCAATACAGTTATTTAGCGGGCTTTATTTTAAATTCAAATGAAGCCCGGAGATGCAGGCGGCGCGCGGAGTTGAGTTCGGGGCGCCAGTCGCTAATTTGAATATGAAGCGCAAGGTGTTAATCCAGCAAGCCGACAAAAGCAAAGCAGCCGAGTTCCGCTTCTCAGGGAGCGCTGCATCCGTCTCCTAGGTCAGAGATTTCGATAAAACAATATTCTCTCTATTATTTCTGGCCTGCTTAATTTATTCCGCTGATGATTTGCTCTGACACTCGATTCTCTGCGTCGAGGGAACACCCACAACCCGGAGAGTAACAGAAGAGGATTCTGTGTGTGGACTTCACTGTTACGCCGTATTTTCTAGAAGACCAAGAGTGATTTTGGATTTGGACCTCTCAACAGCAGGGTTATTAGCGCTCTTACTACGAAGGAAGGAAGGAACTTTAATAATAACAACTACACACATCAAAAAAAAGATTTGCAGCACCTCGGTTCCGAGAGTTCCGGAACCTGCACAGAAAATTCGAATAGAGATCAACATAAACATCATTTCCGCCCTTTTTATTGCTCATGAAAACAACACATTGCATGTTGTACCACCATAGAGCAAGACATTCAGAGCTGGTGGTCCAGATTGCTGTACACACCGGTATCTCTAATACCCAGTAGCAAGTCCTCTTGCTTTGATGCATGCCAGTATTCGTCATGGCATACTTTCCACAAGTTCATCAAGGCACTGTTGGTCCAGATTGTCCCACTCCTCAGGGGGATTCGGCGTAGATCCCTCAGAGTGGTTGGTGTGTCCCGTCGTCCATAAAGAGCCCTTTTCAATTATCCCAGGTATGTTCGATAGGGTCCATGTCTGGAGAACATGCTGGCCACTCTAGTCGAGCGATGTCGTTATCCTGAAGGAAGTCATGCACCAGATGTGCACGATAAGGGCTGAATTGTCGTCCATGAAGACGAATGCCTCAACAATATGCTGACGATGTGGTTGCACTATCGTTCGGAGTATGGCATTCAAATATAGTGTGGTGTCACTGCCAGACACCACACTTGCTAGGTGGTAGCTTAAAATCGGCCGCGGTCCATTAGTACATGTCGGACCCGCGTGTCGCCACTGTGTGATCGCAGACCGAGCGCCACCACACGGCAGGTCTCGAGAGACGTACGAGAACTCGCCCCAGTTGTACGACGACGTTGCTAGCGACTATACTGACGAAGCCTTCAGCTAAGTTAATGGCTACGTCTTAGCAAGGCGCCAATTGTCACAGTGCATGTATCTTACGAGTCTCATTTGTATAGTCAAGAGAGATGAATCACAAGGATTGATTAAAAGTTAAGTATATTCCAAAGCTACGTATTTTCTTTATAGCAGTCATAACGTATCCTGTTCCAGACTTGACGCCAGTCGGCGTGTGTGTACGCGTGCCTTTCGGCTTCCTTCTCAGTGTGGCGTAGCGAGCTTGTTACGCCACAACATATAGTACAGCCGTTACGGCGTCTTCCATGAAGTCCAGTGGCGTACGTCGGCCTCACTTAATGCCAGCCCAAAACAGCAGGGAACCTCCACCTTGCTGCACTCGCTGGACAGTGTGTCTAAGGCGTTCAGCCTTACCAGGTTGACTCCAAACACGTCTCCGACGATTATCTGGTTGAAGGCATATTCGACACTCATCGGTGAAGTGAACGTGATGCCAATTCTGAGCGGTCCATCGGAATGTTGTTGGGCGCATCTGTACCGCTCTGGTGTCGTGGTTGCAAAGATGGACCTCGCTATGGACTTCGGGAGTGAAGTTGCGCATCATGCAGCCTATTGCGCACAGTTTGAGTGTAACACGACGTCCTGTGGCTGCACGAAAAGCATTATTCCACATGGTGGCGTTGCTCTAAGGGTTCCTCCGAGCCGTAATCCACTGTAGCTGTAGCCCTTGGGCGGCCTCAGCGAGAGCCCTTCGTGGCACAAAGTAACAATGCGGACGCGATTGAACCGCGGTATTGACACTCTAGGCATGGTTGAACTACAGACAACAAGAGCCGGTACCTCGATCCTGGTGGAATGACTGTAACTGATCGGCTGTCGGCCCCCCTCCGTCTAATAGGCGCTGCTCATGCATGGTTGTTTACAGCTTTGGGCAGGTTGAGTGACATCTCTGAACAGTCAAAGGGACTGTGTCTGTGGTACAATATCCTCAGTCAACGTCTATCTTCAGGAGTTCTGGGAACGAGGGTGAGCCTGCCGCTGTGGCCGAGCGGTTCTAGGCGCTTCAGTCAGGAACCGCGCTGCTGCTACGGTCGCAGGTCCGAATTCTGCCTCGGGCATGGATGTTTTTGATGTCCTTAGGTTAGTTAGGATTAAGTAGTTCGAAGTTCTAGGGGACTGATGATCTCCAATGTTAAGTTCCATAATGCTTAGTGCCATTTGAACCGTTTGAATCAGGGCGATGCAAAACGTTTTCTGAAGTGTGTATTTATTTACAACTTATACAAAACAGATACATGTTTTAAAGTTTCACTGTCCTTCAAAGCAATCCACATCAGTATTGTGCATAACCAGTTTCCGGCGACGTGGAACTCGTAGGATACCCATAGCAGCACCAGTCGTGTTGCTAGTTCGAGTGGAGCGGTCTATTGCCCGAAGAATCTCTGTAACTGTTCTGAAGAGAATGCTATGGAGTGCTTCCTTCAGTTTAGGAACCGAGTTGATGTCAGAAAGTCTTATGCCCAGGGAGTGTGGTGGTTAGTAGAGCACTTCCCAGCCCCATTGCTCGAACAAATCAGACACAACGTGCGAGATCTACCACCGAGCATTGTCTTGCAGAATGATTGGTAGCTCCTGCAGGAATCTTCGCCATTTCTTTCTGTAAGCTGTTCATTTTTGGAACAGCGCTTGCGGTAGGTGAAAAGAAAGGCCAGAGCTCAGAAGTTCATGTGACGTGTGAGATGGGTTAATGAAGTCACATCGACACCAAATTTCACCACAACTCTGCCTAGCGCCACCGTGGACGTGCGACACAATTTTAAGATCGTCACACGTCCTCTTAAACACATTCGTTCCGTTCATTTGACGTCTCTGCAATGGACGCCAGAACCACTAGGTTCAGTGTAGAAATCACGCATTTTATGATGGGTGGCCGAGGAAAATACTGCAGACACACCGCCTCTCAGAATCAACGCGAGAAGGCTTCAGGAGGCCCAATAATCGCGACAGTTAAACCACACCTGACCTTTCCGTCATTGATTCCCAGTTCCGCGGTCGAAAGCGAAAGTACACAGTGTGACGAGCAAGAGGACGACGTTCTACAAAATGTCCGACGTTGCTAACAACTCTGGACGTTTCAACCCTTGTCTAAGAACAGCATAGGTTCACAACACCATTGAACATGTTGTGGCCCCTTTGGAGTGTTGCCCGATCGCAATTTTTTATCCAGGTATACAGTAACCACTAGGGACATTTCCAAGCCATTCGGCGAAACTTGAATGTGATCCGAAGCACCAAAGTGTGCTTATATCTTTTCAGCGGCGGTTTTTGAGCCCTCCTGTGATATGATCACGGGGGATGCAACGTTGATACATGTGTGAATAAAAAGAAAAAACGTTGCTGTAAGACCCCGCCCCCCCCTCCCATGCCCCCCACCCCCACCCCGCCACACCGATTAGGTTGCGTGCCATAAGGCACACAGAGGTGCAATGGAGCGCTGCTCATCTGAATGGGTGTCGAAGTCTCCGTACAGGTACATTTTTAAAGTGCTGAATGTGCACGAGTAGCATCGAGGATGTTGCCGAACTGACGTGTTTTCATGGGAATCCTTCCAGTTTTATAAAGGCAGACGTTAATGTGCCCCCTCCCCTCCCCACCCTCCCCCCCCCCCCCCCGGTGCCCTCACCGTTAGCAGCTCACAGGAGGGCGCGAAACGCGTAAACACCCTATGCGGCCTCGGAATACGTTCAGGTATAGTCCAATGGTTTTCAAAAATTTCGTAGAATAGTTTTAAGTGGCCCCTGTATAACAGAGCACAGACTGCGGTCGCACTACACTCCAAATGCGTCACACCACGTTCAATGGGATTGTAGTTCCAAGGTGTTACCAGAGAATAGCTGAATCTGCGGAGGACTAATAAAGTAATCAGAAGATCAAAACAAAATGCAAAACGATTTAGAAAAGATATCTGAATGGTTCGAAAAGTGGCAGTTCACCCTAAATAACGAAAAGTGTGAGGTCATCCACAAGAGTGCTAAAAGGAACTCGTTAAACTTCGGTTACACGATAAATCAGTCTAATCTAAAAGCCGTAAATTCAACTAAATTCCTAGGTATTACAATTACGACCAACTTAAATTGTAAGGAACACATAGAAAAGGTTGTGGGGAATGCTAAACAAAGACTGAGTTTTATTGGCAGAACACTTAGAAAATGTAACAGACCTACTAAGGAGACTGCCTACACCACCCTTGTCCGTCCTCTTTTAGAATACTGCAGCGCGTTGTGGGATCCTTACCAGATAGGACTGACGGAGTACATTGGAAAAGTTCAAAGAAAGGCAGCACGTTTTGTATTATTACGAAATATGGGAGAGAGTGTCACAGAAATGATACAGGATTTGAGCTGGAAATAATTGAAAAACGTCGTCTTTCGTTGCGACGGAATCTGCTCACGAAATTCCAATCACCAACTTTCTCCTCCGAATGCGAAAATATTTTGTTGACACCGACCTACATAGGAAGGAACGATCACCACGATAAAATAAGGGATATCAGAGCTCTTTCGGAAAGATGTAGGTGCTCGCTCTTTCCGCGCGCTTTACGAGACTGGAACCTCTGCCAGGCACTTAAATGTGATTTGCAGAGTATCCATGAACATGTAGATGTAGGATGTCAGCAGTGTCAAAGGTGGCCAAGAACGTCGTTCTGTTGCCCGTCACACTGCGAACTGTCGTTTTCTATCGCGGAATGTGGGAAACAGCGGCGCAAAGGGACGGGGTGGTTTACATAAGCGCCATTTATACCACATCCTGAGGCCGATACTGAGCTGAAGTGTGTCTGAAATGCTTACCTCGGCCACTCACAAGAAAAACGAGTGATTTCAGAGCTGGGCGTTGCCGTTCCGACCTCCATCGCAGCAACGTCAAATGGATCAAATGGCTCTAAGCACTATGGGACTGAATATCTGAGGTCATCAGTCCCCTAGGCTTAGAACTACTTCAACCTAACTAGCCCAAGGACATCACACACATCATTGCCCGAGGCAGGATTCCAACCTGCGACCGCAGCAGCAGCGCGGTTTCAGAATGAAGCGCCTAGAACTCCTCGGCCACAACGGCCAGCGCAGGGGTGACGAAAGTTGCGTTGAAATGTGGGTAAGAGGGGTGCGACGGCCTTGCGATCGTCTGACGCGTACACGGCTGCATTATTGAGGTGAAATGTGGTGCAAATGTGACATCATTAACCCTCATTACACCTGGCACTATCTTCTGATCTCTGGCCTTTCATCTGTAGATGTCGACAACTTGCTGTTTCAAGCGTCGTCTAGCCCGGGAGTGACGTCGCAGGCCATCACTGTCTTGCACCATTACAGAGAATGGTTGACCGAGCGAGGTGGCGCAGTGGTAACACACTGGACTCGCATTCGGGAGGACGACGGTTCAATCCCGTCTCCAGCCATCCTGATTTAGGTTTTTCGTGATTTCCCTAAATCGTTTCAGGCAAATGCCGGGATGGTTCCTTTGACAGGGCACGGCCGATTTCCTTCCCCATCCTTCCCTAACCCGAGCTTTGCGCTCCGTCTCTAATGACCTCGTTGTCGACGGGACGTTAAAAAAAAACACTAACACAGAGAATGGTTGTAGCGACATTTGACACAAATTTCAGGCTTACACTACGCAATGGGAGACAACAACTGAATTTGAATAAAGTGATCCTTTAACTGTGTTGCGCCGCGTATGTAGAATCTCACAGGTGTCTCATCATGACCAGACTTCCGGGAAGGGGTCCCCAGTTCGGGCGACGGCCACTGTGTGTCGCCGAGGACGACCTGCCGGCGTCGAGCACCCAGGAGTCGTGCTCGCCGCACCGCCCACAGGATTACGGTTAATTACGGCATAACTCATCGACGCAAATGAGCCGTGGCGACTCTGTAATTAGAGTCGGCGTGTGGGACCGGCCTGCAAACCGCTCCGCGCGCGCGCGCTCTCCCGGTCCTCTTTCCCCCAAAGCGCGGCGATCGCTCGCAATAATCCGCAGCGCGATTGTTTTTGCAGTATAAACTGCCACATTACCGCTGGTAATACCCAAATATTTGATCGCAGCTAATTAGGAGCGCTTTGCGCGAACGGGGGCTGTGGGGAACGCTGCGATACACGCAGCAGAACGCAAAGCGGTCAGGTCGGCGTTTTTTTCCGCCAATATTGGTCAGCGGCTGCTCTCGGAATGCGCCACTGGCCGACACCTGTTTGTGCCCCTCGTTCAGAGTGCGGGTTTGCCCGGCAGTGGCTGATGGTCATAGACAAAGGCGTGTTAATTGCCCGTCGGCGCTGTACGTGACAACCGGTGTCCGCGTCCTCGATAAACACGTGTTGCGGAATGGAGTATTTCGCACTGCGGGAGGCAAGCGTTGTGGAAAAAATAAACACAAAATGTATTCAGTGGGAAGTAGTTGACGGTACGCGTTTTCACTGTGGAAGCCAGCAGAGATAAAATAAAGGGAGCGAAGGACTCCAGTCATAAGAGTTTACGGACAGGAAAGGGAGGCATGGGTTGTCAAGGGTGGGGGTAAAGACTGTAGCCCATCTCCGATGTTGTCTACATCTACGTGGATACTCTGCAAAACCAGAGGGTTCATCGAACTACCTAACAATGCTCGCCGGCCGGAGTGGCCGAGCGGTTCTAGGAGCTACAGTCTGAAACCGCGCGACCGCTACGGTCGCAGGTTCGAATCCTGCCTCGGGCATGGACGTGTGTGATGTCCTTAGGTTAGTTAGGTTTAAGTAGTTCTAAGTTCTAGGGGACTGATGGCCTCAGAAGTTAAGTCCCATAGTGCTCAGAGCCACAATGCTCTATTATTTCAGTTTCGCACACCGCACGGAAAAAACGAACACCTATATCTTTCCATACGACCTCTGATTTATTTTATTATGGTGATCGTTTCTCCCTGTGTAGGTCGGCGCCAAAAAAATATTTTTACATTCGGAGGAGAAAGTTAGTGATTGAAATTTCGTGAGAACATTCCGCCGCAACGAAAAACGCCTGTGTTTTAGTGAAGTCCCCCAAATCCTGTATCATATCAGTGACACTCTCTCCCATATTTCGCGATAGACAAAACTTGCTGCCCCTCTTTAAACTTTTTCGATGTACTCCGTCAATCCTATCTGGTAACGATCCCACATCACGCAGCAGTATTCTAAAATAGAACGGATAATCATAGTGTAGGCAGTTTCCGTAGTAGATCTGTTACACTTTCTAAGTTTCCTGCCAATAAAACGCATTCTTTGATTACCCTTCCCCACAACATTTTCTTTGTGTTCCTTCCGATTTAAGTTGTTCGTAATAGTAATTCGTAGGTATTTAGTTGAATTTATGGCCTTTACGTTTGACGGGTTTATCGAGTAACCGAAGTTTAACGGATTCCTTTTAGCACTCATGTGATTTGTTTTGATCTTCTGATGATTTTAAAATCGATTATATAGATAAGGAACAGCAAAGGGCCTATAACACTACCTTGCGGAATGCCAGAAATCACTTCTGCTTTACTCGATGACTTTCCATCAGTTACTACGAACTGTGACCTCTCTGACAGGAAATCACGAATCCTGTCACATAACTGAGACGATATTCCATAAGCAAGCAATTTCACTACAAGTCGTTTGTGTGGTACAGTGTGGAGAGCCTTCCGGAAATCCAGAAATATGGGATCAGTTTGAAATCCCTTGACAATAGCACTCAACACTTTGTGCGGGTAAAGAGCTAGTTGTGTTTCACAATAACGATGTTTTCTAAATCCGTGTGTCAATAGACAGTTTTTTTGAGGTAATTCATAATGTTCGATCACAATATATGTTCCATACCGGCTGCATATTGACGTTGATGATACGGGCCTGTAATTTTGTGGATTACTGCTGCTACCTTTCTTGAATATTGGTGTGACCTGTGCAACTTTTCAATCTTTGCGTATTGATCTTTTGTCGAGCGAACGGTTGTACATGTTGTTAAGTATGGAGCTATTGTGTCAGCATACTCGGAAAGGAAGCTAACTGGTGTACAATCTGGACAGGACAGTCTAGACAGTACACTGAGAAACTGTGAAGAAAATCATATAGAAACTTTGAAAAAGAATTAAAGTTCAGGTAGACGAAACTAAAACTTTAAGGTTTGCCAATAACATCATAGCCCCCACAGACTTGGAAGTGTAGTTCAACGTAACGGATGACGTCATGAACAGAATGCATAATCTGAATATCAACATGAGTAAAACAGAGGTAAAGAAAAGTAGTTGAATTAAGTCATGCGATTCTGAGGGAACTGTATTGCGCAATGAAGCGCTAAAACTAGTAAAAATTTTGCTCTCTGGCAGCAAAGTAACTGACGATAGCTGAAGTGTAGACGGCATACGACGAGCGTTCAATAAGTAATGCAACACGTTTTTTTTATGAAAGCATGTTAGTTTTATTCAGGATTCCAATACACCATATTATTTTCCACTCTTTTGGCCATAAAAACCTATGGTTCAACATAATCTCCGTCCAATGCGACGGCCTTACGCCGCCTTACTGAGAAGGGGTGTGTGCCCACATGGCACCACTCTGCTGGTCGGCGACGGAGCCAACGTCTTGCTTCATCCATAACCTCCCTATCATCCACGTACAGCGTTCATTGCACCATACACATGGGAATTGGAAGGTGCGAGATCCGGGCTGTAGGGTGGCTGAGGAAGAACAGTCCGATGAACGTTTGTGAGCTCATCTCGGGTGTGCAGAATTTTGGGAGGCCTTGCGTTGTCAGGGTGGAGGAGACGTTCGTTTGCTTTTGTGTGGTGACTAACACGCTGAAGTCGTTTCTTAAGTTCCTGCGGGTAACATGACACACTTCAGAGTTGGTCGTTGCACCATGTGGGAGGACATAAAACACAACAATCCCTTCAAAGTCTCAGAAGACTGCGCACCATGACTTTAGCGGCTGAGGGTGCGCCTTTGAACCTTATCTTTGGAGGAGAGTTGGTGTGGCGCCACTCCTTCGATTGCAATTTTGTTCCCCTCCGAAGTGATTAACGCATGTTACATCGAGTGTGACGATTTTCGACTGAAAATTGTCACAAACCGCCCTGCAATGCGCAAGCAGTTCCGCACAGGTGGTCCTTTGTTGCTCTTTATAATCGTCTGTTAGGCTGTGAGGAAACCAGCGGGCACACACAGTTAAGTACCTCAATTGGTTGATGGGTTTGTCAGCACTAACAACACAGACATCCAGTTGGGCAACGACGAGTTTGATTGTGATCCGTAGGTCACCACGAATGAGTGTGTCTGCAGGAATCACAGTTGTGTGTGGCCACCCGGCACGTGGAAGATCGGACGCCGTGACAGATGCCTCACTCAATGGCTCACCGTGCTTTTGTTCACCGCCAGTTTCCGTAGACATTTTGCAAGCGCCTGCGAATATCTGCGACGCTCCGGTTTTCCGCCAAAATAGACTCAACGACAGCTCTCAACTTGGCGCACACCTCCTTTATAGGAACCATTTTCAAGGCAACATATAGCGCCGCTACCTATCGGAATTTCTTGAAGCTATAGGGGCCGAAACGGGAATATTCAGCATTATCGCACAACAAATTCCGCGTTTTTTCAAAAAAAGGTTCAAATGGCTCTGAGCACCATGGGAATTAACATCTGAGGTCATTAGTCCCCTAGACTTAGAACTACTTGACTTTAACTAACCTAAGGACATAACACACATCCATGCTCGAGGCAGGATTCGAACCTGCGACCGTAGCAGCAGCGCGGTTCCGGACTGAAGCGCCTAGAACCGCTCGGCAACAAAGGCCGGCCCGCGTTTTTTACCAATCGAATTTATCGAGGGTAAAACGTGTTGCATTACTTATTTAACGATCCTCATCAATTGCAGATTGGCAACGCAAGGAAAAAAATTGTGATAAAGGTAAATTTCTTAATACCTAATCTAAACTTAGCTGTCTTATATGAGGAATTTGTATGGAATGGAGCCTTTTGTGACAGTGAATCGTGGGCGACGAATGGTATAGCAAAGAAGAAAGTAGAGCGTTTTCATATGCGGCGCTAATAAGAATGCTGAAGATCATTTGGGGCCGGCCGCGGTGGTCTAGCGGTTCTAGTCGCTCAGTCCGGAACCGCGCGGCTGCTACGGTTGCAGGTTCGAATCCTGCCTCGGGCATGGATGTGTGTGATGTCCTTAGGTTAGTTAGGTTTAAGTAGTTCTAAGTTCTAGGGGACTGATGACCACAGATGTTTAGTCCCATAGTTCTCAGAGCCATTTGAACCATTTGATCATTTGGGTCGATAGAATAACTAATGAAATGGTACTGGCTCCGGCTCTGAGCACTATGCGACTTAACTTTTGAGGTTATCAGTCGCCTAGAACTTAGAACTACTTAAACCTAACTAACCTAAGGACATCACACACATCCATGCCCGAGGCAGGATTCGAACCTGCGACCGTAGCGGTCGCTCGGCTCCAGACTGTAGCGCCTAGAACCACACGGCCACTCCGGCCGGCGAAATGGTACTGAATCGAATGGGGGAAAAGATATGTGTGGCGCAATCTGATTAAGATAAGGGGTCGGTTGATAAGACACACCCAGAGGCATCACGTAATCGTCAGCTTGTTAATGGAGAGAAGTGAGAGAGACAAAAGACGTAGAGGGTGACCAAGGCTTGAATATAGTGAGCAAAAGCAAATGAATGTAGACTGCGGTACTTATGCGGAGAACTGCATCAAACATGTCTTCGGACTTAAGATAACAACAACGCATATCTAGGAACACACAGTACGAAAAATTGGGATGCACTATAAAATTCTGTATGTGAAACAACGGAACAATGTATTACTAAATGCTAAATTTTGTATTAGAAACTGTTCTTTGAAGTACATCAGTATTATTCTTTTATGTTCAGTTACGTTTGGCGTACATTCTATTTCAACATGCATTTCTGATACATACACTTATCGTTCGCAGAAATACGTTAGATTGTTGTCCTATACGGATAAACGAATACTGTGACTTACAGAAACTTCCCCACACTACCATACTTGTAAATAGAGGGCGCTCTTCCACTAATTATTACACTATTAGTTTGCCTCTGCGGCTTAGTGTCTGGCTGGCAGACGCGTACTAACCCCCTGGCCGTTTAAACTGCCAGCAAAATAATAAAAATCGTAGATTAAAAATCGTGATCACCAACAAAATACATCTTTCACTTAGGGAGACTAAAGTAGAATTGCCTGAAACATCGTTGAAACACGGAATTTGCTCTCTGATGACAAGTAAGGGAAGCGCAAGAAGATATTTATTCCGAAAGGTATACCTCTTCAAGAACTGCATGTGTCAACAGTTCACGTTAGGTTCTATTCTTGGTAGATACCGATCCGATCAATAAATTCTGCGTACGCCATTTGCATGTCGATTAAAAGTGAAGGATGAGCGACAAGAATTTACACGAGCGACAAGAATCTACACGAGTGTAAGTTTCTGTTGTCTCTAGCCTCGAACATAGCACAGTAGCACGATGAGAGAAAAAACAATTGGAGCTGAGAAGAAAAGGAAGTGAATTAATGCCTTTACAACACAAGTTTATTGTGTCTCCTGAGCAAACGGAAGAAATAAGTTTACGCTGCCCCCCCCCCCCCCTCCGGCGCCCTCAAGTTTCCAACTGCGGCCCCGTACCAAGGATTAAACTTGGTTCCTGCAGCGCTAAAAGGGACGGTAATTATTATTGTCCGAAGCAGGCTCCGGGCGCGGCGCGGTGACGGATGGAGGAGGGCGCAAGAAGCGGGCCTGCAGTGCCGCAGCTTTTAAAGTTCGCACTCGTCTGCGAGACAGAGTTCGGCGGACTTTTTCAAAGCGCTGCTGTGGCAGATGCCCATCGGCACAACTTGCGCCCTCCATGAGTAACACGCTTAGAGGTCTGGTACGACTCCCCACAACCAGCAAAAACATTAACAGTGTTGCTGGACTCTGCTGGGAGCTCTGTTAAACACAGTTCGCGTTGGAGCCTCCAGGACAGCTCTGGACTCTTTTTCTTCGACAAATGAAGTCCATTACGAAACAACACTGGAGAAAAGCCCTGCTTCTACTGCCGGAGGCACGCTTCTGAGCGATTTCAAGACGGAAACTTGAGTTGCCTGGAGGCTTCTCTAAAAATGTACTGATAGAGGTACAGGAAACCATCTGACATACTCACACACAGCCAT
Organism: Schistocerca nitens; assembly: GCF_023898315.1. Taxonomy (NCBI): domain Eukaryota; kingdom Metazoa; phylum Arthropoda; class Insecta; order Orthoptera; family Acrididae; genus Schistocerca; species Schistocerca nitens. The sequence goes on along the minus strand of NC_064614.1, from coordinate 109,108,529 downwards.
ACGACGCAGATGGGACGTTCAGAACTTACTCAAAGACTGTCGAGGCTCCTTTCACGTAGCATAACCCAGAATGACTAATTATGGTGGTTGTTGTCTGCTGTGGTCTTCAGTCCGCAGACCGATCAGACGCAGCTCTCCTGCTGGTATTCTTGCCCAAATCTCTTCACCTCTGCCTATCTACGGCGATCTACATCTAGGTGTAACTGTTCACTGTCGTCAAGCTTATGTCTCCCTATACAAATTTTACTCCTACACTATCCTCCCATACAAAACTATTTTGTGATTCCTCAGGATGTGTCCTACCGAATGTGTTCTGTCAACTGATCCCTCCTTTTAGTCAACTTGTGCCACAACGATCTTCTCTCCCCAGTTCGATTTAGTAACTTTTCATTACTTATTCTATCTACCCCCCCTTCCCCCCCCCCCCCCCCAAATAGCATTCTTCTGTAGCATCCCATTTAAAAACCTCTGTTCTCTTCTTCTCTATATTGCTTATGGTCTACATTTCACGTTCAGAAATAATATTTCATCACAGATATCTTCCTAATTCTTAAATTTATATCCGGTGTTAAAAAATTTCTGTTTTCCAGATACGCTTTCCTTGCTACTGTCAGTCTGCATTTTATATTCTCTCTTCTCCGACCAATTACCTTTCTGCCCAAATAACAAGATAGTTCGACACTAAGTCTCAGTTGCTAATCTAATGCCGTCGTCATCTGCTGATTTCCTTGGTTCCATTTTGTTGTTCACCTTACATATGAGTATAATCCATATCAAATTCATTCAACTGGTTTTCGTAGTTCAGCCTCGTTTCATGTAGTTATAAATCTTAAAATTATTGTATCTTTTCCTTAATTCTTTATTTAATGGACCAAATATTCGGCCTATTAAAAACCTACCCTAAGTAATCTCTTAGTTTTATTTATTGGTTACATTAATGTTGCTGGTTATTTTGCATCATAGATGTACGACGTTATCGACACCTTCCAACAACTTATCAGAAGTATTCAAGTTTATCTTTTTGGACGGTCTTTCTCATTTTTGCATTTATCTCCATTCCTACTTCTGGTTGGGTGCGTCCCACCTTTCATGGTGACGTTTAGTTTGAAGGTGATTAAATTATGGAAGAATCCCACAATCAGTCATTTTGAGTTGTAAATTATCATTTTCCACTTTGCTTTTTCGGCGCCAATTGTTTGTGTACATAACTGGTACCGATTGCAGAACCTTTTGTCACACCTCTTACAGTGATTCTCGGGGAATAGTTGAGTATGATTGTTCAGTATCTGTGTCTTTTATTCTTTCAACTTTTAGGCTCTGTTCCAGACGTTGACAAGTGGCGAACATGTAAACAGTAGCAGCAGCAGCTGGCTTCGCCGAGCTATTCCTGCCTGGAACGCATCGGCTGTCGTCTGCTATGAAGAAGGGGACGCGTGATGGGGTCCCCTGGGCCAGAGGGACGGGAAAGCAATCTACCAGCCCCATCTCCGGCGCTCCACCAATCGCACGCTCATTTCCTCGTTAGAGCGGGCGTGCACTGCGCGGTCCTCGGTTTGACTCCCACGGGACTCCTAATAACGTATCTTTTCCAGCCCCTCGCCGGCTCTCTTCCTCCTGTCACACAGACTACGCATTCCAATTCTCCTGCGTATGTTGCAATGCTCTTAGCTGTACGTATCTCTCTGCCAATCCACTCTTCTATACAATATTTACATTCGCCCATTTTTGACAGTCTTGTTCAGCCACAGAAATTTCCCTCCAAAATTTAATCCCTTCTCGGAAAACAGTTCTTCTTCGAGACCAACTTGAGGGTTTTACAGTGTCTCTTGGCTGCAGACGTATTTGTTGTTGTTGTGGTCTTCAGTCCAGAACTGGTTTGATGCAGCTCTAAAGGCTACTGTATCCTGTGCAAGCTTCTTCATCTCCCAATAACTACTGCAACCTACATCCTTCTGAATCTGCTTAGTGTATTCATCTCTTGGCCTCCCTCTACGATTTTTACCCTCCACGCTGCCCTCCAATACTAAATTGGTGATCCCTTGATGCCTCAGAACATGTCCTACCAACCGATCCCTTCTTCTAGTCAAGTTGTGCTACAAACTTCTCTTCTCCCCAATCCTATTCAATGCTCCTCATTAGTTATGTGATCTACCCATCTAATCTTCAACATTCTTCTGTAGCACCACATTTCAAAAGCTTCTATTATCTTCTTGTCCAAACCATTTATCGTCCACGTTTCACTTTAAAAAAAAATGGTTCAAATGGCTCTGAGCACTATGGGACTTAACATCTGAGGTCATCGGTCCCCTAGAACTTAGAACTAATTAAACCTAACTAACCTAAGGACATCATACACATCCATTCCCGAGGCAGGATTCGAACCTGCGACCGTAGCAGTCACGCGGTTCCGGACTACAGCGCCTAGAACCGCATGGCCACCGCGGCCGGCGTTTCACTTCCATACATGGTTACACTCCATACAAATACTTTCAGAAACGACATCCTGACACATTTATACTCGATGTTAACAAATTTCTCTTCTTTGGAAACGCTTTGCTTGCCATTGCCAGTTTACATTTTATATCCTCTCTACTTCGACCATCATCAGTTATTTTGCTCCCCAAATAACAAAACTCCTTTACTACTTTAAGTGTCTCATTTCCTAATCTAATACCCTCAGCATCACCCGATTTAATTCGACTTCATTCCATTATCCTCGTTTTGCTTTCGTTGATGTTCATCTTATACTCTCCTTTCATGACACTGTCCATTCCGTTCAACTTCTCTTCCAAGTCCTTTGCTGTCTCTGACAGAATTACAATGTCATCGGCGAACCTCAAAGTTATTATTTCTTCTCCATAGATTTTAATTCCTACTCCGATTTCCAGTATTTCCAGTATATCACATTATTACTGACTGAGGTTGAAAATATAAAATGATGTCATAATCTCCTCGTTAAGGGGTCTAATCATACGTTACAGTTTTAACACAATAAGTAAAATATTGAAGTCACAATACGTGTATAAGTCATGTGCAAATTGCCTAGATTATATTCATCCAGTATTAGAGAACAAAATTTACATGTAATTTCAAACCATTTCGAAACTTTTTCTCGCTGACAGCCCCTCTCCCCCGCCCAAAAAAGAAATGAAATGAAATGAAAACGCTTGCCACTTACTACATTTTCGCTGACCATGCGGTAAAACTTTAGTGTCAGCTAATACGTAGTAATTTACTACTTCATTACCATGAGTTCTATTCTCAACAAGTTTTGCGGACAGTATGAACGTACATCACCGAATGCTCCTGAAAATATGTACGAGTAAGGCCTCGGAATCTTTTACGTGAAAAATTCTAAAGTCTTATAAATAAACGAAACTTTATTAACATTCTATATCTTTGGTCTTCAAGTGTACATTTTTATTTTTCAATATTGTCACTCTGGCGGCGAACACATTTCTCCCAATGAGAGACCAGTTTGTTGATACCATCACTGTAGAATGTCTGACTTCTTTGACCGAGCCAGAACCTCACTTCTACTTGCACTGCTTCATTATGAACAAAATAAAGTCATCGAAGGTTTTCTTTACGTTTTGTAAACACTCCAAGCTGTATCACACACGTTAAGATCAACACCACTGTTTCCTTTATTACGAGCACGAACAATTCAACCCTACATATTACTGATGTCCACAACCACACACAGCTTTCACTCTCCTGTGGATTTCAATCGGAGGCACGTTTCCTGCGGTTAGAAACTCGATTACGGCACGCACCGACGAAGTTACATCGCACCGCCACGTTACACGCTACAATTCCGAGCCCTGTACAGTCAGAGCGCTGCAGCTTGTGTCAGCGGAGCCGGAAAGTCGACATTGAGTACAGAATAAAAACATTTCGGAGCCATTGCTTTCTAGCACGTCCTTGTATCACTGTGCTTTAAACTACCAAAGCAACGGGTGTGGAGTGAGGCACTAGTGAATCACAATATTTTTCTTTACAACCGAACGGAATCTTAAAGCGTAATGGCTAATTCCAGTGAAAAAGAAAATAATGTTTCCAGTCCTTCGATGGGACCTAATATCGACGTTGGGACCTTTTCATGAAGTTACGATGTTATATTCCCTTTCTTAATCATGAACTGTTTAACTTCAAAACACTTCTCCAACATAATATGTTTATTGAGATACTTGTACGGAAGAATATCGAGGGAGATGGTGCAGTGGTTATCATATGGGACTCGCATTCGGGAGGGGGACAGTTCAAATTCACGTCCGGTTATCTAGATTCGGTTTTTCCGCGATTTCCCTAAATCCTTGGTCGTGCGGTAGCGTTCTCGCTTCCCACGCCCGGGTTCCCGGGTTCGATTCCCGGCGGGGTCAGGGATTTTCTCTGCCTCGTGATGGCTGGGTGTTGTGTGCTGTCCTTAGGTTAGTTAGGTTTACGTAGTTCTAAGTTCTAGGGGACTGATGACCATAGATGTTAAGTCCCATAGTGCTCAGAGCCAGAGCCTAAATCGCTCCAGGCGAATGACACCATAGTTCCCTTGAAAGGCCACGGCCGATTCCACCATTTCCTTCTCCGTCCTTGAAACCTTCCTAGCTTATTTTCCGTGCCTAATGATCTCTTTACCTTCCTTTCTCCCTTCCTTCCTTCCTTCCCTCTACTGAAGAATGGAAGTGGCAGATTGAGGGGACATGAGTCACAAAAGACACACGTTTATGGAAGCTGTTACAAAAGTAAGCTACAAAGGTTGTCACGAAGTGATGTATATCAGCCAACACGTAAATTTTTATGGCATTCTTTGAATATAATGAAGCATATCCCGAATAATAGCAAGGTTCTGCGGCAATCCTCCAAATCACAAAAATAAAGTAAATAAAAGAAAAAAATCTTTGGTAATCACCTCACACAATTATCCAATGAACAGATGTTCTTCCAGTTTTATCGTATCATTCACAAAGCAGTTCTTCAAATATAGGGGGGGGGGGATTAAAACTGGACATGGAGTGTTGATTAACGTTTATACCGGAATAAGGACAGTGCAACAACGTAATGAACACCTCTGTTATTTACATTTTCATTGGACTCAGCGAACGATTTCAGCAGAGAGAGGAAAAAAAGAACCTCTGATTTGGACTCAGAGCGTCGCGTGTAATTAGAAGTAGCAGCATTCAGTTCCCTTTATCCGTGACAAACGCGGGCACCGGTAAGTACCGGGGATGTCGAGTCGCGATGCAAAAAAACAAACCTGCGCCTGGTGAGAAGTGGCGCCAGTTGTGTGGCGTGGCGCGTGGCGGCGCCAGGAAAGCCAATGAAAATACATGAGGCCGCAGTGGCGCGCCAGAATCGCTGTTCCGCGCATCGCCAGCAGTAATTATCGAGTACTGGCAGTGACGAACGGCGAATCCGCGGGATTACCTAGCAACACTGCAAATAATTCATAGCCAATTAACAGCGGCGTGTATTATTCACGTGCACCTGGTGAATCAACCTGCTTACCAGTCTAATTGTTTTGCTCCCTTTTTTAATTCCCTTCCTCCTCGCTTTTTCCTTCTGATCTCCTTCCTCGCTGTACTGCCGGATTACTTCGCCTTAAGACCGTCCGGCCAATAAATTTGTTATCGGAGAAGTAAGCCGCTTTGAGGCTGGATTACCTCAGTCGCGGTACCTTCAACCTCGTAGGGCACCTGGTAAGTAAATAACGCCGACGCCTCCTCCTGTTCTGCAAAGGTGTACTAAATCCACTAAAGGAGATCACAGGAGCAAATGAAGAAAAATGAAGAGATAATGACTGTTAATTACTACATTAAAACGGTGAAGATGGCGACGGATGGGAAATGGGGCCTGCATAAACAAGCCGTTGCCTTTTGTGTCTCATGATCTGATGACGACGACTTACTTCTGTTATTAAGCTAAATATTGTTTTCTGTGAACTCATTTGTAAATAGCCACTATGCAGACATAGTTAAATACCAAATGTGTTAAGACTCTATAAACTGAATCGTCATTAATGTTTACAAAAGAAAGTCTCCCCTGCAGTATGCAACTAACTAACCATCCTTCTCCAATCTAAACATAAGCTATTGCTCTATTGACATCATCGTTGACGAGACATTGAAGTCTCGTCTTCCTTCTTCGATACACAGTGTCAATATAACTGGAACTGTGCGGCTGACAGTAGTACTGCATATACTATGTCCACTCATCCTAATAGACGATTTGCAGAGTACGTTAAATCAATGTATCAGTGCGCGATGCATGAATTCCTCTTTCTATTCGACCACATTAGTTTCACACGTTCAGATCTCTGCTTCTAGGGCTGTTCGATGCCATGAAGCTGTTCTCTTTTTCTTTCTTACTCGTCCCTGAATACCACTTTCTGTACTTTGTTCCTAAATGAAATCTTGTTGTGTGTGTTGTTCCTCCTTTCAGCTTCATAATTTTACTACAGATGTGCTCTGTCAGTCTGTCATTATCCAATGCAGCCAAATTTCCGAAGAACGAAATTCTTATTTTGCGCATTTTGTGCCGCTTTGTTTTTATTATGTTCTCTACGCGTTCACAGATTCCCTCGTTACGTCTTGGTCTATCGTGTTCTGTTTCTGTTGTCCTTCGTCCGAGTGTGCTTCTAACCAGTCTTCCGCGTTCTCATTTCCAGCATGCTGGATTGCAGTAGACAGCAATTTATTGTACTATTCAATGTTGTTGTTGTTGTGGTCTTCAGTCCTGAGACTGGTTTGATGCAGCTCTCCATGCTACTCTATCCTGTGCAAGCTGCTTCATCTCCCAGTACCTACTGCAACCTACATCCTTCTGAATCTGCTTAGTGTATTCATCTCTTGGTCTCCCCCTACGATTTTTACCCTCCACGCTGCCCTCCAATACTAAATTGGTGATCCCTTGATGCCTCAGAACATGTCCTACCAACCGATCCCTTCTTCTTGTCAAGTTGTACCACAAACTCCTCTTCTCCCCAATCCTATTCAGTACCTCCTCATTAGTTATGTGATCTACCCATCTAATCTTCAGCATTCTTCTGTAGCACCACATTTCGAAAGCTTCTATTCTCTTCTTGTCCAAACTATTTACCGTCCATGTTTCACTTCCATACATGGCTACACTCCATACAAATACTTTCAGAAATGACTTCCTGACATTTAAATCTATACTCGATGTTAACAAATTTCTCTTCTTCAGAAACGCTTTCCTTGCCATTGCCAGTCTACATTTTATATCCTCTCTACTTCGACCATCATCAGTTATTTTGCTCCCCAAATAGCAAAACTCCTTTACTACTTTAAGTGTCTCATTTCCTAATCTAATACCCTCAGCATCACCCGACTTAATTCGACTACATTCCATTATCTTCGTTTTGCTTTTGTTGATGTTCATCTTATATCCTCCTTTCAAGACACCATCCATTCCGTTCAACTGCTCTTCCAAGTCCTTTGCTGTCTCTGACAGAATTACAATGTCATCGGCGAACCTCAAAGTTTTTATTTCTTCTCCATGGATTTTAATACCTACTCCGATTTTTTCTTTTGTTTCCTTTACTGCTTGCTCAATATACAGATTGAATAACATTGGGGAGAGGCTACAACCCTGTCTTACTCCCTTCCCAACCATTGCTTCCCTTTCATGTCCCTCGACTCTTATAACTGCCATCTGGTTTCTGTACAAATTGTAAATAGCCTTTCGCTCCCTGTATTTTACCCCTGCCACCTTCAGAATTTGAAAGAGAGTATTCCAGTCAACATTGTCAAAAGCTTTCTCTAAGTCTACAAATGCTAGAAATGTAGGTTTGCCTTTCCTTAATCTTCCTTCTAAGATAAGTCGTAAGGTCAGTATTGCCTCACGTGTTCCGGTATTTCTACGGAATCCAAACTGATCTTCCCCGAGGTCGGCTTCTACTAGTTTTTCCATTCGTCTGTAAAGAATTCGTGTTAGTATTTTGCAGCTGTGGCTTATTAAACTGATTGTTCGGTAATTCTCACATCTGTCAACACCTGCTTTCTTTGGGATTGGAATTATTATATTCTTCTTGAAGTCTGAGGGTATTTCGCCTGTTTCATACATCTTGCTCACCAAATGGTAGAGTTTTGTCAGGACTGGCTCTCCCAAGGCCGTCAGTAGTTCCAATGGAATGTTGTCTACTCCGGGGGCCTTGTTTCGACTCAGGTCTTTCAGTGCTCTGTCAAACTCTTCACGCAGTATCGTATCTCCCATTTCATCTTCATCTACATCCTCTTCCATTTCCATAATATTGTCCTCAAGTACATCGCCCTTGTATAGACCCTCTATATACTCCTTCCACCTTTCTGCTTTCCCTTCTTTGCTTAGAACTGGGTTTCCATCTGAGCTCTTGATGTTCATACAAGTGGTTCTCTTATCTCCAAAGGTCTCTTTAATTTTCCTGTAGGCAGTATCTATCTTACCCCTAGTGAGATAAGCCTCTACATCCTTACATTTGTCCTCTAGCCATCCCTGCTTAGCCATTTTGCACTTCCTGTCGATCTCATTTTTGAGACGTTTGTATTCCTTTTTGCCTGCTTCATTTACTGCATTTTTATATTTTCTCCTTTCATCAATTAAATTCAATATTTCTTCTGTTACCCAAGGATTTCTACTAGCCCTCGTCTTTTTACCTACTTGATCCTCTGCTGCCTTCACTACTTCATCCCTCAAAACTACCCATTCTTCTTCTACTGTATTTCTTTCCCCCATTCCTGTCAATTGTTCCCTTATGCTCTCCCTGAAACCCTGTACAACCTCTGGTTCTTTCAGTTTATCCAGGTCCCATCTCCTTAAATTCCCACCTTTTTGCAGTTTCTTCAGTTTTAATCTACAGGTCATAACCAATAGATTGTGATCAGAGTCCACATCTGCCCCTGGAAATGTCTTACAATTTAGAACCTGGTTCCTAAATCTCTGTCTTACCATAATATAATCTATCTGATACCTTTTAGTATCTCCAGGGTTCTTCCATGTATACAACCTTCTTTCATGATTCTTAAACCAAGTGTTAGCTATGATTAATTTGTGCTCTGTGCAAAATTCTACCAGGCGGCTTCCTCTTTCATTTCTTAGCCCCAATCCATATTCACCTACTACGTTTCCTTCTCTCCCTTTTCCTACACTCGAATTCCAGTCACCCATGACTATTAAATTTTCGTCCCCCTTCACTATCTGAATAATTTCTTTTATTTCATCATATATTTCTTCAATTTCTTCGTCATCTGCAGAGCTAGTTGGCATATAAACTTGTACTACTGTAGTAGATGTGGGCTTCGTATCTATCTTGGCCACAATAATGCGTTCACTATGCTGTTTGTAGTAGCTTACCCGCGTCCCTATTTTCCTATTCATTATTAAGCCTACTCCTGCATTACCCCTATTTGACTTTGTGTTTATAACCCTGTAGTCACCTGACCAGAAGTCTTGTTCCTCCTGCCACCGAACTTCACTAATTCCCACTATATCTAACTTTAATCTATCCATTTCCCTTTTCAAATTTTCTAACCTACCTGCCCAATTAAGGGATCTGACATTCCACGCTCCGATCCGTAGAACGCCAGGTTTCTTTCTCCTGATAACGACATCCTCTTGAGTAGTCCCCGCCCGGAGATCCGAATGGGGGACTATTTTACCTCCGGAATATTTTACCCAAGAGGACGCCATCATCATTTAATCATACAGTAAAGCTGCATGCCCTCGGGAAAAATTACGGCCGTAGTTTCCCCTTGCTTTCAGCCGTTCGCAGTACCAGCACAGCAAGGCCGTTTTGGTTATTGTTACAAGGCCAGATCAGTCAATCATCCAGACTGTTGCCCCTGCAACTACTGAAAAGGCTGCTGCCCCTCTTCAGGAACCACACGTTTGTCTGGCCTCTCAACAGATACCCCTCCGTTGTGGTTGTACCTACGGTACGGCTATCTGTATCGCTGAGGCACGCAAGCCTCCCCACCAACGGCAAGGTCCATGGTTCATGGGGGGGGTACTATTCAATAAAATTATAAAACCGTCAAAGCTGCACAGCAGTCTGGTTTTATTTAAATGGTGACTTAAGTCCATCAGTACGTCATCCACCTAAGTCCTTCCATAACATCATATCGATTGTACGCTGTTCACCTTGGTTGTATGAGTGACTAAGTGCTAGGCACTGTTTGCACACGCTGATACAGTGCTTCGTGCTGCAAAACGCGCAACAATCATGCTAGAATGTGGTCAGCGTACAGACATTATGGTGTTATGGGAGGACTTAGGTGAACGTCTTGATAAGGGACTGAAGTCCGAAACTGGTCGCCATTAAAATAAAAAACTGACTTCTGTGAAAATTTGACGGTTCTGTAATTTCACTGAGTGTTCTTTCTATTTTCATAATTTTTTAGTATTTATGGTCCATATAGACGCTCAGGTCTTACTAGTATATTATAATGTTTAATTGTAGTGTCCCACGATAAAGCCCTCTTCTTGAATATGTTCCTGGTGTTCTGGAAGACATCGTTTATCTCATTTGCATCATTTCTAGACTGTCCGTCTCATTGATGTTTATGCTTAGCAATTAACCCAAATTTTTGAATTCATTGATGTTTATGCTTAGCAACTCACCGAAATATTTGAATTAGCCGAGTATCTTGATTCTACATTAATTTACCACTAATTTCTATGGACAATTTGAACGCTTGTAAGACATTGTTTTTAGGAAAGAAATTCGTAGACCGATTTTTCCTGCTCGTACAATTAGGTTTTCTGTCTAGATTTATAACAAAATAGAAAGAAAAGAAAAATCAGACGGCAGAGATGGGGTTCCTAAGAAAGACGAAGGGCCGCACAGGAAGAGATACGATTAGAAACGAAGATATCAGAACAGAATTAAACATTTTCAGCATGAATGAAAAGATTCAGAAATATCGTGAAGATTGGAGACGAGACCTCGTGAGAGTGCCATGTTACAGAACTCCGCAGAAAATTCTGAGCTACAAGCAGAATGGGAAAAGAGATATTGGAAGACATCGAAAAAGATGGGAATGATTTTGTTTGGAGTTCGGAACAGGCAACATCCTAATCCTTGAAAGGATAATGATGATGATGATGATGATGATATCTGTATTTTGTGACTCTAAATACAGTATCTTCATACTTAGCGAAAAAGTATTTTATAAAAATACTTTTCATAAACAAACAGCAGTTTCTCACTAATTTACCCGTGAATCATAGCCAGTAATTTGCTTTACCTGTTACTGAGCCTGTGTGATGGTTAAGCATAGTGTAGCTTTCAGGTATTACTATGAAACAGGTGTCTGCTAGTCATCAGGCATTTATTGGGTAGACGAAGAGTACTTCAACTTAACTTTTGAAGGACTTGATTCCGAAGGTGTCAAGAAGTTTGGTATACGGGCATGATACGAGTACTTCATAGCAGATTATCTGCTGTTGAATGTTTGTTTATATTATTTCATGTTTGCCAAAAGACTTACTATGACTGACAGTCGGTCTTTCCATCGCGCTCTGTTAAATTATTCCGTTCGTTGTTCAATTCCATTTAAGTAGAAGCAAACATTAAAACGTCATCAGCATTACCAAGGTGGTTAAAAATGTCTTCCACTTCACTTCTCGTACATTTTGCAAGTTAAGCTATCTGAAAACTCCCTTTCTCTCTCACTCTGTCTTCCTTTCTCTGTCTCTTACGTTAGCAATAGCATTACGATTATCTTACCTCCTAGCAAATAATATGGACCTTATTTGTGACTGTAAAAGACTTCGCGCTTGTATTTCGGTTTGTATATCCCTCACGTATATTTGGTGCTTTATTTTCGTATCCCCTTAACAGAGCACGAAATGACCACCCACCAAAAGCAGATTACAGTTTTTTGTCTAACTTTTTGTTTAAGAAATCTTCATAGTATACAGACAGGACAAGATGTTACCAACCAGAAATATTAGGTACGTAGTACGAACTTATCTCTGCAGACGATGAACCGTTCTTGATTCAAAGAAAAGGAAGCACACAGAGGACAGTAAAAATAATAGGGTTCAGCAGGTGTCAAAGTATAGTGTTGACAGGAGTTAGTCAGCCGCTGAAGTCATTCAGTGAGTGAAGAACAGTATTTGAAGTGTCGACAGATACGATTAAAAACGAAAACGCCCATGAGTGTGATACGACATTTTGTCAATGGGGAGGTTAAAAACAAATAATAGCAGCTATTTATCGTTTACAGTATTAGGGGATGTATCGTACAACGGGCACAGCTAGGATTTTTGGAATCGCTGCTGAGGTGAAACATTTTCACGTGGTACTGTTTAAGCATAAATGTTGAGCGCCGTGTATTACACGCTTCGCATATTTTGTTCGCATCTATGAAAAACGACCAGAGTACAACCGGGCAGCGGCCGAGGCGGACGAAGCGCAACGCACCAGCGAACACCAACCACACTGCCATCGACGTAGCGTTCGCACTTCTCCCCAAATAAAAGTCCGTCTGCTTTCCGGCGCAGGCCGAGCGGAATTTGCCGACGGCAGCCATTAAAGTACCGCAGGGAAATAAAATAATATTCCGCTGCATCGCGGAAATAAAACAGTCAACAGTGGCATGAAATGTTTGTGTGTTTACAGCCTATTAGGCGCGGGAGCAATAAAGCGAACGGCTGTGGGGTGGGGGGCGTGTTTCGATGTGAAGTCAGAAGCGATGCCCGCGACAATCGGAAAGGGGGTGCCATCGGCGTCCTAAGTCCTGGCACGCACCCCCTCCCCCCCCCCTCCCCTCCAGCCACCATGCTAACAGCCCCTCACCCTTCATCCTCACACAAACTTCACTGGAGAGGGAGGAGAACGTAGCGTTGCGACAAAACACAGCCATGAGCGAAACGACTAGGAACTCGTTAATGTTTATCCGTGAGATGGGTGAATATGTTTTACGATGCGAAGAGATTTGGCTTTTTAGCTCTTCGCAAAATGAAGCATTAGACTTTACAGAAGCAGCTATTGCGAGCATTTCATTCTCTCTACCTCTAGCGGAGGCTAAAAATTAACGTCTGGCTGGCAGAGAGGACAATAAAATGACCACAATCGTCCAACACCAGTATTGGAGTGAGCTATGTGGGGTAGCAGAAGAACCATCTCATATTGCACCTTAAAAGACTTAAGAAAAGTAGTTCTTTGTATTTTATGAAAGAAATGTACGAAAACATGAAGCAACTGCTAAATGTATCTTTTTATTAACCTATAAGTTTAGACTAATAAGATTATCACCAGGCCATAAAAGCCAACTTATCTTATGCATGAAGAATCTATTTAGGATTTAGAAATGACTTTTTTTTTTTTTTAATAGCAACACTCATTTCCGTTAACATTCAGTGTTCGCTGGCATCTTTAATTAAAATGGTTACAGAATGTAACGATATTTATCTCAGAAACTAGTTTAAACATTTTAAATTTGTATTTATGTTATTGATTTCTGAGAACACTTCTTACATTTCCTCACTGTAAATTCAAACTATTTTCTTTAACACTTGTAATCTGATTATTATCTGCGACTTGCGCAAATTGCATAATATACTTTATGCTCTTTATAACACTTATAAATCTACTGAAAGGATCGGCAGAAGTACGGCATGCCACAGCGATAAAATGCGCTGACAAATGACCCTGCTAAAATCAGATGAAGGCACACAACAAGAAGCTGTCCGAGGCTGGAGGACCGCAGCCTTGGCCGCGGCATCTGCAGCTTCGTTCCCAGGGATACCGACACGGCCAGGAACCCACATAAAGGTAACCGGAGAATCCTCGTCCGCCAGCTGCTGAAGAGAGCGCTGGATCCGGTGGACGAAAGGGTGAACCGGATACGGGTCACTGAGGCTCTGGATGGCGCTCAGGGAATCAGAGCAGATGACATAAGCAGAATGTCGGTGGCGGCAGATGTAAAGAACAGCCTGATAGAGGGCAAATAGGTCAGCTGTGAAAACTGAACAATGGCCATGGAGCCGGTATTTGAAACTGTGTGCCCCGACAATAAAAGAACACCCGACACCGTCATTGGTCTTAGAGCCATCTGTATAAATGAAGATCGTATTAATGAACTTCGAACGAAGTTCGACAAACCGCGAGCGGTATACCGAAGCTGGGTTAACCTCCTTTGGGAGCGACTGAGGTCAAGGTACACGCGAACCAGAGCCTGGGGCCAAGGTGTCGTTTGGCTCTCACCCACTCTAAAGGTTGCAGGGAGTGAAAAATCAAGGTGCTGAAGGAGGCGACGAAAGCGAACTCCAGGAGGCAGCAGGGCAGATACATACAACACGTATTAACGGTAGAGGGAGTCGTCAAAAAAGGAACGATAAGACGGGTGGTCGGGCATTGATAATAGCCGACAGGCATACCGACAAAGCAGTATATCGCGCAGGTAGGTTAGTGGCAATTCACCGGCTTCAGCATGAAGACTCTCGACGGTACTAGTATAGGACGCTCCGATGTAACCCCCGATGTTGTATAGAGTTGAGGCGGCGTAAGACGGACGGCCGTGTGGCTGGGAATTCCGCTGTGACGGGGACGGTGGTTTGTGTCGATGAAGGAGAGGTTTATACCGGGAGTGCCAAAGATGGCGGACTTTTTGAAACCATAATAGCAGACCTTTCACAGTTTGTATAGAAATTAATAGTAGCCAGGTGAATCATGATACCTTAAAAAGAAACACACACATTACTTTTATTTTCACGACGATTCTGATGGTGTAATCAGATTTTCAATATCTTTATTAGTTTAAAGTTTAGTATCTGGCAAGTAACACCCAGCAGCGAATTTCCAAAATATAAACGCTTCATCCGATTTTGTCGCTCGCCATGTCTTTAGAAAGCTATTAGTATAAACCTAAATTGGTATGAATTACAGGCATGTAGCTTATAGAGTACATGAGTTACTGGAGGTCAAAGTGACCGATTGCTATCGATCGCGTCAGGCCATAGTACTCCACAGTTACACGAAAGAACGGTAGCACCATGCTTATAAATATATTTATTCATCTATGTCTTTGTTTATATCCGATATATATTATTCATGAAGAAACTGGTTAAATATTTAGTGTGTTTTAGAAAGCACAGAGACATTAAGCAACTGGCGTACCTTTTGCTTCTTTTCTTTTGATATTGATATTGAGGTTCGCCGATGACATTGTAATTCTGTCAGAGACAGCAAAGGACTTGGAAGAACAGTTGAACGGAATGGACAGTGTCTTGAAAGGGGGATATAAGATGAACATCAACAAAAGCAAAACGAGGATAATGGAATGTAGTCAAATTAAATCGGGTGATGCTGAGGGGATTAGATTAGGAAATGGGACACTTAAAGTAGTAAAGGAGTTTTGCTATTTAGGGAGTAAAATAACTGATGATGGTCGAAGTAGAGAGGATATAAAATGTAGACTGGCAATGGCAAGGAAATCGTTTCTGAAGAAGAGAAATTTGTTAACATCTAGTACAGATTTAAGTGTCAGGAAGTCGTTTCTGAAAGTATTTGTCTGGAGTGTAGCCATGTATGGAAGTGAAACATGGACGGTAAATAGTTTGGACAAGAAGAGAATAGAAGCATTCGAAATGTGGTGCTACAGAAGAATGCTGAAGATAAGGTGGGTAGATCACGTAACTAATGAGGAGGTATTAAATAGGATTGGGGAGAAGAGAAGTTTGTGGCACAACTTGACTAGAAGAAGGGATCGGTTGGTAGGACATGTTTTGAGGCATCAAGGGATCACAACTTTAGCATTGGAGGGCAGCGTGGAGGGTAAAAATCGTAGAGGGAGACCAAGAGATCAATACACTAAGCAGATTCAGAAGGATGTAGGTTGCAGTAGGTACTGGGAGATGAAGAAGCTTGCACAGGATAGAGTAGCATGGAGAGCTGCATCAAACCAGTCTCAGGACTGAAGACCACAACAACAACATATGTTTATTTAATTGTTTATGTATTTAATAATGTGTGTTAGAGCGTTTTTATGGTCCAGCCGTAGGAATATTTATTTAATTTCAAATATTTATATGTAGATCCAGTATATCGAATATGTTTCATTATGTTTGTGAGTGTGCGTTGCTTTGAATACAGGGCGGGAGCGCTCTAGTCAGTCACAGCGATCCTTGCAAAAAGGACCGTGGAGAGACTGTATGGGAGTGGGGAGGAGCATCGTTTCCGGAGTTCTGAGCAGGAAGGCACTTCTGAAGAGTACGGCACAGGACACGGGAAGTACCGGGACGGTACAGCGCGAGGGACGCACGGTCGAGAGAGAGACCTGGAGTGTGGAGCAGTTTGCGCTTGGTCGCGAGAGATGAAATACTTCTGAGTGCGGACTTGTGAACTTGAGAAACTTCCGATGTTTCTACAGTGAAAGTGAATACCTCGCGAGCTATATTGTTGTTCATAACTAATTACGTGCAACAGGAATTTATTGTTTCCCTGTTATTCAGCTTATATTTTATTTAGTTGCTGGACCATCGACACCAGTAAGTGTTTTGCAGAAATATACCGCATTCGCAAAAGTACTTGTACTATCGTACTGATCATTTAGAGTCGTTAAGATAGTACCTGCAGAATTTACAGTTACTTTCATAATTCGCAATTCCTGTGTGATAGAAACCTTAGACCATTCGATTCATGTGGGTATTCTTATCATACACTGTAGAATCAGCAGTATTTGGCCTGTAATGCGGCAATTACGTATCCCAGCCCCTAGACAACGAAACCAGCCAAAGCTTTTAATAAAGCAACTCTTAGTCGGGGGGTACGTAGTTGAGGGTCACCTCATTTCGTTTTCTGTTTGGAAAGCCCGCAATGTCAATGATCGATTCAGTTGGGCGGCCGCTGTAGCCGAGCGGTTCTGCGCGCTTCAGTCTGGAACCGTGAGGCCGCTACGTCGCAGGTTGGGATCCTGCCTCGGGCGAGGATGTGTGTCATGTCCTTAGGTTAGTTTGGTTTAAGTAGTTCTAAGTTCTAGGGCACTGATGACGTGAGATGTTAAGTCCCATAGTACTCAGAGCCATTTCAACCATTTTTTGATTCATTTGGATCAGAGAACCTAGCCCATGCCATGTAAACACAACCCACTATGGAGCCACCACCAGATTACGTAGTGCATTGTTGACAAACAGGATCCATGACTTCCTGGAGTCTGCACCACACTCGAATCCTGTCATCAGCTTTTGCCAACTGAAACCGGGACTGATCTGACTAGGCCAGTGTTTCCCTGTAGTCTAACGTCCAGCCGATGTGATCAGGAGCCCATGAGCGGTGCTACACTCGCGTCAGTCGTCTTTGACCATGTCCCATTAACGCCAGATTTTGGCTCACTGACATAACGAATACGATCGTCGTGCGTCCCGCGCTGATTTCTCCGGTTATTTCAAGCAGTGTTGCTTTTCTGTTAGCACTGACGACTCTACGCTGGAGCGGTGGAGCGGTGAGAGGTAATGCCTGGAATTTGGTATACTGGTACACTCTTGATATTGTGAATCTCAGGATACTGAATTTTCTAATGATTTGCGAAATAGAATGTCCCAAGCATCTAGTTCCAACCACCATTCCGCATTCAGAGTCCGCTAATTCCAGTCGAGTGACTATAATCATGTCGGAAACGAATTACCTGATTACAAATCACATATCCACCACTACACATCAATTTTACACCTTATATACTTCACACTGCTGCCGTGTGTATACGTGCATATTTTAGGTACGTATCGCCATTCCACGGCTTGTGTCACCTCTGTGTATATTAAAATGTACTACATGCTGGGAACCAGTATTTTCACATAGACCAACAGAAAAAGTGTCTTCTAAGTAAAGTGTTTTTTTCCGACTCTGTCTATCTTCCTTTCTTTGTGTTGAACCGAATACATGTAATATCTCAAAATACCCTCTTGTGTGTTAGCACAACAAGCTAGCCAAGTTCAGTCATCAGTGCCCTTCGTAATATGAATTTCTTTCAGTACATTGCGATGAACATGTGGTACAGCAGTACCGACGGCCAAGTAAAAAGCCAAAAAAAGTTTGAAACCTCAAATAAAACAATATCACAGACGGAACTAACGTCGCGGATGTCATTAAATCTGAAATGTCAGAAACTACTAAAATACTACCCCTCTGCTTTGGCCTGGTGTCACGTTATATGGGAATTAAAAAAAAAGTACCGGTGGCGAGACTCGACTCAGAGGCCTGGCGGTTATGAGACTAAGAGATTACTAGCTTCTTTGCGTATTCCTGGAATCATAGCGACTACTCAAAGTGCATAGGCACGCCTAAAATTTTAAAACTCTATTTTCTCGAAATCGGTTAAGAGTTCCGTCTTCCTTAACATATGTTGAATTACTAGCCGTACCCGACACATCCTGTCAATCGGAATCAAACAGTTGGTCAGCATCTCGTGGTCTAGTGGTTAGCGTTGCTGCTTCTGGATCACGGGGTCCCGGGTTCGATTCTCTGCAGGGTTGGGGATTTTCTATGCCTGGGGACTGGGTGATTGTGCTGTCCTCATCATTTCATCATCATCATTCGTGACAGTGGCTACATTGGTTTGTGTAAAAATTTGACTGTGTAAAAACTGGGACTTTTTACTGGCGCTGATGACCGCGCAGTTGACAAACCAAATATCATTATCATCATCGCAATCAAATCGGTGAGGCGGAGTTCGTACGGTTCCCTTGTAAGCGTGGGAAGATATGTACACTACTCGCCATTAAAATTGCTACACCAAGAAGAAATGCAGATGATAAACGGGTATTCGTTGGACAAATATATTATACTGGAACTGACATTACATTTTCACGCAATTTGGGTGCATAGATCCTGAGAAATCAGTACCCAGAAGAACCACCTCTGCCCGTAATAACAGCCTTGATATGGCAGGGCATTGAGTGAAACAGACCTTGGATAGCGCGTACAGGTAAGGCTACACATGCAGCTTCAATACGATACCACAGTCCATCAAGAGTAGTGACTGGCTTAATGTTACGAGCCAGTTGCTCGGCCACCATTGAATAGACGTTTCCCGTTGACGAGAGAACTGGAGAATGTGCTTGCCAGGGCAGCAGTCGAACATTTTCTGTATCCAGAAAGGCCCGTACAGGACTTGCAACATGCGGTCGTGCATTATCCTGCTGAAATGCAGGGTTTCGCAGGGATCGAATGAAGGGTAGAGCCACGGGTCGTAACACATCTGAAATGTAACGTCCACTGTTTAAAGTGTCGTCAATGCGAACAAGAGGTGACCAAGACGTGTAACCAATGGCACCCCATACCATCACGCCGGGTGATACGCCAATATGGCGATGACGAATACACTCTTCTAATGTGCGTTCACCGCGATGTCGCAAAACACGGATGCGACTATCATGATGCTTTAAACAGAACCTGGATTCATTCGAAAAAATGACGTTTTGCCATTCGTGCACCCAGGTTCGTCGTTGAGTACACCATCGCAGGCGCTCCTGTCTGTGATGCAGCGTCAAGGGTAACCGCAGCCATGGTCCCCGTGATGATAGTCCATACTGCTGCAAACGTCGTCGAACTGTTCGTGCAGATGGTTGTTGTCTTGCAAACGTCCCCATCTGTTGACTCGGGGATCGAGACGTGGCTGCACGATCCGTTACAGCCATGAGGATAAGATGCCTGTCATCTCGACTGCTAGTGATACGAGGCCGTCGGGATCCAGCAGGGCGTTCCATATTATCCTCCTGAACCCACCGATTCCATATTCTGCTAACAGTCATTGGATCTCGACCAACGCGAGCATCAATGTCGCTATACGATAAACCGCAATCGCGATAGGCTACAATCCGACCATTATCAAAATCGGAACCGTGATGGTACGCATATCTCCTCCTTACACGAGGCATCACAACAACGTTTCACCAGGCAACGCCGGTCAACTGCTCTTTGTGTATGAGAAATCGGTTGGAAACTTTCCTCATGTCAGCACGTTGTAGGTGTCGCCACCGGCGCCAACCTTGTGTGAATGCTCTGAAAAGCTAATCATTTGCACATCACAGCATCTTCTTCCTGTCGGTTAAATTTCGCGTCTGTAGCACGTCATCTTCGTGGTGTAGCAATTTTAATGACCAGTAGTGTATTACTTACTTTCTGAAGTCCATGTCCCATCAAAATATTGCACGACCACACCACACTATTGTAACAGTGCTGACGACACACTATTGCCTCCACAAAGCGGTGTAAAATGTGGTGCGCGTAAAATGCGCCCTGAGGATCGCGAAACGCGCCTAATTCGATGCACGGCTGTACCGTAACCTGGTCTGTAGCGCCTACGCTGGCGGCCACCCGCAGCGCGCGCCAGAAGCGCCGCGGCCGCCTGCGGAACGCGAGTCTCGGCGACGTTTGGCGCTCTGCGCTGCGCTAGCTAACGCGGCCGCCGCCCACAACGAATTTTTAATTAAAAATCTGGCTTCGGGTCGGCAGGCGGCGGTCGGCGCCCATTATTTAAAACACACCCTGAGAGGAGCGCGCGGCGCGTGGCCGCGCACATGCGAACGCTTTTTAAAAATGTGACTTTTAATTACGGCGCAGAGGAGGAGGGGCGGCAAAAAAAAGAGAGCTATGGGGGAGGGGACAAACACGCAGTTTATGGCCAGCGATATTGAAACTGGTGCGCGCTACAATGATTTGCGCGGGTGCCGCAAGTACAAGAGTGCGGGCGAAACCATTGTAAACTACACTGTGGCGCAGAGAGGAGGGAGAGGGTAAAAAAAGAGAAAAAAATTTGGAAATTATCTTGCAGAATATTTTCAGTCCTTGGAGAGGGAGAGAAGGGATTCGCTAATTGGTCGCGAAAGCCGGAGAGCTTCATTTGAAAGCAGGGGAACGAATTCGTACTCATAGATTTTTTGGCTACAGTTATTTCGGGCTAATGCATACCGGAGCACCATTCGGTGCGTAAATATCTCAGGTTTTATTCTGCTGGTATCGCGGCCAGTAATGGTGGACACGACGTACGAGCAACAGTGGGAGTATATTACTCAGGGCAAAACTCCATTTAGATGAAAATTCACGTCCGCTTAGCTCGGCCATGGAAGGAGAATAATAATATGAAAAAGGTATGTCTGAATGTGGTTGCGAATGAATAGTTTGTTCGAGTTAAATATGCACCACAACCTGGATAAACTTAAAAACAAGAATTTATCTTTTCACTGGGTAAATATTGTCTTGAAAATAAGTGTTACACTTTGTCCTATAAAATGTAGACCACTTCATTTTCTCCATAATTTTTTTCATACGTCATCGTTCTAATGTTTACTACCGTTGAGGATTTCACAAAATCCATTTATAATTTACGTTTACAAATTTAACTTATAATCTCCCTCGGCTTCGAAAATATTTACACCTATTTTCGAAAGGCACGCGTTTAGTACACAAGTCAAATATGAGTCCTAAAGTTTACCCTAGTCACTGTTGTTGTTGTTGTGGTCTTCAGTCCTGAGACTGGTTTGATGCAGCTCTCCATGCAACTCTATCCTGTGCAAGCTTCTTCATCTCCCAGTACCTACTGCAACCTACATCCTTCTGAATCTGCTTAGTGTATTCATCTCTTGGTCTCCCCCTACGATTTTTACCCTCTACGCTGCCCTCCAATACTAAATTGGTGATCCCTTGATTCCTCAGAACATGTCCTACCAACCGATCCCTTCTTCTGGTCAAGTTGTGCCACAAACTCCTCTTCTCCCCAATCCTATTCAGTACCTCCTCATTAGTTATGTGATCTACCCATCTAATCTTCAGCATTCTTCTGTAGCACCATATTTCGAATGCTTCTATTCTCTTCTTGTCCAAACTATTTACCGTCCATGTTTCACTTCCATACATGGCTACACTCCATACAAATACTTTCAGAAATGACTTCCTGACACTTAAATCTATACTCGATGTTAACAAATTTCTCTTCTTCAGAAACGCTTTCCTTGCCATTGCCAGTCTACATTTTATATCCTCTCTACTTCGACCATCATCAGTTATTTTGCTCCCCAAATAGCAAAATTCCTTTACTACTTTAAGCGTCTCATTTCCTAATCTAATACCCTCAACATCACCCGACTTAATTCGACTACATTCCATTATCCTCCTTTTGCTTTTGTTGATGTTCATCTTATATCCTCCCTTCAAGACACCATCCATTCCGTTCAACTGCTCTTCCAAGTCCTTTGCTGTCTCTGACAGAATTACAATGTCATCGGCGAACCTCAAAGTTTTTATTTCTTCTCCATGGATTTTAATACCTACTCCGAATTTTTCTTTTGTTTCCTTTACTGCTTGCTCAATATACAGATTGAATAACATCGGGGAGAGGCTACAACCCTGTCTTACTCCCTTCCCAACCACTGCTTCCCTTTCATGTCCCTCGACTCTTATAACTGCCATCTGGTTTCTGTACAAATTGCAAATAGCCTTTCGCTCCCTGTATTTTACCCCTGCCACCTTTAGAATTTGAAAGAGAGTATTCCAGTCAACATTGTCAAAAGCTTTCTCTAAGTCTACAAATGCTAGAAACGTAGGTTTGCCTTTCCTTAATCTTTCTTCTAAGATAAGTCGTAAGGTCAGTATTGCCTCACGTGTTCCAGTATTTTTACGGAATCCAAACTGATCTTCCCCGAGGTCGGCTTCTATAGTTTTTCCATTCTTCTGTAAAGAATTCGTGTTAGTATTTTGCAGCTGTGGCTTATTAAACTGATTGTTCGGTAATTCTCACATCTGTCAAAACCTGCTTTCTTTGGGATTGGAATTATTATATTCTTCTTCAAGTCTGAGGGTATTTCGCCTGTTTCATACATCTTGCTCACCAGATGGTAGAGTTTTGACAGGACTGGCTCTCCCAAGGCCGCCAGTAATTCCAATGGAATGTTGTCTACTCCGGGGGCCTTGTTTCGACTCAGGTCTTTCAGTGCTCTGTTCATATATCCACCTGGGTAACCTGACTGATGAATTTGTGTGAGAATGCATGATATTCACAATATCTGCGACTGATAAACCCGAAACAGCTCCGTAGCAACCAAGATGCAGTGGCGAACAGGAAGCGGAAATGATAGTGATGTGTTCGGTACACTTCACCACATGCAGTATGGTTGTTTCCAGAATACAGACGTTAATACATAGACCATTTTATAAGATTCAGTGTGTCATGTAGATTATTTTGTATAAGTTAAATGCTTTTTAAATGCTGATATACATTTAAATTTATATAAATTATATTCCTGAAGTAGAAAGTGGGCACTGCAAGGAACTTGTCAGGTAGGTTCAAAAATGGTTCAAATGGCTCTGAGCGCTATGGGACTTAACATCTGTGGTCATCAGTCCCCTAGAACTTAGAACTCAGTCTCAGGCAGTGAAACTGAGAAAAAGATGTTTCATCTTTTCTGCTACTGATACTTTTTATTTCCTAGAATAGTTTCGACGGGATGATAGCACTTTTACTGTCCCAAGTGCCCTTGTTATGTTACGTTGCGAAGTACCGGGTGATCAAAAAGTCAGTATACATTTGAAAACTTAACAAGTCATGTAGCGCTTGGGCAACAAACATTCAGTAGTACGTGAACAAACTGCTTCAGCGAAACAAAAGTAAATACTAGCAAAGATAATAATTTACAGACACTAGAAACCTGCACCATTACCAAGATATACAATGTATCATACGTATACTCGCTGGCTACAGAAAGTTCACAGTTCTTTTCGAAATAATACTGGTTTTTGTAATATAAATAAAGGGGGCGTGGCGGTATACATGACCATAAGTTTAAAATTTCGTATATGTAGGTCACTTTTCATTTGAAACCCTATAATGTATATATCAATGTACTGGGTGATCAGAAAGTCAGTATAAATTTGAAAACTGAGTAAATCACGGAATAATGTAGATTGAGATGTACAAATGGACACACATGCTTGGAATGACATGGGGTTTTATTAGAACCGAAAAAATACAAAAGTTCAAAAAATGACCGACCGATGGCGCTTATCAGAATAGCAATAATTAGTATAACAAAGTAAGACAAAGCAAAGATGATGTTCTTTACAGGAAATGCTCAATATGTCCACCATCATTCCTCAACAATAGCTGTAGTCGAGGAATAATGTTGTGAACAGCACTGTAAAGCAAGTCCGGAGATATGGTGAGGCATTGGCGTCGGATGTTGTTTTTCAGCATCCCTAGAGATGTCGGTCGATCACGATACGCTTGCGACTTCAGGTAACCCCAAAGCCAATAGCCGCACGGACTGATGTTTGGGGACCTGGGAGGCGAAGCATGACGAAAGTGGCGGCTGAGCACACGATCACCACCAAACGACGCGCGCAAGAGATCTTTCACGCGTCTAGCAATATGGGGTGGAGCGCCATCCTGCATAAACATTGTACGTTCCAGCAGGTGTTTATCAGCCAGGCTGGGGATGATGCGATTCTGTAACGTATCAGTGAACCTATCACCCGTCACGGTAGCAGTTTCTCTGTCCAGCACCATCTGTCGGACATTTTGTGAACTTTTTTTTTGGTTCTAATAAAACCCCACGTTATTCTAAGCACGTGTGTCAATTTTTACCTCTCTATCAACATTATTCCGTGGTTTATTAAGTTTTCAAGTTTATACTGACTTTTTTATCACCCGGTATATACCCCATTCAGATGCAGCAATGCACTGATATAGAGATGGGCTGTGACCCTTTTGGAATTTCTAATATCGCGATACGGTGCTGTGTGCCTGGACTGCAGACATATATCTATAAAAATAAAGAGAGAAATTATTACGCAACCTTATTGTTCTCCCGCGCTCGGGCTCCCGGGTTCGATTCCCGGCGGGGTCAGGGATTTTCTCTGCCTCGTGATGACTGGGTGTTGTGTGCTGTCCTTAGGTTAGTTAGGTTTAAGTAGTTCTAAGTTCTAGGGGACTGATGACCACAGATGTTAAGTCCCATAGTGCTCAGAGCCATTTGAACCATTTTTGAAACTTATTGTTCGCGGTGATAATTACTCCTTATTGAATAGCTCTGGTACCAGTAGTGAAGCAGATCCCTCTAACTGTACGCAGGGGTCCTAGTTCAGCGTTCATATATTGTTCTTGCTCTACATGATGTTTCGCTTGTGTCAGAATGATTCGTGACCTACGTAGGACACATTAAAATATTGACAGGTTGCTGCAATTCATTATCTGACTGAAATTCGAATGCTGTAACTAATCACTTGCAATTAATAGTTCATTGCACCCTAGCAATTACGAATTAATCTCATTAAAATCCTTCTTGATATAGCGCTGCGTCCTCTTGAAAAATACTTAAAATGCCATTTTGGACACTTTTCGGCGGCCTTATAGAGGGCATAGAATGATTTAAACGAGACTAACTATTCAAAGAAGCCTGGATATATATATATATATATAAGTACAGTGGAATTTCGTTCATCCTGCCTACACTTATCCATATCTCTTGTTCGTCTGGATCTTTGAAGTACAATAACTGTACAGTATTTGATACTCCAGACGTAATATTTTGGAAATTTGTGGTAAATTCCTATGGGACCAAACAGCTGAGGGTATCGGTCCCTAGGTTTGCACACTACTTAATCTAACTTAAACTAACTTACGCTAAGGACAACACACATACACACGCCCGAGGGAGGACCCGAACCTCGGACGGGGGGAGGCGCGCGAACCGTGACAAGGCGTCTTACACCACACGGCCCATATGTAATAATGCCAACAACCTACAACGAGATTCATTGAGCTTAAATTTAGGGAATCGCCAGACATAGCTCCTGGCACGTATCATTTCACAAGTGCACAATGGGCACAGTACCGCACTGTCCCCTTTTCTTGTAATGTGGCAGTCTCCATGAAAAAATAAAGATCGATACACTGCATAAGGATCCATAATGGAGGACTGAAGCCATGACTTCCATAACAGTACAAATCCACCAACTTAATTTCTGAGACAATTATTATTGTGTATTTCCTGAAACCATTTAGTTTGTTATACTGATATTTCGTTGCTGTTAACTATTGTAGGAAAATATAAACTAGTTTCACACTTTTTTTTACTAATTTGGAAGTCACAATATTTGTGCAGCTTCACAATCACAGAGCCCGAATTAAGTTAGCGAGATAGAAACAATATCTGTTTCACTCAAATGTGTTTACAATAGTCCCAATAATATATTAATTCCTCTCATCACCTTTTTGAATCAGCATGTTTGTTCCTTTGTTTTCGTATTTTGCATCAGTTCTTCAAAGTACAGGCATTGATGTGCATTAATACTTTCGAATATCCTTTGCCTTAGAAGCTTTTATTGGTATGTTATCTTCATAAGCACATTTAAGCACAGATTCTTTCAACCTAGAGAGAAAGGCTTGGTGACATTTGCTTATAGATTGCTCAACATCAACAACACCTATGTTACTAGCGCTTTCCTGGATTATCTTAATCCACTGATTTGAAGTATATCCAGTATCGCGCTTGCTTTTCTTCGGCTCTATATGGGAAAATCACAGTCACAACGCAGATGTTAGTGAACCAGTTCATGGACCTGTGTTAATACGATTATCGCTACCTCTATTAGATATCCCTACGTTGAGAATTTTGTGGTGTTTTTACTGTCAGTGATTTGCCTGATATGGATTGAACACACTGGTACGAACAACACGTATAGTACCAAAAGGTGGACCTGTGATGTTTAGAATCAATGGCTTCGATTGGTGAAAAACACAGCTGCTGAATGTGGAGTTAACTCATCTGGAACGAGTCCAGGATGCTCAGGCATTGGTTTTACAGAGGTAACACTATCATTTCTCCCGTCGAAATTATCGTCGTTTGTGCGTCTACAGACAATGATGACAGTGAAGATGGATTAGCTGATTAAATTGACGCTCAAGCTAATAACATGAAAGAAACAGCATCAGGAATCCAGATGGATAAAATAATGGTTTATTTGGTTCGCCTGCGGAACTAACCTGACCTGAATTACTGCTGGTGAAACAGCTACGAGACCTTGCTGAGCATAAACGACATACGAAACTCGTGCAAAAACTATTTATTGATTGTGTCAAAATAAAAATTTTTTCAGTATCTGATCAACATTTATGTGAATATAATGTGTAATTTGCGTATTTACCTGGTAGTATAAATGTACAGGATGGGCAAAATATCACTGCGTCAGAAATTATTTCGTGGAACTTAAGTTAAAAAAACGCATCGTACGTCATCTGCACTTAGGAGAGAGCATGTAAACTGGGCTGCCTATTTTAAGGTGCATAAAAATATTTTTTCGTACAGTCTTATTTCGCCCACCCCATATAATAGGTGTATTTATAGCAATTTACGCATGTCATTCTATTTTTTCTGACTTTCTGGATAATCCAGATTTTCAGTCATCCAGATGATCTACAGTCACAGTCCAGATAAACGAAGTTCCACACAAATAAATATGAATTGTGTTTCTTCAAATCAACACATTGATAATACTCCTAATTTTGTATACTAAATGATGGATTCTTCGGTGACAGTGGAATACGATGGCTGTCATTTTGGAGCTGTATTCTGACTCATTCGTTGGCCACTCTTGAGGGAGAAAGCTGGAAAGAAAGCGAGTTTCCAGCTCGTGTTGTTCAGGCTATCCAGCAGCCAGAATGCGGCCATTTCATTGCTTTCTCTCCCCCCCCCCCCCATCAATCCCCCACTCCACCCGAGGCGGAAGCGGAATCGGGCAGCTTAGGGCCGAGCCATATTGTCCATCGCATCGCCCCGACCGGCGATTAGCATTTTATGGCGAGCGCAGCGGACAAGCCGGGCAGTAAAACCACGATGGTCTGAGGCGGTGGCGTTCTAAGCCACTGCCGGACGGCTCCGAGAATCACACTTCGTAAGACCTGCCTTCCGCTTTGAATCACGCTTCCTCAACTTAAGGCGTCCTCTCACAGGATGTACAAACATTCGTGGATGATGAGTTGGTGACATCACCGCGTGGAATTGCACGTCACGCTACATTTGCAAAGCATGAGAGGAAGAATCTGGCATTAGATATCTGCCTCATGGAGAAGAAGATGGTCAATGAGATGCATCATTGGTTTTGCTTCACAAGAAGAAGCCATATCGTATAAATTCATACCGGGTTTTACTATGTATTTGGTGGTTTTTATAATTGTCACGTATCTTATATAAATATAAGCTATTTCAAAGCAGCAGCACAGTGAGAATATCTCGAAAATGTGTCATTTTAGGCCCGAATTGTTCTAATAAAATGACAGGAAACTACTTATTGATAGTTAAACGTTTCTCGTGTTTGATGATTCGCATGCTATAAGTCGTGTGTTTCAGGGCTACTGCAGAATGATGATTTATCAAAAGCGCGTCGTTTTTGTTACACTTCGTCATAGTTGATATTTAACTATAATGACATTTAGAGCTATAGCCTTTAAACATTGTGTTACATATTAGACGTTACTTATCGAGCACTTTAAAACTGTAGCGTATTTGATAGCGTCGTAGAGGAAGGTAGCAGGTTCGCGTCGATGTTATCAATTATAAGTAATGTATTTGCTGCAATTCTTTTTCCACAGGACAACGACTGTAGTTTTTCCCCTGTGGCCAGAAATTGTAACATTCGACGAATGTGAGGAAGGTATTCCGCGGATGTACTGCTACGGGATAAATGACGGTATTATTTGATTTGGAATTCCATCTTGCTAGTCAATGTTTGTCTGTCTGTCACAAAGTAAAAACAAGGTGCAAATTGCGAGATTTTGCTACTTAAAATATATGGACCTATCTCTTGGTTTTAGGACTGTCTTATATTTATATCTTACCCGTAACTATCATTTCAGAGTGATGGTAGTCGATACAACACCGAGATTTAACTATATCCAGTTTAATAGGTTTAAAACAGAAAATGCGATGGAGATTGAGTTATGGAATAACTTCTACTTGCCGCGGAGAGTGACCGCGCAGTTTGAGGCGCCATGTTACGGATTGCGCGGTCTTCCCGCCGGACGTTCGAGTCCTCCCTCGGGTGCGGGTGTGTGTGTATGTGTGTGTGTGTGTGTGTGTGTGTGTGTGTGTGTGTGTGTGTGTGTGTATGTTGTTCTTAGCGTAAGTTAGTTAAAGAAGTGTGTAAGTCTAGGGACCGATGGCCTCAGCAGTTTGGTCCCTTATGACTTCACACACACGTAACCTCTACTTGTATGTCTTTGATCGTTGTGCAGCACCTGTAGTGTCCTTCCACCAGGAATTCACTGTTCAAGCCATCGCTGCGTTATATACAGGTGTCCTCATTACCTGTCCTTACAGCCAGATATTTGTAATCATTCCCCAGCTACAATCCCAGATCATGTACGTTCAGCACCTTAGCTGTACTTTTGCATAACGTTAAATATTTCTCCATCAATCTTATGACTAGTTTGACACGGTTCGCCACGAATTCCTCTCACCTTTTCAATTTCAGCTATACGGCTGCGGAACAAATTACTTTGTAAAGTTATCCGTAACCTGCGTCGTATCCGAAACCACTCAGCATTCTAGAGGAGAATAAGAATTTATCTCTTATCATCGACGGAGCTTCCCTTTCGGCATATCCCAGCTATTTCCTTCCTATCCACCAAGGAACCAGTATCTCTGTCACATTGTAAACAATCTTTGCGTTCCTCATCTCTTTCTAATTCTGTTTTCTTCCTTCCTTTTCACTTGTTAGCGTTATCCTATATTTCAGATCTTTCTCTACCAAATCCGCTTCTTCTCCATATTGACTCCTTCTGTACAGTTGTCACAAGTTTCATTTAGATGTCAGTATTTATATTCGACGAAGGGGAAGTTGCAGAACGTTAATAAGAAATTACCTTGCAAACGGTCGTTACTACAATTATTATTATTATTATTAGTGATATATTTTGCTCATATGCTATACAAACTGTGTCGACTCATT
The DNA here is from genome assembly GCF_023898315.1 of Schistocerca nitens. Lineage (NCBI taxonomy): Eukaryota > Metazoa > Arthropoda > Insecta > Orthoptera > Acrididae > Schistocerca > Schistocerca nitens. The sequence goes on along the minus strand of NC_064614.1, from coordinate 109,078,594 downwards.
AACAATGCCCGATTACAAGCGAAATAGTGCTTGAATGCCGTAATGTTGCGAGGTGAATAAATTCACAAATTAATCAGTTGTTACCGAGATGACCAACCTTTTTTATTCTTATAGAAAAAGTAAAGAAATTCATTCCCATTGAATTCATCTGTAAGGACTTATTGCTTTATGGCTTAGCTGTCGAAATGATACATTTATCAAGTAACTGAAGTACTTTAACGTACCGTGTGAGTAAACGAAACCGACCATATACTGTAGTTTAAAATGGAGCCGTGTTGCCTTTCACGTAAACTGATTTACCAAAACACAGGAAAACAAGACGTACTGAATGGAATGAAGAATCCGATGAGCACAGCACATGGACTGAGAGGAAACCCAAGGGAAGATGTACATCTTAAGGAGCAGTGGAAATGAGGTTAGAGACAAACTTGGCAGGAAAACCTGGGACTATAGTCGAAGCGAAGGCATTCTGCAATCTTCAGGGGCCAGATAACGCATATAGGACTAACCAAGAAGGAGCTTCCTTGCTAAATGGAATCTACTAGTATCAAAAATACGTCTTAATTTATTGAAAAATTCTGAGAATCCTGGTTTGGAGCATGGTATTGTATGGAAGTTAGTCATGGATTACGGGAAAATGTTAGAGAATCGAAGTATTTCAGATTCGGTGCTATACAAGTACACTGAGTATTAAATTGATACATAAGACAGGAAATGAGGAGGTTCTTCGCAGAATCGTAGAGGGAAGGAATACGTGGGAATTAATGGCTAGAAGAACGGGCAGGATGATAGCGCGTGTGATAAGACATAAGGAAAGCATGCCAGAAGCATCCCTAGAGAGAAAAAACAACAAAATAAAATAAATAAAAACAGAGGAATTGAAGATTAAAATACAGACCAAGATCTACTTTTTTACTAAAAGGAAGACAGATCCCGTTCACGACGAGATGACAGATAAACCACAAGTCTAATAGGATAATGACATAGCCCACGTCTACTCAAAGATATAACCTGCAAGCTGTTTTGTGGAAGGCACTGATGACACAAATTTGTATGCCTTGCGAATGCGACTGCATTGCCTTGATCACTGCGCCAATGTCATTCCGTCATATTTTACCGGAACTAATAGTTTCATTAAGCAAGGGACCCCCAAGCTGCATAACATTTTTCAGGGTGATATGGCTGTCAATATATCCATTAGTTGCGATTGCAATTTAGACCGTTTGTCATCTGCATGCACACATATCGAGTGTGTATCTTCCATTCGGTATGTCTGTTAAAATAACTAACCGAATAAACTGCCATATACAGAGTTTAGCATGTTCAAAAATTTCGGTATCTGTTCAAGATGTCGAAGTATAATAAATAATACCTAGAGGTAAAATAGATATGCTACATCGTCAGGGCTTGTAACATTTAAGGGCTTTTACTAATGTAATCACCTTACACCAGTTTCACATGATTTACGACGCAAACATTGACTAACAGGATAGAATTCCAAATTAAATCATACTTGCATTGACCACATAGCAATACATTCGTCCAACACCATTCCCTCATTTGTCGAATGTTTGCTTTTGATATCCTCAGTGGTAAGCGAAATTGTAACTGAGGCGTAGTGCACAACTACAGCTACAGCCTACTGTGTGACGCGTGTGCAATGTAGCACCCATCCAAAATATTTTGGTCATCCTCCTGCCAGTAAACACTCACTTTAAATATTTTTTTGCTTTTCAGTAGCATAGTCAGTGATGTAAACGTTGGAAGTGTCTCCATAGGACAATTAAATGGAAAGTTATCCATATCGGGCCACATGATACTTGACCTGAACTTTGTTTTACCCATCACCTACACACCTATATTTTCTTTTTGCTTTCATACTCTCTCCCTCTCTCTATGTTTTTCTGTGTGTGTGTGAGTGTGTTTGTTTGTTTGTGTGTGTGTGTGTGTGTGTGTGTGTGTGTGTGTGTGTGTGTTTGTGTGCGTGCGTGTTGTGTGCTCTGCAGTCACTGAATCGGTATTCGGGGATAAAGAACAGTTTCGGCAATCTTGACGCAGAGTTTCCATGGCTCCCTAAGTAACATTACAAAATGTATTTTTGCATCTTAAATATATCACAGCAGCTCTCGGATGTCAAAATTCTCTATTTTTAAACTCTAGTGTTTCAGTTTCGAACTTCAGGCATTTTCAAGTGACACACAGCGCAGGTTTCGTGCCTCTGTGTAGCTTAACATTCAAAAATTCCAAACATGAACGTATGACACCATTACACAGCTGATATACAGTACATTGGTAGGTGGTGACAACATATACAAAGGGCTGATATTTTTAAACGTTTATATGTGGCAAAGTACCGTATTTTCGATGTGTTTCATTTGAAAACGGCTAAATTTTGAAACTACAAAAATGAATTTTAAAGACAAATAATTCTAACGTCGAAGGCGATCATGATGTGTTCTGGAAGTTCCAGTCGACCCTAAACCCCATCCAAGGTAATTTAATTACTTTTGCCCCCTTCGATGAGACCAAAAACAGTTCCTCTCCCGATTCTTCAGCGTTTCGAGATAATACCCGATTTATTACAGGTTGAATATCTACGGCAGGTTAAATTTCTTTTTATTCAGGTATACGATTTTTTACAACAAGGAAACTCATGTTTTTCCAGCAGGGTGCGACATAATACCGAAATGACAGCTTTGACGACACACAGAATTTCGTTGAAATATTGCAGATGGCATGTTTAGGTCATTCCGGATTTATAAAGCAAGGAAATAGGGAAGGTAACCGATAGCTGATTTTTCAGCTCAAAATTCTGCTCTGTAGGATGAAATATTGCTCGCATAAATGCGTTATTTATTGTGCAACCCGATAATCTCTCTTCTTGCCAACACAAAAAACTCATCCCATGGGGGAAGGGGGCTGGAGGGATGCATTAATCATGCATCTAATGTTGCAAAAATAAATAGTGTGTTAGCTGGGCTGGAAGGGGAACCAGACAGTGTTCATTGTAGCATATCTGTGATATGGGAATAATCGATAAGCATGTGCGGTTGTACGCCATTACTTCCACTTTGTTTTTTAATTCCTCATATTTCACTCTCCACTCAAATATTTCGCAGGTAGCGGTTACTTTCTTTCTCCTACTAAGAATGAGCTAAGCGACAGGGTTGCCAATGAGTGTCGCACAACAACCTTCATAGACAGCGGTTCTGCGCTATCTACCGCAGCAGCGACAGACTAATGATTTCTTCTACATGGAACCGATAGCCGGTCAGCCGATTCCCATCGCCGCATCACGCTACGGCCGATGGTGTGCACAACTAGACACGTGCCGCCCGACAGCCATGAGTGGTCGTCTGGGGTGACATTTCACATCACAGCAGGATCTCTTTGGTTGGCACCCGCTGCAGCCTTACAGCAGAGAGGTACGACGACGATATTCTATGCCCCGTTGTGTTGCCCTTTATACACTAATGGCCATTAAAATTGCTGCACCAAGATGAAATGCAGATGATAAACGGGTATTCTTTGGACAAATATACTATACTAGAACTGACATGTGATTACATTTTCACGCAATTTGGGTGCATAGATCCTGAAAAATCAGTACCCAGAACAACCACCTCCGGCCGTAATAACGGCCTTGATACGCCTGGGCATTGACTCAAACAGAGCCTGGATGGCGTGTACAGGTGCAGCTGCCCATGCAGCTTCAAGACGATACCACAGTTCATTAAGAGTAGTGACTGGTGTATTGTGACGAGCCAGTTTCTCGGCCACCATTGACCAGACGTTTTCAATTGGTGAGAGATCTGGAGAATGTGCTGGCCAGGGCAGCAGTCGAGCATTTTCTGTATCCAGAAAGGTCCGTACAGGACCTGCAACATGCGGTCGTGAATTATCTTGCTGAAATGTAGGGTTTCAAAGGGATCGAATGAAGGGTAGAGCCACGGGTCGTAACACATCTGAAATGTAACGTCCACTGTTCAAAGTGCCGTCAATGCGAACAAGAGGTGACCAAGACGTGTAACCAATGGCATCCCATACCATCACGCCGGGTGATACGCCAGTACGGCGATGACGAATACAAGCTTCCAATGTGCGTTCACCGCGATATCGCCAAACACGGATGCGACCATCATGATGCTTTAAACAGAACTTGGATTCATCCGAAAAAATGGCGTTGCCATTCGAGCACCCAGGTTCGTTGTTGAGTAAACCATCGAAGGCGCTCCTGTCTGTGATGCAGCGTCAAGGGTAGCCGCAGCCATGGTCTCCGAGCTGATACTCCATGCTGCTACAAACGACGTCGAACTGTTCGTGCAGATGGTTGTTGTCTTGCAAATGTCCCCATCTGTTGACTCAGGGATCGAGACGTGGCTGCACGATCCGTTACAGCCATGCGGATAAGATGCCTGCAATCTCAACTGCTAGTGATACGAGGCCGTTGGGATCCAGCACGGCGTTCCGTATTACCCTCCTGAACCCACCGATTCCATATTATGCTAACAGTCATTGGATCTCGACCAACACGAGCAGGAATGTCGCGATACGATAAACCGCAAGCACGATACTCTGCAATCCGACCTTTATCAAAGTCGGGAACGTGATGGTACGCATTTCTCCTCCTTACACGAGTCATTACAACAACGTTTCACCAGGCAACACCGGTCAACTGCTGTTTGTGTATGAGAAATCGGTTGGAAACTTCCTTCATGTCAGCACGTTGTAGGTGTCGCCACCGGTGCCGACCTTGTGTAATGCTCTGAGAAGCTAATCATCTGCATATCACAGCATCTTCTTCCTGTCGGTTATCTTCGTGGTGTAGCAGTTTTAATGACCAGTAGTGTAGCAAGCCATCCTGGGGCTACATTTCAGCAAGGTAATATCCACGCACACACACGGCAAGAGTTTCTGTTGTTGTGTTCATGCTTACCAAACCCTACACTGGCCGGTGAGGTCTCTTGATTGAGAACATTTGGAGCACAATAGACGGGCCCTCCAACCAGCTCGACGTTTTGACCAAGTTACGCGCCAGTCGGACAGACTCTGTCACATCATCCCTTAGGCGGACATGCAACAACTCTGTAAAATTTAAAATTCTCCCAGCGAATCAACTGTTCAAAGAGATTTCAGGCTTGCATCCGGCCCTAGTAAACTTCATTACACGCTTCGGCTGGGCAACTGCCAGCCATCTTCAGGTGAGACGAACGAGGACAGATGAAGACGTTCTCCACTCCGTCTTGTATAGTGCGCTGACGGTACTGCCACGCATGCGTTGAAGTCGTGGAGACAGCAGGACTACACCGCTCAGCGGCAGCGCCCTCGCTGGTGCAACTGCAAGACTCAGCTGACGTCGGTATTGTCGCTGGCCGCCGCTATTTAAGTCTTCTGACGTCTTCGTCTCGAGCAAATTTCGGAGATGACGGGGATCCACGTGTTATTCAGTTGGCAACCACTGTCACGGTTCATTCGATTTTCCGCAATGCGTATTTCAATGGATTCTTTGATAATGGAGTCCCAAAAAGTTTGTTGCTATGGCCAAAATCAAAGTTTTGTCATACTCCAATGAAAGTCCATTGGAAGTACAATGTTCCGCAACTGCAGACTTACCGGGTTGAAGTAGGCGAATGCTACGTTCATCTTCCATATAACGCTATTCCATTGTACGCGTTGTCTGTCCTGTATAAGCCATACCACATTGACACGGTATTTTATAAATTCCCGCCTTCCGCAGTAACCGGTCAGCCGCGCGGGATTAGCCGAGCGGTCTGGGGCGCTGCAGTCATGGACTGTGCGGCTGATCCCGGCGGAGGTTCGTGTCCTCCCTCGGGCAAGGTTGTGTGTGTTTGTCCTTAGGATAATTTAGGTTAAGTAGTGTGTAAGCTTAGGGACTGATGGCCTTAGCAGTTCCATAAGATTTCACACACAGTAACAGGTCATCCTTCACCGATCCCAGCAGATCCCAAATCTTAGAAGGTGGACGAAAAACCACTTCCACATGAAAATTATTAAGAATACTCGCTATTTCGAAGGAGATATTTCCAACGAAGAGAAGAAAAGCCAAGGGCTTGTTTGGCGCGTTCTCCTCTTTATCCACTTCCCGGTTCCTGGCCTTAGTTGCGAAAGCCCTGTTAATATGCCGCGTCGAGTATCTATTGTCTCTGAACACCATCCTTAAATGTGCAAGTTCCTTAGGCACATTCTCTGCATCCTACACCGTGTGTGGCCTGGGCACAATGGTTTTAAGCACACTCATGGTTTGGGATGGGTGATGGCGACTTGAAGAATGCAAGTACAGATCAGTGTGAGTGGGCTTACGATAAACAGGACGTCCCACCGAGCCGTCACTCTTCCGTTTAACCAAAACATCCAGGAATGGAAGACAACCATCTTTCTCTAGTTCCATAGTAAATCGAATAGTCTCATGGATAGAGTTAAGATGATGAAACAACTACATTAACTTTTCTGCTCTGTGGGGCCACACTATGGAAGTATCATCGACGTGTCTCCAAAAAAACAGTTGGTTTACAAATCGCTGGTTCAAGTGCTGTTTCCTCAAAATCCTCTATAAAAATGTTAGCCACCAGAGGAGACAGAGGGCTGCCCATGGCGACACCGTCAGACTGTTCAAAATATTCCTGGTTAAACATAAAGCAGGTTGAGGAAAGAGCATGTCGAAACAAATCGTGTATTGTAGTTTACGACGACCGGATGCAAGTCCGAAAACTCTTTGAACATGCAACAACTCTATCAGTCAATGCCGAATCGAATAACTGCTTGCAGAAAGGCGAGAGATGGACCACCGTGGTATTGACTTTCTCAGTTTGTGATGCTTTTTCTCTTGAATGAACCATCCAATTTTTCTGAAACTTTTATCATTTATTTGTTTGTGCATTTACATCATCTCTACTGATTTCAGTCTCATCCGGATTATTACTTCGCTGTGCGTCTTTTTTTCCCCTCCACTCAGTGTATTTATGACATCGAGTTTTATAATTCTCAGCGTTTCCCGGGTATTCATTTTGTCAGTTTCCTGTTAGAAACGAAAACAAAAATGAAGTGTAATTGTAAAGTGCAGTTTCTGTACGCTGGTCCCAGCTGCTTCGCCTGTCTACATCGCGGCATTGTAAACGCCTCTATGGCAACGCCTCTTCATAGCTCTACTGGTTAGTAGCCGTTTGCGCTTCGCAACTGAAAGCTGCCGCAGGCGCTGCCAGCAGTTAGGGATTTTTTGAAGTTGACTCGACTATAGGAGTGTCTTAGTAGTAAGAAATAAATGTATTAAAACTTCATGCATAGTACAGCATCTTATTACGCATCTCAGTGTTCATGACGTCATGTCTTCTGAAGTATGTTTCGTACAATGATCCATTCATGTAGGCACATTCAGCATCATATGTGGATATTGTCTGCAAAATATGTAGCAAATAGAGTCAGTAGCAAAGAAGTAACAAATTTAAAAGTCATGCATAGTGAACTAGTTTTTCACGCATCTCAGTGTTTACAACGCCGTATCTCTTGAAGTAGTATAATTTTTTAGATGCATTTAGTGGCATATTTGGATACTATCAGCAAATTTTATTGAGAACGGAGTTAGCACAATAGTAATAGATTTAGACGTCATGCACGATGCGGAAGTTTTTCACTCATCTCGTTGTTTATGATGTCATGTCTCCTGAAGTAAGACTGTTAGGTGGTTCTTACTCCTATAGCAATTGTTGCCTGACAGAATGGGTACGTGTGTAACAAGTATGGTTGAAATCGGCACAGTTGTTTAGGAGGAGATGTGGAACACACAAGTAATGACCAAATCATGAAGGGTTACCAGAATAATAAAAAATCATCTAAGTACGTGTATTAGCAGTAAGCCTTGTAAGTTAGACTGAGACGGACAGCGCCAATAGAAGAAGCCAATCGTTTTCGCCAGTTCTGCATGTGGTAATGTGCATGAAAAAACTGCTGGTTTCAGGGTGTCTGATTGCGAATTGGTCGCAAAAGGCGACGTCGTCATGCATCATCTGAAAGCGAACAGGCCCAAACGCATTATATAGAGGCCATCAATCTACAAGCAAGGCAGAGTTCCAGGCAGCAACGAAGTTTCACATCTACACATCAAAACCAGTGCCTCGGATGACTACCAACAGAAACCAGAAACTACGTGGTTGAGACAACTCATAGTTGTCATTTTCAATGTGGTGTGTAATTAAAACTAAGGGTTCGGTCAGAGCATTAGTAACTGCTGCCTTTCATGATTCATGGTTTCTGTACCATCATTAGAAGTTAGCGTGTGTACCCTAATCCTAGTAAAGCTACAGACCGGCGTCACCATGTGTCCTGGTAGCTGGTTCAAAAATGGTTCAAATGGCTCTGAGCACTATGGGACTTAACTTCTAAGGTTATCAGTCCCCTAGAACTTAGAACTACTGAAACCTAACTCACCTAAGGACATCACACAAATCCATGCCCGACGCAGGATTAGAGCCTGCGACCGTAGCGGTCGCGCGGTTCCAGACTGTAGCGCCTAGAACCGCTCGGCCACTCCGGCCGGTTCCTGGTAGCTGGTTGGAGCACCTAGTAATAGCTTGAGATTACAAGACTCGTCTATGTTTTGCTCTTACATTATGTGGGTCTCAGGACTCAAGTTATAAACAAGCGTCTCTGCCCATCGTCATGTTCATTTAACAGTTGAAAAAGCTTAAAAGCAGACCAAGAGCCAACCCTGACTCTGTTTTCTATATAAACACCGTGTCTTGCTCCTTAGCCTGACTCCCGAGTCATTTTGTTAGAGACCTAAAAGCCCTCAAGTTGACCTCCGTCATCATCTTAACCCCACACACAGCCGTTCACTTGCCATGAACGGATGACCTAACATCCCACATCACCTCCAATTTGCCCGTGGGATTCGAAGTAAGTATGTTGCGTCCCATGTCGGGTTATGGTTAGAGTTGTAAAATTACCGTATGCTACCATAAACTATCAAATTCAAGCGTAGACTACGGTACTTTTCCTAGTAGCTTTGGTCAGTTAAGATTATAGCCGAGGTACCTGCATGTTAGGTGTGCTGCATACCTATCGGGCGTCACCTCTTTTCCATCGCTTTGTTTGTGTATGCTGTCAGTGTCTTACGAGAATCCCATATAAACCGGAAGCGATGAACCCTGAGAATATATAAAGGACCACGTAACCTGTGGAACATTTTTATCCTACATAGTTATCCTCCTGCCTATTGTTTAAAAATAAAAAGCTTTTATAGCAAAATTGAAACTGTTATTGTTTATTTCAGGTTTATTCGAGAATTGTTGATTTTTAACGTAAAACAAAGGCATGTTTTACTAAAAACACATTAAAAAAATAAAAAATACAGATGCGTCACACAGCGCTAGAAAACGCAATATCTTCGAAAAAGGTAAAATTTAAAAAATGCAATACAAAAACATATCAGACATCGCGTCAATACTTCGACGAGCTTATATAAAACTTATTTCTGTTACTGCTAAACAATTTTCTATCTTATCATTTATAACACGAAACTCTTGCCCTTGATGATGAAGAACGTTCTATGGAGTATAAAATAACAATAATTATAAAGATGTTTGTAAGCTCTATTTGCATCAAAAGTAACTGCATTCAAGCGAAGACTTACATGAGCAGCTAATTTCTTGTTGCTTATTACATGTAATTTGTATTTTGTAAGGGTACACAGTGGGCTAAGAATGAACGATGTGTGGCTCTAACTATGTGCAAAACAAACCAACAAAAAATCGTTCCTCTTTCACACATTCATTACATTTCTGTTCCTACTAAAGTTACCAATACAATCGGGAATTCTACCGTTTACTGCTTTATATACTGTACTAAAACTATCGGACAGTAGTTTTGGAAGCGCGCAACTTTCATTACGGCGTATTGTTTAGAGTGAGTGCCTAAAATCTTCAAAAAAGTTATTATTTCGAAAAAGTTTACTTGTCCGATACTACCCGACCTTCCCTACGGGAGGAAGCTGATACCTAGGTCACGTACAGGACAGTAATCAGTAACGCAGGTGCTCATTGTAGTTTGGGTGGACGGTGCCAGATGAGGAGCTTTCAGATCCTCTTAGATGGTCACCAACCCTCAGTAGTGTGATGACAATCACAGAAGAAGAAGAAAACGGGAGGAAGAGTAGGAGAATGCCTAAACGTACGTGGGGTATTAGGCGTATCAATATCCGTCTGGGATAAGAAGTTCGCTCTTTGGAATTTATCGTTTGAAACACACTCTGCTGCCCTGAGTGGCACGTGCAGAAGGCAACGACCTGCGCCAGGTGCGCACGCAATCTGTATGGGCGCTGGCCGCTGCCTCACGCGGTGCGGCGTGCCTCAAGGATTCATCGCCGGGCCTCAATAATGCAGCGCCGCACGGTGTCCGCCGCTGTGTCCGCCTCTTTCCTTGTCTTCGGCCGCAGCGGTCTTCGCAAACAGCGCTCAATAATGTACGCCTCCGGCCCAGATCACTCAGCAAAATTGCTGGGCTCGCTCCTCGCGCTCGCCTCCCGCCACGCAACGTCGTGCCCGTCTCCATGGACTGACAACGGCCGGCTCTGCAGTCTCCCGGTAGTCACGCATCGCATAAGCTATTCAGGGCCCAGTACACTGGGGCACTGGTTCTCAACGTGGACATAGTTAACACCTTAGTGCTACAACGAAATTGTCTGTTGCAGAAAGCAGGAAAAAACAAAAAGGGTTTGATTATTATTATTCGCTGTGAAGCACGAAGAAGACATGATCAAATTTCAAGGTAGCTTCGTGCGCGTACGCACCATCGGCTGGTGCGCAAATGATACAAGTTGCAATTCTCTTTGTCAGGTACAACAGCATTATGCATTGAAGAGCCAAACAAATTGGTACACCTGCCTAATATCTCGTAGGGCCCCAACGAGCACGCAGATGTGCCGCAACACACACGTGGTATAGACTCGAATAATGTCCGAAGTAGTGCTGGTGGGAACTGACTACACGAATCCAGTAGGGTTGTCCATAATTCCATAAGAGTACGAGTGGTTGCAGGTCTCTTCTGGACAGTAAGTTGAAGACAACCCAGATATGCTCAATAACGTTCGTGACTGGGAAGTTTGGTGGCCAGCGGAAGTGTTTAAACTCAGAAGAGTGTTCCTGGAGTTACTCTGTAGCATTTCTGGGCTTGTCGTGTCTTGCTGGAACTGCCCAAGTCCGTCGGAATGCACTATGCACACGAATGGATGCAGGTGATCAGACAGTATGCTTACGTACTTGTCACCTGTCAGAGTCGTATCTAGGCGTATCAGGGGTCCCATAGCACTCCAACTGCACACGCTCCACACAATTACAGAGCCTCCACCAGCTTGAACAGTCCCCAGCCGACATGTAAGATCCATGGATTCATGAGGCTGTCTCCATACCCGTACACGTCCATACGCTCGATACAATTTGAAAGAGACTCGTCCGACCAGGGAACGTGCTTCCAGTCATCAAGAGTCCTGTGTCGGTGTTGACGGGCCCAGGCGAGTCGTAAATCTTTGTTTCGTGCAGTCATCACGGGTACACGAGTGGGCATTTGGCTCCGAAAGCACATAGCAATGATGTTTGGCTGAATGGTCCGCATGCTGACAGTGATGCGCATGCTGACACTTGTTGATAGCCCAACATTTAAATACGCAGCAACCTGCGGAAGGGTTGCACCTCTGTCACGCTGAACCATTCTCTTCAGTCGTCGTTGGTCCCGTCCTAGCAGGATTCTTTTCCGGCCGCAACGTTGTCGGATATTTGATGTTTTACCGGATTCCTGATATACACGGTACACTCGTGAAATTGTCGTACGGGAAAAATCCCACTTGATCGCTACCTCGGAGATACTGTGTCCCATCGCTCGTGCGCCGACACTACGTTCAAACGCACTTGCCGGCCGGTGTGGCCGACCGGTTCTAGGCGCTTCAGCCTGGAACCGCGCGACCGCAACGGTCGCAGGTTCGAATCCTGCCTAGGGCATGGATGTGTGTGATGTCCTTAGGTTAGTTAGGTTTAAGTAGTTCTAGGGGACTGATGACCACAGATGTTAAGTCCCATAGTGCTCAGAGCCATTTGAACCAAGTCATTCAAACGCACTTAAATCTTGATAACCTGCCATTGTAGCAGCAGTAATCGATCTAACAACTGCGCCAGACACTTTTTGCCTTACATAGGCAATAAGGGGCAACTGTCGTGTTCCGAAAAAGTCGCTCTTCAACTGTGTTGCGCAGTGTATGATGTCTGGACCAGACCGTAAGGTCAGCCTGTGTGTGTAACAAGCGAAACGGCTAAGACTCCGGCAGCAGTTAGAGCAGGGTATTAAATCTGAGGATCCGGCTCGCTATTTGTTCCCGCGGGGCAGACCTTCCTTTGCGCCCGCCGGCCGCTGACGGGGCGTTAATAATGGAGTGCGCCAGGTATACAGCGCCCTCTGGAGAACGCCGCCGAGCCGGCCGCGGCTCGCCTCGCCTCGCAAAGAACCCTCCGGTTAATCAACTTGGAGGGTCGTTAATATTGCAGGCGCGGCGCCGGTGCGAGGCAATCGAACTGACCGCGCGCTACGCGCCACCACTACTCGTCAGACGCATCGACCCTTTGCTCCCAACTCCCCCCCCTCTCCCCTCCTCTCCCCCTCTATTCTCACTCCCTCCCTCTACCCCCCTTTCTCGTATTCTCCTGCTCTCTTAACATAAGTGGCTTTCAGACTACGTAAGACCCTGGTACTAAATGGAAAGCAGCACAGTGACGTATCGTTCGACCTATAGGAGACTGAAGGAGGGTAGGTACGTTACAGATGAAAGTACCACCAATGTCATTAGAGACACTAAATCGTTTTGGAGGAAATTACAGAAATTCAACCGTGACTGTATCGAGGGAACCGTTTTTATGTCCCTTTCAAGTCATCTTGCGAAATGGATACCAGTCTTACTCTGATCCTCCAAATACACTTCTTGGATCTTAATCTCCCAGTTACAGCGAAACATTCCTTTCTTCCGTTCTTCGAGAGCTTCCGTGGCTTTCAGCGATGTCGTATTCGCGGCCGCGGCGATGTGTGGCGCGTGAGACCAACTATGGGGTGTACAGTTTCGTGGATTTAGCAGGAAAAGTTTTTGACGCACCCGAATTAATTTTCCACTGTGCCACACTATCCATTCAGATTAAATAAAAGTCTCCTGCTTCTCTCTGACCTGTGAGACAGTGTTAAGGATAGAGGGTACTTATAAAAGGTGGAAAATGGAAACTTTTATGACTTTATTAAATTCTATAGTCTTTCCTGATTACCAGGTGATCAAAAAGTCAGTATAAATTTGAAAACTTAATAAACCACGGAATAATGTAGATAGAGAGATAAAAATTGACACACATGCTTGGAATGACATGGGGTTTTATTAGAACAAAAAAAAAGCAAAGTTCACAAAATATCCGACAGATGGCGCTGGACAACAAAACGTCAGTGACTGCGCATGACAGTCGTGTATAAAAGGAGCTGTAATGAGAGAGAGAGAATCAGAAACACCTGCTGGAACGTACGATGTTTATGCAGGATGGCGCTCCACCCCATATTGTTAGACTCGTGAAAGATCTCTTGCGCGCGTCGTTTGGTGATGATCGTGTGCTCAGCCGCCACTTTCGTCATGCTTGGCCTCCCAGGTCCCCAGACCTCAGTCCGTGCGATTATTGGCTTTGGGGTTACCTGAAGTCGCAAGCGTATCGTGATCGACCGACTTCTCTAGGGATGCTGAAAGACAACATCCGACGCCAATGGCTCACTATAACTCCGGACATGTTTTACAGTGCTGTTCACAAATTTATTCCTCGACTACAGCTATTTTGAGGAATGATGGTGGACATATTGAGCATTTCCTGTAAAGAACATCATCTTTGCTTAGTCTTACTTTGTTATGCTAATTATTGCTATTCTAATCAGATGAAGCGCCATCTGTCGGTCATTTTTTGAACATTTGTGCTTTTTTGGTTATAATAAAACCCCATGTCATTCCAAGCATGTGTGTCAATTTGTACATCTCTATCTACATTATTCCGTGATTTATTCAGTTTTCTAATTTATACTAACTTTTTGATCACCCAGTACATTGATATATACATTATAGGGTTTCAAATGAAAAGTGACCTACATATACGAAAATTTAAACTTATGGTCATGTATGCCGCCACGCCCCCTTTAATTATGTTACAAAAAACAGTATTATTTCGAAAAGAACTGTGAACTTTCTGTATCCAGCCAGTATACGTATGATACATTGTATATCTTGGTAATGGTGCAGGTTTCTAACGTCTGTAAATTATTATCTTTGCTAGTATTTACTTTTGTTTCGCTGAAGCAGTTTGTTCACGTACTACTGAATGTTTGTTGCCCAAGCGCTACATATATTTGTGAAAGTACATATCGTTTAGTGTGCAATATATACGAACTATGCCACGCATCAAGAAATTCAATAACAGGAAATTCCGTGGTAACAGTTCACAAACAAAGCAAGCCATACTGTTGAAAGTAACCTATGTATCAGTTCTTCAGGGAAGAAACTCCTACATGGCACGCCTCCTGGTGAATCAAATTTTTAAGTTAACAATGACGCTGTTTGTAGTGCATTTGTTGTTGATGATGCGGGTATCTTATCTTCTTTGATAAAGAAACTGGCGAAATGTAAAAATGTGAAGATGTAGGCTGTCTGGAAATAACTGAACTACAAAGTAGCAGGAAGGGTTTAGATTCAATATTAGTTGTTCTATGTAGGTCCTGCAGTGAATCTACCTCGAAAATGAGTTCGAACATTGTGCATAATTCATATGATGTGGATTTAGTGTATGCAACGCGTGCAGCAGCAAAAGGAAGAAAGTCTGCTGAAACGTTTTGTGGTTTGATGGTTCTTCCTCCGCATCCCAGTACGTTCAGCAAGTACATAAAAATACTTTTAGGTGCCTAGACGGTTGTGTATAAAGCATCTAGGAAAATGAAGTAGAAGAAACTGTAAATATTAGTGGAACCAGGGACATTGCTGTTGCACTTGATGGGACGTGGCAACGTGGAGGACATCGTTCCTTAAATGGTGTAAGTGCTACTTCCCTGGAGAATGGAAAAGTTGTTGATGTTGGGTGCTTATCTAAGTACTGCCACACCTACCATGGTAACACTGAAGAACATATTGCACATCAGTGGTCTAAAAATTATGATGGTTACATTGGAGGTATGAAGTGTGGTGGAGCTCTAAAAGTTTTTCAGAGGTCGGTGCCCGTTTATAACGTTAGACATACGAAGTACCTAGGCGATGGGGACTCTAAGTTATGTAACTCTGGTTCGCCTTCCATACAACATTTTGTCTGTGAGTCTTCCAATTTAAATTGTAAAATCTAAGTATACATTTGGATCGAAAACCTTTTAATTCGCTTGAGTTATCGTGTAACCCGGGCAACGGCGGTCGTCCGGTGGATACGCCGGTTTCCGTCACATCATCAAAAATAATTACCGTTGGGCATGGCTGGCACTTGGATGTGCGACCGTCTGGGCAGCCATCAGCTGCTGACCTACAGTGGTGCACTCAACCCCGTGATGCCAGTTGAGGAACTAACTGACCGAGTTGTACCGGCTCCAGGTCACGAAAACTGGCAATAGCCAGGACAGTGGTGTGCTTACCCCACCCCAGTCCATATCGGCATCCGATGATGCCAGTCGGATGAGGATGAGATGGCGGTCGGTAGGTACCGTTCGGCCTTCCGAGGTCTGTTCGGACGGAGTTTGGTTTAGTTTAATTTAACGTGAACACACATTTAACCAACACAGTACAAAGCTGTTCACAGCCCGAAGAGTGATTAGAACACCGCAGTGCGTTACTACGCATCTACTTCAACGCAGCTGCTCTGGAATTCACACTGAATTTCAAAGGAGACGTTTCATAGAACGACTTTCAGACTACTTCTTCACCGTTCCGGTCTCTAACAGCACGAGGGGAAAACGACAATGTAAATATTTCTGTGCGATTTCTGATTTCATATGTTCTATTATGACAGTCGTGTCTCACTAAATATGTGGGGGGTGAACAAAATATTTTATTGTTTAGAGGAGAAAGACAGTGATTTAATTTTCGTGAAAATATTGCACCACAACGAAAAGTGTCTTTAATTATTACCACCCTAACTCGCGCATCATAGTCTGACACTCACTCCCTTTTTTCTCGATAATGTAAAACGAGGTGCGCTTCTTTGATGTTTTTCCATATCCTCCGTCAATCTTACCTCATAAGGGTTCCATACCGGGCAGTAATACTCCGAAGGCGGATGGGCAAGCTTAATGTACGCAGTCTCTTTAGTACATCTGTGGCATTTTCTGAACCTTCTGCGAATAAAACGCAATCTTTGGTTCTTCTTCCGCAGACCATTTTCTATGTCGTAACTCCATCTTAAGTTGCTAGTAACTGTAGTCACTCGATTTTCACTTGAATACACAACCTTTGAATTTTTATGATCATCGTGGAAGCGATATTTAATGGCTTCTTTAGTATTCATGTGGACGATCTCCTACTTTTTCATTGTTTACAGTCAGTTGCGACTTTTCGCAGCATGCAGCTATCTTCTCGAAAGCAGTTTGGAATTCATTTTGATCTTCTGATGTGTTTACTGGACGGTAAACGATAGCAATAACTGCAAATAGTCTCGTAAAGCGTTTATATAGCAGAGAGCCTACAGTATTTCTGTGGGAAATGCAAGACATCACTTCATCACTTACTACGAACTATGATCTTTCTGAAAGAAAATCACAAATTCAGTCATACAAGTGAGACGGAACTCCATAGGCACGCATTTTGATTATAAGCCGCTAGTGGGAAAGGATGTCAAAGCTCTTCTGGAAATCTAGAAATATGGGCTCAAAGATTAAGAACGCCCCTCGAAAACACTCGTTTAATCGTGTGAATAAAAAGCCAGCTGTGTTTCTCAAGAACGATTTTTTTGAATCCATGCTTGTTACGTGTCGATAGATTGTTTTCTTCGAGATATTCCACAGTGTTCGAAAATATGTTCAAAAATACTGCTGCAAAACGACTTAATCAATAAGCGTCTACGATTCCGTGCATTACTTCTATTTCCTTTCTTGTGTATTGGTGTGACCTGTGAAACTTTCCAGTCTATTGGTACAATTCTTGACTGGAATTCATTATTAGTTACTGTTTCTTTTTAGTTGTTCAGCAAATCAGTGTTAGTGGCGCTGTAATCGGTGAGAGTACCATTGTTACGCGACAGTGAAGGTGTTGATTATGCATTGCCTATAGTATAACCTACATATGGCCAAAATCTCTTTGGATTTTCTGCCAGAATTTCGATGTGCAAAACAGAGATGGAATTTCGATGTGCCAAACCATCGAATTGTTCAAACAAATTTTGGGATTGCGGGCAGATGTACATTCTTTTGTCTTGGATTTATCCACATTTAAGGAGACTCATATTATATTTTGCGTATCGCTAGAAGCCGGATATGTCTCGCTATGAGTTCCCTTTGCTTTTGAGAGATTCTGTAGGAATGCACCTGATCCAGAGAGATAGTTAATGACAGGGAATGGTCGGGAGCTGCATACGCTGGTAAGCACAACTTCCAATTTTCGATTGCTCGACCGTCCAATTCAGGCGGCTGCGTCTCTCTGGAGCCTCGCGTATTGGCGGGTGGTCGCATACCTCTGCGCTGCCCTGGTCACGACTAGCGATTAGGATGCAGATGTTGGCTGGCGTGATTGCAAGCCACGGCCTCCGCGCTGTAATTAACAGACCCACCACCACCACTCGCTGGCCGCTTCTCGCTTTACGTGGGTCTGACCCTCGGCTGTTCCGACAGCTCTAGTTATGGCAAGGGTGTCAGCTGGATGTGTCGAGTGCGAGCAATCAGATACACTCTCTCTCTCTCTCTATGTCTCTGTCCGTCTCTCTCTCTCTCTCTCTCTCTCTCTCTCTCTCTCTCTCTCTTTCTCTCTCTGATATGGCAAACCCAAACTTTCCGCGTATCTAATTTTTTCACTTCTCTTTGAAGGTGCCCATGTCGGTAAGCTTGGCGCTTTTCTGCTTAAGTGAAATAACGGTTGTCTCCATTTATCACCTAGCCATAGACTAAGTTAACTCGCAAGGAAAGAATACACTTACACGTCACAGATTTTGCTCAACTTTCGCACAGCTGCAGAACACACATCGTTGTAACAAATGCTATTGCAGTACGATCTGCTAAACAATCGTTTTAGAGAAATCGGATTAGAAATTTTTTATGAGTCTGCTGAAAACCTTACGAGAATGCAGGTCTCTAAATATAGGTCGCATGCCATGTTGCGATGGCTGCCTGATGCTTACTGCGCTGTATTTCAACGACTGTGTAGCCTCAGTACTTATATCGGAATAAGAGACTGGGTTGCCGTTACGCTGGATACAGAGGCTAAGAAACAGCTTTCTTATTAGGGAGGAGAGTCGTCAAATTCTTGCTCCAAGAGCTTTCGTTCTTCTACTAAATTATTTCCAAGTCGTGTGTATGCTAATATGTATCCTTCATAAAGGTTCCCACCAATTGACTGTGCTTTTGTGTCGAATACGAGCTAGTGCTTTTCCATTAATTACCATCTTATCCATTGGGTGTTAAAATTCTACTGCTCTTCCTTACTGCCCTTGAAACTGAATAACTCTGTCTACCATGTGTAATGTTGGCATCTGACAGATGAATCTTTAGTGGGGCAAAAATTGATAAAGAATTTAGAAAGAAAAAATGTCTTTCCTTAATTTCCTTCTTCTCCTTTTTTACTTTCTCTGCTCATATGTATTAGTCAATGCCACATTAAGAAATAGTTCGCTCTTCACATAACAGCACAAGGAATCAATAAAAATCCGTAATAGTTGTCGTCTGCTTGTATAGAGCATGAGTTAAATGTGTCATATATATACACAAGCTTGAAGGCACATTAGTTTTAAAAAATGGTCATCGGTGTAATCACCACTCACACAGGACAGTAACTGTGATTTAGACTGATTTCTGTATTCAATAATGAACCAAGATTTACAGTAACTTCTGGAAATAAACTTCTGTTCAGTAAATCTTCAACTAAGTTTCGGATACAAATAATGTGATTTGCGTTTTCCAAATCTTCAAGTTGTACATTGGTACATTTGCTAAAATTTTCCATATTTCCAAATTGCTACACAGCAAAATAATAATTTTGTACATTTCTTTGTCTTGCACTAAAAAAACTAGCTACTCTATAGATTTTACTTTGAACGAGTTAAAAAAGGACTCATATTTCAGATAATTGAAAATGGATCAGTTATGTAATTGCTCACAAAGGTTATTTCTTCATTAAGTGTGAAATTGTTATTCTATATCAATAACAGGCTTAATTTCTAATACATACAGTTATGTGGTAGATAAAGCCAGGCATTCGTTGTCTTAAGGACGTGTCCTATATTGAAATCTTAAAAACTGCGTTTTTCAGTTATTTGAAATAAACTATGGTACTAAATTTATCATTGCATATATATATATATATATATATATATAAATATAGCTTTCCTTAAATTATTTACTATTGAACAACAGGAAATGAACATAAATTGTAATTTGAATCATTCCCATTTCTTGAAAATTTTAGATAGCAATGTTTTATTATATGAAATAACTTGAGCGGCACAATGGACAGTCCATGTACAATCGTAGCTGAGGCAATATCTACCTTGTAGCTTACGCCTGAAATGGTTTCTCTTCGTCTCAGATAGTATTTTGGAAACATCTATGTTAAAAGACTGTATCTTATGTTTACATACGTGATTTTGTGAACTCTGATTATAATGAAAAAGCACTCTCAGTATGAAAAGCATTCTCTTTGTGAAGTGTTGGAATGGTAATAAGAATCAGCTGTCTGAAATAAATAAGTAAATCTTCTGATCTAAAAAATGCTTATTTACTACGAATTAGTAAAACATCGACCTGTTTATCAATCCTAGGCACAGAAGAAATGAGCCTCGAATCTAGAACCATCATACAGATGAGTACAACAGCATTTTTACATAATAATTTTATTATGGACTTTTAGTCATGTCTACCTTTCCGTCAATATTGGAAATTTACTGTAGTAACAGTGTTCATTGCTAGAAAAGTACATGTTATTATTTTCAAATTTGCAAAAATATTTACATCGTAAAAGTGTAATGGAATGGGGACATTATTATTCCGTAGTAAAATCACGTTAATTGACATCAATAAATATAGCTGAGTAAAAAAATATGAGCCAGAAAGAGTGGAACGACAAATTTTTACCCGTAGTGATGGCTTTGCACAGAAGTTCATGAAAAACTCTCCACTGGCAGATTTCATCAATTTTTCTGTGAATTTACGATGAAGCAGTGTGCATCACGATAAGTCAAAATGCCTTGCTCCGTTTAGATTGACACTGTGCTCCATCGACAGTGTGATCTTCGTCAAATGGGCGGTTCTTGCTATAAGTTGATAAAACTACAGGAGTTGATACTTGAAGTAAATGGCTCTCCTGTTGTCAGCGGAAGAGTCACTTTGGTCTCATCTCTGGAAAACAAATGGATGTAATTCATTTTAATCCACTCAATATTCTCAAACTTTAGTCAGCCTCTGCATGTTTTCCCCCACCCCCAACACGCGCACACACGTTCCTCAAAATTTAGTATACCTTCATGCCTCGGAATGTGTCCTACCAAATTAATCCTTCTTTTGTTCAATCTGTGCAATAAAGCTTTTTTCTCCAAAATTCTATGCAATACATCTTCATTAAGTGATCAGCCTTCGTCTCTCCAGAAGTCGTCTGCAGCACCATCTTTGAAAAATCTTCTGGAGGATTCTTGTGTGTGCTGTTCAACGTCCACATTTCACTTCCAGATATGACTCCACTCAAAAAGAATACTTACATAAAAGATTTCCTAACAATGAAATTTAAATTCGATGTTAATGTATTTCTCTTCATAACTTTTCGTGTTACTGCCAGTCTTCATTTTGTATCTTCTTTACTTCTGCCGTCATCTATTATTTTGCAGCACAAATAACACACCTCTTCTATACTTTAAACGACTAATTTCCTACTTTTAGTCCCTCGTGATTTAACTCGACTACACTCCATTACCCTTGTTATCCTTTTATTTATGTTCATATTATAACTATTTCTAAAATCGCCGTCAGTGGGCCTGCAGCAGAATTACTGTGTCATCCGGCAAAAATGAAAGTTATTATTTCTTCTCACTAAATTATGATTTACCTTCCAAATTCTGTCATCGCTCGATGTACAGATTGAATACTATGGAATGGAGGGGAGGGTGATAGTTACAAGAACTTTATTTTTTGTGTGTATTTTTAGAAAATATACTGTTCATTTATTTTAGTACAATTTTTAATACTTTTACTTATTTTAACCAAATTCATCTTATCAGACTTCTGTGTGAGTGCTAAGACCTAGATGTCATAGGCCCACACAATTATATCATCATTCATCGTCATCATCATGATCAGTAGACCTTTAATGCCATTTACGACACTTATGGAAGCAGTAGTTAATATTGGTCAGATAATTTAAACGTGAGCAAGAAGCGTGGTAGAACGGAGAAGGCACTTATTTGGAGTATCCGCAGGAAACTCATCACGTGCCCCGCTGGAAGATCCACTGGAATGGTTCCAGCTGCTACGGTAGCTGGAGTAGTGTCGGTAGACGGGACGCGCGAGGCAGTCGGGAGGGCACTGGAATGCAATAGCGCCGACCCCGGCTGGGGCCTCGCTCTACGTCACGTCTGTCCAGACAGCCTGCAGACATTCGGGGCACAGAAACTCACCGCTCCCCCGGCTACCCGCGCAGCTACTGTACTGTCATCAGCCGGCTGCACATAGTACCCGATATCAAGCAGCTACTAAAGGGCTGATTTAGATCTCAAGAGACAAAAACCCTCATATATAAAAATAGCTTCAGATACGCCCCAATGAAGTGAAATAGGATAGTACCTGTTCAAGTTACATAGGGGGTGCATCAGAGTCAATGATGAAAACTGATGCAGTTAGGTGATGTTAGAAGCAAAACTTTCTGCCACTTTCTGTTCCTAATGCATCTAACCAACTAACTGTATTCACCGAATTAATACTCCCCCTTATATTCCCATTCTTTCCTACTCTTTCTTCCTCGTGACCATTGGCACAACCACAGACATAACCTGGTCTGCATTCTATTAAAATGTGTCCTAAATCCAATGTTTCTCTATCATCTGCCCTTACACATCATAGTTATCCAAACACATGTCATCCTATTCCACTGATATCCACCAGAATTGCTCAGCCTCTTCTCTACTCATAAACCATAACCATGACCTAACCTCTGTCCTAGTTACACCTTTTCCAAGTCCCACGTTTCTCTACGAGGCACCCTCCTACCTTGCATCCATTCCCAAATACCAGTCATCCTGTTCCACTGATTCGATACCTATTACACGCTGTCTTTTGCCTCCCAAATTTTCCCTTCAGGAGCATGTCCTTCCAATTTTATTCTAACGATATGCTTCATGAATTTTACAATTATTTCTATTGAAATATCACCTCAGTGAAACGTTAATTACATTTTTTTTAAATAACGTATTAATTTTGACTTTTAAGTGTTTTGAAAGTATTTCTATGTATGTATAAACGCCTGTGGTTGAAGTGTGGCATGATGGACCACTGGCACCCTACTCTCTCACGGGAGGTGCGATGGAGCGGAAGAACAAAAAAGGAACAAACGGAGACAGGCTATCCATGCTCACCCATCTAATATTGCAAACACCTCCGAACTCCTCAACTTTTAGCGTCTTCTCCAAATCCTAGAAAAACTTGCACATCGCCTAACTAACCCTATTCGATTACCTTCTCCCATCCACATCCTGCAGCAGTTCATAAAATTCCCACGGTCTTTAGATACCTAGAACACATTCGCCAGTCATACATTTCACAAAACTCGAGCCCCAACACCCAATTGTATATATCTTTCTCGAGACCTCTAACCAGTATCTGAAAGCCATGGTTTGGATTCTTAGCGTTCCTTTTATCAGTTTTACGGCTGTACGCACATCTGTTGACCTCGCGACATGATACACGAACGAATGTTTCTCCACTCGTGAATTTTAGGTACAAATATTTCACAAGCCTCTCTCGATATTGACGGAATTATGATCAAACCCCCGCTTGTTGACTCTGTAACTGCCGGGTGGCGGCTGGTTGTTACCTGATCAGCTTGAGATACGAAAGTAGGAAGTGCACGTTTCATAATAATTTCAGACACTTCAGCCGATAAACTCGGCTATAAAACATACAACTTCAACTCTGAAGGTTTTAACCATTTTTGGCAAAGCAACGTTTTTTTTTTTTGTTTTTACTCAAAGAGCCCATATCGAAGACTCATGTACGACTCACTAACAACCACAACCACACTCCGTGGTCTAGATACAGGTAACTAACCGCTCTGAAGCGGTACGCGTACGGGGTATAGAGCAAATACCAAGGAGGACAGTGCGAAATGTAACAGGTTTGTTTATCACACGGGAGGTTATTGTAGAACTGTGGCAAAATTTCAGCTGGACGCACCTACTACATTTAAACGATGTTACAAACTTTTAGGTTTGAAATTATGTAGATGTTATAGGATCCTATATGGACTACTTTGAGAAAATAAAAATAAACAAGCCCAAAAACTACTGCATACACGTAAACATGGGCAATCCAACATACGTAATCTCTCTGAGGTGAGGAAGATATAAGTTGTGTTGCCTATCATAAGGTTTGGTTGGTTGGTTTGGGGAAGGAGACCAGACAGCGAGGTCATCGACCTCATCGGATTAGGGAAGGACGGGGAAGGAAGTCGGCCGCGCTCTTTGAAAGGAACCATCCCGGCATTTGCCCAGAGCGATTTAGGGAAATCACGGAAAACCTAAATCAGGATGGCCGGACGCGGGATTGAACCGTCGTCCTCCCGAATGCGAGTCCAGTGTCTAACCACTGCGCCACCTCGCTCGGTCTATCATAAGGTGTATGAAATGTTGTCCAGGCCAGTTTTATAAGGGGGCGATCCAAAAGTTTCCGTTAGAAGGCCGTACAGTCCGGAAGTGATAACACAATCATTCAAAATTTCCATGACCATTGAGGCAATCATCCCAATGACGCAAGAGTTTGAAGATACATATTTGGTAAAACACCACGATGTGTTGTGTGAAGAACTCCGTAATTGTCTGCTGCACATCTTGGTCTGAACGTTCAGGACTTTTTTAAGAGATCAAAGGCTTGATAAACGCATGGAGAGAGATCAGGACTATAGGGCGGTTGCACAATTGGCTCCCAACTAGTTGTGTAGAATCGCGGAAGCAGGTGCCCAATGGAGGTTTCCGTGAGACATGCTGACCCGTACCATTCTTCATTCTCCTATGGATGTCTACCGGCGTTTGTCCTTCGCCTGCCAAGTAAAGAATAACAGAACGTTGGTCGTTATGGACGCATCTGGTAAAAATGTCACCTTACGTCTCGTTTCCGTATTTACAATAATGTGATACTAACCTCTCACTTACATGTCGGTGCTTACATGCCCGCAGCCGAGTCTCTATACGTTGCGTGTACCCTGAAGCAACGCCCTCAAACGGAAACTATCTAATCGCCCCTTATATTTTGTCCACCCTGTGAAATTACAGCAACCACCTAAGATCATAATACCAGTTCACTGTGAAGGCAGTCAGTTCTGAAGCATTTTAAAACGGCACTTAAAAGTTTCCCGCAATTTCGGATGTACCTTTTGTCTCTAGTGCAGTAAGACAGGCAGCTGCGATTCTACCGACATGTTTCTCGTCAGTCTTCTGGGGCCTTGTATACCATCAACTTCGTGTAGCTCTAGAAGAATGATATCGCTTAAATTGGAGCCGAATCTTCCTTTTAATCCTAACGGTAGGGATACATATTGTTCAGGTGCTCACGGAGATTAATATCGAAGCGTGTCGGTGCGTAGTCGTGTTTAAGTATTTGGAAGGATGCTGTATCAGACTACGTAGGTATGATTTCCACAAAGCGGACACTAACGCTGAATGGTAAAGTGGAGGTAAGAGACTCGATCAGGAAAGTAGATTACGCAAATTACTATTGTCCAGCTCGTAGCAAGCGATAAGCTACCAGGCACGAGCGTGCCACGCTGTGGTTGGAGTGAGTTGCTGGCGCGATCCATCATGGGGCTGATGCACTGCTGCGCCCGGCCCGGGTTCGATACCCGGCGCCGGCTGCGGGTGACAATCCATGCATCAGGTGGCCGCTGGCTCTGGCAGCCTCGTTAGCGACCGTCCGCTTCCTGCCGGTTAGGCAACCCGCGAAGCGTGTCCGGCATCAGCGCAGGGCCGCATCTACTTGTGGTCGAAGGCCCGCGCTGCGGCAAACTGTGTACTCGAGTGTATTAAAGCTATTTATAGCCAAAGCTGTGCAGACAGTAACGGGTAGGCAATAAAAAGTTCGGTATTAGGAACAAATTATTGCAAACGAACAGTTCAAGCGATATAAGGTCTCAAATAAGCAATGGATATGACGCACGAGTCTGTGAACTGTTCATGCTTTATAGGAAACAACTGTCAGCCATATTTAAACCTTGAAAAACAACAGGTAATCGTCTGTTTGATGGCCATACATAATCAACTCATGATTGGTTATCAATGGTTTCCACAAACTATCATGACAAACAGTGTGTAGGCTGATGCGGACCTATGTGTTGCACTATAGTATACACTAATACGAAACTTTTGGATTTATGCGTTCGAGTCATCTTAAGAAAGTTATTGTACAGAACTCCTCTTAACACTACTAAAGATTTGGGGCACATAATTGTGAATGGTTTGAAAATGATCCTAAGCTGATCCAAAGAATTCGTAACTCTGTCCAGTACTGCTTCCACACTGCAACTTCCACACTTTGATAGACACAAGTGTACAGCGGTTGTCACATGTGACTAACTTAATAAACAATACAGTACACCTCGCTAAAAGCAAGTGTTCTTCTAAGAAAGGATCTTATAGAATTTCTAAATCATTAACATTTTTGAACTGACAAACAATGAAAGTCGGCGGCTGACTTG
The DNA here is from genome assembly GCF_023898315.1 of Schistocerca nitens. NCBI lineage: Eukaryota > Metazoa > Arthropoda > Insecta > Orthoptera > Acrididae > Schistocerca > Schistocerca nitens. The sequence continues at coordinate 109,052,463 of NC_064614.1, read as the reverse complement.
ACAATAAATTTGCAACTATTTTGCAAACGCTAGATTTTCTGACCTATCTATACTCAGATGTTTTTGCTTCTTTCTTTATATGTATTTCTCATTATAGGAGCTAGACAGTAGTGTTGATTCTAAGGTTCTTTAACCTGGGTTAGAAATGAATGAAAGGCACACATAATTTTTGTTAAAATAAAATGATGATGAAATAAGTGACGTGATATTTGTCACGTGTGTTCTTTCTACTCTGTGGAGATGATAAATGGGTGGCTTCTAGATTAGACTGTTGGATCTGGGACTGAGATCTTCACTTGAGGTGCAAGCAGTAGGATGAGTTTTGGCTGATAGTCAGGTTCAGCCTCGGGTATGTTTCCTCTGAGAAGGGAACACAATCAGATTTAAGATGGGAGAGTATCTTGAGTGTATATAGATGGCGATAAACAGGGACGTGTTGATAAAGGACAGTAGATTGTAATGTATCGCAAATAGGCTCTTGTAGCTGAAATGGTAATTACAAGTTACGGTTCTTGCACGTCTAAAACGACGTAAGAACAGTTCAGCTCAACATAATGTGTGTTACTCCCAGAATATAAGTATATCTTTGCCAGGTATTTTCACTATGTCCAAGCTCCCCCAACCTGCATGTGATTAAATAGACAACCAAACTACGAAATTGTATTCTATGATGGCAGAATTAAGAAGCGCCGAGGGCAAAACAGATGCGTGCGATCAAGGCACGCAGTCGTTAAATATTCCGATCCCCGTTCCTGTATTGCTGCATCTGAGGCTCTGTGAGCTTTGCACACAGGAATACCAAGCCTCTATGTTTTATCCAACCACTCACTCCCCCTCACTCTCTCCGGTCGCTTACCACTAGTTACTAGTCAAACCTGCATAGATCCCATACACTGGATCACTAAGTCACAGATAAGGTGATCCAAGTGCTTATTGCGAACATTTACTGTACTTCAGATATGCTAGCGAATACGACTCACGCTCTAAGTTTTGCGCACCAACTTAATTATGTATACAGATAGTTCATCTACAAATTTTAATGAGTGGATTTCGGAGTAACAAAATACATGACATATGGCCATATCTTTTGACAGCATTGACTTAGAAGCTTAACTTTTCTTACATTGCCAGGAACCGTAGACCTTAGTAAAAAAATGGCTCTGAGCACTATGGGACTTAACTTCTGAGGTTATCAGTCCCTTAGAACTTAGAACTACTTAAACCTAACTAGCCTAAGGACATCACACACATCCATGCCCGAGGCAGGATTCGAACCTGCGACCGTAGCGGTTGGTTCAAATGGTTCAAATGGCTCTGAGCACTATGGGACGTAACATCTATGGTCATCAGTCCCCTAGAACTTAGAGCTACTTAAACCTAACTAAACTAAGGACATCACACAACACCCAGTCATACGAGTCAGAGAAAATCCCTGACCCCACCGGGAATCGAACCCGGGAACCCGCGCGTGCGAAGCGAGAACGCTACCGCACGACCACGGGCTGCGGGCGACCGTAGCGGTCGCGCGGTTCCAGACTGTAGGGCCTAGATCTTAGTAGTTGATGTAAATTTCATCCTGATGCCTCTACCAGTTCCTGATAAAAAACTCTAAAAATTGAACTTTAATCTTATGGCTAGTAAAAAGACTTCCCCTTAGATTTCCAACGGGAATCGAGGTGTTCTTCCTTATATTTATCTCAAGCCGCTGTAGCGGCACCGGCCATCTCTACTCGGTCCTGACACAAAAGAGTGGCGCTCTATTTCTCGATAGTCCGCAAACCGACTACGCATCAGTCTTCTTAGATTCCACACTGCGTTAGGTCGCAGCCACTGTCAAGAAAGGAAATTGTTGCTGGCGGCGTGAGAAATACTCTGCCCAAAGAGCAGGATCCTTATCAGCGGAGGCGGCGCTCCTTCTGGCAGACAAAGCGTTGCGGAAATAGGCCCCGGGAGATGGAGCTACGCACGGTGGCCGCAGCTGGGGCCGAGTGATGGAGGCAGTCGTTGGGGCGGGGGTGGATCGGAGGGGTGCGGGGGCGGTCGTGAGCCAGCCGCGCCCTCCGAATAGATCCTTTAATTAGCCAATTAAAGCGCGCCGACAGATCCGTTTCCACGGGCTCCGAGCCGCCCAATCACCGGGCCACGCATCGATCCTACCGGTTGCCCCCCAAACTCTGCTGTCTTAGGGAGGAGATGTGTTTTCGTCTTTTGGGAATCGCATTTACAAAATTCTAGTCGGAAAATGGTATCCATCCGACTGTAATTTGTTCACTGTTTGCTGTGTTGACACCAGTTTTCCGAAACACAGTTGTGAAGGAAATGGATAAGTGTATCACCACTTACAGAATTTCCCTTACATGATTCAGTGATACCACAAGGAGTTAAATCTGGATAAACGGATAGGGAAATGTGAATACAGCGTCTTACCACTCTCACGGTTAAGGAATTACGGATACTTTACTAATTTTTTACGCATATCTTCGACGTTGATGTACTTCATTACGAAGACTCATGAATAAGCCAAAATATTGTGATTACTGAACATCGCCAGACTGAAAACTGGCTCGTGGCATGGTAGCCACCTGAAGCGGTAAGAAAAGTATATAAGCGAAGGAAACTCGAATGGGGTCTTGTATCCGACAGCGATTCGGATTCCCCGCCTAGCACGGATGTGAACTTGTCAGAGATATCAAGAATACACTGTAGTGCTCACTCGCAGGTGAGCTGTGACGTCACCGTGAACCCTCTCGCTGTGTGCTGAAGCATAGGCACACGCATTTAAGTAATACGCAGGGATGAATGTGGTTGACATTTTCCATTGTTTGGTGTATTGTTATTACCGTTATAAATATTTAAATTAGTTAGGCTATATTTTTCTGTGGCCGGTGAAGTGCTAGTGTAAATTTCGGAATGACGTCAACCTCCTTCACCATCTCAGAGTGCACTGCTTTGCTTATAGGGAAGGAAGCTCACATAGGGGTAGACCACATAGACCTGTGGAACGTAGAAATCCTCATGTAATATCATTTTGAACCATTTAGCTGAGTTAACAGGTTTACTTTTCCGTTTTTGAAAAGCTATGTTACATCTTTTTCAGTTTTTTTCAGTTTTTGTCTTTTCTCTCTCACTTCTCTTACTACCTTTGCACTTTTTCCTTGCTGATAGCTGATAAAAGTGCGTGTCCTTACGATACACATTACAGAAAAGACCTAACAAAGGATTATGCTTTATAAGATCGGTAACGGAAAGTTGTGCCGTTTGTAATATCTCCAGATGACCTGTTAGTACAGCAGAGTGGATATCATACCAACATTTGAGTCGTAGACGCCTTTATCTTTTTAATTTTCTAATAACCGAGATACTGCAGCAAAAATAATTTGTAAAATGGAAAGTAGTACATTTTCAAGAATATTACAAATTCTTTAAATAAGGCTACGCTCTTGTAACGTTTTTCGCAGGCCGCGGTGGCCGAGCGGTTCTAGGCGCTTCAGTCCGGAACCGCGCCATTGCTACGGTCGCAGGTTCGAATCCTGTCTCGGGCATGGATGTGTGTGATGTTCTTAGGTTAGGTAGGCTTAAGTAGTTCTAAATTCTAGGGGACTGATGACCTCAGATGTTAAGTCCCATAGTGCTCACAGACATTTGAACCACTCTTTTGTAACTTTTTCAACGTACAAAACAAAGAATGCAGAAAGTGAAGGGCAAAGAATTATTCATGGAGAAATTATTTCTTTTTTGCCGAATACACATCGGTTACATCCCTATTACGCAGTGGAATATTTTTGAACAGTTCTTTGAAAGAATCCAGGACCACTCTCCACTTGCAATAAAAGTATACCAGTAGGCCGTCAAACACTTTGTAAAATACTTTTCACATAAGATATGCAACAAATTTCCTTTACAATGCAATACTGACCTAAATGGGACTCATGAACTTTTTAATTGTAAATTTGTTGTTGTTTTAAAGCTTTCAATCGGCCAAGTTGCGATCGATAGCTTACCAATCAAGTGTTTCCATTCTCGTTAATGTATTTTTTTTAGAATGAGTAATCAATGCCACGTTAATTCGGCATACATACAAGAAGCATCATATAAGAAGTATTTTCTTTCTTGCTAATGAATTAGGGGAAGCCGAAAGTAAGAGAGGCAAAATATGCGAAGATTTCAATACATTTCGCTGTGAAATCAGTCACTATTTCTCTAGTCATCATCTTTGTAATCACTGCAATTTGAATAATACTCTGCCTCTGATGTAAAGATATTTGTCGGAACAGGATGGATGGAAGCAATTCCATCATTTCCAATCTGTGATATTGCCCTCGGCTGTCGTAAAGGTCCGGGAAGGGTAGGACCGAAATAACGTATCTCGAATCTCAGTAAACGTGTTTTATGGGTAGGAAACTGAGACGATAGTTTTATCTCTCTGGAGACTTTGCCAGTGGATGAGGGGTGGGACCGACGCTGTGGTCCAAGTAAATAGGTATACTAGAGCAATTCTAATGAAGGCCACCCAATCGTAATTGGTAATTCCATGCTGAGGTAAAACTGAAATTGTAACGTCGAGCAACCAAAATTATTGCATATTACAATAATCATTTGTTGCAATAAATGTTGAATATGTGTAGACAGAATATTTGTTTTCACAGTATTGATTTATATCGGATATGGTCCGGAAACGTTTGATTTCCGTGTTAGTATACATTTTCTACAAATGTTGTCCATATTCGCAATTTCGAATGCATTTAATGTAGTTCATAACGTGTTAGAATACATTTTCTACAAATGTTGTCCATATTCGCAATTGCGAATGCATGTAACGTAGTTCATAACAGCTGTAGTAGCCGCAGTGGCTGTTCCTTTAGGTACGCATACCTGTCTAAAGGCATGGTTTGACCGTGAGTCGTGCACGGATATCCAAATGGTAAGGCGACCGCTCGCAATGAGCGGGAAATCCGGGTTCGAGTCCCGAGCCGGCACAAATTTTCGTTGTCATGCAATCATGTCCAAAGGAGCTTCGTATCGTAATTCGGAATAAAATAGGCAGTAAACTATAGGATGGTCTGAGATTTGTGAGATGTGTTATTAGGTTCCTTGGTGTGTCTGACTCTACTCTGTGTACTTTTGGATTTTTTTTAGTTGTTCATGGTTTTTAATCTGTTAATCCTCAGTTGACATTGCGAATCATATTTCATGAGAGCACCAGTAGAAAAGTAAAAATCTGCGGCACGAGTTACTTCTCTCAACTGGAGGTTCCAACTAAGCTAACGTTACCTGTCGAGAAGCGTACAGGGACCTGAGTCGGAGAACAGCAGGCTGGGACGTTAACAAAGCCACTTAGTGGGCGCTGGGCGAGGTGCCGGTTGCCAGGAATTGACAGGCGTCACCTGGAGCACGGTGGAACAGCTGAGCAAACGGAGCACTCGTTACGTCGCGTCGAGCTGGGCAAACACTTTGCCAGAGCGAGCTTCCAAGGGATTCCCACAGCCCTGTACGACCTGTTCGGTCTGCCTTGTGTACAAAAGCGGCAGGCAGCAAGCTAAACATGTGTACAAGGGCCTGCTCATTCCATCGTGGCTGTTGTCCAGGCGCTCTTGTGTAAGGTTGAGGATTATTGACCTCCGTTTGCAATTAATTCACAACAAAGCAAACTGTGATCACCGCCAGATTGGCAGCACCGTCATGTTTACGTCCGATAAAGAGAGAGACGGAGCTGTAAGTCAAATACGCTCCGATATTGTTACACTTGGAGTAACAGTGACCGAATGAGGGAGAACTCACGTGACTGCTACTATAAGAAAAGAAATACTACTTAGAAAGTAGACACTGATTTCCAGAATGAGATTTTCAGTCTGCAGCGGAGTGGTCGCTGATATGAAACTTCCTGTCAGATTAAAACCGTATGCCGGACCGAGACTCGAACTCGGGACCTTTGCCTTTCGTGGGCAAGTTTTCTACCATCTGAGCTACCCTAGCGCGACTCACGGCCCGTCCTCACAGCTGTACTTTTGCCAGTACCTCGTCTCTTTCCTTCCAAACTTGGTTCGCAGGAGACCTTCTGTAAAGTTTGGAAGGTAGGAGACGATGTACTGGCAAAAGTACAGCTGTGAGGACGGGCCGTGAGTCGCGCTTGGGTGGCTCACACGGTAGAACATTTGCCCGTGTAAGGCAAAGGTCCCGAGTTCGAGTCTCGGTCCGGCACACAGTTTTAATCTGCCAGGAAGTTTCAGACAGTGGTTGGACCAACAGTCACTGAGTGGAAAAAAAGAGCATGAAAAACAAGCTGACAAACTAATCAGTCACATATGGCCCTTTTTCTAAAATTAATGTTGTACGAAACGTTTAGATGATTAAAACCTCGTGTCCAGATAGTTCTTATTGCATGTATGTTGTACAGAATCGGCACTGACGGCTATCTTAATCGTATTATTGTGGAAAAGACGTTTTATGTTTTGCTATTACAAGCAATAGCGCACGCACTGAAACTTATACTAGCCACGCCATCAGTCCAAGAAATTTGGAGACTAATGGTTAAAAGTTAAGGTGGTGTCAATCCTTCACGTGTTTGGCATGGTTTTCCATTAGTTGAGTAAAACGCACAGAAAGTTCATACAAGTACGTGAAAATGTCAGAAAACTTCTTTATTGGGATGTTGTTCAACTCACGTGCCACATTCGCACTTTCTTCGCTCTTGGCGAACCATCAGGAAACCATTCTACAGTTTGTCTGGTAGGTTAGTATCAATAACAAAAAGTCTTGACATTTCTGATGACTTTTTTCCAGACAAGAGATGTCCGCGGTTTTGGTTCAATCAGGTAAGGTAAGGCGTCCATGCGCCTTTGTTCTTCAGGAATCAATGTGACTGGGGCAAAACTTTGTACACACTATTCTTTTCTCCAGCACAGTCTGGAGAACGACGTGAATACTTGATTTAGAGATGATGTTCCTCTGCGTCTTGTGAAACAAAAACGTTGATACACTTCTGCCGCACATCCGCTACTTAACACTGCCGGCTCGCAAATGATTAATCGATCCTCAGCTGTTGCTTACAGGTTTTACTTCAGGATGTCAATGCAGTTACTGCGAAGACGTCATTTGTACGACAGGAATACAAATCAGCGTCGAAACTTTTTGGAAGGACGTTGTACATCCGTCGGTGTTGTAACATCAATCGACCTCACACTGCGGTTTCTAACAGAACTATAGTGAATATTTTCTCTTTTCGGAAGAAGCGTCTTAGCTCTTCATACGTCTACATCTGCACTACCCAGCATCACGCAAGGTGTGTGGCAAAGGGTACTTCTGGTATCAGTGTCATTGTCCATCTTCCTCTATTGATCAATTCGTGGGTGGTGCTCGTGATGAACGATCGTCGGCAGCGCTGTGCATACGAAAGAATATTTTATGTGATCATCACGTGAAATGCGAGATAGAGTAGGTAACATCTTTGTTTACTCTCAGGTGCTGTTCTCACTAGTCGATATACAGAGTGATTTTTTCCACCGTGTACAAAACTGGGGCTGATCAATTAGAAGATACGGCACAAAAAAGGTCTAATGAAGTTATGTCCGGAAATGCATGGTTTCCATGCTAAAGACCATTTATTTAGTCATACTCTGTTATAGTGACTGCGGTCTTAATACGTGCTGCAGCATGCATCCACAGTTACAGTATCTATGATCTCTTCCTGGAGGGTAGTACTGTTCCTCATAGGTCTTGCCCTAGTGCCTCTCCCGCCATAGTCATTCCTAATGTTGTGTCCGATTCCCTTCTCTTGTTGACTCGTCTCACCTTGTAGTGGATGTGATACAGTGTTGTACACAATGGTTCGAATCGAGAGCTTGCCGACATGGTGTTTACTTACGCAAAGGCAAATGGCAACGGGCAGCGGACAGCAAGGTTATACCAGGAGACCTATTCCCGCCGACAAAAACCACAGCATTCAATATGTTTGCAACAGAGTTTCGCCGTTTGTCTGGGGCAGGGTCGTTTCAGGAAGCACGAAACCACGAAAGACGTACCGGAAGTATTCGGACACCAGACTTGGAGCAAAATGGGGTTAACGTTGTGGATGGCGACCGCCGTTGGCAGTTGGCCCGCCAGTGCAGGGTAAGCCAGACGACCGTGTGGAACATTCTCCATGACAACTGCTACCCTTTTCACCTAGAGCGTGTGCGGGGCTTAACAGCAACAGATTTTCCACATCGGGAGCAGTTTTGTCACTGGTTTCTTCACGAGGCAACCACGATCCCGGAATATGTGTCATCCATCCTATTACCAGATGTGGCCACCTTTACGCGAAGTGGTATCTTCAACTTTCATAATAGTCATCAGTGGGATAGTATGACAGCGAATCATCAACATCGGTGAAGCTAGAATGTGCGGGCCGGGACAACTGGCGACCGTATTTTGGGATCTGTCTTTCTTACACGTCGACTAACAGGCCGGAACTATTGGCGTTTCTTGCGGGTGACTTTGGCTCCCCTGCTGGAGGAAGTGCCATTGATGATTCGAAGGATTATGCGGCTGCTACATGATGGTGCTCCAGCCTACCTCTCCGTTAACGTCCGGACGCATGTCAATCGTATCTTCCCTGGTCGATAGATCGGACGAGGGAGTCCAGTATTTCAACCCGTGCGATTTATGGGGCCATCTAAAAAGTATCGTGTATGCAGAGCCCATTCCAGATGCGGAGACACCGGAACAGCGTATTCATGCTGCTTTTGTCACTGTTCGAATGCAGCCTGGCCGATGTGAACGAATGAGACAGAACATGCTACGGCGCGTAACCACATTCGTTGAGGCACACGGCAACCATTTTCAACAGTTACGTAACTGTGTACAGAAGAATGCTGAAGATTAGATGGGTAGATCACATAACTAATGATGAAGTATTGAATAGAATTGGGGAGAAGAGGAGTTTGTGGCACAACTTGACACAAAGAGCGCACCGGTTAGTAGGACATGTTCTGAGGCATCAAGGGATCACAAATTTAGCATTGGAGGGCAGCGTGGAGGGTAAAAATCGTAGAGGGAGACCAAGAGATGAATACACTTGCAGATTCAGAAGGATGTAGGTTGCAGTAAATTCTGGGAGATGAAGAAGCTTGCACAGGATAGGGTAGCATGGAGAGCTGCATCAAACCAGTCTCAGGACTGAAGACCACAACAACAACAACAACAATGTAACTGTGGCTGCATGGTACAGCGCGTATTAGACCGCAGTCTCTGTAACAATACATCACTGAATAAATTATATCTAGCATGGAAACCATGCTTTCCCGGGCATGCGTTTATTAGACCGTTTTTGTTCCGTATGCTCTCATCGATCAATGCCTAGAGTTTGTACAGGGTGGAAAAAATCACCCTGTAATATGTTATACGATTCACGACTCGACTGGCCATGTGGCGCAGAAGCAACCCGCATTGGTGAAATGCCTAGCACCATAGTTGAAGTGACTTAAGTGGTTCGCACTGGGACCACAGCAATACAACACTAATATAAGTCTTGGACATATTCTCCGTTGCTTGTTGCTGGTTGCTTTAAGTAGCTATTTTGTAAGATACATCGGGAAGGAAAGTTCAGGGCACCTGATATGCCTCGAAAAGTGGCTTGATGTACATGAAGTAATGCTACATCTGTCGCTGTAGTCACGTTAAACTTCAACTTTTTGCATAAAAAATTAAAAATCACTGTTTTGTGATTCGTGCATATTCTCCGCTATGTTATCTTTCTCATTCGAGTTTTGGGAAACTATTCGGTAAAAAAAAAATTGTTTCACATCTTACAGTATGATATCATAGCTTATTGGTTCAAATGGCTCTGAACACTATGGGACTCAACCGCTGAGGTCATTAGTCCCCTAGAACTTAGAACTAGTTAAACCTAACTAACCTAAGGACATCACACACATCCATGCCCGAGGCAGGATTCGAACCTGCGACCGTAGCGGTCTCGCGGTTCCAGACTGCAGCGCCAGAACCGCGCGGCCACTTCGGCCGGCCATAGCTTATTAATGAACTGTTTTTCCTTTCACCCAAAGTTACTGTGATACTTCAAAATTGTATGAAACACAGCACCTATTTTGAAAAGTTTGCCGTAAAAATGTGTCGATGGCCAGTTTATGTTAGGCGTATTTAAGGTCGTAAAATGGTGCATACAAAATGAAGCTAACATAACGAACTCTGGTACACCTGCACGTTGTAATTCATTCGAAATGAGGAATCGACCACTGTTTAGTCAAACGGTATTCGTTCAAAAGCGGGATGGGATTTATTTATGTTGACGCTCAGTCTTTGCACCAAGCACTGATGAGGTGCAAGTTTGCATTAGTAAGGGACAGTCAAGTGAAAACGATACAGGTGAACCAATTTAAGAAAACTGTTTATTATTTCAAAAGTAGTCACCATAGCTGTTACTGGTAATTCATTTAGCCCACTGTGAAACAAGACTGTCAATGCTTTGATGCAGAAATGACTGTGGTTGCCTAGGGAACCATGACTGTACCCAGACATGCACCTTTTCATCGAGAGCAAATTGGCCACAAATGACCTTCTTCAGGGCTCCAAAAATATCGCATGGGGAGACATCAGGACTGGATAGAAGATGTATAAGTGTTTTCCCAGCAAAACGTCTGCAGTGTGCCAGAAAGACCCTTGACAACATGTGGATCCCTTCATAATGGCCAGCCGGTGAAGTTTTTCCTACACATGAACTGTTCTATGCTGAAACCCAGTGATGGCGCTGATCAACAGCTGTTGAGCACCCCAAATCCAACATCATCCTTCCAGAGCTAAATTAAGAAAATGAAGACGCACTGAAGCTATTCTTGCAAAGAGAGTAGTCGGGGCACTAGGAAGACCCTACTCCTTCGGCGCCTGGCGGCTGCGCCCCAATAACTGGGTCGCCATTGTGCCGGCGACGCCCCCCACACGCACGGTGCGTATTGCGGTCGCACGCAGTCACGTCTGCGGCGGGCGGATCGCCCTCCATATCGTGCAATAGCGCCCGCCAGTCACGGAATCCAATAAGAGCGAAGGCGGCGCGATTTATAAATCGGATGTCGAGCGCCATCCCGTCACCGCCAGCAAGTGCTTGTTCAAGGCACAGCCAATGGGGCCGCGCCACTCCAGTCGCCTGCCTGGCACAGACAGACGTGGCGGCCCATCTTATCGCACATTTCCGCACTGTCTATCCCGAATAATACCAGGTGGAGATTTACTGCTGTTTCGGGCTCCTACAGCAAAGCCATAGTGGCTGCCTTACTGGTCACTTTAGGCTGGTGTCTCTCCCTCGTAGCCCACTAAAGAAACTGCATGCTTAGTCACCTGCTCGTTAACGTAACGGTTGCAAAATACTGACGCAAATTATTTACAGATGAATAAGAAATAATAAAAGACGACCTCGAGGAAAATCAATATGTGTTCCAGAGAAATGTAGGTACCAGCGAGCCAATTCTGATCCTACGATTTCTCTTAGAGGATTAGTTAAAGAAAGGCAAATCTATGTTTATAGCGTTTGTAGAATTAGAGAAAGTTTTTGAGAGTAGTGACTGGACTACATCCTTTGATATTTTAATGGCAGCAGGGATAAAATACAGGGAGCGAAGGATTATTCACAAAGTTAACAAAAACCAGACTGCAGCTATAACACTTCCAAAAAGGAAGTAGTGGTTAAGTAGGGATTGGGGGACGATTGCAGCCTATCCTCGATGTTATTCAAACTCTATATTGAACAGGATATGAAAGAAAGTAACGAGGAATTTGAAAAGGAAATTAAAGTTCAAGGTAACGAAACAAAAACGTTAAAGTCTGCTGAGATAACATTGTAATTCTGTCATCGACGGCAAGAAACTTGGACCCGGAAGCTGAACGGAATGGACAGAGTATTGAAAAGAGGTTACAATGTAAACATCAACAAAAGTATAAAAACAGTAATGAAGTCGAGTTGAATTGGGATATACGAGGGGAGTTAGATAAGGAATGTTTTACATCAGTTTCGCTATTTGGGTATGATGAAGGAAGTAGAAAGGATCTAAAATACAGACTGCATTAGCAAAACAGCGTTTTTGGAAAAGAGAAAGTTATTACCATTAAATACAAATGTAACTGCTAGGAAATATTTCTTGAAGGCATTTGTCTGGAGTGAAGTGAAAGGTGGACGATAAACAGTTAAAACAAGAAGAGAAAGAAGCGCTTCGAATTTAGTGCTACGGAAAATGCTGAAAATAAGGTGGGTAGGTCGAGTAATTTAGTGAAGAGATATTGAATCGAATTGATGAAAAAGTAATTTATATCATAACTTGACTAAAAGAAGGGATAGGTTGGTAGGACCCATTTTGAGACATCAACGAAATGCGGAATGTCGTTTTGGTAATGGACAGAAGTGTGTGTGTGTGTGTGTGTGTGTGTGTGTGTGTGTGTGTGTGTGTTTGTGTGTGTATGTGTGTGAGGGGAGGGGGTTAAAATGGTGGAATGAGACCAACAGACGAGTCAATAAACGTGTTCAAATGGATGAGGGTTGCAGTAATTATGTAGACATGAAAAGACTTGCACAGGACAGACCGCATGGAGAGCTGGCTCAAATGGCTCTGATCACTATGGGACTTTACATCTTAGGTCATCAGTCGGCTAGAACTTAGACTACTTAAACCTAACTAACATAAGGACATCACACACACCCATGCCCGAGGCAGGATTCGAACCTGCGACCGTAGCGATCGCGCGATTCCAGACTGAAGCGCCTAGAACCACACGGCCACTGCGGCCGGCGGCATGGAGAGCTGCATCAAATCAGTCTTCAGGCAGAAGATCAGAACAGCAACAACACATTAAAGGAGTGGAGGAGCACACATTAAAGCAGTGGTACTAGCAGGAATAAAATACCGCCCATCAAAGAGAAATAAATTTGTTCCTCTTTAAATTATCAAATGGGATACAAAGTGAAGAGATAACATATACCTCCCAGATGGACCATCTTTTAGTAAAATATTTATCACACCAAAAATCCATTAATATTGGACTACTTCAGGGTTTCTTATTAGGACCAATAATGTTCCTGTTTTACAGTAATGAATTTCTCAAGAGTATTAGCCATAGGGGGAAATGCTCTTTCCCTTGTAGGGAAACCAAATGAAACCCACAAGGAAGTTCACATTTAGTAGTATGCAATAAAATAGCACTGAATATAATGCAAAGAGCCACGAATATCAATTTGAAGAGGGGAAACTAACGCTATTAATTTAAAAGTAAATGATACCTCTATAGATAAAACAACAAACGCAAAATTTCCGGAAGTTGTCTTTTGCGGTCGTCCGAATGTACAAAGACACTTGTAAACAACACTTGTGTATGGTGGTGAGTTGTGGCAGCTTTTAAAGAAGCATACTAAATGACTTTCAAATGAGCGGTTCTAGGCGCTACAGTCTGGAACCGCGCGACCGCTACGGTCGCAGGCTCGAATCCTGCCTCGGGCATGTATTTGTGTGATGTCATTAGGTTAGTTATGTTTAAGTAGTTCTAAGTTCTAGGGGACTAATGACCTCAGCAGTTAAGTCCCATAGTGCTCAGAGCCATTTTTTTGACTTTCAAGCGTCTGGACATAATAACTGAAAACTGACTTTTTGTTCAGTTGTGAAAGCTTCCACCAGGGACGTGACATCTGGTTTAAGGTGGACAGGCGAAACATGCTCGTAATGTAATCTGTACCTCCTCGATTTCAGCTAGTTGGTAAATTTAACACGTAAAAAGAAGTGTTATTAATTTAGAGGTGTGAAGCCCACTAAACGCTTGAGACGGATATCCACTACACCACTGGCGGGGTCTTCCTCTCCTCTTCGCATATCTTTCAGCCCGTGCATCCTTTACCCCAACGCCAGAATCCCTGACCCCCTCCCACCTCCCTACCCCCAACTCCGTCGATAACCGTCTCGGAGGGAGGAGCTTTATCTTTGGCTCCTTCCCGACTTTAAGGGGATGCTACCTTTTGATGAGCGCATGGCGGAACTACCTGCTATCCTGTTTTTAAACAAAACGCTACTGGCCGGTCTCGCATAGTTGGTGGGCTATTGGCTCGGGTTGTCATCAGTGCCATATAAATCACCTTGATCGCTGTTTATGCTCGTCAAACATTTGTCTATAAAATTTGTTGTAACTAGTGCTCCACTGCTTTCATAAATGTGTTTATTACGCATAACCATCAAAAGCTGTCAAAATATTTAATTTTCTCCAATAATTTTCGACAGTACTTCTTCATCTGGTAGACTTCGGAATTTTAAAACGGTGCACACCACGTATTCATTATTCTGAAATATGTCATATTGTGGACATGCGGCGGACGCAATTTGAATTATGAAGTCTGACACTTGACGACACACTGTCTAAACTGGTATCGGAAAACAGACTTTAACTGTTTTATGATGTTTATACGTAATTCATTACTGCACAACACACTGAGTCATACCAGTAACTGCCGGCGGGTGTGGCCGTGCGGTTCTAGGCGCTTCAGTCTGGAAGCGCGTGACCGCTACGGTCGCAGGTTCGAATCCTGCCTCGGGCATGGATGTGTGTGATGTCCTTAGGTTAGTTAGGTTTAAATAGTTCTAAATTCTAGGGGTGTGATGACCTCAGATGTTAAGTCACATAGTGCTCAGAGCCATTTGAACCATTTGAACCAGTAACTGATCTAGCACGTGAACAGAAGTCAGTAGACAGCTTAGAAAGCTCCAGATTTTATGGCATACCTACAGATGAAAACTTGAACCGGAAGAAGCATCTTACTGAGCTACTCAGGCAACTAAGTTTGCTCCCCATTTAATTAAAAACTTCGAAACAAATAAACAAACTTTGTGACATATTTTGCATATTCCCACTCTATAATGTTTCATGGAATACTTTACTGCAGAACCTCAAACTTAGAAAGAAAATTATTGTTTGCACAAACGCGAGCAGCAGGAATGAATGTGGTGTTCATACGTAGTTATCTTGTAAATATTTCTTTATGATGTAAGGCATTTTGACCGCACCTCTACAGTACACATATTCGCTAGTGAAATTCAGCATAAATAATCCATCAATACTTGAGATACATAGTGACATCCGTACCTACAACACTAGAAGAAAAAGTGACCTTTATTATCCAATATTAAAGCTGTCAGTGGCTCAGAAATGAGTTCAGTATCCATCAAGTTGCGTTTCTGAACATTTACCCATTGAAGTAAGACGTCTACTAGGCAAGAAAGCAGGTTTTAAATCTAAACTGAAATCATTTCTCCGGACAACACGTACCATTCTGTTGACGATTTTTTCTTTAATTTTAGAAAATAAACATAAAATTATGTTTCAAGTGTAGTTGCACGCGTTGAACTGAAAATTATGTTCATTAATGTTAATGTCATTGTATTTTAAGTCTTTGTTTATATAAATTTAATATTACATATTTTTAGTAATGGCCTACGAAAAATAACATCTCATATTGTCAGTACACTCATTTTTCCGAATTCTGAATTTCCGGTCCTCGTATCAGTGTAATTAAAGGATTTCCGATATTCTCATATATAAAAATCACCAAGATCTAAATCTAATGGTGGCACCAGCATGAAAGATTTCCCTAGGGATGCGCGATTACTATACATCGATATATTAAAATACATTCCATTTATACTGTAGTATCGATACATCAAAGTGAAACGCAAGATTCTTAATGTTCCAATATATTCGAAGAATCAATGTGTTTTTATTCCATTCCACGGCATGACGAACATAAGTTCTTATTTGTTTCTTGTTTTAACTAAATTAATTTTCGTTCCCTGAGAGACTGACTACCATAAATTAGTACATCGAAATTGAAAGACCAATAAATATGGAGATTTTTGTTCTGATAAACGTTCAGTTTATCTGCGAAAACCTACAAGAAGATTAAACGAAATTAGTTGGAAATTTGGAAAGATTATGAAATAAAATTTCCAGTATCGTATACAATCGCGTTAACATATATTTGACACGGCCGCTACATCTGTGTTATCTAAGAGAAAATTTTCATAGGCGGTGGAACTTAGGAATAAAAAAATAAATAGATTGAGAGGGAAAACACTGAACAAAATTGTCTTAGCAAGGGATTAAAAAATTACTAGATCTTTATGGTAACCTCATTTTTGTTGCAAATCTCCTTTTAACTTCTAATAAAAGATTTTGGACATTACGAATGTGTGCGATTTGTTTCACTTTCAGTAATATCTAATCCACACCGGTATTAAATTGTAAAAAGCAGTCGACGTGTTGGGGACATCGATGGTTATTTCCATATAGCGTTGTTACATCGATGCCACTCGGCGATACATTGTAATCGAAAAAGTGAATTTTTAATCACCAATCCTAGCCCCCCCCCCCATTAATTTGAACAGCGTGTTCAGCTCGTTACAGGAACTGGAGCAGAGACCGGCGTTCCATCTCCGAGCGAGTTTAGCAGCAGCTGAGTCGGGAGCCCGTGTGCCGTGACAGCGGGGCAGAGTGGTGTCGGCATGATGCGGGAAGGCGGCCGCTGTGACGGTCTGCAAATTGGATGGCTGCGGCTGTGGCTGGCGCTTGTTGACCCAGGCTCCGGCTCCAGCTAGTAGCCATCCAGCGCCGCCCTATCTGCGTCCGGCACGCGGCCGAATCTTGCAGCGTAACCTCCGATATACAGCCGAATCATCTCTGAGGTATATTCGTAAGCCTGTGCACGGATGATAAGTCTACATGGGGCGGCAGCCTGGCACCCGTTCTGCGGCAAACTGGATCTTCTTCAGGGTGTACATTTTTCAAAGAAAAAAAAAAAAACACAGCAAAACAAGCTAGAGTTGTTGTAGCTCTCCATGATAGTGATCCGGGCAACGCTCTTCATTTCTGAATAACTATTGCAAAACACATGCATTTGAACCTGCTTACTGTATTGCAGCCTTGGTCTCTCTGTCCAGATTTATCCCCTCCACCACTCACCCCCTTCTGCACACACACACACACACACACACACACACACACACACACACACACACACACACAAATACACAAAATTTCATTACAAAACTGATGATTTCGTGATGCCACAGGATGTGTCTTATCAACCGATACCTTCTGCTGGCCAAGTTGTTCTATAAATTTCTTTTTCCCCATTTCTATTCAGTAATTTCTGGCTGGTTGTTCAGTCTACCCATCTAATTTTCAAAATTACTCTGATGCACCCTATTTCCAAAGCTTCTAGTCTCTTCTTGACTTTATCGCCCCCTTTTCCCTGTGTACAAGACTAGACAAAAACCTTCAGAAAAAGCTTCCTTACACCTAAATTTATATTCAGTGTTAGCAAATTTCTCTTTTTCAGACATTCTTTTCTTGGCACATCAGTCTGAATTTGATATCGTCTCTATTTCAGTCGTCTTCAGTTATTTTATTGCGTGAATAACAAAAGTAATCGACTATTTTCAGTATCTAAGCTCCTAATCTAATTTTACGTGCTGGCCGGTGTGGCCGAGCGGTTCTAGGCGCTACGGTCTGGAACCGCGTGACCGCTACGGTCGCAGGTTCGAATCCTGCCTCGGGCATGGGTGTATGTGATGTCCTTAGGTTAGTTAGGTTTAAGTAGTTCTAAGTTCTAGGGGACTAATGACCACAGATGTTAAGTCCCATAGTGGTCAGAGCCATTTGAACCATAATTTTACGTGTATCACCTCATCCCATTATCGTTGTTGCCCTGCTGCTAATATTCATTTTCATTTTTTCTTTTACATACACAATCCACTCCGTTCAACTGTGGTCCTTTATCATTTCTGACCCAGTTAGTATGTCATCGGGAAACCACAAGGTTTTTATGTCTTCTTCCTAAAACTTAGTTCCGTTTCAAGAGTTATCGTTTGTTCCCTGCAGCTTGCTCAATTTACAGCTGGAATAACAATAGGGATGCGGTAAAACCTTATATCACCCCTTCCTGTAATACTGATTCTCTTTAATGCGCGTCGATTCTTAGAACTCCAGTCTGGTTTCTCTACAAATTGTAATAATGCAAAAATGGTGTCATTAAATACATAACTTATGCATGAATAGTTCATCTCCTAAGTATTATCTGTAGCAAGCACATACTTTTTCGTTGTATCTTGTAAGTGTTGTCATAGCTGTAAAAATTTACACGAACAAATTTTCTAGACCATCTGTATGGGGTCAGGACTCCATACTTTAGGTACAATTTAAAAACGCGTTATATTAAACATTCATTTTTATTTAAATTATTATTTTATGATTTTTAGACTTCTGTGTGTGAAGTTTCTCGACGGTTTTAAAACATTTTAATGCGATTGTATTATCTGTTTAAATAATTATAATACAGGGTGTCTGTCCTAATAGTCGCCAGATGCATTCGTCTGGTCTTTCGGCAGATATTTGCAGTGTTGTTTTTGCATTGTGTAGTTGGAGTCAGCCCACACAAACAAAAAAAATTTAAACCGGAATTTTACGTGCCTTTTCGAAAAAGCGAAGTCTAGTTAGATCATTGTCTTATAGATAAGTATTAATAGAATAGAAGAGCTTGTAACACTTATATGGATTGGAAGTAGGTTTAAATTATGTAACTCTGTGTCTGTAGTTATGAAGCGTTTATTTTTTGTTAGTGAAGGTCATTGATTTGTGACAGGATGTTTAGAGGAAATAAGGAAAAGAAAATAAGGAAAAATATAAATGACTGCTCAAAATAAAGAAATTTTATAATCTGTGTAAGCTTTTCAGTGTGTATTGGAAGCTGGTTCAGGCTTAGGGCACTTGTACTGTAAAATGTAAAAGACGTAGGGAAGTCCCTCCTCAACGGAAGTGGCACGGCGCGACGTAAAAGGTTTTTTTGGCGGTCAAACTGGGCGGCTCCTTGGCGTCAACGGTACGCAGTCAGTGGCTAGCCGTTGCACGGTACACATCGACGGTGCCAAGGGAGCCAATTGGAAGCCGCTTTGCAAGATGTGGATTTGGCTGTTGCTTGGTACTCTCGGCAACAAGGAATGGCTCTAACACCTTAAAAAATCGTCACCAAGAAGAAATTTTATAGAGCATTCAAACATCAAGAGCCATGAGTACAGTTAGCCGCCACGTCGCTTGCCACCACAGTTTCGCCACTGCTCCACCAACTTCATGTATACATATGGACCAGTTAATTTGTTTGATTAATAACAATCCGAACCCTATAAATCTGTGTTTGGGACCGTATCTTCTATCTTGGTCGTGAACCTACGCAAGGTCCCCTCCTGAGTGTTTATAAAACCGAGTATCCCGTTTCAAATGAACTAGTGATTTATTTATGTTTGTCAAATGTGCAAGGATCAACAAAAGTGAAGTTAGAGTTTTGCTAAAGTATTCTCAGCTTATTGCAAAGTATCGTTTTGCAAAAGTACTGTGCCAGATTGTGTATATATTACTGTCTGGAATACCCGCTTCACAGATGATGTAAAAGGCAAATCAGTTAAATTCGTTTGAAACATAATTCAGCCTTGATTGATATCGTGAATGACTTTTTTTGAAGTTATTTGAGCTCAGTGTTGAATAATATGCATTGAAAAGTGAAATATAAACTATCCCAAGTGACTAAGAAGTGACTTTGCTTAAATTAAATTTTGCTACTGAAGTAAGCATAGAGTTTGACGAGTGATACCATACCAGTTTATGGGTCCCCACCACATTATTCTCATATTACAAAGATAATTGGAATATTATTGCTACTAAGGAAAACAGATATAAGCAGAGGGATATGAGCAGTGTAATTGTGATATCATTTATCTTTATTTGTGGTTTTTACATGCCTGTTAAGACAGAGGCCCCTCAGGTTCATCTTTAGTGCTGCACTTGGTGCATTAACATTTCAGTACTGGTTCATGTAATGATCTTGAGTGTGACTGTTATTAGTATAAGTTTGGTACAAATTTTGCTTTCTCGAATTACTAGTTTGTGCATTATTGGTAACTGCTGCCACCCCCAGCTTAGAGGGCCCTGTCTCTGCTTGTATCCTGTGTCCTATGAAAAGGAAAATATTAATCAAAGTAACTTCAATAACTAACATTCAATTTTCTTAAAGATATATTTACAATTTCATGCACCTAATTGGGGTGGCGACCGTTTATTGTTTCATTTATATATGAATTTTACTACTTTCATTAACCCCAAAGTTAAAGTCTGTTTAGTTTTCTATTAATTGCAATATTTTCAACATTACAGTCCAATACCTTTATCTAACAGATACAAATGCGGTCAAAATTCCCAAATCCTCTCAGAGGGTAACATTAGCTTGTTTCACAGCAGGTTAGTGTTATAAGCGCGAAGAATAACCAAATTCCAGCAACGACAGCACTGCACTGGTCCTGGCTAGCCACTACCGCCAAGCATAGAGCGCTACTGAGTCGCTGCTGCATTGTTGTTTATCCCTCGTGTTTTACTGTCCCTGTTAATACATATGAATAAAATGAATATAACATCAGACAGACTAATCCGAAAGCGCACTATCGAATGGGCATGTAAAATTCGGAATTAAAAATAATTTTGTTCGCAAGTGGGAAACGAACTGACGCTTTATGCTGAAAATGCATGTCACATGAAAGACACGACGAGCAGTAACTGTTTTAGCTGACTCGAGCTTCACAAAGCAAAAACGAATTTGTAAATATCTGATGAAACTCTAGAGAAAATGTGCCTGATGTCTCTTTGGAGAGACACACTGCATAGCCTTTCCTGCACATCTTTGCCCATATGCACATAAGTAACATTTATTGCACACATCTCCTCTTCCCACTCTCTCTCCACCATATCCACTAACGCCCCCCCCCCTCTCTCTCTCTGCCTGGTCGTACCTGTCTATTCCCATAGCGCCTAGAATGTATTACGATGCTACCCGCATAACACGCCAATGCTGCAGGGCAGTCGAGATGTGATCTGTTACAGTACTTTTTCATCCTGATCTTCACCACTACGAAAGAAACCAACAAGAAAACGATTTAATATTGCGTCATCGTCCAAGACTGAACTATCTGAACAATCCAAATCCCCAGCTTATCAGGAAGTAACTTCAAAATCAGTTACAAGATTTTCCCAAAAAGACAGACAAAAATGGGTTAAAAAAATTAGTATCTAGGGAACATCAAGCTGTGCTCGTAAATGGTGGGGACTCTGAAAATTTGGCATACGCCGTATACAATGTAGTCTCATAGAAATTTAGATGAGCGTCTTAGAACAATCCAGAAATTGCGCACCCTCGGCGGCGTGGGTGAACGCAGCGCTGGTTCCTGTTGGGGGTGACAACCATGGGCGCGAGTGCCCATTATATTAAAGGCCTATTGTCAGGGCGGGGCGCGGTGCTCGGTGCGGCAGGCAGTGGTGAGCCGAGAACTGCGCCGGGGTCGGCAGTTGGCGCGCTATCTGGCGTGACCCCGGCGCTATCTGTACAAACGCACGGCGCGGCTGTGCTGGTAGCTGCAATTAGAGAGCCGTTGAGGCCGGGCGTGTCGGCACCGCGGTCTCATTTCCATTTTAAGTGATCCGCAGGGCCGCGCTGGCGTAATTGAAACCTGTAACCTGTCGCCTGGGGGGAGCAGCGGCGGCAAGGGACTGCGGGCGGAGGGGGATCACTGCACCTGCCCGGCTTGCGTTTCAGTTCGGGCACGTGCCCACTTGCCGCGCTGCCGCAGCTGCAGCCGGAGCGGCTCCCGAGTGGAGTACCGTTCAGGTGAAAGGTCGACAGCTGGCTGTGGAAGATCCACCGTGTATCGGATGGTCGGAACGAGTCAAGAAACGTTCATAGGATGTTTCGCCCTAGGAAAAGGGTTCGACAATGTAAAATGGTGCAAGATGTTCGAGATCCTGAGAAAAATAGGAGTCAGCTATAGGGAGAGACGGGTAATATACAATATGAACAAGAGCCAAGAGCGAATAATAAGAGTGGACGATCAAGAACCAAGTGCTCGGATTAAAAAGGGTGTGTGACAGTGATGTAGTCTTTCAGCCCTACTGTTGAATCGGTACATCGAAGAAGCTATGATGGAAATAAAAGAAAAGTTCGAGAGTGGAACTAAAATTCAAGGTTACAGGATACAAATGATACGGTTCGCTGATGACATTAGTATCCTGAGTGAAAGTGAAGAAGAATTACATGATCTGCCGAATGGAATGAATAATGAGTACGAAGATGGTTCAGATGGTTCAAATGGCTCTGAGCACTATGCGACTTAACTTCTGAGGTCATCAGTCGCCTAGAACTTAGAACTAATTAAACCTGCGACCGGAGCGGTCGCTCGGCTCCAGACTGTAGCGCCTAGAACCGCACGCCCACTATGGCCGGCTAAAGCGAAGAAAGACGAAAACAGTGAGCAATATCTGAAACGACAACAGCGAGAAACTGAACATCAGCGGGATTGATAGTCGCGTAGTAGAGGAAGCTAAGGAATTCTACTACCTAGGCAGCAAAATAACCAATGATGGACGGAAAAGGAGGACATCAAAAGCAAACTAGTACTGGAAAGGAGGGCATTCCTGGCCATGAGAGGTCTGTTAGTATCAAAAATGGGCTTTAATTTGAGAAATAAATTTCTGAGAATTTACGTATCTATGGTAGCGAAACAAGGACTGTGGGAAAACCGGATAGAAGTGAATCGAAGCATTTTAGATTTGGTGCGACAGGTGAATGTTGAATATTAGGTAGACTGATAAGGTAAGGAATGTGGAGGTTCTGCGCAGAATCGGAAAGGAATATGTGGAAAACACTGACAAGGAGAAGAGACAGGTTGAAAGGCCATTTCTTAAGGCATCAGGGAGTGACTTCCATGGTACTAGAGGGAGCTGCAGAAGGCAAAAACTGTAGAGGAAGACAGAGATTGGAATCCATACAGCAGGTTATTGAGAACGTAGGTTGCAAGTGTTGCTCTGAGATGAAGAGGTTGGCACAGGAGAGGAATTCGTGGCGGGCCGCATCAAATGGGTCAGAAGACTGATGACTAAAAAAATTCGGATACTTCAATACAGTTTCGTACACTCAAATGCCAATAAATGAAACCCATAGACTGATAGATATATGTCAGATTTTTGATATTCATGCTCATGGATTTCACTTAATGTTCACTTTATATTATCGCTTATTGACAAAAGATAGACGGGTTTCTGATGCGTAGCAAGCACTGTCATGTTTGTGACTGTCTTAATAGATGAATATAATATCTGGAGAAGCATGTCTTGAACATGAAACAGAAAAATCGCCCAAATTGGTAAGGAATACAGATTTATACATAATCTGATGAAACACATCGCAATTTAATCGACGTGCATATAAAAACTTATCATCTTCCGACAATTACGAAAAGCGTAAGTTGGAACTGTCACTTAGAAACTGTTGTGAGGAATCAGAACCAAAGACTGTTGTATACTGACAGGACACAGACGATGCAACGATTCCGCTAAAGAGAAACCTACACTGTGCTTGTCCGTCATCTTCTTGAGTATCGCTGTGTGGTATGGGATCCTTATCAGATAGTACTTGCGGTGGACATAGAAAAAGTTCAATGACGGGCAGTTCGTTTTGTATGATCCCGAGCTATGGGCAGAGTATCATGGATATGAGACCCGAGTTGGGGTGGCAATCACTAAGACAGACACTTTTCGTTGTGTCGAGGAATTTTCACTAAATTTCGGTCACTATCTTTGTCGTTGACTTTTTCGTTGACTGTCACATATGTAGTGAAAGATCGCTGTCCTAACAAAATAAGCGAAATCACAGCTCGCACAAAAAGATGTATCTTTCCGTTTTTTCCCTCGTGCTATTCAGGAGTGGAACGCTGAAGAAATAGTTTCAAAGTCGTTTTATGAAGCCTCTCTTAAGAATTTTAGTGTAGATTTTATAGTCACACTGACGTACCTGCGTAGTAAGAATTGTGGTATTCAAACTCCCCTTCGGGTTGTAGACAGCCTCATACTGTGTTCGTTAAACGTGGGTTACACCATAAGCCATATATATTAAAGGTTGTCTATCCAATTGAATACATGGATACCTAGCTAGGGATTACAGTCACCGACAACTTAAATTGCAACCGTGACATAGAAAATACTGTGAGGAAGATAAACCAGAGACTGTGTTTAACTGACAGAGCACTTAGAAGCTGAAACAGGTCTATGCATATGACACCAGAGCTGGGGTGGCAGTCACGAAGACAAAGGTATTTTTCGCTGCGGAGAGGTATTTTCACGAAATTACAAACACCAATTTTCTCCTCCAAAGACGGAAATATTTGTTGACTGCACCTCCATAGAGACCATTCTAACAAAATAAGATAAATCTGGGATCGCACGGGAGAATCTGTTGTTAATTTTTTCGTTTTCGTGGTCAGTAGTGAAACGATCCAGAAATACTCTACATGTGGTTCGACGAAGTGTCTCCCGAACACATACGTGTGTATTCCAGAGTAGTCATGGAGCTGCAACGTAGATTCGGTCATTTTGGTTAAATATCTATGCGTAACGAAGCGTAACTACGTGAAATGGAAGAGTTGCGGAGTTCAGTTGTTGAAGGGTTAGTCATACAGTTTTTACTGTCAACTCCTAAAACCAGTTAGGTTATTAATTATTGTATTCTTTTCAGGTTATGTCTGCAGTCCTGAAACACGGTGAAATCATTTGCGACACAGTACTGTAGCACGCCACTAGGGATGTCAGAGTAAAATGTCGCAATCCATTAATAAATTGACACAGTAACCTTTTCATTTTTTGGAGGCGAAAGCTAAAACGTCGTGACTACCTTTCGGTCATCTTCGACCTTATCAATGAGCATCGCTATTTTGTTTACGTTCCACTAACGGCATGTGGCCATTTTAATGTGTTCCAGGACTGCAGTTATTTACCTGAAAACAAAAAAGTAATTGCAAAACTTTGTTTTTCTTTCGGGGCGACAGTACAAATTTATCATTTCTATATGTGGGGACGATGGATGGCTGACGATTTCTCGTGAGAATTCTGGGTAAGTGCAGTCCGCCAATAAAAAAATATTACGTATAAAATGCTTGTGCGACCCATTCCTGAGTAACGTTCGAATTTTTGGGATCCCAACTAGTTGAATTAAATGAAATCTGATAACAATCGGTTCGAGGAAAGCAGACGATGTTTTCGCGATATGCCGTATTAGAAGTTCAGACAATCAGCTTTTGCTACTGACTACAGAACGGCTCTACTGCATCTTTCATCTCGTGTGAGGACGATAATGACAAAATAGGGAGGAGTACGATTGGTACAGAGATATAGAGGTAATTATGTTCCCGTCGCCTCGTTTGCGAATGGAACAAGATGGGGAACGGCTAGCAAACTGCGAGAGCGATGTTCTCCGTCCTTGCTCCTAAATAATTCTCAGAAAGCTGGTACAAAGTTTTCCAAAACAACAAAACACAAATGAGATATACACGAATCTGTGTAATCATATTAGGTATAACACACATGTTTTACAATTATACTGGAACCTACTTAAATCAGAACATGCAGAAAATTGCAGACACTGCTGTTAATATTTTAAGGAAATGTTATCCAGGTGTGAATCGTTTTTCTGTCTACGCTATTGTTGCAGTCCTTTTTGATGTATTCTGCATTATTCACCGTAATGGAACGTAAGTACAGATATGTCAAAGTTAAAAGTCTGAGACCCATGAACAAAGGCCTGAAAATAATTTCGTAAACTGATTACACAGAGTTTTTTCTCCACCCATTTCTTCGCGAATGCTTGGAGTTAGCTCGAAGTATGGCACCATAATTACATACATAACACAGACACTGGTAATAGCAAACACGCTTTAGGGTTTCATTGTTAGTGACAGTAGTATTTATTTTTACAGTAAAGTGTGCTGTATTCGGTTTTGTACACCATCCTGAGTGTGATGATGTGACGGAGCCTTTCACTTATCATCAGTTGAAATTATTTAAAATGTTCAGCTTCAATGATTATTTGACCTTCCTGTGAACGTAAAACGTTACTTTCATGTGGGTTTTGTGACAGACACTTTACGTACTGTGATTTGTTGCAGCTGAGAGATAATTTGTTAACTGTAAGCGACGCATTGTTACCTTCCGTCCCATTTTCTAAATAGCTGACATTACACGCTCTGCACAAGACACTTGCGTCATCTCCGAGAAGATAAATTTTGAAATCATCTGTCACTTTCAGTCGTAAATTAATGACATTTACCAAGAAAAGCCGTGGACTAAAAATAGAACTCTACGGCATCTTTCATTGTACAGTACCTAAATGAAAGTCATTTTCTTCCTTGTTAGTAGTTGTTATAGGACAACCTCCTACATACTGTTTCCTAGTAACGAAAAGAATCATTGGAGAAAACAAAGTACATTATTCATTTCCAAATCCTACTAGTTTCTCGTTTTAGCGCATCTCTTGTAAGATTTAGTTCCACAGTCCGCTATTGCAATGCAGCGGTGTATAGATGTTAGAACAAGCGCGGGATGGCAATATCGCAGCTTTACGGTTTCCTGGATTAATTACATGAATCACCGACGCATACGTCAGTTCCGCAATCATCCTAATCCCATTAGTGGGCGCGAGGCATTACCATAATTATGGACGATCAGCTACCGAATGACAGAAACGCATCGCTGCGCCGAACGGATGCTGGTGACAATTGCGCAGTAAGGCTACGAGAGGCGATCTGGGATCACTCGCTTCGGCCAACGCCTGCCCCTGGCGACGCCACAGGCTCACCAATGGCTCTTTTAATCCACACTCGGCTAGCAATGCGGCGCAATCATAGGATTACGGCAATGGCTGACAGATCACCGTAATCGGTATAGATACGTGCGTGTTAATTACCATTGCATTATCATTTCTCTGAGGCAGGTCTTCGAGTATTAGCACCAGGTGTACGGGTCGCATTAGAACACTGCGAATGTCCATGCATTGCGACTAAGGTGGATTTTCTGGTGTACACCATTTCCAGGGTAAAACTAGAAGGAAATATGAGAGTCCGTACTGCGGTGCGTCCTGTATTATAACTGCATCGTGAAGGAAAATGTAACACCAATCAAGCAACCGTCCAAAACTGAATCCACCTTGCGCTTGATGGATGGTAATTTAGAATAGAGTATCGCAATGATAAAGTTTCTTGAGAAATACATATAAAAGTAATGAGCTTTTTAAGAATTTTGAATCCGAGTGATTGTGAAATCGAGAAAACTGAATCTTCATGTGGATGAAAGTAGTATTGGATATTTCCAACAATCTCAGTGACGCAATTGGCACTGTCTAAGACACACAGACAACTGATACCCTACATTTGTGACGAGTGAATGCAAGTACGGTTCGGTACCTCCGTGTATTTGCCCCAATTTCAATCATTTTAAACTCCAGGACATTATGCAGAATATAAGTAGGAGAAAAGAAAGTGTTTCTTGATTCGCAGTGGATCCTGCCTCTCAAAATTTTGCCAGTAAGGGCCTCCACGATGGACGATGCACAGTATCTTTCTTCTAACGTCCCAAACTGCAATCTGCTGGGAAATTGTTATGCTTTCATCTTCAACAAACAAATCTTCAACAAGTCTTGTAGCTGTTCCTTGAATCTTCAGCATCTCTTCCATTATATTAACGTCGTAAGTGACCAATACTAACCATCAATGTTCAAAGCTTGGTCGAGCGAATATTTCGTTGAGTTACAGGTGACTTACACATATTCAGTAGGATTCTTCCGATAATTCTGTCGAGCAGTTGCCTTCTCCGAGCTAAATTTGTGTGCTGGTTGCAGCATAATGCTTACTACTATCGACCGTAGTATGACGTAGCCGCTACACATCGCCGGTTCTCTGGAATTTGCGAAGCTGAGAGCACCTTTATTTGACAGAGGCATTGTCTTACTATTTTTATGTTCAACAATGCCCGGCGTTACTGTTTACACGCCAGGATAAGCGTAAAGAGTCTTTGTTCCGGTAACTCGTGGAACGGTAGAGTGCAGATGCGTCGCAGCAAAATTATTTGCATAGCGATGAAATACGAACTCGGAAGTATTAAGTCGATAGGTAGGGTAACAGTGAACAGTTCTACTGTTCTTTCAAGGGAGGTGCACGTAATTATCCAGTGATCGAAATGGTATCGTCTTCGTTAGTCAGTAGCCTTCGTTGGTGGGTCATATTACTATTTTAACAAGGCTGCCATGGACATTTACAGACTGGGCAAAAACCAAACAACAACAGCAAACTTCAGTGTGAAAGTGGAACACATTTTACAGTTAATGCGAATATGGGTCGTTATACAAATTGTTAGGAAGTGTGTTACGTGCAAAAAGTCAGTCAACGAAGTGTTATGATTTGTACTGTTATCTTTTGAAAGCATCACAGCTCCACTTAAATTTGAGGAATTTTAAGATTCATAAAGACGTACGTCTTCGTATTAGGCAACACGGTCAAGTAAGTTTTGCAACGAACCGTGTTCTCGCCGTTAATCGTCTCATATCCATTATCGCAAAATTAAACTACACAAGGGGGAAGGGAGATTGCAACAGCGCAAATCTCTCTGTGCACATGCTCCTAGATATCTTTGCTCACTGTGGACGTATTTGGGGCAGTATGTCTAGCTGGCTCACATTGTATATTGGACGCAAATACGGTGACCGCAAACATGCAGCCTATTTAGATATGTGACAGCAGACAATCGCAAAGTTTGACTGTTTCGGTTGTCATTATTTGTAATATCCGTGTCCGAATTATTGAGAGCAGTATGAACGGATACTGCTGTACCAAGTAGGTTTAGCAGCTCGAGGTTCAACCTTTCCTCCAGTCAATTCCATGGGGTCTACTTCAGCAAGACACAGTGTGGAGAATTGTAAAAAAAATGGTCTTGCGAGAAAGACGAGTACTAGAACTTCGTTAGCATGCAACTGACTAGTTCACTCATCGCAGTCCTACGTAACAACTGATGACATTTGTGGATTTGTGTACAAACTGAAAGAAGGTAAATTGTTTATTCCATGCAACGACGTTTACAGGCTTGGAGAAAGTAGATTCTGCACGTCATAAGGAACTCTCGCTGTCAGGAATCTCGCACTGTTTTATAATATAAACCACTTTTGAATTTTTTGCATAAAAGTGTGCATCACAGATCTACACATAAATTATCAAATAAATACGCAAAATCTTAATTTTTGTCTGATAGAATGAAGTGATACAGCAATGTATCATGAAGCAAATACCGTCCGCACTGGCGGAATATTACGTGATACCAGGTACTTATACGTTTGTGACTATTACAGCGCCATCTGTCACAAAGCGAAAAACGTGATCCAATTAAAACACTCATATTTCTTTATGTACTACACGAGTATGTAATTAAAAATGGGGCTTCCTGTTTAAAAATGCAGTTGATTTACGTTTGACCTATGGCAGGGCCATCTAGCGGGCCAACCATAGCGCAATCTGGTTTCCCCCTTCAAGATAGACGAGTTTCCTTCTTTATAGTTTTTTTCGTTTGACGCTTATTTAGTGAGATATTTGGCCCGGTCACTATCAATGGACCACCTTGTCTATTCACAAACGGTATTAGGTGTGCACGGTTAGGCAATGATCGTCTCGTCGTCTTGTTTTATCTTTCCAGGTTCATTGCGGTTTGCATGTGTAATGTAACGGACTACTGTGACTACCGATACCACCGGCTGGCGAGGTGTGCGGTGTCGTCACTCAACTTGAAGGAGCAGCTGAACTTTACTTAGTAGACATAAAGTGAAATATTATTATTTTGTTACAAAACTGTTAATATGACGACAATAATGAGGTATATTGCCACAGAACAATATTATAAACACTTTTCATTTTTCATACTACAGGATGTTACAAAATGGTACGGCCAAACTTTAAGGAAACATTCCTCACACACAAATAAAGAAAAGATGTTATGTGGACATGTGTCCGGAAACGCTTAATTTCCATGTTAGAGCTCATTTTAGTTTCGTCAGTATGTACTGTACTTCCTCGATTTCATACGGGATACTCTACCTGTGCTGCTAGAACATGTGCCTTTACAAGTACGACACAACATGTGGTTCATGCACGATGGAGCTCCTGCACATTTCAGTCGAAGTTTTCGTACACTTCTCAACAACAGATACGGTGACCGATGTATTGGTAGAGGCGGACCAATTCCGTGGCCTCCACGCTCTCCTGACCTCAACCCTCTTGACTTTCATTTATGGGGGCATTTGAAGGCTCTTGTCTACGCAACCCCGGTTCCAAATGTAGAGACTCTTGGTGCTCGTATTGTGGACGGCTGTGATACAATACGCCATTCTCCAGGGCTGCATCAGCGCATCAGGGATTCCATGCGACGGAGGGTGGATGCATGTATCCTCGCTAACGGAGGACAGTTTGAACATTTTCTGTAACAAAGTGTTTGAAGTCTCGCTGGTACGTTCTGTTGCTGTGTGTTTCCATTCCATGATTAATGTGATTTGAAGAGAAGTAATAAAATGAGCTCTAACATGGAAAGTAAGCGTTTCCGGACACATGTCCACATAACACATTTTCTTTCTTTGTGTGTGAGGAATGTTTCCTGAAAGTTTGGCCGTACCTTTTTGTAACACCCTGTATGTTTTGCATATACGTATACGTGTGATGTGTAAAATATCGATATACAACCAAGGTTGGCAGTACTGCACAGTTTGTAAGCTCTATGAACAGGAGCCGGTTGTTGGCGGGTGTAGAGACAATGGGCAGTTGGTGTTGAGACGTCTTGTAATACGCATGCTTTGAGAAGGTCAAGGATAGAGGGAACGAAATGATGTATTGGAAAAGTTGTTACATTGAAAATTATTGAATATCGTCATGATCAACATTTATAAAATAAAACCTGGACGTTTAACTATGTGTCAGTTCTTACGCGGCAAAATAAACACACTGGACCTCAAATTGATTTAACAAACAGCGGATGGCGAGATTCATCACTGGACGACGAGCGTGCAACAACGACCAATAAAGGTAAGAAAGTTGTATTACTCTAAATTCAAATTGTGATGATACTTATCTTTCTCCATGTCTTCAACACTGTATGTACTCTGTTGTTAGAGTGAGCAGCGTCACGGGGACTGGTGGTCGACTAGGCACACCAGGGAGACCACACAGGTTTAAAATGATAATTTGTAGCTTAATATACTACTACTGATAATAATTAATATTTGTCCCCCGGAGAAAGAGGTGCATTACAAGACGACATCGGTAGGGGCAACTGAATCACGCTGTATATGTAAGAGGGCTGTCCAGAAAGTAAGTTACGATTGATCGCGAAATGAAAATCACAGTGAAAATCAGAAATGTTTCATTTGTAACAGTTAGCTACACCTTTCAGCTACTTCTCTACGTAGTCGCCGTTCTGACTCAGACATTCGTCGTAGCGTTGTACCAACTTTCCAATACCCTCATCATAGAAGGCAGCCGCCAGTGCTTTCCGCCAATTCTCTACGCTGGCCTAAAGCTCGTTGTCTGTGCCAAAATGTTGTCTTCATATCCAGCGGTTCATTTGAGCAGAGATGAAACTCTGTGGGAGACAGTTACGGGCTGTATTGTGGGTAACCAAACATTTCCAATTGAAACGATGTAGGAACATCTTCATTGCCCCTGCAGAATGAGGCAATTTTCTTGAAGAAGAAACCGCACGACAGTTATGTAATGTTGGTTGCATAGCTTCAGGGGAAAATTCTCACCAGCCCTCGTACTTGACGGGAGACACTATTTTCTGTAACATCTTTACGCGCTCATTAAGAGCTCAGGAGTGAAACGAGCGACATAATTCTACCTAGAGTCATACTAGAGACACTACCCAACACATCTTTGCACTGCTTTATCGGATTTTCATAGTCGTTTCCATTTCGCGACCGATCGTAACTTACTTTCTGGACAGCCCTCGTACATTCACAAATATTAGTAAGTCTGCACGGTTAGCCAATGATCATCTCGTCGTTTCGTTTTATTTTCCCATTAAAAATCACAAGCACTGTTAGCAGCTGTTGAGTAGTGACTGGGTGCATACCCGCAGAACGGCCCCGCTTAGTCGGTTATTATAAAAGTAAGCATGAGGAGCGGTCGGTACTGAACTTCCCAGCTACCGCTAATAACGGGCGCGATAGCCGCGTCGTATTCCAGCTGACCGCGGCCGTTCTCCGGACACGGAAATAAAGCGGGAATACCTTACAGTTTATGGCGGCGTTTTATTTCAGACGTCGGACCTGTAAGAACCGCGAGGGCTGACGCGGGCGCCGTATGATGGAGCGTTGGCCGCAGCTGCCGCCCGGTCAGCGCGGAATAGGGTTACAGCAATCTCTCACGTGCCCGCGCCCGCTCCGTAGGAACTACTCTAGCGAACTACTGCCATATCTTCAGAACTCAAAGCCGCAAGGAAAGGAGCTACTGTTTCTATATTAATAAGACAAAAAAGGACGCTAAAGCGAATCTCACACGCGACCATGTCCGCACAGCCTGCACGAAGGTACTCATAAGGATTTAAATGTCAGTTCGAAAATATAAAGTTATGCAATAACTTATTGTTTCTTTGCAACTACGCTGAAGCGCCAAAGATACTGGTATAGGCATGCATATTCAAACACAGAGATATGTAAACAGGCTGAATACGGCGCTGCGGTCGGCAACGCCGATATAAAACAACAAGTGTCTGGCGCAGTTGTTAGATCGGTTACTGCTGCCACAATGGCAGGTTATCAAGATTTAAGTGAGTTTGAACGTGGTGTTATAGTCGGCGCACGAGCGATGGGACACAGCATCTTCGAGGTAGCGATGAAGTGGAAATTTTCCCGTACGGCTGTTTCACGAATGTCCTGTGAGGATCAGGAATCCTGTGAAACATCAACTCTCCGACATCGCTGTTGCCGGGAAGAGATCCTGCAAAAAAGAGACCAACGACGACTGAAGAGAATCGTTCAACGTGACAGAAGTGCAACCCTTCCGCAAATTACTAAAGATTTCAATGCTGGGCCATCAACACGTGTCAGCGTGCGAACCATTCAACGAAACATCATCAATATGGGCTTTCGGAGTCGAGAGCCCACTCCTGTATCCTTGATGACTGCACGACACAAAGATTTACACCTCGCCTGGGTCCGTCAACACTGACATTGGGCTGTTGATGACTGGAAATATGTTGTCTGGTCGGACGAGTCTCATTTCAAGTTGTATGGAGCGGATGGACGTATACGAGTATGGACACAACCTCATGTATCCGTGGACCCTGCATGTCACCGGGGACCTGTTTAAGCTGGTGGAGGCTCTGTAACGGTGCGGGGCGTGTGCAGTTGGAGTGAAATGGGGCCTCTGATATGTCAAGATACGACTATGACAGGTAACACGCACTATGCATTCTGTCTGATTACCTGCATCCATTCGTATTCATTGTGCATTCCGACGGACTTGGGCAATTCAAGCAGGACAATGCAACATCCCACACGTCCAGAATTGCTACAGAGTGGCTCCAGAAACACTCTTCTGAGTTTAAACACTTTCGCTGGTCACCAAACTCCCCAGACTGAATATTAGTGATCATATCTGGGATTCCTTTCAACGTGCTGTTCAGAAGAGAGTTCCACCCCCTCGTACTATTACGAATTTAGCGACGTTACGACAGCTCTGCATGATTCATGGTGTCAGTTCCCTCCAGCACTACTTCAGACATTAGTCAAGTCCATGCCACGTCATGTTGTGGCAGTTCAGCGTGCTCGCGAGGGCCCTTCACAACATTAGACAGGTGTACCAATTTCTTTGGCTCTTCAGTTTAAAACTTACGAAAGGCGGCCGATTTAGAAGACTAAAAATAGAACGAATCAACACAACTCAATACCTATAACATTAAATAATTATCCGTAATATGAAGTCAAATTAGACTTGAAACTTGTTATGTCAAATCAAAAAGCAAAGGCTCGATGCTGTTCTACAGCTTTCCCTTCGGATCAATTGACGGACACGTGCAACCATTTTAACAGTTCCTATCTTTATTTTATTTTCCTCTAAACCGATAATATTCTTTCTTAATATCTTCTATTGTCTTCTAAACCGCCAATATTCTTTCTTAATATCTTCCGTATTCTTTAACTAATTTGAAACTTATATTTAACGTTATTTTCTTCGTTACTTTTTACTATTACGATGGTTTTCCTTTGCTGAAGACAATATTTGCTTGTAATAAGGAGCAGTTCATTTTATTACATGATGATAACTGTAAAATATAAGACGTGTGTTAAAACACTAGGCAACAGGTCTTCAAATAGGGAATAAACTGACACCTCCGTTCCTGCATAGTTGGAGTCGCTGTCTTCGGTGGGGAAGGATGTGAGTTCGATTCCCATTACCTCCTCGAGTTTTTCTGAGGTAGGGGATCTTCAAACTGGGTCCACTCAGCCTTGTAAGACCAAATCAGGTGCTTCGGGAAAGAATGCAGCGGCATCGTCAGGCCTCGTCTACTGGCAGTAACGACTGGGGGGACTGCCGGCGTGCTGATCACACATCCCACGATCTCATGTCGGACCTTGTACTGCCTTGAAGGCCGCAGTCGGCCAGTCGAAACAGGCGTAATCCTTGATTTGCTTTTACGTTCATGTGAAATGAAAAAAAACCTGTATTATCGTGTGCAGGAACCAACTGTTTGTAGCGAAAAGGAACGAATTATTTCAAAATTTTTGTTTTTCAATTTCAACTTCTACTCTTTGAATTGATTTCTGTGAAAACCACCCTCAGCGTGTCCACAGTTCAAGTATGTGCCGCTGGCCCAACCATGATTCTCCCGGAGTGGACTGCTGACAGAGGAGCGCCTCGGCAGAGACTCGGTCGCAATCTTCGACCAATAGGAGTGTGGGAATGACCCTCTTGGGGTCTTCCACTCGGGTAGCCGAGAGCCGTGCCAGAGACGCCTCGCTCTCTCGTCTTCTGGCTTCTGGTCTGCTAGCACGCGCCACTCGGGACATCCAAACGGATAGGGAATTCCCTAGGTGCGCAGTATTTACCCTTCTACGGTGAATAAATAAATCAAATGGTTCAAATGGCTCTGAGCACTATGGGACTTAACATCTGTGGTCATCAGTCCTCTAGAACTTAGAACTACTTGAACCTAACTAACCTAAGGACATCACACACATCCATGCCCGAGGCAGGATTCGAACCTGCGACCGTTGCGGTCACGCGGTTCCAGACTGAAGCGCCTAGAACCGCACGGCCACACCGGCCGGCAGGTGAATAAATACCCCACGGGGTTTCTACAAGATTTTCACTCTTATTTGTAAACGCACCTGTCCCGGATGCTCCCGTTCCAGATCATACTCGGTCATACCTGAACAGTCTGGAGACAGAGTGGAAACGTGGAGCTTCATCACCGCTGGCGATGCAGATTTTTTTTTTTTGAACTGCCAATGTGTGGTGCTAATAGACTATGTTCGCAAGGGGCAAATCGTAACAGACGTATACAACCGAAATTTTCTGACGCAGTTCTGGTTGGACGTCAAGGCTAAGCGTCGCAGGAGGAAGGGATGGGAAAATCCCACCGGTTTTTACCGATACCGGTAGTTTAGTTCTGAATGTACAGTATTTTTCGGTATTTGTTTGCTCTAGGCAATAGCAGGTGTTTTATTTTTTACCAATAAAGAAGTTAAAAAACGCAATATCAATTAGCCATTTAGCAGTGCTAAAATTTTTCGTTTTTTTTTACAATTCTTTTTAGGAAAGCGTTATTTTCATTCGTAAATTTGCAGTGGTTTGAAACATGAAAATGGGAAAAGCAATCACTGCTCTTTTAATGACAATGCCAACAGAAACGAGCAGCAAACACATAGCATAAAAATTGGTACCGCATTCCCCACGCTATAATGTCCCTGTTGCCGTGTATCGTGGATTAAGTCTGTACGATAGTTTCACGCCACGGTCGCCGAATGTCCGTTTCTGCGAAATGGCACCAACCCTAATCTGGAAATATTTTTAAGGATTGTTGTAGCAATGAAGTACAATGCTTCACTTGCTTTAAAAAAAATTTGAGATTTGTGTGCTTAGTTTCGAAAAATTAGAACCAATATGAGAATACAGGTGATTTCTTTTATTGTATTCAGTCACTTATCACTTTTAGAGAAAAGCTGCGAACGGTGGACGGTCCAAGTATTATTTTGTTTGCCTGTTTAATTTAATATTTTGACTCTGTGTATCTTGAAACTGAGAGAAAAAAATTTTCCATCTTCGTTCAATTTTTGGATTTAATACAGGAAACAATATGAATAAAAACCGAAAATCGGTTATTTCAGAAATAGGTAACAAAGGAGGTTGGACACTATGGTAACAGTAATAAATTAAAAACTTAACAACAATTCATTCATAGTGTACAACAAAAATAGAAAGTAGCTCATCTGCTGCTTGTGTCTTTATGCCTTTAGATGCTTGTAGCCTTTGAAAACGGACGAATTAACACGAAAAACGGAATTCTCTGATCTCAGTTATCATCTTTAGGCACTGAATATTCGTAATGCCCAAACAGTTGTATGACTCCCTATTATAAAATGATTTCTGAGCTTAGTTTCGTAAAATACGAACCAATATGAGAATACAGGTGATTTCTTTTATTGTATTCAGTCACTTATCACTTTTAGAGAAAAGCAGCGAACGGTGGACGGTCCAAGTATTATTTTGTTTGCCTGTTTAATTTAATATTTTGACTCTGTGTATCTTGAAACTGAGAGAACAAAATTTTCAGTCTTCTTTCGATTTTTAGATTTATTACAGGAACCAATATGAATAAAAACCTAAAATCGCTTATTTCAGTAATAGGTTGTTTCGAGCGATTTTAACACTCAGGTTAAACTGGCACAGAATTAACAGAGATGTAACGGAAAACCGGTTGTCTCGCAGTATCCGCCATCATCCTGCATACTCCTGGCGTGATAACCAGCGACAACTTCGCCTTTCCTTAGATTGGCAGGCATTTCGAGGGGCAACGTTCCTTGAGCACCCAAAATGCCGACATCTACAAGCAAGGCATACGCAAGTCACTCATCATTGAAGAAATGTACCGCAGTGAAGGCTGAATATGTAGAGAAGAACCAACGCCATCGCCGAGTTTCCATGACACAGCGTGATCTTCTTTTTCGAATTGATAACTAAAAATTCAAATCACCCTCTCCTAGATTCGTTGTAGCCAAATTAAAGAGTCTAAGACAAGCCACAGAAGTTAATGTAGTGTATGGAAACCAACGTATCGTGCAGGGTGCGTGATTGTTGAGAACCCAATCCCGCAGTCCCCAGCCGTTATCCATTATTCTCCCAGCCACCGACAATTTTCAGTAGCTTTATTGCCCGCAATAAACGCCGTCTGCGCGGGGAGCGCCGTCGATAATTTAAGCTCGGAATATGACTCGTTTTATTGGAGGGAGGTACAAGAATAAAAGTGATACGTCTCGAGGAAATAACGATCCGTTTATTTCCGAGCGGCGGCGGCGGCCTGCCCTCCTGGCCGGCCAGTTAGCAGGGCAGCCGTAAGAAAGCCCAGCTGCCGTCAATTATTGAGGGCGCGCGACCGATCGGAGTTTTACTGTCGGGCGTAACGCCGCTAAAGTGCGAGCGTTTATGGGGCACGGCGCCCGAGACGTCCGAGGTTGGAGCGATTTAATATTCGCGTCAGGCCGCAGCGCAGTACTAAAGGGACGCGCGGCCGCTCCGTCTTATGGCGTCCGCCTCTCCGAACTGGAACGGCCTTGCCGCTGGAGCGCTGGAAATCCAGTGCGCATGGGCGGAGAGAGTACTAGCGACGTCTTCACCTGCTCCTTTCCTTCGTTGCTTAAGGGGGGTAGGACGTTAAACGGGCCGTCTTGGAGGACGATAGACACCACAGGACTTTTTAATTCCCACTGTCAATACTTTTGCGAATAAATTCATAAAACTTTGTCAACATGACCAGGAAAGATTCAGGATTCACACTCATAGCAGTGGAAGTTCAAAAACATAAAAAATTAATTTTGTTTTACATGTGAAAGTCATCATTATTTCACTTACTATTGGCTGCGTTTGTTGCTGTAGGTACACGTTTCTTCATAAGTAGGAGAGATTCTTCGATGAATTTTGCACAGAATACATACCATACTTACAAGTGTATGAAACTCTAGAAATTATTTAATTTATGAAAAAATGAAGGTGCTGTTACATTTTAAACTTCATGTTTAGAAAAAACTCAAATTTTATAGTTAATTATCTCAATTTTGACCACAGTTTTCAATAGATTTGGAAAATTCTAGAGTTTCATACAACTGTAAGTATGGTTTGTATGCTGTGCAAAATTCATCGAAGAATCTCCCTTACTTATGAAGAAAAGTGAACCTATAGCAACAAATGCAGCCCATGGTAAGTGAAAAAAGGTCAAATTTCAAATGTAAAAAAAAAATATTTTCTTATATTTTTGAACTTCCACTGCTATGAGTGTAAATCCTGAATCATTTCTGGTCATGTTGACAAAGTTTTATGAATTTATTCGTAAAAGTATAGACATTGGAAATTAAAATGTCCTCTGGTGCCTCTCCTGCTCCAAGTCGTCCCGTTTGACGTCCTACCCCCCTTAAGGTCGGCTGCTGTGCTGAGAATCGTGTGCTGCAGTGATATACGTCGAGTTCAGAAACATCCAGTCGGTGCCGCAGAAAATGGCTTCACACAAACATACTTCTTGCAGTGCTTAACACATACATGGTGCGGTCGCTAAAATTCTTGGCGAGAGATTGTAATTGAACAGTCCAGCAGCGTTAAGTTTGCACAGGTAACTTGGTTCAACATTAGGATCCTCCCAAAGATATGTACGAGGAGTACTGCGTAAATGAACTGTGCGTTTATGACAGAACTTCCACGATACGAACGGCTCATAGCTGATCTCACAATCACGCATCTACAGGCTTTTGGGTAGTAAAGTCTGCCGCGCGGTGTGGCCGCGCGGTTTAAGGCGCCATGTCACGGATTGCGCGACCCCTCCCGCCGGAGGTTCGAGTCCTCCCTCAGGCATTGGTGTGTGTGTATATGTTGTTCTTCGCATAAGTTAGTTTCAGTAGTGTGTAACTCTAGGGACCGATGACCTCAACAATTTGGTGCCTTAGGAATTCACACACGTTTGAACGTAGTAAAGTCTGATGTTTGTGGCAAACCTACTTCGTGAGAGAAAAATTGTTAAGTTGAACTTGGAATACTGTAACACAGGAAGGATAAAATAATGATAGACATCGAGTTTTGGGAAAGACAGAATATAGGAGAAAGACACGATATTCGGAAAGACATAATACTGGGAAAGACAGGATATCGGAAAGCTCGGATGTAGGGAAAGCAGATTACAGGGGAAGACAGAGAATAGAAAAGACAGAGAATAGGGAAAGACAGAGAATCGGGAAAGACAGAGAATAGGGAAAGACAGAGAATAGGGAAAGACAGAGTACAGGAAAAACAGAGTATAGGAAGAAAACCGAATGTAGCAAAAGGCAGAATGTTGAGAAAGACTAAACATTGTCATCGACCAAATATTATAAAAGATGAAATAATGTAAAAAAACGAAAAACTGAAAAACACCAGATACTGTAGAAGACCATATATTCAAAATGAATAAGTATTGTAAAAGACCAGACAGTAGTATGATATTGATGACCAAATATTTGGAAACTGCAAATGTTGTGTATCACTGAATATTGGGAACATTGAATATTGAGGATGTTTGATTATTAGGAAAACTGAATATCAGGAAGAGACTAAATACTGGAAAAAGACAAATACTGGGAAAAGAACAAATGCTGGGAAAAGACCAAATACTGGCAAAAGACCCGATACTGGAAAAAGACCCAATACTGGCAAAAGACCCAATACTGTCAAAAGACCCAATACTGGCAAAAGACCCAATACTGGCAAAAGACAAAATGTTGGTAAAAGACCAAATGTTGGTAAAAGACCAAATGTTGGTAAAAGAGCTAACCTTGGGAACAGACCGTATTTTGGGATCAGAAGTATATTTGGAAAGACATTCCATTAAAAGAACAGAGTACACATAAAAAATAATTGGCAAGACGTAAATTTGGGAGAGACCTAAAATACAGAAAGTCCTAAAATTTGAAAATACCAAAGATTTAAAAAGATCGACACTTTTGAAGAACCTTTTTTAAGATCTAACATTTCGAAAGACCTAACATTTCGAAACACCTAACATTTTGAAAGACCTAACATTTTGAAAGACCTAACATTTTGATAGGCCTAACACTCTGAAAGACCTAACACTTTGAAAGACCAAAAATTTTGAAAGATTTTGACAGACCTAAAATTTTGAAAGACGTAAGATACTGAAAGACCTAAATTTTGAAAGAACTAAAATTCGCAAATACCTAAAATTTTGGAAGACCTCATATTCCCAAAGACTGAAAATTTGGGAAGACCGATAAATATCGTAAGACCGATAAATATCGGAAGACCGAAAAATTTGGGAAGACCGAAAAATTTGGAAAGACCGAAGATATAGAGATATCTAAAACTGCGAAGTGTCTAACATTGATAGCAAGATAAAGTCTCATGAGATGCGGTGCTTCTTTTTGAAATGCAGTTTACTCTGTAGAAAGTTAGCTGTAATGAGATTAACGAGATTTGTAATTGTATTCATCATCAGACTTGAGTTAGTTTGGTATAATCAGAGCCTACTTAACCGCCTCGAAATTTATAACAGGAATTTATAAAAATCGATAACGCGTGTGCACATACATGTACCATCTTCACATTGATAACTATCTGTATACCAGTACATCTCCTGCAGTTGTCTTTATGGAGACAGTCGCGACGCAGTCCTTGAGCGCCTCCGAACTCTGTAGGCAACTCCGCACGTATTAAATTTCCTCAACAGTAAAACGAAGCTCGGAAGACGGCAACAGTGCCGCTGGCGACATCTTCAGCGATATCGGCGCCTTCCCAAATGCGAGTATCGGCTCCATTACGACACCGCCCCTGCGCGTCCCGCCACCAACACAGCAGGCGAGCTACACAGGCAAGCCTACACGAGCGGCGGCAGGCGCTCTCCCTGCCAGATTACACCGAGCATTAAGATTCTATTTCAGATTTAACGGCGTAAAAGAAACCCTGAAAGCCGGCGGAGGCCTCTGCAACAAGATGCGGCCGCTGCTGTTGACATAAAACTGGATGTTCCGCGCGTAGCACAGCGGCATAGCAGCGGCGTAGTAGGACTGGGCGAATAAAATGCGTACGAGGCGCAGTGGAGGGGCAGAACGTGGTTGCGGAGGCGCCGCCGTATACAGATTTGCCTCCTTCCCCGGCTTGGGCCTCTGCCGCAGCCGCTACTACCCTCCTTTCATTCTTTTTGCTCTCTCTCTGTCTCTCTCTTCCCTTCCCTTTTTAATCTCGAGGTTATATGCACGAACGAGCAGCAACATCCACGCGGCTGAACGAATGCCGCGCATGGCGCTCAGGTAGCTGCCGCATCTCGGGAGACGCTGCCCCGAATTCGAATAAAGGCCGGAGGGGAGGGGATGGAAAGGGAGAGGGAGATGGTGAGGGAGGGGTTGGGTGAAGGGGGAGGAAGAAATTCCTGGGGGCAGAGCGCGGATTCCGCCGCCAGACGACAAACTTCAGACGCAGCTCCGCGCGGTCGCATTTCGCGGGCAAATTTGCCGGCAAACGCAGTTTCGATATTCGGCGGCGCGCGCCTCTGCATCTCGCTGGTTTCTGGAATGCTGCGGTAAAGACAAGCGTATAAGCGCACAAATGCCGGAAAGGGCGCCCCACTGCCTTATACGAAAACGCTCAGACGACTGTAAGATGTCGCCTTTGACCTTCTAAGGAAGAAGCCGCTGGCGATGTATCCACCCTAAAATAAATCGTGTTCATATTACGAATTCTGGTGCTATCAGCTGAACTAAATCGTTGACAAGACGGAACGCACTACTACCTTCTCGCGAAATCTACCTATTGCTCAGAAAATGAGCGTGGCGGGAGAATAAGAAAAATACTGGGCAAAACGGTGTCTTGCCAATGGTTGTTCTTCCCGCACATCTTTCGCAAATGGAAGAGGCGAGTAGGTAAACGGTATACTAACCGAAGGTACGTCCGCTATAAGCCGTCAGATGGTCTGTGGCGCAAAGGTGTAGATGCACTGTTTTTCATCTTCACCATGTAATAGAACAGCTTTAAGTAACGTAAAACATCATAAAAATCATAAATTTTTTGACAAAAATTGTGTTACGAAGTATCGATATTAACCTACTGGCAATGTTGTGAATCTTTGGAATTATCTATATGAAGATATATTAACATGTATTAAATAGCTATCGTAATATGGTAAAAAAGAAAGAAAATGATATTGAAAGTGACTAATATTCCTGGGGAACGTATTTCTTGACATTCAGTTTTCGAGTAGTTAGTCACGAAAGGAAGGGGGGGGGGGGAGTGGGGTCAAGAGTGGGTTTTTCCTTTCCCGCTTATTTGGATGCCTTTGTAACATCGCGTGGCGGGCAGAACGGCAAGAGTTGCACACAGGGTAGCATTCACTGCGGACATGGACATTCTGTCCAAGACTGAAGATGCGAATTTGTAAAAGTGCCGAAAAGTACGTCGAATCAGATACAGTTTGGTGTGGTTATTGATTATGCACAAAGAAATCGTCTATGAAATTTATGGTTGCGAATTGGAAGATTTTGCGGTCATTATAATTGTTGGATTATTTGAGAAATAGTTGCAGTACGAACAATGGCATCTAGCCGCATCTGGGTGAGCCATGTCAATCCACATGGCCAGAGATATGAAGAACTGGTATAAATCTATTTGCCATCACAGTTTCCGACGGCACAGCAATTTCTAGATACTAACTTCATTGTAACCAATTTTCGTAGAAGTGTACGAGTGAATTACAACTGAACAGAAGCACGTACTTAACTAGTTCAAGTTTTAAGAATAGGCCGATATTCCCAGAATGAGATTTTCACTCTGCAGCGGAGTGTGCGCTGATATGAAACTTCCTGGCAGATTAAAACTGTGTGCCCGACCGAGACTCGAACTCGGGACGTTTGCCTTTCGCGGGCAAGTGCTCTACCAACTGAGTGGAATCTGACGTTTATTCACCTAAAAACTTGTTATTCAAGATTTGTTTGTCATTTTATACTTCATTTTTTGCGTCGAATGTACGATTTCAGACATCGCAACGAATTACTATAAAGATATTTGACTGTCATTAGAGTTCATAAGGCGGTCGCTAGTCCAGAAATCTCGAATTTTATACGTACGAGTGATTGTGGATGGCTTTTGCATATGAATGGTAAATATGCTTGAAATACTTTTACAGTTTCTTATTAGTTATTTCAATAATTATTCAGTCTAAAAGTTTTAACATCTTGGTGGCCGCAGGGCTATGTAAAAACTGGGCAGCTTGCATCCATCTTGTTTTCCAAGCAGTCTCAGTTCGAGGAAAGATATTTGCCTTCATAATACTACAGTAGATTTCAGAAGAATTATTTTCAACTTGGTTCCTTCAGAGTTGACGACCGTGTTTCTTAGATTAATATTTATTTCATAGTGGTTCTCATACGGTAAGTTGATACCAGTTCTCAACCAGTCTTCTAACAAGACTGCTTTTTCTTTGATGGATAGAATTTGGTGGATAGAATCAAGTTACCCGAAAGATGACCGAGGTATGCAATGACATGAAATATTTGTCTGTGTTGTACATTAAGATCGAACTGCATCTCTACCTCATGCTTTGGAAAGAGACACTCGATCGCTTTAAAAATAATATATTTGCGCCGCGCGGGATTAGCCGAGCGGTCTTAGGCGCTGCAGTCATGGACTGTACGGCTGGTCCCAGCGGAGGTTCGAGGCCTC
Source organism: Schistocerca nitens (assembly GCF_023898315.1). Lineage (NCBI taxonomy): Eukaryota > Metazoa > Arthropoda > Insecta > Orthoptera > Acrididae > Schistocerca > Schistocerca nitens. Next base: position 109,008,595 of record NC_064614.1, on the reverse strand, counting down.
CCTCGGGCATGGGTGTGTGTGTTTGTCCTTAGGATAATTTAGGTTAAGTAGTGTGTAAGCATAGGGACTGATGACCTTAGCAGTTAAGTCCCATAAGATTTCACACACATTTTTGAATGAATTTCCGTTTGAGTTAAATACGCTCGAAATTATTCAGAACGCTGATTGATAATGTGCTTGTGCAGTATAAAATAAATCCTTACACTCAAATAGATGGAATGGGGCTGTACAGTTTTGTAAACGTCTTGTGTCAGAGTCGGATTTTTACGTTACGCTGCACAGCCAAGGTCATGCACAGAGGTCAACCATCAGCAGAACAAGCAGCAGTTTTTATGTGTGGCGGCTAGCAAGCCGGATCTGGATCTTAACATGACGTATGCTAAAAGGTTGGCTAAATGTGGCAGTAACGCACATTTTTAAATAAAAGGGCAAAAAATATACTAGGTCACACACGCATCACTGCCTAATAGTGAAACTAATACAGTAATAGAAATATTAGGCTCGATTACACACGATTTGTTGCAACAAGAAATGGCAAACTGAGGACACGTGAAATCAGTAGATTCGGTTACAATGTGAGAAAAATTATACTATTAGGTTGCTAGTGCGACGATCACAGAAAGAGGAAATTTTACGTGGAACTTGACAGAAAATTGCAAAATGAAAATCTTATCACAAATGAAACTTGTTTAGCAACAAAGGGGAGTGTTGTATAAATTTTTAAGTGTTGTAAAAGAAATTTAAGGTAAGAGCACGTGATGAGACTACACTTGTTACAATAAGATCGTAACAACCGATCCTTCCGTCAATGCGTAAGGTAACTTTCGAAACTGCTAAGGCGTTATATTTTAGGCAACTCCAAATATTCGTATGTCGTGTACGTTACCCAGAAAAAAACATTATTTCAAACCCTGCACGTACATTTCCGCTCTTGAGATTTGTAGTGGGCTGCGCGGGATTAGCCGAGCGGTCTTAGGCGCTGCAGTCATGTACTGTGCGGCTGGTCCCAGCGGAGGTTCGAGTCCTCCCTCGGGCATGGGTGAGTGTGTGTGTTTGTCCTTAGGATAATTTAGGTTCAGTAGTGTGGAAGCTTAGGGACTGATGACCTTAGCAGTTAAGTCCCATAAGATTTCACACGCACTTGAACTTGTAGTGGACTCCCTCATAATAAAAATCCGTATTCACTTTGTGAACACCCGACAAAAGAAAACAATGATTTTGATTTTGATAACACTTGGTTAACCATTTCACAAAAAAGTGTGCACTTTTCATCAAGTTCCACTGTCATTACCATTCCAGCAAAACCGAAATTAAGATCTGGAACAACACTTCTACTTTCGAGTTGAATAGCTTGCGTGTGTGCACTCCATTTTTCTGAGGAGGAATTCCTCATACTCACATTACATGAAAGGTATCAACTGTAATGTGTGATTTTGTATGTATATACAACCAAAGCCTTCGTTTTAGTGCAATTTACATCATCTGCCTTAGTTGCAGATGAGATCATTTGCGTTGTGTTACTGCGTCAAATATTTTCCGGACCAGGTTTATTTCGGTCATCTTGTACATATGCTATTAACGCAGATCAGCTTCTCTTTAACCCGCCATTGTGCGTCATAATGATACGCCGTCAAGAAAAGTCACTGTGCGTAACAATGATAGTCAGTCTGAAGAAGCAAAGAACCTCTACTTATGATATGCTGCAAACTCTCTGTATCATGATTGTCAGTTCTTAATTTCGACGTATTTAATCGCCACAGTGTGGTAAGAAATCCTCCGAAGACCCCTGCCTCCAGCATCTCGAGGGGGTCCGAGCAGCCGGCTCGACGTGGTCCGGCGTGCCGCCCAGCGCACGTACGAGCCGTGGGGGAATCAAGTCACGCGGTTCCAGCTGGGGTTGGGCGCTGTGTTGCCGCTGACAGCTGTGGAGAAACGCGATTTGGAGGCGGCGGGCGGCGGCGCGGCTCTGCGAGTGGCAGCGCCAGAAATCACGGTCCCGCTGGAGGCTGGAGATAGGGCGTGGGAGGGGGAGGTTCCAGAGAGTCACATGTGGGTCTGCCGCCAACTGAGGGGCCCAGAATGGCGGACTCCAGATAGCAGAGCGTCGCGTAATGTCGCAACCAACTGGCATCTACATTGCAAAAAAGCTGCACGCTGCCTTTCTAATGGCTTACAGGTGCCACAAAATCTTTATTTTCAGTATTTAGTGTTTCTCAAGTCAGTATCCCTTCTTCTCAACACATACTGGGACTGAATAATATAACCCCAAAATTCTCCAAAAATAAACGAAAACTATACCTATTCAAAAAGCTAGGTAAAAATCACTGGACTCCTTCTCGAGACACAATCTCCACTCCTTCCAAATTATCATTGTAAGTGTAGATCAGATGTGGCTTGAATTCAAAGAAATAGAATCGGCAGCAGTTGAGGTTCAAATGGCTCTGAGCACTATGGGACTCAACTGCTGTGGTCATAAGTCCCCTAGAACTTAGAACTACTTAAACCTAACTAACCTAAGGACATCAAACACATCCATGCCCGAGGCAGGATTCGAACCTGCGACCGTAGCGGTCGTGCGGTTCCAGACTGTAGCGCCTTTAACCGCTCGGCCACTCCGGCCGTCTAGCAGTTGAGGGATTTGTACCAAACAAATTAACATACGACGGAGCTGATCCTCCTTGGTCCGCAAAACGGGTCATAACACTGTTGCAGAAACAAAAAAAAAAAAAAAAACAAAAAAATGGTAAATTTACACAGTCGCAAAATCTCCAAGATTGGCGATCTGTAATAGGAGCTCGATATTTAGCGCGGACTTCAATGTGAGATGTTAATAATAGTTTCCACAACGAAACTTTGTCTCGAAAACTGACAGAAAATCCAAAGATCTTCTGGTCGTATGTGAAGTATGCCAGCAGCAAGACGCAATCAGTGCTTTCTATCTATCAAAGACAGCGCTGCCAAAGCAGAGTTACTAAACAAAGCCTTCCGAAATGCCTTCACAAAAGAAGATGGAGTAAATATTCCAGAATTCGAATCGAGAACAGCTGCCAACATGAGTAACGTATGAGTAGATACCGTCTGAGTACTGAAGTAGCTTAAATCACATAATAAAAGAAAGTCTTCTGATCGAGACTGTATACCAGTTAGGCTCCTTTCAGAGTATACTGACGCAATAGCTCTATACTTAACAATCACATACAACCGTTCGCTCTACGAAAGATCCGTACCCAAAAACCGGAAATTTGCACTCATCACACCAATATTCAAGAAAGGTAGTAGGAGTAATATACTAAATTACAGGCTCATATCATTAACGTCGATATGCAGCAGGATTTTGGAACATATATTGTGTTCCAACATAATGAATTACTTCCTTTGCTTTACTTGACTTCTATCATGCTTCATAAAACGCAGATTGAACATAATCTGAGATCAAATACAACACCTATGGGTGGTTTTTAATGTATCGATTTCGTCAGTACCGATGCTGCTAAAGGCTTAAACATTTGTTACAGTCTGTCTTAAGGTATTCACTGTCACTTCAAGAAAAAAATGGACAGATGCGAGTAGGAATTGAGCTCTCAGAGTACCGTGCAAACTTAATTTTTTATATAGATAGTTCGTATATAAGTTCTGATGTGCGTGTTTGGAGTATAAAATATGTGACATAGATGGCCAGATCTTTTGAGTAGATTGAATTGGAAACCTAAGCTTTTTACTCTGGCAAAGGACCATTGGCGTTAGTATTTGACATAAATTTAAACTTGAAATCTCTACCCATTCCTGACAAAAGGGGATGTAAAGAGACAAACAGATGGCCAACAAATAGATCCTGTACATCAAGAGATCTTACACTAATCAGCGCTGGATGGAAAAGGCATCGTTTTCACAGCGGATGGGAAATTCACTTCATTGTAGCTTAGGCAATTAGCACGAAATATTAGTAAATTATAAACAAAAATCTTCCTTGTAAATCGTTCTATCTATTACTGAAAATCAGATCAAAAGCCGGCCGTTGTGGTCGAGCGGTTCTAGGCGCTTCAGTCTGGAACCGCGCGACCGCTACGGTCGCAGGTTCGAATCCTGCCTCGGGCATGGATGTGTGTGATGTCCTTAGGTTGGTTAGGTTTAAGTAGTTCTAAGTTCTAGGGGGCTTATGACTTCAGATGTTAAGTCCCATAGTGCTCAGAGCCATTTGAACCGTCAGATCAAAATCCATACAGTAGATCCTGAGATTTCTGACGCATTACGGATGCACTGTAATTCTGTACTAGCAAAAATATATTTCTATGTGATATAATCACTTGTAATGCGACACCTTTCTTATTGCCAAATTTCAAGCTTCTAGGTTTTGTGAATGCGTTTAGGAGACTCAAAAAGTAACCGTCTCTTTGGATTTATCGACTTAGGTGCATATATTTTCTACGCCACCAAGGGACCTTAGTATGCCACATAAGTTTCAACAAGATACTTATACCCGTTCCTGAGAAGAAATCGGTCTTAACAGTCGGACAGACAGAGACACAGACAGACAGACGGATAATGAAGTGAGCTTATAACGGTCCCGTTTTTACCAACTGAAGTACGGAAACCTAAAAAGACCCGAGAAAATAGTATCTGTTCAAACGGCCTTCATCACAACTGAATTGAGGATGCCACGTTTCAAACGAACGACTTTTTCCGAACTGCACGTTGAGAACAATGGCGTATATGGCAAGAGAGAGAGATTGGGAACGAAAGCTGAAGATGAGCAACGTCAGTGGCAATGCGAGCGGATAATATGGAGATTTGGAAGTGGATGGAGTATTGCGAAGGCGGCGCAGCTTCCGCGCAAGTGCGCCGGCGCCTGACACGCATATTTGCAAGCTAATCACTCAACCCGCGCGCCGCGGGACGTATCAGTCATCAGTTTTACATTACGGCCCACTCATAAAATAAGCCGTGTGCGCCAGCTGTCACTGACATCAGATACAAATCCAATGACCGACAGCGCAGAGAGGCAAATATTTTTTTCCCGGCAGAGCAATGGGAACCGACACGTGCGCCTGCTGGGCACGGAATTAATGGCGACACTCCCTGGGAATACTAGATAACGCACGCGCTTTTGAGAGACGAGCAAACAGTGATGGTTGTAGACATTCCTGCCTCTCGCGGCCGTGATCTGGAAATGTACTAGCGAAACAAATAAATTGTCAAAAAGAGCTTGTCGTACAACTCTAGTACTAACTCACAATGTAAACCCCACAAATTCATCATTTTTTAATGTTTTCATTCCTCGTTAAGATTTTACTTTCCATACGGAAGTGTTCTAGTCAAGACCATGTGCCACTAAATGAGTCCTCGTACATGGGCCACAGTCCAAGGACAGTACAGGGCCCATACGAAGATGCAGCATAGCAAAGTGGTTTTTTAATGACCAATCAATAGGTGTAACAGAAACTGCCTCCCACCTCTGTCTGTAGAGAGACTCTTTCGATGTTATATTTAACATTTCATACGGGGTGGCCAACTTTAGAAGGTCTGCCTGCATCTAGGACTCTTTGCTTTGCTCCAGAGAAAATGGCTCAGTGGATCTACGTCTGTCTGTCTAGTAACTAGGCTCTACCACTTCTTCCCTCAGCTTTTCCACAATCACCATGAAATATCATTGTTCTCTTCGAACATCCTTTACCTTTGGCCACCGAGCGCATCTGATTGGCATGTGAAATAAATCCATCCTTCCTGCAGCGTACCACTATAAACCCTAAGGTGCAAGAAACGTATCTATTATTTTCGTTGTACGAGAAAATTTCAAAAAGAAAGTTACACGTTATTATGGCAAGTCAAGCATCTTTTATTCAGTGCTGCACTGTACTTAAAAGTAGCCCAGGTATGTGACACTAATTTTGAACATAGTCACTAAGTATTTCTGAACACCCTGTGACACTTTAATAGATCTACATCTACATCTACGTGATTACTCTGCTATTCACAATAAAGTGCCTGGCAGAGGGTTCAATGAACCACCTTCATGCTGTCTCTCTACCGTTCCACTCTTGAACGGCACGCGGGAAAAACGAGCACTTAAATTTTTCTGTGCGAGCCCTGATTTCTCTTATTTTATCGTGATGATCATTTCTCCCTATGTAGGTGGGTGCCAACAGACTGTTTTCGCAATCGGAGGGGAAAACTGGTGATTGAAATTTCATGAGAAGATCCCGTCGCAACGAAAATCGTCTTTGTTTTAATGACTGCCACTCCAATTCACGTATCATGTCTGTGACACTATCTCCCCTATTTCGCGATAATACAAAACGAGCTGCACTTCTTTGTACTTTTTCGATGTCATCCGTGAGTCCCACCTGATGCGGATCCCACACCGCACAACAATACTCCAGAACACGGTGAACAAGCGTAGTGAATCACAGTCTTTGGTTTCCTCTACCCACAATATTATCTATGTGACCGTTCCAATTTAGGTTATTTGTAATTGTAATCCCTAAGTATTTAGTTTAATTTACAGTCCTCAGATTTTTGTGACTTATTGCGTAATCGAAATTTAGCTGATTTCTTTTAGTACTCACGTGAATAACTTCACACATTTCTTTATTCAGGGTCAATTGCCATTTTTCGCACCATACAGACATCCTATCTAAATCGTTTTGCAAGTCGTTTTGATCATCTGATGACTTTACAAGACGGTAAATGACAGCATCATCTGCAATAGATATCTGACACCCGAAATTGCTTTGACACTTTTGTCTATTATAAAATTACTAGCTGCTTATTTTTCTGTAAATCTTGAAATGTCATTTGCAAACTGAATATGGAATATGTTTTGTAATAATTGTAAATTATGTGACACCTTTGTAAACCATTTTTGCGATATATTGCATTTTGTACTAGGTGAGTACCGACAGGGAAGTTTAGGGAAACGTATGGTTTGTCAAAGAGTGAAGTTAAAATGCAAGCGCCACCTCTGGAGGCACAGGGGCCAATAACATATAATGGCCCTGCAAGGATCTTGTGACGTCACACTATTCGGGTTTGTGCAGGGCCCGTTGCGAATTAGTATTTAATTGAAAAGGCATTGCCTAAAAGCCTTAACTTCGTCATGCGCCATTGAGAAGTTGCATGCATTTAAACATGAAGTCGAAAGTTAGTAAACTTACCTGAAAAAAAAAAAAAATAGTTACTCGCTTCCCGCAGGAGGCGGCTGCTGGCTCTCGTAAGACCTGCAGTGTCACGTGCTGTGACGTAGTGCTGCGGCCTGTCTTTCTCTTTGGTCTGGGGACGCACTGTGTGACGTCAGAGCAAGGTCGTGCCACAACTACTGAACTGTGAAAAAAATGGTTCAAAAGGCTCTGAGCACTATGGGACTCAACTGCTGTGGTCATAAGTCCCCTAGAACTTAGAACTACTTAAACCTAACTAACCTAAGGACAGCACACTACGCCCAGCCATCACGAGGCAGAGAAAATCCCTGACCCCGCCGGGAATCGAACCCGGAAACCCGGGCGTGGGAAGCGTACTGAACTGTGAAAGACTAGACAGCGGACGCGCATGCAGTGTGTGGAAGAGAAAGATAGGTCAGTGTAAGTACAAGTTGTTAGCTGCAATATACGAAGGCATGATAAGTGTGGACAGATGGATGAAGCTCTAGGAACATCAAGATTCTGCTTCATACTTGGTCAATGCCATTCAGAGAGGACGGTACTGTTGGAGCTACAGGAGCATTGTCGAAGACACCGGTAAGATACCGTCTCAGCATCTACGACGAACTATAAGGTCGTTTAATTTCGTGCACGTTTGAAAAATTTTGAGGAATTACTCATTGACTCTCAATGAACTTTCCGTTCAATAATAAATGCTACATGTCCAAACTTTACAACCCCAGTCTAGTTATTATCCCATGTCATTGTCATATAAATAGGATCCAAATCCTTCCCTGTTGTCAGATATCTGAGTGTCGTTGTTTAAAGCTGAAAGGAACATTACTATGGAAGAGAAACAATAAGAAAACAAAGCATTGTTTTATTTTTGAAAGTACCTACAACAAAGTAAATGATAATGATGCCGCATAAAGTAAACTGTTCTGCCCTGTATAAATAACCACAAGCAAAGTTCATTCTCGCAGTCTAAATGAGAGGTAAAATAAACTAAATTAACGTCAATTAATGTAGTGTAAGTAAAGAAGTAAGAGAATACATTAATTTTGCACGTTTCATTTTTGTGCTGTTTGTGAAATTGTTCCTAGAAGAGTCAATCATTCCTTCTCCTACGTATATCTCGCGAAAGTACCGTGAAGATAAGATTAGACAGAATCGAGCCCACACGGATGATATCGGCAACCGCTCTTCCTGCGAACCATCTGCGACTGAACGGGAGGTAGCGAAAGTAGTACGGAAAGTAGCCTCCGTCACACACCACAAGTTACTATATATGTAGATGTAGGTATAGATGCCTTGTGGCTGTCACATCCTTCTCTAGGCGGTGAAGTTTTCTAGTTTTAACTGGTGTCTCATGAGTTGCCTGGTTATGCCATCTCCCAGTATATAACGAATCCGCTGGAGCTGCTCCATAGACGCATCTTTGTTTTTTTTTGTTTTTAAGTTTTTGTATTTATTTATTGGAGATTTATGGCGCAAAACATGGCACCAAACCATGGCTTAGAACGTGTCGTTTTCTATGGAAGTAACGCACTGAGTGGTTCTTGAATTTAGTAGAGTTAAGGGACTCTATTTGATATTAGTTGTAAATTACGATAGTGTACCTGGAATGCAAGCTAAAAAGCTATGAATTTAACTGTAAGATGAATTGAACGATTACGACGACCTTTCAGTTTTTTTGGTCGGCGGCCAGAAGGGGAGTGGGGGGGGGGGGGGCGTGGGTTGTTCTGTAGGAGTTTCTAGAGCAGCCGGTGTCCGTGGCCGAAAATTGCTCCTCCTTCTCCATGTTGCTACGGCGAATTAGTAGTAGAACGTGATCTATAGCCTATGTTCTTTATACTAAAACCTCACACTTTAAAGCCTAAAAGTGTAAAATAGTGGCGCACTGTCAGACTTTTGCTATAGTAAAAGCAAGTAAATGTTGCAGATGACGATGGTTGAAAAAACAGTGCCTAGTACGTAGTATAGCCTAGTTGAAATTATCTCATTACACCGAAATGGACGAAATGAAGTCACCCAAGCAGCATGGAAGCGGTTTAATCTCCCTGATCTTTCTCCCACGGAGAGACCATAAGTGCTCATGTCGGATTGATAGGGCTCTCCTAGGTCTCCTGAGATTGTCGGCTGGGACACAGTCGTTAGAAGACGTGTATAGTAGAGTTGAAGCCTTGGAACCAGCATCAGAAACCTCATTCACCGCACGCCGACGTATCTAGGGACGACCAACGACACATTAGCGAGCATGTTAAGGCTTTCTTGATCCGTTGTACAGGGTGGGCAAAATATAGGCAATACGTTTTTCATCATTATCCGCCCCAGATGTGGATGGTTTAAGGTGGGTTTCCTATCTCCAGGTCCATGAAATTCGAGGGCTTTTTATTTCTCGGGTCCGATACGTCCCGAAAAGGAAACCAAGCGAAAATCAAAACTGTTTTAGGTGCAACGTTCGAGCCGGCCGAAGTGGCCGAGCGGTTCTAGGCGCTACAGTCTGGAACCACGCGACCGCTACGGTCGCAGGTTAGAATCCTGTCTCGGCATCTATGTGTGTGATGTCCTTAGGTTAGCTAGATTTAAGTACCTACTTAGCAAATCGTCCTCATAGAAAGCCACTTCTCTACGCTGGCCTGCAGCTCGTCGTCCGTGTCAAAGTGCTGTCCTCATAGTCAATGGTCCATGTGAACGAAGAGACGGAAATCAATGGGAGTCAGATCCGGGCTGTATGGTGGATGATCAAACACTTTGCATCGAAAACCTTGCAGGAGCGTCTTTTTTACAGTGTGCGGCCGAGTATTGTCATGGAGGAAGACAATACCTGATGAAAACATTCCTCTTCCCGTGTTCTGAATTACCTTTCCTACACGATTCTCTCGAGTCGTCTGATCCACTTGCTGAACAGGATCATACGCTGACACTGGCTTTCTTCCCTGGCCGCCTGCATCATGACCGTCTCAAAGTTCTTTGCACATTTGTCGCACTTTGCTGTCACGCATGACAGTTACATTACGTGGACTGCTTGAAATCAGATGGAACCTCTCAGTTTTAAGAAGTCGAATAATAGCAAGCACTTGACATTTGCTGCGAGACACTATTGCCGTGGTCGCCTTTACGTGCTCTCTGTCCGCTCAGAACTTAAAAGTGCGAAGTCACGCGATAACGGGCATACTAGAGATCTGTGCAAAGCTTCATAGGGTTTCTTCTGTGACTTTGATTTCGCGACCGGTCGTACCCACACAAAAAGTAATAGCTCCCGTATTTTATTTTGACCCACTATACGAGAAGTCGGTAAGTGCACACCGCACTGAGCCTGTGCAGAGCACTGCAGCAATCCGAGAGTACTTGTTGAGGGATGTAAACAGAAGTATGTTTTGTCGCTCATGACGAAATCACGAACGGAGAAACGAAGTGGGTACTGCCTCGGGACCAGACGTCGCTCCCCATTGTACACACCTGCGCACTTGTGGCGGCGTGGTTCATTATCGGCCGAAATGGAGTTCGAATCGCGGCGCAGCAGACAATTATGCTGGACGCCTACGTTGCGCTTGCTCATTATCTGCAGCGCGAAACAGCAGCCGGAACGCATTCGAGAGAATTCGGGCGAATCCACGCAGTTTAATATAAATGCTAATCCCACCTTTTTTTACGGTTCTAGGAGACGAACGGCCGCCTCATCGCTCAGGCGCGACATGAAATATTATGCCAACATTTTACGTTTATTCAAGTAGCCGGCCCGCCCGCGCGAGTGTTCACGCCGAAACTTAATTTACTCGCCGGCAGAATAAATTTTGGCACCGAACGGTCTCGGAATCGATTATCCACGAACAGATTGTGAGCTCCACACCTTGGTTTTTACTCTCCTGTCGGGGCGTGAAACGAAAACAGCTTTAAAGCTAAAAGTACGTCACGATACCCAAACGGTACGTTTTCTGAGCAGAGATTCGCGTCTGTCTCACACAGGCAACCGCATATGCTTACACCTTGCGTTTATGGCTGAAATCCCTCCAAGAATAAACTGTTGCCCCTCTCGGACACTCAAAGAAATAACCTTGCATACCCTCCTCCCTCCCCCCGTTCTTGCTCCCCCCCCCCCCCCCCACCTTCCCCCAACGCACAATTCCTCGCTTGCGCCCAGCCTTTTATACGCGAGTTTTGCCAAGACCTTCATATGTACGTTACGCCGGACATATTACTGACCGTATTATGCTGAGAAACCGCTTTGTACTGCTCTGGTTGGTAGTGCGAGCAGCGGCTAGTTTTTTGAGAAGCTATATTGCAAGTTCACATATGTAAGGGGCAGTCAAAAAAGAACGAGCAAGAGCCTGCAAAGTGAAAAAAAAAGTATAAAGATTAATACCAGTAATTCAGTTTTGCTGCATCAAATTTCAGGGGTAGTATCTCAGTTGATTGCCATAATTGTGGCATCACTACAATGCAGTAAACGTCTAGTTTTTCTAACTGAAAAATGTATACAGGAAAGTACAAGATAATACCATGTTACAAAGTAAATCTGTAGCGTGTCAACTCTGTCAATGGGCGCTTAGCCACGATCACCCCACGATCGGTATAGAACGTTATATTTACATTTTCTTACTTCGATTTAATTATGTTGATTACTATCAGAAGTGTAACACTGTGAAGATCACACTGTTTATTTTCTTCAGAAATCTTGTGCTGGCAGTCCAACTTTTCGTTCATGAATAGTAGCAACCTGTAATCATACGAAGCCAGACTTCATACGTTTACAGCGTGACAGTTAAAGGGTAAAATACAAGGAGAGAAAGGTACATGTACCTTATACAGAAACGAGACTGCAGCTGTGAGAGCCGAAGGGAAACTAAAGTCAAGTAGTAGTTGAGGAGGAACGAAACAGAGTTGTAGCCTGAAACAGAGTTGTAGCCTATCATCGATGTTATTAAATCTGTATACTGAGCAACGTGTAAAAGAAACAAATGAGAAATTTGGAAAGCAATTTAAAGTTCGGAGAATAGAAACAAAATCTTTGTGAGTGGCCAGTGACATTTCAATCCTCTAAGAACCGGCAATGAACTTGCAGGAGTAATTGAACGGAATAGATAAAAGAAATTGTAAGATGAATATCAAAAACTAACAAAATTAAAACAAAGGTAATGGCAGCAAATCGAATTAAATCAGGTAATGCTAAGGAAGGTAGATTACTAAATGAGGCACTAAAAGTCGCCGATGAGTTTTGTTACCTGGGCAGCAAAATAAATGACGATGGTCGAAGCAGAGAGCGTGTATAATGTAACGTTACAGAGGAATGTCGAACATCGAGTAACTAATGACTTGTGCTTAATCTAATTGGGGAGAAAAGAAATTTCAGTACAAATTTCAGTAAATGAAGGGATCACTTGACATGAAAATTCTCAGTCACTAAAGAATCACCAGTTTGGTAACAGAGGCAAGTCAGGGGGATAAAAGAGGTAGACTGGGGTCAACATCTTGAATACAGTAAGCAGGTTCAAATGGATGTAGGGTGAATCAGTTATGTGAAGTTTGAAGAGGTTTGCACATGGTAGTCTGGCGTGAAGATCTGTATCAAACTAGTCTTTGGACTGAAAACCATATCAATAAAACAACTGCGCTAAACGTGCGAAGGACATCACCAGAAGAATCCGGTACATGGAACAAGCAGGATACTATGTAAATGCGTACTCCTTAGATTAAACTTCCAGGCAGATTTTGCAGAATTAGTACTCCTGGAAGATATACTGGAGAGACATGGTTTACTTTTCAGAATGAAGTTTTCACTCAGCAGTGGAGTTTGTGCTGATATGAAACATCTTAGCAGATTAAAACTATGAGGGGGACCGGGATTCGATACCTGCACCTTTGCGTTTCGCGGACAAGTGCTCTACTGATTGAGCTACTCAACCACGACTTACGAGGCGCCCTCAAAGCTTCACTTCTGCCAGGAACAACCTTCTGGCAGGAAGTTCCATATCAGCACACACTCCGCCGCAGAGTGAAAATTTCATCCAAAAAGCTATCCTTCAGGCTGTGGCTAAGCCGTGTCTTCACAGCACCTCTTCTTTCAGGAGTGCTAGTTCTGCAAGTTCCGCAGGAGAACTTCGGTGGAATTTGGAATGTAGGAGATGAGGTAGTGGCAGAAGTAAAGGCGTGGGAACGAGCGGTGAGTCGTGTTTCGGTAATTTTTCGGTAGAGAACATGCCCGCAAAAGGCAAAGGTTCTGGGTTCGAGTCTCAGTCCGGCACACAGTTTTAATCTGACAAGAAGTTTTATATCAGCGCTCATTCAGCTGTAAAGTGAAATTTTCAATCTGGCTTAGTCGTGAAGTTAATTATCACCGAGATAACATTACTTTGCCTTCCTCAGTGAAGTGGTTTTGCCCAGTGTATCTGTATGCCACGATACATACTTCCCACAACCGAAGCGTCTCACACAGTTTTAATCTGACAAGAAGTTTTATATCAGCGCTCATTCAGCTGTAAAGTGAAATTTTCAATCTGGCTTAGTCGTGAAGTTAATTATCACCGAGATAACATTACTTTGCCTTCCTCAGTGAAGTGGTTTTGCCCAGTGTATCTGTATGTCACGATACATACTTCCCACAACCGAAGCGTCTCCTTTTAAATGGCAATAGTAGAGACTGGATGTGAGACGTGCGTACAGGGCGGGCAAAACTGGTCCTTAAAACAGGCAACCCGACTTACATCATCTTCTCCTGGTGCGGATGATGTAAGTTGGGTTGCCTATTTTAAGGCGCATGAAATATTTCCCAGGACAGTTTTATTCTGCTCACCCAGTAGACTGCGCGTCTGCTTCAATACATTCGCGCCGCGAGATCGCTGGCGAGACCTCACAGTAATCACCACAGTAGACGTCTCCATCTCCGGAAGACACACCATTCAACGACAGCGGGCTCCAGACGTCAGCGCTCCGGCAGACGGAGTGGGTCGAGGTTCATGCTGCCTTCCTGATTGCTGATTCGATTTGAATTGCGGGCGCCGTAAATCTGTCGGTCCACGGCACGCCGGGCGGTGCCGGGCCGGAGGGGGGTCGGAGAAGTCACCACTAATGAGGCGCTAGACGGCGCCCGCGCCCGGCCGCGTCAGCATCTGAGAAACTGGCGCGTTGCTTCGCGGGCGCCCCGGGTCGCAGCACGCCATTACAACTGCCCGCTCTCATTTACAGTGTCTCCGCTAATCCAATCACCACCGCGCGGAAGAATCTGCAGCGAAACTTTCCCTTATTCTGTAGTGTTGCCTCAAGCCCTTTCTACAATCTAACAATCTCTATTTTGCGTATCGCGAGAGGAGAGCGGTGATTACAAGAACGGAATTGTTCGTATTACCCGTCTGAAGAGAGTTCACCGTTGTACAGCCACGGTGCAGGTGTTTATCGACATACGCTGACAGGTCAAAACATAGTAACCACCGCGAAACTGCCTGGTGTAGTTGCGGGCAAGTGACAGGGTGTAGAAAGCGTATAAGTCGAATGAGGATTCATTCTAGCAACGATACATGCTGCGTACGGAGAAATCCACTGACATAAGACACTCTGACATGGGGCAGAGTGTTATGGTCTAGCGCCTGGCTCTGAGCACTATGGGACTTAACATCTGTGGTCATCAGTCCCCTAGAACTTAGAACTACACTCCTGGAAATTGAAATAAGAACACCGTGAATTCATTGTCCCAGGAAGGGGAAACTTTATTGACACATTCCTGGGGTCAGATACATCACATGATCACACTGACAGAACCACAGGCACATAGACACAGGCAACAGAGCATGCACAATGTCGGCACTAGTACAGTGTATATCCACCTTTCGCAGTAATGCAGGCTGCTATTCTCCCATGGAGACGATCGTAGAGATGCTGGATGTAGTCCTGTGGAACGGCTTGCCATGCCATTTCCACCTGGCGCCTCAGTTGGACCAGCGTTCGTGCTGGACGCGCAGACCGCGTGAGACGACGCTTCATCCAGTCCCAAACATGCTCAATGGGGGACAGATCCGGAGATCTTGCTGGCCAGGGTAGTTGACTTACACCTTCTAGAGCACGTTGGGTGGCACGGGATACATGCGGACGTGCATTGTCCTGTTGGAACAGCAAGTTCCCTTGCCGGTCTAGGAATGGTAGAACGATGGGTTCGATGACGGTTTGGATGTACCGTGCACTATTCAGTGTCCCCTCGACGATCACCAGTGGTGTACGGCCAGTGTAGGAGATCGCTCCCCACACCATGATGCCGGGTGTTGGCCCTGTGTGCCTCGGTCGTATGCAGTCCTGATTGTGGCGCTCACCTGCACGGCGCCAAACACGCATACGACCATCATTGGCACCAAGGCAGAAGCGACTCTCATCGCTGAAGACGACACGTCTCCATTCGTCCCTCCATTCACGCCTGTCGCGACACCACTGGAGGCGGGCTGCACGATGTTGGGGCGTGAGCGGAAGACGGCCTAACGGTGTGCGGGACCGTAGCCCAGCTTCATGGAGACGGTTGCGAATGGTCCTCGCCGATACCCCAGGAGCAACAGTGTCCCTAATTTGCTGGGAAGTGGCGGTGCGGTCCCCTACGGCACTGCGTAGGATCCTACGGTCTTGGCGTGCATCCGTGCGTCGCTGCGGTCCGGTCCCAGGTCGACGGGCACGTGCACCTTCCGCCGACCACTGGCGACAACATCGATGTACTGTGGAGACCTCACGCCCCACGTGTTGAGCAATTCGGCGGTACGTCCACCCGGCCTCCCGCATGCCCACTATACGCCCTCGCTCAAAGTCCGTCAACTGCAGATACGGTTCACGTCCACGCTGTCGCGGCATGCTACCAGTGTTAAAGACTGCGATGGAGCTCCGTATGCCACGGCAAACTGGCTGACACTGACGGCGGCGGTGCACAAATGCTGCGCAGCTAGCGCCATTCGACGGCCAACACCGCGGTTCCTGGTGTGTCCGCTGTGCCGTGCGTGTGATCATTGCTTGTACAGCCCTCTCGCAGTGTCCGGAGCAAGTATGGTGGGTCTGACACACCGGTGTCAATGTGTTCTTTTTTCCATTTCCAGGAGTGTACTTAAACCTAACTAACATAAGGACATCACACACATCCATGCCCGAGGCTGGATTCGAACCTGCGACCGTAGCAGTCGTTCTAGCGCCTGGGAACGAGCTTCTGGGTAACGGCAAAGGTGGTTGACTGTTCGAGTACTAATGTCGTCAGCAACTAGGGTAAAGTGGATGAAGGAAGGTTAAAACTCGAGTAGGCGACATGGTGTTGGACGTCCTCGTCTCATGACAGATCTTGGAGATAGGAACCTTGCCCGCTCTGCAAAGTTTGATAGGCACCTGTTGTGACTGACAATTCGCAATTTATCACAACACAACTTTTATTGATGTAAGTTCACAAGGTTGATGACTAAACATACAAACCAAAGGTAACGATAACGAAAAAAGTCTCCTAATTGAGGCAAACAAAAGTTCTCTTCTTATTTTCCACAACGGTTCGTGGTAACACACTCACTAGTATCAGTCCAATTCCGAGACAAAGACGTAATCTTCGACGGTTGCAGTACACGAGGTCGGCATCCGGTGTGAAGTGAACTTTGGGCCTGGTTCTAGCCCCTAAATAGCTGTCTCCAGCCAATCAGATTTCGGGTTAGTGATACTTCCTACAGGCAGTGGCTCGAGCTCCCCCTGCAGGAAGTAGTGCTCGGAATGTCTGTTTCCATTATCTTGTGTGTAAATAGCCGGTGTTTACCATGGTGCAATTGGGTACACCTTTGGGCATAGACAAGCTCGTCCTCTGTGGGGGGTTACCAGCCCTCAGGGGCTACCTTGGCTCCGGTATAACAGCACCGATTTGTGGCACGCCTTACGAAAGTGTACAATGCTGATCAACCACCAGTGTTTCAGAGAACACTGTTCTATGTACAGTGAGGAACGTGGAAGTCCGCAGCAGACGACCGTTGTGTGTTCTCATGTAGACCGTAGGACACCGCCAGTTACCATTACAGTGGGTAGAGGATCATCGAGACTGGAAGGTGGACCAGTGGAATCGTGACACATGTTTGGACGAATCACGTTTGTTGACACACTAAGTCAATTGTCGTTTCCGGATACGCCGTTCTCCAGGCGAACGGCTGTTCGAAACACGCGCCACCCTATGGACGTAAATTAATGGATGGTAGTATTATGCTATGAGGGGACATTCATCTGTGCTCTCGTGGAGGCTGTGGTAGTAATCGCAGACACCTTGACTGCTACGGACTTTCGGAACGTTGCTGCAGACCACCTGATCCCTTCGTGCCTGATGTCTTCCCAACGGCGACTCCTTCTTCCACCCTTTGCTTCTCACTGTCGTCATCGATAACTTTCAGAAATTTCACAGTCGAATGGACTGATCATCATGAAGTTTTGCCACATACAACAACAGCAGTCATCAGCTCCATGATGGCTGTTAGTGGAAACAAAATTAGTCTCCAGTAACTCATGGATGAGATATGAATATAAATGGAGGATAACAAAGCAAGCACTAATTCTTAATTCCGTTTTCAAATGTTCCTTTCCTGGAACAGCCTGGAGAATTACCCTAATTTAATCCTCGTATAACTGAAAATATGAATCAAATATGTTTCAAGTAAAATTTATCGAAGATCCCTCGAACAAAAAGGAAGTTATGCTTACTATGAAAAGTACGGGGTATTAAGCGAAATTGGTGAGAGGATTGAAGATTTATGGGTATGGAGGATGCAACAAGTTACCTTGCACTGGGAGTCATCGACTGATGCAGTAGAAACTTTGGGTATGTCCCAGGGTAATGTGTTGGAGCCCTTGCTGTTCATGTTGTATATTAATGCCTCTGTGGACCGTATTGATAGTAACTTCAGTGTTTTAGCAGAAGATGCATTTATGTATAATTAACTACTACCTGAACGATGTTTCCCGAAATGTGCTGTCGGATCGTGATAAGATTTCAGACTTTGAAAAGACTGGTTACTTGCTTTATATATTTAGAAACGTAAAATTGTGCACTTCACGAATCGGTAAAACGGAATCGCCTATATCAATGGGACAACTGGAATGTGTTAACTCGTACAAAAATCTGTGTGCAACACTTTGTAGGGATATGAAATGGACAATCACATATGCTCACTTGTACGTAAAGCAAGTTACTACCGGGGAAATGCAATCAATCTGCAAAGAAGATTGCTTACAAACCACCCGTGCGATCCTAGTGCGAGGGGTCCGTTCCAAAGAGGTATAACAGCGGATATTTAACACATGCGGGGACGGGCAGTACGAATGGTCATCGGATTGTCTGACTCGTGAGAGAGTTTCAGGGGGATGCTGAAGACTTGATGAGAGAGACATTATCCTGCGAAAGCACGCTTGCCAAGTTTCAAGAACCGTGTTTAAATGAGAATTCAAGGAATATAGTAAATTCCCCTACGTATCGCACCCGTAGTGATCATCATGACAAGATTAGATTAATTACAGCGTGCACAGAGATAAACAGTTATTTTTCCCGTGTTCAATACAGAATGGAACGGAAAGAAGCCTTAATAGCTACGAGGGCCGCTCAGTACATAATACAACACTTTTTTCTCGGCCAATTTCGCTTGAAAAAATGCTGACTTTGTTGTGCAACATATTCCCTCTTCAGGCTCTATAGTTTCGTTAAGTTCCGAATATGTAGCCTCCAAAATGATGTCTGCAACAATTAGCAGAGAGCTTTCAATCAGTTTCTTTTGGCAAAAAAAAAAAACCAGAGCATCGCAGATATTCATAGGCGCTTGCAGAATGTTTACGGAGACCTGGCAGTAAACAAAAGCACGGTGAATCGTTGGGCGAGGCCCCTGTCATCATCGCAACAAGGTCGCGCAGACCTATCCGATCTCCCGCGTGACGGCCGGCCGCACACAGTTGTGACTCCTGCATTGTTAGAGCGACTTCCATCTGTTTGGCCCAGTGAAGTATGCACACTGCGGGGAGCAGTATGCGGATCATGGAGAGGCTATTGATGTAGGAAGACGTCGGCTCCGACGTTGACCGGTGGAGTGGTACCATCCGGTCATACAGGTCCTCCCAGAAAGGTGGCGTAAGGTTGTCGCATTAAACGGAGCGTAGGCTGAATAATAGCGTTTTGAAGCCATAACAATGAGATGAAATACTCATTATCTGTGGCTACTGTATTTGCATATTTGGGGGCCAGGGGTCACCCCTGATACTACACACTGATCTTGCCGAAAGGCTAGAAGCGTAGTCACATCTCTGCTAGTTAAGTACTTCGACCTATGTGATCTTAGCTTAATCTTTACTTGATGCTGCCAGCGATTTTAGCGCAATGCCAATGTATAGAAGCCATGTTGCCACGTTGCACATCTAACATATGGAAGGTGTTTAGCGGAGGGTGGGTGGGTATTTTAATATGTTTATAGTACATATGAAGTCCCTACCAACAAATCAAAAATCTGAAGTTCAAAATGGTATGGGAGTATTGGTATCCGGAATAAAACCAACCTCCTTTCAGAAAAGAAATAAGTTGCATTACTGATGAACGCCTGTCGTAGTACAATAGGACGTACCCTCTGCCACGTACTTGTAATATTTCTGGCGTAATCAGCCATCATGTTAGGCTCCAAGAAGCTGTTCCCAGAGCAGTGGAGATGCAAGAAGTATATAGATGACGAGATGTGGTGTGAGGTGCCTGTGACAGATTCGATACCACTCCCGTGAGAAAGACCGCCTGTTTAATGGTTGGTTGGTTGGTTTGGGGAAGGAGACCAGACAGCGAGGTCATCGGTCTCATCGGATTAGGGAAGGATGGGGAAGGAAGTCGGCCGTGCCCTTTTAAAGGAACCATCCCGGCATTTGCCTGGAACGATTTAGGGAAATCACGGAAAACCTAAATCAGGATGGCCGGACGCGGGATTGAACCGTCGTCCTCCCGAATGCGAGTCCAGTGTCTAACCACTGCGCCACCTCGCTCGGTCCTGTTTAATGCTACTGCTCTGTGATCGGCTGCCGTGTTCGGAGCAAGGGCTCCAAAACGTTAAAGTGTAGTTATTATTATTAGTTAAACTACTCATCGGAATGACTGCACTTTTTAATATAAATATCTCTCGACAGCTCACTATCAATCAGTCATTTTAGTATTATTAAAAACAATTTAAATCAAAAACAAAAGACTGACGAAATTGCAGACGATGCACTTCGGAAGCGTTCGGGTCTCGGCTTTTCTGGTATGGAACGAAAATGTTTCGGGCTGTTCGTCACTCTGGATCAGGCAGTCGAGAAGAACAGACATGTTGTCTGTCGTAGGATGTGTTTCCAATTTTTATCTAAGTTCGTGTTCGTCGCTCTGGATTAGGCAGTCGAGATGTACAGTCATGTTATCTGTGGCAGGATGTGTTTGCCAGTATTCAGTATTAAAAGATTCACTCCGGTAGTCATGAGTCACATACACGTGCCACAAATAGTGTAAAGATACATTTTCGTAAACATTGCGTTTGATCATATACTTTGCTGTATCAGAAGGTGTTGTATTAAGATCATGTAGTCTTCTCGTGTGGCTATATTAAAATACGCGAGTGGCATACCAAAGAAGTGATACATTATTTCAGAACAGAACCTCGTTAAAAGTCAGTTTCAGCCTCAAGATACAGAACCTACGACCTGCGTGCTGTTTCCTGAGCTGGGGACACCAACTTGAAGAAAGCAGGTTAGTGAACTATAACAGAACCTTCGTATTCCACACAGTGCAGTGGAAACAACTAGGCGCCTCACGTGTACTGCAGGCACAGAACAGATGTGCTCAGAGACACGTCACCTGCAGTAATGCAGAGGAGGTAAAGGAGGATGATCGTTATTAACACCAACAATCAATTCATTCTTCCTTTCTTGCCGCATACTGCAAACGGGTTTGCAGAATGTAGATGTAGGAGTAGATTTACAGCCCCACTGCGTTCCCGACACTACACAGCCCAATGGTTACGGATGAGAGTTCGGTGTGACGACAGTAGAGTAGGCGGAACGCCACCAGGGAAACGCCGACGACACTGACCGAAAGGAACCCGCAGGCAGGCATCCCACTGTCGGGGGAGTGCGACGAGCGCCGTGTACGGCCGGAGGCGGCTTCCCTGGTGCCGGCCCAACTTGGCACTTGCTCCTAAGCCGGCGCCGCCGATCAGGCGCCTCCTCCTACTTTAAACCAATTCCGCCAACTTGCGCCATGTATATTAATCGGCGCCCCGTGCGAGCGACAGCCGCGGCCCAAAAGCCACGCGGCGATTACCATAAGTCAGAGCGCGGCGGGCGGCGGAATCTGTTAAGCCACCGCCCCCACCCTCAGCCGCCTCCGGCCACCCGCACCACCGCCGCCCCCGCGCCGCGTTTCACGTACACCCGCGTCCGTTTGTTTACGACCCGCGCGGTAATCTCCTTGGAAGGGCGCCCGCGCCGTTCGCAACTCGTCGTTCGAGACGCGCTCGCCCGCCGCTGATTTCCGACGCGATAGTTCCGGCGAGCCTATATCGCCACCCGAGTGAGCTTTACAGCTCCATAACGCGGCGCTGCCTACCGCCGGGAAGCGCAGTGCGCGTGCCCGCTGCGTAGCTCCGTGTGTTACATACGGGTCGCTTCTGCGAGCAGAGTGTTTACGATTCGTCCTACATTTTACACTAAGACAGTGCTTCCCAACCTTTTATAAACAACTACCCCAGGATAAAAGCAATTATTAGCAAGTACCCTCCCCCCACTTCCCCCTACGCCTCTGACCCACATTACCGTAATAGTAGTCCGCCACGATAGCTGAGTGATCTTCCTGGCGCGCCGGCCCCGAATCGAATCCGCCCGGCGGATTAACGACGGATGCCGGAATGCCGGCCAGCCTGGATGTGGTTTTCGGGCCGATCTTCCAGTCACCCGTCCTCCCCGTACAAAAGATTATTATCATTTGTTAATGCTGTGTACCCTTGCGAGCCCATGGTGCTACAGCACCCCGACATTAACAGGAAACGTTAGCGACAGCCCCGGACATTCGCACAAGCCCCGCCCATTTACCCCCCTCCACACCTACCCCCGCCACACCAACCAAGAGCGCATCAATATGATCTTTGGTAGTCCTCGTCGCTGTCGAGGTTTTGTTCGTCGTTTTTTGTTTTACCGCGGTTTTTCATACTAGCAGTGTTGTGCTATTAGTACTTCTTAGCAGTTTGTGTAATACTGTCAAAATGAAACATAAATATGCACTCACAATAAAGTTATCATACACAAGGTACCTAATCTTGAATGTTGTGGCCAACTGCTGTCAAAACTGATATCTAACAGACACTGAAGTACGATAAGATGTGTTGCAATGACACTGACGGAATTATGTGCATAGGTTTAACAATAGGCAGCTCTAAAGCTCTCAAACACTGAAGCAGAACTCAAAGTAATCTCGTGTCTGCTATAAGCAAGCAGTCATAAGAGTTCACAAGTAAAAATTCACCCATTACACAGGCAAATATTAATGCAGAACGTCATTGTATAAATATCTGACTGCTTGCATTACGCATTTCTACATTATCCCACTCTCATATTCTTTACTCTTAATGAGGTAATCAGAAACAAACCAAGACATCGACTGCCTTGTTTATGCACAACATTGACTTTAGACAATCGAGATAATGGACAGCATCCTTGGCGATACTACCAATTAATATTTCCCAACAGAATTTCTTACACTACTCGAGGTGACGGAAATTTGCCATCACTGCAGTTAACAAATATCAGATGTTTTGATATAGTGCAGATGAAAGCTCGTGAAATAAAAAAGACAGTATGGATACCATTTTCATTTTTCATTCTTATTGATGATTTTTCAACTCGCATATTCAATGAACATATTTCTAATTCTTTTCACAATGGTACCGGAAAAACTGTATTTCGTACTAACTACTGATTTTCTCCCTTGTTATGACTGGCATATCTGTGATTCGGACTACTTTGATGTTGGAACATGCGGCAGACCATGGGCGGAGCTTAGGATATGGATTGTTGTGGAGGGGGGTGATTGGGCGGGACTTGTGCACCGTCGCTAATGTTACGTGACATTAACTGGAGGACGGTTTTGGGGTGTGTGCATGCGCCCTTTTTACCGTCGTCTGTGTCTGCACTCTGGTATGTTTCAGTCCATGGCAAATTCCCGATTAAAAGTCGACTTTATCGGAAAGGACTGGCCACCTCCCCATTCTGCCCTGACTGTCAGCTTGAAGACACCGACGAGCACCGTCTTACGTGCCCCCTCAAACGCAACGTATGGCTCGTCATCCAACGAATCGTGGGCTTTTACCTCCGTGCCCCGCCAACGACGGTAACCCCAGATATCTTGTTGTTGCCCCAGACATTTCACTACCCTCTTGCTAAGCACCGTACACTCATCTGGTTTCGAGGACAGGCTTTAGAATACCTCTTTCAGTGTTGTCCACATATAGTCCTTGACTTCTGGTACAAAGTTATGACCGCGCATACCACCCTGACCCGAAAACCATCTTACCGACAAACTTTTGCTGGTTATCTCCGCAGCGTCTTCCTTGACCCCCCTCAAAGTTAGGGTGTGCCATGCCTACCTGTCACATGATGCAACACCCTTATCCACGTTCTCATGCATCGACCATCGACCAAAACAAAACAAAACAAAAAAAAGAACAGAATATGTTATATTTTGTTGTATTTAATGTTTTTCTAGTATTTTTTGTTTAACTAACAATCATTTGCATATGTTTAAATGGTACCTTGAAGAACTGTTGCATTGTGTGTATATATGTACTGTTACTTTGTTCAATAAAGATTATCGGAAAAAAGTGGTAAGCGTGACGGATTGCCGTCCTATGGGCCCGGGTTCGATTCCCGGCTGGGTCAGGGATTTTTTCCGCTCAGGGACTGGGTGTTGTGTTGTCTTCGTCATTATCATTTCATCCCAATCCGGCGCGCAGGTCGCCCAATCTGGCGTCGAATATAATAAGGCCTGCATCAAGGCGGCCGGACCTGCCCTGTAAGGGGCCTCCCGGCCAATGACGCCAAACGCTCATTTCCAGTTTTTTTTCCCATAATAATAATAACCAGAATGTGCACAGCATTTTACTGCTCTTATACACACCGATGGTAAAAAAAATTACAACCCAAAAACAAAGAAAAACTATTGTAAATTAATGAAGTTTAGGGAATACAGTTGTGTAGGTAGCATATTCACACTACTGGCCATTAAAATTGCTACACCAAGAAGAAATGCAAATGATAAATGGGTATTCATTCTTCTTCTTCATGTGCCGTCTCCTCTAAGAAGGTTGGCTGTCATCATGGCAATTTCTGATCTTGATTTGGCCGATCTAAGGAGTTCTGACGTTGAACAGTTGTACCAATTTTTTAGATTGTCAATCCAGGATGTCCGTCTTCTACCCCTCGTTCTCTTCCCACAAATTTTCCCTTCTAGTATTATTCGCAATATTTTGTAATTTACTCCCCTAATAACATGGCCTAAATATTGTAGCTTCCTTACTTTAATAGTTTTAATTAATTCTTTTTCCTTTCCCATTCTTCTTAGGACATCTTGATTAGTAATCCTCGACACCCAACTAATTCTAAGTATTCTTCTATATGCCCACAGTTCAAAAGCTTCTAAACTGTTCATGTCCTTCTTTTTCAATGTCCACGCTTCCATTCCGTATAATAATTTTGAGAATACATAGCATCTTAGCAACCTCATTTTTGTGTTTAAACAAATGTCTCTCGAACAGAATGCATTTTTCATCTTATTAAAGATACTTCTGGCCTGTCCTATTCTCGATTTAATTTCTTCTGAGCTTTCAATCTCCTCATTTACAATTGTTCCGAGATATTTAAATTTACGTACTTGATCGACTCTTTCCCTATTGCTTGTAAGATTTTCTTGTTGGTGTGTTTTAGATATCACCATGAACTTAGTCTTGCTTACGTTAAGAGTCAAGCCAAATTCTTCACTTTTTTCTGCGACTTTGTCAAGAAGTAATTGTAGATCTTTGAGGTTTCCAGCTAGTAGTACAGTGTCATCAGCAAACCTAACTTTGTTAATGTTTAGCCCATTCACTTTAATGCCAGCTATTTCATCTGATAGAGCTGCCTGGATTATGTCTTCTGAATACATATTAAACAATAAGGGTGAGAGAACGCAACCTTGTCTCACACCCCTCTTTATTTCTATATCATTCGATAATTCATTTTCTACCTTCACGGTTGCGGTTTGATTGTAGTAGAGTTTGTATATAATGCGGATGTCTTTCTTATCAAGTGTTTTCTTTTCTAACAATTCTATGAGATGATCATGACGAACTTTGTCAAATGCTTTATTATAATCCAGAAAGCACACATATAGTGGCTGGTTAACCTCCATACATCGTTGCGCTAATATGTTAAAAGCAAACAATGCTTCTCTTGTACCGAGGGAACTTCTAAAACCGAATTGTGTTTCACTTATACCTTCTTCTACTTTTTTGTATATTCGTTGGTGTATAACTTTTAGAAATATCTTTAAGGTGTGACTCATTAAGCTTATTGTACGGTGATCATTACAAGTTTTGGCATTAGCCTTTTTGGGTAATGTAACAAAGGTAGATGTCAACCAATCCCTAGGAATAATTCCCGAATTATAAATATCATTAAACAATTGTACAAATATATCTATATGGTCTATTCCTATGAGTTTCAGGATGTCATTTGGTATCTTATCCGGTCCAGGGGCTTTTCCTGTCTTCGATTTGTTGATAACATGTAATATTTCTTCTTTCGATATGCTTGGTCCTCGTTCTCCAATCATGTTATCATAAAATTTTTGATCTTTTCTTGTGTCTTCAAATAGTTCTTTGACATATTCTGTCCACCTGTCCAGTTTACCTTTAACATCAGGAATTATTTTGTCATTTTTATCTAACAATAAACTTGTACTTTTCTTTTTATTAAGTCCAGCTAAATCTTTAACTTTTTTGTGTAAGTTGAAACTATCATGTCTTGTTTCATAACTCTCAATTTCAGAGCATTGTTCCTTGTACCATTCTTCTTTTGCTCGCCGTGTTTCTTTTCGTATTTCTGCATGTAATCTTTTATACTCACTTTCATCTCTATTTTTAAGTATTCTTCTTTGTTCCATCAATTGTAATATCTTCTCTGTCATCCACTTCTTTTTCATGTTGTCGTGTTTGGTCACCATTATGTTTTTACATGCATTATTTAATGTGTCTTTTATAAGTTCCCATTTGCCATCAATATCTTCTGTTTGATTATTCTTTATCCTAACTAATTCCTTATTAATCTCTTCAGAAGTCTTTTGTTTAGTCAAGGGGTCTCTTAGAATAGTTGTATTTATATAGTCCTTCTTTTGTTTCTTTTGTATGGCTTTCAGTTTCACATGGAACTTTGCTACTAAAAGGTTATGATCAGAAAATATATCAGCTCCCGGATATGTTTTCACACCATGAATAGAATTTTTGTACCTCTTGTTTATAAGTATGAAATCAATTTGATTTCTGCAAACTTCTTCATTACAGTCTCTTGGTGATTTCCAAGTATAAAGTCTTCGTTTAGGGAGTTTAAAAAATGTGTTTGTAATAGACAGATTGTTTTCCTGGCAAAATTGTGACAGCAAATCTCCTCTTTCATTTCTTGTTCCTAAACCAAAAGGTCCAATAAGATCACCTTCACTTCCTTCACCTATTTTGGCATTAAAATCTCCCATGATGACAATAATGTCTCTGCTTTTTGAGGTTCCTATTGCTTGTGTTAATTCTTCATAAAATTTTCCTATTTCTTCTTGTTCTTTGTCGGCTGTTGGAGCATAGATTTGGATTAAATTAATATTTGTTTGTTTCGTTTGTAAATGTAGACTGATTACTCTATCTGAGATTGGTAAAATGCTTTTGACAGATTTACTAGCATACTCATCTAAAATTATTCCTACCCCATTCCTGTGCTGGCTATCAGAATTTCCCGAGTAATATACTTTCATGTTGTCAATGGTCATTTCTCCTGAGTCAGGCCATCTTGTTTCACTTACACCCAAAATATTAATTTTTAGACGTTTCATTTCTTGTATAACATTATTTACTTTGCCTGGTTGGTATAATGATCTTACATTCCAAGTTGCTATTGTTGCATTATTTTTGTATTTACTTGTGGCATTGTTCAAGGCTCTCCCCCCCCGGAGATCCGAGTGGGGGAGTTGAAACTCCGGATAATTTGACGTTGAACTCTGCCATGATGAGTTTTCCTGGGGATATCCATTGGATCTTTAATGCTGTGGTTTCCCGTTGCCTTCAGCATCCTATGCCGTTGACCACCCTTGGTGATTCTTCCGTCTTTAGGAGTGATTTCTCGCTCCAAGGACAAGAGGGTGCCCTTGCTCTACCAGCTCATCCGCCCTCTAGAAGGTCGTTGACTTAGTAGAGGGTTCTCCTTATCCCGGGAGAAACTCGGTCGCCAGAGCCTCGTTAGCGTAGCAGGGGATACCACGTGCCGGTGAGGTTGACATTTGTGTGGGAGAGGCTATTGGTGACGCATCATTGGACAAATATATTATACTAGAACTGACATGTGATTACATTTTCACGCCATTTGCGTGCATAGATCCTGAGAAATCAGTACCCAGAACAGCCACCTCTGGCCGTAATAACGGCCTTGATACTCCTGGGCATTAAGTCAAATAGAACTTGGATGGCGTGTACAGGTTCAGCTGCCAATGCAGCTCCAACACGATACCACAGTTCATCAAGAGTAGTGACTGGCGTATTGTGACGCGCCATTTGCTCGGCCATCATTGACCAGACCTTTTCAGTTGGTGAGAGATGCGGAGAATGTGCTGGCCAGGGCAGCAGTCGAACATTTTCTGTATCCAGAAAGGCCCGTACAGGACCTGCAACATGCGGTCGTGCATTATCCTGCTGAAATGCTGTTCAAAGTGCCGTCAATGTGAACAAGAGGTGACCGAGACGTGTAACCAACGGCATCCCATACCATCACGCCGGGTGATACGCCAGTATGGCGATGACGAATACACGCTTCCAATGTGCGTTCACCGCGATGTCGCCAAACACGGATGCGACCATCATGATTCTGTAAACAGAACCAGGATTCATCCGTAAAAATGACGTTTTGCCATTCGTGCACCCAAGTTCGTCGTTGAGTACACCATCGCAGGCGCTCCTATCTGTTATTCAGTTTCAAGGGTAACCGCAGCCATGGTCTCGGAGCTGATAGTCGTCGAACTGTTCGTGCAGATGTTGTTGTCTTGCAACCGTCCCCATCTGTTTACTCAGGGATCGAGACGTGGCTGCACGATCCATTACAATCATACTGACAAGACGCCTGTCATCTCCACTGCTAGTGATACGAGGGCGTTGGGATCCAGCAGGGCGTTCCGTATTACCCTCTTGAACCCACCGATTCCATATTCTGCTAACAGTCATTGGATCTCGCCCAACGCGAACAACAATGTCGCGATACGATAAACGGCAATCGCGATATGCTACAGTCCGACTTTTATCGAAGTCGGAAAAGTGATGGTACGCATTTCTCCCCCTTACACGAGGCGTCACAACAACGTTTCACCAGGCAACGCCGGTCAACTGCTGTTTGTGTATGAGAAATCGGTTGGAAACTTTCATCATGTCAGCACATTGTATGTGTCGCCACCGGCGCCAACCTTGTGTGAATGCTCTGAAAAGCTATTGATTTGCATATCACAGCATCTTCTTCCTGTCTGTAGTACGTCATCTTCATGGTGTAGCAATTTTAATGGCCAGTAGTGTAAATTATTAGCACTGAAATATCACTGGTTAAAGTAGGTTAATGTAGATAAGCCACTGCAAAGGCGAAAGACTGGTGCATTATTACCGCTGTAACCGCCAGAATGTTGAATGCAAGCAGGCAAACGTGCATAACTTTTGTTGTACACTACCCGGATGACAGTTTGTGGGGCTGAGTTCCATGCCTATTGGACTAGGCCCGTCAGTACAGGGACGGTTAATGCTGGTTGGGACTGATACTGGAGCCGTCGTCCTATGGTGTCCCATAAGTGCTTGATTGGAGACAGATATGGTGATCGAGCACACCAAAGCAACATAGGGACACTCTGTTGAGCTTGTTCGGATACAACAGTGGTATGTGGACGAACGTTATCTGTTGGAAAACTGCTCCTGGAATGGTGTTCATGAATGGCAGCACAACAGATGGAATCACCACATAGATCACAATTTTCCAGTCAGGTTGCATGGCATAACCACGAGAGTGCTCCTGGCTTTATACCTATATCATTGACGTCGGTTTACAGTAGGGTTTTGGAGCATATACTGTATTCAAACATTATGAATCACCTCGAAGGGAACCATCTATTGATACGTAATCAGCATGGTTTCAGTAAACATCGTTCTTGTGCAAGGCAGCTAGCTCTTTATTCGCACGAAGTAATGGCCGCTATCGACGGGCAATCTCAAGTTGATTCGGTATTTCTAGATTTCCGGAAAGCTTTTGACACCGTTCCTCACAAACGACTTCTAATCAAGCTGCGGGCCTATGGGGTATCGTCTCAGTTGTGCGACTGGATTCGTGATTTCCTGTCAGGAAGGTCGCAGTTCGTAGTAATAGACGGCAAATCATCGAGTAAAACTGAAGTGACATCAGGTGTTCCCCAGGGAAGCGTCCTGGGATCTCTGCTGTTCCTGATCTATATAAATGACCTGGGTGAGAATCTGAGCAGTTCTTTTAGGTTGTTCGCAGATGATGCTGTAATTTACCGTCTAGTAAGGTCATCCGAAGACAGTATCAGTTGCAAAGCGATTTAGAAAAGATTGCTGTATGGTGTGGCAAGTGGCAGTTGACGCTAAATAACGAAAAGTGTGAGGTGATCCACATGAGTTCCAAAAGAAATCCGTTGGAATTCGATTACTCGATAAATAGTACAATTCTCAAGGCTGTCAATTCAACTAAGTACCTGGGTGTAAAAATTACGAACAACTTCAGTTGGAAAGACCACATAGCCGGCCGAAGTGGCCGTGCGGTTAAAGGCGCTGCAGTCTGGAACCGCAAGACCGCTGCGGTCGCAGGTTCGAATCCTGCCTCGGGCATGGATGTTTGTGATGTCCTTAGGTTAGTTAGGTTTAACTAGTTCTAAGTTCTAGGGGACTAATGACCTCAGCAGTTGAGTCCCATAGTGCTCAGAGCCATTTGAACCATTTTTCTTGAAAGACCACATAGGTAATATTGTGGGGAAGGCGCGCCAAAGGTTGCGTTTCATTGGCAGGACACTTACAAGATGCAACAAGTCCACTAAAGAGACAGCTTACATTACACTCGTTCGTCCTCTGTTAGAATATTGCTGCGCGGTGTGGGATCCTTACCAGGTGGGATTGACGGAGGACATCGAAAGGGTGCAAAAAAGGGCAGCTCGTTTTGTATTATCACGTAATAGGGGAGAGAGTGTGGCAGATATGATACGCGAGTTGGGATGGAAGTCATAAAAGCAAAGACGATTTTCGTCGCGGCGAGATCTATTTACGAAATTTCAGTCACCAACTTTCTCTTCCGAATGCGAAAATATTTTGTTGAGCCCAACCTACATAGGTAGGAATGATCATCAAAATAAAATAAGAGAAATCAGAGCTCGAACAGAAAGGTTTAGGTGTTCGTTTTTCCATCGTGCTGTTCGGGAGTGGAATAGTAGAGAGATAGTATGATTGTGGCTCGATGAACCCTCTGCCAAGCACTTAAATGTGAATTGCAGAGTAATCATGTAGATGTAGATGTAGAATCGCATACCCGACCATAACTCCAGATGTAGCTCCAATGTGTCTAGCACGCAGACAGGGTGGTTTCAGGCCCTCAACTGTCCTGCTCCTAACCAACACACGCCCATCACTGGCACCGAGCCAGAAACAGCTTTCATCAGAAAACATAAAATAGCACCACCCTGCCCTACAATGACCTCTCACTTTGATTCCACCGAAGTTGGAAATGGTGGTGGTTTGGGGGCAGTGGAATGCACGCTATAGGGCGTCTCGCTTGGAGCTGTCCCTGAAATAACTCATTTGTAACAGTTTGTTGTGCCACTGTGGTGCCAACTGCTGCTGAAATTGCTGCTGCAGATGCAGTACGATGTGCCAGAGTCATACGTCGAACACGATGGTTTTCTGTCTCGGTAATGCCACTCGTCCGTCCAGAGACCGGCCATCTTTCGAGCGTACGTTCTCGTGATCACCGCTGGCAGTAATCATTTTACAGTGGCTACAGTGCTGCCAAGTCTTTATGGAATATCGCAGAAGGAACATCAAGCTACTCGTAGCACTATTACACGACATTTATCAAACTGAGGTGTCGATAATAGCGTCTTTTTCGCCTTAAAGGCATTCCTGACTGACATTGACTCTAACTAAACTCCGCCCGAACAGGCCATGAAGGCCATCATGTCCAACCTCAAACGTAATTACCGCTCATGACCGTTACAGCGCGTGTTTAAAGCAAAGCTGATCTGCGTCCTCACAGTGGCGCTACTAGCTCTATTCTTAGCGACTGGCGAGAAATTTGAATAGAAACCGTCTTTCAGACGTGGAAACACGCTTACGTGCGTAGTGGTTGGTGTGTGAACAATGTGAAGACGATGTTGCTTATATATTTGTTTCACAAGGTGTAACCCCCACCGCACTATCGATAGTAACTGAGAAAAAATATTACTTATAACCTATGAAAATCAGTATTAGAGTCTTAGAAAAGTTTGGTAATAGCACTAATATTTTAAAAATAATTTAGTTTCACGACTCAAAGGTGATCGAACACTTTTGTTTTTACCCCTCAGGAAACTTAATTTTACAACTCAGGCAATAGTTATTCCCATGCTTGGAACCACTGTACTACGAAACTTGTCTGACAATAGGACTGAAAAAGTGGCATCTCGCAACGATGATAGCCCAGAATGTCCAGTAACGTTCAACAGTCACTCCTCTCCTATAGTTGTGCACACGTAAAAGTACATTTACGCACTTGAGCCTTGTAACGAAACTGCCTCTGAATAGATTTAAGTATCGAATCTTGATGGTAAATGTCTCTCAATATTTTACTCGGAAACGTTATGAAGTAACGTTTAAGGATTCTCCGTTCGGAAGAACTCGCTCTGCCATCAAAGCTACTCTAAATATCACATTCGAATTTACTAAACAAAACCACAAAGAATGGAGGGTGTCTCATCAGGAATGGTCAAATAATCAGGGATATCATAGGAACGATCATGAGAAACCAAATCTCTAGTAAACATGGGCTCTAAATAAGCATACTACTTTTTTCCAAGAAAATAAGAGGTACTTGAAAAGGTCGTGATGAAATGATCAATAATTTCTGAAATACTGTGTCAACGGAACGTTAAGATGACTGAAAAATGATACTGAATAAATGTAATTTGCATCATAAAGGTGTCTGTTAACACGCTCAGTGAAGTGAACTTAAAAATCCTTAAATTTTTTACACGTCCAAGGGACAGTAGATCTTAGTATTTGCATAAATTTCAACTTGGTACCTCTAACCGTTCCTGAGAAAAAAGGGGTCTTAACAGATAACAATGTGGTCCTTTAAGGGTTCTGTTTTTATCCACAGAGGTACAGAGCTCTAAAATAAATAATTATTTGTACAGTTGATTAATTATTTTGATGAACGACGATTGCTACATAAGTGGCTGATGGTTGATGATACGTGATTTACTGTTGTGAGAAAACAGTCTGCTGGTCTACATACAACCTGCTCTCAGAGAAAATATGATTCATGTCACCTGCTGTTACTCCATCACATACACAGTGAGGATTATTTCGTTAACTGTATTCTGCTGCACTTCCCGCAACATGGCACGTGGAAGTTGCCAACCACTCACCTTGTCACGACACGTAGTGTCATATTTTGCGCAATGGAATTCGTGCCAGCAATTCACACACACACACACACACATGCATACAGGTACGTATTTCGCTGCACAACGTGACAATCTATGCGCTTATTTATTAATTATTGCAGAGCGGGCCACACACGCCAGGGGACATGCTTTTGCAGCTCTGTTCTCGGTAATCCCTCCGCTAAAATATGCAATTATAAGGCAGCGGCGGAATTTCATAATATTTATTTATACATAGAGCACCGATGTAATTTGTACCGGATCGTGATATTAATTTCGAGATAAAATGTATTGTCACCGAACTAGGCACAAGTGGAATTCCCCAAAATTGTTTCGTGAGCGTTCGTTACGTTGAAAACGTGACGAGAGAAGTATTGTTTCCCGCTTCCTACTGTATAACAGTAATTTCGAGAAAAAGACACTCATATCAGTTTTCGTGGTAACCACAGGCTGCAACCGCAAGCGCGTGTAGTGGAGGACAGGAATGGAATTACCCGGAAAAAAAGTTGTGACTTATTATATGAGCGCAAAACTCTGTACTATCCCGGATACTGTTAACATGCTGTACACGACTTCTGTCTTGATATTCGAATTTCTTTCTTTCAAAAACACTTTCTGCAATGCGGATATAAAATCTGAGCAATGCGAATCTAAAATCTGAGTTTCTTCGTACTCACGTGTTGCTCTTCTTTTCTAAATAGGACCGTTTTTGGACGTTATACTTCTTGTACGTCCGTATCTTGGTCCATACGGAGACCAAGACGGGAGACAGTCAACATTATTTGTCGCCAATACTGAGAGACAATTCGCTTTATGAGATTACGAAACAGATCCAAAACAAACGATCAA
Source organism: Schistocerca nitens (assembly GCF_023898315.1). Classification (NCBI taxonomy): domain Eukaryota; kingdom Metazoa; phylum Arthropoda; class Insecta; order Orthoptera; family Acrididae; genus Schistocerca; species Schistocerca nitens. The sequence goes on along the minus strand of NC_064614.1, from coordinate 108,974,683 downwards.
GTATAGAAAATTTCAGAAATGCAGAAATGTAAGCACGCAGGGGAGAGTACGACACGAGAAAGAGCACTCCGTCATCACACCACAAGTGGCCCATCGGGACCATCCGATCGCCGTGTCATCCTGAGTTGAGGATGCGGATAGGAGGGGCGTGTGGTCTACACACCGCTCTCCCGGTCGTTATGATGATTTTCTGTGAACGGAGCCGCTACTATTCGGTCGAGTAGCTCTTCAATTGGCATCACGAGGCTGAGTGCAACAGCGCATGGTGGCCTGGATGGTCACCCATCCAGGTGCCGGCTATGCCCGACAGCGCTTAACGTCGGTGATATCACGGGAAATGGTGTATCCACTGCGGCATGGACATTGCCACGGCACGAAAGGGCACCTAGAATTAACATTGAAGGAAAGGGGAGGAAGATGGAGGCATGCGTGCCAACATATCGACGTATCTACAACAACAATGAAGCTGATCACAATCAATTCAAAACATATCCATTATATACTATCACAATGCCAGAAAGACTACTTGCAGTTTTCATATACACGCTCATCACAAAATTTGAAAAATGTGTAAAGACAGTTATGGAAAATTTTATGATCCAAAAATAACGTACAACACATCGACGGAACAAGGAACTATAGAGAAAAAAATTGAACAAAATGAACCTATTTTATTAAAAAAAAGACTCTGCTTCTATGGGCTCATAAAATGTAATGCATGACGAAAAAATAAACGGAATCCTTGAAAACACTGAAAGGTGTAAGCAAAGTTATTTGGCCAAATGGGAAGAAAAGTGGTCACGGCAGGAATAAATTTAACACGGTAGAATACAGAAAAAACAATCGATAAAGGAACTACAAAATCGATTGAGCAGAAAGAAACTGGGGCAGGGAAGTGATGAATATAAGTCAAAACAAACGGAGGCATACTAATGTGAACGCAGAATGAAACACAAGATTTTACTGATGCTTGAAATTTCTGCTGATGCTACAGTTGACCTGGTCAGAACTTAGAAGAAGAAGGATTACAATGGCAACAAACCTGCCGGTTGGTGCAGTAAAAGACAACTATGATTCGTATTAGGTAAGACTCAAGTTCAAAAGCACACATGACAATTATTTTCAGGATTCGCATTCTTTCCTTAAATCACTTCAGACTAACACTGCTATGGTCCTTTAGCAATGTCTAGAGTGATTTCTATCTCTTTCCCTTCTCCACTTCATCTATTATTTTGTCTCTAGTGAATCCGAAATGAACGACACTTGAAGCTGTAAGTTTCCTTTCTTACGTTAGCAAGAACTCGGTTTTATTCACAGAGATACACCACGACATTCGACGGTGTTCATCTCTCTTTCGTAAAATATGTTAAATATTATGGTGAGATTTCGTCCTACGTGTAATTGAGCTACTGGAGTTAAATACATCTTCCACACATTTATCCACAGACATTCAACTGGATGTTCGCTCCTAGCAAAGAAACCACCATTTGTCACACGTGATGGGAAATCACACACCTATGTGATAAAGTAAAAGGTCGAAACATTTTCGTCAGGTGATTTTTGCATGGAATCAAAAAGTCGTTCACGGTCATTAATTTCGGTAACAGTGCACCCTGTGGCGAAGTTTGCAACGACGGCGAATACACAGACCTAGTCCACAATGACGCTGTTTGCACGACGATATTAATTTCAATCTTTTGTAACAACAATGACAAATTGGAAATTCACACTTCCCCAAACAAACGGCGGTCGCTTATAAAGCGATTACAACAGCCATTAGTTTTCCCGGAACCGGACAATAATAAAAATTTATTACCGTTCTCACAGAGATAAAACAATAATATCCGAGGTGCAAAACTTTGCTTATTTACGGCCACGGGGCCATAATTCAGCGCACTTAATGCGATGCCGTTCTTCATTATGCACGCGCAACAAAACACAACCCAGTAACACGCGACCGTGCACCCTTTTACCCCAGAAAACACTCTCGTCATAGGTGCGGGTGTTCGACAGTAATCCTCTTTGGCGAAGGGAACTACATTTCAAATGTTCTCATTTTCAAAATCAGTACTCTGTGGTATTGCCTGGTATGCTGTTACTGGGTAAGTGGTACGTTACTGCGAGGTTAGTCCAAAAAGTACGGCCCTCTGTGAGAACATGTTTATTCCGGAAATCAAAGAGATACATGAATCTTCTAACACACTGGTACATAGTAATTTTCCACGTAGTCAAGTGATTAGGAGATGAAAATCCTGAAATGTGTCCTGCAAAATTGTTTCACCAATAAAGATCGTAATACAGTTCCTCATTATACAAATCGCACGAACTCCAAAACGGCTGATACTGTGATACACAGACGAGTCAAAAAATTATGACCACTGGCTACTGCAAGGTTGATTGCTTCCTGGTGGTGTTGCCGGCACGTGACCCGGTAAGGAAAGAATGTAAGCGGAAAAGAGACGAAAGGGTAGTCAAATGTGCAATGGGTGTGAAATCTTATGGGACTTGACTGCTAAGGTCATCAGTCCCTAAGCTTACACACTACTTAACGTAAATTATCCTAAGGACAAACACACACACCCGTGCCCGAGGGAGGACTCGAACCTCCGCCGGGACCAGCCGCACAGTCCATGACTGCAGTGCCAAGGGGTAGTCATTACAGCGAAGGTACGGTCCGCAAATGCGGAAGGCCATTGATATAAACAGTTTTGACGAGAGCACCTTCTTATGGCACTGAGTCTCGAAATAAGAATCTCTGAAATGGCGAAGCTGCTCACCCGTTGGGGTATTACTGTCGTAGGCACCTATGGGAAGTAGTTGAAGGATGGTGAAATAACGAGTTGGCTTATGGTTCTGGAATACCACGTCTTAACAGGACGTTGAGGTCGGAGGGCCTCTACTGTGTAATCCAGGATAGGCAGCGATCTGTGGGCCTGACTACTGACAAGGGAACATCCCCATCGCACCCCCCTCAGGTTTACTTATAAGTTGGCACAGTGGATAGGCCTTGAAAAAGTGAACACAGATCGATCGAGAAAACAGGAAGAAGTTGTGTGGAACTATGAAAAAATAAGCAAAATATACAAACTGGGTCGTCCAGGTGTAATATAGGCAATATTAAGGGCAGTATGAAACGAGGAGCGCCGTGGTCCTGTGGTTAGTGTGAACAGCTGCAGAACGAGAGGTCTTCAGTTCAAATCTTTCCTCGACCGAAAATTTTAACATTTTATTTTCAGTTTATGTGAAAAACTCTTATGTTTTCATCACTTTTTTTGGAGTTATTATTACATCCACAAGAAAACCTAAATCAGGCAAGGTAGAAGAATCTTTTCACCCATTCGCCAAGTGTACTAGTTAGGTGGGGCGACAACATATTCCTGTCATGTGACGCACATGCTGTCACCAGTGTCGTATACAAAATATGAGACTTGTTTTGCTGTGGAGGAATCGGTTGACCTATGACCTTGCGATCAAATGTTTTCGGTTCCCATTGGAGAGGCATGTCCTTTCGTCAAGTAATCACACGGTTTTGCGGTGCGGTCGCAAAACACAGACACTAAACTTATTACAGTGAACAGAGACGTCAATGAACGAACGGACAGATCATAACTTTGCGAAAATAAAGAAAGCAAAATTTTCAGTCGACGGCAGATTTGAACCAAGGACCTCTCGTTCCGCAGCTGTTCACGCTAACCACGGGACCACGGCGCTCCTCGGATCACATTGCCCTTAATGTTGCCTATCTTACGCATGGACGACCCAGTTTGTATATTTTGCTTATTTTTTCATAGTTCCACATAACTTCTTCCTGTTTTCTCGATTGATCTGTGTTCAGTTTTTCAAGGCCTATCCACTGTGCCAACTTATAACTAAATCTGAGGGGGGTGCGATGGGGATGTTCCCTTGTGAGTAAAATGATGGTGTAGGAGCAAGTGTTTCTGCGCACACCGTTCAAAGTCCATTGTAGAACATGGAACTCCATATCATACGATCATTACGTGTTGCTGTGTTGACCCAACGACTGCAGTGGGCACAGCTCCACTGAGTTTTCACCGTGGATCAATAGAAATGTGTCGCCCGTCGAATAAATCCCATTTCTTGTTACACCAGATCGATGATTGGGTACTTACATGCCGACATCCAGTGCGAATGGCAGTACGAAACATGCAGATCACCACAAATGCAGGCCATTAGTACAGAGTTATACTTTGGGGTACACTGAGGTGGGCTTTCATAGGATCTGTGCTGGTAACCGAAGGCATCGTGACAGCAGTGAAATACGAGAACGTTATTGCCGACGATCTGCATCGCTTCATGCTTGAAGTCTCCCACTTCGGCGATGACATCTTCTACGAGGATAACAGTCCGTTTTGCAAGGTTAGAATCGTACTACCCCAGATCACGTAAGAAACAGATTGACCGTCCTTACGGCGGAACAGGCAACCGTAAAAATAGTTTTCCCGTCGGTCAACAGATGTCGCAGGCGACGCTACAATGCTAACTGACCTGTCCATGTCACGGAATTGGCAACGCTGTATCTTCGGTAACGTGAATGACGCTGATTTGCGTTCGGCTAGAGCGCTGGGCGCGAAGTGTATTCGTCACACTGCTGACTGTAGCTCATGATCGGCTGTGGTTTTTCCCGAGCTTTCAATCTAAGAATGTAGATTAGCTCCTGTAATTCTACAAACCAAGTTTATTTCTCACAATCATACGCGAAATGAAATAAATGAAAAGTAACACACAAACATTTCTCGCGAGTTACTGTTTAAATGCAGACTGTATCGCACTCGCCTTCCATGCCGTCTGTTTCCTCTTTGCTATACAGCTCTTCTGATTCGGATTATGGTGGTAAAAAAGATCTCCATGTGCAGGTTAACAATAGAAAGTTTTCAAAATCCGAACTCGGTTATGATGCCCGCATCTCGTGGTCGTGCGGTAGCGTTCTCGCTTCCCACGCCCGGGTTCCCGGGTTCGATTCCCGGCGGGGTCAGGGATTTTCTCTGCCTCGTGATGACTGGGTGTTGTGTGCTGTCCTTAGTTAGGTTTCAGTAGTTTTAAGTTCTAGGGGACTTATGACCACAGCAGTTCAGTCCCGTAGTGCTCAGAGCCATTTGAACCGGTTATGATGCGAATTAAGGCTGGACATATTTCAGTGACAGTCATTTTAAATTTAAATTCTTTTACTTTGCATGTAACTTATCGTAAATGATATAAGAGTGGCACAAAACGATGAATTTTGGATTGTTGTTGAAAGGGGGCTGCAAACGCGGTAATATACAAGTGAAAGCGTGTTTTTCGAGCATATTTTGGTGGTGTCAACTTTGAAGAGCCACAGACGGCAAACTATAATTATGTTAAAAATTTACTATGTACAGTTTAAAGATAGCCCGCAAATATTCGCAACAGACGTGCGCTTTTATCTGCAACACAGTTATTACTGGGGATATCCGCACTCGCGCAGACCTGTTACTATAAGTAGTGTTGTTTTCAAGTGAAAGCTGTGTGAGGATTATTAACACACAGATAAAAAAAAATAGGCAGCGTCTATAGTCTCTTCTATTCTCCTCCCTTCATTCCAGTATAAACGCTTGTTCACAAGTATAAACGAATGGCAGTGAACATTGGCGAATTATCTATGAATACTCGTTTGCAGCAGTGAAACGAGGTTTTACACTCGTTCACTTCGTTCGCTCTAGTATATACCAGGATTTAGAGGGACCGATGGCCTAGCAGTTAGATGACGGCTATTATTCATTTATTTCACTGTTGCCATCTCAGCTCTAGAGCCATTTTCAAGTACCAAGGGAAAGGTCTTGTAAGGTAATGCTTCTTACATTGTTTACCAAATGTTATATTGATTTCAGTTTTCACATTGCACACAAAAATGTCTCTACACCCAAAATTACGATAGTGATTTTAAAAAGTCCAAATCGCAGCAAAGATTTCATTTAAAAATTATATGATATGATTCTTGTACAGGAAGGGCTGCCACGTTATATCGAATATAACATCGACAAAATTTAAATAAGATCGAATGCTTATGGCTCTTTATTAATTCTTACTCATAACTAATTTATTGATTTACCTGAATTTAAAATCAAAAAATGGTTCAATTGGCTCTGAGCACTATGGGACTTAACATCTATGGTCTCAGTCCCCTAGAACTCAGAACTACTTAAACCTAACTAACCTAAGGACATCACACAACACCCAGTCATCAGGAAGCAGAGAAAATCCCTGACCCCGCCAGGAATCGAACCCGGGAACCTGGGCGCGGGAGAATTTAAAATCCACTCGCGTAACCTTTCTTTATCTTTGACGGAAAATCTGAACATTTTTAGTTGAGGATTTGTTCGTCTACTCCTTCCACAGTTGATATACTCGTAGGTCCTCGTTATGACGACTCGATCCACTACCGCCGGTATGTCAGAAACAGCTGTACTTCACAGACGCCAAATAATGGAAAGCTGCACGCGTTCGGCCGATGTTGCCACATATTTCACAGAATGGAGTGCCATCTAGTGGTTGATTCCAGAAGTAAGGGTGTGACGCTGTTGCCGCCTGGTGGCCGTTCCCTGACAAGGGTTGCCTGCTAGACCAAGCGATCGGGCAATCTGTTTCTTACGTGATCTGGGGTACTACTGTGGTTTGAGGGACATTACAGTGCACTCAAATTGATGTCTTGTCCAGCAAATGTGCCTGATCTGTATCAACAGGGGCACATATTGAGTGCCAGCTGCGTGCCCGTAAACGATCATCCTGTACGTTGGGGGAACTAATTGGCCTGTGCGTGTCACGCACTTCCGAAATCCCGTCAAGAACTTGTAGGATCCGTGCCAAGCAAAACATCTGTTGTACTGTGGGTAGAATGATTCCTAAAACGGTTCTGTGTGCGTTGTAATTACTATATAATCTTTTCCTGGCAATCACTATGGGACCGATATGTAGTGTCTTGTAATATATTCCCAGATTCAACATTTCAAATTGGTTCTAAAAACCTTCTAAGTAGATTTTCACGTGATAGTTTGCGTCTATCTTAGAGTCTTCCAGTTCGGTCATTCCACCACCTTCCTGACACTCTTCTGTGGGTCAGACTAACATGTCGCCATTCGTGCTGCACTGCTATGTATCCGTTCAACATACCCTGTTAGTCCTATATAGTAATGGCTTAACACTCTTCGCCAGTGTTCTAGGTTGGGTCGCATTAGTGTTTTGTATACAGTCTCCTTTGTAGACTTATTGCATGTCCCTATTATTTCACCAGAAACCGGCAGTCTACTATTGGCTTTACCTACGACTGAAACTATGTGATCGTTCTATTTCATATTCCAAGAAATTATTACACCCAGTTATCTATATGAGCTGGGCGATTTGAACTCTGATGCATTGATGTTATAGTGACAGGATATATTTTCTCGTTTTGTAAAGTGCACAATTTCAAATTTCAGAACGTTTAACACAAGTTGCCAGTCTTTGCATCAAGTGAAAAAGAGGTTCATATCTTTCTGAACAGCATGTCGGCGAGCTGGTGTGATATGGGCATACAAAAACTGCCACAGCGTCTACAAAAATGCATCGACAGAAATGGTGATTATGTCGAAAAATAGCTAAATGTTCAAGCTGTAAACTGATGTAAACTATTGTAGAAATAAACAGATCTATGTACTTATAAAAAATAGGAGACTTTACTTTTGGGATTACCCTCGTATAAGCAGTGAGGCGGTTTTATATCTTGACAGTATCGTACTAAACTAATGAAGATTTGTACTGTGGCTGTTTACAACATATTACGTAGCGTTTTTGTTTTGCATTTTGCTATCGGTTCCTATGGGTTTATTAATCGACTGTCATTTTTATTTGTAGTTAACTGTTTCTATTTGAGTTTACACGTTGTCATTTTGTCATTTGGAGATAGTGAGTGAAGCTGTGGACGCTAGGAAATGGAGTGCCGAGTGGAGAAACAGGACCATTTCCGACATATTCTTCTGTTGTAGTTCAGTAGAGGGATGGGAGCAGTGGATGCAGCCAGAAACATTTCCGGCGTGTATGTGGATAATGCCATTGGACAGAGGACGGCAAGAAAATGGTTTTCTCGTTTTAAGGAAGATCATTTTGACATTAGTGACTCTCTCTGTTCAGGAAGGCCTTCGCGTCTGACGAAGATCGTTTAAAATCGTTAATTCACAATGATACATGTCAGTGAACTCGAGAGCTGACAGATGCGATAAACTGTGATCATTCTGCCATCGTGCCACATTTGCGTACAACGGGGAAGCTCAAAAAATCGGGTGTATAGGTATCGCATGCTCTTAGCCAAAATCGGCAGGTGACCATATGTGCATCTCTGCTTGCTCGTCAGCAGTTGGCTCGTGAACAACGCCGACCATCCCTATCCCCTTATCCTGTATCGTTACTGGTGACGAGAAATGGTGTCTTTACGCTAACATAAGGAAATGAAAGGAATGGTTGAGTCCAAACGAAGCAGCAACTCCCTGTACAATGACCTGTGCGCGTCCACAAAAGATAATGTTATGCATTTTTCAGAACAGCGACAGGGCATTACGAATCGATTCCCGGCTGTGTAACCACCAGTGCTGACATGTATTGTCAACACATGAGACGTCTTGCAGACGCAGTCCCAGAACAACGGCCAGGAAAAATGCGTGAAGTGAAGCTGCTTAACGATAACGCACGCCCGCATTCTGATAGAATGACAAAAAGAACTATACAAGAGTTGAAACTTCCTTGCAGATTAAAACTGTGTGCCCGACCGAGACTCGAACTCGGGTTCGAGTCTCGGTCGGGCACACAGTTTTAATCTGCCAGGAAGTTTCATATCAGCGCACACTCCACTGCAGAGTGAAAATCTCATTCTGGAAACATCCCCCAGGCTGTGGCTAAGCCATGTCTCCGCTATATCCTTTCTTTCGGGAGTGCTAGTTCTGCAAGTTTCGCAGGAGAGCTTCTGTAAAGTTTGGAAGGTAGGACACGAGATACTGGCAAAAGTAAAGCTGTGAGTACCGGGCGTGAGTCGTGCTTCGGTAGCTCAGATGGTAGAGCACTTGCCCGCGAAAGGCAAAGGTCCCGAGTTCGAGTCTCGGTCGGGCACACAGTTTTAATCTGCCAGGAAGTTTCATATCAGCGCACACTCCGCTGCAGAGTGAAAATCTCATTCTGGAAACATCCCCCAGGCTGTGGCTAAGCCATGTCTCCGCTATATCCTTTCTTACTGGAGTGCTAGTTCTGCAAGTTTCGCAGGAGAGCTTCCGTAAAGTTTGGAAGGTAGGAGACGAGATACTGGCAAAAGTAAAGCTGTGAGTACCGGGCGTGAGTCGTGCTTCGGTAGCTCAGATGGTAGAGCACTTGCCCGCGAAAGGCAAAGGTCCCGAGTTCGAGTCTCGGTCGGGCACACAGTTTTAATCTGCCAGGAAGTTTCATATCAGCGCACACTCCGCTGCAGAGTGAAAATCTCATTCTGGAAACATCCCCCAGGCTGTGGCTAAGCCATGTCTCCGCTATATCCTTTCTTACTGGAGTGCTAGTTCTGCAAGTTTCGCAGGAGAACTTCCGTAAAGTTTGGAAGGTAGGAGACGAGATACTGTCAAAAGTAAAGCTGTGAGAACCGGGCGTGAGTCGTGCTTCGGTAGCTCAGATGGTAGAGCACTTGCCCGCGAAAGGCAAAGGTCCCGAGTTCGAGTCTCGGTCGGGCACACAGTTTTAATCTGCCAGGAAGTTTCATATCAGCGCACACTCCGCTGCAGAGTGAAAATCTCATTCTGGAAACATCCCCCAGGCTGTGGCTAAGCCATGTCTCCGCTATATCCTTTCTTACTGGAGTGCTAGTTCTGCAAGTTTCGCAGGAGAGCTTCCGTAAAGTTTGGAAGGTAGGAGACGAGATACTGGCAAAAGTAAAGCTGTGAGTACCGGGCGTGAGTCGTGCTTCGGTAGCTCAGATGGTAGAGCACTTGCCCGCGAAAGGCAAAGGTCCCAAGTTCGAGTCTCGGTCGGGCACACAGTTTTAATCTGCCAGGAAGTTTCATATCAGTGCACACTCCGCTGCAGAGTGAAAATCTCATTCTGTATACAGGAGTTGGTTTCGGAAGTCATTCTGGTCCCATGTTATTCACATTACCTTGCGCCTTCAGATTTCCACCTTTTCCAGTTTCTATCGAACAACCTTCAAGGAACATCGTTTCTGGATGAAAATACGCTCCGAACATAGCTCGACAAGTTTTTCACCTCAAAACCTCTTGATTATTACAGTCGTGGAATCGAAAAGTTACCCCACCGTTAAAAAAATGGCTCTGTGCACTATGGGACTTAACATCTGAGGTCATCAGTCCCCAAGAACTTAGAACTACTTAAACCTAACTAACCTAAGGACATCACACACACCCATGCCCGAGGCAGGATGCGAACCTGAGACCGTAGCGGTTCCGCGGTTCCAGACTGTAGCGCCTAGAACCGCTCGGCCACCCCGGCCGGCTTACCCCACCGTTGACAGACTGTTGTAAATAGTGGAGGACAATAAGGACAATATACTATAGATGACTAAAGTCTCTGTTCTGTGTATCTGTTGTGTTTAATAAACTTAGGGGAAAACAATACTAAGTAGTGCACCAACTCAATATCATCTGCTTTTACATAATTGTAATAGAGTCATACTGTAACAACTGTAATATTGTGAGTGAGACGTAATGACTAGAACACGTATATTAAAACTTATCAATCATATTACCCGGGTATTTTCACAGCAATAGTGAAGCAATTGTCAAGTTAGACGGAAAAGGCAAATCTATCGTATTCTGGATGATGTGAATACATAGAAATTCTTACAGGTAATTGCAGTAGCAGGTCATATGTGAATCAGCTACTAACCGCAAAATCTCTAGTACTAATCAGTACAAAATTTTAATACTAACAGTAAGACACTAAAGAAATTTCTGCAGTGAATAATTAAGAACAAGCTAGAGGCTTAAAAACTACTTTTGGCGTAACAGCTGCGACCTTGTCGGTCCTACACTCCGCGGAGCCGTGACGCTGTTGTAGGATCGAGGGACAGGGAGATTGTAAAGCGAAGAGTCGAAAGCGAATGGAACAATGCACGCGGCAAATTCGAAAGTCCGCTTCTAACTGAATTCCGGCCGCGGATAATTTATACGTCCGCTTTTGTCTCCCCAAGTGGCGATGCAAATGAGGCACTTCTGACGCGAATACGAGCTCAGCTGTAAATACAACATTCACGGCGCCCATTGCATTTAAATTAAACACCGCTACACAGTGTTATGCAGCAGGAAGGGCCAACCTCGGCGCGGGTGATGCGCAGTAACTCACCAATCACAGTCCAAACCAGCGTTCACGGCCCGACGTGTTTCAGTACGTTGTTGCGGCGGGTGTGCGACTTTTATAATGAAAACCGACATCAATCTCTTCACTCAGAACCAAATGTCACGTCACAGACACACAAATAAATATTTATCTTTACACAGCGCGACGAACATCGTAGGTAACAAGCAAAACCAATGAGCTCACATTACACTACAGACTGTTTACCTGTCTTTCACTGTTAGTTACATAATCTGGTAAACACCGGAAATATGGACCAAAAATAAAATATCGTAGGTTCCAAGTCAGATAGGGGAATTTATGAATGTCGTTTTATTTTGATAACAGTGACCGTTTCTAGAATTTATTCTAATATTCAATTACTTATTCGCGCATCTTTTATGAGTGGTCGTTTATTTGTGTGTTATTTTCGATCGAGGTATTTCTGTTTCACTTCTGTTTTGGTTTTTATTACTAGTAATATATGTTCGCCAACGCATTTACTCGCTTTATGCGTAAAAGGATTATATAACACAAAAAATTCATAAAGTGACTGGGAGAAAAACTAATTTTATTTATGTGAAATAACATTATATTTAATCACACGCTTACCACAGTCATTGTATAGCACATAAAGTGAAAAATATATTCTATCCCCCATCGCATTCCAACCGTCAGCACAGCTCTAGCTTTGCTGTCAAAGTAAAAAAGAGCAAATACTCCAGAATGAATTAATGGAAGACCTCTACGATTACTTATTTGTCGGAGAGAGGATGTTTTATTACGAGTAGACCACAAGTGATATCACCGTTTTCATGGAAAATAAGTGTATAATGTGTACAGATTATTGTTACAATAACGGGTAGTGCAGCGTAGCGATGCGTCATTGCTGTTACAGTTTATGACAGAAGTTTTGAAAGGGAAGACTGAAATCTACACTGCGCAATCATTTACCTCCATTGCAACTCGGAAGTGTGAAGAAGCGAGAAATTTGGCTGCCCAACGCCGCCGTGGGCATATCACATTTCCCTTTTTCTTTACTCCTTTGCGATGAAGGTCAAAAATGCAATCTCTAGCGTAGAAATCACATGGTTTTCTTATTGGTGACTGAGGAAAAGAATTCAGACAAATCGCCGCTCGGACCTGACACAGGGGGTGGCATAAAGGGCGTCAGTGGAACCCTCTTTCCCTTTCCTTGATTCCCACATATTTCTCGTTCGAAAATGACGGTTCGCAGTGCCGTGACCAACAGGACGACATTCTTGACAACTTTCGACACTTCTGACAGCCCCTCTTCCCCGGACGATTCCACCCTTCTATAACGTCATCGTGGGGCTGCAACCTCACTGTACGATCTTGAGTGTAGCGTGACCACACCGCTTGCTCTGCTATACAGGGTAAAACCACTAGGGACTCTTCAAAGATATTAGACGAAAGTTGAACGTGATTCGAAGCAACAAAGGCTGTTTATGGTTTTTCAGCCCCACTGTTTTGCCCCACTTAGTGTGGTGATCTCAAAGAAGGGGGCGAGAGGGGATATTGACAAGTGCAGGAATAAAATGGAAAAGGGTCCCTCTAAGACCACACATACACGCTTTTTTACTGAGCGCTTTAGAAACGTGCTTGTGCAGAGACAATCCTTGACCAGTTCATACACCGACAGGCAGGAAAGCCCTTAAACACCCCTCAGATTCCGCATGCCCGCCAACAAGCTTAGAGCGGCAGTGCTGCACCACTCTGTAGTAGGGTGTCGAATGGGTTGCCTTCCCACAGGCGCCAAGGGTTCGGCCATGGATTGATTCTGGACAGATACATTTTTAAAGCGCTCAGCATAGGTGCATAGGTTGCACTGAGGGTGTTGCCCACATGTGAAGCCTTAGCCGTACCTTTTACAGTTTTGTTCATGACATTTGTCAATGTCACACCCACCCTCAACAACGTGCAAAACAAGAAGGTGAAAAGGCATAAACACCTTATGCTGATTCAGACCACATTCAAATTTCGTCAAATGGTATGTACTCTACGTTGGGTCGCCAACTAGTACGGTAGATAAGCTCTTCTGTAAATATAAAAATTATTGTATGCAGTAAAGGTGAAGATATCTTTTGCAAGTAATCATCAGAGTACATGTTATACCACATAGAAAATGTCGTCCTATTATGATAGGGGCCTACACGGTTTGAATAATTTGCACAGAAGTTGGTCACAAAGTGAACGACATCGATGTGTAAAATAAACGATTTCAATATTTACGACTGGTGCTGCCATTTATCCAAAATACACTGACGATAATACGGTCTTGATGTATACGTTTCCCAATAGTATTAGACATCAACTATTTGAATGCCACGTCTACAGTCAAGGATGGTTTGAACTCACAGCGCTCTGCTATACATTCACATCTTCATCTACATGACTATTCTGCAGTTCACACTGACGTCTTCAATAGAGGGTTCATACACTATGTGATCAAAACTATCCGGACACCGACAAAAACATACGTTTTTCATATTAGGTGCATTGTGCTGCTACCTACTGCCAAGTACTCTATATCAGCGACCTCAGTAGTCATCAGACATCGTGAGAGACCAGAATGGGGCGCTTCGCGGGACTCACGGACTTCGAGCGTGGTCAGGTGATTGGGTGTCACTTGTGTCACACGTCTGTACGCGAGATTTCCACACTCTTAAACATCCCTAGGTCCACTGTTTCCGATGTGATAGTGAGGTGGAAACCTGAAGCGACACGTACAGCACAAAAGCGTACAGGCCAACCTCGTCTGTTGACTGACAGAGATCACCGACAGTTGAAGAGGGTCGTAATGTGTAATAGGCAGACATCTATCCAGACCATCACACAGAATTCCAAATTGCATCAGGATCCACTGCAAGTACTATGACAGTTAGGCGAGAGGTGCGAAAACTTGGGTTCCATGGTCGAGCGGCTGCTCATAAGCCACACATCGCGCCGGTAAATCCCAAACGACGCCCCGCTTGGTGTAGTGAGCGTAAACATTGGACGAATGAACAGTGGAAAAACGTTGTGTGGAGTGACGAATCACGGTACACAATGTGGCGATCCGATGACAGGGTGTGAGTATGGCGAATGCCCGGTGAACGTCATCAGCCAGCGTGTGTACGGCAAACAGTAAAATTCGGAGGAGGTGGTGTTATGGTGTGGTCGTGTTTTTCATCGAGGGGGCTTGCAACCCTTGTTGTTTTGCGTGGCAGTATCACAGCACAGGCCTTTATTGATGTTTTAAGCACCTTATGCTTCCCACTGTTGAAGGCGATTGCACCTTTCAATTCGATCGATCACCTGCTCGTAATGCACGGCCTGTGGCGGAGTGGTTACACGCAATAACGTCCCTGTAATGGACTGGCCTGCACAGAGTCGTGGCCTGAATCATAGAGAACACCTTTGGGATGTTTTCGAACGCCGACTTCGTGCCAGGCCTCACCGACCGACGTCGATACCTCTCCTCAGAACAGCACTTGTGAAGAATCGGCTGCCATTCCCCAAGAAACCTTCCAGCAGCTGATTTAACGTATTCCTGCGAGAATGGAAGCTGTCATCAACGCTAAGGGTGGGCCAACACCATCTCCAGCCACGTACTTGTAAGTCATTTTCATCCAGGTGCCCGGATATTTTTGATCCCGTAGTGTAGAATCACTTTCAGACTATTTCTCTACCGTTACACTCTCGAATGGCACGAGGGACAAATGAACACCTAAATATTTCTGTGCGAGCTCTCATTTCATGTGGTCAACAGAATATTTTTGCATTCGTATGTGAAAGTTGGTGATTAAAATTCCGTTAAAAGATTTTACCGGAACAAAAAACGCCTATGTTTCAATTATTTCCACTCAACTCCGCGTATCAGATTCACATGCCTTCTCCCGTATTTCGTAATAATACAAAACGAACTGCCCTTCTTTGAAGTTTTTCTATGTCCTCCGTCAATCCTGTATGGTCAGAATTCCATGCCGCGCAGCAGTACCTAAAAAGAAAATTGACAAGCGTAATGTAGGCGGTCTCTTTTTTAGATCTGTTGCTCACCACAAAATGAGATTTTTGGTTCGCCGTCCTCACGATAACTTCTATGCGATGGCTTCAATTTAAGTGGCTACAAATTGTAATGCCTGGGTATTTAGTTGAATTGGCAGCTTGTAAATTTGTGCGTTATATCCTGTAACAGAAGTTTAGCGGATTTTTTAATGTTAATGTGGACGACCTTAAGCTTTTCATTATTTAGGATCAGTTCCGCATCATACATATACCTTTGGAATTGGTTTTAATCTCTTGATGACTTTACTAGACGGTAAATGACAGCAACAGAAGGCCTACAATACTTCCTAGAGAAACGGTCAGATACGTTTTCTGTTTCCCTCGATAACTTCCCGTATGTTATTACGAAATGTGATCTTTCTGACAGCTAATCATGAGTCCAGCCACGCAACTGAGGCAATAAGAGACAATCAGTTTTATTAGAAGCTACCGGTGAGGAATGGTGTCAAAAGCCTTCTCCGTTTCTAGAAATATGGACATTTCTTGAGATCACTTCTCGAAAATACTGATTACTTCAAGTGAATGGAGAGATAGATGATTGTCCATTGGTGGGTGTATGCCGTTGTATGCCTCCGACTTACACATCCTGTTGCAGGGGGACATATATTTTACCGTGCACACCACACGGTGTACATCGAAATTTTTCACATACAAAAAATGTGTCATGAAAATACTAGGTTCATCTGGGGATTAAACCAAGTACCTATGGATCGGTAGTATGATACCAATCCACTGTGCGACATTATCCCCTTGAACAGCCAGTTATGATACAACAAGTGTAGTAATCTACCTGCAGCGGAATGGTGAACGTGCACCTTGGTACTGTCCCTAAAGGACGCTTACCCTGGATATTGAATTGTTTAAGGTGAGGATGAGAGATTCCCTCACAGATTAGGCATTACTGTTTGTGAAAAGTTGTTGAGTGAATAATTCCTACAAGTAAAACTTGGAAACACGGGGAACGATATTTTAGTGCTTCAAACTTTTGTACGCACTTTGGAGAAGATTACCTCGAATTATTAGGACAGTATATACATCAGCTGAACAACACGCATTCAGGTTGGCTGCAGAAATTAAATGAGCTGCAATAGAAATTTGAGAATAAAACCCCAGCACTGTTCCTAGTCTAGATATTACACACTATGTTATAAAAAGGTATTCCATACTTTGAGAAGTGGTACTATGGACCAAAACAAAAGAAAAATATCCAGCTACAGTGGGCACAAAATTCCATGTCGTAAGAGCTGTGAAACACATTTCTTCTACTGCAAGTTATTTGCTGTTACGAACGACCTAGAGAATGTAGTAATCAAATGAGTAAACAAATGAGCCGGCCGGTGTGGCGGTGCGGTTCTAGGCGCTTCAGTCTGGAACCGCGCGACTGGTGCGGTCGCAGGTTCGAATCCTGCCTCAGGCATGGATGTGTGTGATGTCCTTAGGTTGGTTAGGTTTAAGTAGTTCTAAGTTCTAGGGGACTGATGACCAAAGATGCTAAGTCCCATAGTGCTCAGAGCCATTTGAACCCAGTAAAAAAATGAGACCGTGCCCAGAGTTCTGGATATTTTTCAGCGTACAGGACGCCGGCTCAACGGTTGCATCCATTTTGCAGGTCACAGCGGAAGATCACGTCTACCATTTCCCGTGTCGAATAATAGGCTTCCATTATGCAAACATGAAACTACAATGTAAAGATATTCTATAAACTTTATCACGACACAAACTGGTTCAATTACAACGAATGTATGAGCTGCACTTGCCCGGTTTACAGTAACAGCACCAAAAGATGTTATAATGCGTACTGTATCCTTGGACAAAAAACAGGAGAATGTGTCTTCAATTGTTTACTGCTCTCTGTAGGTCGTTCGTAATAGCAAAGAGCGCTTGGAATAGAAGCGACGTGTTTCGGAGCAGTGAGGATGAATAGGCTTGCATTTTAGAGCCCATGATTTCTGGACTTTTTTGTCTTGTTTTGGTCCATAGCACCACTCCTGAAAATATGGAATACTTGTTTTTAACCCCATTTATAAGTAACACCTAGCACAATGGCTGCATCGCGGAAGCTGCGGAGAATAGACCATATACTCTAGTTGTGTGGCCATTTTGGTTCACAGTGGTCAATTTTACACAATGGTTCCTTGGCAGAGACACGAGCTGAGCGGGCGTGGTTCAGTGTGACTGCGTAGCTCGCTGCTGCTGCTGCTGCTGCGCTAGCTGCCTGCTGTGGAGAGCCTCGTACTGACCTGGAACGACGCGTTGTGGGGTCCTTCATCACCATCACTTCCGTGATGTCGCCGAACTTGCTGAAGTACTCCCTCAGGCTCTCTGCAACAACAAACAAAAACATGTCCTTACCACACTGTATCAACTATTACTGTAGCTAAATTCTATAAGTTTTATACACCTGTTGACGTTTATGATGATGACGCTACTACGGAGTACCAAAACAATCCGCAGTGATTGTTTTCGTTAGCGCTGCTTTGCTTTTCTTTCGTTTCTTTACGATGGCAAGTCTAAGTGAACATGCAGTTGTGAAATTTTGATTTCTACTCCGTAAAAATACTGCTAAAACTGTTTTAATGGCGGAAACAGTTCAGCAAGATGACGCTTTGGGAAAATCTCAAGTTTAGGAGTCGTTTGCTCGATTTAAAAATGGCGATATGTCGATTGATAACAAACCTCGTTCTGGGCGTCCATCAACTGCCCGAATCGACAAAAACATTGAAAACTTGTACTCATCACCGACAGGCAATTGATCAACTGTCAGAGATTGGTGGGTTATCTTGTAGGTCAGTACAGCGAATTGTAACGCAAGATTTGGGAATGAAAGGTGTTGCCGCTAAGTTTGTTCCTCGAGTTCTGATACAATCGAAAGGAACGTCCAGTTGAAGCCTGTCGCGCTTTGAAACAATAGCTTGAAACTGATCAAGATTTTCTGTCAAAGATCATTACTGGTAATGAGTAATGGTGCTATGGTTATAACCCAGAAACAAAGCAACAGTCAAGCCAATGGAAGACGTCATCGTTACCCCGTCCAAAAAAATGTCATCTAGTCAAATCAAACATAAAAACAGGGCCGATTTGCTGTTTTTGATGCCAAGGCCGTAACCGATTCAGGGTTTATTCGCCCAGGTCAAACCGTCAATCATACCTTTTATTTGGAAGTTTTAAGAATATTCGCAACAGTGTTCTTCAAAAAAGACCCCATTTGTCCCAGTCAGGAGGCTGCATGACAACACACATGTAAAAATAAAAAAAAAAAAACTATGGGACTTATCATCTGAGGTCATCAGTCCCCTAGAACTCAGAACTGCTTAAACCTAACTAACCTAAGGACATCACACACAATCACACACATCCATGCCCGAGGCAGGATTCGAACCTGCGACCGTAACGGTCGCGCGGTTCCAGACTGAAGTGCCTAGAACCGATCGGCCATAACGGTTGGCACAGATATACACTCAGCCATCTCTGTTAGATAGTTTTTGGCTAAAAATGACATGGTTCCGCTGTCCCACGCACTTTACTCGCCTGAAGTGGCTCGGTGTGACTTTTTATTTCCAAGCATGAACAGGGGCATGAAAGAACACCGATTTGACAACACTGAAGAAGTCAAAAAGAAAAACGAGGAAGGTGTTCTTAGCCATTTCTAAAGATGACTGCAATAAATGCTTCAAATAGAGGAAGCAGCGGTGGAACAAATGTTGTAATGCAGAGTATTTTGAAGGAGATAAGGTTGTCTTGTAAATAATTTGAAAATATATAGCTTTTAAAAAATAATTCAGTATTTTTGGGTACCGCCTCGTATAAAACAGTGAATGACTGACTTGCAACTAAAAATAATGCATGGAACTCTTTTTCTTTCTTCCATCTTAATTTTTAGTTTGATTGTAAAGAACACTGTAACCATGATGGATGACACTGCTTCTGCTGCCCGACAGGGACAGATGAGCCCCTGTGGGTCGGTGGAGTCTAAGCCGGAAGGCTATTCCTCAAAACTGACGGAGCGTGAGATGTGGTCTGACTTCGTGTTTGATGTCCTGTCACTCTGCTGGGACGGTGTTCTGGACGTGCTGGCAACTCAGTGGACCGCGATACCGCTACGGTCGCAGTTTCGAATCCTGCCTCGGGCATGGATGTGTGTGATGTCCTTAGGTTAGTTAGGTTTAAGTAGTTCTAAGTTTTAGGGGACTGATGACCTCAGAAGTTGAGTCCCATAGTGCTCAGAGCCATTTGAACCATTTTGAACTCAGTGGTCGCGAAGCAGGTGGAGCCATGTGGTTGCGTTAAGACGCTGCACCCGGTGACCCAGTGCTCGAAGGAGCGGATTTTCGGACTGCGCGTTCTTCTCGTAAAAGAGCCGGGCAGCCTGACGAAATCTGTCTCGAACAGTAGGGATGTTGGAGGCTCGGTTAAGGTCGTCCGACGGGAAGTCCCGAGGGAGGTGCAATGCCAGACGCAGAATCCGGATGACGCAGTTGTAGCAACTGATTAAATACTGATTGCAACGGATGAAAAGTAACTACCTGACTTACACGGAGACCGTCATCACCGATTGCGTTCAAAATGTATGGAATTTTCAAGACTTGACTAGAAAGTGACAGAAGTGGGAACCCTAGATGGCTAAACGTTTAGGAAAAAATAACGTTTCCGGTGGAGGTCGAGCGAGGCGTAAGCCATTTATGTTAATTAACGATTTCTGAAATGGCTGCGAAAGTATCTGAGGTCATCTGGTAGATGATATGGCATGTGTCACATTAAAGAAGCACCCACTGTGCCACGAATGTTACAGTAGTTTTCCTGAGCACTGCTATAGACTTTATGGGGAAGAGCAGAGGGAAAACAGAATTACGACATCTGAAACGGGGCAGATGTTATTTGAGGTGAAGAGCTTAGCTGCCTCAGCCTGTAGATGGCACATTAAAAAGTACCCACTGCCACACGCTGCACAGTGGTTTTGCAGAGCACTGCTGTGTTTGAGGGCGGAGAGCACAGTGATCTCTGAGCTCTGGACGCCGCTAGCAGAGACGGGCGCCGAATTCTGGCGGGCCAACATCGCCAGCGCTCGCTGCGGCCACGCTGGCTCGCAGTGAATTATTAATCCGGCCAAATTGACAGTGGGTTCCGCGTTTTGAATAAACATAGGCCGACGCTGCGTGCTCCCTCATCTGGGAACGCTTCCAAACAGGCAAATAGCGAACGCCGCCGCCAATTTCCAGTGGGCAATAATTCACGCGCTTTATCTAAACACGGCCGCGCCTGGTCCGCCTATCTGCGCCGCCGCGAACAATGTCCGCCCATGATGTCCTGGGGCTCTGCGCTAAAGGTCCGTTCCCCGCACCTGCTGCTCGCCGAACTTCCCCGAGTGTGCTGAATAAGCTACCGCGTCGCCATACAAGCACGGCCGAATGAGGGAGTTTGCCTGTGCAGCCATCCTCACGCAGAAAGGCGCAGCTCGTGTGAAAGCTGCCGCAGCGTGATCAGAGAGACATTACAATATCCCTCTTTATTTGCCTCCCTTGATCTTTCTATACCTTACCTTACCTTCCACTTTCCTCATATTGAGACAATTCTTTCCACTATGTACCAGGCTATGTCTGCTACGCTCCAGAAAAAGTTGCCATGCCGTCGAACAAATGCTAGAGATTCATGTGTTTATTCAGAGTGAACAATTCGTCTATGTTGACAGTTCATAACCCTGTTTTATTCCCTCTAATAAGTAACAAAGCAACAGGGGTTAAACAAAAATACCGGAGCACAGTGTGAAATGCATCCTTAAAGATAAATGCAGATGCTAGTCAAGGCTGCGGGTTGCGCCGTTGTATTTGAGCACCAGCGGCATCTGTCCAGTGTCTTCAATATGTTGCAAGCGTAAGTCGTGGTAATAACAGTGTTCTGTATAGTTGTGAGTGCATTATGTCGGTCCGCAGCTCGTGGTCGTGCGGTAGCGTTCTCGCTTCCCGCGCTCGGGTTCCCGGGTTCGATTCCCGGCGGGGTCAGGAATTTTCTCTGCCTCGTGATGACTGGGTGTTGTGTGATGTCCTTAGGTTAGTTAGGTTTAAGTAGTTCTAATTTGTAGTGGACTGATGACCATAGATGTTAAGTCCTATAGTGCTCAGAGCCATTTGAACCATACCTTTGGCGTTATGTCGTAGATAGGTGAATTCGAACGTGGGCAAGTTGTTAGTGCCCATATGGCAGATTCTTCCGTAAACAACGTAGATTATTGTTTGGTTTCTTGAAATTACTGCAAGCAGTTGATTTTTAATTCGTTTTTCAATTTTTATTATCCCCTTACCGGTTTCGAACCACCTAGCGATTCATCATCAGATGATAGATACTTATTGATTGTCTGCAGCAGTGTGGGAGTTGCATAGCTGTGGCCAGATGTACAAACGAAACTTGTAAGCGCTGAGTGTAGTAAGAATTATTCACATTATGAGACCGATTTTGTAGCGTTACTTACAGCTGTTAGTGTCCGTTGGTTGGCTGTTGGTGTACGCACTATTCTGTAAACCATATTGAATCTTTTCCAGTGACGTTAATTTTAATGTACTTCACACACTTATCCACAGGTAACACTTTCCACGTGTGTTACAAAACCAAGGACTGTAGTAAAAACGTCAAAGAGTTTGTGTTAGGGCAGACAGTCTCTTTGTTCAGCTCTTGTAATATACACTGGCGACAGTAAGTGTGTATCTATATCTCTATTGCAAAAATAACATGTAGTTATAAGTCAAAATTTACACGGTCTACTTATAAAATTTATTACACAATGAGTTTGGAAGATATTTTACCTAAAATTTTAGCACCGAAATTTCGTTTGATATTTCCTTTACCTTTTGTTTAATTGATGTTGATCAACACTTACGGAATAAATAATAACATCACAGCATGACTCTTCTTTTCTACATTTATTCTAATAATGAAATTTTAAGCAGTGTGGTATGTGGGAGGAGGAGATTTTTGTGTGTGTGTATGCTCTAGAAGAAGAGAATGTTGAGTAGGTGTTGCAGTATGGAGGAAAAGAGAGAGAGAGAGAGAGAGAGAGAGAGAGAGAGTGGGTTCTCTTTTTTGTGATTTTTGGTTTTTCAAGTTTAATGATTCTTTGAGATTTTGGAAAAATGGGCTAATTACTAAGTCCGTTTTTTCACTTACGCTTGTGTGGGGTGATTTATTATTACGGGTGAAACTCTCTCATTGTTCCAGGAGGTCAATTTTTATTCGTTTGTCTGCAGTGTGCAAGATATGGAGATTTGTTATCATGTTTGCCACTGAATGACTGTTTTGTGCTAGGTGGTCTGCAAAACCAGATTTACTTAAATTTATTAAACGTAGTGGAGTGCTGTTTCAAGAGGCACCGTACCGCAGGTTTACACCGCATACAGGTAAAGCGGAAAAGATACCGTCTGCTAAGTCAACGCAGGCGAAAGTGTGTGTTGAGTCATAGTGGCAGACGGTCTGCGAGGGGTATTGTGACGAAAAATAAGAGGACGACAGCTGCAAAATCCTCTGCTGAACTGAATGTCGCATTTGCTATCCCTGTCAGCACCTAAACAACATGAAAGGAGTTCCGTAAGCATGATTTGCACGGCGAGCTGGAATTCCAAAACAACCCATCAGTGGTGCAAATTCCCATAATACGAAAACATGGTGCCGAAGCCATAAAACTGAGACTATGGAGCAAGGGAAGAACATTATTTGGTCGCATCAGACTTGTGTCACAATTTCTGGCCACGTTTACGCCCCAAGAGTGAAACATAGGGAGGGATAGGGGGGGGGGGGGGCGTTCGGTGATGATGCAGCCATATCGGTGCATTCCATGGACCTCATGGCTACTCTGCTAGGTCGCATTACACCATAGGACTATGTGTCCGTTTTGGTTGACGAAGCCCATCCCATGATACAATGTTTGTTCCCCAATGGTGAATCTGTGTTCCAAGACGAAAGGACCACTGTTCACACAGCTCGCATCACACATTGCTGGTTTTGTTAGCACGTGAATGAATTGCCACACCTTCCCTGGTCGTCACAGTCACCATATCTCATTGTTACTCAGCCTTTGTGGTCTATTTTCGCAAGGAATGTGTGTGATCGTTATCCAGCTCCATAACGTACTTCAATCTGTCACTATCTTGCAATGAAAATGGTATAAGATACCCTTGAAATGCATAAAGGCCCTGTGTTTATCCATTTCGAGACGACGGTTTTTCTACACCGTATTAGACATGGTAATTGTTACGCCGTCGCCAAGGTAGCCCCTGCCGCCGGCAACACGTCTAACACGACACAGGACCGAGGTTGCCTATGCCCAAAGGCGTAAGCAATGGGAAACATCGGCTGTTTTGGAAACAGACATTCCGCGTACTACTTCCTGCAGAGGGAGTTCGAGATGGCCTGCAGGAAGTATTACTAGAACAACATCTGATTGGCTGACCAGTACTATTTAAATGCCAGAACCAGCACCGGATGTCAGTTCACGCCGAATACAGACATCAAGGACGGCTCCAGGGAAGACTACGTCTTCGCCATCGAAATAGGACTTGGAATTAAGTGCATGTGTGTTACAACAGACTCTTGTGCAAAACTTAGAAGTTATCTTTTGTTGCCTCTGGTAGGAAATTCTCACTGGCGTTGTGATTGTGACTTTTCGTTGTTATTCAGCACTTTCGATGTAGACTCACGCAAATAAAAGTTGTGTTGTAAAAACGTTCGAATTGTCAGTTACAACAGTAATGTATTGTGTTTTTGGTGTTTGCATATTTCCGTCCACCCTCTGCATCTATACTCGGACATTTACTTCCACTCTACTCAAACTGTAACATTTCATCTTGTTGCTAAACGGCTGCACTGGATTATGCTTGCTATGCTCCAGAAAAATGACGATATCGTCAAGCAAATGCTGGAGACCCGTATATTTATTCCGAGCGTAAAGCTTTGCCTGTATCAACCTCTACACAACTGTTTTACTTCCTCTGATACGTAATAAAGCGAGGAAAATGTGAAGAGAAAAATTGCCGAGCGATAAGGTTAAGTCACAACTGCAGAATAAACCGTATACTAACTTGCTCTAAAAATGTTCGAAACGGAATTCTTACGGCGCCGCCGAGCTGTCGGAAGCGCTCGGGAAAGAAATACCAGGCCACGTAGTCGCATGCGCCTACAGCTGGACGACAATGAACCGGCCGCCATAGGTGTCGAGAGGGCGTTGTCGCTGTTCAGAAAGTGAAATTAACTATGTAAAACGCCAGTCGTTGTTCTTTGTACTTTGATGACTGGCGTAATACACATATTGCGCATGGAAAGATCATTTATTGAAGATAGTGTTTAAAACTGATTGAATACGCAAAACGGTACAGAGAGAAAAGGCAACGCGTATCACGTACGTTATTAAAAGGTGCAGAACATATTTAAAATGTGTTCCAGCAGTTTTCTGTTTATATCTGTAGAGTTTTTGAGGTTACTTTTGTGGTACTAATGTGTTGTGGTAGTGGGCTGATGTTTCATTTATTTGGATATATTTACGTAAACTGAGGGACGTAATTATTATTTAGAAGTGATAGAAAAGTCTCAACTTTACATTTCTTATAGGGAAAAGTCATCTAAGCACGAAGTACAATGCACATCCAGGACTATAACAAGGACAGTTTCCATTAAATATCCGGTGCGCGTTTTCGAGGATTTGAGTATCAGACCCGTGTTGCGGATAATTTCACCTGAGTCGGATTTACGTAAGCTACATTTTGTGCGTTCAGGATAGGGAATGTGGAAGCAGACAGACGGACACTTTAAACACATTTCTTTATCCGGTGCTTAATTTCCAAAATATTGGATGCTGGTTAAAAAAATGGCTCTGAGCACTATGGGACTTAACTTCTGAGGTCATCAGTCCCCTAGAACTTAGAATTACTTAAACCTAACTAACCTAAGGACATCACACACATCCAAGCCCGAGGCAGGATTCGAACCTGCGACCGTAGCGATTGGATGCTGGAACGCTCCGCTTCAACCACACAATCTTCCTCCCTCCCAACCATATAAAATCATGCTTCGATTTTTGAAAACCTGTAATGAACCTCACAATGCGAAATCACATTTTTTTTACAAAATATTGTTCTGAAATTCAGGTTTAAAACATGTTTTCTAATAGTCAAAACAATGAAACCACAAGGTTTAATATAAACAACAGGTGCTACCGACTGTCCCCGTGGCATTGTCACGTTGCTGTCTAGTTCTCGTTGATACATATCGGAATAAGTCGGTAGTTTTCGTGACTATGACGTCATGTTTCCAACTGCTGCCAGGCGAAAGGTTCAGATAGTTGCACCGTAGCTGCTCGGTGACCGTGTGTGTTTGCAGCATTAATTAATCAAGCATCTAGGGACGAATGACGATAGAGATATTCCCGGCCCATCGGTTTCACCTACAACTCCGACGTCCCGAAGAGATAGGAAGCATAAATCACGATGTAACATGGGACACGGAATTATATGTTTAGTAAATGCTTTAAATGCAATTCGTCTTTTAATCTTTTAGTTTTATTACTACTGGATTGATTTAAGTTAGTATTCATTACTAAGAATAAGGCACACATTTAAACACGAACATCCCTTTAAGAGGAACGAAACTCAGCTTATCCTGGTTAGGCTGTAGATCTCTGAGCATGTTGCCAGTCGTAAACAAAAGATAGTCGAGACAAAGGTTACCGATATGTACGATCCCAACTAAGGAACGAAGCTCAACTCATAGTTATGTTGTGATTTAATACATGTGCGCTACGAGTATATTAAATCTCGGGTGCCGAAAAGTTCCACTGAGCTAAAAAAGAAATATTTCCTGGATGGTGTCGGAACGTCGTTCTG
This sequence comes from Schistocerca nitens, assembly GCF_023898315.1. Taxonomy (NCBI): domain Eukaryota; kingdom Metazoa; phylum Arthropoda; class Insecta; order Orthoptera; family Acrididae; genus Schistocerca; species Schistocerca nitens. The sequence continues at coordinate 108,948,428 of NC_064614.1, read as the reverse complement.
GCCGAAATTAACCCCTGTCTCTATCTCCCACCCCTGCCCCCAGTTTCCACCCTCCACCCCCTCGAACAAATCGAGAAACTCTATAGAAAGTAAAGTAACAGTTCAAAATACGAAGTAATAGTTTTTACGAATACATAGGGTGTTTGGGCACTAGAAGTGCAAGCGAAAGGAGAGAGTTGAAGAAAACGAAACATTCAAACAACCCTACCAAACATAGGTCCAAAACCCAATAGTTTCGCCGATATGGCGCATGCAAAAGTGCAGTAATGCCAAAGTTACTACGCTGTTAATTTGTAAGGCAGTGTTTATTTCTAAACATTGAGTGACGAACTGCCCTCGTCTGACATTATAATCATTCTGGATGCGCAGTTACTACTAAACAGCTTTTCGACAAATCTTGGATCGCCAATACTACGGCCTGCAGTGTCCCGCAATGTGAAATTTGAATTTTTTGTGGGGATATTTAGAAGCTATGGTGTATTCCAGACCTATTAACAGTGTCGTTGAACTCCGGGATCGTATTTTGGATGGTTATGAATGCATTCCAAAAATGCCTGGGATTTCTGAAGACCCAAGGATGAGGCTAAATTCCCTTGCAGCTATTAAGATCCTTGGGATAGCCAGTCAATTCAAAACTATTTAATCTGATATACAACATCCAAGCCTCCTCTTGTACATGAGTGGCCAAGCGCAGCTGACTACCATGCAGAGCTGACTACCAGGGTACTATTTGTGCTTCCACCAGAGATTTTTCCATGGCATGAGGACTGGTACGGGGTGCTGTGAGCCTCGTGAGGCCAGCTGTGGAGCTGCTGGGCCGATTCGTAGTGGTTTCAAGGTCAAGGAGCTGACAACCACCGGGAGAGCGATGTGCTGGTCACATCCCCCTCCACACCGCATCCGGTCACGTCATTGGCAAAGGATGACGCGGCGGTCAGTCGGACCCAAATGGTCCATTAGGGCCAGAAGGTGAAACTCTTGCTTTAAACAGTGTACGTGAGGCAGTCGCAATACACTCAGGATTTCAGAAGAAGACTGTAAATATTCTATTTCTAAAGGAGACAAGTGGCGACAAGTGCGAATATTACAGGTCCATCAGATTAATACATCACAGTTGCGAAATACTCACATGAATTAGTGGTTTGCGATGTTCTTATCTCCTTACTACCAAGTTTCGTAGACGTTATGTCTTTTAAATCCTCTTCGAATTCTCTTTCCAATGCCGCAAAAAAAAAAAAAAAAAAAAAACCATATAGTTCCATTATAAAAGTGATGTCATATTTCGGCAACGAGTAACGTTAAAAATTACTTAAGTGCGTCAAAAAATTTGTTACATCGACCGCTACAACTTAACATAAATCGTACCACAATATATTTACTCATTCCGCTGCGGATACTTGTAAAAAGATTTGCTATTGCCGCAACGTATGCAGCAATTAAAGAAGCCACCGCGCTAAGTCTTTAAAGCCAAAAGATGTTATAGTAGAAAAGAAAAGCTAGAACAACGACAGTGCGCTAGAGGTAGGAGAGAAAACAAAATCTGAAGACTCAACTCCAACACCTGCGCACTCGCAATGATACTAAACCCACCTTGCATGTTCCCGCTGTTGTTCTCGCCCATTTCGCCGTTGTATGATAAAAGCTTTCGTTCCCAATATAGGTTAGCGCTTCTTTTATCACGTCTTTGTATCACTACAGATGAATTATTCGTCATTTCGCTCAAATTATCTTGGCCGATTCTCTATGTCGACTAATGTCGGATCACTCTTACTTCGAAAATACGGCGTCAATTGCTTTTTTAGAACTGCTACCACGACCTCTTCCTCAACAGGTTTCTCAAAGCACACTAGTTTATTTAACCGCTCTTTAAACACGACTTCACTTTAAACAGTCCCCGTGCAACCCATAAGGAAGCACGCCATCCAGCAGGTAACGCATTACGCGTAACATACTGCAGTAGTACGCAGTCTCTAACTTTAATATGTTTGCCGTCGACCAGTGGATAAATGTTAACAGTGTAATCACTGAAACAGAGCTGCTGTTGGAACTGCTAATTGCAAATATTGTCTTAACACTTTCAAAGAATTTAAAGTGAATAACATTTTCCCAGTAAAGTTTTCTCTGTATACATGACTCTTATTTTCCCTTCACATCTGCTCTTTAAATCGCTTTGACTCTTTTTTTTCGACTTTTCAATATAAACGCAGCGCACAATATTAACTTTAGCTTAGCAGCAGTTACAGCGGGACGGAAAAACTGAATCTCCGTGGCATGGTCACTTATGAGAATATCCTTAGCTACTTGTGCTTAGCTATTTCTTATTATACTTCCTCGTTTGCAATCAAATAAAGAAAAACTATTTATAGAGGTGCATCTGTCCATTTTTGAAATTTTTCCCACGAAACTAAATTATTTGTATTGAAGAATTACTCTATGATATAAAAGTAGTTGTTGAAGAGCAAAGTCTTGAACATACACTTGAAAACAATTGTGCTATGAGTCAGACATTTTATTTTAGTGGTTAATTTGTCAAAGAGTTTTATAACAGCTGCTTACTTCATCGCCATATGTGTCAACGTTAGATTACTTTGAGGATGATGCCGATCGTTTTTCCTTTTAGTGCTGCACTTGTCAGTGTCTCTGTTTTTTTTAAATGTTTTTATGTGTACTTACGTGAGCAGGAATTAAATGATTATTTGGTCATTAACGTTAACACCAATCACGTATACATATCCTGTAAACCGATCTTTGACTCATTTCAATAAAAGAATCATTCAAATGATCTATATAACTAATTAAGTAAGCAACTAATTCCCAAACTCAGATGGACTGTTGATAACAAATTTCATACATGTGACGGTGTAGTCAGTATTTAAAGAGACGTCTGTCAGACACACGTGTGACTTTCAAACACCTTTCTTTAGTGTAATAAGTTCTTCTTATTTAAATAAGGAATCATCATCCGAAAATTATCCCGTGAGACGCCAGTGAAAGAAAATATCGAAAATACGATAACTTACTGATTTCTGTACTTGCGAAGCTGGCAATTATTCTTATTCTAAAAGTAGCAGAATCTAACCATTATAGCGGGTCTACTACGTGGATTTTCCAGGTTAAGTTTTCATCAGTATGCAGACTTAAGTAGTTAGAACTTTCTCCCTGTCTGTCTTATTAAATGTTGGTGTACAAGGTTAACAAGAGGTGGGACACTTTTCCAAGTACACAACTGGATGAGTTCTTTTTTTTTTTTAAGTTTAAAGCTAGCCCATTAGTGCAAAAACAGTTAATAACTTTGAAAAAAGTATCATTTAATATTTTAGCTATTGATGCTTCTTTGTTAGACTCCGCAACATGTTTGCAATCAGGACTAGTTCTACCTCCTGATTCAAATAAAATAGCACGTCATTAACATAAAGCAAGAACAATGATCGAACTCTATGGGCCTCTCATTCGTAATGTCTCCCAAAACAGATGAGTGGATTCTCTCTCTGCATTACTCGAACCTGCCTAGGAGAATTTTCTGAATTCTGATTCTTAACTAAGAACGAAACGAGGCACATGCTGAACTATGTACTCCGTAAAACTTCTCTAACAAATTATTATGACTGACACAAATTTTATATATTACAGAAGATCCGATATAGTGATATTTTATCATTTATGGATTTCATTATGTGCTCATTAATTGTATAAATAGCCGATTCAGCAGAGTGACCCTTTTGAAAGCAGAATTGCGTATGGTAAGCATAACGTTAGTATACATGTAGGTGCCAGACAGTGGAGTAAATTATCGGAGGACCAGTGAGAATTTGTTGCATGTTATTGCTGTGGATTAATGTCCTATCTGTAAACGAAAACTTACTAATTGGGTACAGAAGTCTTACAATTACAGCTTGCACGTGCTGGCTGCGCTGCCGTCAAGTTTGTTTGTCAAACCTCTGTACCGCTCCACTCTATAATATCGCATCGAATTATTCGCGCCTGAAGATGGACAACCCAATGAACGGATTTGCAAAGTGGGTTGCTGTTGCGCCTTCCCAGACAATTCCTGTCACTGGATTCCAGGCACGTTACTGACATTTGTCGCATCACAAGCGGTGCCCATACTGAGCGTCTGTGATGTGATTTAAGAACTTGGACAGATGCACTGTCCACTGATGTGTGCCTGTTTTCTGCACGTCACGTTGTTTTTGCTCAGTCATCTTGTGAAACCCCAGAGGTACTTACGCATAACTCTGTATGTCTCACACATCCGACAGTTGGAAAAAAAGATGGTGAGAAATAACTTTTTTTCATATTGTTACTTCTGATTACGACATTAATTAAAGTAACCATGCATTAATTTCTTTGACTCTGAAAAAAATGACAAATTGATTTCACCGTGTTTGGTTCCCTTAATCCTCAGTATCACGCAACTACGGACCTACGGACTTTTTTCCCCCTATTCTTCACGCAGACGCTTTTTCAGTGATAATGTAGTTACTAAGGCAGTAATATGTTTCATTTATGAATTACCTAATCATACTAAAATAGTTAATTCAAACCTATAGCAGTATGGACATCTTATTTTAAAAGTAATAATTTTTTTCGAAATTAATTACGGTCCCCGACTGACTTATAGCCTATACACTGCTAACGATTAAAACACAGTGAAGGCGGCGTGTAACATATGTCAGTCTAAGGAAGACGTTATTTTTAACACAGGAAATACTTTATGAGCTTTTGAGTCTCACGAATGGTACACATACATAAAAGTCACTAAATTACTACTTACAAACGTAGCTCTTCAGCATAGTATAACAGATATGACAATAGCTACTGGCCAATACAAGTGCCTTCTATGCGAGAACGTGCTGAAAAGTAATGCCTTGGAATATTTTATGTGAAAACTCTTAAAGGTTTTTAAATAAAAGTTACTAATATTCTATATCTTTATTCTTCATGTCTACATAATTATTTTTAAACATAGTCACTCTGGCGAGAACACATTTCTCACAACGAGAGAACAGTTTGTTGATACCGTCCCTGTAGAATTTTTGACTTTGTTGACGGGACCACAACGTCATCTCTGCGTACACCGCTACATCACTATCAAGGTGAAGTCCTCGAAAGTGTTCATTAAGTTTTGGGAACAGATGAAAATCGGATGGGCCCAAACCGGGACTGTGTACGGGATGATCGATGACAGTAAAGCCAAGGCGTCAGACAGTTGCAGACGCAGCCCTCGCGTGTGTTCTGGCGTTGTCCGGCTGAAGAGGAGGGTACCCCGTGTGTGCTGGAGCTCTTCTGCGGTCAGATTACAGCCCACTGTTTCTCACGCACCGACGTTGTTACGTCACACACCGCCAGGTTACATACTATCGACAGGCTACACGCAGCAATTCCTATAGTGGCAGAGGACTGGAAATACACTACTGGCCATTAAAATTGCTACACCACGAAGATGGCGTGCTACAGACGCGAAATTTAATCGACAGGAATAAGAAGCTGTGATATGCAAATGATTAACTTTTCAGAGCATTCACACAAGGTTGGCGCCGGTGGCGACACTTGCAACGTGCTGACATGAGAAAAGTTTCCAACCGATTTCTCATACACAAAACAGCAGTTGACCGGCGTTGCCTGGTGTAACGTCGTTGTGAAGCCTCGTGTAAGGAGGAGAAATGCGTACCATCACGTTTCCGGCTTTGTTAAAGGTCGTATTGTAGCCTATAGCGATTGCGGTTTATCGTATCGCGACATTGCTGCCCGCGTTGGTCGAGATCCAATGACAGTTGGCAGAGTATGGAATCGGTGGGTTCAGGAGGGTAATACGAAACGCCGTGCTGGATCCCAACGGCCTCGTATCACTAGCAGTCGAGATAACAGGCATCTTATCCACATGGCTGTAACGGATGGTGCAGCCACGTCTCGATCCTTGTGTCAGCAGATGAAGACGTTTGCAAGACAACAACTATCTGCATGAACAGGTCGACGTTTCCAGCAGCATGGACAATCAGCTCGGAGACCATGGCTGTGGAACAGCGCGACTGCTACGGTCGCAGGTTCGAATCCTGCCTCGGGCATGGATGTGTGTGATGTCCTTAGGTTGGTTAGGTTTAAGTAGTTCTAAGTTCTAGGGGACTGATGACCACAGCTGTTAAGTCCCATAGTGCTCAGAGCCATTTGAACCATTTTGAGCCATGGCTGTGGTTACCCTTGACGCTGCATCACAGACAGGAGCGCCTACAATGGTGTACTCAACGACGAACCTGGGTGCACGAATGGCAAAACGTTATTTTTTCGGATGAATCCAGGTTCTGTTTACAGCATCATGATGGTCGCATCCGTGTTTGTCGACATCGCGGTGAACACACATAGGAAGCGTGTATTCGTTATCGCCATACTGGCATATCACCCGGCGTGATGGTATAGGATGCCATTGGTTACACGTCTCGGTCACCTCTTATTCGCATTGGCGGCACTTTGAACAGTGGACGTTACATTTCAAATGTGTTACGACCCATGGCTCTACCCTTCATTCGATCGCTGAGAAACCCTACATTTCAGCAGGATAAGCGAGATCGCATGTTGCAGGTCCTGTACGGACCTTTCTGGATACAGAAAATGTTTGACCGGTGCCCTGTCCAGCACATTCTCCAGATCTCTCACCAGTCGAAAACGTCTGGTCAATGGTGGCCGAGCAACTGGCTCGTCACAATCCGCCAGTCACTACTCTTGATAAACTGTGGCATCGTGTTGAAGCTGGAAGCGCAGCTGTACCTGTACGCGCCATCCAAGCTCTGTTTGACTCAATGCCCAGGCGTATCAAGGCCGTTATTACGGACAGAGGTGGTTGTTCTGGGTATTGATTTCTCAGGATCTATGCACCCAAATTGCGTGAAAATGTAATCACATGTCAATTCTAGTATAATATATTTGTCAAATGAATACCAGTTTATCGTCTGCATTTCTTCTTCGTTTAGCAATTTTAATGGCCAGTAGTGTATTTAGACGTGAAGAACGACTTTTTATTTAAAAAGTCTTAAGAGGTTTCACATGAAATATTCGGAGGAATTACTTTTCAGCCCGCCGAATTGTCACTCAGGAAATATTCGAAAGGACCCTTGTAGGTACGTGCGGGACATTTTCATACAAAATGCATCCTATATACTGCAATGCACTTTTAGTTTCTGCTATTCTTCCTGGAATTGCAATTTTTAGTGGCGAACTTTGTAGAAATAAGCAGAAGAGGGTTAGACTGAGAATAAGTGTCGAAATTAGTACATGCCTGTTATCTCTATGAATAGCGAGGTTTCGCTGGACAGTTGCGGGGGTGGTGCCAGAGGCAGCAAGCAGTCATTAGGCGAGGACGCAGGCCGGCCTCGCCACGGGCCACGCCCCCTCGCACGCCGCAGTTTAAACGCTAATTTATCGCTGTCCCATAAAGCAGACCCGGGGCGCGACAGCGAGCACAAAAGGTCGCTACCCGCTACCCTCTACCCGCTACCCACCACCCGCTCCGCTCGGTTGATTTAGTGCGCATTCCATTAAAACGACCGCCCCGCCGCTGTACCTCTGCGCCTCAGCCACGCCTGTGGCCGTGGAGCCAACCGCCCCTGGACGGGTACCCGGTTCGTGGCTCGCTGCCACCTCGTCTCGCAACGCTACGCATAACCTGTGGACTGTGTCAGTGGAGAGTCTCGGATTAGGCTTTTGGACTGCTAAGCATAACTGTTATCCACCAACGAACAATTAACACAGATACTAACGGTATTGTAAACGTCATTACTTTTTACAATATACATTACTGTTCGTAACTACCTCCGGTATTTCAAGAGACATCTGCGCCACATCTTCAAGACGTACACAAAACAAACATCAGTGGTGAGAGAATCTGATTAAGCTTTCAATGCACATTAAAAGTGAGCAGTACCAGCACCGTACGTGACATGACAGACATAAATATCATAGTCAAACTCTTTCCATGAATTTCCCAGTACGACATAGTCTTTACCAGCTACTACATTAATTATCTTTCTTTGCAACTCTTCTCAGTTAACTAAGAATGGGGGCAGGAAGACACACCGAGCAAGGTGGCGCAGTGGTTCAGACCACATCTGGCCATCCTGATCTGGGTTTCCGTGTTTTCCTAAATCGCTGCAGGCAAATGCCGGGTTCGTTCCTTTGAAAGGGCACGGCCGATTTCTTTCCCTATTCTTGCCTTAATCCGAGCTTGTGCTCCGCCTCTAATGACCTGGATGTCGACGGGACGCTAATCCCTAATCTTCCTTTTTTTCAGGAAAACATGGCGTTTACATAACTTGATTGGAGTCAAGTGAACGTGGCGACCATCGAACATGAGAGGCAAGATAGGAAGCAATCCAACGCTGAGGCAGTTCGGCATCAAAGTAATCACGAACATCTGGAGGAAATTGTGGTGGAGCATTGTCTGATGCAAAATGAAATTTCCACTGTCTTTCTGTAAATGTGTCATAAACAGATGCTGCATCATACCCATGTACTAGAAATCGATCACAGGTTTATCCGCAAAGAAAAATGGTTTATAAATTTTTCTTGAAGAGGACATGGCACACAAGGCGTTAACGTTAGGCGAATCATGATGTTTTCTACAATCTCGTGTGGTTGTTCAGTGCCGCAAATACGCACGTTACCACAATTCACCATTGTAGACACATGAGGCGTGGCCTCCTCGCTGAAAATCAACTTCTGTGAAAAACCGTGTTGATCCAGTTGCCACTGCACGTCATTGTAGAAGTCTGAACGACACTCAGCGCATGTAACAACTGTTGTGGTGGCAGAAGAGCCAACACCGTGTTACTAGAGGAGGCCGAAATGCACGCGTTTTAGCTCACGCAGGCTGGCGTGAAGAGGGAAGGACTATACTGACGTGAAGTCTGGAACACGACAAGGAATTAGAATTCAGAAAGCGGACGAAATTAGTTGGATACTTAACTTTAATCCATTAAAGGTGAACGTCGCTCTTGACGGTACATGATTCATAATATTATCTGTTCAAAATAGTAACTGAATATGGCGCCTTGCTAGGCCGTAGCAAATGACGTAGCTGAAGGCTATGCTAAACTGTCGTCTCCGCAAATGAGAGCGTAAGTAGACAGTGAACCATCGCTAGCAAAGTCGGCTGTACAACTGGGGAGAGTGCTAGGGAGTCTCTCTAGACCTGCCGTGTGGCGGCGCTCGGTCTGCAATCACTGATAGTGGCGACACGCGGGTCCGACGTACACTAACGGACCGCGGCCGGTTTAAAGGCAACCACCTAGCAAGTGTGCTGACACCACAACAACTACAGCTGTTGGACGAAAGTACTGAAACACCGCGAGAAATGCGTGCTTGAACTTAAATGCAAATGCTAGCCAAGAATGCGCGTTGCGTTGTTGTATTTGACTTCTAACGACACCTATCAAGTGTCCTCTATACGCTGCAAGTTACAGTCTTAATTAAAGCTGTATTCTGTGTGGTTGTCAGTGCATTACATGGGAGCTGAGTAAATTCGAGCTTGGGACAATTCTTGGTGCTCTTGTGATGGGTGTTTTGCAGCCAAGGGAGCAGGAACGTTTGGTGAGTCAAGACGCACCGATCGAAGATTTACGAGTATATCGCATACAGGGAAAACGTAAATCATTCACTAAGTCACACCGTGGATCAAATGTGTGTTGATGATGACGGACAGTCATTGAAGAGGAGTGTGACGAACCGGACGGCAGCCGCTAAAGTCACTGCAGAACTGAATGTCGCAGTCGCGAACCTGTCAGCACAAAAACAGCTAGATGGGAGCTCCACAACCACGAATTGCAGGGCGAGCTACAATTCCAAAACCAGTTATCAGTGGTGCAAGTGCCCTAACAGGAAAACTTGGTGACGAAACCGTAAAATCTGTACTATGGAGCAATGGAAGAACGTCATTTGCTCACATGAGTTTTGTTTCACATTCCTTCAAACATCTGGTCGAGTTATACTTTCCAAGAGTGAAAAATGGAGGACTCCGGTGACGTTTGTCCGCAGCTCGTGGTTTTGCGGTAGCGTTCCCGGGTTCGATTCCCAGCGGGGTCAGGGATTTTTTCCTGCCTCGAGATGACTGGATGTTGTTGTGTCATCTGCATCATAATCATTCAACCCCATTACAGTCGGAGGAAGTCAATGGCAAAACACCTCCGCTAGGACCTTGCCTAGTGCGGCGGTGCGGGTCTCCCGCAACGTCCCCTAGGCTCCTCGGAGTATGGGACCTTATCATCGGTGATGCTCCGGCAGCGATGTCGTATTATTCCATTGCGCCATGGTTATTCTGCAAGCTCTCCTTATCTCCAAGGATTATGTGATCATTCTAGCTGACCAAGTCAATCCCATGGTACAGTGTTTGATCCCCAGTGGTGTGCTGTTTTCCAAGTGGACACGGCCCCTGTTCACACAGGTCGTATAGTCCAGGACTGGTTTTGTGAGCGCGAGGATTAGCCGCTGCATCTCCCAGGCCACCGCAGTCACAAAATATCCGTGTTATTGAGCCTTTTTGGTCTCCTTTGGAGTTTCGTTACCAATATCCGCCTCGATAGTCTTTACGTGAATTTCTCACTATTTCGCAGGAAGAATGGCGTAATGATCCCCTGAAGACCATATACGACCTGTTTGTTCAATCCGAAATGACTGGAAGCTTTTTTTGATGCCAACGGGTTTGCTAGACAGTATTAAGCATGGTAATATGTTGTGTTTCTGGCATTTACATAATTTTGTCCAACCCTGCATACAGAGACGTTTCAAAGCTAGAAAATTATAGTGGAATACAAAGAGATTTGCAGAAGATGAATTGGCAGTTGAACCTCAACACAACCAAACGTAATGCATTGCGGAAATAAGGGGAAACCGAAGTCTTTCTGTATGATTACACGATAGCAGAACAATCGCTGGAAGTAGTTGTATGTATTAAATATACGGGAGCAGGCGTAAAGATGATTTAAAAAAACTAATTGCAAGTAAGACAGATACAAGACTGAGATTCACTGGAAGAATCCTCACGGACTGTAATCCTCGCACAAAGGAAGTAGCTCAGAAAATCCTCAAATTCATATGGGACCCAACATATGAGGTCATCAGTCCCCTAGACTTAGAACTACTTAAACCTAACTTACCTAAGGACAGAACACACAACCATGCCCGAGGCAGGATTCGAACTTGCGACCGTATAACCAGCGCGGTTCCGGACTGAAGCGCCTAGAACCGCTCGGCCACAAGGGGACGGCTACAAAATCCTCGTTCGGCCAATGAATATTTGAATATTGCATATCAGCACGGGATGCGCACCAGATTTGGTTGATAGAGGAAATAGGGAAGATCCATAGAAGAGGAGCGCGTTTCTCTCTGGTTTATTTAGTAATTTCGCCACTGAGATTCTAATTCAGCTCCAGTGGCAGACGAAGCAAGAGAGGGTCTGCGCATCACTCTGTGCTTTAGTATTAATATTACGAGTTCTTAGAGGATGGATTGAACTATTATATTGCTTCCTCTTATGCAAGTCTTCGTGAAAAGAACATGAAGGCAGATTAGGTGGATTCAAGTTTCTGGCTTACCAACAACCTTTCTTCCAACGGACTATTCATGACTGGAATAGATAAGGCGGGCTGTGACATTGAACATAAAACGCCCTCCTCCACAGACCATAAGGTGGCTTTCGTAGCAGATGTAGATGTAGAGATTCACTTTTTATCATTTTATATTTATGTTAAAAGTGCATGTTATGGAGACGGGCTACTCCAACATTCGGAATAATATGAACTGTTGCTGTTGTTGTGGTCTTCAGTCCTGAGACTGGTTTGATGCAGCTCTCCATGCTACCCTATCCTGTGCAAGTTTCTTCATCTCCCAGTACCTACTGCAACCTACATCCTTCTGAATCTGCTTAGTGTATTCATCTCTTGGTCTCCCTCTACGATTTTTACCCTCCACGCCGCCCTCCAATGCTAAATTTGTGATCCCTTGATGCCTCATCACATGTCCTACCAACCGGTCCCTTCTTCTCGTCAAGTTGTGCCAAACTCTTCTCCCCAATTCTATTCAATACCACCTCATTAGTTATGTGATCTACCCATATAATCTTCAGCATTCTTCTGTAGCACCACATTTCGAAAGATTCTATTCTCTTCTTGTCCCAACTATTTATCGTCCATGTTTCACTTCCATACATGGCTACACTCCATACAAATACTTTCAGAAACGACTTCCTGACACTTAAATTTATGCTCGATGTTAACAAATTTCTCTTCTTCAGAAACGCTTTCCTTGCCATTGCCAGTCTACATTTTATATCTTCTCTACTTCGACCATCATAAGTTATTTTGCTCCCCAAATATCAAAACTCCTTTACTACTTTAAGTGTCTAATACGAACTCTGTACTAGATATTATTGGCGTCTTGAGCAGGAGAGCTTCTGTAAAGTTTGGAAGGTAGGAGACGAGGTCCTGGCAGAAGTAAAGCTGTGAGGACAGGGTCGTGAGTCGTGCTTGGGTAGCTCAGATGGTATAGCACTTGCCCGCGAAAGGCAAAGGTCCCGAGTTCGAGTCGGCCCGGCACACAGTTTTAATCTGCCAGGAAGTTTCGAAGAAAATATACCTTTATGGCTTACCTCGCGCTAACTGATTGTGGAGTAGTCAGATTACCTGAAGGTGATTCGGGCAATGCATGATCATGTTTGTATCATGGCTACTAGTTTCTGACTACGAAGTATGTTCTCTACCGAGTACCATGGCATACACGGGGCAGAAGGTGTATACTGTCGAAGATGGCTGCTAAGAACTACATCGGCATATCCAGTTACTGCAGCACAACAAATCGATGGTCGGAACCCGCCGTCTATCCGAGTAGTTCAAATCCACACCAATATTCTAGCACTGGCGTCAAAATATTGGGACTGAATTATCGAATAACCCATCGTGATTCACATGAGGTACCAGTTAATAGGCTGTGACTGCTGCTACAACGTTCTAAGAGAGCGGAACCTGCACTTTTTTAGATTAACTAGGAAACGGAGACAGCCTGTACCCGTAACGACCTCGCGTCGACGGCATGCTGGGCACGAGAGGACATGACTCCAGCGTGCGCCTCCCAGTGAGAAGCGACGGCTGAGCAACGAGTCGTTTGAGTGGAGGGGTAGGGGAATGAAAAGTAGAAGATACAAATAGTGCACGCACGACCCAACGCGATCAGTTCATCATCGGACCTGATGATGGCAACGTGGTCGCTTGCCGAAATATTGTCCGAGATCTGCCCGTACGCCCGTGATTATTTCGGTTCCACAACCGTTGCTGGCAAAAAAGACTCACAAGGTGGGCTAGTGTCCGGATCTGTACTTTCTAAAGCGGAACGACGCAATTATCAAAACGTTCCAAAAAATCGCCTTCGAAGATTGGAAGATTTCCAAGCGCTCGGAAATCATCTTGATTTCAAAGCGATTTTCTTTACGTCCGGGCATCAAGCTACACACATGTAAGTGCGAACGGCATCGAACAGGGCTACGCGGCTAGGAATGCCGTAGTGCTGGGTATTTCGCTGTTGTCAATGTGTTCTATGATAGCATAACAATTCACTCAGTAAGTGTTTACTGAGATGGTCCCAGGCAGCGAAAGCCAACGTATCTATACCAGACAACGCAAGCGCCGGCGTGCGTGTAAATAAATCGTCTTACCGCCTTTGGACGAGAAAACGAGAAATAACCAAATAAAATTCTGATTTGGACATTCCGTTTCGAATTCGAATTTCCAAAGCAAAGAAAGAACACTTTGCATGAAATAGGCCAAGTTTCTTGTAGATGTAAAAAAAAAAAAAGAAAACAAAGTTGTGAAAGATTAATCACTAAATAACGTATTTAAGTAGTTGCTTGTTTATAATGATTGTGTTGCCAATAAACCTGCATTGTGCTATTGTCAAAGACGCGAATATTACGAGTGGGACTCTTGATCAGCTAGTAAAACGTTCAAGAGACTCCAACGGAGTTCGTCTGTTAATAAACTGGTGCGACGTTCTCCCTTTCATCACCTATGAGTATAATACTCGCCATTACATCACAGTACTCCCGGAAATTTATTCAGTTCAAAACCAGAGAAGCTCTGATTAGTTTTCCCTCCCCGAGAGAGTAGCCGTTCATACAGCCGTGAAATTGTTTCGCTATGCTTGCTGAACACATAGTGACTTAGTAAAGTTGTTACAGATGGAGATGGCTGACAAAATAGTCCGTGGGACGGAAACATTCATTGCCAGTGCTCCGCCCGGGATCCGCCCACGCCTCTCTTCCCTTCCTATTACCCAGACGGAGTATTTATCGAAGATCTAGAGCAGTGGTCGCCAAACTCATGAAGCTCCTGAGCTAACGGACCGCTTTCAAATCCTACAGTGAGGTAGCAAAAGAAACAGAAACAATAACTTTTTTTAAAAAATCGTAAGATTTGTTTATTGACTGTAAGCTCACTTTTCTAGTATATTTGAAATTAATTTTAATTGAACTGTACTTAAGAGAAAGAAATTAAAAATATCAAATATGATCTCAGTTTTGTTATTGAAACAAAAAGATAATAAATTTGCGGCGTATAAAATGCAGTTATTATTTTACTGTTTCCTATGGTTTCTTAATCTGTACACTGATTTTTAAAGCTAGGAATGGCGCCTCAGTTTCTACTTTTTTTCTTGTCTAATGGTTTCAAAAATTTTATTCTTGGTTATAAAGTTTGGACTTTAGCTGTCTTATCTTTCCTTTTTTGACGACAGAAGCCAATGGAAAATCATTTTCAGCGGCTTGTTCCCTTTTTCAAACTGATGTAACAGCATAACACACTAAACAACTCACGTTTTTACTATATGTGGTTAAAGAACCAATCCGTTACGCTTTCGGAATGAAAGTGACAAACTCTTTGCTTTTTACTTGGACACGCCCCGTTAGAGAAAAATTTAGATTATATTGAGAGAGCACTAATTATCATCACCGATTTCCTCCAAATTATCGTATATGCAGGGCGTTACCTGAAATTAAAGTAACAGTGACAAAGCAAATAAGATTTTTCGCGCGTGTTGGGGAGCCAGGAGCCATTTATATTACCAGGTAGTGGTTGCCGCAGCCGAAAGAGTGCTGAATGGTAATGCGACCGGCATGGGGTCGAGTCCTCACGCAGGAATATATTTTTTATTTTCAATTTTCACTTTAATTACACTGCAAATAACATGAGATAGTTCTCAGTATATTTTATTTATTAATACTTTTCATAAAAAGGCGTGAAAAGGAAAGGCAAATGAGAATTTGGAATGGTAAATAAATTTCGAGGAAATGGTTGTAAACATACACGAGAACTTCGTACATAAAATTAGATACTTTTATTATTTTACAAGTGATAATTTACAAGTGCTGAGGTCATATCATAAAAAGAGAAGAAACAGTAGTTTTCTAGACGTTCTACACACGTTATAAAGACCGCTTTTTTTAATTACGTGGTTGTTTTAAAGTTTCTATACAAAACAAACATGCTTTATGTTCATGAAGGGTTCTCTATCATCGTACAGTTTAGCAGTACACCACACGTAGTCCTTCATTTCGCCAAATATTGGTGAGGATGGTTTGTGGTGTACAATGGAACGAATATATTTTGATGGAGTTTTCTCGGTATGCGGTTCCTTTTTCTCTCTCGACGAAATCAAATTGGGGTTTTTTGATCAAATTATTTAGCTGGTGATAAAAACAGACATCGCAGGGCTGCACTAGCGGTGTGCGTTTAGGAAAATATGTTCAAATGCGTGTGAATTCCGAAGGGATCAAACTGCTGAGGTCATCGATCCCTATACTTACACACTACTTGGACTAACTTAAACTAACTTATGCTAAGAGCAACACACACACACACACACACACACACACACACACACACACACACACACACACATTCCCGAGGGAGTACTCGAACCTCCGGCAGGAGAGGCCACGCAATCCGTTACATGGCACCTCTAACCGTGCGGCGTGCGTTTAGGGGACATCACTTTTGATACTCCACGATCTCAATACTTCTTCCTCTCGCTGTAAAGTTGCGGATTTTTTTGTCCTCCCCACAACTCAGTTGCCAGAAGAAACTTTGTTCTCCCGCGCGTAGGATTTCATCACATGAAATGCAATAGATTGGGCATTTTGCTTCATCTGCAGTACAAGTAAAGTGAAAACTGGAAAAAAAAACAGTTTTCGTGTAGTGACTCGATCCAACGATCCTCAGGTTACTGTCCTGTACTCTTTCCAGTGTGCGAACCGCTGCCTGAAGACGACTAATTTCTGCAATATTTGATGTTGCGTAAATACAAGTGCGCTCTCTCTCAAGAGTGAGCTTTTCTGATGGCTTCATATCTACAAGAGAGTCCGCCCCCGGTCGCTGCATGGCCAGCGTGACGGTTTGTAAATCCTGTGGGCCCGGGTTCGATTCCCGGCTGCAATTTTCCCCGCCAAGGGACTGGATGTTGTGCTGTCCTCATCATCGTCCTATTGTATAAAGATATTTTTATGTTCCTTGCTTCATAACTGATGATTTGCTACCGAATAGAAACAGTGAACAAGTAAGAATGTCATTTGGTTTTACTAATAAATAGAATCATGAAGTAATACTTTTTATCTTACTTGGATGAATGTTGTAAATCCGTGGTGCACTATTGTAAAGGAAACTTTATTAGCTTATGTCCTTACTAACTGGACATGGAACATCTTTTTTGTCTTATAACATGTTCATGGATATTGAAGTGTTTACGTATGTATTCTACAGACAGAACAACATGACTAACATTATTAAAAACTATTCAACAGCCATGATTGCAGAAAATGTATTTTTTATTTAAGACAACCGATTTCAACAGACCCCGGTGTCATCTTCAGGTCTGACAACGTGGTCCGTTGAATCCGGTTGTCTTCAATAAAAAAATATTCTGTACTATCTTAGCAGTTGAATGTTTTTAACAGATCGCCCTTCATTTCTCCCAGAATTTCAAAATTCAATGACTAACATATAGAGAAATGGGGAAACGTGCACTGTAATATAGTTAAATTAAAATTTTTGTTACACCCGTACCGTAAATAAACTGCGAGATTTGTGAGTCAGATAAAGCAGAGAACTACCGCTGGAAAGCGCTGCATTCGCTTGTCCACTTTGAGAAGTCGTGTGTACTGTGTAGTTCGCTTCACAAACTGCTGGTGGAGCGCGCCGCGGTCACGCGTACCACGTCGAGGCACACGTACGGTGTACACAAGCCGGATTGTTTCTGAGCGTTCAGCAGCACGATGGATATCAAGTCAGTGTGCTGCAAGTTGAATATCGCAGCCCTTGTACAGTGGCTTTACTATTCGATGAACTGTTGCTCAGGAGGCGACGGTGTTTGCAGCCTGGGTCATTTGTATTGTGAGCTGATGCGGTATAAGGTGTCAGTTGTCCATCACCATGATATTAACCTAAGAGGTAAAGCAGATCGTTTTGTATGTGGCTGCAGCAGAGGAAATGTAGCGCGTGTCTCCGCTTATTGTTTGGAGGGTCCCGCGGAAGCGCCCACCTGGCAGCCGTGTGCTGAATGGGTGCAGCGGCTGCGGCGCGAGGTAAATTTAGCGGCGGAGGTTGGCGGCAGTCGCGCTGACATTTGCCGGCTGCCAGTGGCGACGCGAATACACGCGGCCCGCGTCCGAATACACGCCACCGGCCGACTCAATACTGCACGATGGACCACACAGCTATTGCCTTGTCGCTACCTCGCGGGGCCAAGCCTGTAGATGTGCCTTGTATACAACTGCAAGGCAACGGTATCAGGGCTCCCCTAACTGTCGCCGACATTTACTATCGTGAAAAATTTACTAATCTCCCAGCTCGCGGTTCCAACACCGTGTTCAACACTCTCAGCGACGGTTCCACATCGACAGCAATATTTCTTTTGCGGGGGAAGATTTTTATTTACATGTGTATTTATTTAACCTGATCTTATCAGGGCAATCAGGGCCTCTTTTACATCGGACCAGGATTTCACACGTACAGTACCTTTTGTACGTCGTAGTTACCTAAGAAATAACAATCGTAATATGATGGACAGTGTTAAAATTGAGGAATTTTTCTTGAGAAACAGGAATCTCACCTTTTATCCTTAATAATGGTAGAAGCTGAATAAAATTAATTAAAATTTGTATTTTGGTCAAGATTTGAACCCACGTGCTCTGCTTACAAAGTAGATGAACTACCGATTTCACCACCACAGCAGCAACGGCAACACAGTTGCATGGACTACTCTTGTTCGGCTCCCTCCCTAACACAAACTTCATTTCCCGCCTTCGGACTATTTTTCCCTCTTAGTCGAATTAAGAAGGAAGAAATTGGCTGAAGGCGTAAACTTAAGTTTCCTTTATGGAGGGAATTGGCCTGGAGTTGTGTGTACAGTGCTGTTAGACACTTTGCTACAATGTTGTAATGGGTAGCACATCTTTCTAGTAAGCAGGAGACCTTCTTTCAAATCCCAGCTGTGGTAAAAATTTTAATTCATTTCTTCAGTGTCTATCGTTATCAAAGTATTGCAATAGTTTGAGTATTTTAAGTGGCAGTGTGAGTAAATTATATTCACTACGAACTAATAAAATTAATACTGCCAGTACTTGTACTAACGCAATACTACACTAACAGTGACGATGAAGGTGGTAATAATAGTGGTAGATATAAGATCAATTTATAGTTGTACAAAACAGATGTTTTCTGATATACTGAGTTCTGTGGAAATTTAAGGAGACTGCATCAGTTAATAATACTGGGAAAAGAGGAGGATCAGACTTGAAAAAGGTAGTTGAGGGAATGAAGAGAAAAAGACCTTAAATAGAACCGCACGACGTAAAATAATGATGAATTTATTATACATAATTGTATAATAATTTCCATGTGTCCAAAATGTGTTTTGAATTCAGAATGTTTCTCGAGGCTTGTAAGACGGGCACACATCAGTGACTGTCAGTAGCGCCACATAACGTATAACTTTACCTCGACAAACATTTTCCGTACAGTGAGCACGTCAGACCATAGTGGCAACAGGTAAATCACAATTGAAGGCGACAAAGTCAAATATGTTTCTCGTTTCGGAAAGTATATTCGTTTAGGAAAGTCAGATTTTATGACTGGCAGAAATAATGGAATACCGCAGTGGTTACGGTTATTATCTATGACAATGCTGTACACAGATTATCCAGTTAATAAGTACTTTAAAACAAATAAAATGGTGTTTGTAATAATATGAAAAGAAAGCTTCTTAGTCGTGATTAATAATTTCGCTTCGTAAAATATATGTATGAAAGTGGGCATGCACGGTGCCCTTTTGCCAATGTTAGTTGAAAGATCTTTTATGTTAACATTTTCCACAAATAGTAAGTTTTAGCGTATAATCGGTAAGCAATATCAGAAGACGGTTAAAAAACCTTTTTAACAGTGTCTCAGATATCGCTGTGAGATTATTACGTGTTGAGAAAAAGGGATGTTGACTTGAGAAACAATATGTCTGATCCTACGCCCATTTTGATAGTGCACATTGGGTGGTACCGAGATACTCGAGAGCTATTTTCGGGTTTATTGGACTGGAGGTCATCAGCGTACAAGTGGTATTCACAGAAGGACAAAACTGATGACAAATCATTGATATACAATGAAAAGAGCATAGGGCGTAATACGGAACGCTGGGAGTCGCCTCATTAAATGTTAACTCACCTGTAACTGCTTTTTGGTGTTTATTAGAAATCTATTTATAAATAAGCCACTTATTTAAGGGATGTGAGGTCACAAAACTGAAGTATAAACATGTACTTATAGAAGAATTAAGCTGCACGATGGGCAGTGATATTTTAATTTATATTGGTTTTCCATAGAAGAATTTGTCCTTCGTATATTAAATTAATCGTAATGTATATTAACGTGGTAAAACAATAATTGAGCCATCTGTTCTACCCACAAATCGTTCTGCCATCTTAGCAAATGAAGTAAATCTAATTTTTAAGAAATTTAAAACGACTGTAAAATGATGTGCAAAATGTCTGATCTTAAAGGAACGTTTTTGCTGATTCCAAAACTGATCTTTGATCTTGCAAGTCTGTTATATTTCCGAAGTTATGGAGAGTTTAAAATTACCACTAACATTCTATTAATACAAATCCATATAATGCAACCGGGTTTGCATTATTGCATCACGAATGCTCTCGTTGATACTTGACACAATTCTGTAAGTAGCCAAACAACTAGGTCCCCCATGAAACCTACTATCCCATTATGATGTTTAATTGCTATAGATCCTCATTTCATGGGAGAAACGTATGGGGCGATATGGTCAACTGTTTCAGCATTCGAAATAAGGACTTCTTATCTCAAAATACAATTTCGGAAGTATTGTTTCGTATCTGTGGAATAAGCAAGCTATCATCAATGTAGTGCTGTTGTTATAAACATTTCTAAGATGTAAGTATACAGAATTCACTTAATATCAGTTTAGATTAGGTCAAAGAGTCTTTTGCTCATATTCGTGATAGATTTTGCTTCAGTAATGGATAGTACATTATGATATTAACAGTAAACCTCCGATCCTACACACACAAACGTTTGATTTCTTTATAAATGAGTTAATGTGTTAAACATTTGACATTAAGTTTGAAAGCGAGAAAACATTTCGGAAAGACTTCAGATTGCGCTTAATGTGTGTTCAAAGTTGCTACCTGCTCTCGTTATGAAACACTGTATGAATATACTCTTTGTAATTTGCGCTCCTTTTGAAACTAAAGTTATTTTTCTCGGATCTGTATGTTTATGACGTGATACCTCCTCAGCAGTTTGTCGTGCAATGACATTATTTTAATGGTACATTTGTGGTACTGTATATTTGTATATGTAGACACTGCATTCAAAGTGTGTTCTCAATAGAGTTACTGATAAAGAAGTAATAAATTAAAAATTTATACTGCGAGCGATTTCTACCAGAAGCTAGTTTTTCACCCATCAAAATATCGATGACTTCATATCTCCTGAGGTACTTGTCTTAAATAATAATATAATTATGCAGCTTCATTCAGTGGTATATTCTGACACTGTCTGCAAACTGTGTTGCGAATGGAATCGGCAGTAAAGAAGTAATACGTTTAAATGTCATTGATGAAGTAGGAGTTTTACTGCATGAACAGCGAAAACTTAGTAAGCGATACACGTTTTTCCTGTCATCATTTTGCCAAAGGAAATTCCGTAAAAGTTTGAAATTATGTGTTAAGCTCGTCGGAAGTCCCTAACTGTTCTCATTCTCTGATACTGGAAGAATAAATTCCGAGTATCTGGGCGCCTGCAGTTACGCTGCCTCAATACAAACACACATTTACTAACAGTTCCTTTATTGTGTTAAAATCTTAATGTAAGATTATACCTCTCAATGAGCAGAATTTGACAGAATTAAAAATTTGTACATTCGGGCAAAAGTTAAACGACATATTGAAAACCAAATTTTTTTTGCCACTGGAAGCCGTTAGACATGCACCGTGCAACTAGTATTGGCTTCCGAATTCCTGGCTAATTCACTAAAGTTCATAGCGTTTGCAGTGTAAGAATACTACACGTATGTATACAGGGTGGTGGAGCTGTGAATGCCTATTGTGAATATGTAATAACTTTAATAAACGATGATATATTTGTTTCAAATCAATTAACCGTTC
The DNA here is from genome assembly GCF_023898315.1 of Schistocerca nitens. Classification (NCBI taxonomy): domain Eukaryota; kingdom Metazoa; phylum Arthropoda; class Insecta; order Orthoptera; family Acrididae; genus Schistocerca; species Schistocerca nitens. Next base: position 108,926,713 of record NC_064614.1, on the reverse strand, counting down.
ACTCCGATGCAAAGTGTAGGGGTAAACACTTCTGCGTCGTTCCGTGGGGGTGGTGATTTTAACTCGCTGTAAGGAATAGGGACACAGTAACTTGTGGTGACGACTACACTACTGGCCATTAAAATTTGCTACACCAATAAGAAATGCAGATGATAAATGGGTATTCATTGGACAAATATATTATGCTAGAACTGACATGTGATTACATTTTCACACAATTTGGGTGCATAGATCCTGAGAAACTAGTACCCAGAACAACCACCTCTGGCCGTAATAACGGTCTTGATACGCCTGGGCATTGAGTCAAACAGAGCTTGGATGGCGTGTACAGGTACAGCTGCGCATGCAGCTTCAACACGATACCACAGTTCATCAAGAGTAGTGCCTGGCGTATTGTGACGAGCCAGTTGTTCGGCCACCACTGACCAGACGTTTTCAGTTGGCGAGAGATCTGGAGAATGTGCTGGCCAGGGCAGCAGTCGAACATTTCCTGTATCCAGAAAGGCCCGTACATGACCTGCAACACGCGGTCGTGCATTATCCTGCAGGGATCGAATGAAGGGTAGAGCCACGGGTTGTAACACATCTGAAATGTAACGTCCACTGTTGAAAGTGTCGTCAATGCGAACAAGAGGTGACCGAGACGTGTAACCAATGGCACCCCATACCATCATGGAGGTTGATACGGCAGTATGGCAATGGCGAATAAACGCTTCTAATGTGCGTTCACCGCGATGTCGCCAAACACGGATGCGACCATCATGATGCTGTAAACACAACCTGGATTCATCCGAAAAAATGACGTTTTGCCATTCGTGCACCCAGGTTCGTCGTTGAGTACACCATGGTAGGCGCTCCTGTCTGTGATGCAGCGTCAAGGGTAATGGTCTCCGAGCCAATAGTCCATGCTGCTGCAGATGGTTGTTGTGTTGCAAACGTCCCCATCTGTTGACTCAGGGATCGAGACGTGGCTACACGATCCGTTACAGCCATGCGGATAAGATGCCTGACATCTCGACTGCTAGTGATACGAGGCCGTTGGGATCCAGCACGGCGTTCCGTATTACCCTGCTGAACCCACCGATTCCATATTCTGCTAACAGTCATTGGATCTCGACCAACTCGAGCAGCAATGTCGCGATATGATAAACTGCAATCGCGATATGCTCCAATCCGACCTTTATCAGAGTCGGAAACGTGATGGTACGCATTTCTCCTCCTTACACGAGGCATCGCAACAACGTTTCACCAGGCAACAGCAACGCCGGTCAACTGCTGTTTGTGTATGAGAAATCGGTTGGAAACTTTCCTCATGTCAGCACGTTGTAGGTGTCGCCCCCGGCGTCAACCTTGTGTGAATGCTCTGAAAAGCTAATCATTTGCATATCACAGCATCTTCTTCCTGTCGGTTAAGTTTCGCGTCTGTAGCCCGTCATCTTCGTGGTGTAGCAATTTTAATGGCGAGTAGTGTAGAAACCTGCTCGCCAGGCGGTGGACCGCGCCCCGCCAGTGAAGAGTTTGGTTCCCCTGGCGCCGGTGTCAGAGGTGGCGTTGCGACACACATGGAGAGCGTCCAGAGGTCTCCGCTATATGTCACGGCTCTGGGCCAGGCGGAGCGCCAAAGCGCGACAACGGGCTCGCAAATAACGCGCCGTCCGCACCTGCACACCTGCAGCTGCGCGCCCGTGCGACACACGTGGCTCAGACCCCACTCCCCATCTACACAGCTGTCGTCCAACACAGGGGCGTCGTTACTGCTACTGCCCCAAACCCTTCTACACATTCCGCGAACTCAGAAGCCTGATTCAGGCCAACAGACGTTTTCCCAGGAATCGTACATTTCTGCGAACCCTAACGTGATCAGTAGGGTTATTAATTTATTTAGCATTTGCCACACATGGTTCTAAGGAATTTTTAAAGATAGAAACAAGTACAACATATACACTACTGGCCATTAAAATTGCTACACCACGAAGATGACGGGCTACAGACGCGAAATTTAACCGACAGCAAGAAGATGCTGTGATATGCAAATGAGTAGCTTTTCAGAGCATTCACACAAGGTTGGCGCCGGTGGCGACACCTACAACTTGCGGACATGAGGGAAGTTTCCAACAGACTACCGGCCGTTGTGGCCGTGCGGTTCTAGACGCTTTAGTCTGGAACCGCGTGACCGCTACGGTCGCAGGTTCGAGTCCTGCCTCGGGCATGGATGTGTGTGATGTCCTTAGGTTAGTTAGGTTTAAGTAGTTCTAAGTTCTAGGGGACTGATGACCATAGATGTTGAGTCCCATAGTGCTCAGAGCCATTTGAACCATCCAACAGATTTCTCATACACAAACAACAGTTGACCGGCGTTGCTGTTCCCTGGTGAAACGTTGTTGTGATGCCTCGTCTAAGGAGGAGAAATGCGTACCATCACGTTTCCGACTTTGATAAAGGTCAGATTGTAGCTTATCGCGATTGCGGTTTATCGTATCGCGACATTGCTGCTCGCGTTGGTCGAGATCCAATGGCTGTTATCAGAATATGGAATCGGTGGGTTCAGGAGGGTAATACGGATCGCCGTGCTGGATCCCAACGGCCTCTTATCCGCATGGAGCAAGAAGTTGACTCCGACGTCGACCAGTAGAGTGGTATACCATGCGGGCATACAGCCCTTCCTAGTAAGGTGCGCAAGGTCGTCGCATTGAACGGAGATTATGTTCAAAAATAGGGTTTTGTACCCAAAATGAGTGGGACGGCATATTGGTATCCTGAATAAAACCAACCTGCATTACTTACTGAATGCCCCTCGTATTTACAACAGATTTCATGAGGCAATAAATATGCTGTGAAACAGAAGCAAAAGTATGTAACTCCTTTAACAGATGGCGACAGGATGTAATTAAGTCATTTATATTATTGTTGGTACCTCACTTGTACACAAACACATTTTTTGTCATATCAGCGATTAAACAATGTATTTTGGTTCAAACATTTAGTTCGTTGTTGCTCCTTTCGGTTTGGTAGTCTCTTCTGTGAACCACTAGTGCCATCACGGTGTCCCACTGAGAAAAGTGGTCACGCTACTCGTCGGGAAATGCGAACAAAGTATTTACCCCAATAAGAGTTATTTACTTCCATATATCACGGATAATACTACAGATGGTTCAAATGGCTCTAAGCACTGTGGGACTTAAAATCTGAGGTCATCAGTCCTCTAGACTTAGAACTACTTAAACCTAACTAACCTAAGGACATCACACACATCCATGCCCCAGGCAGGATTCGAACCTGCGACCGTAGCAGGAGCGCCGTTCCGGACTGAAGCGCCTAGAACCGCTTTTTTTTTCGATACAGTTCGTTGCGTTTGGCCTGGGCGGACGTCAGAAGACACCCGTTCAAATTGATCGTTGATTCCTTGACTCAGTTTTTTTATTACAGAGAGCACGCAGCCCTCTGACCGAACACGCTGAGCTACCGTGTCGGCGAACCGCTCGGCCACAGCAACTACAGATCAGTTTGACTTCTAAATCCTTTTGCGTACAATGTTACCATCCGTCATTCTATTTCTTTGTGACGATTTTGAAATAATTACTTAATATTATTTAAAACCATCTCTTCTTTTATATTCTGTCTAATGCAAAAATTCTATTGGCACTGAGACAAGATGCATAAAAGATATTTATCCGGAAATCACGGCAACAAACAAGGTACACTGTTGCGAGGGCACTGACTACTTTGCTCATCTAAGAAGGGAAAAGAGGCCGCTACGTAGGCATTTACAAAAATGCGTATAGTTCCTATGTATTATATACGTTTTCACTCAAAAATATTTGCTGTGAGACTGTAAGATACGTGGAATCAAAAAGTGTAGGCGGGAAGCTTCTATCACTAACTACGTTTCGGCGAAAATTCTGTTTTCCTTAGAGCGGCGACCTTACCTTACCCCACCTGCACTTGTAGGTTTTCTGCACAAATATCGTGTCCCGCGCGAATACTGTTTAAACTTTTCCAGTTGTAGGATTTCCGGGGGAGAATGGTCAGCATTCAGGGATATGACATGAACGATCATTCGAAGCAAAAAAAGTGTGGTACACATGGGCTATAGAATGCATATTTAAAGAATGATGAGCTACTTCATCATCTTTGATACCATGAAACACACCTCTTCTGCTAAACAAGTGCCCGCATCTCGTGGTCGTGCGGTAGTGTTCTCGCTTCCCACGCCTGGGTTCCCGGGTTCGATTCCCGGCGGGGTCAGGGATTTTCTCTGCCTCGTGATGGCTGGGTGTTGTGTGATGTCCTTAGGTTAGTTAGGTTTAAGTAGTTCTAAGTTCTAGGGGACTGATGACCATAGCTGTTAAGTCCCATAGTGCTCAGAGCCATTTGAACCATTTTTGCTAAACAAGTGGTCATAAATCTTAAAGTATGTATTTTAGAGCCCGTGTTTACTAAACCATTTTTTCTTGTTTAGGTCCATACTAACTCCTTCCAAAATATGGAAAACAAATAGCTCACAACGGAACAGATTTGTTTCGTAGTATCGAGGATGAAGAAATGTTCACAGTTGTCAAGTAATGAATTTTAGAGCCCATGTTTACTGGCTTCTTTGTTCCGAATGATCATTCCTGTCATTTCCCCGAATACTGAGCAGTCATCCTGGAACAGGAGGGAAATGACGATTATTCGAAGCAAAGAAGTCTCGTAAATGTAAGTTCTAAAATTCATTACTTGACAGCTAGGAGCACTTTATGATGAAGGAACTCAAAATCACTGGCCTCTTCTGATTGATTGATTAAGTCACATTGATAGTACAGAGTAGAGAGTGTTTTATTCCACATTTCCATCCATTTGGCACTGAGATTAAAACTGTCAACCATGATCTGTTGAGCAAGATGCCAGAATGGATTTCGGGATTCCAGCCGATTTCTTCGCAGCGGGGTATGCTCTGATGGTTGGGCTGTTCAAGATTGTTCATGGGTTTCTTGAGTTCCCTGTATCAGTCCTTTCAGTCTGCGCAGAGGGAGGAGCTGTATGACTGAGTGGTGGAAGATAATACAGAGGAATAGAAATGATGCTGTCAGAAATCATCCTCACCGGCGTGAGTTAATTCGACGTCTACCGTTCTGAAGTGAACACTCAGACTGGCGCACTGCATGCGGCCGCAGAATTTACCAAGCTTCGTGCTGAAGTTCGTAGAGGGTTTGCCACATCTCCCCCCGTGGTACTACTAAGCTTCTGGATAATCTATATTCGAGGCTGTGTTTACAACATACTGCTCGAAAAATAAGGTTATCTCTACAGTCTGTCGTAGCTATTTCCGGTACTTTTATTGCTTGAGCACTGCGTTATTAAAAGAGATTTTCAGCTGACGATTTGCATCACTGCTGTTTAGGTGAAAGAATGGGTATAAACCTCCATTTCATATAAAGTACTCATCCAGAGCGGAGAGATCTGTTAAAGTGGTCTCGGTGACTTCATAGTTTTTGCGTTGGACAACTGAAGCTAGGTCACCAGAGCACCCAAATTTCCTTGCACTTCTGAGATGCGAAGACGGAATAAAATGGCAGCTGGAACAGATGTCTGCAGCAGTCTGTTGTTCAACGTTCTCCGTTTACTGATATTGTTCCGTTGTGCAATTGAAGAACGAGTACTGCGCGAGGCCAATAAGCCGTCCTCTCACAGGAAGTGAAAAGGCACGTGGGCGAGGACCTTGTGACGTCACAGCGTGGAATTACACGTTCCACTACACTGTGGGGCGTGAAATAAAGAATACGGCACGTCAGATTTTTGCCTCGTGGAGAGAAACGTGGCCAATCAAATGCGATATTGCTTTACGTCGCGAGCTGAACATAGGAGCCGTCATAATTTATAGCGTTAAACATCGTATTTGGTTGTTTTTCTTCCTCTTGAGTATATAGTATGAATATAAGCTGTTTCAATGCATAAACGAATTGAAGATTTCTCGAAAACGCTACGATATAGCTACGATTTGTCATAATAAACGGACAGGAAACTACATATTGGCACGAAAATGCTTCCTGTAGTTGATATTTTTAGTGCTTTAACTTGTGTACTACTAAAGTTTACAGTTTCAGTACTAGGGCACAATGATGATGTATAAAAGGTGCGACTTCTTAGTACCATTCGTATATTAAATATCAAATAATGACATTTGCAGGTACAACCTTAAGACAGCGTATGTGATATACGAAGGCCCAGTTGCCATGTCAAAGCTTTAGCGAAGTAAACAGGGTCGTGTGCTAGTGTGTTGTTAAGGGAGAGGTAGCAGGTTTGCATCAACCTTCTCCCTCTCTTTTTCCCTAAGAGATTCTGGGCCTTTCTTAATCATGTATTGAAAGTATTGCATCAAAAGTCGATGTTAATTATATTTCCTGCAATTCTTGTTGCAAAGGCAAACGACTAGAATGTTTCCCCAGTGGCAAGAATTTTTAACGTGACCTAGAGTCTATGAAAGTAAATGCAAGTTATGTACTGGAACTTTTTCCTATTACGAAACATTCTCTAAAATATATATATCTTACACTGAATTTATGGGTTCGCTCATGTTTATATCTCGTCGGTAAATTTCTTTGTCAATGTTGGTCTTCAACTTGGGAAAAAATCTCCTCTTCCATTCGAACGGAATTACGAAACGAATCTCGATCTCGATCTTGAAATATATGTATAGGGTGACAATTATTGATCTACAAGAATTAAATTCGTCATAACTTCTGAACGTTTTGCGTTAGGACGTTCAAACTGCAAGGTTGGCCGCGAGGTATGATGGGAATCAGCATGCGCATTATTGTTTGGTTTAGCGACGAAGACCACTTTCATTCGGATGCGTTCGTCAATAATCAAATTTGGCGCATTTTGGGGATTGAAAATGGTTCAAATGGCTCTGAGCACTATGGGACTTAACATCTATGGTCATCAGTCCCCTAGAACTTAGAACTACTTAAACCTAACTAACCTAAGGACAGCACACAACACCCAGTCATCATGGGGGATTGACAAACCGCATTCCGCAGTCGAGAAGTCTCTTCACCCTCAACGGGTGAGTGTGTGGTGTGCAATGTCCAGTCACGGAACAATCGGTGCGATATTCCTCGATGACACGGTGACTGCCGAACGTTACGTGAAGGTTTTGAAGATAATTTCACCCCCATTATCCAAATTGACCCTAATTTCGACAAGCCGCGATAGGTAGGCGTGGGGTCGAAGGCGCCTTGCTATGGTTCGCGCGGCTCCCCCCATCGGAGGTTCGAGTACTCGCTCGGGCTTGGGTGTGTGAGTTGTCCTTAGCGTAAGTTAAAGTTAGATTAAGTAGTGTGTAAGGAACTTACCACCACTACCTGATTTCGAGAAGACGGAGCTCGACCCCACCGGAGCAGGAGAGAGTTTAATGTCCTTGAGGAGCACTTTGGGGATCGCATTATAGATCTGGGGTACCCAGAGGCCACTGGCGTGGGCCTCGATTGGTCGCCATATTCTCCGGATATGAACACATGACTCCTTTTTGAGGGACTATACTAAAGACAAGGCGTTCAGCAATAATTCCAAAACCATCACTGACCTGAAAACAGCCATTCAGGAAATCATCGACAGGCTGGATGTTCCGACAATTCAGCGGGTTATGCAGAATTTCGCTATCGTCTATGGTATATCATCGCCAATGATGGCACACATATCGAACATGTCATAACCTAAATCCGAATATCTGTAGTGACGTTTACATACTGAATAAAATGTGTGCACGGCGTAGTTTGTAACTAATTTACGTTCTTTTTCATATAGCTCAATAATTCTCACCCTGTAAGTACGTTATTTCGGAGTGCTGACAGAGAATGCAACATCGAAAATATGGAAATGATGCATGTGCATACTGACATTTAACACTACACCATAACTACATTCAGTTCTAAACCGAAAACGGGATGAAAATTCAATTGAGTTAACGAATAACTTTTACGAGTACGTATCTCAGATCATTATACAGCATTATGTAGCGTTCCTCCACCAGCAAGTCGCTGTTCAAGCTCAGTTCAGAAACTTCTTCACGATTTTCTCCGCTCTTCTTCTACAATCGCTAACAGAAGTAACGAAGATACACGACTGGCCATTAAAATTGCTACACCAAGAAGAAATGCAGATGATAAACGGGTTTTCATTGGACAAATATATTATACTAGAACTGACACGTGATTACATTTTCACGCTGTTTGGGTGCATCGATCCTAAGAAATCAGTACCCAGAAGAACCACCTCTGGCCGTAACAACGGACTTCATACGCCTGGGCATTGAGTCAAACAGAGCTTGCATGGCGTGTACAGGAACAGCTGCCCATGCAACTTCAACACGATACCACAGTTCATCAAGAGTAGTGACTGGCGTATTGTGACGAGCCAGTTGCTCGGCCACCATTGACCCGACGTTTTCAATTGGTGAGAGATCTGGAGAATGTGCTGGCCAGGGCAGCAGTCAAACATTTTCTGTATCCAGAAAGGCCCGTACAGGACCTGCAACATGCGGTCGTCCATTATCCTGCTGAAATGTAGGGTTTCGCAGGGATCGAATGAAGGGCAGATCCACGGGTCGTACACATCTGAAATGTAACGTCCGCTGTTCAAAGTGCAGTCAATGCGAACAAGAGGTGACCGAGATGTGTAACCAAAGGCACCCCATACCATCACGCCGGGTGATACGCCAGTAAGGCGATGACGAATACACGCTTCCAATGTGCGTTCACCGTGTTGTCGCCAAACACGGATGCGACCATCGTGATGCTGTAAACAGAACCTGGATTCATCCGAAAAAATGACGTTTTGCCATTCGTGCACCCACGTTCGTCGTTGAGTACAGTATCGCAGGCGATACTGTCTGTGATACAGCTTCAAGGGCAACCGCAGCCGTGGTCTCCGAAATGATACTCCATGCTGCTGCAAACGTCGTCGAACTGTTCGTGCGGATGGTTGTTGTCTTGCAAACGTCCCCATCTGTTGACTCAGAGACCGAAACGTGGCTACACGATCCGTTACAGCCATGCGGATAAGATGATTATCATCTCGACTGCTAGTGATACGAGGCGGTTGGAATCCAGCACGGCGTTCCGTATTACCCTCCTGAACCCACCGACTCCATATTCTGCTAACAGTCATTGGATCTCGACTAACGAGAGCAGCAATGTCGCGATAGGATAAACCGCAATCGCGATGGGCTACAATCCGACTTTTATCAAAGTGATGGTATGCATTTCTCCTCCTTATGCGACGCAACACAACAACGTTTCACCAGGCAACGCCGGTCAACTGCTGTTTGTGTATGAGAAATCGGTTAGGAACTTTCCTCATGTCAGCAGTTGTAGGTGTCCCCACCGGCGCGAACCTTGTGTGAATTCTCTGAAAAGCTAATCATTTGCATATCACAGCATCTTCTTGCTGTTGGTTAAATTTCACGTCTGTAGCACGTCATCTTCGTGGTGTAGCAATTATAATGGCCAGTAGTGTACTTTACGCGCGTCCGTTTTCGTAAGTGAGAACTGTGTGGTTTGCGAGGCAAAGAATACTACAACTGCCGCTGGAAATCGTGTTAACCAGCGAGTCCCATTTGCCGACGATGCTGTCTCTCGTCAGATAGATTCCGTGTCCACGTCAACGTTAGTTGCCTCGTCCCGTGTGAGGACAGCTTAACGTCTATTTACTGGCACGTTTTGCTCCGCACGTGCAATTCTCTCCCGTCAGGTCAAGTCGGCAGTTTTCGTATTCAGAATTTCCAATTCGTTACACTGAGCGGACTAGTAGTGGAAACGCTACTCTCATGTTCTCATCTTGCCCATTCGTGCCATCTAGGTAATTTTCGCATTCCTTCCATTTCGTTTCCTCAGGGGAGTAAGTAGTTAGCGACACGGAGTACCGAATACATTGCGGCACTCGCCATGTTTCTTTCGCTGCATGCAATTCGCGTCCGACTCGGGCTGAGTCGGCAATCTGCATAACTCTCCAGTTCTTTCTTTTCAGATGCTATGGTTTCCGCCACCTTGTCACTGCCCCACGGCGTTAAACGACTATTTTAACAGGGCTACAGAAAGTGGAGACATTAGGTACTGCCTTCCGGAGATCGTATGTCATCGTTTTGCGTTCGCCTGTGGTACCTATGTCACATGAGGAAGTAGCGTGGCATATCAGTGAAATCTGGCGTTATCTTGACATAAAGACAATTCAATTGCAGAAGCCTCAGCTGTTATTAATGTCAGAACGGCCACGGTGACTGTTCATCAATATGCGGAAGAAAATTCTGTTAAGAAACAAGATATCACTCAAATGGCTCATTGACGAGCACGGTTATGCACATAACTGGATAGGTTAGTAAAAGACTATTTACGAACAATAGCTACATCAGTAGTGTCAATCAGTAACGAAATTAATGAGTAACTAATACTTCGCAATAGGTGTGTGAATTGACAGTGCCTAATACATACAATAAAAAATTTTGTCGTTACATTTACATTCTTAGTGATCAGATCACTACATGCCAACAGTGAAGCAAGACTGTACACCACCCACATGTTTAAATGAAATTTCATCAATCAGTGGGTTAATGCTATTATGCACCACAATCTATATATAGTTGTGGTTTACATTCATAACGTTATGAACACTATAACTAAATATCACATACTGATTCTCGTATAGTTGTCTGCCGTTGGTATTACACCTGTTATTTTGCAACAAATTACCATTTCTGTATATTATATTACACATACTGTATTAACGAAATGTTAGGCCTTAAATGAAACTGTTGATGTTCCAATTTTTTGGCTTTGTTAAGGTTAGGTTATATTCCTGCAACTATTTATGCCACATTCTGCTGTTGATAGCGGTTGTTAATTACTTTTTAAGCATTGTTTGCTACGTTAATGTAATAGCTTTCAGAGCTGTTGTGAGAACATCTTCTTTTTGATAGGCTTTGTAAACTAGCGAGACTGATGGGAGGAGGACGGTTACGTAGTTTGTCTGTAATTGCTTTTTCAAAAAATTCAACAGACTGGGAGCAAGACATCAGCCTCCTTGCAGCGGTAGAGTAGGTAGCTAAACAATACCATCATGTTCGAAGCAAACAGCAGGGACATTTTCTATTCTTTTTGTTTTATATTTTGAAAATAGAAGTTCCACAGAAATACTTCAATGTCTTTATTTCATTTATTTCCATTTTTATACGAAATCGAAACTTATAAAAGTAATTAAATGTAGCTATGGAACTACTCTTGTTGTCCGTAATCATATCTGTTATTTTCAAAGGCGAATTTTACTTCTGTGTCAGAAGCAGGTTAAAGAATTTTTTGTTTCTGTTTATACATATACAAAAACAAAAAAAATGGTTCAAATGGCTCTGAGCACTATGGGACTTAACATCTATGGTCATCAGTCCCCTAGAACTCAGAACTACTTAAACCCAACTAACCTAAGGACATCACACACAACACCCAGCCATCACGAGGCAGAGAAAATCCCTGACCCCGCCGGGAATCGAACCCGGGAACCCGGGCGTGGCATATACAAAAACAAAAAAATCCTTTTCCTTCTACTAACCCAGAAGTAAAAATCTGCTTTTAGAATAACAGATACCATCACGAACAATAAGAAAGCGGAAAGTAAAACAGGAAAGTGCTCAAAATGCAAATCCGCATGTTACTAACAAGGGAACCTCCCCATCGCACCCCCCTCAGATTTAGTTATAAGTTGGCACAGTGGATAGGCCTTGAAAAACTGAACACAGATCAGTTGAGAAAACAGGAAGAAGTTGTGTGGAACAGTGAAAAAATAAGCAAAATATACAAACTGAGTAGTTCATGGCAAGATACGCGACATCAAGGACTCTGAGAACACAGGAGCGCCGTGGTCTCGTGGTAACGTGAGTAGCTGCGGAACGAGAAATCCTTCGTTCAAACCCTCCATCGAGTGAAAAGTTTAATTTTTTTATTTTCAGTTTATGTGACAAACTATAGTGTTTTCATCACTTTTTGGGAGTGATTATCACATCCACAAGAAAACCTAAATCGGGCAAGGTAGAAGAATCTTTTCACCCATTCGCCAAGTGTACTAGTTAGGTGGGTCGACAACATATTCCTGTCATGTGACGCACATGCCGTTACCAGTGTCGTATAGAATATATCAGATGTGTTTTCCTGTGGAGGAATCGGTTGACCTATGACCTTGCGATCAAATGTTTTCGGTTCCCATTGGAGAGGCACGTCCTTTCGTCTACTAATCGCACGGTTTTGCTATGCGGTCGCAAGACACAGACTCTAAACTTATTACAGTGAACAGAGACGTCAATGAACGAACGGACAGATAATAACGATGTAAAAATAAAGAAAGTAAAATTCTCACTGGAGGGAAGACTTGAACCAAGGACCTTTCGTTCTGCAGCTTCTCACGCTACCACGAGACCACGGCGCTCGTGAGCTCACATTGTCCATGATGTTGCCTATGTGGCCCATGGACTACTCAGTTTGTATATTATGCTTATTTTTTCACAGTTCCAAGCAACTTCTTCCTGTTTTCTCAATTGATCTGTGTTCAGTTTATCAAGGCCTATCCACTGTGCCAACTTATAACTAAATCTGAGGGGGGTGCGATGGGGAGGTTCCCTTGTAAGCAAAAAATTTTGCTCAGCAATAAATTCAACCCCATAATTAATCAAAATGCTTAGCGAATAATTTACTAAACTCTTCTATGTCTATAGGTTGAAACCTTTAGGACATGAAAGTTAAAATACTGGTAACTATTCATCCTTTTATTACGAAACTTTGAAATTTCTCTAATTCCCATAGCGGCAGCTGGCGCTTTCAGTGAAACTCAGTTACTGTATGAGGAATAATTGCTGCACCGTACCGCAACAAGCGGACTGTAAATGCAATACGTCACTTTTCGTATGGAGACGCTACAATGTGCTTTGCACGTAATCTTTCGTAACGGTATTACCTGAAAATCAAGTTACTCAACCCACATAATGCCGAAGAATTCCTTCACTGATGCAGCTGCGGCGACTAATCTTCGTTTAATGCTAAACCTACGAATAATTCGTTTCACAAACGTCCCATCTACGTTAACACAGTGGCGGAAAATGTAACTGTAATGAACTCACTGCGAAGCTGTTAATTCCGTAATAACGAATGAAGTGCATTTGCAGTACCACAGAGAACCGCAGATGTCGCTTGATATTACTGAGCGGTAAATGGCAGTAACTCGACTGCATAGCGCCAAGAATATTAAGACCACAGCTTATGTGAGGAACGCGGTGTGTGCTGCTACACAAACACGCGGAAACGTTTCCTCCACCATACAGAAATGGAACAGTGCCGTGTTTACACGTAATTCCTACAGACTTTCCTTTCTTTTTAGTTCAGTTTACAGTTTCTGTTGCTTTACTAAATTACGGAACAACAACAAACACTCGTACCAATGCCTGAGGATGACACTTTGTGTTGATATGAAATGGGACTATCGCATTGTCACAGTCGTGGGTAACAAAGGTGGCAGACTTCGGTTCGTTTGTAAAATACAATTCAAATGAAATCAGTTTATAAAGGACACTGCTTGGAAACCACTCTTATCAACCCATCCTAGAATGCTGCTCAAGTGTATGGAACAAGTACCAAATTGGGCTAACAGGATGTCTGGAACGTATACAAGGAAACGCAACACGTAAGACCACACATTTGTTTGACCCGTGGGGAAATGCTGAAGAAACTGTGATGGCAGACACCTGAAGGTAGACTCAAAGGGCCACAAGTAGGCCTATTTACAAAGTTTTAAGAATTAGTTTAAATGAGGAGTGAATATGCTACGACGTCTACATCGTTTCCGCAGCGATCGTGAGGACAGGATTAAAGTATTACAGCGCACACAGAGCAATTCCTTATTGCACTCTATATGTCAATGGAACGAAAGGAAGCCGCAATAACGGGTAAAATGAGAAGAAACGGCTGCCATGCACTTCACCGTGGTTTGTAGAATGTGGATGCAGATGTAGATTCTTTGTATAGAGGAACTTAGGGGAATCTTGCGCACATAAGCTTTTTAGGAATTATATTTTTCGAAGGCTGTATTGGAACACTCTTCACGTTGAACTATATTATGATATGTTACTTAATAGCTATAAAACTCGATGTCATAAAAATACGTTCGTTGATTTTAATAACGTTTTTTTCACCCCTTGCATGTAAATCAGGTACCAAAAGATAGAAATCATCGGAAAACAAAACACAGTAAGTAAAAGTACGACATTAATAATCGACACTACACAGAAACTACAGGGTACACTGTGATGGCTGATGTAACATAAAAACAACATTTATAATCATTAATAACATAACTGACTATAGCACTTTCCATATACCTATGGTAGAGACCAGAAGATAAATAAAATAATGTAATGTAAGTTTTGGGCACCAGAGACCAGAAGGTAAGTAAAATAATGCAATGTAACTTTGGGCACTAAATGATTAGACTATCTTCACTCTAATTAATTTCACCACAGTGCATACTCCATGCATTTATTAATGTGAGCAATTTCGTGCAATAGTCGGAGCTGTTACGATATTCAGTTGCACAGCATACAGAAATTGACCGGAAGTTGGTTTTATATGTGTATGACCTAAGGCAGTTAAGTGATTATGAATACTGTAGTTTACTTTGCATCGGCACTAGAATGTAGAACTGTGAAATGTAAGGACGGAACAGCCATTAGAGCGGCATTCACTCACTTATTGAAGAAATAGAACGCTTAATGTCAATGACGCAGCTTACGTAAAATTATTACTGTTTTAGCACGACTGTACGTCAGAGGACTCCTCCACGAACCACACACATTTACAAAGAGGTCCTTCTAGAAAAAGTGGGCCAGCTACTTATTTTTCAGGATTCTTTTAACAAATGCTTGGTGTACATATTGTCCGTACCGCAAAACCGTGCGATTAGTAGACGAAAGGACGTGCCTCTCCAATGGGAACCGAAAGCATTTGATCGCAAGGTCATAGGTCAACCGATTCCTCCACAGTAAAACACGTCTGATATATTCTATACGACACTGGTGACGGCATGTGCGTCACATGACGGGAATATGTTGTCGATCCACCTAACTTGTACACATTTAGGTTTTCTTGTGGATGTGATAATCACTCCCAACAAAGTGATGAAAACATAAGAGTTTGTCACATAAACTGCAACAAATGAATGCAACACTTTCACAGTCGCACAGTTTTCTCTGTGCTCTGTCAAAACATATGTTTTTAACGTTTTCAAATTTTTCCGTGTGTAGACCGTCAAATCCTGCATATGTCCTAGCAAATCTAAACATGTCCTGGAATTTTGGAGAGCGAAGTCGACTATGTGTGAGTGACTGAATTTTGATAATTGTCTGAAAATAAAAACTTTTCACTCGAGAGAAGACTTGAACCACGAAACTCTCGCTCCGCAGTTGCTGACGCTAACCACGGTACCACGGCGCTCCGGGGCTCACATTGTCCTTCACGTTGCCTATGTTGCACATGGACTACTCAGTTCGAATATTTTGCTTTTTTTTTTCATAGTTCCACACAACTTCTTCCTGTTTTCTCGATTGATTTGTGTTCAGTTTTTCAAGGCCTATACACTGTGCCAACTTATAACTAAATGTGAGGGGGTGAGATGGGGAGGTTCCCTTGTAAGTACTAAATTATTTCACAGTTAATAAACATGACTGTGAGCATAATGGTCTGTATGAAGTAACATTCATCTAATTGCCGGCCGGAGTGGCCGAGCGGTTCTAGACTCTACGGTCTGGAGCTGCGCGACTGCTGCGGTCGCAGGTTCGAATCCTGCCTCGGGAATGCATGTGTGTGATGTCCTTAGGTTAGTTACGTTTAAGTAATTTTAAGTTCTAGGGGACTGATGACCTCAGAAGGTAAGTCCCATAGTGCTCAGAGCCATTCATCTAATCATTTACACATAGCCTCAAAATTGCCAGTTATTCAGTTACAGCAATCGCTTATAGATGGCACTGACTCACAAGGGCTCACGTTTAGCATGTTCTCTAGCACAGTTAGTTGACGTGACTGTCTCTACATGGTGTGAGCATACTTCTTTCTGGCATCACACATAGCGTCTGCCTTCTGCGTGGTAGAAAGGAAAAATAATTTTGGTATATTATTAAGTTGCTAATAACTGTCTCGTTAAAATTTTATGAATCCTGAGTTTCTTCTAGGGCTTCTTTCATGTTATTTTCGTACTGCCTACGTGGTGTCTTCTCCATCTTTCTCCCTTAATAAAAAAACGTTTACGTTTAAATTTTTATTTGTTTTATCTGATACATCCTGAAATTGGTTTAACATTCCCATTGTTATTACATGGACTATAAACCATCACAGACCACAAAATAGAGAATAATATCCGTTGTATCTAAACACACAATACAAAAGTAACTTCACTTACTTTAAATGAAAACACAACACATCCAAGCTAAGTTCGAGTAGCGAAAAACTCATAGGAACTGATAACTTATTTCGACAAAGAAAAGTGATGTTTTGCTTCAAAATCTCTTAAGTGGCCCAAGTTCGCCGTAGTTCACACTGCAGTGGAGCAAAAAACTGGTGTTACTAGCCATAGAGCTTAGAAATAGCTCTAGACTCTGCCTAATACAACTCTTTCCTATGGATATAACAGTGCGGAGATTTGTGGTGTGATCATTTCTTGCTTCTCACTATTGCAGAAAAATCAAAGTGATTCTTCGCGAAAGGCTTGTTTTACCCAATCCTTGGTACATAATTTTACATTAAAAATTCGTTAATTAAATACCGTTTTAATAAAAACCATCATCTGCAAATGGTAATGATTTTATGATGCAGCCATCTTTCTCTGTCACATGCCATCAGTATAATGTTGTTGCAACTGATGCCGTTATTTACTCTGACTGCACATTTCAGTGTGACGTTTTCGATCTACAACTCAATTTTCTTCTCAGAATTTTTCATACGTAGAAGTTCTTGCAAGCTTTTCATGCAGAATTAGGGATCTGCGAAGTGTGTGTAACACTAATTTTAGACCTACCAGCTAACTTGCTTGCAAAGATGTACAGGGTGTTTCACAATTCATGTTACACAATTCTAGAACCTGTAGAAGGGACTCAGTAGACCAAGTTTTACACAGGAACACATGTCCGGAAAGTTGTCTAACGACGCTGCAGAGCGTCAAAGTCAAAGGGGCCGGCACCCGTAAATGTATGTATACAAAGGATGCTTCCGTGATGCTGTTACCAACTTTCAAGTATGATGAAGAAGAATAAGTGCATCAATGTAAGGATCGCTGGTTCGGGAACGAACAAGTAGAAAGCTATAAGCGAAAATCATGATAATGGAATACATGTACCGATACTGTTGTTGCTAAGAGTGCGGGATGTTCATCTTTCAGAGGCGGTAGTGTGGACCAAGACAAGGAAAAACTCCAAGTAAATATGGGCTCTAAAATGCATACCTAAGGAGTTATGAGCACTTGTTTATCTTCGCTAGTGTGAAACACATTTACCGATGAATATCTACATTCTTAGCAACAACAGTATCGATATATGTATTCCACTGTCAGAGATATCAGAACGGTTTTCGCTTAGATCTTTCGACTCATTCGTTTCCAATAACGGGACCCTTTACTCAAATTGATGCACTTACCCTTCTCCAAATCCTAGAAAGTTTTTAATATCATCACATAATCACCCTGCATGTAAATACATTTACAGGCTGTACCGTCAGTGGATGACGTTTCCGGACGTGGTGCCCAATGGAAAACCTGATCTACTAAGTCCCCTCTACAATCTCTAGATGCGTGTAATGAATTTTGAAACACCCTGTGTAAGTCACACTTAACTGTAGGCAACGAATAAACGCAGAAATCAGCAAAAATAGTTCTCCACTTGCACTGTAAGTACTTTTAAGATCCTTAAACCAATCGCGACGTTACATCTTTATGTTCTGCGGTCAGTTTGCTCAGTTATCAGCAGTTCAGAGTACAACAATAACAACAAAAACAACAGTAACAATAACAACTGACAACCTCGTATGCTGCCGGTCAAAATCAAAATGGTTTCCACTAACAACAACCATGCAGTAGACTCCTTCCACTAAAGATGATTAAGAATCGAACGTCATAGTGCATGAACTAAAACTTCGTGATTGGCGCAGAATTTTATGTTTTCATTCTACTTATGCCAGACGCAGCCCTCAGACATATTCTATAATGGATGTAATTCATATATGTATAAGTTTTTTCATGCCTGTATACAACGAATTGACGGAACATAAATAAATTAATTATTTTTACTTCTCTGATAGCCGACCATGGCAAACGTTATTTTAAAATGATCTGTGGACTAAAAAACCATTTTTTCTTTTCTTTATTGGGTTAAATATTATCTTTTTCGTCTTTTTGTTTCAGTACTGCTCAGTGGATTCGCTGTTAATGAAGAATGTTTCCGCTACTTTTTGTCGTTTCTGTACTGGTTCTAATCATTTCCCTTTCCCGTTACCGGCGTGCCAGCTCCTCAGAGCCATGTCTTAAACTCTAGTATAAAATCTTCCTTATTTCAGTATCATGGCTATTTGTTAACAAACTACATTCATTTCTGAAAGTTTGCACTGCTTTCATCATCAGTTGCTGTATTACCGAAGTAGCATAAGAGTTTTCTTGCTTCAGCGAAGTACAGTAATTTATTTCCTCCCCCAGAAACACTCAGCCGGCAGATGTGGCCAAGAGGTTCTAGGCACTTCAGTCTAGAACCGCGAGACCCTTACGATCGCAGGTCCGAATCCTGCCTCTGGCATGGATGTGTGTGATGTGCTTAGGTTAGTTAGGTTTAAGTAGTTCTAAGTTCTAGGGGACTGATGACCTCAGATGTTAAGTCCCATAGTGCTCAGAGCCATTTGAGCCAGAAACACTCAAGCTCTCATTTCTTTTACTTTGCGAACCACCACGACGAGAAAACTGGTTGTTATAAGGAGCTTTGCCGATAGCCAATTTTCCAAAGCGCCATTTGTGAACAGAACAGGAAAAGGGTCAAAAGATGGTGGACCAAAAGTACTCTCCGCCACACACAGAGTGCCACAGCAGAGATCGCCTCGTTAACATCGGTACAGTGCTACGCGCCGGCCCGTGCCTAGCGCCTGTGGTCTGGCTGAAAGCAGAACGCAAGCGCACGTGTTCACGCGGTGCTGGGAGCCGCTAACCGAGTTAGGGGTCAGGTTAGCACCTGCCGCCAGCCCCAGGCGAGAGCACACACCTTCCCGGTGCCAGAGAAAGGTAGCTGAACTGCCCAGCCGGTTCTCGAGAAACGTACTCCGTGTCGCACCACGGCGTGGGAAGAAAAAGATTTACAGCCACCTCTGGTGTCACCTAGCTGTCAGATTAGCAGACAGAAATGTCGACATCGAACACGTGAGGGGCACTTTTTGGTGAAATAATACAGACAACACTTTTAGTTTTAGAATGGAACCTCTTTTGCAAACAAAGAACCAACACTGATGAAGTCTTCTAGGGTTATCACCTGAGCAAAGGCGTCGTCCTGCGACAACGTTTCAACAAGTTCCCTACTTGTCACCTTCAGGCGAAGGCGAATTGGCGAATAAGCTACCTATCAGTGACGGCATAAACTCTCTGAACTTTGAATAAGGTGTCTGATCGTTTGTTGAGGAATGGCAGCCCATTATTGATCAAGAGCCCGAAACTCGAGAAGGTAATGTTTTGAACGCTAAAATCGACTTCGTATCTCATCCAAGAGGTGTTCCGTTGGGTTCATGTTGCGGCTCTAGATATGTTATCGCCCACAAGATATTGCCTGACAGAAATTGTTTGAAGACAGGATGGAATGTCATGCTGATATAGAGTGGGGCAGACAAACGTGGCCTGAACGAGTGGATACGATTGGACGTGAATGTATGCATATAACCACACCCCGTGACACGCATGCTACGTGTACGCCCGCCACGTGATCTACACCTGTTCAGAGAAGAGAGCGGGCTGTGTCAGTGAGAGTGGAGCAGTACAAAGGGGACGATGATACTGACGTTGGAGGAGTGGGTGTTCTTTGTGGGAAGTTACTTTACAACGAAGTAGTGGAAACGGAGAGGTCAGTGATTTGCTGATAAGTTTAATGGTGAAAAGTACCAGCAAAGATGGTGTGACATCTGTTTTGAACAAGTGCAAACACATTCCGAAATGTGCCAGCACACTAGAAAATTTGGGAGCAGAAAATGCTTCAGAGTCCTACCAAATCAATCCGACGCATGTCTCAAGAGATCGGCGTATGCCGTCGATCATGCTTACAAATAGTCCACCTGGACCTGCACGTACATCCCTACCGAGCGCCTGTTGTTCAAGTATTAAAGCCAGCAGATGCTTCTCAGCGTCTCCGGTTTTGTGAGTGGCTCTTCGCTGAGATGACTATGAATGGCTTGGACAAGGACCTGTTCATTACGTCTGATGAAGCCTGGTTTGACCTAAGATGTTATGTCAACTCACAGAACTTGCAGAGCATGGCCCAAAAGTGCCAAGAGATGAATGGTGGTCACTTTCAACATCTGTTATAGTCAGATTAGTACTGTGTTTCCTTTCCTCTGCTGGAAGTCTGTTCTCCGCACTACTTTTATTTGCTCCGCCCTTTACAAGCAATCTTGTCTCCGAACTGTTCTCCTACTGTACGCAGTACATATTGATACAAAACGTATGCCGGCCGGAGTGGCCGTGCGGTTCTGGGCGCTGCAGTCTGGAACCGAGAGACCACTACGGTCGCAGGTTCGAATCCTGCCTCGGGCATGGATGTGTGTGATGTCCTTAGGTTAGTTAGGTTTAATTAGTTCTAAGTTCTAGGTGACTGATGACCTCAGCAGTTAAGTCGCATAGTGCTCAGAGCCATTTGAACCATTTGAACCGAAACGTATTCAGCTATGGGAACTTGTCAAGTAGAAGAGATGTGTTTCGCAGTATGGAACATGAAGTGCTCGTAACTCCTCAGGTGTGCATTTTAGAGCCCGTGATTACTGTATTTCCTTGCTTCGAATTATCATTCCAGTCGTATTCCTGTAAAAATAATGGTTACAAATTAGTAAAGGTAGGGCATTATTCCTTAGACCGCAATTTTTCGTAGTAGTGCATGATTCAGCTTGATGTGTGTTCAGAAGAAACATTGCTATATGGTGTAGTAGCGGGTGGTGAGTCCTGCGTAGCGGTACGGAATGTGTTTGGAGGTGTGGAAAAGGGCGTTGCTGGTAGGGAAACACCAGACGTTTCGTTTTCGGCTTCATCCCACTGCTCTTTCAGAAGAACAGCAATTTAATTTTCGTATCTCTTTTAGACCGTTCGCAAATTTTCCTGAAACCAGGGACCATAGACTGAAAGAAAGACCTAGACAGCATCATCAGCTGATGATTACTAGTGTCGTTTCATTTGAGCAATTTTTTTTTTTTTTTTTTTTTCATTTCTAGCTTCCTCTTGTGTTGGCAGCATACGAGGCACGATAGCCTCACGTGGGACGCCTAGCATCCAATAATCTCAGGGCGAATCTACAATATATTTCTCAGGTATTTTCTCGATAGCGGAAAGAAGTATTACTTTCTGGCCATTGTTAAAAATGTTCAAATGTGTGTGAAATCTTATGGGACTTAACTGCTAAGGTCATCAGTCCCTAAGCTTACACACTACTAACCTAAATTATCCTAAGGACAAACACACACACCCATGCCCGAGGGAGGACTCGAACCTCCGCCGGGACCATCCGGGCCATTGTTAAAAACAGTTTCGATATATAAATGTATTTTACGTGCAGCAATGCGTAATCTAATACGCACCAAACTTAAACTGGCCAGCGCCTACATTCTTCACCTCAAACTTCTAAAATATGCCTAGCGGTTTACTTATCTGGGAAGTATTACGGTGAGTAGAGGCAATAGCGGCAAGAATGCCCGTCCATTATCTGTATGTGATGTTGGACTATAAAATATGGAAAAAAATCAATTTTTGTTTGAAATAGTTTCCGTAGAGTCGAATGATAAAGACTGCATAGCAGAAAACACCATGCATTTTAATTTTTTACCCAAAATGTAAGACCTTTACTGAGAAACTAAGTCGAGAGACGGACGTAGTTTCGCTTCATTTAGATAAAACAGTTATTTTCAAGAAACATATGATGAGTCGAAATCTGTATCGTACGATACAGTAGCATGGAGCTACCGGCACCCGAGGTTGGGCTAGACAGTACGATAGAGATACGTGTTAAGTGCCACATACTGTTGTCCTAGTGTGAACCACTTAAGTTGTTTAAATTACGTGGGAGTGCTGAAAAGTAATGTCTCCTAATTTTTTATGTGAAAACCCTTGAAACTTTTTACATAAAACGAACTACATTAACATTTTATTTCTTTATTCTTCACGTCTACATACTTATTTCCCAACTTTGTTACCACGGCGACATACGTATTTCTCCCAGTAAGAGACCAGTTTGTTGATACGTTCACTGTTGCACCGCTTCATCACTATCAAAGTGAATTCCTCTTAGGGTTTCTTTAAGTTTAGGAAACACTGCGGGCTCTGTGACACACATCGAGGTTAGCACCACCGTTTCGTTTATTGGTAGCACGAACAACAGAACGTCGCACGTTGCTGCTGACGATAAAGTCATCACCGCAGACATCCTTCATTTTTTTAAGGATCTGAATTGCACGAACGTCTTTGTGGTTAGAAGCTCGACTACAGCACACTGTTCCTCACGCACCAACACGCAGTGTGTTCAGAAAAAAACGGAACACCTTGAACGACTACAGATAGGGCGATCATATTCACAGGACATGTGCATTAGTATGTTCCGAAGAAATGATTAGCATCTGACGCAGGTCCGCCAGCGGGTTCAAGATCAACATCGATGTTGCGGAGCAACACCACCCACCGATAAAATGTGTCTGCGGCTCTCTTTGTCGCTGTTAAACTGAAGGTAATGGATCGGAGTGACTTGAGCAGACTTGCAGGATGCCTTGCAGGCGTATGCGCGAATCGCACCATCAAATCAGTGAGTCTGAAAGAGGGCACATTATTGGCATGAGAGAATGTGATGCATCCATACGGGAAACTGCTGCTCGTGTGGGACCAAGTGTTCCGTCAGTGTAACGGGCGTGCGCAGAATGGCTCATGGGAGGCCGTACAATACGACGAAATGGGTCAGGTCGCACCATCCAGACCCCCCGGAAGACCTACATCTCAGGCAGATCTGTATCTTCCTCGGCTCTGGCGCAACAGTGGAAGAGTCTAACACATCGTACACTATCAGGGGTGACAGTCCGTTACCGTTTATTAAGGCATGCGTTACGTGCAGGTCGTCGAAGTCTTCGCTTACCTTTGACAAATATGCAGAAACATGCTAGACCACAGTGGTTTATGCAACGACACCACTGTGGATAGGTATGGCATCAGATAGTGTTTTCGGACGAATCCAGGCTCTGTTTCTTTGAAAATAATGGCCGCCTTTTGGTTCGCCACAGACAGGGGGAGCGGCACCACAGTGACTGCATTCGCAGAATACACACAGCACCAACTCGAGGCCTTACGGTGTGGGACGCTGTTGGGTACAACTACAAATCACAGTTGGTGCGTGTCCATGGCACTGTAAGCAGTGTGACTTACGTGAATGGTATCCTGCGACACGTAGCCATACCCTTTCTGCACAACACACCAGACGCCATTTTTCGGCAAGGAAATGCACGGCCGCATGTTGCTACACGAACAAGTGCCTTTTTGGGGTCGCAGGATGTGAGTCTTTTGCCCTGGCTGCCAGGTCGCCAGACATGTTGCCAACCGAAAATGTGTGGGATATGGTGAAACCACGGGAGCAGCGCGGTGACCCAATGCCGACCACCACTGATGAACTTTGGAACCAGATGAACGCAGCATGGATGGCTATACCATAGGACGCCATTTGCGCCTTATACGCATCGATGCCATCACGCTTGGAAGAAGTTATCAGGACCCACAGCGGACCATGTGCAGCCGCGCGGGGTAGCCGTGCGGTCCAAAGCGTATTGTCACGGTTCGCGCGACTCCCCCCGTCGGAGGTTCGAGTCCTCCCTCGGGCATGGGTGTGTATGTTGTCATTGGCGTAAGTTAGTTTAAGTTAGATTAAGCAGCGCTTAAACCTAGGGACCGATGATCTCAGCAATGTGGTCCCACAGTCCTTACCACAAATTTCTAATTATCCTGTGTCTATTAGACAACAGGACACATAACAAACCGAGGTGCCTGAAATGCTAATCATTTCTGCAACACATACTAATGTACATGTTCTGTGAATATGAACGTCCTACGTCTAGTCGTTCAAGGTGTTCTGTTGTTTCTGAATATGAGTGTAGTTACGTTACACACCACCATGTTACACGCTACAATTTGGAGCCCTCTAGCGGCAGAGGGTTGTAACTAGCGCCAGTGAAGCTAGAAAGTCGACTGGGTAATGTGCAGGATATGTAGTACCTCAAGGATGTAGGATATAGATATAGTACCTCAAGCGATATTGAGATCAGAATAAAAGATTCTGAGGCATTACTTTTCAGCACGCCCTCGTACCATTCCATGCGCTACACCAGTACTGATTGCTGCTGCGTCGTATCGAGAATCGCGTAATGTGTCGCGTCAGTGAGAAACGCACCTTAAGCGTGTCTCGCTGTACCAGAAACACGTAGCAGATAGGCACAACAATGTGACCGCCACTGTACGCTACAGCCTCGGCCGATTTGTGACATTTAGCGGTGAGGAAGAAGAGGTTTTTGTCAGGGGGAGTCCCCGACATTTAGGGAACAAGTGCGGCTCCTGCGGGCTCAATAATAGTCGCGCCGACGGGGCCTGATTTAGGACGGGTCCGGCTCCCCGTGCCATAATTCTGGTCTCGCCGTGATTTATAGCTCCTGCCGCGGCGCGGCGCTGCGAACGACGTTTTAACGGCCCGCCGCTTCCCACTTCAACGTCGCGAATCTGCAGAAATGGGGATCACCTCATGCCCGAATATCGACCAGTGCGCTAGTCACTGCCTGTCTCCTGATATACGAGCTGGAGCCAACCACCTTAAAAGCTTGATAAAATTCCCGTCATGAGGAGACTTAAGGACGTGTCTCAGTATACTAGTGGCAATCGAAAAATCGAGAGATGTGTCGTGCTACAGAGAGCCGAGCGGAAAGACCTATGCGTGAAATCAGGATAGCTGTGAAGCGTCAACGACGCTAGTAAAACGTTATTGAAATTCAAGTTATTTATTCACAGTGTTTATAAGTAATCGTTCTTTCGCACCAGCCTCAACTGTTGCTCATTCAGCTGCGTGTTGGATTGTAGCTGGCGTCTGTCGAGTCATCTCAGCGGTTGCACGCCCAGGCGGAGGTGTCAGCGACCTTGGCGCCGTGGCGGGCTGTCGGCCGTTGTTCAGCACGAAGTGGCTCTCGCACTGGCTGCGGGAATGTACTCAGTCCCACTCCGAATTCTATGATGTCCCTTTTGACCCATCCGCGATATACATGGCGTCGGTAGTCGTGTGGTCCGTTGAACTCCTCCCTACCCCTAGTAGGTTTCAGCACCAGAAGGTGCCTGAGTGTTGAACAGGAACGTGGACCCCAAGAGGCCCAGTTGTTGGCTTCCGTGGTGAAGTCCAGTACCGACAGCACTCTGCCCCCTGGTGCTCTCGGGGGACAGTTTCTCCATCAGTAGACCGTAAGCGGTGAGCAGCATGAAGCTCATCAGGTGAACGCCATCATCTTGAGTACATCTTCTCTACATCTACATCTGCGTGATTACTCTGCTATTCACAATAAAGTGCCTGGCAGAGGGTTCAATGAAAAACCTTCAAGCTGTCCCTCTACCGTTCCACTCTCGAACGGCACGCGGGAAAAACGAGCACTTACATTTTTCTGTGCGAGCCCTGATTTCTTTTATTTTATCGTGATGATCATTTCTCCCTATGTAGGTGGGTGTCAACAGAATGTTTTCGCAATCGGAGTAGGAAACTGGTGATTGAAATTTCATGAGAAGATCCCGTCGCAACGAAAATCGTATCATGTCTGTGAAACTATCTTTCCTATTTCAAGATAATACTAAACGAGCTACACTTCTTTGTACTTTTTCGATGTCATCCGTCACTCCCACCTGATGTGGATCCCACACCGCACAGCAATACTCCAGAATAGGGTGGACAAGCGTAGTGTAAGCAGTCTCTTTGGTAGACCTGTTGCACCTTCTAAGAGTTCTGCCTATGAATCACAGTCTTTGGTTTGCTCTATCCACAATATTATCTATGTGATCGTTCCAATTTAGGCTATTTGTAATTGTAATCCCTTAGTATTTAGTTGAATTTACAGCCGTCAGATTTGTGTGACTTATCGCGTAATCATAATTTAGGTGATTTCTTTTAGTACACATGTGAATAACTTCACACTTTTCTTTATTCAGGGTCAATTGCTACTTTTCACACCGTACAGATATCTTATCTAAATCATTTTGCAAGTCGTTTTGATCATCTGATGACTTTACAAGACCGTACATGACAGCATCATCTGCAAACAATCTAAACAGCTACTCAGATTGTCTCCTATGTCGTTAATATAGATCAGGAACAATAGGGGGCCTATAACACTTCCTTGGGGAACGCCGGATATTACTTCTGTTTTACTCGATGACTTTCCGTCTATTACTACGAACTGTGACCTTTCTGACAGGAAATCTCGAATCCAGTCGCACAACTGAGGCGATACCCCGTAGGCACGCAGTTTGGTTATAACACGCTTGTGAGGAACGGTGTCGAAAGCCTCTGGAAATATAAAAATATTGAATCAATTTGACATCCCCTGTCGATAGCACTCTTTACTTCATGAGTATAAAGAGCTAGTTGTGTTTCACAGGAACAATATTTTCTGAATCCGTGCTGACTGTGTGTCAATAAATCGTTTCTTCGAGGTAATTCATAATGTTCGAACACAGCGTATGTTCCAAAATCTTACTGCAGATCGACGTTAGTGATATGGGCCTGTAATTCAGCTGATTACTTCTACTTCCCTTTTTGGGTATTGGTGTGACTTGAGCAATTTTCCAGCCTTTAGGTACGGATCTTTCTGTGAGCGAGTGGTTGTATACAATTGCTAAATATGGAGCTATTTTATCAGCATACTCTGAGAGGAACCTGACTGGTATACAATCTGGACCAGAGGCCTTGACTTTATTAAGTGATTTAAACTGCTTCGTTACACCGAGGATATCTACTTCTATTTTTCTCATCTTGGCAGTTGTTCTTGATTGGAATTCAGGAATATTTACTTCGTCTTCTTTGGTGAAGGAGTTTCGGATAACCGTGTTTATTAACTCTGCTTTAGTGGCACTGTCATCAGTTGTCACCGTTGTTATCGCGCAGTGAACGTATTGATTGCGTCCTGTCACTGGTGTGCTTTATGTATGACCAGAATCTCTTTGGGTTTTCCACCAGATTTCGAGACAGAATTTCGTTGAGGAAATTATTAAAAGCAGCTCGCATTGAAGTATGCGCTATATTTCGAACTTCTGTAAAACTTGTGCTAGTTCATAGCTTGTGATACACATTCAGGACATAGATTCATGGAATCAAGTAATCGTGGATCAAGTGCTATTACTGTGAATGCCATCGATCCCAGTGATCAACTCCTGGCAACAGCTGGAGAGCTGGAGTATATAAAGTGAGTGTGCTGGAGTAAGCTGCCTTCTGCTGACCATTCGGCAAAGATGAAGCGCGAAGATCAATAGTAGGGTCTGGATCAATTGCGCCTATCACAAGAGAGGCCAGAGACACACCCACAAGGAACTTACCGCCTGCACCCTCTCGACAGCAAGTATTTACGCCTCCGCCGCTGACCGATCACTCACACTCCAGTTTGGCGTCTGTCAGTCCATTCGCAGAGTGGGTCACAGACTACGGTAGTACATAGCGACCAGAATTGTGACTATAGCAAGATTACCGATACTGTCTGCAAGAAGACTGTTACAGAAAAGCTTGTCCCACAACACGTGGACTCTATTAAAGTATCCAGTTAATGTGAATAAAGAACCGTATTGTTTCACGTGTTCACTTTTGTTATAGAAAGAGGATACTGGCCACCCATAACACCATCCTCTCCCTTGCTTTCTTATTTGAAGGCTCTACAGGGAGGTAGCGCGAGGCTTAGATGCAAGGCTCAGTTCGTAATGACCACTAAAGTGCTTTTTCAATTGGATTACCTAGTAATGCCTAGAGACTTTCTATGCCTGATTGTGACACCAGAAAAACAAGTTCGACCTACGTTAACGGAGCCGATTACATTCCCAATGCATTGCTTGAGCTAAAATGTAGCGATTTCACCAACAGATTCGCAGCAGTGCACTGTGAAACAGCAAAATGCTACTGTCTGAGCATGCAGATCCAAGACCACAACGAAAACAAACTCTCGAACAACTGCGCACTGGCCACACCGAGTTCAGAATGAGATATCGCAGCAGGTCGCTTGAATGACCGCAGCGAGTCAAACAGTCGCCTTCGAGTCAATATGGTTCAAATGGCTCTGAGCACTATGGGACTTAACTTTTGAGGTCATCAGTCCCCTAGAACTTAGAACTACTTAAACCTAACTAACCTAAGGACATCACACACATCCAGGCACGAAGCAGGATTCGAACCTGCGATCGTAGCGGTCGCGCGGTTCCAGACTGTAGCGCCTAGAACCGCTCGGACACCCCGGCCGGCACCTTCGAGTCACTGAAACTCATACGGCCAGGTCAAAGAGCTACGCAAGGCGGTACATCGTTGATACCAACGTGTCCACATGACGACTCTTTGGATAAGACAGGATAGCGACAGTGCCTCAATGTAACAGAGGCAAGGATAAAAGCAGCCGTGGTTCACCTTCAACGGTGTGACCAGCCGGAGTAAAAAGTGTTACCACGTTGCAGCCACAATGCCACAATTCCCATGCCTGCACGGTCGTTTCGGAACACAGCAGTGAGGGAAGGTGAAGCTCGTAAGGAACTGCGCAGTGGCGCCGAGGTGGCGGTCTGGCTTATTGCATCCGCGGCGACTGCGGCTGGCTCCTCCGCGCCTCGCTTTGCTGGAGGCCCCGAGGGCTGGAGCTGGATGTCGCGGACCGCCGCATGCTAATACAGGTCGCTGCTGCGGGGGTTAATAATGGCGCTGCCGCAGGCTCGCGGCCACACAGCGGGCCACGTTCCAAAATTCCGCGACGGCGGAACACGCATCGACACAGACCGTGTCTTCCAGCAGCCGACGTAGAAGCGGCCCTGGGAGACACACGTCTACGTTTACCTGATTACTTCTCTAGTTCACACTTAAATGCCTGGTAAATGGTTCATTGAACCACTTCCACATTATTTCTTACAGTTCCACTCCCGATCAGAGCGCGGGAAGAACGAACTCGTATATTTTTCCTTGTCATCTCTAATCTCTCTTATTTTATTACCACGATCATTTCTCCTTATGCAGGTCGGTGTCAACAAAATATTTTCGTATTCGTAGGAGGAAACTGGAGATTCAAAATTCGTGTATAGATCACGTCACAAGGATAAACGTCTTTGTTTAAAGGCTGCTCCAACTCGTCTAACCTCTCCGGTGACACTCTCTCTCCTATTATACGATAGCATACAAAACGAGCTGCCGTTGTCTAAACTTTTTGGATGTCCTCTATCAACTCTGTCTGGTACGGATCCCATACAGCACAATAACACTCTAGCAGAGATCAAACAAAAGAAGAGTATCTTTTAAGTGATCTGATAATAAAACGCAGTCTTAGCTTCGCCTCCTCCAGAACATTATTTATGTGATCGTTCCCATGTACGTTGTTGGTAACTGTAATCCCTAGGTACTTATTGAACTGACAGCCTGTATATTTGTCTGATTTAACGGGTAATTGAATTTAGCAGATTCCTTTTAGTACTCAGTGGATGACTTCACACTTGTAATTGCAGATTAGGTAGATCAGAGATTAGATTAGATTAGTACTTGTTCCATAGATCATGAATACGACACTTCGTAATAATGTGGAACGTGTCACGTTAATAAAAGGTGTCTAAACAAGATACTACACTACACAAAATATTACATGACACTTAATTTTTTTTTTGGGTGAAGGGTGGGGAAACTACCCACTTACTATATCAAAAAATTCATCTAATGAGTAGAAGGAGTTGCCATTCATGAATACGACACTTCGTAATAATGTGGAACGTGTCAGGTTAATAAAAGGTGTCTATACAAGATATTACACTACACAAAATATTACATGACACTTAATATTTATTTTTGGGTGAAGGGTGGGGAAACTACCTACTTACTATATCAGAAAATTCATCTAATGAGTAGAAAGAGTTGCCATTCAGAAATTCTTTAAATTTCCTTTTTAATGCTATATGGCTCTCTGTCAGACATTTGATGCTATTAGGTAAGTGACCAAAGACTTTTGTGGCAGCATAATTTACCCCCTTTTGAGCCAAAGTTAGATTTAACCTCGAGTAGTAAAGATCACCCTTTCTCCTAGTGTTGTAGCCATGTCTTTTTAAATAAGTGTCTGCAGGATGATCTTGGATGAGCTCCACCAATTATTCTGATTACACGCTTTTGTGCAATGAAAACTCTTTTACTCAATGATGAGTTACCCCAGAATATGATGCCATACGAAAGCAGAGAATGAAAATAGGCGTGGTAAGCTAATTTACTGAGATGTATATCGCCAAAATTTGCAATGACCTGAACGCAAACGTTTCAGGAGAGGGCCTATAATACTTCCTTGGGGAGGTATCACTTGTGTTTTACTCGATGACTTTCCGTCAGTTACTACGAACTGTGACCTTTCTGACAGAATATCACGAAACCAGTCGGGCAACTCAGACAATACTTCATGAAGACGTAACTGATTAGCAGCAATCTGTGAGGAACCTTGTCAAAAGTCTTCTGGAGTTGTCGAAATATGGAATCAATTTAGATCCCCTGTCGATAGCACTCATTAGTTGGTGTGAATAAAGAGCCAGCTGTGTTTAATAAGAATCACATTTTCTGAGTCCATGCTGTGTGTCAATAGATCGTTTTCTTCGGGGTAAATCCCAATGTTCAAACACGGTATGTGTTCCATGAGCCTAATGCAAACCAACGTCAGCGATATGGGTCTATAATTCAGCGGATTACTACTGTGCAACTTTCCAGTTCTTAGATACGGATATTACGTCGAGCGAGCGGTTGAATATGACTGCTTAGTATGGAGCTATTATATCAGTATACTCTGAAAGGGACCTAATTGGTATGCAATCTGAATCGAAAGACTTTATTAAGTGATGTCAGATGCTTTGCTGTGCCGAATAAATCTACTTCTAATTTACTCATGTTGGCAGGAGTTCTTGACTCTAATTCTGAAATATTTCCTTCGTGTACTTTGGGGAAGGAATTTCGAAAAACCGTATTTAGTAGCTCCGCTTTAGAGACACTGTCATCAGTGACGTTACTGTGGGTAACCGCTCTGTGAAGGTATTGGTTGTGTCTTGTTGCTGGTGCGCCTTACACAAAACCACAGTTTTTTAGATTTTCTGCCAGGTTTCGAAACAGAGTTTTGTTGTGGTTGCTATTAGAACATACAGCAACGGAACCAATTTTTCTATATTAATATAGTGTAATAAAAGATAATTTTTTTTAAAATGCCTGTGTCAGTCACTTTTATTTTCTTTGATGACGCGCTCGAGGGCTTACACCCACGGTCTTACGGTGTATAAGTGGTTTACAAGAATATTTATTTTGCTGGACGTAACAAGTTATGCTTCACTTTGCCATGAATTAGTTAGCAAGTGCCACTAGCTATCATTATGTCCATATATTCTAGGAGTAACAGAGTTTCTGTCTCATTTCGAACTTCCACCTGATAATTGCCTGAACAGTTTAGATTTATGTCATATTTACTTTTCCAGGATGGACCGGAGACAGACTCAGGCGTACTGCCAAGAAGACATAAGCTCGAGGTTGTACTACCCGAGGAGAATCGAGGTGGACGAGCTCGTCAGCTGCAGAAAAGGGGCGAAGAGCAGAGGCGATTCATTAAGAAGGATGCTCCTTATGCAAATGCAGATGTTCCAATTAGATATTAAACTTTCCTGAGTATTGTACCATATCATAAAGTACTAGGGATTCCCAGAAAGTAATGCATCGCATTCTTTATTGACAATAATAAGAATTACACACACTAAAGAACGGAGTTTTATCTACGCACCGTACTTTTCCGCGTAATCTCCATCCTGCTCTATGGCCTTCCTCCAGCGCGTACCATTCCTTGTCCTGGTGGCGTAGCCAGTGATTCATTGTGCGAATCAATCCTCATCGTCCCCAAAACGTCTTCCACGAATGTCATCCCTTAATGTCCCAAACGAGTGGAAATCCGAGGGTCGAGGTGAAGGCTGTCGCTTGGATGGGGTAGCTCTGTCCAACCCTGTTTTGCTATGTGTCCAGCAGTCCTCAGACGTGTGTGGGACCGAGCGCTATCGTGTTGCAGCAAAACATCTCCCGGGCTGCTGTGGCGTCGAAGTCACCGGAAGCATGTCTTGAGTTTTGTTAATGGGTTGACGTATGCTTATGAATTAATGGTACCGCCTCTTGGCATCACATCAATAAGAATCGCACCTACACAGTCCCAGAACACGGTGATCACGACCTTACCGGCCGAAGCAGTTGCTTTGAATTTTTTCTTCTGTGGGGAGTGGGAATGGCGCCATTCTATCGACTGTCATTTTGTTTCGGGCTCAAAATGGTGAACCTGTCACAATCCGTGACAAGAATGCCTTCCTCACAGCTTCAAAATGTTGCAACAAATCAAGACAAATGTTTTTTCTGTGTGATTTGTGATCCACCGTTGGACACCGCGGGACCCATCTATGCACACACCTTTCAATATCCAAGAGTTCGAATAATTGCATCCAAACTTCATTTGCTGATTGACGGATGCAGCGCCAACTGCCGAGTCGTAATGCGTCTGTCCTCATAAATGACATCAACTCGCATCAAGTGTGACGGTAGTGAAAGGCCTCCCCGACCGCTACAAAACGTGGAGCTCCGCCGAACTGCCTTCTGAAGACCTCACCTTCCGTGCCCAGCGACTAATTGTACTTCTGTCGACAAAAGATGCTCCATAAAGTTTTCACAAGAGTTTGATAATATTCCCCACAGTTTCTTTCTGGGTAGTGAGAAATTCAATGATGGCACGTTGCTTGTAACGTAAATCACCTACAGACGCCATTTTGAAACTGTCGTGCAGGTACGCTATCTGTCAGGAGTAACGGAAACTTGGCGCGCTCACTCAGGAAACTTCAAATAATACATACGTAACGTTCCGCATTCATAGCACTATTTTCGGCTGGAAAAAAAAAATGCGGTGCATACTTTCTGGGCAATCCTCGTAAAAATCTACACTAGAGACACAAACGTTTTGAGCACGGTTACAGAGGTCTTCTTCTGGGTCTACTGGTAGCCCATTGGATTTAAATGCTTAGAATGTGTGCTTACGAGAACTAAATAAAGTAAAGGAGAAACATGGATGAAAAAGCGGATATGCTGAGTATTATAATAATTTGTAATATTTTTTTCTCAATAAAGACTGTTCATGATGAACTTCAATTTTTCCTTCATCAATACCAGTCTCGCGGATGTTATTTTTATGAAGTGTTTTTAATCAAAGGTATTGAGTACACCTAAAAAATCTACCTGCCGTAAAATTTTGTAAATGGCGTTTGCTGAGGTTTGTTAAAACAGTCCTAATATTCTCTTCAAAAACACAAGCCACAGGTCCTTACCAAGAACCTTCTGGAAGTTGGTGAGGATGACGCATGTTGGCCGGTTTGTTAAGAACGGTGGTGTAAATGCCTAGCAAGCAGCTGAAAACAGTATATATAGTGTTAATATGGGACGGAGGCCACGTGAATGGGCTAGCCTCTCATCCTACTGCCAGATCACACTTCTTCACGTACACACTAATTTTGAAAAACATCGTTTTTCACGGGTGCGTATCAGAGACACAGCAATGAGAAAGTAGCCGTGAAGAACATCCTGCAACCGAATTGTCTGTGTGCTTGATACACGTCTGCCTTAAATTTTACATGGATCATTTTTACTATTGTCTAAGCTTTATGTCTATGCCATAGCAGTTACATGGATCATTTTACGGCTGACTAAGCCTTATGACTTCGTTTCCCTTTTTACTCACTACGTAACAAGTGTTATTACTTCTTCTGAGGAAGACAGGTTTATACGTGTCGACACGTCGGTAAAAGTTTGAATAAACTTTTGACACGCAACCAGTTGGCTGTACGATTCCCTTTATATCTATAATTCTACAGCCGTTGACTGCTGCCATGTTCAATATTTTAAAATATACGTTGCCTATAACTTGTACATGGGTGAAAGCTTTTTACGAGTATATTAGCTTTGAAGTACCTCAACTGAACCTCTTTCTCTCTAATTTCCTCCCTACTTTCCTTTTTGCACAATTAATTTGTCTGAAAGTTCTTGACGATGAAAACTTTAGCATTCTAGAATATTCTTTCTGAAATTGAATAAAATTTCAGTGACCAATACTAAGATCTGATAACCCAAATTCTCAGGTTTCTAAATGCCTATACACTTGTCTTAATTAATCTGATAATTATAAAATTCTTTTAACTGAAAGTACCTGTTTCGTGAAAATTCTTGCGAATACGTGAGATGATAAGTATATGTTGCGCACCAATTCTGAGAATCTGTGTTTAGCTTTTAACCTGTAGAGATATTATGTCAATTAGACTGTGATTAACTTAGTACTTGAAAGACACTAAGCCACTTTTTTTGAAGCTCTTTGTCATTTAACTCACTTGTCTGTAGAAGCTCTGTTTGAACAGCTGAACTGATGTTGACAAATGACGGAGAAGGATAAGAAATGTGTTTCAGTGGTCACATAACAAAGCCGACCTTACGCAAGGAGCAGGTTGGAACAGAGCAAAAATATAAAAAAAAATTTTTATTTCTAATCAAAATATCCACGGGTGTGCTGCCGGTCTATAGTGTCCAACTGGCACAATATTTCGGCGATCATACATGTCGCCATCATCAGGTGAACTGACGGACTGAGCTCCTGTGAACGTGCCGGCACGGAGATCCGTACGCTATGGCTGCTGAGAGGGAACTGGGTTCGGTCGCGGCGGCGGCCGATTTAGATACCCTCCGCCCGCGGCGCACTCCCTCCGCCGTCCGCGCCCCGCGGCACGGTCGCGCGGTGGAACAGATTGCGACGGCGTCTGAGATGACGTCGGTGTGATGGCTCTGTCCGCCGTGGTCGTCACAACTATTCGTTTGCTCGATTTACTCTTGATTAACCCAATTTAGAAAGGCAAGAGTACTTAGCAAACGACATCTACGGTGGCGCAACTTTTCAAATTTCTTCATGCTGCGATACATCTCCTCCCCGTAAAGGTGTATGATGTGATTCTTGAGTTTCTCCCAGCGTATTTGATAATCAAAATATCCACGGGTGTGCTGCCGGTCTATAGTGTTTATTTCTAATTATTTCTTACCAATGAGAATTAAGTTGTGCAAGAATGGTGAATGTACCTAAAACACACTTACTTTGTTTCACGTCTAGCTTTGGTACATACTGACACTACAAAGTATACTGAAGAGTATACTCTCTTCTGAGAATCGTCGCCGGCCGCAGTGGCTGGCGCAAATGGCTCTGAGCACTATGGGACTTAACTTCTGAGATCATCAGTCCCCTAGAACTTAGAACTACTTAAACCCGACTAACCTAAGGATATCACACATGCATACCCGAGGCAGGATTCGAACCTGCGACCGTAGCAACAGCGCGATTCCGGACTGAAGAGCCTAGAACCGCTCGGCCACAGCGGCCGGCAATACATTTACTGCTCATGGACACACAGTTGTCTTCCTTGAGGTGCCCAGTAGACGGGTGGCCACTCCGGCCGAGCGGTTCTAGGACGTACAGTCTGGAACCGCGCGATCGCCACGGTCGCAGGTTCGAATCCTGCCTCGGGCATGGATGTTTGTGATGTCCTTAGGTTAGTTAGGTTTAAGTAGTTCTAAGTTCTAGGGGACTGATGACCTCAGAAGTTAAGTCCCATAGTGCTCAGAGCCATTTGAACCATTTGAGAATCGTCAGGCGCATTTCCTCTAGTGTTTCGGCAGGCATTTGCAGTTATATCTTTGCAGTGTGTAGCCGGGCTCAAATGCTGCTCATGACATGTTTCATGCGATGCTCATTGTCAACGGTAGCGTCGGATCGTTCGTCATCACACAGAAAGTGCTTTCTACGGCCAAATTTTACAAGCGCATTCGCTCCTAAATTTGTAGAGAGGAAAATTAGTTTTATAGATATGTATTAACAGGAGCAGTAAAACAGGAAGAATAACCAGTACTGCGGCAGCGATTGAGCAGCACTGCTGCTTGGCGGTAGCAGAAAACACGGGCCAAGGTGGCACGTGGATCGTTGCTGTAAATACATGTCGATAAAACGACTTCCGCGCTAGACTAATTTGTGGAAGCAGTATTCCTCTGGGCTGACTCCAACAAATTGCATAAACGAAATTGCAAATATCTGCCGAAACAGCAGAGTAAATGCGGCTGACGATATTTACGATAATTAGGAGAGACACCCGGTATATATCAAGGTTCGGGGTTCCAGGAGACTTCATTACGTTAGTAAGAAACCCCAAACCGAACGAGAAATCAGCCACAAAAAGATTCAGTACCACCAAAACTATTCACAGCAGCGCTCCAGGAACGTTTAAGATCATTGAACTGGGAAAACGAAGAGAAAATACGTCGTAATGAAAGAAATCTGGACAATTTTCGATTTGCAAATGATACATTGCTTGCCTCTAGTGTAGGTAAACGACTGGTAGAGCTGTATGCTGACTCATGTCCCTCAATACCACATCTGATGATGCCATTGGCAGATGTCACGGCGGTCGGACGACCCCTATTAATCAATCTAGGGCCAGAATGCAGAACTTTACCATTTCTTCTAGTGTAGATAAACTTTAAACAACTAGTGGATCAACTAAAATGGACAATTTAGAAAGTAGGCTTAAATTATAAAATAATACAATAAAATAAATGGACGAATGGCTTTGTTAATTGGGAGGACCCGAGGCGTAAGGGCAGCAGCCTAACCGGAAAGCGTTTTCTTCCTCAGCGCACTGTGGCCCCTTTCCACACGTTATGTGAGAGTTGTGACTTACTTCTTACTTGTAGTTATTGAGTAAAAGTGACAGTGCTGACTATATATATATATATATATATATATATATATATATATATATATATATAACGGTGTCATGTTTGTTGTACGATGGTGAGAGAAGGCAGTGGGTGAAACCCTGTGCTGACATACGGTTCACTAATCTCGAGTAGCGGTAAGACGTCCCAGTCCATTGGTCAGGTCACCGTCGACAGTGTCACATATCTCCACTCCATGAGACACCGTGGAAAAGTTTGGAATTTAATCCAGGATATAGACGCAAAAGACTGGTGCCACGATTCCAGCCATGTCCGAGTCGAGGTGCGTAGTAACAACCTTTAATGAGACTATAGTACCAGTTAATCAGCATTCTGAAAAGAAAAATAGTATAAATTTTCAAGGTACTTTGGAGCAGTTGTAGCAATGGATGGAGAGCAAAATAAAAGAATGGGAAAGTAAGCCAGGACTGAAAAACTTCCGGTATGTCTAAAAAGAGAATGCATTATCAGATTTACTGCAGTGAGAATTACACTGAAGAGCCAAAGAAACTGGTACACCTGCCTATTATCGTGCCGCGAGCACGCAAAAGTGCCGTAACACGACCTGGCATCGACTCGAATAACGTCTGAAGTAGTGCTGGAGGGAATTGACTACATGAATCCTGCAGCACTGTCCATAAATCCGTAAGAGTACGAGGGAGTGGAGGCCTCTTCTGAACAGCACGTTGCAAGGCATCCCAGATATGCTCAATAATGTTCATGTCTGGGGAGTCTGGTGGCCAGCGGAAGTGTTTAAACTCAGAGGAGTCTTCCCGTAGACACTGTGTAGCAATTCTGGACGTGTAGGGGGTCGCATTGTTCTGCTGGAACTGCCCAAATCCGTCAGAATGCACAATGGACATGAATGGATGCAGGTGATCCGACAGGATCTACATCTACATCTACATCCATACTCCGCAAGCCACCTAACGGTGTGTGGCGGAGGGTACCCTGAGTGCCTCTACCGGTTCTCCCTTCTATTCCAGTCTCGTATTGTTCGTGGAAAGAAGGATTGTCGGTATGCTTCTGTGTGGGCTCTAATCTCTCTGATTTTATCCTCATGGTCTCTTCGCGAGATATACGTAGGAGGGAGCAATATACTGCTGGACTCTTCGGTGAAGGTATGTTCTCGAAACTTTAACAAAAGCCCGTACCGAGCTACTGAGCGTCTCTCCTGCAGAGTCTTCCACTGGAGTTTATCTATCATCTCCGTAACGCTTTCGTGATTACTAAATGATCCTGTAACGAAGCGCCCTGCTCTCCGTTGGATCTTCTCTATCTCTTCTATCAACCTTATCTGGTACGGATCCCACACTGCTGAGCAGTATTCAAGCAGTAGGCGAACAAGCGTACTGTAACCTACTTCCTTTGTTTTCGGATTGCATTTCCTTAGGATTCTTCCAATGAATCTCAGTCTGGCATCTGCTTTACCGACGATCAACTTTATATGATCATTCCATTGTAAATCACTCCTAATGCGTACTCCCAGATAATTTATGGAATTAACTGATTCCAGTTGCTGACCTGCTGACCTAAATGATAAGGGATCTATCTTTCTATGTATTCGCAGCACATTACACTTGTCTACATTGAGATTCAATTGCCATTCCCTGCACCATGCGTCAATTCGCTACAGATCCTCCTGCATTTCAGTACAATTTTCCATTGTTACAACCTCTCGATACACCACAGCATCATCTGCAAAAAGGCCTCAGTGAACTTCCGATGTCATCCACCAGGTCATTTATGTATATTGTGAATAGCAACGGTCCTATGACACTCCCCTGCGGCACACCTGAAATCACTCTTACTTCTGAAGACTTCTCTCCATTGAGAATGACATGCTGCGTTCTGTTATCTAGGAATTCCTCAATCCAATCACACAATTGGTCTGATAGTCCATATCCTCTTACTTCGTTCATTAAACGACTGTGGGGAACTGTATCGAACGCCTTGCGGAAGTCAAGAAACACGGCATCTACCTGTGAACCCGTGTCTATGGCCCTCTGAGTCTCGTGGACGAATAGCGCGAGCTGGGTTTCACATGACCGGCTTTTTCGAAACCCATGCTTACGTACATGCCACCTGTCAGAATCTAGACGTGTAGGGGTGCCATATCACTCCAACTGCACACGCCCCGCACCATTACAGAGTCTCCACTAGCTTGAACATTCCCCTGCTCACATGCAGGGTCCATGGATTCATGAGGTTGTCTCTATACCCGTACACGTCCATCCGCTCAATACGATTTGAAACGAGACTCGTCCGACCAGGCAACATGTTTTCAGTCGTCAACACTCCAATTTCGGTGTAGACGGGCCCAGGCAAGGCGTAAAG
Source organism: Schistocerca nitens (assembly GCF_023898315.1). Taxonomy (NCBI): domain Eukaryota; kingdom Metazoa; phylum Arthropoda; class Insecta; order Orthoptera; family Acrididae; genus Schistocerca; species Schistocerca nitens. The sequence goes on along the minus strand of NC_064614.1, from coordinate 108,887,037 downwards.
CTTTGTGTCGTGCAGTTATCAAGGGTACACGAGTGGGCCTTCGTCTCCGAAAGATCATATCCATGATATTTCGTTGAATGGTTTGCACGCTGACACTTCTTGATGGCCCAGCACTGAAATTTGCAGCAATTTGCGGAAAGGTTGCATTTCTGTCACTGAACGATTGCCTTCAGTCGTCGTTGGTCCCGTTCTTGCAGGATGCTTTTTCCGGCCGCAACGATGTCAGAGATTTGAAGTTTTACCAGATTCTTGATATTCACGGTACACTCGTGAAGTGACCGTACCGGAAAATCCCCACTTCTCCGCTACCTCGGAGATGCTGTCTCCCATCGCTTGTGCGCCAGCTGTAACACAACGTTCAAACTCACTTAAATCTCGATAACCTGCCATTGCAGCAGCAGTAACCGATCTAACAACTCTGCCAGACACTTGTCTTTTATAGGCGTTGCCGACCGCAGCGCCGTGTTAACCTTTTTACATATCTCTGTATTTGAATACGTATGCCTATACCAGTTTCTTTGGCGCTTTAGTGGAGATCTTCATTGGGAAAAAAGACAAAGTTACAGCCAGAATGTATTACTAGATTTACTGCAGAGAGAATCATTTTCAGTGGGGAAAAAAGCATCAAAAACAGGTTTAACCAGGGAAGAGTGGAGAGGGTATATGATAGAAATTGCTGGGTGAAACAGGTAAACAAACTAACAGATGAGGAAACAGACTGGAATGGTAGACGAAATTAGAACCGAAACAAAAATTAAATGGACGTAGACACGACAGTATAGCAAGACGAACGTATGGTAGGTGATAAAGGAAGTTCTATGCTGGACTGCAAGAATGATGAAGTCGACGATCTGATAAATGTTGGGTGGGTGACATTAGACGACATACAGGAGCAACATGGGTGCATGTAGCTTGTAATCATGAGGCATGTGAAAGCTTAGATGAGGCTTTTATCCAGCAGTGGATCGAAAACGACAGATGATGATGACGATGATGACAGTGGTGATGATGGTGATGATGATGATGATGATGATGATGGTAATGAGAATGACAATGACGTTCTGTAGGATGAATAAACTGCCCAACAGTTGCTTAATCAACAATATATTATTGTATACACGACTGGTTCCGAAACAATTGACGTTCCATCATCTGCTGCAAAAAATAAAGTCACTTAACCATTGTTTTCGCGTTTGTGTTCCTGGTCCCGCAGCACGGAGGAAAGGTTTTATCAAATTTTCGTCCCCTCTCCCCCTTTTATGTTTTGACACGGAACTTTTGCTTCTATGAAATATTGGGGTGAGGATGGTTAAATGACTTTATTTTTTACACCAGATGATGAAGCTTCAATTGTTCCGAAACCAGTCGTACAATAAAGGGCTGTTGATTATGCAACTGTTGTGGGGCGTTTTCATTCTACAAAATGGACTTACACAGTTGCGGCTTCCCCATAAGAAGAATTCTTTATGACAATAATGACAATGCCGGCTTGACAACGTGAGTATGAGCATGATGACAATCCAATGAAAATCATGACGACATGATGAAGATGATGATGAGGATGACAATGATCATGCCATAACGATGATGATGATGTTGATGATAATACCATAGATGACCATATGTGTGCTAACTTTGGACGAATATACTCCAGAGTTACGCTTACACGTCACCTCATTTTGTCCCCTATATCCACATCCGTCCCTGGTAGTGATGACGTTGTATCAATCCTACATAATACTTACCCGTAATTCACTATTATCACCATGCCCATCCCTAGAACAGAAGGGTGGAAGATTAACGTTTGTCGTATCGTTTATGAAAAAGTCACTGGAAACCCGCTATTAATGGCCCATAAGATCGTCAGTGACCTTTCAGTGTAATCATCCTGATAATTGTCTTAAATGGTTTAGGAAAACTATGAAACACAGTGCTCTACCACTGCGCCACCTCGCTCTGTCTAAACGCAATGGATTAAATGGCATCATAAATTTCACAGTCAACCAAACGACGGCGGAAGCTATAGATAGTACACTATTTTTCAAACAATCAGAGGTTACATACGAGAGCATAATAGCGGTCATGTTCTTGGGAAAACAAATGTCAAGCTCGAGATCTCTGGAGGCGCACATCCTGATTCCATTTTGGAATCTATGATATCTTGCCTTTACCTTCCGTCACCAGACACACAGACACGCACACAAAGAAGCGTCAATTCCCTTCATTCCCTGCCCTCACTTTCATCACATGCAGTGTAGTAAGTTACAGTGAACCACATTGTGTGGAAGATGCCTTAAGATGACCCAAGTGTTAGCGACTGAAGAATAGGGATTATTCTTCAGTCGCTGACGAGAATATTAAGACAGAGCACAAACTGCAATAGCAGAAGAATGACGAGAAACGTCGGCCATGAGCTCTGAAAATAGTCACTCAACATCTGCCTTAAGCAGTTCAGGAAACACGAAAAACGTACATTGAGGTGATAAGTCATGGGATTGCGATATGCACGTATACATTTGGCGGTAGTATCGCATACACAAGGTATAAAAGGACAGTACATTGGTGGAGTTGTTTTATGTACTCTGGTGATTCTTGTGGAAAAGTTCCCGATGTGATTATGGCTGCAGGACGGGAACTAACAGACTCTGAACGCGGAATGGTAGTTGGGGACAGGCGCATGGGAGATTACATTTCGGAAATCGTAAGGAATTCAATGTTCCGAGATCCACAGTGGCAAGAATGTGGCGAGGAAACAAATTTCAGGCATTACCTCTCACGACGGACAGCGCAGTAGCCGACGGCCTTCACTTAACAACCGGAGCAGCGGCGTTGTCAGTGCTGACAGCTCAGCAACACTGGTTGAAATAATCGCAGAAATGTAAGTGGGCCTAGGAGAAACGTACACTATGTGATCAAAAGTATCGGTACCACTGGCTGAAAATGACTTACAAGTTCGTGACGCCCTCCGTCGGTAATGTTGGAATTCAGTATGGTGTTGGCCCACCCTTAGCACGGCCACCAACTTATAAGTGAATACTGTTTTTAATTTAAAAAAAAATCTCACGGGATAGATAAGGATGGTTCTCGGGTAGGACAAACTTTATTGTCTGTAATATAACATACAGTCACCATTTATCTTTATTTTGCAAACTCCATTACCAACTTTAGCCCATATAAACAGATACTCATCGGCATTTAGTTTCTTCTTCCTTCTAGTACTCAACACAAATGGCATACTCGGAACAAGTGTACCATATGGAACTTTTGCTAAGAGTCCTGTTGTCTCTGCTATACTCCATGTCTTCCATGTAAGAATATTTGCATGTGGGAAGGCTTCAAGGCCACCATAATCACAATGATTGCCCCATACTACAGCAAGTGTAAGCCATGTACTACCTTCAAACAGGGCTTGTACATCACATGTAAAGTTCAAACGGAGTCCACGAAATACGTTTGGACCTCCAATTAATTGTTGTTTATTGAACTGTCCTGAAAGATCAATGTCTATCGCCTTCAAAGCACGATATACAGGAACGCTGCGCCGCCAGCGACGACGGTAACCACGTCGCCGAGGCATTGCTGTGGCACGTTAACACGCGAAGTACGAGACCCACCCACCGTCCCCACACCTATACACAGTAGGCCACCCGTACAATACTTCTTTAATATAAAAACCTATTTTAATCACCCTGATAAGGAGACCTCACTTACCGTGAGGCCATTCTCTAGGATGGCCTACGGCTGTGTGTCTGAGCAGGACTTTGAGGTTTTTATTTTATTGAGGTTATAACCTCTTACCCTAATAATCACAAACAATACTATAGAACGTCGGAAAGGCATTGCTATCACAAAGAAAAGTATAGAACGTCGGAGAGGCATTGCAATACACGTTAACACAAGTGAACGTAGCTGTAGCCTACACTCGCAGGCACACTTTCAAGAAGATGCTGGAAGGTTTCTTGGGGAATGGCAGCTCATTCTCCACGGAGTGCTGCACTGAGGAGAGAAATCGATGTCGGTCGGTGAGGCCTGGCGTTCCAAAACATCCCAACGATGTTCTATAGGAATCAGGTCAGGACTCTGTTTAGGCCAGTCCATTACAGGGATGTAACTGTCGTGCAACCACTCCACCACATGCTATGCATTAAGAACAAGTGCTCGATCGTGATGAAAAATGCAATCGCCATCCCCGAATTTGTCTTCGACAGTGGGAAGCAAGAGATTGCTTAAAACACGCAAAACAACAAGGGGTGCAAGCTACCTCTATGAAAAACGCGAACACACCATAACACCCCCGCCTCCGAATTTTACAGTTGGCACTACACACGCTGGCAGATGACGTTCACCGGGCATTCGCCATCGGATCACCACACTGTATACCGTGATTCGTCACTGCACACAACTTTTTTCCATTGTTCAACCGTCCAATGTTTACGCTCCTTACTCTAAGCGAGGCGTCGTTTGGCATTGATCGACGCGACGTGTGGCTTATGAGCTGCCGCTTGGCCATGAATTTCAAGTTTTCTCACCTACCGCCTAATTTTCATAGTACTTGCAGTGGATCCTGATGCAGTTTGGAATTCCTGTGTGATGGTGTGGATAGATGTCTGCCTGTTACACATGACGACCATCTTCAACCAGCCGGCCGGGGTGGCCGAGCGGCTCTAGGCGCTAGAGTCTGGAACCGCGCGACCGCTACCCATAGTGCTCAGAGCCATTTGAACCATTTTGAACGTCTTCAACCGTCGGCGGTCTCTTTCAGTCAGTAGAAGAGATCGGCCTGTACGCTTTTGTGCTGTACGTGTCACTTCAAGTCTCCACTTCACTGCCACATCCGAAACAGTGGACTTAGGGTTATTTAAGAGTGTGGACATCTCGCGTACAGACGTATGACACAAGTGATACCTAATCACCTGACCACGTTCCGTGAGTTCCACGGGGCACTCCATTCTGCTCTCTCACGATGTCTAATGACTACTGAGGTCGCTGATTTGGAGTACCTGGCAGTAGGTGGCAGCACAATGCACCTATATATGTCCGGATACTTTTGATCACATATTGTTTCGGTTAGGACAGTGCGACGAAATCTGCCGTTAATAGGCTATGGCGGCAGACGGCCAAAGTAAGTGCCTTTTCTACGCATACCACCTGCTGAACCTCTCTTAGGACCACAGACGACTGGGAAATCCTGGCGCGATCAGATGAGTGCCGATTTCAGTTGGTAAGAGCTGATGGTAGGGTTATAGTGTGGCGCAGACCCCATGCAGCCATTGATCCAACTTGTCAGCAAGGCATCGTGCAGCTTGTGACGGATTCATAACGGCCTCATATTGCTCCCTCCCATTTGTACATCGCGAAAACACAGCAAAGTCAGAGCGATTTGAGCCCACACGGAAGCTTATCGGCTATTTTTCTCCTCGGCAACCACTCGCGACTGAAACAGGAAGACGGGGAAGTGATACTGGGGCACAATTTACCCTCCGCTATGCACACCGTGAGGTGGCTTGTGGAGTGTAGATGTAGATCTAGCTCCAGATCCCTCGAGAGGCATCGTGTAATAAAAGAGGGCTCTTCCCTTCACTTGGCACCTGCACACACACACACACACACACACACACACACACACACACACACACACACACAGGGCACTCACATTCGCGAGCACTCACGCACCAGAGTCGCGCCGTCCATTAATAATGGCAGACCGGAGGTGGAGCAAGTTGGCTCCCGCGGCAGCCCGGCCAGCCGGCAGCATTTCGCGCTAACTGCGCCGTAATAACGCCATAACGCGCGCGTCTGCGCCCCCGGCCCGCGGGCGCTGAACAATACTTTTAATATTTAACGCCCGCGGCTGCTGAAATGTTAAGCAGGGGCCGGCCGGAGTTGGCCCCGCACCGCAGCCTCCGGCCGCCGAATGAAATCTGCCCGCGCTGGCGGCTGCTTCTAGGGGCCTCCTCCGCCTCCGGAGCCGAAGCCGCCGCCGCCGCCGCCGCCGCCGCCGCCGCCGCCGCCGCCACCGCTGCAGCCGCGGATGCCCTCAGCACCGCGCCTCCGCCGTCGCCGCCGCCGCCGTCATTAATATAAATGGCCTCATAAATAATAATGAGAATTTGCAGATCTGCCAGGTAAGAAATGTTGGTAGGCGACGGCGGAGCACTCTCTGTTGAGGCCGGGAAACGCTTCCCCGGGCGGCTTAGGAGAAAGTCCTCTCGCAAAGAGACACCTGCCTCCGCCGCCAACAGGTTCCAGCTAAGTGCCGCGCCAGCCACTTCCCTCTGACACTCCCATTACGAGTCGGCAGTAGTGCATCACACAACTTTGTAGGTGGTAATCATACGCCACCCTTGTGCAGGTGCGAGCCCAGGTTTCGATTCTAGAGGAGCAGGTGGATCGGCGGAGGGAAGGGGGCAGGCTACATACTGATACTGCCTCCCTTTCACAAACATAAACTGTCATCATCCACATTTTTAACGTGCTACAGATGAATACAATTTTAACGGTAATGAGAAACAATAGATGAAACGGGAGAGCATTTGCTATTAAAGTAAAATCAGCAAATACGAGGCTCACTCCAAAAGAAGTGCACACTATTTTTATAAAAATACAGTTTTCATTCTACCTGTGTGAAAGTTTTACAGTGTGCAGATACATCCTTCCCGCTTGTTTTCAAACTTAGTTCAACCTGTTCCCGTGAGTGGCGCCGTCACAACATGTATTCAAGGTGGCTGCTACACTAGCCGTTCGTCAGAAGCAACTTGCCGTCATAGAATTCCTGTCCTGTGAAAACGAGACAGTGGGAAACATGCACAAGAGGTTGAAAAAGGTGTATGGAGATGCTGCTGTCGATCGCAGTACAGTTAGTCGGTGGGCAAAGCAGGTTACGTGATGAAAACGGGCACGGCAATATTGAGGATTGTGCTCGCAGCGGCAGGCCTCGTACTGCACACACTCAAGACAATGTGCAGAGAGTTAACGAATTGGTGACTGCTGACAAACGCATCACAGTGAACGAATTGTCACGCTACGTTGGGATAGGGGAAGGAACTGTTTGCAGAATACTAAAAGTGTTGGCGTTAAAAAAGGTTTGTGCCAGGTGGGTTCCCAGGATGTTGACAGTGGCTGACAAAGAAACAAGAAAAACTTTTGGAACAGTACGAGAACGGTGGAGATGAATTTCTTGGAAGAACTGTGACAGCTGATGAAACATGGCTCCATCATTTTTCACCAGAGACGAAGAGGCAATCAATGGAGTGGCATCATGCAAATTCACCTAAGAAAAAAATATTCAAAACCACACCTCCTGCTGGAAAGGTTATGGCTACGGTGTTTTTTGATTCAGAAGGACTCTTGCTTGTGGACATCACGCCAAGTGGAGCCACCATAAATTCTGATGCATATGTGACGACACTGAATAAACTTCAAGCTCGAGTGAGTCGTGTTCGTCCACATCGGCAAAAGCAGGATGTTTTGCTGTTGCACGACAATGCACGGTCACATTGTAACCTCCCCACAGTAAAATATATAACCATAACATTGACATTTAGCGTAACCTACCAACAGATAAATTCCGTAATGACCAATAATACAATGTGACTAATCTCTCAATAAAAAATTGTCGCTCACTTATAACCGTTCAATAATGACTGTGAATTTAAACTGGTGAATTTTGGACGTCAGCAGTGCTGCGTCATGGCCCTGAAAATTCATTCTGAATAAATTGAAAAATCTTACCTCAATTAGGTCGCCGGATAACGCGTATATATCTGCCCCTATAAAAAATTTTTCTGGCGCAGCTCAGTGCAATGCTGGCCGATAGATTTGTCATGTATAAAAAGAAACAACTGATTTTTCTTTTCAATAATCGGGATGACCAAGGATTGGAGAAATTAGTAAGTTCTTTAAATTGAGATGAATGATTATCAAAAGTTAATTTTTTATAAGAAAGATTATTATTAAGAGATTTTTTTAAAAAACATTTACATCGGGCTTGACATAACAACAGAACATATGCGCCAGGCTGCTTTTACCTTATATTATGTCGTTCAGGCTCCGCCATGGCTCCCCACGACCGACCCAGCCAACTCCAGACACCAGACGACTAGCCACTACTTACTCCTACTGCTACACAGTTCCTACTGCTGACAACACTGCCCTCTGGTCTGAGATTCTCTTATACCTAACATATCGCAGGCATCGCTTGAGCAATCCATCTAAATTACATCTGCTCGAGTGCGCTAGCAACAAATTCCTTAATCATGGACCTCTTACAACATGTCAGCCAAAAAACCGTGGAACCGATCACAAAACTTGGATGGACAACACTGAAACACCCACCTTACAGTCCTGACCTGGCTCCATGTGACTATCATCTCTTTGGGAAACTGAAAGGCTCTCTTCGTGGAACAAGGTTTGAAGATGATGACTCCCTTGTGCACGCTACCAAACAGAGGCTCCAACAGGTTGGTCCAGAATTTTTCCGTGCGGGTATGCAGGCGCTGGTTCCAAGATGGCGTAAGGCAGTTGAGAGGGATGGAAATTATGTGGAGAAATGTAAATATTGTTCCTATCTACACACTGTAAAACTTTCAAACATGTGGAATAAAAGATGGATTTCAAAAAACAGTGTGCATTTGTTTTGGAGTGACCCTCGTATGATTCGTGAAAGTACGAGAAAAACGATGCATGCCAGCTAGTCTTAAATGTGGAAAAATCTATTTTAAAGCGGATGAGTAGGAAGATCAAACGCGTAATGATCGGATAGAATATTACTGGTGTCCTGCTTGACACAGTCATGTCGTTTAAATATCTGGGCATAACGTTGCAAAGCGAAATGAGGTGGAACGAGCACGACCGAACTGCGGTAGGAATGCCGAATGGTCGACTGCGATTTATTGGCAGAATTTTGGGAAAGAGTGATTCACCTGTAAAGGAGACCACATGTAGGACCCTGGTGCGACCTATTCTTGAGTACTGCTTGAGTGTTTGGGATCCGTACCAGATCGGATTGAAGGATTATATCGAAGCAGTTAAGAGGAGGGCTGCTATATTTGTTACCAGTAGGTTCGAACAACACAGAAGTGCATCGAGAACTCAATTGGGACGGCCGGTGTAGCCGTGCGGTTCTAGGCGCTTCAGTCTGGAACCGCGTGACCGCTACGGTCGCAGGTTCGAATCCTGCCTGGGGCATGGATGTGTGCGATGTCCTTAGGTTAGTTAGGTTTTAGTTCTAAGTTCTAGGGGACTGATGACCTCAGATGTTAAGTCCCATAGTGCTCAGAGCCAACTCAAATGGGAATCCTTGGAGGGAAGGTGACGTTCTTTTCGAGAAACACTGTTGAGAAAATTTAGAGAACCGGCATTTGAAGCTGACTGCCGAAGCATTCTGCTGCCGCCAACATTCAAGGACCACGAAGATAAGAGACGAGAAATTAGGGCTCATACGGAGGCATACAGACAGTCGTTTTATCCTCGCTCTATTTACGACTGGAACAGGTAAATAAATGACAAGTAGTGGTACAGAGTACCCTCCGCCACGCACCGTACGGTGGCTTTCGGAGTATCTATGTACATGTAGCTGTAGATCTATACTAGAAATAATTGGAAACTAGGTGAGAAACCCGGCGTTACCCAGGTTCTGTTTTATACCTGTGCCTGTGGAATTTCTTTTTAACTTACAAAACTTCTTTATATGCAACGTTCGAAGTATTGTTATTGGAGACACGAACGAAGAGCATGTGTCTTTCACTCGAGAGACACGTACAACTGGCCGTGCGAAGAGCAACTGGCACTAAGGTGGACGTCCGCACACGAAGCCTCTGGCCTTGTGCTGTTGTCATTCCCATGACAGACCACAAGCTCACCGGAAATTGTCAACGTTTAGAGTTAAATGGTAAATTGTTGGGAATAAGCGGGATTTGGGGTACAAAGACTCGCTCATTTGCACCACTTCTTGTCAAAATTTCCGTTTCCAATTATGTGACGTTCGAGAGAAGTAACTTTAAGCCTCAGTGAGGTAATGCATGACGCTCTCGATCAGAGTTACATCGCGCCTCGCTTTCGGAAGGAGTTTACAAAGAGCGAGTTAAAGCCTGATGTTCTCGAGCTGCAGAAAGTCTCGCGTCGCGATTGTCTCACCTCGCGACCTTCATTTGAGTCTTGAGATAGCATAATTCTCTGTCGTTTAAACATTCTGGTGTATTGAGAAAATCTCGACCTTTTTCTGGTCATTGTTATTCTTAAACAAAGCGAAATTAATAAGTTCATTTTTTCTCGCAAATTAATAAATAACATCTACCGAAGGAATAATCTATAAGTTTAATACTTCTAAACCTGGTATGCTTGTCCTGTGCTCCGTAGTTCTGGTGTTACTTTTAATTAATATTTACACTGGTTCTGGTGCTCGACAGCACACAGTACGAATTACACTACTGGCCATTAAAATTGCTAAACCACGAAGATGACGTGCTACAGACGCGAAATTTAACCAACAGGAAGACGATGCTGTGATATGCAAATGATTAGCTTTTCAGAGCATTCACACATGGTTGGCGCCGGTGGCGACACCTACAACGTGCTGACATGAGGAAAGTTAAGAAAACGATTTCTCATACACAAACAGCAGTTGACCAGCGTTGCCTGTTAAAACGTTGTTGTGATGCCTCGTGTAAGGAGAAGAAATGCGTACCATCACGTTCCCGACTTTGATAAAGGTCGGATTGTAGCCCATCGCGATTGCGGTTCATCGTATCGCGACATTGCTGCTCCCGTTGGTCGACATCCATTGACTGTTAGCAGAATATGGAATCGGTGGGTTCAGGAGGGTAAAACGGAACGCCGTGCTGTATTCCAACGGCCTCGAATCACTAGCAGTCGAGATGACAGGCATCTTATCCGCATGGCCGTAACGGATCGTGCAGCCATGTCTCGATCCCTGAGTCAACAGATGGGGACGCTTGCAAGACAACAACTATCTGCACGAACAGTTCGACGACTTTTGCAGCAGCATGGACTATCAGCTCGGAGACCACGGCTGCGGTTGCCTTTGACGCTGCATCACAGACGGGAGCGCCTGCGATGGTGTACTCAACGACGAACCTGGGTGCACGAATGGCAAAACGTCATTTTTTCGGATGAATCAAGGTGTGTTTACAGCATCATGATGGTCGCATCTGCGTTTGGCGACATCGCGGTGAACGCACATTGGAAGCGTGTATTCGCCATCGCCATACTGGCGTATCACCCTGCGTGATGGTATTGGGGCCATTGGTTACAAGTCTCGATCACCTCTTGTTCGCGTTGACGGCTCTTTGAACAGTGGACGTTACATTTGAGATGTGTTGCGACCCGTGGCTCTACCCTTCATTCGATCACTGCGAAACCCTACATTTCAGTAGGATAAGGCACGACCGCATGTTGCAGGTCCTGTACGGGCCTTTCTGGATATAGAAAATGTTCGACTGCTGCCCTGGCCAGCACATTCTCCAGATCTCTCAGCAATTGAAAACGTCTGGTCAATGGTGGGTGAACAACTGGCTCGTCACAATACTTCAGTCACTACTCTTGATGAACTGTGGTATCGTGTTGAAGCTGCATGGGCAGCTGTACCTTTACACTCCATGCAAGCTCTGTTTGACTCAATGCCCAGGCGTATCAAGGCTGTTATTACGATCAGAGGTGGTTGTTCTGAGTACTGATTTCTCAGGATCTACGCACCCTAATTGCGTGAAAATGTAATCACATGTCAGTTCTAGTATAATATATTTGTGCAATGAATACCCGTTTATCATCTGCATTTCTTTTTGGTGTAGCAATTTTAATGGCCAGTAGTGTAAATCGGAGTTTTGGTTAATACTCTATCGACATACAATGATTGGTACCGATCTGAGTGTCTGACATCTGGAGGTTTGGATGTCAGCCACGGGCAGCACCTCATTCTTTTGTTCTCCGTCCCTGCTTGTTAGGCGGTGAATAAAAGATGGCGGAATAAGCTCGCCAGTTCCCGGGCCGGGGGCGAGGCGTCTGCGGCGGGGAACAGAAGAGCTGCAAACATACGGCCTACAGACGCGGCGGGACCGCAGACGTAAAGTCACGACACTGGTGGCGGCTTCTTAATTAAAGCCGCGGAGGCGCGGGAGGAGGCGGCGTATTTGCATCGGGGGCGGCGGCGACACCTCTCGCCGGCGGCGGCGAGTGTTTCATTCAGGCGCCTAAACCCGACGAGGCACCAGCCAGTCCATCGGATGCTCGCCCGCCTGTTTTCCTTGCGACGCAATTTCATCTGTAATTAGCTTAGGTTAATTAAAATGTAAATGCGCTGGGGATGAGGGGTGTGGGGGGTGATGGGAGGCGGGGGCACTCGGAGGCGGCTGTCTGCGAGGGGGGCGGCGAGAAATTGAAATGCGGCTTGTCGCGGGGGCCGCGCGGCCCGCCTCCTCGCGCTGGTGAATATGTAGCTCACGTCTGCGGCAGCGCTAACAGGCGCCATTATTCCCCGGGTACCGGCTTAAGACCCGGCGCCCCCCCCCCCCCCTGGTAATAAAACGACCATTACCCGGGTCAGCCCTTAAACTGGCACCAGCTGGGTCCGAGCGCCAGAGATGACGAACTGCGCAGAAGAGGCGTGGAGGGGCCACCGCGGAGGCAGTGCGGGAGCTATCCCTGCGGGAAACGCTACACTGCCGGGGCATATTGCCTATAAACATCTTGCTGTTGTTCAGGTTAATTCCCCGTGACAAAATGCGGGCTGCCGGGGGTTCAGGCACTGTCCTCCACGGTTAATCTTTATTCGTCTGTTCGCCCTCATGACGTTTCTTTATGACTGCGTTCCTGTAGTGGCGCATACGGAATGTCAGTATGCCACTGAAACGTTCGCTCTTCTCGTTCCCTGAGAGTTACGGAGTGATGTGGCGCAGTAGTTAACTCATATCTTCGAATGCTGCTGTTCAAATAGCCGCCCAGAGAGCCAGAATCATAAAAAAAAAAATCTGTAATTGAAGAAAAGCAGCGAGCGATATAAAATTCTAAAAATCAAATAAAAATCAACGCATTTTCAGATTTTTATTCGTTATTAACAGGTTTCGGCCCTTTCCCCAGACCATCCTCAGGCTTTTCCCCACTGCATTACAGTAATAACACATTCAGTATAGACGGATGAAAATATGGCTAAACAGCGTCTAAAATATAAGATACAATAATTAAGAAGTACGATGGTATACCCATTATGGATGCTGGTGGAGGCAGACGGAGCGATATCCGTAGAAGTAAGGATGTGACTGCTGAATGAGACAGCTTTAGTCGAGATTATATACTGTAAGCACCGCCCATCCCCTACAGTGTTACATAGTTGAAAACCTCCCCGGTTGGTTTGAAGAACAGGTTTCCGGCGTTATCTGTGACTGGCAAGTCCCTGAGCCGGATGCAGTCGTCCACCCTGTTCCAGAGGAAGCTTCTCGGCCCGTAAGGTCTGCGCATTCACAGAGGTTGGATTTATTGCTATTTGGGAGCTCCATAGTTAGGTGCGTAATGGGACCCTCAGGAACAAATGGTTCAAATGGCTCTGAGCACTATGGGACAACATCTGAGGTCATCAGTCCCCTAGAACTTAGAACTACTTAAACCTAACCAACCTAAGGACATCACACACATCCATGCCCGAGGCAGGATTCGAACCTGCGATCGTAGCGGTTGCGCGGTTCCAGACTGAAGCGCATAGAACCGCTCGGCCACCCGGCCGCCCCTTAGGAACATGGCTGCCAAGGAGGGGAAGGAAGCCAGAGCGCACTCCGTGTGCATACTGTGTGGGGGAGTCACTCCGGATATGGAAAGGGTGCCTCCGGATGCCATGAAGAGTGTGGGGTGCAACCAACTGCAGGTGGTGGCCCATGTCGGTGCCAATGACGTGTGTCTCTTTGGATCGGAGGAGATTTTCTCTGCTTTCGTTCGGTTAGCGGAAATAGTAAAGACTGCCAGTCTTGCTTGCAAGATTAAGGCGGAGCTCACAATCTGCAGCATCGTCGACAGAACTGACTGTGGTCCTTCGGTGCAGAGGCGAGTGGAAGATCTGAATCAGAGGTTCAGGCGATTTTGTGACCGTGTAGGCTGCCGATTCCTTGACTTGCACCATCGGGTGGTGGGTTTCCGCGTTTCGCTTAATTGGTCAGGAGTCCACTACACACACGAAGCGTCTACACGGTAGCGGGGGCTGTGTGGAAGGAACGCGGCTGTTTTTTTTAGGTTAGTGGGTCTCAGGAAACCACAGAAAGTGCGTCTGTCTAAATGGGGGCAGGTAGTTGTAAACTGTCGAAATTGTGTTGGGAAAGAACCAGAGCTCCAGGCCCTAATAGAAAGCACTGATTCTCAAATAGTTGTAGGTACCGAAAGCTGGCTAAAGCGACCTAACAGAGTTCGGAAAGGATAGATTAAATACAATTGGTGGTGGAGTATTGTTTGCTGTCAGAAGTAGTTTACCTCGTAGGGAAATTGAAGTAGATAGTTCCTCCGAAATAGTGTGGGTAGAGGTTATACTTGACAATCGGACTAAACTATTAACTGGATCGCTTTATCTACCCCCCCCCCCTCCCCGACTCAGAAAATCTAGTTGCTGAACAGTTCAAAGGAAACTTGAGTCTCATTTCAAATAGGTACCCCACTCATACAATTACAGTTGGTGGTGACTTCAATCTGCCCTCGATATGTTGGAAAAATTATACGTTTAAAGCGGGCGGCAGGCATAAAACGTCATCCAAAATTTTACTGAATGCTTTCTTAGAAAATTATTTAGAACAATAACTTCATGAGCCCTCTCGAAGGATAAATGGTTGCGTAAGCATATTTAACCTCTTAGCAACAAATAATTTTGGACAAATAGGGAGTATCATGTCGAATACAGGGATTAGCAGCGACCACAAGGCAGTTGCTGCTAGGCTGAATACCGTAACATTCAAAAGAGTTTCCAGTAGCCTCACAATGAATAGAAACTGGTCCTGTATGATTTTCAAGGGAATCCAACCCCATTGTTCCTCCAAAATAGTGGCAAATGTGGCTATCGATGATGGGTCTTCGCACCCATTGCCTTGTTTAGATAATTGAAATCCCATATGTAAAACAGCTTCACACGTCTGGTGATGTGGTCAATATTTTACGCTAAACATGTAAAATCTTTGTGGTTGAAGACGCTAGATCCTAATTATGTTAGTTTTATTAGATTATTCGCACACAGACTAACGCAGACGTATAGAAAAGGTTTGAAATTATGATTAGCGTTTGTTGGAAGTTGCGATGTGCTCTCACTGTCAAACAATGGATGAATATAGCCTGGGTAATATACACTGTCGTTTAAGGAAAGCTGTTTTTTCATGCATCTTAATGTTTACGACGTCATATCTCCAGAACGATGTACTTTACAACAATATAATTTACAAGCACATTCTGCGGTATGTGTGGATATTGTCTGCAAAATGTGTTGTGAATAGAGTCGGTAGAAACGAAGTAATAAATTAAATTGTCGCACCTTTTGCTAAAGTCCTACTGCGTCAATAGCGTAAATGTAGTAAACCATTCAATTTTGTTTCTTTTCATTATTTGTGAGGGGTGTTACCGAAAAAAGTTTTGAAGAGGCTCCAATTTGTGAGCAGAGTATTTTGAAAGTCGCTAAGTGACTTCATTCACAAATACTGGATGAATAAAGAGTGGGTAATTTGCTCGCAATAAATTACAGTGCGTCGAGGCATATACTCAGTTTCTAAGTTTTATTCTTGACTTATCGTGTTAAACCTTGAACGTATGATTATACCTGTTAAAGAGTAAATTATACACTGCTGGCCACCGTAAATGCAACACCAAGAAAGACAAGAGGTAGCACAGCAAAATTTATTTTGTAGATAACATGTTGACCAAGTATCAAATTATTACGTTTACAGACGTCTGTGACATGTGGTCCTGCCAGAATCAGTAGCCAGAGTAGCCGCCATTGTTGGAGATCACCGCTGCCACACGTCTCGGCATTGAGTCAAAGAGACGTTGGATGTGTTACTGGGGTACAGCAGCCCAAGCAGCTTCCACACGTTGCCAAAGATCATCTGGTGTGGCAGCTGGGGATGTAATCTGGGTCACTCGTTGAGCAACCATGGACCACATGTTTTCTATCGGCGAAAGATCCGGAGAGCGAGCCGGCCAGGGAAGCAATTCAATCTGGTTATTGACGAAGAACCTTTGGACAATGCGTGCCACGTGTGGTCGCACATTATCCTGTTGAAATATGGCTGTGGCCGAGCCCTGAAGGTAAGGAAGGACAACTGGCTCCAGCACCTCGGATATGTAGCACCGGCTATTTAAAGTACCGGCAATGCGTACTAGAGGCATGCGAGAGTAATATCCAATACCGTCCCATACCATAATACCCGGTGCAAGACCAGTGTGGCGGTGTATAATGCAGCTGTCCAGCATCCTCTCTCCACGGTGTCTCCACACTCGAATCCGACCATCGTGGTGCTGCAGACAGAAGCGTCCTCGTCAGTAAAGACAACGTCATTCCATTCTGCCGTCCACATCCGTCTGTCATCACACCATTGGCGACGGAGACGTCTGTGGTTCTGCGTCAATGGTAGACGAAGCAATGGACGTCTTGCGGACAGACCACTCTGCTGTAAACGGCGTCGAATGGTACGCGCAGACACTGGATGTTGCATTACAGACGCAGTGTGCTGTGCTATGGTTCGGGATGTCACTGTGCGATCCGTCACTGCCATGCGCACAATTTGCCTATCAGCACGTGCAGTGGTGCACCGAGGTGAATGCGATCGACCACGTCGGTCCGTCGTACCCTCCTGCATCCAACGGTCACATATCCGCATTACAGTTGTTTGGTTTCGTCCAAAACGACTAGCGATTTCTCTGTATGATAATCCACAATCTCGGTAAGCCACTATCCTTCCTCTGTCGAACTCGGATACTTGATCAAAAGATGTTCGCTGTTGTCTACGAGGCATAACTGATCATCTTGTGAAACAACCACAAGGTAAACACACATGCCGAACGTACACTCGTCGAAATCGCCAAGCCTTAAATGGCGCTATGAGGTGGCGCCACAGGCGCGCGTGATGTGCGTCTGCGCTGAAATTCTAATCAGTTGCATATCTCATCGCTGCAAACTCATGGTGTAAATTTCACTCGATTCGGATGCTTCCTTCAGGGTGTTGCATTTACGGTGGCCAGCAGTGTATATTGGATAACTGAAGCTACCGCTGCCGGATACAACTTGACTCACATCTCTGTGTTCCGGGTTGCCGGCCACGCAGGCAGCTTAATGAACAGCCCCCATCTTATGGCTGCTCAACGGAGGTCGCCCTCATCGGAGGAACGACTTTGCCACATGTCCTTCGTACGATGACCTCATCCTGCCCGGGAAGTCAATCGACAGGTAGCTATCTCCCATAGCAGTACCCAGTCAAACGACTCCCCAATAGCCATCCACACAGTATTGTAACTCACGACAGAGGGCTGCAGAGACAAAGGTGTCACGGAGTCGCATCGAGGAGTCACGGTGAGCCGACATTCAGTCACTGTGAATTAATTGGGACAACATCCTGGAATACGTCACAGTAGTGACGGAGTGGTTATTGTAACCAGTACAATCATTTACTATCTACGTCGCATCTACATCGACAGCTAAAGTCCGCAAGCCACCTTACCGTGTGAGGTAGAAGTTACTTCCATTTTTTCCTGTTCCGTCGTGTATGTTTTGCGGAAAGAACGACTGTTGATACGCCTCCGTGTGGGCTGGAATCTTTTTAATTTTGTCTTGATGATCTTTCAGCGGCATATACGTTCTAGAAAGCAGTACGTTGGTCGACTGTTCTAGGAGCGTATGCTGTCAGAACTTTAACAGTAGATCATATAACTGAACGAATAGACCCACCAGGTTAGCCGAGAGCGCTAATGCGCTGCTTCCTGGACTCGGGTAGGCGCGCCGGCCCCGGATCGAATCCGCCCGCCGGATTTACGACGTGGGCCGGTGTGCCAGCCAGCCTGGATGTGGTTTCAAGGCGGTTTTCCAAATCCCTCTAGGTGAATACCGGGCTGGTCCCCACGTCCCGCCTCAGTTACACGACTCACATACATTTGAAACACTTCCGCACTTTTGCATGATTTACACTATACGCAGACAGATGGGGTACTCTGCTTCCATCCCGGGGGGTACGGGGTGGCGGCAGGAAGGGCATCCGGCCACCCCTTCACATTAACATGCCAAATCAAATTTAACCACGCCAACCCCGCGTAAAATGCGGGACAAAGGCGCAAGCGTTAGAGATATAGCTGAACGAGTATTTCGTCCATAAGGGACGGCATAATGAGGGCTGCGACTATTGATCAATACAAATAAAACAGTTTCTACGTCCGTCAGTTGTTTATTTTGTCCCTGCGCGTTTCTATAATTCACACCATCATCTTCAGGTGAAGAATTGCTTATTTACATGGCTGATGTTGGTGTAGAGTACAGATGTCTTTTCACAGGCGCAGACCAAGGGCAGTGTAAGTTATTTTGCAACTTTTGAGGGACAGCTGACCTTTTACAACCCTACTTGAGTGCCTGCAAGCAATCTGTCTGATTCTAGAGACACTGGAACTACACCGAGAGTTATGCTCTGGGGTGCGATTTAGTATGACAGCAGGAGCACTCTCGTGTTTATCCCACTTACCCCAACTGCAAATCGGAAATTTAATTTGATGATTGGACCTGTTGTGCTGCCACTCATGAACAGCATGCCAGGGGTGTTTTCCAACAGGATAACGCTCGCCCACATACCACCGTTGTAACACAACATGCTCTACAGAGTGTCGACATCTTGCCTTGGCGTGCTCCATAGCCAGATTTATATCCCGTCGAGCACATATGGGACATCATTGAACTACAGCTACAGCGCCATCCACAACCAACGTTAACCGTATTAAGCAACCAAGTGCAACAGGCATCGAGCTCTGTTTCACCAACTGACATCCGGCACCTGTATAACACAATGTTCGAACCTCTGCATGCTTGCATTCAACGTTCTGGTGGTTACACTGGTTATTAATGCATCAGCGTTTCACATTTCCAGTGCCTTATTTCGCGCTTACATTAACCTGTGATTTCCAGTGTTAATCATCTAGACAAACGTATTTCCAAAATTTCATTACTCTGCAGTAATTACTCTTTGGTGCTGTAATTTTTCCCGACAGTGTAGATACGTAAGCAAAAGGTCGGAATTCGGCACGTTCACCAAAACTTCTTCGCAGCACAACCTTGTCCTGAGCAGCAAATCTGAGAAGACGCGACGGATTATGGAGAAGCAGGTCACCGCTTCCACATCCCGCGCACAGTGCGTGCTGTCGGATTACGATGTGAGTGGCGTGGGGGGGGGGGGGGGGGGGTACGACAAAACGCGCTCCCAGCAGTGACAGAGAGACCGCGCCGCCGCACGAGAACAATAGCGGACGCGAAGGCTGCGGTGTTGACTGTTCCGCATGTACTCCGGGGCCCCGTAATAAAAGTCTTCCGAGGCGCGCTGGCGGGGGTGGCGAGGGCGGCGCAAAGGAAAACCTCTGCGCCGGCTGAGCCGGCACATTAAACCTGAGCAAACAACGGGGAGGAGGCAAGAAAAGGGAAGGAAAGGGAACGGGAGAAGGGAGCGGCCCGCCGTGGAATCCCGACAAACACCGAGAAATGAAAAATAAAGAAGTCGCGCATAATGGAAAATACAGAAACTGGAAAAACACGCGGCGGCGGTGCACATACAGCGACTGTCGCCGTGCACACAGGCGCCGCTGGGGGAGCACAAAGGCGCGTTGGGGGCTCCTGGCATGGTGTGCCCGGCCCTGTCCTCTGGAACGACGAGGGAAGTCGCCGGGCGTGCTGCGGGGTCGCGGTCACCCTTCCTCCGTCACTCTGATGCCGTCTCCGGAATATGACGACTACCTTTGGTCTGCAAACGGGAAAGTAGCGAAGCCCCTACACCAACATTCCAACACGTGTTCTCATCGCCGGCCGCTGTGGCCGAGCGGTTCTAGGCGCTACAGTCTGGAACCGCGCGAACGCTACGGTCGCAGGTTCGAATCCTGCCTCGGGCATGGATGTGTGTTATGTCCTTAGGTTAGTTAGGTTTAAGTAGTTCTAAGTTCTAGGGGACTGATGACCTCGGAAGTTAAGTCCCATAGTGCTCAGAGCCATTTGAACCATTTTTTGTTCTCATCCTGAGGGGAACTCACTGAGACCGTCATGAGACCTACGAACTCTGGGATTTTTAAGAGTCCTACTTGCTGACCAAGGCGCGAGGTTAGTGGTTTCCTATCCCTGCTATTACGACGGTAAGCCGTTCTAGGCAAGAGGGTCACGTACAACAGCACTAGGAAAGTTTTGCGATACAGTTTTGTTTTATTTATTTTTTTCGAAATAATTTCCACCACACTGAATACACCTCTCCGTCCTCAGAAACCAGTCTCTAAACCATTTCTTCCAAGTTTCTGTAGGGAGTAAAACATAATTGCTGTCCCAAGCCCTCAGCAGTTACTCATCACTTGAAAACTGCCCTAGCCTCAGCTTCAGTTTCACATGCGAGAACAATGCAAAGTCACGAGGAGCAAGGTCTGGTCTGTAAGGAGGGTGTTCAAGAAGAAATTTCAGTCCTGTACGCCGCAAATATTCGGTGCATGCTTTGGCGTGGTGAGGTGGAGCGTTGTCGTGATGGAGAAAACAAGTGACCTGTTCTTGACCTAGGTCGCAGATTCTTCAAAGACTGGATGACTTTGGGCAGGCACTGCTCAGTGTATCACGTAACTGTGGCTGTCTTCTGTGTGTCCAAAACAACACGCTCCACACTTCCACTCGATTTGAAAAAAAAAAAAAAAGACAAAAACCGAAGCTATCATTTTCTTCTTTACTGGTTTGGGTTTCTGACAGCTACGTGTGTGTCGTCATCTTAAAAGACCAAAATTTTGTTTTGACTCTTAGTCGGCACGTGATAATAGTACAGCCAAGTCTCGTCACCTGTCAAGATGTTATTCAAATACTGAGATTGTCCCTTAGAAAATTTCTTTAACATCTCCTGGCACCAGGTCATACGTCGCTCATCTGCTCTCCTCTCAGTCTATGCGCCACCCACTGTCAACAAAGTTTCTTCTGTATACAGAGACATACAGTGCCCATAAAATGTCGATACCAACGCACAGTGATTTCCTTACGTGTCGGTCCTTCTCCATTACTCTTTCTGGACGCACACTAAATTGGTATAACAGACCAACATCTCACATATTCCAACACATAAAAACTCTTTTCTTCCTCTGTCGTCATTCTGACAAGGCACGGAACTTGTAACGGCAGGAGGCGGCCACAGTGCAAACTTGGCGAGTTTGCGGTTTTATTCATGCATCGGCGTATTTGTGCATGTCATACTTTGGAAAATACAGAACTCTGAAAACGACTGAATCATTTATAGCATTAGTAAACCGATGGAACGGTCACTCCGACGCACGCTCACTAGTTCGTTGCATAGATTTAAGCGTAGCCCATGACGGATTGTACAGAGACCGTTCAGTAAAACTTAAGCATCACGAATGACGTTTTAATCTAATACTCCTTTACAACTAACTCAATTTGCTGGCGGTTTCCACTTGCCTCAGTGTAAGTACCAGCAAAACCATTATCGCTTTACTCACGACACGTAGTTCAGGCGGTTCAGTCCGGAACAGCGCGACCGCTACGGTTGCAGGCTCAATTCCTGCCTCGGGCATGCACTTGTGTGATGTCCTTAGGTTAGTTAGGTTTAAGTAGTTCTAAGTTCTAGGGGACTGATGACCTCCGCTGTTAAGTGCAAATGGTTCAAATGGCTCTGAGCACTATGGGACTTAACATCTTAGGTCATCAGTCCCCTAGAACTTAGAACTACTTAAACCTAACTAACCTAAGGACATCACACACATCCATGCCCGAGGCAGGATTCGAACCTGCGACCGTAGCAGTCCCGCGATTCCGGACTGCATCGCCTAGAACCGCATGGCCACCGCGGCCGGCTCGCTGTTAAGTCCTATAGTGCTCAGAGCCATTTGAACCATTTTTAGTTCAGGCGATATGACGTCATAAATATTGAGGTGCGTGGAAACCTAGATTTTCTTAAAACGTAACTCAAATTACATTGGTAGTGAGAGTACCTAGCGAATTCCAATAAACTTTAATTACAATTTCAAACCATTTCTAAACCTTTTCTCGCTTGCAGTTTACGGGTGAATAAACTGAAAGTAACAAATCAAACATGGGAATAATTAGGCTTTGCATTTACAGGCATAAAGCTTTTACATGATTAATGTCAAATATTTAACACATTAACTCGTTTTTGAAGTGATCAGACATATCGAGCTGTTTCATGTACGGAACGTCGATTCCTTAAAGACTCAAGATTGGGAGGAGGATGGGGTCTACTGTTTGTAGTCGTAAGATACTACGTTACTTCGTTATGTGAAACATACAATGCTACATTTCTGAGCATACAAAGCTAATTGCGAATCTTTGCGTCACTTCGAAATATTATCAAGATATGATCGGGTATTTGTGTAACTTTTGTTTCAGATGCTACTTCATTATTCAGAAGATCGAGAACTACAAAGAGTCTGAAAGTACGATTAATATTGACCATCACGTGTTTAATATATGATATGAGGAGCAAGGACCACAACACACTTCCCTGTTGCATCTCTCGATGACCTATATTAATGGACTTCAGTTATTAACTATGGTGGGTTATTCATCCAACTAAGAGTCCTAATCTGTGACTTTCGGCATCTTCAGTGACAAAAGCGCATTCCGGTTTCGCATGGTAGATATCCATACTGCTTGGCATAAGAGGACGGGGGGGGGGGGGGGGGGGCGCAATGTGTCCGAGATACCTCATTACGTTTGAGCTCAGAATATATTTTTGTAGACTATTTGCTCAAGGGCTCTTCAAAAACGTTCAAATGTGTGTGAAATCTTATGCGACTTAACTGCTAAGGTCATCAGTCCCTAAGCTTGCACACTTCTTAACCTAAATTATCCTAAGGAAAAACGCACACACCCATGCCCAAGGGAGGACTCGAACCTGTGCCGGGATCATCAAAGGCTCTACGGCATGTTACTGGTAGGACAGGAGCTACCTCGCTCACAAATTCTGTATTGAATCGGAGAGATTCCATCGTGCGCAACGTGTAAGTGTATCTGATCTTAGATTCAAGATTCACGACGGAGCAACGCATAGACCAACGATGTGCCATAAAAGTTTGTATCACTGTGAACCACTCTGCTATGGAGACTTTTTATATGTTCCGTGAGGCTGAAAGAGTATCGTTTCTGGACGTCTGAACAGACCCAGGCGGCTTCGATGGCTGCCTGACTGACCTTGCAGCTGCAGACATCCAGAGAACGTATGAAGACTGGAATAAAAAGGCTGGCAGCGATTTACTGATCCAGGATGGTCATATTTCACCGACTATTAATTAATTCACTCCACATGTATGTTCAGTAAATTTGTGTTTATTATATCAGTTCCGATTCTTATTGGCCAAGATCTGTATGTGTAGAACACACTTGTGAAGGGGACGCTATAGCTTCCTAAGCAACAATAAGTGTAGCCCTCAGAGGACAAAGATGGATGCCAATGGACACGTTGTAAAGCATTAGACTCCCTTTGCTGCTGATACAAAAAGATTCTGCTTTCATATTTAAAGTACTCGTCTCGATACAATCAGTCATGGGTTGCGGTTAAATCTATGCAACGAACTGTGATAAATGTAAAGAGAAAATGCTGCAGTCCTACCTTTACACCTGAAGATTTTCTCGAATAAAGCTGATATATTTCCTCGCATAGCTTACCTGAAAAACAAAGAAAACATCCGTAAATGACAAAATAATTAACAACTCTTTTAAAGCTATTTTGAGTAGCCTGTTTATGTGTTTGTATGTTGGCAGCGCTATAGACCTCATTACTATGACTGACAGCGTTGTGCGCTCTCGGTAAGAGACTCTGTGGCTAGACGGACTCACGGTTGGACGTTAATAGTGAGCAGCGATGGAGGTTAGCGTTGTTGGTGCGAGCGGACGGTTTGGACGCGTGTCGTTCATGGAGATTTAGTATTGGTTTGACTTAGATTGTAAATTGATGATGGATTTATTTGCTAATGTTTGGATAATGGAGTTATTGATGATTATAATTTTTGAAACTGGATGTCACATGAATAAGGTAAAATCTGCTAAATACATTGTTTGCTCTGCAACAAAATCTTTCCTTTGTTAACCACATACCTATTAACAGTTAGAGCCTATAATACTTAGAATCTTTCCGTTTAGCTGGCTGTAGTTGCTGCTTCCTGTATTTGCTGTAGTTCGTGTCACGAAGATTTTCTTTGAGGTAAGTGACTAATGAAATGCATGGGTTATTGTTAGGATTTCTTGTAATTCAGGACCATTCTTTTGTATTAATTATTTGCAGTCTAGATTCCGTGGCGTTTGCATACTGTGTGTCGCAAATGAATAGGATAAGTTTGAGTTGTATTTGTCACGGAAACAATAGGTTTGTTCATAAATAACTCATCTGCTACCAGTCACGATTTTCTTGATTTTATTTTTCGCACCACGCGTTTCGAGAAATGATTCCAATTTAAAGTGCGTTTTTTTGTGTTTGTAATGTAATTCCTATGTGATGATGTCGATGTGTTGGATTCATTTCGTTGACTGTAAGTTTCCTTGTGGTCCATTTGTGCAGAGTCTCACACACATTAAACATCACACACAACTTGTTATACACTTTTAAACATCGAAAACATTTTACATAAACAAAACAGTTATCCGTGTAACTATTTTGTTTATATTCATGATACATATTAAATAAACCTCAGCAAATTGCGCTGCTGTTCTTTCGATCTCCTCTATCGCCTACGCCCCCCCTCCCCCCCCCCCCCCATGTTAATAAAGTAGTGGCTTTAGCCACTACTTTATTAACACGGCCACCGTTTGTTTTGCATCGCGCACTAACTCGCGAGACACTTGTTCCCCATAGAGTCTCAGTCGCTAACGTCTTAGTGTGCTAGCTGAGAGACTACTCGCAAAGCGTGGTGAGATATGTCTTCATCGCTTTATGGAGATTTTACCTGCGTCGCCCAATCATGGCATGAGCCACCGAAATTCGTTCCTGCAGAACTTTGTGAATTCGAAGAAAGCTTTACTTTTGTCCCTGTCTCTTTCTCGAGTAGATGCAGTTTGGACGGTTGTCATGTGTGTTTCGAGATGGTCGCATTCAATTTACTACTACAAAGCATTTGGTGACGTCGCAGCATGGTTAGTGCATTCGAGTTCCATCTACGTTGCTAGAGTGTACCCAAGCTTTAAAACTATGCAAAATCGAGCTCAATTGGTTGCGTTTCATTTATATCCGGGTTGCGTGGGTGAATGTAATCTCTTTGCAATCATTCGGTTTCAGCAGAGTACGTGCTAGCGAGGATCCGATTCTACTTCGAAAATCAGTGAATCCAACTATCTTTGAATCACTCTCTGTCACTCGTGAAATTACGATATGCCACTTTGAGATATTATTTTCAATTTTGTTTGCACGACGACGTAAGGTTGAGGTGCATCAGAAGGGATGGTTAATATTCAGGGAAATGACAGGAATGATCATTAGAAACAAAATATCAAGTGAACATGGGCTCTAAACGAATACCTTAGGACCTATCAGCAATTGTTGATCTTCGATACTGTGAAACGTATCTCTTCTGCTGCAAGCTTTTTTTCTTTCCATATTTTGGGAAGTGGTAGTACGGACCAAAACAAGAAATCCATTATACATGTAGTCTAAACTGCATACGTTAAGAGCCATGAGCATTCGTTCATCTTCGCTACCTTGAAACACAACTTCTCTAATGAACGAGTGCTCTTAACTTTGAAGGTATGCAATTTGCAGCACTTTTTTACTGGACATCTTCTTATTATTTTGGTCCATACTACCATTTCCCAAAATACGGAAAGCAAAGAGCTTCCAGTGGAAGTGATTTGTTTCACAATATCGAAAATCAAAAATTGCTCATAGCTCTTAAGGCATACGTTTTACAACCCATGTTTACTCGGCTTTTTTGTTTCGAATGTCATTCCTGTCATATCCCTGAATATTGACCATAACTTCTGAAACACCCTGTATATAAGCGCGCAGCAAGGTGAAAACTATTTTTCCCTCTTAAGAATTAAGGGCCTCGGGGAATTCAAAGTCGATTTCGCCGAGAATTTTTGAGTTACATCGAACTGCTCCAGTAGACTGATGCTTGAGTGCTGAACCTCACACACCTTAAATACAAAAATTTAGAATAATCAAATGTAAGTGTTCAACTGTCCCCCTCCCCCCTTGTTCACTATTGTGGCTCCGCACTTAGGGACCACCCTGTACATCGGAAGCGCAGTAGTGCACACCGCCGCGGGTGCGGCCAGCAGGTGCGGAGTGAAACTACGGGCTCCAGAGCGGGAGGTGATCGGCGCAGCTTCCCGTGCCGCCTCGCGGCTCGCTGATTGGCGCAGCCGCCGGCGTCGCGCGGGCATGCATTATTCAGGCGTCGCGCCGCCGCTGTCAGCTGCGGAAAAGGCTGACCCGGCCCACCGCTACCGGCTGCGTTTAACAGCCAAGCTCCCGCCTCTTCGTCTTCCGCGACCCCGCTGACCGGCCTCGCGTAAAAAAGTTGTCCACTCGTTTTCCGCTTGCGCCGTAACGACCCTGCTGAACCAAGATTTCGAAAGAAAATGACCAACGGGGTGTAACAAATATACACTTACAAACGTAGAGGACTTGTCGATAGTCTTCTGATGAGAAAATTGGGGACAGGAACCTCTGTCTGAAACTGTCATCCAACGACGCGGAAATTGCAGGAGAAAACTCCTCCCCCTAGACCGATCTTACGGAAGCAAATGTGAGTCACTGCTCTTAGCGCTTTCTGCAGTGTTCTGACAGGTTTGAACGCTGAACACTGGCCGATCAGTTGTGAGAAGTTCGGCTTGCGGACTGTCGCTGTCGTACTTTCTTCCACTTTCGAGCTAAGAAGGGTTGGTTCAAATGGCTCTGAGCACTGTGGGACTTAACTTCTGAGGTCATCAGTCCCCTAGAACTTAGAACTACTTAAACCTAACAAACCTAAGGACATCACGCACATCCATGCCTGAGGCAGGATTCGAACCTGCGACCGCAGCGGTCGCGCGGTTCCAGACTGTAGCTAAGGAGGGAATCCAGAAAGTTGTGACAGTGGTGGTAGTAGTAGTAGTAGTAGTAGTAGTAGTTTCATTCATCTTTGGATGCGTTTTGCAAGGATATTGGACATGTCTTGGAATAAAAATTTAAGAATAACATTAATAAAGAAATTCACATATACAGACGTTTATATAGTATGACGAGTATGTGACAGGTAGTCTGCAATGGACTTATAGAAGGAACCATCCCAGCATTTGCCTGATGTACATTTGGGAAACCACGGTAAACCTGAAACGGGATGGCTGGATGAACATTGGGTCATCCACCCTCCCGAATACGAGGCCACTCTGTGCAACACAGCGTTACCCCATTCGTTTTACCCTCGATGTACAATACAGTTTTATACGAGGGTTGGAACTTTAACAGTGGCAGCTATTTATTTACAGCTCGTACAAAACTGATACGTGTTTCAAAGTTTTACTGACCTTCAAAGTAGTCACCAGCATTGTGTATAGCCCGTTGCCAGCAATGTGAAAGTCGTAGGATACTCTTAGCACCGCCAGTTGTGTTGACAGTTCGAGCCGCGCGGTCTGTTGCTCGACGAATTTGTAGCAGTCCTGAAGCGAATGCCATGAAGTGTTTCCTTCAGTTTAGAAATGGAGTTGAACTCAAGAGGGCTTAAGTCAGAGGAGTGCATTAGGTGTTATAGCACTTAGCAGCCCCATCAGTCAAACATATCAGTAACAGCTTGCACTGTACGTGCTTGAGCATTGTCCTGCAAAATGATGGTCAAGTGCTGTTGATTTTTGAAACACAACCTACGACCAGCTTTGAGACAGAAGTGATGACATTTTATGCAGGACTTGACCATCATTTTGCAGGGCAATGCTCAAGCACGTACAGTGCACGCTGTTACTGATTTGTTTGACTGATGGGGCTGCTAAGTGCTATACCACCTACTGCACTCCCCTGACTTAAGCCCTCATGAGTTCAACTCTATTTCTAAACTGAGGGAAACACTTCACGGCATTCGCTTCAGGACTGCTACAAATTCGTCGGGCAATAGACCGCGCCTAACGAACCGTCAACAACTGGCACTGCTAAGAGTATTCTACGACTTCCACATCGCTGGTAACGGGATATACACAATGCTGGTGACTACTTTGAAGGTCAGTAAAGCTTTGAAACACGTATCTGTTTTGCATGAGTGGCCACTATTGAAGTTCGAACCCTCGTAAATAAGTTTTTAATGATGTGAAAGCGTAAGGCTGCACTGTTCATTATTTTCTCTCTCAGTCACTGCACACGCTAAGTACAATAGACACCCATTCTATGAGGTTTCGGGATTGCAGCGGGTCATTTTTTCAACAATATTTCGGCTGGCAACCACTTAGCCCTCTTTAGGTATCCACCACCGGACATTGCTAGTTTATAGCGTCGGCTGTATAGCAAAAAATGACGGGAAGTCGCTCGTTTGTGGAGCTAAAAACAAACGTCAGATTTCGCTAGATGTGTCATTTTGAATAAAATGGTTCCTCTCGGATGCTTGTTTTTAGCGTCGCAAACGCGCGTTCCAACAGACGGCAGACATGTAGTTTCAAGTGTACGCATGCGCCTGCGCGCCACAGATGGAACAGTATTTGCAGAGGGCGTGGGCTTCGATAGAGGACGCTCCTGTGACGGCCACCAATACTCATGGGTCTACGGGCCAGTTTTTGCTATAAAGCCATGAACTAGCAGTCTCCTTTTTAACTGTCCCCCACTACATGTCCCCGTATTAGTGTATATTTTAACTCTACATCTACATCTACATGACTACTCTGCAATTCACATTTAAGTGCTTGGCAGAGGGTTCGTCGAACCACAATCATACTATCTCTCTACCATTCCACTCCCGAACAGCGCGCGGGAAAAACGAACACCTAAACCTTTCTGTTCGAACTCTGATTTCTCTTATTTTATTTTGATGATCATTCCTACCTATGTAGGTTCGGCTCAACAAAATATTTTCGCATTCGGAAGAGAAAGTTGGTGACTGAAATTTCGTAAATAGATCTCGCCGCGACGAAAAACGTCTTTGCTGTAATGACTTCCATCCCAATTCGCGTATCATATCTGCCACACTCTCTCCCCTACTACGTGATAATACAAAACGAGCTGCCCTTTTTTGCACCCTTTCGATGTCCTCCGTCAATCCCACCTGGTAAGGATCCCACACCGCGCAGCAATACTCTAACAGAGGACGAACGAGTGTAGTGTAAGCTGTCTCTTTAGTGGACTTGTTGCATCTTCTAAGTGTCCTGCCAATGAAACGCAACCTTTGGCTCTCCTTCCCCACAATATTATCTATGTGGTCTTTCCAACTGAAGTTGTTCGTAATTTTTACACCCAGGTACTTAGTTGAATTGACAGCCTTGAGAATTGTACTATTTATCGAGTAATCGAATTCCAACGGATTTCTTTTGGAACTCATGTGGATCACCTCACACGTTTCGTTATTTAGCGTCAACTGCCACCTGCCACACCATACAGCAATCTTTTCTAAATCGCTTTGCAACTGATACTGGTCTTCGGATGACCTTACTAGACGGTAAATTACAGCATCATCTGCGAACAACCTAAGAGAACTGCTCAGATTGTCACCCAGGTCATTTATATAGATCAGGAACAGCAGAGGTCCCAGGACGCTTCCCTGGAGAACACCTGATATCACTTCAGTTTTACTCGATGATTTGCCGTCTATTACTACGAACTGCGACCTTCCTGACAGGAAATCACGAATCCAGTCGCACAACTGAGACGATACCCCATAGGCCCACAGCTTGATTAGAACTCGCTTGTGAGGAACGGTGTCAAAAGCTTTCCGGAAATCTAGAAATACGGAATCAACTTGAGATCCCCTGTCGATAGCGGCCATTACTTCGTGCGAATAAAGAGCTAGCTGCGTTGCACAAGAACGTTGTTTTCTGAAACCATGCTGATTACGTATCAATAGATCGTTCCCTTCGAGGTGATTCATGTTTGAATACAGTATATGCTCCAAAGTCCTACTGCAAACCGACGTCCATGATATAGGCCGTTAGTTAGATGGATTACTCCTACTACCATTCTTAAACACTGGTGCGACCTGTGCAGTTTTCCAATCTGTAGGTACAGATCTATCGGTGAGCGAGCGGTTGTATATGAGTGCTAAGTAGGGAGCTATTGTATCAGCGTAATCTGAAAGGAACCTAATCGGTATAGAATCTGGACCTGGAGACTTGCCCATATCAAGCGATTTGAGTTGCTTCGCAACCCCTAAGGTATCTACTTCTAAGAAACTCCCATCATATCCACATACTGTGTTTCTTATGTCCCTCATTTATCCCCCTTTTTCTTGTACGAGTCCTCTTCATGTATTATCTAAATCCTTTTGGCTGAAGAGTGGTGGACTGTGCCGCTGCTAGCCCTCCCCTGCCCATATGGGTCTGCGGAATGAAATTACAATAAAGAAAAAAAAAAGAAATCTAGCAGTCTCCATCTTCGGACACCTGGAGATGGCTCAACGGTTGCCAGCCGAAATATTGTGGCAAGAAGTCAACATGATCTGACTGTAATCCCGAAACCTAATCAAATATTCACTACATCGGGAAAACTTCAAGAATTATACACACATTGTCTCACAGCACTACACATACTGCCAGCAGTTGTCAGGACCATTTTGTGCACCGCAACTTCCGTTCACTAGCCTGAAAAACTGAGACAGCATCCTTCTATAACGCTGAGATCAGAAAGAGAATAAGGCATTTGTACTTTACATTGCATAAATTTTGTACTATGGTTATCTAAAAAATGAAAAAAGAAGGAAAAAATATAATGTGAAAGTGTTGTGTGCAATGTTTTGTGTTTTATTGTCGTTATAAGTTATCAATTATTATTATGTTACTGAATGCTGTACACCACTTCAAGGTGAGACAGATACCTGGTACTATATTACGGCGAAGTCATCAAATCTATAATCAACGGTCGCAACCTCCTTGACTATAGTAGTCCGTTCCTTGGCCACAGAGATCAGCTGTGTGAATGTTCTCATTGTTGAAAGATATTTTTTCCCGCACATTTTCCTTCCGTTTTCCGAAAGCGTGGAACAGACCGAGGTGGTGCAGTCGTTAGCATACTGGTCCCTCACTGGGGAGATCTGCGGTTCAAATCCGCTTCCAGACAGCCACGTTTAGGTTTTCCGCGATTTTCCTAAATCGCTCCAGCTGATTTCCAGGATAGTTCCATTAAAACGGCATAGCCGATTTGCTTCCCCATCCTTCAAACAATCCCAGCTTGTGCTCTGCCTCTGAAGACCCGTTCATCGACGAGACATCAACTTCAAACTTACAGTCTTCCTTCCGAAAAGAAGGAAACCGCACGGTAAAGGTCTCGATTGTACGACGGATGCTCCTAACCTTCCATTGCCACCCAGCCAGCCGAGTGGTTTCTAGGCGCTACCGTCCGGAACCGCGCGACCGCTACGGTCGCAGGTTCGAATCTTGCCTCGGGCATGGATGTGTGTGATGTCCTTAGGTTAGTTAGCTTTAACTAGTTCTAAGTTCTACGGGACTGATGACTCAGAAGTTAGGTCCCATAGTGCTCAGAGCCATTTGAACCATTTTTTTTTTAACCTTCCATCGAAAACGATGAAGGAAAAGTTGCGATGCACGCCCTTTGTGGAGTGTTGCATTGTCGTGCAGGAGAAAATGGTTTTGCTTAATTTTCCACGCCTCTTCTTTTTTATGGCGTTTCATGGAGACTTCACTGTTGCACAGTACGAATCGGCAGTAACGGTTGTACCCGCAACTCAGTGCACACAACTCCTTCGCGGTCGATGAAAATGGAGGTCATGACTTTCCCTGCTGATGGCGCAACTTTGCATTTCTTTCTAGGAGGCGGGGAGGGATTTCTTTATTCCATATTACCTCTCTTTCTTGCATGTGTGAAGTGATGGACTCATGTCTGATCGCCCATAATAACGCGGCTTACGAAACTATTGCCTTTCACGAAGTAGCGATCAAGGAGGTCCTGACACGACGTAAACCTGCTGCCTCTGCGTGCACGTAACACTTACCGCAAAACCCAGTGTGTGTACAACTTGCAATACCGCAGACGACCTCGGACGATGGAATGAGCAATGCCCATTGAGACGGGCACCTGTTAAGCAGTGCCCTAGATAGTCACTTCGCAACTGCATCTAAGCAGTTTTTTCTTTGTCTGGACATTTTTGTATGTGGTCGATGCCAAACGCCTTCCATCTAATTCTGCATCGCCCATGTCTGTGTGGCGCTGAATTATTGGTACCATTTCACTACGACTGGATGAGATATTGCATTTGGTCCATATACCGCCATAATCTCTAGCCGAATTCTTGCGCAATTTAGACGTTGTGCTCCAAGAAAAGTACCATTCAGCGTTATTCAACTTTGGAGTACATTTCCAATTGCAGAACCATTTTATTCACACTCTGTGACGCGCCTGTAACCACCGCAGAAGAACTGAGCCTGCAGGAAGCCCGGAACATACACTCTCTTCTAAAACCGCGTCACTGACGTGCACAATGGTGTTAGTCTACGATGACGTCTGTGACGTACTATCGGGAGAGGTTATTTGCAGCCAACGTAGGAAAACTGATGACCACTATCGCGAGAATAGATGTTAGGGTGCCAGGGGGCTCGATACTACATCCTGTGTTCTACTCCGTGTACACTTCAGACCTTTGCTGAGAGAAAGCAAGGCAAAGTAGACGGACGACGCGACCCTCTTCGCAGAGAGGAGTAGGCCACAAACGTCCCATTAGCACCTGCGAGAAGCAAGTGCTAATCTCGAAGTATGGGCTGCTAAATGGTCCATAGGCCTCAACGAAGCAAAAAGCCACGGTGTAACGCTAACGAAACGCCGCAAACCATGTGCTAGCATAAGTTCAGCTCTTCGGGAAGCCATTAACATGGACCTGAACAGTGAGGTATCTGCGAAATAAAGTGCTACGCCGAATATATCATGTTTCAGGAAACTTTCCACCTAAGTTCCTGCATGAAGCAGCTGACGAAATGTAAGTGCTGAAACGGTGCAAGAAATCCGCGGAATGACTTGCTCCGAGGACACTAGCATCAGGCAGTAGATTGATTCAACAATAAGGACGCTGAAACTACGAGCAAGACCTCTATAAGCACTCACTAGCCTTACTGAACAGGCAGTAAGTCAACGTCAAAGACACAAAATAAACAAAACCATAACGCAAGCGAGGTGTCGTGTCATCACGAAATGAATCAAGCAATACAAATAAAGATAATGACAGTCAACGTCTCAGGGTGAATACTGCGTCTCATCACACACCCAAGAAGAAAACGACGAACAGCTCACCTCTTCTACCTAAGGAGCAGCCCAACTGCAGTCGTTTCCCCATGTATCTTCGACGTCTTGCAACGATGTTGAATGTGGCTTCCTATACTCAACTGATCTACGAGACACCCTCCATTACCCCTCTAAGTTTGTCGATATTTTTTTGTCACATCCATATGAAGTAGAATGTTTGGCCCACATCATTATCGTGAAACTTTCCATTTACGGTCAGTTTCCAAGCATAATAATCTTAATCCTTTGGGTCTATGCAGTGTGAAAAACATTATATAGTTTTAAAATTTTCCACAAAAGGAACCTTTATTATCACAGTAAGCAACGAATCCAACAAGAAATTGACAAAAAGTTAAACCCTCGATTGTTTTAAGGTGGTGGCTTCACTTTGGAATATAATTTTAAAATGTTTCACAAAATTAATCTTTATAATCATAGTAAGCAATGAATACAGGAAGAAATTCTCAAAACGTAAATAATAAAATGTTTTAAGGAGATTGTTTCACTTTGGAAGCACTAGGGCACTCAGTTTTTAGCCAACAATCATGTCAAAATGGTGCAAATGGCTCTGAGCACTATGGGACCTAACATCTGAGGTCATCAGTCCCCTAGAACTTAGAACTACTTAAATTTAACTACCCTAAGGACACACACACATCCATGCCCGAGGCAGGATTCGAACCTGCGACCGTAGCGGTCTCTCAGTTCCAGACTGTAGCGCCTAGAACCGCTCGGCCACCCCGGCCGGCCCCGAGGCAGGATTCGAACCTGCGACCATAGCGGAACAATTATATCGTGTCATATCGTTGAAAGCAACTTCGCGTTCCTAGGCACAATCCCACATCTCGCAACATCCATGACCTCATAATGATTAAAACAAATTATAGACCTAAGTAACAACCAAAAATTGGCCTTAAATTCAATAAAGTTTGTACCAAAACCGCTTACTGGTTTCATTTCGAAACCATTCGTAAAAATAGTAGTACAGACTCAAATTTATGTTACAACAGTCTTAGATACACTTACTGCACTGTCACTGATGATCTCAATATGGCCTCTAAAACAAAAACCGCATGTTACAATGTCTTACAAGCAGGTAGCGCAATCTCCGCACAGACTGTTGCTTTGAACGCTGTGCGTGCTACAATGCACTACATTCTTGGTAGTACGTCAGTGTAGCACTATACGTCTCTGTCTCACAACAGCACTGTGAATTCATACTAAAGACACTCACACTTTAAAAAAAAAAATTATAATATGGTGGTTTCGGGCTGAAATCACTGGTACGTCGAGAGTTAATGTTACTAAAGGGTTAACGTGGCCACCTGGACTCAATGGTAAATGGCCTATCTAACTGATTCCAGGGGCAACAGAAACTTGGCTTTCAGTATTTCATTAATTATTAACCGAATTGAAAAATTTAAAGTGCCCCATTGTTAAATTTTAAGATAAAAATTTAACATGATAAGACAAGTATTTAAGTTAGAAACTTCGAATACATACTGAGGCAACGTACCTCACGGCACGCAGATTACCCGAACTATACTCATCCCGTATTTGAGAATGAGAGCACGTAACGACTTCCAACAAACTTTGCACATTTCAAACCTTTTCGAAAGTATTTCTCGCTGAAATCCCCAACAAAATAATGAAATGGACATAGTTAATCACTTACTGAATTTTCGCTCTTCATGCAGTAAAATTTCAGCACCAGGCAAGAAGTTTTAATCTATCATTTCTTTGCTATTAACTCTATTCGCAAGACATGTTGCGAACGCTATTCACATACGCCACTGGATGTACCATCATTTGCTTCAAATAGAGCGCAAATTATCCAGAATATACATATATATATATATATATATATATATATATATATATATATATATATATATATAGGGTGTTTCAAAAATGACCGGTATATTTGAAACGGCAATAAAAACTAAACGAGCAGCTATAGAAATACACCGTTTGTTGCAATATGCTTGGGACAACAGTACATTTTCAGGCAGACAAACTTTCGAAATTACAGTAGTTACAATTTTCAACAACAGATGGCGCTGCGGTCTGGGAAACTCTATAGTACGATATTTTCCACATATCCACCATGCGTAGCAATAATATGGCGTAGTCTCTGAATGAAATTACCCGAAACCTTTGACAACGTGTCTGGTGGAATGGCTTCACATGCAGATGAGATGTACACCTTCAGCTGTTCAATTGTTTCTGGATTCTGGCGGTACACCTGGTCTTTCAAGTGTCCCCACAGAAAGAAGTCACAGGGGTTCATGTCTGGCGAATAGGGAGGCCAATCCACGCCGCCTCCTGTATATTTCGGATAGCCCAAAGCAATCACACGATCATCGAAATATTCATTCAGGAAATTAAAGACGTCGGCCGTGCGATGTGGCCGGGCACCATCTTGCATAAACCACGAGGTGTTCGCAGTGTCGTCTAAGGCAGTTTGTACCGCCACAAATTCACGAAGAATATCCAGATAGCGTGATGCAGTAATCGTTTCGGATCGGAAAAATGGGCCAATGATTCCTTTGGAAGAAATGGCGGCCCAGACCAGTACTTTTTGAGGATGCAGGGACGATGGGACTGCAACATGGGGCTTTTCGGTTCCCCATATGCGCCAGTTCTGTTTATTGACGAAGCCGTCCAGGTAAAAATAAGCTTCGTCAGTAAACCAAATGCTGCCCACATGCATATCGCCGTCATCAATCCTGTGCACTATATCGTTAGCGAATGTCTCTCGTGCAGCAATGGTAGCGGCGCTGAGGGGTTGCCGCGTTTGAATTTTTTAGGGATAGAGGTGTAAACTCTGGCGCATGAGACGATACGTGGACGTTGGCGTCATTTGGACCGCAGCTGCAACACGGCGAACGGAAACCCGAGGCCGCTGTTGGATCACCTGCTGCACTAGCAGCGCGTTGCCCTCTGTGGTTGCCGTACGCGGTCGCCCTACCTTTCCAGCACGTTCATCCGTCACGTTCCCAGTCCGTTGAAATTTTTCAAACAGATCCTTTATTGTATCGCTTTTCGGTCCTTTGGTTACATTAAACCTCCGTTGAAAACTTCGTCTTGTTGCAACAACACTGTGTTCTAGGCGGTGGAATTCCAAAACCAGAAAAATCCTCTGTTCTAAGGAATAAACCATGTTGTCTACAGCACACTTGCACGTTGTGAACAGCACACGCTTACAGCAGAAAGACGACGTACAGAATGGCGCACCCACAGACTGCGTTGTCTTCTATATCCTTCACATCACTTGCAGCGCCATCTGTTGTTGAAAATTGTAACTACTGTAATTTCGAAAGTTTGTCCGCCTGAAAATGTACTGTTGTCCCAAGCATATTGCAACAAACGGTGTATTTCTATCGCTGCTCGTTTAGTTTTTATTGCCATTTCAAATATACCGGTCTTTTTGAAACACCCTATATATATATATATATATATATATATATATATATATATATATATATATATATATATATATATATATATATATCCTTGCTTAACAAACTGATATCGGAATATTTTCAGAAAATTATGGTTTTTGACTGTGATTTAACAACTTCGCTTTTATGAATTACTTTTGCTATGATTAAGCCTAAAGACGGTTTGATGCTATGCTCCACTAGACAAAAACGTCTTACATGAACATATAAAAGAGTTATCGCTATTTTGGTTAACCAGTTGGAGGTTTTGACGTTTTTACCAGTCTTTGGCGGATAACTCGACAGTAATGAAACCAAACTAGCCGGTATTTCACGTCCTCAACTACAAATGTTTTACATAGATAATGTGAAATATTTAACAAATTAACTCATTTGTAGAGTAGTCAGACATTTGAAGCGAGCCGGTTCTTTACAAAATAAAGCCTGGGAGGGGGAGGGGGGACGGGTGAGGGGAGGTTAGTCGTAGTATGCTATTAAAAAAACGAAAATATTCTTATGCAGTGGCCGGCCGGAGTGGCCGAGCGGTTCTAGGCGCTACAGTCTCGAACCACGCGACCGCTACGGTCGCAGGTTCGAATCCTGCCTCAAGTAGTTCTAAGTTCTAGGGGAATGATGACCTCAGAAGTTAAGTCCCATTGTGCTCAGAGCCATTTGAACCATTTTCTTATGCAGTGACCGATGTTCACGATGCGTTTCGGAGGCTTCACTTTATCTTCAGTTTATGTATATCCGTCCTTTTGACAGGAGGTCTCGGGGACCACGGCCGTTCACTGCTGTAAGAAAACGAAACGCCTACAGCCGTCCTTATGATCTTATTTATTTTGTAACTACCCGTTTCGGCCCTTCAACGTGACATCTTCAGGTCTTAGATGATACGATCCATATATACGCTGCATCAGTGGCCAACATAACTGGTTTACGCAGACTGCCTGTAACAGTGATGTCAGCCAGCTGGCTGTTGATGGTTGGAGTGCTGACATCACAGTTACAGGCAGTCTGCGTAAACCAGTTATGTTGGCCACTGATGCAGCGTATGTATGGATCATAACCCCTTCAGCATCAACTAAGGCCTGAAGATAGCGCACTGAAGCGCTGAAACTGGTAGCTACAAAATAAATAAGATCATAAGGATGGCTGTAAGCGTTTCATTTTCTTACTATCTTCAGTTGATTAGCTTATCCTAGACAGTTCTCCCTTTGAACTTCACACTGTTATGGGGGGAAAATGATAATAAACTCGTTTAATTCTTCACAGCTCATTATGATGAATGAATATAAAAATTAGCAGCTGGCAAAAAAATAAATAATAAGAAGAAGAAGCCATCAAAACACTCAAAACCAATAAAGCAAGTGGTGAAGACTCCATTACAGGAGAATTATTGAAGTGGTCAGAACCAAAAATCATAAAGGATCTACAGCTGCTTTTTGAGAACATTTGGAAAACTGAAAAGATTCCAGTTGAATGGAAAACAGCATTAATCCACCCGTTACATAAAAAGGGAGACAAACCAATACTAGTGTCATTTATAGATTTTAAGAAAGCATTTGTCTGTATAGACAGAGAAACGATAGATAAGGTCATTAGATAATTTGGTGTTAAATCAAACTAGCAAACATAATTCGTGAAACACTAACAGGTACAGTATCTAAAGTCAAATTTATGGGAGAACTATCTCAGTGTTTTGAAATAAAAACTGGTGTTAGACAAGGTGATGGTTTATCACCTTCACTGTTTAACTGTGTTCTAGCAAAAATTGTAAGGATCTGGAATTCGGAGCTAAAAAATCACAAAATTGAACCAATAACTCTGGGAAGGAAAACAAATGGAATTAAGGTAAACTGCTTGGCTTTTGCGGATGATTTTGCTGTACTTTCAGAAAACCTGACAGAACCAGTTACTCAAATAAACATCCTGGAAAAATTAGCAAACAGAACTGGTCTCAAAATTTCAGCTGAAAAATCAAAATTCATGACTAATATAAAAAAATGCACCAAAATACATAGAAACACAAATAGGTAAAATAGAGTGAGTAAATAAAATTAAATATCTTGGAGAAACTATACAACAGAATGGACTAGTAAAATCTGCAATAGATGTAAGAATTAACAAAATGGATAGAGCATATGGTTTGACCAAAATATTTACAACAAGAATTGTATATCTAGAAAAACAAAACTAAAACACGTCACCACAATGGTACGACCAGAATGTTTATATGGATCTGAATGAATTATAAGATGGACAAACTAGAGGTACTGGACAGCAGGATTATTAGAAAAATAATGGGTGCAATGAAAACTGCAGATGGCTGGAAAATAAGAAGTAATGAGGAGATCTACAAAAATATAGAGAAAATATCTGAAGTAATGGCCAAACGAAGATTAACCATTTTTGGACATCTCTACCGAATGGATGGAAATAGACTAACAAAACAAATACTCCTATATTTCTGGAAGAAGAAATCGACAATAGCATGGATTACAGAAGTAAGTAAAGATCTTGAAAGAAACAACATCAAAGAATCAGAAATAGCAGAAAGAAACGGTTTTAAAAACAAAATACTAAATTTGGAAGGCTTTCAAAGCAGAAGAAATAAAAAATCGGGATCAACATGGACAGAAGAAAGGAAAAGACTTCATGGGGAGAAAATGGGGGAATACTGGAAAAATAGGAAACAACAACGAAGGAAGAAGTGGAATTGAAGTTCTTAACGTGATCCTAGTTGGTCAATACGATTGTAAAAAAAAAGAAGAAGTACTGTGGTCAGGCTCTGCTGAACGGCTTCCGCGTCTTCTTAGACCAGTGCCGATAAGCTTTGCACCATGTGGAACACACAGCCGAGTCCAAAAGCATTCTGCTGCCTCCGTATCGCAGACCGACAGATTACTGAACTTTTGATCGAATATCACTCCTTGCTTCGTGCCGGGATACGTGACAGTCCACTCTTTCGCAAGTGTGGGAATACTCTACGGCTGACTGCCGACACGCAATTGGTTTTCTCCGCTCGCTCGGCTCACTCGTCAGCCACCCGAGCTGACGAGGTGCCCTTGGCAGGATCGGGCCGACCCCGGTAATTCTCCGGCGCTCCACGTCTATCAATAGCGTGGGTCGCTGCGGTACCGAGAGCCGGCGGACCTTCGCCTATTACGAGTGGGTCTGAACAAGAGCGCAATTACACTCCCACCTCCTGCAGTAAATGTGCACGTTTCGCAAATGGGTCTCGCCATCATTAAGCAATTAAACAGCCATAACCGGTATGTTCCTTAACCAGTCTCAGGAGATCGTCTGAAGGTGTTTATTCATCCGAATCTCCTACAAACAACTGGAGCACTAAGGTAGATCGTACATCAGTAAACAGAAAGTAGTGGTGGGATTAAATTTCAGATCAATTATTTGGAATGAATACAGTAATTTTCGCACAAAACGGCAGTCTCTGTCACAGGTATTTATTTTAAAATTGATGCGTTTCGCACTAGTGGCGTCTCCTCGGAATAATCTGTAAATTAAGAACGGTCTTTTAACAAACGGTCTATTGATTTAGAAAACATCATTCTTCTGGAACACAACTCGCTCTTGACACACGCGAAGTTTTGAACGTTATCGACAAGGAATTTCTAATTGATTCCGTATTTATAGAGGCTTTTGACAATGTGAAACGTCCACTTTGAAAAATTAAGAATGACAGCGCTGGAAAAACTCTTACGTTATTTGATTTTCAAACAGCTAAGCAAAACTCAACGCACACAGTTTTCTCTTCACTTATTCTGATCATCACTAAACTGACACACAATATTTTTAGCGCAACGCAATCTCGCTTCCAATAATCCCTACAAAAGAATGGCCCTGACTAACGATAACCTATACCTTTCATGAATCACCTCACAAAAATATTCGTTACTCGGACTACTGCAATACAGCGAGAGCCAATATTGCCAGCTAAATGAAAGATTCTAACTACTGAAGGCACTAACTACTGATAGGCATAGTTAGCAAATGAAAGATTTTGATAGAGAACAAGCAATGTATTTACCTTAATAGCGTTCAAAAGTCATTATATATATGACACCCAGTTTGCCAAATTTCCTTTTTCTGACTGACACAATTCCAGATCGTCCGCTCATATTAACATCTCAAAACTCTGCCACCTCTCTCCCCACATCCACCACTGATGGCTGCTCACCTCCTACAGCCCAACGCTGCGCGCTGTTCAAGTCCAACTGCACAACACTACACAAGCAAATATTCCAACAATGAGTCCAACCAGCCACAGACTGCACACAGTGCAGTCAACGATTTTCATACAGAGCACTACGTGGCGTTACCAACATAAAAACCTAAACAGCCAACATACTAAAAAATGTGCCACACAAGCGGCTTGTAGTGGAATTGCATGCTTATGGACTATCGTCTCAGTTACGTGACTGGATTCGTTATTTCCTGTCAGAGAGGTCACAGTTCGTAGTAATTGATGGAAAGTCATCGAGTAAAACAGAAGTGATATCTAGTGTAGTGTTATAGGCCCTCTGCTGTTCCTTATCTATATAAACGATTTAGGAGACAATATGAGCTGCCATCATAGTTTGTTTGCAGGTGACACTGTCGTTTATCGTCAAGTAAAGTAATCAGAAGACCAAAATAAATTGCAAAATGATTTAGAAGAAATATCTGAGTTGTGCGAAAATGTGGCAGTTGACCCTAAATAACGAAAAGTGTGAGGTCATCCACACGAGTGCTGAAAGGAATCTGTTAAACTTCGGTTACACGATAACACAGCCAAATCTAAAGGCCGTAAATTCAACTATGTGCCTAGGAATTACAATTACGAACAACTTAAGTTGAAAACAACACACAGAAAATATTTCGGGGAAGGCGAACCTAAGGAAGCGTTTTGTTGGCAGAACACTTAGAAGATGCAAAAGATCTACTAAAGAGACTGCCTACACTACGCTCGTCCGCCCTCTTTTGGAATAGTGCTGCGAAGTCCGGGATCCTTACCAGATAGGATTAAAGGAGTACATCGAGAAAGTCCAAAAAAGAGTGCGTCACGGACATGATACAGGATTTGGTACGGACACCATTAAAACAAAGGCGTTTTCCGTTGCGGCAGAATCTTCTCACGAAGTTTCAATCAGAAACTTTCTCCTTTGAATGCCTAACCGAGTATACCGTTGGGCATAAATACGAACTCCCTATACGCAAGACGAAACTGTTCTATTAGTTGTTGTAAGTTAGGTTTGTAAAACCACAGTTCTTCTAACACTATAACAGCAGCTGCATAATTTCTTTTACTGCCATAGAATGTCAATGCAAGATCGTCGATACGCTGCTGGTTGGTAGGTACCAGGAAGGCCAGGCGTAGGTCGTCAGGATAGTTTAGGATGTGCTCCCAATTTAAATAAAAAAACTCCAACGCAGACATTAGCTGTAACAATAACTTTTATTTAGAATGTTACAGTTCCTTTCCTTTTACAGAACGTCATATACACACGATTACGGACTACAAATGTAACATATTTCACCTCGCTCTGAACAACATCATTTTTTGCCGGTTCATCACCAGTGATTTCCACACCAATATAGAATGGGTTGACACCCTGAAATAGTTTATTTTTACACTTACACATATTTTCTAAATCTGGCCATCCCTTTACCTTATTTATGTCTGCACTTGTTTCTGGTTTACAATATGTAACAAATTTAAATCGATTACGTCTGGAATATTTTCTCCATGGAACGCCAGATGAACGTTCCGGCTTAAGACTAAATGGTCCCAATTTATTACTACACGCTATACGTATCTTTTCCAAAACACCCTGGTCTTCAAAGATTTTTTTGTTTGCTCTATCATCTAGTGTTAGTCGCTCAACCCTTACATTAATTCTATAAACATACGTCACGATCTTGTTAATAATTACAGCATCATATTTATTAGAGAAAAACTTGAATTCATCTGCTATGTCATAGTGTCTTAATGTTGTAAAGTTTTGTGCATTCTCATCATATTTTTCGGTTGCCCCCATCTTGCCGTATTCGAACCGTACTCCATCTGATTGAGTATATTCGGTTCGCCATCTGCACATACGGCCGAAATACGGTCTAGTCAGAGTGTTCCGTCGGCGTATCCATCGCCTCGGACGCGCACGGCGAATTCTGGTCCTCATCTTCATCCGACGATACGAATACCACCTCTTCCTCGGCCTCACTGTCCGACGGCTCCGACGCCATCTCGTCCTTAACATTACGACAATGTATAATATGACAATCGGCATGTACAACATGAAGTCTAGATATCAAAGCCTCATCGCCTACATTAAAGTCATTTGAAACAAATATGACAAGCCCCCTATGCTTTATGGTCATGCCGGGTTTATTTTTAACATTAACGGTAACGGGCCGCCCTTCTACAATTCGCTTCAATATAGAAGCATAAGGGCGCCATCTCAACCAATCAAATTCCTCGAACAATATAACATGATGTATACGAGCATTATACCCGCCAAATCCGAATTCGGAACAGAACGGCATATAAATATGTTGCTTACGTGAAAGAACTTTCTCAATCAGAGTGGACTTGCCAATATTAGTATCTCCATAAAGGTACAACTGCTTCTTACGTACCATTTGGGACCGAAAGGCCTCATTAAACCAGCGGACCACGCGGCCCGCCCAGCCGTTGTACGTAAGGTGACACTCCGTTAGGCAACGCGCAACACACTTCATCGCCTGAAACGATTCAAAGTACTTCTCAATAAACCTTATACGGGACCAGTTATTAACAAGAAAAGGATCGGTATAATCAATGTCATTTGTTCGTTCTGCCCAACGACGTAAACGAACATTAAATGAAAACGAAGATTCATTACAATTCGTTATGGGAACAGCATCGTTCTTAGTAATATAAACCAATGCATTCTTCCTACTTTTACACTTTTGCACGTCAAATACTCCATTTACAGATCCAAACATAAACTCTTTACCAGACCGTACTTCGGACAACAACTTCGCTTCGGCTAGC
This sequence comes from Schistocerca nitens, assembly GCF_023898315.1. Taxonomy (NCBI): domain Eukaryota; kingdom Metazoa; phylum Arthropoda; class Insecta; order Orthoptera; family Acrididae; genus Schistocerca; species Schistocerca nitens. Next base: position 108,842,962 of record NC_064614.1, on the reverse strand, counting down.
TTTAGGTATGCATGTATATGTGTCTTATTACCTTTAGCAAAGGGTTCCTCTGCCACACAATACTCCAAAATATTCCAAATACACAAGACAGTGTTGATAAAGTGTTGCTTTCCACCAACGGAATCAGAGTCAACTGTAACTAGAAAGGCTTCGCCGCGTCTTTTATACCTGCCCCTAGTGCCAGTGTTGCAAGGGAAATCAGAGCTCGTACGAAAAGACACAGGTATTCGTTTATTCCGCGCGCTGTTTGATAGTGGAGTAATAGACAAGCATTGTGAAGGTGGTTCGATGCACCCTCTGCCAAACACTTAAGTGTGATTTGCATAGTATTCATGTAGATGCAGAGCCACGAGCCTATCTAAACTCTTCGAAGTAACTATTGACTTAAGTAACGTCTAAAAAGATGTTTCCCTACACAGCGTAAACAGCACTACAGAAAAAGTAAACGTCGAACGGATCGCATCCACATTCGTCAAATATAAAACCGAAAGTTTGAAAATGTTTACAAAAATTCCTTCTAAAACAGATAACACCTAGAACGAACTTTCCGTTTCTATGGGCTCGAAGAACATAAGAAGATATTATACAGTCACACCCACCAAATCATGATGAAAGCCGGTTTGTGGGTAGGTTTGCGGTGGGCAGGCGTATCGTACAATAGTAAACAATAACTGCGCTATGCAGCCTGTTAGCTGCCACAGTGAACCACGTACTGCTCTAAAGTGAATCAACAGCTGATCGTGAGCGATAGCCCTATTCCAGAATGGCATCCAACCACCAAATACCACTAACACTGCCGTTTTATTTCAATACCGAACCTACAGGGAAACGGGAACAGGTAAAAGAAAAAGATGAAATGCTGATTGACTAGAAGGTGAATTGGAAATCACACATTACAAGTTTTTTGAATGATACGAGTTCAGCGATATTTACTCAGGATGGACTGCCAATTTTGATGATTGAACCACCAGAAAATTGACTTACTTTGCATATTTCCGTTCATTAGTGCCATACACAAGAATTTATTGCGACAGTTCCGCACTTAGACTCAAAGTCTTCTTTGTTAGAAAATGTGATGTAAGCATAATATCTGGTGTCTGTTGCCGGCCGTGGTGGCCAAGCGATTCTAGGCGCTACAGTCTGGAACCGCGCGACCGCTACGGTCGCAGGTTCGAATCCTTAGGTTGGTTAGGTTTAAGTAGTTCTAAGTTCTAGGGGACTGATGACCTCATATGTTGACCCCATAGCGCTCAGAGCCATTTGAACCATTTTCTCTGGTGTCTGTTATCGAACCTCACACAGGCAGCTATTCGAAATAGTAAAGGAATACTAACAACAGCCTGACTACACCCCACTGGTTTTGCTGATGCTGTCGCGTGTCGTGTTGGGCAGCGTTGAGAGGCGATGGCCCGGTATACAATCCAGGAACACGCCGACATGGTCGTTACATACCGACAGGCAAATGGCAACGAGCGGGCGGCAGCTAGACGGTACCGCGAAAAATGCCCCGTCGACAGTAACTTCACCATAAACTGTTTGCAAAAGTGATCATTGTTTGTGTGGACAGGCTCGTTTACGGAATGGGTAACAAAAAATGGTTCAAATGGCTCTGAGCACTATGGGACTTAACATCTGTGGTCATCAGTCCCCTAGAACTTAGAACTACTTAAACCTAACTAACCTAAGGACATCACACACATCCACGCCCGAGGCAGGATTCGAACCTGCGACCGTAGCGGTCACGCGGCTCCAGACTGAAGCGCCTAGAACCGCACGGCCACACCGGCCGGCGGAATGGATAACCATGAAAAGCGGACGCGTCCAGTATGTACACGGGCCCTGGAGGAACAAGTGTTGATTACTGTGGAACATGACCCCAGTGTCTGCACCAGGCTGGTGGACCACCAGCATGGGTAAACCATACGAGAGTATGCAACATTCTCGACGAGACCTGCCACTATTCGTATCAGTGACAATGCTCGTAGGATTTATTACCTACGGACCTGCCTCTGCGGCGACGGTAGAGGTCACCTCGCTACTTTTACGAGGGGCGAAATTGTCAGTCGTCACAACACCCATCCGTGGGCTGTGGAGAGCCCCCATCGTGTGGTGGCAAGGAACTATCAGAACCAGCTCAGCCTCAGCGTGTTGGCAGAATTATGCGACAACCTTGTGGGCCGTTTTATCGTTTTACAACGCCTCGCATGTATGTCATATATGCACTTTCTGCTGGAAGACGTGTTTTTGGTGATACGAAGGGAACGCGGCTATACTAGATGGCGCTCCATCTACCTTCCGCCATGTCGCCATAGCACCTGCGAGAAAGTCACGTGGGGTTGTCCACCGACGCGGCAGAGTACGTAAATATCGTCGCCCTGCACTTGCCTGGCACTTCTCCGTATTCTCCGAAGGTGTCGATAAGCGCCGTTGATAGTAGAGTGACTGACATTGCTCGTGTTTATGTTTTTCGGTTCGGATCGCTCACTGAACTGTTTGCGCTCGCTTAGAATCGTTTTCACTCTGCTCTGGAGTTTGCTTTTGGATAGGTGTCCACTTTTTGCAGCTCACCATCATCGACCACAAGGACTGCCTGTTCTGTCCATCAATCCCTACGTCACCACCAATGACCAAAGTGCAAGTGCTCGTAAATTGTATTCTGCCTGCGTCGAATAGGACAGAAAAAATTTTGTCATACGTCTTCTGAAGATCCCTTTTGGATCTCACTGAGAAATAGAGAGAGCCGTGTATCATAAGAAGTTGCAGAATCCATGTTGATACTGAGAATTACGGGTGTTTTGCAACAGCTCTCATGGCTAAGTTTCTCAAGTGACATACGGTGACGCACTGTTCCTTGAACTCGGACATTATTTTGCCTGTATCATTGACAGATGAAATAGTGAAGGTGGCAGAGGATCAAGTAGGTAAAAAGACGAGGGCTAGTAGAAATCCTTGGGTAACAGAAGAGATATTGAATTTAATTGATGAAAGGAGAAAATATAAAAATGCAGTAAACGAAGCAGCCAAAAAGGAATACAAACGTCTCAAAAATGAGATCTATAGGAAGTGCAGAATGGCTAAGCAGGGATGGCTAGAGGAGAAATGTAAGGATGTAGAGGCTCATACCACTAGGGGTAAGATAGCTACTGCCTACAGGAAAATTAAAAAGACCTTTGGAGAAAAGAGAACCACTTGCATGAATATCAAGAGCTCAGATGGAAACCCTGTTCTAAGCAATGAGGGAAAGCAGAAAGGTGGAAGGAATATATAGAGGGTCTATACAAGGGCGATGTTCTTGAGGATAATATTATAGAAATGGAAGAGAACGTAGATGAGGATAAAATAGGAGACATGATACTGCGTAAAGAATTTGACAAAACACTGACAGGCCTAAGTCGAAACAAGGCCCCGGGAGTAGACAACATTCCATTAGAACTACTGATAGCCTTGGGAGAGCCAGGCCCAACAAAACTCTACCATCTAGTGAGCAAGCTGTACGAGACAGGCGAAATACCCTCAGACTTCAAGAAGAATAATTCCAATACCAAAGAAAGCACATGTTGACAGATGTGAAAATTACCGAACTATCAGTTTAATAACTACGGCTGCAAAATACTAACACGAATTCTTTACAAACGAATGGAAAAACTGGTAGAAGCCAACCTCGGGGATTCCGTAGAAATGTAGGAACACTTGAGGCGTTGCTGACCCCACGACTTATCTTAGAAAATAGATTAAGGAAAGGCAAACCTACGTTTCTAGCATTTGTAGACTTAGAGAAAGCTTTCGATAACGTTCACTGGAATACTCTCTTTCAAATTCTGAAGGTGGCAGGGGTAAAATACAGGGAGCGATAGACTATTTACAATTTGTGCAGAAACCAGATGGCAGTTACAAGAGTCGAGAGCACTAAAGGGAAGCAGTGGTTGTGAAGGGAGTGAGACAGGGGTGTAGCATATCTCCGATGTTATTCAATCTGTGTATTGAGCAAGCAGTAAAGGAAACAAAAGAAAAATTCGGAGTAGGAATTAAAATCCATGGCGAAGAAATAAAAACTTTGAGGTTCGCCGATGACATTGTAATTCTGTCAGAGAACTGGAGGAGCAGCTGAACGGAATGGACAGTGTCTTGAAAGGAGGGTATAAGATGAACATCAACAAAAGCAAAACGAGGATAATGGAATGAAGTCGAATTAAATCGGGTGATGCTGCGGGAATTAGATTAGGAAATGAGACGCTTAAAGTAGTAAAGGTGTTTTGCTATTTGGGGAGCAAAATAACTGATGATGGTCGAAGTAGAGAGGATATAAAATGTAGACTGGCAATGGGAAGGAAAGCGTTTCTTAAGAAGAGAAATTTGTTAACATTGAGTATAGATTTAAGTGTCAGAAAGTCGTTTCTGAAAGTATTTGTATGGAGTGTAGCCATGTATGGAAGTGAAACGTGGACGATAAATAGTTTAGACGAGAAGAGAATAGAAGCTTTCGAAATGTGGTACTACAGAAGAATGCTGAAGATTAGATGGGTAGACCACATAACTAATGAGGAGGTATTGAATGGAATTGGAGAGAAGAGAAATTTGTGGCATATTCTGAGGCATCAAGGGATCACCAGTTTAGCATTGGAGGGCAGTGTGGAGGGTAAAAATCGTAGAGGGAGACCAAGAGATGAATACACTAAATAGATTCAGAAGGATGTAGGTTGCAGTAGGTATTGGGAGATGAAGAAGCTTGCACAGGATAGAGTAGCATGGAGAGCTGCATCAAACTAGTCTCTGGACTAAAGGCCAAAAGAACAAGAAAAACATATATATGCAGAAGTATCTCATTAGATTCAGATGTCCAGCCATTTTACTTAGTTTTTTGTCCAGTTTATCCACACACCGTTTGAGAACTTTGAAACGAGTGGTCTGAAACTCTCAGGGATTTCGATTGCTAAGCTGCCGCTGTCCCCTCTTACCGTGTAGCCTACCCTAACGGGAAGATGCCTTCACTAATCCAGCGCGATCGCACTCTGTTCTGATTGGCCGGAGCCAGCAGCGAGTTACTAACATAGTCACGGGACGGCACAGAACAACGCAATTTCCCCGCCGGCGAGCGCGGCGAGTGCGCGAATTAAAATGATTTGGCGGCGCACCATTTGGGATCGTAACGAGTAAAGCGGCCGTGACGGGCGCAAATCAGTCTATTTCCTGCTCCCGGCGCGCGCGCGCGCGAGCGTCGGCGTAATTACGCGGAGAGCGCGCTGTATTGTGTTACCGCGCGCCGACCCTTTATTAGGGCGCAGGGCGGCGCTTCGCAAAACGCTCGCGACGCGCGCCCAGTAATGGCTAATCGCGAAACCGCGCTCTGAATAACTCAAATCACGGCATCCCAGTCCTAAATCTCCCGGTCCCGCACCGGCTTCATCACTGTCCTCCTAACGAACGCGAGGATTACGCCCACGCTGGCTCCTCAAATCAAAGTCCGCAAACCTGTTAGGCGTAAAAACCGAGCAACCAGTAATTACGAAACGCGGTTGTAGCGAATGACGGTTGTGAGAAAATCTATAAATTCCAACAGTTTTTTTTTGTATTAATCGTTTTGTGCCTCAAGAGTATTATAATCACCTTAAACTGTGTTGTTGTTGTGACTTTTAAGCCGATGACTAGTTTAATCGAGCTCTGTGAGCTAGTCTATACTGAACCAGTCTCTTCATCTCTGAATTTACTGCCGCGCGGGGTAGCCGTGCGGTCTAGGGCGTCTTGTCACGGCTCGCGTGGCTCCCCTCGTCGGAGATTAGAGTCCTCCCTCGGGCATGGGTGTGTGTGTTGTCCTTAGAGTAAGTTTGTGTAAGGTAGATTAAGTGGTGTGTAAGCCTATGGTCGGCCGTGGTGGCCGAGCGGTTCTAGGCGCTTCAGTCCGGAACCGCGCGACAGCTACGGTCACAGGTTCGAATCCTGCCTCGGGCATGGATGTGTGTGATGTCCTTCAGTTAGTTAGGTTTAAGTAGTTCTAAGTTCTAGGGGACTGATGACCTCAGATGTTAAGTCCCATAGTGCTCAGAGACATTTGAACCATTTGAACAAAAGTACTTTCGGACATCCTAAGATGCAACAACATCCAAATATCTGGTGATACAATCTACCCAAGAATTTAACACAAACAAATGGAGGACTACAAGAATGCCCTATCAGTCCAACACTGTTCAGCGTCTTGATAGACATTCGAAAGTTCAATATGGCTCTTCAAAATAAACCACTAGAAAGGGTACCAAAATACGAATAACATGGAGTTACTTTAGTCAGCAATGACGTCATTTAACGCCCACGTGAAGCAATATTTAAAACGGAAGGATCCAGTCACAAGTTATGAGATCCACATAATCTGGGTCAAACTAAAAGTCAACGACATTGTAATAGGAAGTCAAAGCCCGCTATACGAAACGAATCCTAGGCATCTGTAAGATAGTGCCTTCAAAACTTCTTCATGAAAGAAATCTTCTTTATAGAAGATGCATCAGAATGCCAATTCTCCTGCCAAACACCAAGGCTTACGAAACAACACACCAAATACTTACAGGAAAACACAACTCTATCTGGAATTTCTTGTACTCAACAGTCGCCGTAACACTGTAACAATGAAAACAGGCAAATCACGAACTCTGCCATGCAGTAACACTATAGGCAACACATGATTTTTTACCGCAAGTTCTGCCAAAACAAGAGACCCACCAACAGAATGAAAGTTGTGTGTGTCAACTGTGCAATGAACACCGCGAAAGATACGCAAATGGGTGTAGAACAAGGTGAATGTCAATAATAAAACTAAGACTAGAGCACTTTTCGAAAACTGTTCGAATGTGTGTGAATTCCTAAAGGACCAAACTGCTGATGTAATCGGTCCCTAGACTTACACACTACTGAAACTAACTTAAACTAACTTATGCTAAGAGCAACACACACATCCATGCCCGAGGGAGGACACGAACCTCAGGCGGGAAGGGCCGCGCAATCCGTGACATGGCACCTCAAACCATGCGGCCACTCCACGCGGCCACAGTTTCGTTTTTGCACATTGTGTACATTTTCAATAATAACATTTCGTCTTATTACACGACACAGACGAAGCCTCGCTCCAGATCGAACACTGCGAAGTAAAACGAAAACATAGAGAGCGCTTGGGCCTGTGTGCTACATACGGAGATGCGGACAGAAACGCGTAACGACGTGTGGTTTAAGGCAAGCCTCTCATGTCGGAGGATTTCTTTTTCGGAACTCGCTGCAAATCCGTATCGCATTGAGTGCTGGCGGGGGCGCGTCAGCCACGCAGCTCAATGTGGCTGAATGCGGCGCCATTAATTCCAGTGCTACAGAGATGACGCGTCCGTGCTGACAGGTTTCACCTCTCGCGTCGCCGCGTGAGTCGTTGAACAGCCTCCTGTGCCGATTCGTTGAGTGTGACACCAACGCTTTACGTCATTTATAATTTTCAGTTACCTCTAAATAATGTTTTGACGGTATTTTTGTATATTTTGTTACTATTTACGATTATTTCTGATGCTTGTACCGAGTATGAACCATTTTCGTACATGTAACATAATCTGTAAATATGCTGCATGATTAGTGGTCCATCTAGAGGACCAACGGAGCTGTAACGTGAGTTTAGGAAAAGCTTGACGGAAGTGTTTCCGTTTTAAGGAGGCAGAAGCGCGCCAATGAAAATGGTGGACGGCGCGAGACGAGCGCATCAACTGAGGACAGATGCCTAACTGGTAGGCAGCCATGACAGTAAGCACATCCTACTTTGGATACGACGCTGAGATTTATAGAGCTGCAAGGATTTATTTATTTATTTGGGGATTGAAGACTAATTATCAGGAAACGGAATACCTAACTTGTGATCCAGATGACTTACGCACAGATGGAAAGAAAATTAAGAAGGTCAGTACTATCTGCTTATTTACGCTCCTTTGTCAAGGGGGGGGGGGGGGGGGGGGAGCACTGCGCCCTCTCGTTTGGTTGCTCTTCGCAGCGTAGTCCGTTCGTTACCTTCTCCTTACGGAAGACACACCTGTCACTGGCGTCTTCGTGTTTCCCTGTTTTGAGATGGTCTTCTTCGTTATGTCCAAAACAGTGTATCGTAGTTTTGAGATATGAATAAAAAAATAGAGGCTCTTCTTGGTCAACTTGTTAGCGTCCATTCGTTTGAGATAACCGTAAAATCATACTCGTTTTTTTTCCGAATTGTGTCTGTAATTTTCTCTATTTTGCAGACAGACTTCCTTGTTGGTTGTTTCTTGTTGGACGTCATTCGTGTAATCGGATCCCATGATTGCCCTAAGTGTAAAGTTTCTCCAGTTCTTCGAGATGGCCTTTACTTGCATTTAGGGATAGGGTTTTCGTTGCATATACACTAGCTACTGGCTTCTGCACCGTTATTTTTATTTATTTATTTAATCAATAAAATTTTTTTCAAATTTTTATGTGTGAAGATCTTTTTTATAAGAGCAAGCGAAAACCAAATTTCGTTCTTATCATTGTACAGTAGCTATGATGTAGCAGTGATGATTTAGTGTTTATTCCATAATTCGAAATCCATCTTGTTTAGTAAAAATGAAAACAATTTTCTTTAGAAAAAGGTAAAAAAAATTAAAATGTACATGGCTGTACAAATACTGAAAATCACATTGTGTAACATGTGCCATGATACAAGAATGCTGTACCCACAGTAAATACATAATCTAAACAGTTAAGGAATCTTTGCCATGCTCTAGCCACTCCACTGCAAACACTATATAATTAAGTGGGAACTAATGGTTTTTCGTCTAGTCTTATGCTCCGTGTAGGTGCTGAGTATATAACCCCACTAAATGTAACTAAAGATAGGGTTACTTATATATAAAACACAGCGAAGGTTGCGTACAAGCATAAATTAATATTTCTGGACATGGGCAACATTATTTCGGGTCGTAACCTCAAGTACACACCCAGAAAAACATTCTTTCATATTTCACAGGAATGTGAAGTGTAGCAACTGATATATTACTAGAAGTTAGGCACTTGATGAGAGGAGGATGCACGCGTCAGTAAATGGTGGAATTTGGCAAGCGACTGAAGCTGCAAAAATGTTGTTTAAAATTTTCTTAATAGAATTGTAGACCTCAACCAATTCCAGGCAATACTGAAAAATTCAAGATAAATCTGAGCCTAAAATTGAGGAAACATATCCGAAAGAATTTTGTCTTCCGCCATTGCAGTTGGGGAGAGGGCAGTCATTACATCATAATAACGTATTATAATTTTTTCACGAAAATCTTTAGGGTCCTGATGGAGATACGTCGTATGAGCTGAGTCAGAGAAATACGAGCTCCGCTCTTTCATAGTGAGTGGCACCTCGGTGCTCCAGTTAACACCTCATTGTGCTGCGCATTTCGACGTCAAACATCCTTTTAATGAAGACAAACCACTGAGGTAAAATATCTCAGGTAATCCCTTGCGGTGGCGCTGGCGGGTATATACTCAGCGGCTCTTTAAAACGCCAAGCTAAGCATTTTTACCTTCAGGGAATTGCACGTTTTATAATGAGTCCGGCAGCGAGACTGGATCTTTCTTGTCAGGGGACGAAAAACTTTCCTTTGATTTCTTAATTCCTCCGTCTTCTCTCTCCACCTCGCTCCTCCCTTACTCCTCTTCCTTCTCCTTTCCCTCTCGCTGCTCTCTCTTCGCGGACTGGCCTTAAATTTTTTTCTTTTTTTTTGCGTTCCAATATTTATTATCCCTCGGCTTCTGTTTCACGTTGGAAGCCTCGGCCGCAGTAGGAAAAAGTTGGCCTTCTTTTTTCCCCACTTTTTTCCACGTTCTATTTGCTTCCGTCTGGTGGCGGATTGGAAGTCAGAAATTAAATTACAGTTAACTTTGTGAAACACGAGGGTACTGCTAAATCCAAGTTAAAAGTTCCTCAGTTTCATATGGAAATAAAATGGAGGCAGTGAAATGAGGAAGCGTTGAGGGCCGAATTTATTCTTGACAAAGCGACGTGGTGCACCGCGGCAGTTCTGTGTTCATACGCGCGAGACGGGAGGGTGCTCCACAACTTTGGCAGCACCGACGAAGACGCACAGGAGTGCAATAACTAAACGACAGTAGATGCGTACCACTCTACGACTCTCCACAGCCATGCTGGGCAACAAGTTAAACGACTGTCAAAGTCAAAGTCATTACAGATCTTACACTGTCAGTGCGTAAAGGATGGGACAAAAAAGTTGGCCGCGACCGTCTGGAAGGAATCATACCGATAGTTGTGGGACATTTAAATCGCAGTAGAACAAGGAATCAAACCCCAGCATCCAGAAGACATCTCAGTGTCTAAGTATATGGATTATTCTTTTTTGATTTTGGTAAGTAATCAGACATCTACAAATGTGCAACTTAATCAGTAACTGTCCGAAACATCCAGGCAGATTAAAACTGTGTGCCGGAAAGGGATTCGAATCCGGAACCTTTGCCTTTACCAGATAAATGTTCTAACGACTTAGCCGTCACAGCTTTACTTCCGCCACACCTTTTTCCTGCGTTCCAAACTCCACAAAAATTTTTGTACATACAGTATATTGCAGAAGCAACAGTCCTGCAAGAAAGGATATTACGGAGAACTGCTTAAATGTAGTATAGGAGAAAGTAATACTGGTAGTAGCAAAGGTGTGAAGCGGTCCGTGTGTCTCTCAGTAAAGCATTTGCCCGAGAAAGGCTATGGTTCCGAGTTCGAGTCCTGGAATGGCACTAAGTACTTATCTCTCGGGAAGTTTCAAATCAAGGCACACTCTGATGCAGAGTAAACACGCATTTCAGTGAATATCTGGCCATATGCCATTCATCATCATTTCCGTTCAAGGATTAGCCTACTTGGCCTTTTTACGTGCCTGTTATTTCCGTAGTCGTTAGCATTTTCTTGTTGGCAGGTCAATATCTCCACGTTTTCAAACTGAGCCATCTTTCCGACATATGTGTAAAATGATCACTCCTCCAGCGTACCTCTGTACTCTCTTGCTCCGTACGGTATACAATTTTAATTCCTCGCATATTTTCTTGTATCTCACAACGTGTTCCTTTACAGCTCGAAGGAAACGTATTTCAGTGAACTGCACTGTCAATGTTTCCCTTTTTTTCTTGTCCATTTACAGCATCCATACAGAGGGATCGGTTCGTTCACTGTTTTATACAGTTTCTCAATTGTTTCCTTCACTGTCTTATTCCTGAAGTGTTTTTGTATTGTACGAGGAGCATTTTAAAGGATGTATCATTTCAAAACGAAATAAAAACTTCACACAATATTAAAATAACTTTATTTTTACATGACATTCTGTACCTTAACCTACTTTTGATTATAATCTTCACTGGCATTAAGGCACTTACCGTTCTGTATAGCCAACATCTGAGGTCCATCAAAGAGGTCTGCAACGCGATTTTTTAACATTTTATATAACACCAGAAAGTACTGAGAAAGGCTTCTTATGCGGATATTTGATTAATTCCGATGCCCTAGTATTCGGATGGATAAGTATAAAACTGATTCTGTACCGTGGTTCGACGGTTATATATCTCTCAAATCCACGACCGTATTCTCTCAGCACAGAAAGCGCTCATTTAAGTTCTATAAACACTCGGAATACCGCTACACTACGCCTTGCAGCACGGATCAGGAAACAGACACGCTTTTATACATGATGCCTGTGAATGCGCGACACCCTCTGACTTCATTTCTACATAAAACTTACTCAGCTATAATATAGTCTTACCACACCTATATCTCTCGACCATCAGCTTTGTTCACACAAAACCCAAGCGTCTTCAACCAGCCAGGTGCCGCGTTCGATTCACCGGCTCAGGCACTGAAAGAGCATCCTGCTGACTGTGGTCAAAGATAGTTATGCCTTCAGAGATCGATAGCTTTGTCCAGAATATATCATTGCAAAGTATCCCAGATTTAGAAACGTGAGAAAGAGGAAGAATATTGAAAGTCTTGAATCTAACAGAAAACTTTAAAGTTTGATGCAGCCAACAACGAATTCCTGTCCTTCGCCAATCTCTTCACCTATGAACTGCACTCGACCAAATGTCCCTCATTATATGTTTTATATATTCCAATATCTATCTTCTGCTATTGTTTTTACTATCTACAGCTCCCTGTAGTACGACGGAAATAATTCCCTGATGTCTTAACACACATCGTGTGATCCAGTCCCTTCTTCTGAACAACTTTCTACGCATATTCTACAGAGAACCACCATATACCATGCTTCTCCTTGTTAGAGCTGCGATCGTATTAAATGGCAAAAACACACCTAGACTGTTAGACTGTGCAGTGATGTGGGCCCCTATCCAACATGAGTACGAACTGCTGTCAAAAGTGAGATCCATTTTACATTCTTGGAACTACAGAGCGAAAAATTGTTGTTTGGTTACATACAAAAAGCGCTACTGAAGACATTGTTTTTACAGCTATTTCTAGGAAATGGATCGCATAACATCTGGTCGTATTGTGCTATAGACTCTAGGAATGAGCTTTCCACTGCTATAAATGAATAAATATGCATATTGCTGGGACAGCGCATGAAAAAATTGAAACTATTGCTCTCCCTACACAGTGGCTTTAGCTCGGCGCCAGCTTTAACAGCAAATAATAAACGGTATCTAACAACGGCCTGTTATTTCTCTAAGATATTTTACCGTTTCTCTACCGTATCTTATGAAACCTACAGCTAGACAGGTCATTTATTACTACCTAGTTTCTAGATGACCACATAAAATGAAATACTCTCTCAGAAGCCACGTTTGTCGTCACGAGCAATTTTTCAGAACAAGCATACGGCTAGTGAGATAGCAGACGCGCAATAGATCTCCAAGGAGCACGCTACAAGCCTGGAGTCGCTGCCCGCATTTTGGAGGAGAACCAACACTGAAGAGATACAGCACGCGGGGAAGCTCTACAAAACACGGGTTTGAATGTAAGCCAGCAGTGAAATGGCCCAGCATCGAATAGCGGCCACCTTTCTGCGCATACTTCATCCCACATTTTAAAGAAAGCAGCCTCAGAGGGAGTTGGGATTCGAAGCGCCTTTTCACCCGATCGTCTCCGCTCGCTGATCCCGTTATTATTTAGTTTAATTGTACAAGCAAAAAATTTAATATGCTTTACGAAAAAGGTATCACGATTAGAAGAACTATTTAATTTTCGATATTTTTATACTTAGAACGGCTTAGACGAAATACAAATCTATTGAATCTTCTAGAACCACTAAAGGCTTGTTGTCAAAGAACGATCGAAACATTGACTATCCGCTCAAAAGTTTCTGGGCCCTACCTATGTAATGTGGTATTGACCACCAGACGTCGCGAGAACCCCGTATAAGAAGAGGAGGGACACGGGCAGCTCGTAACTAAAGGCTCGGAGGCGCCCCAAGATATATATTAAAATAAACTTCTCAAAAACGTATTACCGAATTTAAATTATAGGAACGCATTTCGCATATTTCTCACGCGGATTTAAATAATACAGGTCAACGTTTTTGGAAATGTTGATATGTGGTACCAAGCTATATTTTTAGAACAGGTAGTAGCTAGTCTTACGGCAGCGCCTTTAATGCCGCTTAGTTCTATGCAGCAGCGGTTTGGTGGCGTGACTTCCTCGGAATACAGCTCTAATGGGCGTCCCGAAGGCTCTGGTGTTTTAGCCTAACAGTGTTCTACCAATCTGCACACAATTTTCCACTGCTTATATCAAAGGGAATGAACAGAATTGTGGAAACTGCGCTATCGAATTCCTGTTTCTATATATCTCTACAATGCTTTGATGCGTCTTTAATGTACGTATTATTGTTTTGATGGTGTTTTAGACAATTCTTTTCGTTCTGTCATTGGCTATTCTATCTACCGTTGCAATAAGTTTGCTAACATCCCGCCAGATTAACCACAATGATAATAGGAAAAGTGCGCGATTTTTTTGTTCTTTTGTTTTGGCAGTGTACTATCATACAGCGTCGCCAGTTCAGATCCGATCCAGCTATCTCGGTGAGCAAATGAGAGAAGACTCAACGCAGCGGCTACAGAACAGCCGAGCATAGCATCATGATGTATTGCCCGTGCGAGAAATATATCCCGTTCCTTTAGTTTCCTGACTGCGTTTAATGTGTGTCATTAGCAACTTTCCCTTACTGAATGTGTTATGCGTGAGTTTAGTGAGTTTTGCTTTCTTGCGATCAATAGCACCATACCAAGAGTTCGAAAAGAACACAATATTAATTCAGTGTGCAATTTATCAGCTAAAGTTTTGGAACATCCCCTTAGGACGAGACTAAAGGAAGTTGGTGCGCCCAAACCCAAAGTAAACATGAATCAAGAACAAAACCAGTCAAGGGTATACAGTCTATTTTCACAGAGTAATGTATAAAAAAAATGCTGCTGAGTGGTTTTGTGGGCTGTATCACTTAAAGTTCATCTTCGTAATACAGGGTTGCACGAGTTGCTCATGCCAGCCAATGACAGCACAAGATCCTTGTCTCGTGGCAACATCGCTGTCTCGTCAAACGAACTCATAAACGCCACGGTTTGAGAGCACAAAACAATATATGTCAGAAGTTTAGAAAAGGAAATATCAACAACATTAAGCATGGAGATAATCTAGCAAAACTGCATTAAAGATATCCCTAAAACGCGTCTTTTACTACTATTTCGAGGGGCCTTTGGGAAGTCCGTGCAAAGATAAAAACTGCTTACGCGTTTGGGGTAAACCTTCTTTATTTTTCGACATTGTCTCCTTTTAGACTTATATACTTCGTCCAAAGCTGTTCTAATTTGTTGATCCCTTCCGAATAATAGGAATTGTCCAAGTCTGCAAAATAGCTGTTAGTTGCTGCAGTCACCTCCTCGTTTGAATAAAATCTTTGTCTCGCCAGCCATTTCTTCAAATTGGGGAACAAGTAGTCTGGAGAATAGGGGGGGATGTGAAACTAGTTGGAATCCTGTTTCCATTAATTTTGCGACCACAGCTGCTGAGGTGTGTGCTTCTGCATTGTCGTGATGGAAAAGGATTTTTTTGCAGTCCAATCGCCGGCGTTTTTCTTGCAGCTCGGTTTTCAAACGGTCTAATAATGATGAAGAATATGCAGCTGTAGTAGTTTTACCCTTTCCCAGATAGTCCATGAGGATTATCCCTTGCCAATTCCAAAAGACAGCCGCCATAACCGTACAGGTCAAAAGAATAGTCTTCACCTTTTTTGGTGCAGATTCTCCCTCGGTAATGCATTGTTTAATCTTTAGATTGTTGTTCGGTCTCAGGAGTATAGTAATGTATCCATCTTTCACCCACAGTGACGAAACGACTCTTCAAGTCTTCCTGAACAGCTGCAAAGAATCCTTGTAACACTTCACACGATTCTGTTCTTGGTCAAGCGTGAGCAATCGCGGAACCCATCTTGCGGATAGCTTTCTCATGTCCAAATGTTTATGCAAAATATTATGTACCCATTCATTCGAGATGCCCACAGCAGTAGCAATATCACGCACCTTAACTCTCCTGTCATGTCACCATATCATGGATTTTATCAATGATTTCTGGAGTCGTAACCTCCACAGGTTGTTCAGAATGTTCAGCATTACTTGTGCCCATATGGCCACTCCCAAAATTTTGAAACCACTTATAAACTGTTGTAATCGAAGGTGTAGAGTCATTGTAATGCTTATCAAGCATTCCTTTAGTCTCCTGAGCTCCATCAGATGGTAGAGTACTTGCCCGCGAAAGGCAAAGGTCCGAGTTCGAGTCTCGGTCCGGCACAGTTTTAATCTGCCAGGAAGTTTCATATCATGGTGAATTTTGCACAGGGTCGCCTGCCTTACCCCGTGCTGTCGCGTATCGGGTCACGTGTCCTATGCTGATACCAGAGTCATTGTGAAAAAGATCTTTATCTCCACCTCTCTTGGAACGCATTTCCGGCCATATCGCACTAAGATCTTTTTCGCTCCATACCCTCTCAGGGATCGCGTCCTGCAGTTTGCACCCATTTAGTAACATCACCCAGTATAGTGTTAGAATGGCACAATTGTGATCCTGGATTCTGTACAAGTTGTGCAATATTGTTAATTTTTTTTAAATTTTTTGTCGCTGTTCAAATTCGTTGGTATGTGAAACCGAAAACAAACGAGAAACATGCAGAATTCCCGTTGTACATTACTATACGCTGATGTGACAAAAGTCATGGGATACCTTCTAATATCGTGCCGCATCTCCTCCTGCCCGGCGTAGTGCAACAATTGAACGTGTCATGCACCGACTCAACAGGTGTTGGAAGTCCCCCGCAGTAATACGCAGCCATGGTGCCACTATTTCCATCCATAACTGCGACAGTGTTGCTGGTGCAACATTCTGTGCACGAGCTGACCTCTCGATTATATCCCATAAATGTTCGATGGGACTTACGTCGGGCGACCTGAGTGGCCAAATCATTCGCTCCAAATGTCCAAAATATTGCTCCACACCAATTGCTAACAACTGTGGTCTGGTGACATGGCGTATCGTCAACCATGAAAACTCCATTGTTATTGGAAACATGAGGTCCATGAATCCTGAAAACAGTCTGCAAGTACCCGTATATAAGCATTTTCAATCAGTTATCAGATCATTAAAAAAGTTTCGATGGCATGGAGCCACAGTTGTACAATAATTTTTAAAAGAGTAAATAGGCATTTGATTGTTTATTATTACATTTATGTTTTGTACTATAACGATTTCGGATTTTGTGCCATTATCAAGTACAATGCTAGAAGTTCCAGAATGAGCTTTTCACTCTGCAGCAGAGTGCGCGCTGATATGAAACTTCCGGCAGATTAAAACTGTGTGCCGGACCGAAACTCGAACTCGTGAACTTTGCCTTTCGGGGGCAAGTGCTCTACCATCTGAGCTACCCAAGCACGACTCACGCCCCGTCCCGTCCTCACAGCTTTACTTCTGCCAGTACCTCGTCTCCTACCTTCCAAACTTTACAGAAGCTCTCCTGCGAAACTTGCAGAACTAGCACTCCTGAAACAAAGAAGAGGTTCTGTAAAGTTTGGAAGGTAGGAGACGAGGTACTGGCAGAAGTACAGTTGTGAGGACGGGGCGTGAGTCGTGCTTGGGTAGCTCAGATGGTAGAGCACTTGCCCGCGAAAGGTAAAGGTCCCGAGTTCGGATCTCGGTCCGGCACACAGTTTTAATCTGCCAGGAAGTTTCAATGCTAGATGTTGTTAGATTTTTATTAAATCAGGATGGCCTAACAACTTCCAGTACTGTACTTGCTGATGGCATAAAAACCGAAATATAGATAGTACAAAAGATAAATGTAATACAGAGTCAAATGGCGGTTCATTCTTAAAAAAATTATCGGTGCAGTTGCATAAGAGGACCCAGTCCATTCCATGTAACCGCTGCTCAAACCATTATGGAGGCTCCACCAGCTTGCACAGTACCTTGTTGACAACTTGGGTTCATGGCTTCGTGAGGTCTCTGTCACAATCGAAACCTACCACCAGCTCTTAGCAGCTTAAATCTGGACTCATATGCCTAGACCGAAATTCCAGGGGCTGTTTTCCAGCAGGATAACGTTCGCTGAAATTGCAAGATGGCCGCCGAGTGAGATCACAGGTATTTTCTTCGTCCGCTAAAAGAACTTATTTAAGAGGAAATAGTATAAAATTTACATTTTATTTGTTTCGTATACTTTTTTTAGTGTCCGTTCTTGTCTTACGACTGAAAATAAGCGTCCCAGAAGAGATTGTTGTTGAAAAAACTTCGTGTTATCTGAAGTCCCGCTAATCGATCGCGACATAACCCGAAATTTTGCGTAACATAAACACTAGAATTCTATTCAATTTTTCTTGATAGCGCAAAATTCGTTAAAAAGAAGACAGCTGCTAGTTTAATCAGTGTCTATTGTCGCAATAAAAGTGTAATTAAACGTTTCTAAATCGTATTTAACTAACGCATTTCGTATTATTTACTAGTTAGATAGACGCGATCTAGCCTAAATTTTCCGACTTATAAACGTTCAAAAACCTGACCAAACACGCTTGATAATGTAAATTCTCTAAAAGCAAAGTAAGTACTAATTCATTCTTCTCTCATTGTATCTCTAAATCAGTAAAAAAACAACAACCGCACATACGACCCTTCTGTCGTTTTTTCTTTACATATAGCGAACCTCGCGTCATTGACAAATTTAAAACATTCTTTAAATTTAATTATTCTTTCCAAACTGACCATGAGTGAGAAATTTGGGAGCTGTTATAGGGTGGTGAGTAGAGATTTGTTGCCAGTCTTGTAGGAAATATTTTCACGGTCAGGGATGCAGTGGGGAGAATGTTGGGAGAACAGAACAGGCTCTCTCCTGGAACTGCAGAGTATGCAGTAGGGACATTTTGATTGGGGAACAGCAAAGGTAAATCTTTGCCCTTCAGGCACAGTTGGAGGAAGCAACGTAGTGTATATGGCAATGCAATGAAAATGTTTCTCGAGGCGCCCGTGGGTGAAGCTGATGTTTACGATAGTCAGTCGGAACAGCCCCAAGCATGTCTGGTCGCCGAAACAACGATGGTGAGATAGCGATGGATATTTTGCAGCATACTCTTAGTCTTTAGGTCTGGGAAGAAACTTGCCATTCCGGACGCCACGTCTCCCTCTCCGCGATGTCAGAATTCCAAGGCAATCCATAGCAGGGATTCCTCCGCATACTCTCGTTCCGTAAAGAGCTGCCTCTTTTGCCTACATATCTGCCAGTTCATGTGTGATCAGTAAAACGAAAACTGTCGCAAACTGCTCCTCTGCTCCATTTGGAACATGCTATCCGGCATTCTCCGTAAAATTCCATGTTCATTTCCATGTAAGAAAAACTTAAGCACTTCTTTCTGTCAACCTGGTAACATTTTTCTGAAAAAAACAATACATACGCGGCCACTTTTCTCTATCAAACAGAAAAGCAAAGGCTCACATTTTCTCCTGGTTAACATTCTTTTTCTTTTCAATTCTCAGTCTGTCACTCGACTTTCTCTTCCCCTATCTTCACTGCATGAGTTTTATCACATTCCTCTTTCTGTCCCTCTTCCGCTGCTGTCATGTCCTTTTTTGGTAGCGCTCATAGTTTAGAGCTATGAACCTGTTATTTCTGTTTATTTTGTACTTGTCATCTGTCAATCTAAACTGTGCTTTTTCTGGACCGTTTATGCCACAGTAATTTCTAAATGTAGGATTATGTATTAGACGTGAATTATAACGTGGTTGTCATGATGTATGTGATGTGAAATATGCAGAATGCTTTGTTACTTGTAAGAGGGAGCGTTGTGGGCCTAACACTCTTGAATAAATACCTAAATAAATAAATTTCATTGCATGTGGTACTACAATGTACGGTATCGAAAGCAGACTCACTGCTTTGCTCCTCATGGAAGTGGGAAACCACAGGGGTTGGACAAAAAAAATGGTTCAAATGGCTCTGAGCACTAAGGGACTTAGCTGAGGTCATCAGTCCCCTATAACTTAGAACTACTTAAACCTAACTAACCTAAGGACATCTCACACATCCATGCCCGAGGCAGGATTCGAACCTGCGACCGTAGCGGTCGCACGGTTCCAGACTGAAGCGCCTAGAACCGTTCGGCCACTCCGGCCGGCCGGTTGGACAAAAATATGGAATAACTGCGAGAAATGTATGCTGTAATATAATTGCAGACGCTAGTCAAGCCTGCAGGTTGTGCCGTTGAATTTGACGACGAACGGCAACTGTGGAATATCCTCAATACATTGCAAGTTTTGTGGTTCTCTATAGTTACGAGAGCTAAGTGATTTCGAAGTTGGACAAATTGTTGGTATTGGTGTAATGAATACTTCCGTAACCAAAGTAGCCGAAGTGTTTGGTTCTTTCAAGTGCCATCGTAGCGAAGATTTATACGGCATAAGGGGGGAACGGAAGAACGTCATCCGCAAAGTCACAAAGCAGTAGACAGTGTGTGTTGAATGATCGTAACTGACTGCCACTGCAGAGGACTGTGACGAAAAAGATAAGGGGAAGACAGCTGCAGAACTCTGCCTCACACTCGTGAATGCTGTCGGCACCAAGGGAGCCGCAGTAGCATGGAATTACAAGGCGAGCCGGAATTTCAATACCACCTATCTGTGATGCAAATTCCTGAAACAAGAAAACGCGGAACCGAAGCCATAAAACCTTGACTATGGGCCAATGGAAGAATGTTATTTGATCGGATGAGACTTTTTTCGCACGTTTTCGAACTTACGACCGCCCTTGCGTTCCAAGACATACGTGGCGAGGATGCGGTGATGATTTGGGCAGCCATACCGTGGTGTTCCACGAGCTCCATGGTTATTCTGCAACTTCACGTTACTGCCAAGAATTATGTGACTATTTTTTCTGGTTAGGTCCATGCCATGGTACAATGTGTGTTCCCCAATGGTGATGCTATTTTCCAGGATGATAGAGCAAATCTCAATATAATTGATCCTTTCTGGTCTACGTTAGAGAGAAGGGTGCTTGATCACTAGTCACCTCCAGCATTTCTACTTGAAATGGCATTTTGCCTGAAGAATCGTACGCGATTCCCTTGAAAACCACGCAGAATCGGTATTTATCCATTCAGAAACCATTGTAAATTGTTTTGACCTTGTTGGCCATTCCCTCTAGTACCAACTGGGCTGATAAATTGGTATAGAATAAAATTAAGAAATAAACTCCTACATCTACATGTACATCTACATCCATACTCCGCAAGCCACCTGACGGTGTGTGGCGGAGGGTACCTTGAGTACCTCTATCGGTTCTCCCTTCTATTCCAGTCTCATATTGTTCGTGGAAAGAAGGATTGTCGGTATGCCTCTGTGTGGACTCTAATCTCTCTGATTTTATCCTCATGGTCTCTTCGCGAGATATACGTAGGAGTGAGCAACGTACTGCTTAACTCCTCGGTGAAGGTTGTAACCTCCCCACACGAAATATTTAAATGAATTTTAAATATGAATAATGAATGTCATTCTAATTTAGTGTAACCTCAGAACAAAATTTTTTTGTATTTAAATAAATATCTGGTTAATGATTCTAATTTTTGTGTAACCTCACAACAAAACTGGTTCCCATTTAATGTTCCCACAAAATTCTTTTCTCATTTAATATAAGCTCGAAACAGAAAAATTCCTAAACCTCGTAATAAAAAATAAATTCAGTAACCTGGTAAAATTTGGACGACTGCAGTGCTGCGTCGTGGCCCTGTAAGATCATTCTGAATAAAAAGCAAAAATTCTTACCTTAATAAAAACGGCGAATATATCTGCTCTTACTTAACATTTTTCCGGCACAGCTCCGTGCAATGCTGGCCTATACATTTGTGATTTGTGAAAGGAAGCAACTGATTTTTTAAAATGAATGCTTTTTTTTAAAAAATTACTTTATATTACAAAAATGATTATTAGGACATTTTTTTAAAAACATTTGGATGACAGTTCAGATACATTACTACATATGCGCGAGGCTCCTTTTTACCTTATACAAAAATTCTCAGGCTCCGGACTCCCGACCAGAGCAGACTCCAGACAAGCGCAGACAACCTCAGACTAGCGACTAGCAACAACTTACTGCTACAGTTACACAGTTCGTACTCAGTCAACACTGCCCTCTGGTCAGCGATTCCCTTATACCTTGCATATCGCAGGCAGCGCATACCTATTACAAGGTATGTTCTCGACACTTCAACAAAAGCCCGTACCGAGCTACTGAGCGTCTCTCCTGCAGAGTCTTCCACTGGAGTTTATCTATCATCTCCGTAACGATTTCGCGATTTTTAAATGATCCTGTAACCAAGCGCGCTGCTCTCCGTTGGATCTTCTCTATCTCTTCTATCAACCCTATCTGGTACGGATCCCACACTGCTGAGCAGTATTCAAGCAGTGGGCGAACAACCGTACTGTAACCTACTTCCTTTGTTTTCGGATTGCATTTCCTTAGAATTCTTCCAATGAATCTCAGTCTGGCATCTGCTTTACCGACGATCAACTTTATATGATCATTCCATTTTAAATCACTCCTAATGCGTACTCCCAGATAATTTATGGAATTAACTGCTTCCAGTTGCTGACATGCTATATTGTAGCTAAATGATAAAGGATCTTTCTTTATTTTTATTCGCAGCACATTACACTTGTCTACATTGAGATTAAATTGCCATTTTCTGCACCATGCGTCAATTCGCTGCAGATACTCCTGCATTTCAGTACAATTTTTCCTTGTTACAACCTCTCGATATACCACAGCATCAGCCACCAAAAGCCTCAGTGAACTTCCGATGTCATCCACAAGGTCATTTATGTATACTATGAATAGCAAAGGTCCTACGACACTCCCCTGCCGCACACCTGAAATCACTCTTACTTCGGAAGACTTCTCTCCATTGAGAATGACATGCTACGTTCTGTTATCTAGGAAATCTTCAATCCAATCACACAATTGGTCTGATAGCCAATATGCTCTTACTTTGTTCATTAAACGACTGTGGGGAACTGTATCGAACGCCTTGCGGAAGTCAAGAAACACGGCATTTACCTGAGAACTCGTGTCTATGGCCCTCTGAGTCTCGTGGACGAATAGCGCGAGCTGGGTTTCACACGAACGTCTTTTTCGAAACCAATGCCGATTCCTACAGAGTAGATTTCTAGTCACCAGAAAAGTCATTATACTCGAACATAATACTTCTTTTGCTTGACGTCTATGGTCACAAATTTTTTGTCATCAGACTTCCGGTTTCGGTCTGTAATGACTATCTTCAGATCTGTTTCATAAAAACATTTCCTAATATCCAGGAACCAGAGTGGCATCCGGCAATGCTAAACACAGCATGGCTCCAGTATATTAGGACATCTTTTTATAAAACAGATCTGTAAATGGTCGTTATAGACCGTAACCCGTAGTCTGATTACAAGAAATTTGTGACCATAGACGTGAAGTAGAGGAAAGTTAACCTACTTTCGGGTCACTCTTCAATTCGCAGCTTGTGAAAATTAAGAAAGGGATTAAAAAAAAAAAAAAAGGAATTGGCGTTGGCAATGGACTGAATTTAAAAGGGATCAGTTTCGTCCTGGGAATGGCTTGTTGTTCCTACGTAAGTTATGCCAGCAGGTGGACCATTACCATTCGCTACGCCGGTTTCTTTTTAACACGCGGCTCGAGTCGGTGACAGCGATGTCGCGTCCAAAACAAACGCATAGGCGAGCCGCGCCGCTGCAAGAAGTGCGATTCCTTGGCCGGCCGCCTATTGTTCCGTCCTCCTGGCCTCCACCCAGCTGCCGCGACTAATTGTTCGAGACTAAACAGCAGCCCGCCGTGGCTGCCACGCGCCATTACCGGCCAGTCTGGCGGCCTGAATGGACAACAGCGCTTTACTGCACACAATATTCACTCTGCAACTTGTTTATAGACAGTCCCTCAAATAACACAACAGATAAAATCACAATATATACGGATATACAGCACACCTTTCATATGCCAACAGTGGAATGCCAAACTCATATGGGGAAGACGTGGAGTCGGTGTTGGTGATCGGAAAAAGGATTTAAGGTTTAGTTTATGGTGCCAGCAATCTCACCCGGAAGCCATTCACGCTGTTGGGTCGTCTTTCAGGACACATACCTTCTGGATACAGGAAGTGGACAAGATGAATTACATTTACACCTACATCTACATCTTCACTCTGCATGGCAGAGGATACGTCTCATGGAACCAATTACTAGCGTTTTTCCTGTACCATTCACGTGTGGAGCCGGGGAAGAATTATTGTTGAAATGCCTCCCTGCGTGCTGTAATTAATCACTTACTCATAATCCCTTCTGGAGAGATACGCAGTTAGCTGTAGAATATTCCTAGAGTCACCAACTGAAGCCGCTTATTTAAACTTTGTAAGTAGGCTTTCGCGGGATAGTTTACTTCTCAAAATTTTGTACATGGCTGCACGTTCAGAGACCGTGAAGAGTCACAATTGAAAGAAAAACAGCCCTCTGTCACTATTTTTAACGAAGTAACTTGGTTCCAACACTGCTAGGAGAGTCTTCCTCAGAATTTAAATCAAGGAATGGTCTATATTCTAAAACATGGTCACAGAATTATGACTAAAAACGTGTCCGGCCTTAGTGGCCGTGCGGTTCTAGGCGCTACAGTATGGAGCCGAGAGACCGCTACGGTCGCAGGTTCGAATCCTGCCTCAGGCATGGATGTGTGTGATGTCCTTAGGTTAGTTAGGTTTAATTAGTTTTACGTTCTAGGCGACTGATAACCTCAGAAGTTAAGTCGCATAGTGCTCTGATCCATTTGAACCATTTAAACTAAAAACGTATGATAGGGTATAAGTACGGAATCATCGGACTTCCAGTCCGTTTTGCAATCTGCACCACGCAAGTAACGAGCAGTCCTTAGTGGCTCGCCATCAGTTCTTTTTATCTTAAATATCTTTGTGACTAATGCCCTTTTGGCATATTTATTATTTTATAAATGACATATAAGTACTGCCAGTCTTTTACGATGATTCCGTACTTATACTCTATCATACGTTTTTAGTCATAATTCTGAGACCATGTTATAGAATATAGACCATTCTTTGGTTTAAATTCTGAGGAAGACACTCCTAGCAGTGTTGAAACCAGGTTAATTTGTTAAAAATAGTGACCAAGGGCTGTTTTTCTTTCAATTGTAGTTTACTTCTGTCTTCAAGAGTCTCCCAGTTCACGTTTCTTCACAATCTCTGTAACACTCTCTCACAGATCAAACAAACCTGTGACCATTCGTACCACCTTTCTCTCAATATGTTCAATGTTCCCTGTTGTCCTGTTTCGTACGGGTCTCACACACTTGAGTGATATTCAAGAATGGGTCGCACGAGTGATTTGTAAGCAGTCCTGATTTTCAAGCGATTACCAGCCTCGTTACGTTCGGTTTTTGAAAATTGCAACATCTGACGGTAAGTTCCCAGGCTAATGTTCTTCAGGCCGCAGGGTAGATCATGCGCTAAAGCGGGTCTCGATTTTCTTCTCTCTTTTTATTCTTGTTGTACATTTCTTTTTGATACCAGCTGATAAACACCTTCATTATATTGATTAAAAATAGGTAACAAAAATATGAAATATATTATGTTTCATATTTAATGTGCTGTAGGTGGATACAAACTTATTTATGAAGATACGATTTACAATTTGATATTGTGATAGTCGTCATAGACATGTTGATAGCATTAATTTTACCTACACGAAGAACATTGTGTGAAGGACACATTGCCCCAGAGGCGTTTATTTTGTTATAAATTTAAGGGGGGTGGGGGAATTTGATTTCATTAACATTCCGGAACATCTCTTCATTATGTAGATATACAGTAAGGTGACAACAGCAACGCGACAGCAATGTGCTGTCAGGAAGGAAGAATAGCGTTCATTCTTCAGTCGCTGACAAGGATATTAAGGACAGAGCACAAACTGCGATAGGGGAAGAATGACGAGAAAAGTCGACCATGAGCTGTGAAAGCAGCCACCCAACCTCTGCCTTAACCAGTTCAGGAAACTACGAAAAACCTATGTTGAGGTGATAAGTCACGGTATTGCGATACGAACGTATACAGGTGGCGGTAGTATCGCATACACAAGAGCAGTGCATCGGCAATGCTGTCATTTGCACTCATACGTGATTCATGTGAAAAGTATGACCACAGGATGGGAATTAACAGACTGTGAACGCGCAATTATAGTTGGAGCTAGACCCATGGGACACCCAATATCATAAGTCGTTAGGGGATTCAGTTCGCCCAGGTCCATAGTGTCAAGAGTGTTTCAGGAAAACCAAATTTCAGGCGTTACCTCTTCCCACTTCGGGGTAGAGTTGGCAGTGCTAACAGACAAGCAGCACTGCGTGAAATAACCGCAGAAATAAACGTATGACGTATGGCGAATGTGTCCATTAGGACGTGCGCCGACATTTGGCATTAATGGGCTACGGCAGCAGACGACCGACAAGAGTGTCTTTGCTAACAGAACGACAGTGCCTCTCCTGGGCTCGTGACCACATCAGTTGTATCCTAGACGGCTGGAAAATCTACTAGACTGACGTACAATTTTTCGGTCATGGTGAGTGGGGTAACCACGTAAGTGCCCCTGTTGTCATACGAAATCGAACACCAGACCACAACTCCACATGTAGGTCCAGGTTGGTTACAGACCCTCAAATGGTCGCCTTCTCACCAACACACGACCGTCATTGGCACCGAGGCAGAAGCAGTTTTGATCGGAAAACAGAACAGACCTCCACCCTGCCCTCCAATGATCTCTCGCTTGATACCACTGAAGTCGCAAATGGTGGTGGTTTGGGGTAAGTGGGGTGCACGCTAGAAAGCGTCTAGCTTGGTGCTGTCCTTGAAGTAACCGATTTGCAGCAGTTCTTTGTGTCACTGAGGTGCCAACTGCTGCTAAAATTGCAGATCCGCCAGAGCCATACGCCCAACTCGACGGTCTTCCCTCTCGGTAGTGTGACGTGGCTGTCCAGGACCCGCTCTTCTTATGTGCGTACATTCTCGTGACCACCGCTGCCAACAACAATTTACAGTGGCTACATTCCTGCCAAGTCTTTCTGCAACCTCGCAAAAGGATTCTAGTAGCACACGACCTCTCTCAACTCAGTGAGCTGAGATAAGGGCGTCTCCGACGTCTCAAAGGCGTTCCTGACCAACATCAACTCACCGCGTTCAGTCTCAAAGGTAACCAACGCTGACGAACGTTCTAACATCCAGCGTGCTGTCTGTTTGTTCTAAGTCGTGTCTCCCTACCACTTTCGCGCAACGACGCTCTGAGCGTGTTTTTTAGGGAATTGACTAGTTTGAACCTGGGACCTGTTGCCGGTAAGGAGACGCCAGACCACACATGACATGTAGAGTTCAGAAGAGTTCAGTGAGACTAGCGATGATATAATCAAATACTTAATGATTTCAGCGTCAGCTCCACTGCACTCCCTGTAAAAGAATCTTAATAGTAACTAAATTTAGTGGAAGGGGTTCAAGGCTTTCCTATTTTTGGTTAGCTGGTAAAATAACGTCGAAAAAGCAGTTAAGTTTACCATTGGAAATTTTATTGTACTCACAAAACATTGTTTATAAATTGCACTATTGATAAAAGGAAATATTTTAATACAGGATGATAAAAACCAACTGCGTTCAACAAAAATGTGAACGAATATTCCCTGAATGGGTTTCCAAGTTCTACAATGGATCGAAGGATGACCTATGCCATATCACATCTATAATCTAGATTTAAGTTAAGTTTCATGAAAGAGAAAACTATCAAAATGGTCTACAGTGACCCTCAATTACCTTTAATTACTTATTTAACTTCTCGTAAATTACAGTGGCTGATGTGGTTTCTCAATAATTATATAACAGAAAAATTATCGCGTTTCAGATTTTAACTTCTAATAGCAAATGTGAATACCACGAAGTTTAATTGACGATCGACACTAGTATTGCGTAAAAAGGGGATGTAACAGATGAGACTTCTGCAGTTCTGAGTGAAGCCTTATGGCGGCACCACGTGCGTTCATTACCTTGTCGGTGTTTAGGCAGCGTCAGGGGGCGGCGGGCGGCGAAGCTCCACGCACCTCGCCGTCTCGGAAGCAACTCTCTCCTAATTTCTCCTTACTACAATTTATCGAAGTTGGTTTAAAAAAAAAGGTATCTGACTGTTTTCAACTGACCAATCAGGGTCTCAATTTTAACCTTAAGCTCCACCTACAAAAATTCTGTGTATCCAGTGAGAAAAGTTATACTTTTCGTGGTGGGGCAATGTTTTTAACGTTTGCAACGTAACAGAGACGCGTATAGTCTCACGCTAAAACTTGCAGCTGGTGTGGTCCTTTTAGTGTTATCGTAAGATCTAAACTGTTCTTCTGGAGGGCTCTATCTTTAACATGGGCTGGGGGGTGGTCCATCGTAGGGCCTCCTAGTCTACACGACTCTGCTCTCGGTTTCTGCACTCGTTTCTTCCCTCGGAACTGCGTCTGTTTCACGGTGGGAAGGTATGACATGCATTTAGGCGTTCTTGTGTTAGTCTGTGGTATTCCATTTGCTCACCCGTTGATCGTATTACTTTGGTTAATTTAATGTCAGGATTTATTCGGAGCTATGTGACATACTGCCGGATTTGCCATCATGTCAGGGTTTTCATGGAAGGTGTTGGATTTGCCTGACACCTTACAACGCTACAGCAAACCTGAACTGCATCCTCACAGTGGCGCTACTAGTGCCACTCTCATACGACTGTCACGAAATTTGAATAGACATCATCTTTCAGATGTAGAAACACGCCTACTGACTTTCGTTTGCGTCGGAGAACTCCTTCTTGTTGTTGCGTTTTATAGTGTCAGTGCACGTATATCGCATTTGCAGAAAGTTTTGCTGTACTTCTGTAAGTTGTACGCAAGATTGTATCGTCTTATGCTTCTGTTTTACTTGTAAGCGATGGTTTTTGAACTGTAAATTTATATCACTTCCACATTAATAATACACAGACAGCTAATTGTACGTGTAGACAGGCACAGTACGTATGTTTCTGGATGGGGTCTGCGTTTAGCAATACACAATTTGGTTTTTTAACCCAAGCATGTTTCACTGCAGTTGCAGCATATTCAGTGGGCTTCTATTTTTCATCTGTTAAAGATAAATAATTTTCTTTAATGTTAGTTTTCTCTGTGTTGAGTTGTCTGACCAGTGGGCTAGTTTTACCCCTTGTTTTTTAAGTATGATGCTTATTCTGTGGACTGCTTTGTTGTTGTTGGTGAGAGTGAACCACAGGTGGTTCACTCTTGTTTTTTGAGTATGTTGCCTATTCTGTGGACTGCTTTGTTGTTGTAGGTGACAGTGAACCACAGAATAGGCAACATACTCAAAAAACAAGCGGTAAAAATAGACTACAGGACAGACAATTCAACACAGAGAAAACTAACAGTAAAGAGCATTCTTTATCTTTAACAAATGAAAAATAAAAGCCCACTGAAGATGCTGCAACTGCAGTGAAACATGTTTGGGTTAAAAAACAAAATTGTGTTTTGCTAAAGGCGGACCCTATCCAAAAACATACGTATTGTTGAAGCAAACACGGAAAGAAAAAGCTTCAACCCCAAGATGATTACATAGGCACAGTAGTTGGAAGTCAAAATGCAGCTTCAGGTAACTACGTAACATCTATGACTGGTGGTCATATCGTTTCCTTGGCTCCTGGCTGACGTCTTTCCTTCAAACTGAGTTTCACAGCATCTGTGACTGACGGCGGAACATACCGAGTCATTTCATTTCCTTGGTTACCGGCTGACGTGCTAACAACTATCTTTGTTACGCAAACGTATACCCTACGTGCCTGTAGAGGGCAGCTTACATTTATTGAGCCAACGTCAGCGGATAATAACTTATTCTCTACTTCTGAACTTCTGTTATGCACTTCTTTTACATAACATCTAAAAAAATCTTTGGCTTTTCAAAAATGGTTCAAATGCCTCTAAGCACTATGGGACTTAACGTCTGAGGTCATCAGTCCCTAGACTTAGAACTACTTAAACCTAACTAACCTAAGTACATCACACACATCCATGCCCAAGGCAGGATTCGAATCTACGACCGTAGTAGCAGCGCGGTTCCGGACTGAAGCGCCTAGAACCACTCGGCCACAGCGGCCGGCTATGGCTGTTCATTCTATGACCAAAATTCTAAGAATTTATATATTTTCCGCGGGATTTAGTCATGTCTCATATCCATTGGCTAGTAGTGACGTTATGCCGGAGATGGTGGACGGAGCTTTCGCTATTACACTTCTAGCGAGTGAGCTTAAGAAGCAGTGTTCTTCACGCCCCTCCAGAGCAGCCTGCTTTACGCCACCGCCCTCTGCTGTCACCATGAGTATTTTATTCTTATGTTCGTATCCAGGTCGTTTGACCTCTAATGAAGTGTCTTACTCTTTTTCAAAGAGTAAAATCTTCTGATGAAGATCTTATAAAAGTTCGAAACCGAACACCGTATAAAGTACGAGTAAATAACTTATAAGCGAGCAAGGCTCCTCTTATTGAAATAATTTTATAATTTCCTTCCAGAATATTTATTACTGCATCGTTTTATGAGGACCAGACATGCAAGTAGCTGCTATTTAAATGCCCAGACACGTTCGCACCGTAATTTCACTGGCAGCTGGTCCCGAAGTGAGAAGTCCATATTGTCAATTTACAAAGAGAATATTTCCGGTCCTACCGGATTATGTCGCACTCTGGGAGAGATTTAAGAAACGCATCTTCATGCAAGTCTCCGAATGGCAGATACGACAGTCTTTGTGAACGGCCAATTTGAGACTGTGGAGCGCTATTGCACCGTAACCGGGCGTCCAGTGGAAACCCGAGAGCACGGAGCCAGAGGAGCAAGAAGGGAAAGAGGTGTTGGGGGGGGGGGGGGCAAGGTTTGAAGACACTTGGCCGCTGCCAGCCAATCGGAGCGGGGAGTAATTCCGGGAGCCGTGCTGGCTGTCTCGATGGTACGATGCAATCGACCTCCTTCCCTACACCTCCGAAGCGACTTCGACCGAAAACAAATGGCTACTGGGAAACTTACGCCCGTCCCGGAAACCACTCGGGGCGTAGAGCGCAGGTCGTCTCATGACCTCCCGCTGCTCTCGCAGTAGCAGTAAGGCTGGCAGCTTCCACTGAAACTGAGTCTGGTAACACAGCGCTACGCACTCTTGCTAACATGTCATATGCCACAGCTACAAGATCTACTCTGCTGAACGAGAAATTAATTCAGGGATTTGTTTACAGCAAACATAAGAAATTACATACGCATTGCCGGTAAAAAAATATTAGAGCAGCCTTTTAGTGGCTTCCAGTTCAGTTCGTGGCTTACCACAAATTTTAAGCATAGTTTCAAGCCTCATCTAAACTTTTTCTCGCTTACATGCTTAACGTCAAATATTTAAGTCATTGGTAAAGTAACCATTTGTTTCTCGTTGTTTTATACATGGGAGTTCGATTCTTCAGACAATCTGGGATTTACTGGTTGTAATCTAACGTTGGCCATGCTGTCAGTTTCACCCTTTGAGTTCCAACATTTTATTTAGTATACGACTAATACAGACATATCAAAAAAATGTTCAAATGTGTGTGAATTCCTTAGGGGTCAAACTGCTTAGGTCATCGGTCCCTAGACTTTCACACTACTTAAACTAACTTTATGCTAAGAACAACACACACACACCCATGCCCGAGGGATGAGTCGAATATATACAGGGTGAGTCACCTAACGTTACCGCTGGATATATTTCGTAAACCACATCAAATACTGACGAATCGATTCCACAGACCGAACGTGAGGAGAGGGGCTAGTGTAACTGGTTAATACAAACCATAAAAAAATGCACGGAAGTATGTTTTTTTAACACAAACCTACGTTTTTTAAATGGTACCCCGTTATTTTTGTTAGCACATCTGAACATATAAACAAATACGTAATCAATGCCGTTTGTTGCATTGTAAAATGTTAATTACATCCGGAGATATTGTAACCTAAAGTTGACGCTTGAGCACCACTCCTACGCTGTTCGATCGTGTGTATCGGAGAGCACCGAATTACGTAGGGATCCAAAGGGAACGGTGATGGACCTTAGGTACAGAAGAGACTGGAACATCACATTACGTCCACATGCTAACACCTTTTTATTGGTCTTTTTCAATGACGCACATGAGGGGTGAGGTACACGTACACATGTGGTTTCCGTTTTCAATTACGGAGTGGAAAATGTTAATTACTATATGACAGTATTCTGACAGTTCAACGCTTACGACTCTTTATGTCTACCATACGGCGATGAACCCGAAACAGTCTGTCGTAAATAATGAAATGAAATGTCGTGTGACGAGGGCCTCCCGTCGGGTAGACCGTTCGCCTGGTGCAAGTCTTTCGATTTGACGCCACTTCGGCGACTTGCGCGTCGAGTCGTAAATAATGTTTACGTACTATAAGCAGCGATTTGGTGCATCTGTTCTAGTAGCCATGTCGTTATCAGACATATATTATCCTGCTGGCCCTAAAGAAGAACATATGTGGAGCTCCATTTTTGCTTCTTATTTTCACCAGTAATTTGTTTTAGGCAGTATGTCTTCATAGAAGTTTCGAGACGTGCGATTGCGTCTACGAAAAAACATGTGCAGTTGTTTCCAAATATATTAAAAAAAATGAAAAGTGTCTGTAGACTGTATGACCTACTGATTTCAACCGGAGACCATCTCCTTAAAACAATTGATTGTTTTCTTTTTGCCAATTTCTTCTAGTATTGAAACATCCCCTTAGAAAAATTTATAAATGACAGATGTTCAATGTCGTGGCCATCATTTGCTGCACACAATTGCAATCCCTGGCGTAATGAATGTCGTACACGCCGCAGTACATCTGGTGTAATGTCGCCGCAGGCTGCCACAATACGTCGTTTCATATCCTCTGGGGTTGTAGGCACATCACGGTACACATTCTCCTTTAACGTACCCCACAGAAAGAAGTCCAGAGGTGTAAGATCAGGAGAACGGGATGGCCAATTTATGCGTCCTCCACGTCCTATGAAACGCCCGTCGAACATCGTGTCAAGTGTCAGCCTAGTGTTAATTGCGGAATGTGCAGGTGCACCATCATGCTGATACCACATACGTCAACGCGTTTCCAGTGGGACATTTTCGAGCAACGTTGGCAGATCATTCTGTAGAAACGCGATGTATGTTGCAGCTGTTTGGGCCCCTGCAATGAAGTGAGGACCAATGAGGTGGCCGCCAATGATTCCGCACCATACATTTACAGTCCACGGTCGCTGTCGCTCTACCTGTCTGAGCCAGCGAGGATTGTCCACGGACCAGTAATGCATATTCCGTAGATTCACTACCCCCTGGTTTGTGAAACCCGCTTCATCGGTAAATAGGTAGAACTGCAACGCATTCTCTGTTAATGCCCATTGACAAAATTGCACTCGATGATTAAAGTCATCACCATGTAATTGCTGATGTAGCGACACATGAAACGGGTGGAAGCGGTGACGATGCAGTACGCGCATAACACTACTTGACTCAGTCCACCGGCTCTCGCAATGTCCCGTGTACTCATGTGTGGGTTCATGGCAACAGCAGCTAACACACCAACTGCACCCGCTTCTCCTGTGACGGGCCTGTTACGGACACGTTTGCGTGCTACGACCATACCTGTTGCATACAGTTGGCGGTAGATGTTTTGCAATGTACGGCACGTTGGATGCTCTCTGTCCGGGTACCGTTCTGCATACACCCTGCAGGCTTCAGCTGCATTTCGTCGACACTCGCCATAGATGAGTATCATCTCCGCCTTTTCAGTGTTCGAATACACCATGGTCACAGTCCCTACAACACTACACTATCACAGACGTCTGGTAACACGGTGTACTACAGTTGGTCTGCGTGCGGAGACGAATGCAGAATAACAATAGCAGCAAGCGCTACATGCGGACACTGCGACAGCTAGACCAAACCACAACAGTGCACTACAGCCACACCCGTAAACACGGTCGTCATCGTAAACATGTCCCTGCAGATGCTGCTCTCCGACCGTGGCCCGTGTTTGTTACAACACGCAACTGAACGTCGGAGGTTTCAAGCGTCAACTTTAGGTTACAATATCTCCGGATGTCATTAACATTTTACAATGCAACAAACGGCACTGATTACGTATTTGTTTATATGTTCAGATGTGCTAATAAAACTAACGTGGTTCCATTTAAAAAAACGTAGGTTTGTGTTAAAAAACATACTTCCGTGCATTTTTGTATGGTTTGTATAAAACAACACTAGCCCCTCTCCTCACGTTCGGTCTGTGGAATCGGTTGGTCAGTATTTGACGTGGTTTACGAAATATATCCAGCGGTAACGTTAGGTGACTCACCCTATACGAGAAACTTAAGTTTGGCTTTACAACCGAGTATCCAGTCCTTCAATCCAGCGCACTGCATCTGGAATTGCTAGCAGGAAGTCCTCTTCAGCAGCGTGATAGGCTCGAATCCTGCATTCACTGACAATGTGGTGAACAGTCTGGTACGGAGCCCCGCAGTCGCAGGCACAGGCGGGGTTAGGCAGCTTTTTCCATTTAAAGAGAGCATAGGCCATGGCCGGTACGGATTCTGTTGAGAGTAGTACAGGCCTTGCGTGGTAGGTCGAATCCACTTGGAAGTTTAGAACCTGAGAAGATGTTATGCAGGTGCACATCCGTTACTGCTTCCCACCGACCTTTCCATTCTCTAAAGGGTTTAAAATCCTTAGCAACCAAGTCAGCAGCATCGTACACGGTTGGTTGCCGTGATTTCAGTCTCTTACGATTTAAAAGTGGCAGTTCGCTATCCACGGGTAGGTTAGAATTCCTGGAGATGTTGTGGAATTCCCACATAAGGGCAGTACATCTGTGTAGATCAGGAGGCATTATACCGGTTAACAGTGGTTCCAACAGTACGAAAAGGAATGTAATTTTCAAAATTTTACACAAAATTAATCTCTTTTCTACAAGAAGCAACGAATACTGTAAGTAGACTGCTTAGGTTTTTATGTGGGTAACGCCACGTAGCGCTCTCTATGAAAATCACTGACTGTGCTGTGTGCAGTCCGTGGCTGGTTTGCATCGTTGGAATATTTGCTATTGTAGTGTTGGGCAGTCGATTGTGAACAGCGCGTAGCGTTGCGCAGCTGGAGATGAACCGCCAGCAGTGGTGGATGTGGGGATAGAGATGGCAGAGTTTTGAAAGCGGATGATCTGGACGTGTGTCAGTCAGAAAAAGGAAATTTGTAAGACTGAATGTCATGAACTAATGACTTTTGAACACTATTAAGTTAGATACATTGTTTGTTCTCCATACAAATGTTTCATTTGCTAACTATGCCTATCAGTAGTTAAGTGCCTTCAGTAGTTAGAATCTTTTATTTAGCTGGCAGTATTGACGCTCACTGTATTGCAGTAGTTCGAGTAACGAAGATTTTTGTGAGGTAAGTGATTTATGAAAGGTATAGGTTATTGTTACTTAGGGCCAGCCGGCCGGTGTGGCCGTGCGGTCTAGGCGCTTCAGTCTGGAACCGCGTGACCGCTCCGGTCGCAGGTTCGAATCCTGCCTCGGGCATGGATGTGTGTGATGTCCTTAGGTTAGTTAGGTTTAAGTAGTTCTGAGTTCTAGGGGACTGATGACCACAGATGTTAAGTCCCATAGTGCTTAGAGCCATTTGAACTTAGGGCCATTCTTTTGTATGGATTATTGAAAGTCAGACTGCGTTGCGCGTGATCAGAATACGTAAAGAGAGAAATGTCTGAGTACGTTCAGTTTTGCTCGGCTGTTTGAAAATCAAATAACGTAGAGGTTTTCCAGCACTGTCATTTATAAATTTTTTCTAAGGGGATGTTTCAATACTCGAAGAAATTGGCAAAAAGAAAACAATCAATTGTTTTAAGGAGATGGTCTCCGGTTGAAATCAGACACATACTGCCTAAAACAAATTACTGGCAAAAATAAGAAGCAAAAATGGAGCTCCACATATGTTCTTCTTTAGGGCCAGCAGGATAATATATGTCTGATAACGACATGGCTACTAGAACAGATGCACCAAATCGCTGCTTATAGTACGTAAACATTATTTACGACAGACTGTTTCGGGTTCATCGCCATATAGTAAACATAAAGAAGCGTAAGCGTTGAACTGTCAGACTACTGTCATATAGTAATTAACATTTTATTTTAAACATTTCGACATCGTTTCAAGTCTTATTCAACAATGACAGTTATAAGACTGTCCACTAAGGACGTAATATGGACGTCACATCAACCCAGAGTACTTTTAAATGGCGATAAATCAGAAATAGTCTGTCGTAAATAAAGATAACTTATTGAAAGCAGCTGTTTTGTGCATCTACTCTAATAAAAATGGGGCTAAAATATAACAAATTTTGTGTCAAAAGTACCTACTGCTCAGTGGTCTCATTTCGAAGGCACTCATATAGGCAGTAATAAAGACTCAAATTAACGTAAAAATAACTGAGGATGTGCGTACATTTTCTGTCAATGATCTCAATATGGTCACCATAAAACATACCGCATGTCAGTGGATGGAAAGAAAACTGAGTTCGGTCATTGAAAAGTAAACTGGTATTCTACATAAACTTGAACATTGGTGTGACGTTTACTTTAGCGAGCCTGGTGTGAAAGTCATAATGCGCACGCAGCCGGGAGTTGAACCTGCCGTCCATTTGCCGCTAAGCAGACGCCTCAGGGATATAAGGCGCTAAAGTGGCGCCTGCGCAGTGCGCTGATGACGTGGGCGTCGCCCCCTGCACCGCTTCCTTGCGTTCCGCGCCGCCGCCAGACAAAAACCTCATCAGTTCCAGCCACGCGCTCCGCCGCCACTAAGCTCTCCGTCATAAGCGCCAAGACGCACGGCTTCCGGTCGTCAAACAGCGAACAACCGAAGCAAGACTCTTAAGAGAGATTTCACGGCCGAAACACTGCTGCGTCTACACACATTCTGAACACGTCAATTGTCACGGCTGTCAAGTTTAATTTCTATAATATATCATGTATGCAAAGAAATGAAAGGACCTCATCATACGGCAATGTTAAAGATAACGCACAGGTAGTGTCAAAGTGGGCACCAGGAAGCGGGCTGTTCGAATAGAACTATGTATGAAGTAAATTAAAGACTGCCAGCCAAGAAAATGGCCGTGTTGTAACTGGCAATAATGACAACCCCCTAGCCTTGCTACGAGGGGGAGTTGAACAACTAATGCAACTTTTTTTTTTCTGAAAGCAGGTTGGTTTCATCTAAGATTCCAGTACAATATTATACCGGGTGATCAAAAAGTCAGTATAAATTTGAAAACTGAATAAATGACGGAATCATGTAGATAGAGAGGTACAAATTGACACACATGCTTGGAATGACATGGGGTTTTATTAGAACCAAAAGAATAGAAAAGTTCAAAAAATGCCCGACAGATGGCGCTTCATCTGATCAGAATAGCAGTAATTAGCATAACAAAGTAAGACAAAGCAAAGATGACGTTCTTTACAGGAAATGTTCAATATGTCCACCATCATTCCTCAACAATAGCTGTAGTCGAGGAATAATGTTGTGAACAGCACTGTAAAGCATGTCCGGAGTTATGGTGAGGCATTGGCGTCGGATGTTGTCTTTCAGCATCCCTAGAGATGTCGATCGATCACGATGCACTTGCGACTTCAGGTAACCCCAAAGCCAATAATCGCACGGGCTGATGGGGTCGGGGGACCTGGGAGGCCAAGCATGACGAAAGTGGCGGCTGAGCACACGATCATCACCAAACGACGCACGCAAGAGATCTTTCACGCGTCTAGCAATATGGGGTGGAGCGCCATCCTGCATAAACATCGCACGTTCCAGCAGGTGTTTATCAGCCAGGCTGGGGATGATGCGATTCTGTAACATATCGGCGTACCTCTCATCCGTCACGGTGCAGTTACAAAACCAGAACCACGCATTTCCTCGAAGAAAAAAGGCCCGGTAACGGTAGATGTGGTAAAGCCAACACACACCGTGACTTTCTCGTCGTGCAATGGAGTTTCCACGACAGTTCTAGGAGTTTCGGTGGCCCAAATTCTGCAGTTGTGAGCACTGACAGACCCTCGGACCGTGAAATGAGCTTCGTTGGTCCACAACACGTTACTCTGCCAATCGTCATCTTCCGCCATCTTTTGAAACACCCACACCGCAAATGTCCTCCGCTTCACTAAATCGCCAGGTAACAGTTCACGATGCCGATGGATTTTGTACGGATAGCATCGGAGGGTACGCCTCAGTGCCAACCAAACAGTAGTGTATGGAATGCCGGTGCGACGTGCGACTGCACGAGCGCTGACTTCCCCGTGCATAGACGAACCCGCTACAGTCTCCATTTCTTACTGAACTGTCTCAGCAGCATTACACCTTGTGCTCGGTCGGCCACTACGGGGTCTATCGTCTAAACAACCTGTGGCTTTGAACTTCGAAATCATTCTCGCCACAGCTGCATTTGCTAACGGACCTTTACCCGTTCGAATCCCCTACCTATGGCGATAAGATCGTAACGCTGAACTAGCACATTCCTCATTCTGATAATACAGCTTCACTAAAAGCGCCTTTCAGGTAACGTCAACATGTTGCGACTGCTGCCGCATCTGATTCTCTCTCTCATTATAGCTCCTTTTATACACGATTGTCATGCGCAGTCACTGACGTTTTGCTGTCCAGCACCATCTGTCGGACATTTTGTGAACTTCGTTTTTTCTTGGTTCTAATAAAACCCCATGTCATTCGAAGCACGTGTGTCAATTATTACCTCTCTATCTACATTTTTTCGTGGTTTATTAAGTTTTCAAAGTTATACTGACTTTTTGATCACCCGGTACATATTATTCCCCATTCTTCTAGCTGCAAGACACTATTTCACAACATAGTTTCCGTGCAATGCGACGACCTCACG
This sequence comes from Schistocerca nitens, assembly GCF_023898315.1. NCBI lineage: Eukaryota > Metazoa > Arthropoda > Insecta > Orthoptera > Acrididae > Schistocerca > Schistocerca nitens. The sequence continues at coordinate 108,804,376 of NC_064614.1, read as the reverse complement.
CCATCTTACTGGGAGGGCCTGTTTGTCCGCACGGTACTTCTCTATTGGTCGACGTAGAAGCCAACGCCTTCCTACATCAATATTCTCACCGTCGTACACGTACCGATTCTCGCGGAATGCATCCTTTATTGGGCCAAAGAGGTAGAAGTCGAGAGGTGCGAGATCCGGTATGAATGATGAACAACAATTCAGTAAAGTTTTGTGAGCTCCACTCGGTTGCGCGGACTTGTGTAAGGTTCAAATGGCTCTGAGCACTATGGGACTTAACAGCTATGGTCATCAGTCCCCTAGAACTTAGAACTACTTAAACCTAACTAACCTAAGGACATCACACAACACCCAGCCATCACGAGGCAGAGAAAATCCCTGACCCCGCCGGGAATCGAACCCGGGAACCCGGGCGTGGGAAGCGAGAACGCTACCGCACGACCACGAGATGCGGGCCTTGTGTAAGGCCTTGCATTGTCATGGAGAAGAAGAAGTTCGTTTATACGAGGGCTATGCAGAAAGTAAGATCCGATCGGTCGCGAAATGGAAACCACTGTAAAAATTCGATGAAGTTTTGCACAGATGTATTGGGCAGTGTCTGTAGAACGCCCGTGGATTGCTTCACATCGCTCTTTTCAGTTCTGAGCGCACAGTGAGAACGTAAATGTACCTGGAAAGTAGTGTCTCCCGCCAAGTACGAAGGCCTGGTGAGAAATTTCGCCTGAAGCTATGCTGCCCACGTAACACAACTGTCACGCCGTTCCTTCTCCATGACAATTCTCTCAAGAGAACCTCCCCATCGCACCCCCCTAGATTTAGTTATACGTTGGCACAGTGGATAGGCCTTGAGAAACTGAACACAGACCAATCGAGAAAACAGGAAGAAGTTGTGTGGAACTATGAAAAAAATAAGCAAAATATACAAACTGAGTAGTCCATGCGCAAGGTAGGCAACATCAAGGATAGTCTGAGCTCATGAGTGCCGTGGTCCCGTGATTAGCGTGAACAGCTGCGGAACGAAAGGTCCATGGTTCAAGTTCACTATACTCCTCAAACCACCGCAGCATGGTTCTTAGCCCGAGACACGGACAGTTATACTGGTGAAAGATGACAGCACAGTGCCGCGCGGGATTAGCCGAGCGGTCTCAGGCGCTCCAGTCATGGACTGTGCGGCTGGTCCCGGCGGAGGTTCGAGTTCTCCCTCGAGCATGGATGTGTATGTTAGGATAATTTAGGTTATGTAGTGTGTAAGCTTAGGGACTGATGACCTTAGCAGTTAAGTCCCATAAGATTCCACACACCTTCTTTTTTTTTTTCTTTGCACTGTCGGGGTAGGCGTTAAGCATGAAGAGATGCACGTGGTCCGCAGATGTCAGCATGTCTTCGATTACTACCACAGGTCCAATGTAAGTGCAGGAAAATGTCTGCTTCCACAAGCCTGCACCCGTAGCGGGCTGCACGTTTCGGGCGACCGTTCACCTAGATGACGGCGTTTGTGGAGACGTCCATCGACCTAGTGTAGCAAAATAACTATTCACCCGAAGAGCCGACACACTTTCATTGTTATACGGTCGAATCCCGATGGTCCCGTGCCCACTGAAATGGTAATTGACGATATCGTTGGGTCAACATGTGAAGTCGTTGGGGTGGTCGGCTGTACGATGAACGGTGAGCTCAGAAACGTGCATATACCAGCATTGCGCTGTTTCGGCAGAGCTGCCACAGGGCACCATATATTCTACATCACATAGCAGACAAGCCTACGAAAACCACGTTCTGTGAAGCGTCGTGGACGTACAACCATTTAGTGCCTAGTGGTAGTTTCAATGTCCTTCAACCTCTTTCCGTAAATGCTGACGACAGTAGCACGTGAACATTAGACCAGCTTCGCCGTTTCCGTGATACTCGTTCAAAGGTAATGCGTAATAATAACCTGCCCTTTGTCAAGGTCGATTATCTCAGTGGTTTTCCCGATTTGCACCCGATATCTTCCCTAGGGTGATCCCCCGTCCGTGTCCGCTCCGCTTGCATACTTTTGTTAATGCGTCACTCGCCCGCAATGCCACATCCAACATCGGTGTTGACAGTGGTCGTAATGTTTTGGCTGATCAGCGTATTTCACTTTGTACGACAAATATTCATTGCAAGTTACACAAGGTACCTTTGTCAGAAACAGCGTGCAAGTGTTTCTGAAGCGATATCAAATGTCAGATAACAAATTTGGTTGGTTATAACCTTCAAAAAATAATAACGCGGAATGCCTTTTGACTTCCGAACGGAATGCGGTTTTTTGCGAATGTCGGGAGCGTCTCGGCGTGTAGCTGCCAGGGCCCCGTCAAGCCCATTTGTGAAAAATACGGCAAAGTGGCGGGGCAGCGCGACCTGCCGCGCGCTTCGAAACGCCCCTCTCTTTATCGTCGGCTCCACTTTGTGGACCGGCGGCAGTCGCGTTTCCGCAATTCACTGGCCGCCAGCCTTTGCCGGCGCAGCTCCTGCCATTCGCTGACCGGCGCCAGATGCGCGCCCCTTTGTGCTTGCGGTTTGCCGTTTCCCCATTCGGCGTTTTCTTTTTTGCCGCTCGTCGAAATTCAGCGTCGGCCAACGCGATTTCGCTGGCCCGCGCTCTCTCCCTCTCTGCCGCACCACCCGCGTTACCGACACTGGCAACCGAACGACGCAAGGGCGACGGGGCAGTGTGATCTAATTACCAGGTGCGTGTCGGGGACGGTGGCCTCTCTCTACCTTTCTATTGGCTCCCCAGCCATTCACGCACACGCACAAGCACGCACGCACGCACACGTGAACACGCACAGGCTCACGCATGCACATACATACACACACACACACACACACACACACACACAGAGCCCAGTCCCCAGTCGGATGTGCTGGCTGGATGCCGCAACACGGCAAAGTACTTGTCCGTCTAATTTCCGAACGCGTTCATTCGTGGGCGATAAACTATATCGGTACGAATTTCGTGACGCAAAAATTAGGTGACACGGCGGTAGCGCGCGTAAATTGTAGTCATATGAAAGCGGACCATCTACTGTTCCTAAGCATAAAACACTGCACAGCAGAAAATTGGCACTTTCTCTGTTTTTATCCAGCTCCACTGCTCTCATGTTCGTTACTCGGCTGGGACCTGAATCATGATGAACATTCTTCAGTTTTTATGTGGCTTACTCTCCGCCAATTATGTTGCTTTCACGAACATTTATGTTTATTAATTTATTTAATCTGGCAAGATTAGTCCATCAGGGACGCTCTTAGATCCAACCAGGCATTCTACATTTTATGAACTACGTTCATTACGACACTCATGTATTACAATTTTCTACATTTAAAATGGTACTAGTCAGCCCCGCTTCGCATGGGTAGTGCTAAATACCTACCGCCGGATGACTTGTGTGGTGTAGCAGTAACAAACTATGTACACAAAATTTCCTCAGGAATCACCCAGGTTAGCGGAAACCGTATCAAAATACCTACAGTAGTTCCTGCTATTAGCGTTCGCATACACACAGAAAAATCGGAGCTGGCGAGTTTAGTTCTTCATAGCTCAGCCAGTTTGCAGTCAATATTTATAAATTACGCTACCGGCCACTAAAATTGCTACACCACGAAGATGACGTGCTACAGGCGCGAAATTTAACCGACAGGAGAAAGATGCTGTGATATGCAAATGATTAGCTTTTCAGAGCATTCACACAAGGTTGGCGCCGGTGGCGACACCTACAACATGCTCACATGAGGAAAGTTTCCAACCGATTTCTCACACACAAACAGCAGTTGACCGGCGTTACCTGGTGAAACGTTGGTTTGATGCCTCGTGTAAGGAGGAGAAATGCGTACCATCACATTTCCGACTTTGATAAAGGTCGCATTGTAGCCTATTACGATTGCGGTTTATCGTATCGCGACATTACTGCTCGCGTTGGTCGAGATTCAATGACTAATAGCAGAATATGGAATCGGTGGGTTCAGGAGGGTAATACGGAACGCCGTGCTGGATCCCAGCGGCCTCGTATCACTAGCAGTCGAGATGACAGGCATCTTATCCGCGTGGCTGTAACGGATCGTGCAGCCACGTCTCGATCCCTGAGTCAACAGGTGGGGACGTTTGCGAGACAACAACCATCTGCACGAACAGTTCGACGATGTTTTCAGCAGCATGGACTATCAGCTCGGAGACCATGGCTGCGGTTACCCTTGACGCTGCATCACAGACAGTAGCGCCTGCGATGGTGTACTGAACGACGAACCTGGGTGCACGAATGGCAAAACGTCATTTTTTTTTCGGATGAATCCCGGTTCTGTTTGCAGCATCATGATGGTCACATCAGTGTTTGGCGACATCGTAGTCAACGCACATTGTAAGCTTGTAATCGTCATTGCCATACCGGCGTGATGGTATGGGGTGCCATTGGTCACACGTCTCGGTCACCTCTTGTTCGCATTGACGGCACTTTGAACAGTGGACGTTACATTTCAGATGTGTTACGACCCGTGGCTCTACCCTTCATTCGATCCCTGCGAAACCCTACGTTTCAGCAGGTCCTGTACGGGCCTTTCTGGATACAGAAAATGTTCGACTGCTGCCCTGGCCAGTAGATTCTCCAGATCTCTTACCAATTGAAAACGTTTGGTCAATGGTGGCCGAGCAACTGGCTCGTCACAATACACTACTCATTATTCTTGATGAACTGTGGAATCATATTGAAGCTGCATGGGCAGCTGTACCTGTACGCGCCATCCAAGCTCTGTTTGACCCAATGCCCAGGTGTATCAAGACCGTTATTACGACCAGAGGTGGTTGTTCTGGGTACTGATTTCTCAGGATCTATGCACCCAAATTTCTTGAAAATATAATCACATGTCAGTTCTAGTATAATATATTTGTCCAATGAATACCCTTTTATCATTTGCATTTCTTCTTGGTATAGCAATTTTAATGGCCAGTGGTGTATGTACTGAAACCTTCCCCGCCAAGCAGTCTATTAGTGAGAACCGTATCAAAATCTCTACAATAGTACCTGGTAATAGCCTTCAGGTACAGACTGAAGATCGTGCGAAGGACTTTCATTTCTGACACTTACAGATGTAAAAATACTTAGAAATTCCTGTAACACAAATAGTCGTACAGGTATAACGATAGCAGAAAAGAGACAATCTGTATTGCAAATGTTATTTTATTCATGGTAGATCTTAAACTCCGTGGCCGTTAATGATTGTCGCTGAAGAACACAACCAGCCACAAATATTTTTAAACAGCGTTATTTTAATGCCATAACCAGTTTCCCATCTGAAGATGAGCTTGATAGTTCTAAACTGCTAAAGGCATTAAAATAAAACTTTTTAAAAGTATCTGTGTTTCGCTTCGTTCTTCACTACGAATAATTTGTGTTACTGAAGGTGTTTTAAATTGATGTTTCCAATTACAAAAATACGCATTTTTTTGTCAACGTACGCGTTTCATTTTATTGGTATAAACCATCTTCACTGGTCTGTAACGATATGTATTTCCAATTTGGCTCGCTTTCTGGGTCTACAGGCAGTTAGATGCAAAAGATGTTGATTTTACTTGCGGTATTTTATATCAGATTCTCTCCCACATCAAGAAACGCCGTTCTGCTCGCACGTTTATTGACGTATCCCTCGTTCGGTACAGGGCCAATTTAACCGATACTTTGGGTTTATTGGCAACGCTAGTCACCCAAAAGCACTAGAGCGCGTGTTTAACCAGAAAGATGCAAACAATTAGCAGTGGCATTACAGTGCGCCGCCTTTCTCGACACGAAATGTGCAGTTTTGCAAAGTGGGGTGAAATTATGTGGATAATAGTACTGTCAGGTGGAAATTAGCACTGCCAAACGAGGGAATACATCGAAGACGTGCTGCTGACGGCGTTCCCTGGTGTGAGCGAAAATCGGACATAAACCACCACAGCCGGCCGCGGTGGTCTAGCGGTTCTAGGCGCTCAGTCCGGAATCGCGCGACTGCTACGGTCGCAGGTTCGAATCCTGCCTCGGGCATGGATATGTGTGATGTCCTTAGGTTAGTTAGGTTTAGGTAGTTCTAAGTTCTAGGGGACTGATGACCACAGATGTTAAGTCCCATAGTGCTCAGAGCCATTTGAACCATTTTTTTAAACCATCACAAATAAAATCAATACCTTTTGTAACGAACTGTTTTTCAGATCTGAAAATTAAGCCGTATTCCAAATATGTTTCACTACAGACCACTGGTGATGTTTCATAGCAATAAGAGGAAACGCGTTTAGCTACAGAAATACGCAATTTCTTTTAGATGCAAAGACGGGTTTAAAATGTCTTTAGTAATTATGAAGCAACTACTGGCAATGTGGCCACACAGACAAAGAGTACAGCTGATATTAGTTCATGAAAAGAAGAGCAACAAAGACAAATCCCTTAGGGGTAAATTTACACTGAGGACATCGATAGCGATGGGTATGAACCAGTGTGTGTGTGTGTGTGTGTGTGTGTGAGAGAGAGAGAGAGAGAGAGAGAGAGAGAGAGAGAGAGAGAGAGGGTGGGGGTGGGGGAGGGGGGAGAAATGTATGCGATACAACAAAATATATGAAGGGGGAACGGAGTTGCGTGACTGACTGAGAAACAAAAAGAGAGAGAAGTGTAACTTGAAAGAGATGGAAGTATACGCTTTGCTGTTCGAATTCAGGAAATTGGCTATAAATTTTAATTTGGAGGGAAAAGTTATGTGGCTGACAAAAGGAATTGCTTCCGTCTTTTTCTTAAATCCTGTACGCCTGGTAGAGGGTAGCTTATTCCAATGGCGGGCGGCTGCAACGGACAAGAATATTGCATCATCTTTCCGGTGTGAAACCGGGATATTATTAATTCGTGTCCCGATATTTCGGCTGGCAGGCTTTCAGCTATTCTCAAGGTGAGAAGTCTAAACTTCTATGTGTGACTGGCGCTCTTATGATCAACAGTATCCCATAGTGCTGTTATTCCACAGTACTGTGTAACGTGTTTTAAAAATATTTCAAGCGATAGATCTGACAGCGTCTTACATCTTTTCCTACACCTGCGTAAACACTTCCATTTATGCATTTCGGCTACGCTTAACGTCGTCGATATTATCTCCCCCAATACTCCCCACTTCTTTGCGAAATTGCGAAATTTATTAATTGTAGAAACATAACTAACTGCCCGTTAACCAGTTCCCTAGCTATTATTTCCCATAGTCAGGTGGCGGTGGTAAAATACAGGGAGCGAAAGGCTATTTACAATTTTTACAGAAACCAGATGGCAGTTGTAAGAATCGAGGGGCATGAAAGGAAAGCAGTGGTTGGGAAGGGAGTGAGACAGGGCTGTAGGCTATCCTAGACTTAATTTAATCTATACATTCAGCAAGCAGTAAAGGAAACAAAAGAAAAATTTGGAGTACGAATTAAAATTCATAGAGAAGAAAGAGTGTGCCGAGAATAAGACATTTCAGGCATTACCTCTCACCGCGGACAACGCAATGGCCGACGGCCTTCACTTAATGACCGAAAGCAGCGGCGTTTGCGTGGATTGTTCAAATGTGTGTGAAATCTTATGGGACGTAACTGCTAAGGTCATCAGTCCCTAAGCTTACACACTGCTTAACCTAAATTATCCTAAGGACAAACACACACACGCATGCCCGAGGGAGGACTCGAACCTCCGTCGGGACCAGCCGCACAGTCCATGACTGCAGCGCCTGAGACCGCTCGGCTAATCCCGCGCGGCTTGCGTGGATTTGTCAGTGCTGACAGACAAGCAACACTGCGTGAAATAACCTGAGGAATCAATGTATGAAGTACAAAGAACGTCTCCGTTAGGACAGTGGGGCGAAATTTGACGTTAATGGGCTATGGCTGTAGATGACTGACATCGGTTGCAGCGACTTTCCTGGGCTCGTGATCATTAACGGTTGGACCCTAGACGTGGCATAGAGATGGCCTGTTCGGACGGGTGCCGTTTACAATTGGTAAGAGCTGATAGTAGGGTTCGGGTGCGGCGCAGATTCCCGAGTGTGGCGCATACGCCACGAAAGCACTGACTCACGTAATCAACAAGGCACTGTGCAAGCTGGTGGTGGCTGCATAACGGTGTCGGCTGTGTTTACACGGAGTGGAGTGGATCCACTGGTCCAAATGAACCGATCATTGACTGGAAATGGTTCTGTTCGTCTACTTGGAGCTCAAACAACGGTGGATCTTGTATGGGTGACAGTGCGCGATGTCACCAGTTCCCATTTGTTCGTCATTGGTGTGAAGAACATTGTGGACAATTCGAGCGAACAGTGTGGCCGCGCAAAGCGTTCGACATGAATCCTATCTAACATCTATGGGACATAATCGAGATGGCAGTTCACCAGCCAGGGTAGCCGAGAGCGCTAACGCGCTGCTTCCTGGACTCGGGTACGCGCACCGGCCGCGGATCGAATCCGACCGGCGGATTAACGACGAGGGCCGATTTGCCGGCCAGCCTGAATGTGGTTTTTAGGCGGTTTTCCACATCCCACCAGGTGAATACCGGGCTGGTCCCCCTGTTCCGCCTCAGTTACACGGCTCGCAGACATCTGAACACTTTCGCACTCTTCCACAGATTATGCTCGACGCAGAGAGTTGGGGTACACTCATACCGTCCCAGGGGGTGCGGGGTGGCGGCAGGAAGGGCATCCGGCCATCCCTTAACCATTAACATGCCAAATCCGATTAACGATGGCTGATCCTGCGTAACGCGGGACAAGGCTCAAGCGATAGAATCGAGAGGGCGGTGGACGGCTGTAGAGACAGCATGGCTCAACACTTCTGCACTGGACTTCCAACCGCTTTTTAAGTCCATGCCACGCCGAGCCGCTGCACTACGCCGGGAAAAAGTAGGTCCGATACTATATTACAACCTGTCTTGTAACTTTTGTCACCTCAGTGCAGTGTAACTTTTTATGAGCGTGGAACATTATTCACCTAGAACAAAGTGCCGTCGGCGTGAGAGCGCGGCAGCGTCGTGTCGCGGCCGTCCCGCGTTCCTTTGAGGCGCCGTGACAACAGCCCCGTGGCCCGGACAAGCTGCAGTCCGTTTGATATACGAGCTGCGGCGTCAATGTATGTACATACATGTAGTGGCGCGTCGCCGATACAGGGCCGCCGGGTCGATCAGCGCCGCCCTCCACCGACGCCCGACCCGGGCTGACATTTATTCTGCTCCCAAAGCGCCCTCAGCCGCTGATTAAATTGGATTTCGTGTCAAGCGGCGGCCACACGAAGCTGTCAGGCAGGTTTCACTTTGTTCCCCAAATGTGGGAACAAGCCTCGTAATGTTTTCATATACAGCCGAGTTCGAGAGAGCAGACTCTTCGTCTTCAGTGTACATATAAAACAGCTGACTACCCGGTGCTTTCCGGTAACTTATTTATGCCCCCAACCCCCAGCCGTCTCCTGACCCCACTAACGTCATTCTATAAGGCTAGCGTTCAGCATGTACCACGCTACCCATTAAAACTACAACACCATGACGACGGCATGTGCCAACCGTCAAATTGGCATGAAGTGTACTACACTGGGCCTACCCAATACACATCAACTGACCCCAGTAATGTCATTCTATAAAGTTAGGTTTCAGCATGTACCCTGATACCCATTAAAATTGCAACACCATGACGACAACATGCGCCAAACGCCAAATTGGCATGGAATGTACTACACTAGCCCCACACAATACCTGTCCCCTGACCCCAGTATTTCATTCTATAAAGCTAGCGTACAGCATGTACCCTGCTGACTATTAAAATTGCAACATCATGACAACGGCATGTGCCAAACGTCAAACTGGCATGAAGTGTACTACACTGACCCCATCCAATATCCGTCCCCTGACCACAGTAATGTCATTCTATAAAGCTAGCGTTCAGCATGTACCCTGCTGCCCATCAAAATTGCAAAACCATGACGACGGCATGCCCCAAACGTCGAATTGGCATGAAGTATACTACACTGGCCCCACCCAATACCCGTCCCCTGACCCCAGTAACGTTATTCTATAAGGCTAGCGTTCAGCATGTACCCTGCTGCCCATTAAAATTGCAACACCATGACGACAGCAGCCGGCCGCGGTGGTCTCGCGGTTGTAGACGCTCAGTCCGGAACCGCGCTACTGCTACGGTCGCAGGTTCGAATCCTGCCTCGGGCATGGATGTGTGTGATGTCCTTAGGTTAGTTAGGTTTAAGTAGTTCTAAGTTCTAGGGGACTGATGACCACAGATGTTAAGTCCCATAGTGCTCAGAGCCATTTGAATTTGACGACAGCATGTGCCACACGTGAAATTGACATGAAGTGTACTACACTGGCCCCACCCAATATCCGTCCCCTGACCCCAGTAATGTCATTCTACAAAGCTAGCGTTCAGCATGTACCTTGCTGCCCGTTAAAACTGCAACACCGTGACGACAACATATGCCAAACGCCACATTGGCATGCTGTGTACTACACTAGCCCCACCCACCACCTGTCTTCTAACCACACTAACGTCATTCTGTAGTGCTGTGTACTACTTGTGCCCTGCTGTCCATTAAAATTGCAGCACCATGACGACAGTATACGCCAAACTATACTACACTGGCCCCACCCAATACCCGTTCCCTGACCCCAGTAATGTCACTCTACAAGGCTAGCGTTCACGATATACCTTGCTGCCCATTAAAATTGCAACACCATGATGAATTTTGTAGAATTTTCCACAGAGCATAACTTAATCATAGCTAACACTTGGTTCAAGAATCATAAAAGAAGGTTGTATACCTGGAAGAATCCTGGAGATACTAAAAGGTATCAGATAGATTATATAATGGTAAGACGGAGATTTAGGAACCAGGTTTTAAATTGTAAGACATTTCCAGGGGCAGATGTGGATTCTGACCACAATCTATTGGTTATGAACTGCAGATTGAAACTGAAGAAACTGCAAAAAGGTGGGAATTTAAGGAGATGGGACCTGGAGAAACTGAAAGAACCAGAGGTTGTAGAGAGTTTCAGGGAGAGCATAAGGGAACAATTGACAGGAATGGGGGAAAGAAATACAGTAGAAGAAGAATGTGTAGCTCTGAGGGATGAAGTAGTGAAGGCAGCAGACGATCAAGTAGGTAAAAAGGCGAGGGCTAATAGAAATCCTTGGGTAACAGAAGAAATATTGAATTTAATTGATGAAAGGAGAAAATATAAAAATGCAGTGAATGAAGCAGGCAAAAAGGAATACAAACGTCTCAAAAATGAGATCGACAGGAAGTGCAAAATGGCTATGCAGGGATAGCTAGAGGACAAATGTAAGGATATAGAGGCATATCTCACGAGGGGTAAGATAGATACTGCCTACAGGAAAATTAAAGAGACCTTTGGAGAGAAGAGAACCACTTGTATGAATATCAAGAGCTCAGATGGCAATCCAGTTCTAAGCAAAGAAGGGAAGGCAGAAAGGTGGAAGGAGTATATAAAGGGTTTATACAAGGGCGATGTACTTGAGGACAATATTATGGAAATGGAAGAGGATGTAGACGAAGACGAAATGGGAGATAAGATACTGCGTGAAGAGTTTGACAGAGCACTGAAAGACCTGAGTCGAAACAAGGCCCCGGGAGTAGACAACATTCCATTAGAACTACTGATGGCCTTGGGAGAGCCAGTCATGACAAAACTCTACCATCTGGTGAGCAAGATGTACGACACAGGCGAAATACCCTCAGACTTCAAGAAGAATATAATAATTCAAATCCCAAAGAAAGCAGGTGTTGACAGATGTGAAAATTACCGAACTATCAGTTTAATAAGTCACAGCTGCAAAATACTAACGCGAATTCTTTACAGACGAGTGGAGAAATTGGTAGAAGCGGACCTCGGGGAAGATCAGTTTGGATTCCGTAGAAATGTTGGAACACGTGAGGCAATACTAACCTTACGACTTATCTTAGAAGAAAGATTAAGAAACGGCAAACCTACGTTTCTAGCATTTGTAGACTTAGAGAAAGCTTTTGACAATGTTAACTGGAATACTCTCTTTCAAATTCAGAAGGTGGCAGGGGTAAAATACAGGGAGCGAAAGGCTATTTACAATTTGTACAGAAACCAGATGGCAGTTATAAGAGTCGAGGGACATGAAAGGGAAGCAGTGGTTGGGAAAGGAGTGAGACAGGGTTGTAGCCTCTCCGCGATGTTATTCAATCTGTATATTGAACAAGGAGTAAAGGAAACAAAAGAAAAATTCGGAGTAGGTATTAAAATTCATGGAGAAGAAGTAAAAACTTTGAGGTTTGCCGATGACATTGTAATTCTGTCAGAGACTGCAAAGGACTTGGAAGAGCAGTTGAACGGAATGGACAGTGTCTTGAAAGAAGGATATAAGATGAACATCAACAAAAACAAAACGAGGATAATGGAATGTAGTCAAATTAAATCGGGTGATGCTGAGGGAATTAGATTAGGATATGAGACACTTAAAGTAGTAAAGGAGTTTTGCTACTTGGGAAGCAAAATAACTGAGGATGGTCGAAGTAGAGAGGATATAAAATGTAGACTGGCAATGGCAAGGAAATCGTTTCTGAAGAAGAGAAATTTGTTAACATCGAGTATAGATTTAAGTGTCAGGAAGTCGTTTCCGAAAGTATTTGTATGGAGTGTAGCCATGTATGGAAGTGAAACATGGACGATAACTAGTTTGGACAAGAAGAGAATAGAAGCTTTCGAAATGTGGTGCTACAGAAGAATGCTGAAGATAAGGTGGGTAGATCACGTAACTAATGAGGAGGTATTGAATAGGATTGGGGAGAAGAGAAGTTTGTGGCACAACTTGACTAGAAGAAGGGATCGGTTGGTAGGACATGTTTTGAGGCATCAAGGGATCACAAATTTAGCATTGGAGGGCAGTGTGGAGGGTAAAAATCGTAGAGGTAGACCAGGAGATGAATACACTAAGCAGATTCAGAAGGATGTAGGCTGCAGTAGGTACTGGGAGATGAAGAAGATTGCACAGGATAGAGTAGTATGGAGAGCTGCATCAAACCAGTCTCAGGACTGAAGACAACAACAACAACAACAATGATGACAGCATGCGCCAAACGCCAAATTGGCATGGAATGTCCTACACTAGCCCATCCACCGCCTTTCTCCTAACGACACTAACGTCAGTCTGTAATGCTATGTACTGCTTGTACACTGCTGTAAATTAAAACTGCAACACCATGATGACGGAATGCGCCAAACGTCAAATTGGCATGAAGTATACTAAACTATCCCCATCCAATACCCGTCCCCTGTCGCCAGTAACGTCTTTTTATAAGGCTAGTGTTCTGCATGTAGCCTGCCGTAAATTAAAATTGCAGTACCATGACGAAGGCATGCACGAAACATCAAAGTGGTGTGGAGTGTACTACAACAGCCCTACAGAACACCTACTCCTGACCGCACAAACGTCATTCTACAGGGTGGACCATCTGACGATTCGGATGAGATTATCTCGAAAACTATACATCGGGTAAAAGTAGTGGGTGAGACAGGTACGTAAGGTCAAAGGGGGACATCATATGATACTACACGTGAGCCCTAACCCCCCCCTCCCCCCTTGTGTTGGGCGGGGGAAAACTTTTAAATCTTAAATAGAAACTCCCATTTCTTATTGCAGATTCGGATTCTCAATAAAAAAGTAATCAAGTTTTGTCTGAAATATTTTTTAAACCATTGGCAGATGGCGCTGAAATCGACAAAAATTAAAATTTGGGAAGAACTCCGATTTGTTTAGAATGATCCGAGAAGGACGCATCAAATCGATACAAAACGTGCACCAATTCTTTCATTACGCCAAATTAAGCTATTTTTTTACACAATTTATCCTACCCGCCACAGTTTTTGATGGAAGAAAGCGGAATGGTATTAAAATCTTGTTAGGGAACTTTTCACAATTGCATTACTTATCCGACTGCGGCGCTACCGTGGCCAAACTGCGAACTATGAGTATAAAGTCGGTGCAATGCGATCAGACGTCACTTCACTTTCAGATTGTGAACCGTAAACATCAACTGACGACAGTAAATTATTCTTTAGCGAAACATGGCTCACTATCCTCCTACAGAGATTGTTGATATGATGTTAATTTTAGGTGAGTGCCATAACAATTACACAGCAGCTGCCCAATTGAATGCGGATCGTTTCCCAAACAGACGACATCTGAGCGAAAATATTATTCGAAATTGCGCTCATCGAGCTCGAAATGGATACGTGCACCGTCCACCTTGTCATCGCGAATACAGTGAAAATGACGCTCGTACCCTTACCGTTGTCGCCGGTGTTCAACTGGATCCCGAAATTAGTAGTCGTGCGATTCAGAGACAAACTGGAATACCGAAATCAACTATTTTGAGGATTTTGAAGGCTCATAAATATCATGCGTATCATACCACACTGACACAGGCATTGACGCCGAAAGATAAGCAAATACGCGTGCATTTCTGCCGTTTGGCCTTGGAAATGATAAGAGGTGACAATGATTTTTTTGGATACGTTATGTCCACCGATGAAGCCACATTCAAAAACAATGGCGAATTAAATCGTCATGATTGTCATTATTGGCCCCTGTCAGTCCAAACTGGCACAGACCCGTTGGCAATTAACACAAACGGTCGTTAATGGTCTGGCGTGGACTTTTAAACGGTTACTTGATAGGACCGCATTTTTTTGACCGAAATGTTACTGGGGAATCTTATTTACAACTTCTCCGCAATGGTTTGTTGGAGCTAATGGAAGATGTTGATTTAGAAACTGGGCAACGAATGTGGTTCCAACAGGACGGAGCAGCTCCCAGTTACTCTAAAAATGTGTGGAACGTTTTAAATTTACGGTACCGTGGACGGTGGATAGGATGCGGCGGACCAATTCAATGGCCGCTACGTTCACCAGTCCTAACATCTCCTGACTTCTTCTTGTGGGGTTATTTAAAAAATATTGTTTATGAAAGACGAAACGATATGGAGCAACGCATGTTTTCTTAAGCGCAATAAGGGAACCATATCCTATGAATGGAAACCACCCCCTTATCGCAACACCACCTCCTTCGTACACGACCACCACTGGCATTACGCATGATGCCACGCAATGTTCTTCAGACAATCGCCGAACCCAAACCTTTCCATCCGACTGCCACAGAGTATAGCGTGATTCACTCCGAATCACTCGTTCCCAGTTATCTGCTGTCGAGTGTCGTCTCCCTTTACACTAATTCAAGTGTCGCTAAGCACTGAATACAGTGCGGCTTATGAGGACCTACTCGACTGTGATACGCCACTCTCTTTAACTCCCTAGAACTTTCATTCTGCTACCTAGACTGCTGGTAGTACCTTGGACCTCGAGTGACTCCTTCCGTTGATGCCACGCTGTTTTTTGAACCAATGTCCGCAATGTTCGACGCTCTCCTTTCGACAGCAGGTCAGGTGTCCCTAGTCTTGGTCTGGCGTGGTTTTTCCTTGGCGTTGTGTAAGCTCCCACGTCTTAACCTACTTTCACGATCGCATTAGATAAACACACTTAATTTATTTAAAGTATTCCAGGCCGGAACAGAAATATTGTCGGCAGGCCGAAATTCTAAACTTAGCTTTCAAAAGCTCGTTTACGGCAGAGGACTGCAGCACCACTCCATCTTTCAATTATCGAATAAAACGCAAGGATGGCTGACAGTGTTTAGTGTATCTGGGATTGTAAAGCAGTTAAGATCCTCAGAGGCCAGGAAGGCATCTGGCCCAGACGGCATCCCCGTAAGATTTTATGTTGACTATGCTACAAATATAGTACCATCGTTATCCACCTTTTATCAGAGATCATTGGAACAGCGGAAAGTTCCAAGGGACTGGAAAAAGGCCCAGGTCATAGCAATCTATAGAGAGGGAAGAAAATCGGATGCACATAATTACCGGCCAATTTCACTAACATCGATTTGTTGTAGAACCATGGAAGATATTTTGTGTTCAATGACCTTTCTAGACTCTGAGAAGCTCATCTGCAGAAACCAGCACGGTTTGAGGAAACAGCGGTCATGCGAGACACATGCATGATATATAACAGGCTCTAGATAGCGGCTCCCAAGTTGATGCCATATTTCTCGACTTTCGAAAGACGTTCGACTCAGTTCTGCACTGTCGCTTGCTCCAAAAAGTGCGCGCTATCCGATGACATATGCGGTTGGATAAAAGTTTTCTAACAGACAGGGAGCAGTATGTCGTCCTGAACGGGGTGACTTCAACAGAAACAAGCTTATTTTTACGATTTACATAAACGATCTGGTTGATGGTAATGACAGCAGCGTTAGACTGTTTGCCGATGATGCTGTAGTCTACAGGAAAGTAGTATCACACGAAAGTTGTGAACAAATCGATGAAGATTTGCAGAAAATAAATGCGTGGCGTAATGACTGGCAGTTACCTCTCAATATTAGTAAATGCAACCTACTGCGTATAACAAGTCGAAAATCCCCATTAATGTACGAGTACAAAATAAATGCCTAGTCTTTGGAAGCGGTAACATCCGTCAAGTATCTGGATATGACTATTCGAAATGATGTCAAATGGAATGATCAGATTACACAAGTAATGGGTAAGGCGAACACTAGACTGCGCTTTATTGTTAGAAACCTGATGCGATGCAGTCCTTCAACAAAGGAAATTGCTTACAATACTTTAGTTCGTCCAGTCTTGGAGTATTGTTCGTCCGCATGGACCCTTACCAGTTGCGTCTGACTGAAGAGATTGAGAAGGTCCAAAGATTCGTGACTGGTATATTTAGCCATCGCGAGAGCGTTACAAATCTCATAGGAAATTTGAAGTGGGACACACTTGCAGATAGAGAGGGCGCTAAACGGAAAGGTCTACTCACTAAATTCCGAAATCCGAACTTCACCGAAGATTTACAGTATATATTATTATAACCAACTTTGAAACCGCGCAATGATCACCATTCAAAGGTAAGGGAAGTAAGAGCCCGTACTGAGGCGTTCAGTCGTTTTTCCCTCGGGCGATCTGCGAGTGGAACATGGGGGGAGGGGGGGGGGAATATGACTATGGCGCGAATAGTGCCCTCTGCCACACACTGCTTGGTGGCTATCGGAGTATATATGTAGATGTAGGTTAGAGGATGCGTTCAGAAATCGCTTGTAATGTGGGGTCTAGCACTAAATCAGTGACAGAAGTCGTGTAATTGTTAAATAAAGCACAAAATGGAGCAACGCATTAACATGAGGTTTTGCTTCAAATTAGGGAAAACGACGGCCAAGATTCGTGGACTGCTGGTACAAGTGGACGGTGTTGAAGCACCGATAAAAGAAAAAAAGTGTGTCTGAGTGATTTAAACGCTTTAGAGACGGAAAGTAAGTTATCGACGGTAAGTGGCTTTCGAGTCGATCGTTAACAAGCACAATCCAAGACAACGTCGAACGAGCGCGACGGATGCTTGCAGATGGTCGGTGGTTGTGTTTGAGAATGAGAGCAGAGTACGTGAAGATAACAGAGGCAGTGTAAGCACTATTGTTCATGGCATCTGAAAAGGTGAGAGATTTGTTCCCGGTTGTAGCCCACATGCTGACAGACGAGCAGAAGCAGATAGAAATGCCTAGAGATCCCATCGACATGCCTGACAGGAATACGCCGTCTTTGGGAACAGATATAACAGAGGTGAGACCTGGTTCTACCATACACGATCTGAAGATTTGGACGATGATGAGCTCCTTTTCCGATAGCAACAGCTGGGCCCATCATGAAGTTCTACTCGATGGTCAGGCTGCCTTCGCGGAAGTTTACAACGGAGTTTTGAAACACCCGCCTTACAATCTAGATGTGGCACCAGCAGTCGACTTGTGGTTTCCCCGACTTAAGTCAGCCCCGAGTGGCTGACGCCTCGCAGACGTTGCGGATATCCAACAACGCGTGACCACGCTGCTTCGAGCGACTCCACAAGCTCCTGCTGACAGTTTCCAGCAGTTTAACGGCCGATGTCAGAAGTGTATTACAGCTAATTATGATTACCCTGTAGGGCAGTTCAAGTGGTTCAAATGGCTCTGAGCACTATGGGACTTAACTTCTAAGCTCATCAGTCCCCTAGAACTTAGAAACTACTTAAACCTAACTAACCTAAGGACATCACATACATCCATGCCCGAGGCAGGATTCGAACCTGCGACCGTAGCGATCGCGCGCTTCCAGACTGTAACGCCTAGGACCGCTCGGCCACCCCGGCCGGCCTGAAGGGCAATAAATGTATTTTGTTTGTAACTCTTGCTTCTTTTATTTTCTGAGACAATTCACCGAACTTTTCACACCCAACTTGTATGGTCGTTTCGTGGCGAAGCCCTTTCTGAAAGACCTACCTCTTCCCTTCTAGCCACAATATTGTCCTAAGGTCATCTCCTCACTACTCTTTCAGAAGTCATTGTACTTATGTTAGTTGTTTCTGTGACCTGTAGGTACGATGCCCACATGTCTCTCACGCAAGTGTTTCGACCTTTCATACAGTTCAAAACAGGGCAGAACGTTGCCTTGACACATGCTCCGTGCATGCCCTGTTCCGACCTCCAAGTGAAAACCTCCATTAACGTTAGACATGCCCAGCACATAACGTGTACTAACCCCATTCTTCCTCTGCCACAGGGGAGTGTTACGGAACCACTGCTTTTCGCACTATATGTAATTGACCTAGCAGATGGTGTCGGAAGTTCCATGCGGCTTTTAGCGGATGATGCTGTAGTATACAGAGAAGTTGCAGCATTAGAAAATTGCAGCGAAATGCAGGAAGATCTGCAGCGGATAGGCACTTGGTGCAGGAAGTGGCAACTGACCCTTAATATAGACAAATGTAATGATTGCGAATACATAGAAAGAAGGATCCTTTATTTTATGATTATTTGATGGCGGAACAAACACTGGTAGCAGTTACTTCTGTAAAATATCTGGGAGTATGCGTACGGAACGATTTGAAGTGGAATGATCATATAAAACTAATTGTTGGTAAGGCGGATGCCAGGTTGAGATTCATTGGGAGAGTCCTTAGAAAATGTAGTCCATCAACAAAGGAGGTGGCTTACAAAACACTCGCTCGACCTATACTTGAGTATTGCTCATCAGTGTGGGATCCATACGAGGTCGGGTTGACAGAGGAGATAGAGAGGATCCAAAGAAGAGCGGCGCGTTTCGTCACGGGATTTTTTGGTAAGCGTGATAGCGTTACGGAGATGTTTAGCAAACTCAAGTGGCAGACTGTGCAAGAGAGGCGCTCTGCATCGAAGTGTAGCTTGCTGTCCAGGTTTCGAGAGGGTGCGTTTCTGGATGAGGTATCGAATATATTGCTTCCCCCTAGTTATACCTCCCGGCAGTCGTTTTTCCCGCGAACCATACGCGACCGGAACAGGAAAGGGAGGTAATGACAGTGGCACGTAAAGTGCCCTCCGCCACACACTGTTGGGTGGCTTGCGGAGCATAAATGTAGATGTAGATGTAGAATCGCTTTTCCTGCACTGTAAATAAGCTCATATAAAGAATGAAATTGTAATTAACATATCTCGCAGGCGCCTGCCGCGGTGGTCTCGCGGTTCTAAGCGCGCAGTCCGGAACCGCGCGACTGCTACGGTCGCAGGTTCGAATCCTGCCTCGGGCATGGATGTGTGTGATGTCCTTAGGTTAGTTAGGTTTAACTAGTTCTACGTTCTAGGGGACTGATGACCTAAGATGTTAAGTCCCATAGTGCTCAGAGCCATTTGAACCTTTTTTTTATCTCGCAGGTGCAGCCACATAAATACTAGAGTATCAGGTTGGGAACACAAGGCTAACCCGTTTGTAACGTAACACGTATTGTTTCCGTCAGCGTAGCACCGACGCAACGCTAAAGCCGCAATATTTTGTACCACTGACATGCCGACACTCTGAACATTTAGAGGGCTCAGGTACGTTCGGGAATATCAGCCGACACAGGATTTCTTTCTCCTATAGAAATACTCCGTCTATCTCACTCTCCCCCCCCCCTCCGCCCCATTTCCACCCCCTCTCTCCGTCTCTACGTCCCCCGTTCCCGCCCTACCCGCTCTCACCGCTTATTAAATAGTCCCGCTTGCGACCGGTAAGCTGCTTACGAAACAGACTGGCGAATTTAAAATACCGTGACTCAGTCGTGATATAGCGGTATACATTTCTCCCCCTATTTTTTCCATTCTGCGAACGAAAAAATACAAGCGCGTACAGTGAACGATGTGACGTTCGGCTTTGAAAACGTGATGCGTATTTTCACATATTTTTCCTCTCCCATTCTTCTCTGACCTTCAATTACTGTCGTTATCCGAGTTATACGTATAAATATTAATATCGGTAGAAATATAATACTCCGTAACACAAAGTGAAATATCATCAACCAAATGCGCGGCTGATTTTTTTTTTTTTTTAATTGGTGTTATTTAAGCCTACAAAGGCCAGAAATTGGTGGGGTGGGTGGGATGGCTTTGCATCGGCGGACGTGAACTGGCGCTGTTAACACCACAGCCAGTAGGCGAATTTCAATTTTACCAGTAGCTCGTCTTTTCCGTTCTGTTATTTACCGCTCACCGTAAAACAGTGATTATTATTGGTAACCCGTATCAGCTTGTCTGGCGATGTCGTTCAAAATATTTCGCAAGTGACTTTTTTTTTATTCTCTTGCGGGACGTGTCCATTCAGCTGTCTCATTAGTGGAATGTCATTCGTGACGATACAAACCTCAGGACAACACACCACCTCTTCCGCGAGCGGAAAAAAAATCTGCGATCCGGCCGGGAATCGAGCGTGGGAACTTTCGATTAGCCTCTCGCCACCCTGACTGCGCAACTGCCCAGCGGTCTCTCCCATAAGTTGAAAGCGCAGTTTCCAAGCAGAACAAATGCGTGCATATGTAATATCGCCAGTCCCTCTAAACAGGATACAAAGAGCATACAATGGAGACTTTTACTGCAGCTATTTGCGTACTTGATAATTTTTGTTCTGCAGGCATTGGGCTGTGTCACGAGTCATATCTCTCCGACTAACGTTTCGTATACAAATGTTGGAGACATCATCGAAGGGAGGAAAGAAATTCGGTAAGTTATGCGCCTTAGTGCTAAATACAGCGAACAAACAGCGCCCACCTCTTCCCACTATAAACTACGCAACACACGTGAGTGTGACTCCGCGATCTTACGTAGCGATCTGATGAAGTCAGAAACCAACCGTTGCGTGGATACGTGTAAGCAGTTCTGCTTTCTGAGTTTGTTTGATTTTGAATCTGTGTTTTTATAAGCCCTGATGATGTCTCCAGCATTACCAGACGAAACGTTACGCACAAAAATAAGTCTTGGACGACGGTAGCAGCTCATAAAACAAAATTCGCAACGGATATAGCTATAAAGACTGTGTACGGCTCATTTGCATGCCTCTTGTACGAATTGTTACCAAACATTCTCTCAATTTTCGCACCTTCAGCCCATGGTACCTCCGCACGATTACAATGTATTGTTCAAACGTAGCCAAATATTACTCATTGTATTGTCTCCGCTTACCTTGTAAACTAGGACGCACCAACAATTTTAGATTATTTGCTAAACGTGTCTCTCTTAATGTTCTTTAGTTCCATAACAAACGAACTCCTGAAGTAGCGTTACTTCCTTAGCGTCATTGACGCAATTACTACATTTTGATCATGTAAAGCGCTTCTTTTCCCCAGTACTCGATAGTTCGGGAAATGAAGATTATAGTGATGTAACACATGTCTGTCTTTGAACTGAAAATTTTCGTAAATGGTACTAAATGTTAAGGCAAAGGCAGACGTTATAGTATATTTCCCCATGATTTATCCACAGTTGGTAATGGTGACCAAACAGCGGTGGGAGCGGTGGCTGTTCCTTCGATTGCATATACAGAAAGTGGTGGTGGAGGGGGGGGGGATGCAAGGTAAAGAACAATTGATATCACCTGCATCAATACTTCGTGTGGCTTCAGGGCGGACGAGGGAAAAATGTGTTCCGGACCGGGATTCGAACCCGGGATTTCCTGCTTGTTAGGCGGTTGTGTCAACTATTACACCACTCCCACACAGTGTTTAAAGCAACTTCACAGACTATCTCGAGACGCCTCTCGGCCGTCCCACATTCCACCAAGCACCACCTGTTCGCAGTCCCTGTACGTGTGTCCTCGGAGTCTTTCGCGACGGCATACACGAATAAAACGTTCTCGGTTTTCAAGCCGCGTCAGTTCGAATAAAATCCTCGAGCTTTCGATGAGCATTTCCGCCATCGTCGCCAGCAGTTCACTGGCTGCCGGGGCTGCTACGGTTTTTCGCTTACATAGGCAAGATGACATCACAAGCAGCCAATGAGACAGACCCAACGTCGCGCGCGCGTAACTCGATCCGGGCAGCTAGAGGAGCTGTTGCCCGTGGCAGCACCGGTGACGTCAGGTGGCGCCAGGGGCAGGCGCCATGTTTGAAACTGCCGCTCCCGCGTCGCGCATCTGTCTTTGCTTTCTACCCACTGGGCCATTTGACCAATAAATCTGAGGGTGCTGCGATGGGAGTTTCCCTTGTTAGAGTCTCCCAAAGGAGATCGGAAGTAGTTTTGCATCCGCACTGAATGTGGTGGATTCATTGCCCATCGAGGCGAATCAATTATATGAGTGCGTGGTGTCTGTTATTTAGAACATTGAGGCAAGTCAATTAAATGAATGCCTGATGTCTGTTCTTTCGGATATGTCAAAAAAACAAAAAAAAACAGACACCACGCATTTATATTGTTGTTGTTGTTGTGGTCTTCAGTCCTGAGACTGGTTTGATGCAGCTCTCCATGCTACCCTATCCTGTGCAAGCTTCTTCATCTCCCAGTACCTACTGCAACCTACATCCTTCTGAATCTGCTTAGTGTATTCATTTCTTGGTCTCCCCCTACGATTTTTACCCTCCACGCTGCCCTCCAATACTAAATTGGTGATCCCTTGATGCCTCAGAACATGTCCTACCAACCGAGCCCTTCTTCTCGTCAAGTTGTGCCACAAACTCCTCTTCTCCCCAATCCTATTCAGTACCTCCTCATTAGTTATGTGATCTACCCATCTAATCTTCAGCATTCTTCTGTAGCACCACATTTCGAGAGCTTCTATTCTCTTCTTGTCCAAACTATTTACCGTCCATGTTTCACTTCCATACATGGCTACACTCCATACAAATACTTTCAGAAATGACTTCCTGACGCTTAAATCTATACTCGATGTTAACAAATTTCTCTTCTTCAGAAACGCTTTCCTTGCCATTGCCAGTCTACATTTTATATCCTCTCTACTTCGACCATCATCAGTTATTTTGCTCCTCAAATAGCAAAACTCGTTTACTACTTTAAGTGTCTCATTTCCTAATCTAATACCCTCAACATCACCCGACTTAATTCGACTACATTCCATTATCCTCGTTTTGCTTTTGTTCATGTTCATCTTATATCCTCCCTTCAAGACACCATCCATTCCGTTCAACTGCTCTTCCAAGTCCTTTGCTGTCTCTGACAGAATTACAATGTCATCGGCGAACCTCAAGGTTTTTATTTCTTCTCCATGGATTTTAATACCTATTCCGAATTTTTCTTTTGTTTCCTTTACTGCTTGCTCAATATACAGATTGAATAACATCGGGGAGAGGCTACAACCATGTCTAACTCCCTTCCCAATCACTGCTTCCCTTTCATGTCCCTCGACTCTTATAACTGCCATCTCGTTTCTGTACAAATTGTAAATAGCCTTTCGCTCCCTGTATTTTACCCCAGCCACCTTTAGAATTTGAAAGAGAGTATTCCAGTCAACATTGTCAAAAGCTTTCTCTAAATCTACAAATGCTAGAAACGTAGGTTTGCCTTTCCTTAATCTTTCTTCTAAGATAAGTCGTAGGGTCAGTATTGCCTCCCGTGTTCCAGTATTTCTACGGAATCCAAACTTATCTTCCCCGAGGTCGGCTTCTACTAGTTTTTCCATGCGTCTGTAAAGAATTCGTGTTAGTATTTTGCAGCTGTGGCTTATTAAACTGATTGTTCGGTAATTCTCACATATGTCAACACCTGCTTTCTTTAGGATTGGAATTATTATATTCTTCTTGAAGTCTGAGGGTATTTCGCCTGTTTCATACATCTTGCTTACCAGATGGTAGAGTTTTGTCAGGACTGGCTCTCCCAAGGCCGTCAGTAGTTCCAATGGAATGTTGTCTACTCCGGGGGCCTTGTTTCGATTCAGGTCTTTCAGTGCTCTGTCAAACTCTTCACGCATTATCGTATCTCCCATTTCATCTTCATCTACATCCTCTTCCATTTCCATAATATTGTCCTCAAGTACATCGCCCTTGTATAGACCCTCTGTATACTCCTTCCACCTTTCTGCTTTCCCTTCTTTGCTTAGAACTGGGTTTCCATCTGAGCTCTTGATGTTCATACAAGTGGTTCTCTTATCACCAAATATAATTGATTTACTCGATGCTAGTGTCTCTAGTTCTAAATCGGTAGTAGGTGGAACACTTTAGTCCACTAGTGCTTTATGTATGGTCACTGCCAACGTTAAGCAAACAACGATAATAATAATTATGTATACATTGTTGTAATAACTATTATGGTATACAGTCTTGAACTGTCAGTTTCTGACTGAGGGATTAACAAATCTGAACGCATGGCGGGTGCTCCCTAACAGACCTAGAAGAATGGTTGTTAGTATGAGGAGCACAGCGAGGAAAATAAACAACATCGTCCCCAATTGCTGCTATTTAGAAATTAGCCGGAATTTGTAGCAAGAAGCACCATTATTATAAAGTCAAAGAGCAGTAAGTCACGAAACATTAAGGCAATTTTTGATTTCTTTGTCGCGGCGTTTGATACGAAACACATAGCGCACCTGTAGTGTCAAAGCTACATGAGGTAGGCGGAGCTTGCCCCTCCCCCCCCCCCCCACCCCCCTTCCTTCCTTCCGTGCAGATCCTCGGTCGACTTCCCCTCCTCCTGTGACAGTCGGTGTGTTGGGCAGAGCTTGTTTACTCCACTCCCTGCAGCTGCTTCTCCTAGCGATCACGAAAAGTTCAATAGACAAACCAAGTAACTGGCTAGTATATCCTGTTGCACGAATTGGAATATATATATATATATATATATATATATATATATATATATATATATATATATATATATACGGTGAGCCACCTAACGTTACCGCTGGATATATTTCGTAAACCACATCAAATACTGACGAACCGATTTCACAGACAGAACGTGAGGAGAGGGGCTAGTGTTGTTTAATACAAACCATACAAAAATGCACGGAAGTAAGTTTTTTAACACAAACCTACGTTTTTTTAAATGGAACCACGTTAGTTTTGTTAGCACATCTGAACATATAAACAAATACGTAATCAGTGCCGTTTGTTGCATTGTAAAAAGTTAATTACATCCGGAGATATTGTAACATAAAATTGACGCTTGAAACCTCCGACGTTCAGTTGCGTGTTGTAACAAACACGGGTCAAGGTCGGCGAGCAGCATCTGCAGGGACATGTTTACGATGACGACCGTGTTTACGGGTGTGGCTGTAGTGCACTGTTGTGGTTTGGTCTAGCTGTCGCAGTGTCCGCATGTAGCGCTTGCTGCTATTGTTATTCTGCATTCGTCTCCGCACGCAGACCAACTGTAGTACACCGTGTTACCAGACGTCTGTGATAGCGTAGTGTTGTAGGAACTGTGACCATGGTGTATTCGAACTCGGAAAAGGCGGAGATGATACTCATCTATGGCGAGTGCCGACGAATTGCAGCCGAAGCCTGCAGGGTGTATGCAGAACGGTAGCCGGACAGAGAGCATCCAACGTGCCGCACGTTGCAAAACATCTACCGCCAACTGTATGCAACAGGTATGGTCGTAGCACGCAAACGGGTCCGTTAGAGGCCCGTCACAGAAGAAGCGGGTGGTGTGTTAGCTGCTGTTGCCATGAACCCACACATGAGTACATGGGACATTGCGAGAGCCGGTGGACTGAGTATAAGTACTGTCACGCGCATACTGCATCGTCACCGCTTTCACCAGTTTCATGTGTCGCTACATCAGCAATTACATGGTGATGACTTTAATCATCGAGTGCAATTCTGTCAATGGGCATTAACAGAGAATGCGTTGCAGTTTTACCTGTTTACCGGTGAAGCGGGTTTTACAAACCACGGGGAAGTGAATCTACGGAACATGCATTACTGGTCCGTGGACAATCCTCGCTGGCTCAGACAGGTAGAGCGACAGCGACCGTGGACTGTAAATGTATGGTGCGGAATCATTGGCGGCCATCTCATTGGTCCTCACTTCATTGCAGGGGCCCAAACAGCTGCAACATACATCGCGTTTCTACAGAATGATCTGCCAACGTTGCTCGAAATTGTCCCACTGGAAACGCGTCGACGTATGTGGTATCAGCATGATGGTGCACCTGCACATTCCACAATTAACACTAGGCTGATCCTTGACAGGATGTTCGACGGGCGTTTCATAGGACGTGGAGGACGCATAAATTGGCCAGCCCGTTCTCCTGATCTTACACCTCTGGACTTCTTTCTGTGGGGTACGTTAAAGGAGAATGTGTACCGTGATGTGCCTACAACCCCAGAGGATATGAAACAACGTATTGTGGCAGCCTGCGGCGACATTACACCAGATGTACTGCGGCGTGTACGACATTCATTACGCCAGAGATTGCAATTGTGTGCAGCAAATGATGGCCACCATATTGAACATCTATTGGCCTCACATGTCGGGACACACTCTATTCCACTCCGTAATTGAAAACGGAAACCACGTGTGTACGTGTATCTCACCACTCATGGTAATGTGCATGTGCGTCAGTGAAAAAGACCAATAAAAAGGTGTTAGCATGTGGACGTTATTGGCTGTTCCAGTCTCTTCTGTACCTAAGGTCCATCACCGTTCCCTTTGGATCCCTACGTAATTCGGTGCTCTCCGATACACACGAGCGAACAGCGGAGGAGTGGTACTCAAGCGTCAACTTTGGGTTACAATATCTCCGGATGTAATTAACTTTTTGCAATGCAACAAACGGCACTGATTACGTATTTGTTTATATGTTCAGATGTGCTAACAAAACTAACGAGGTTCCATTTAAAAAACGTAGGTTTGTGTTAAAAACCATACTTCCGTGCATTTTTTTATGGTTTGTATTAACCAATTACACTAGCCCCTCTCCTCACGTTCGGTTTGTGGAATCGATTCGTCAGTATTTGATGTGGTTTACGAAATATATCCAGCGGTAATGTTAGGTGACTCACCCTGTATATATATATATATATATATATATATATATATATATATATATATATATCGTGCCTCAGCGATACAGATAGTCATACCGTAGGTGCAACCACAACGGAGGGGTATCTGTTGAGAGGCCAGACAAACGTGTGGCTCCTGAACATGGGCAGCAGCCTTTTCAGTAGTTGCAGGGGCAACAGTCTGGATGATTGACTGATCTGGCCTTGTAACATAACCAAAACGGCCTTGCTGTGCTGGTACTCCGAACGGCTGAAAGCAAGGGGAAACTACAGCCGTATTTTTTCCCGAGGGCATGGAGCTTTACTGTATGGTTAAATGATGATGGCGTCCTCTTGGGTAAAATATTCCGGAGGTAAAATAGTCCCCCATTCGGATCTCCGGGCGGGGACTACTAAGGAGGACGTCGTTATCAGGAGAAAGAAAACTGGCGTTCTACGGATCGGAGCTTGGAATGTCAGATCCCTTAATCGGGCAGGTAGGTTAGAAAATTTAAAAAGGGAAATGGATAGGTTAAAGTTAGATATAGTAGGAATTAGTGAAGTTCGGTGGCAGGAGGAACAAGACTTTTGGTCAGGCGAATACAGGGTTTTAAATACAAAATCAAATAGGGGTAATGCAGGAGTATAATAATGAATAAAAAAATAGGAGTGCTGGTAAGCTACAACAAACAGCATAGTGAACGCATTATTGTGGCCGAGATAGACACGAATCCCCGCGCCTACCACAGTAGTACAAGTTTATATGCCAACTAGCTCTGCAGATGACGAAGAAATTGAAGAAATGTATGATGAAATAAAAAAAAATAATTGAGATAGTGAAGGGAGACGAAAATTTAATAGTCATGGGTGACTGGAATTCGGTAGTAGGAAAAGGGAGAGAAGGAAACGTAGTAGGTGAATATGGATTGGGGGGAAGAAATGAAAGAGGAAGCCGCCTGGTAGAAATTTGCACAGAGCACAACTTAATCATAGGCAACACTTGGTTTAAGAATCATGAAAGACGGTTGTATACATGGTAGAAGCCTGGAGATACTGACAGGTTTCAGATAGATTATATAATGGTAAGACAGAGATTTAGGAATCAGGTTTTAAATTGTGAGACATTTCCAGGGGCAGATGTGGACTCTGACCACAATCTATTGGTCATGAACTGCATATTAAAACTGAAGAAACTGCAAAAAGGTGAGAATTTAAGGAGATGGGACCTGGATAAACTGAAAGAACCTGAGGTTGTACAGAGTTTCCTGGAGAGCATAAGGGAACAATTGACAGGAATGGGGGAAAGAAATACAGTAGAAGAAGAATGGGTAGCTTTGAGGGATGAAGTAGTGAAGGCAGCAGGTAAAAAGACGAGGGCTACTAGAAATCCTTGGGTAATAGAAGAAGTATTGAACTTAATTGATGAAAGGAGAAAATATAAAAATGCAGTAAATGAAGCAGTCAAAAAGGAATACAAACGCCTCAAAAATGAAATCGACAGGAAGTGCAAAATGGCTAAGCAGGGATGGCTAGAGGACAGGTGTAAGGATGTAGAGGCTTGTCTCACCAGGGGTAAGATAGATACTGCCTACAGGAAAGTTAAAGAGACCTTTAGAGAAAAGAGAACCACTTGTATGAATATCAAGAGCTCAGATGGAAACCCAGTTCTAAGAATAGAAGGGAAAGCAGAAAGGTGGAAGGAGTATATAGAGGGTCTATACAAGGGCGATGTACTTGAGGACAATATTATGGAAATGGAAGAGGATGTAGAAGAAGATGAAATGGGAGATATGATACTGCGAGAAGAGTTTGACAGAGCACTGAAAGACCTGAGTCGAAACAAGGCCCCCGGAGTAGACAACATTCCATTAGAACTACTGACAGCCTTGGGAGAGCCAGTCCTGACAAAACTCTACCATCTGGTGAGCAAGATGATTGAGACAGGCGAAATACCCTCAGACTTCAAGAAGAATATAATAATTCCAATCCCAAAGAAAGCAGGTGTTGACAGATGTGAAAATTACCGAACTATCAGTTTAATAAGACACGGCTGCAAAATACTAACGCGAATTCTTTACAGACGAATGGAAAAACTAGTAGAAGCCGACCTCGGGGAAGATAAGTTTGGATTCCGTAGAAATACTGGAACACATGAGGCAATACTGACCCTACGACTTATCTTGGAAGAAAGATTAAGGAAATGCAAAACTACGTTTCTAGCATTTGTAGACTTAGAGAAAGCTTTTGACAATGTTGATTGGAATACTCTCTTTCAAATTCTGGAGGTGGCAGGGTGTAAAATACAGGGAGAGAAAGGCTATTTACAATTTGTTCAGAAACCAGATGGCAGTTATAAGAGTCGAGGGGTATGAAAGGGAAACAGTGGTTGGGAAGGGAGTGAAACAGGGTTGTAGCCCCTCCCCGATGTTATTCAATCTGTATATTGAGCAAGCAGTGAAGGAAACAAAAGAAAAATTCGGAGTAGGTATTAAAATCCATGGAGAAGAAATAAAAACTTTGAGGTTCGCCGATGACATTGTAATTCTCTCAGATACAGCAAAGGACTTGGAAGAGCAGTTGAACGGAATGGATAGTGTCTTGAAAGGATGGTATAAGGTGAACATGAACAAAAGCAAAACGAGGATAATGGAATGTAGTCGAATTAAGTCGGGTGATGCTGAGGGAATTAGATTAGAAAATGAGACACTTAAAGTAGTATTGGAGTTTTGCTATTTGGGGAGCAAAATAACTGATGATGGTCGAAGTAGAGAGGATATAAAATGTAGACTGGCAATGGCAAGGAAAGCGTTTCTGAAGAAGAGAAATTTGTTAACATCGGGTATAGATTTAAGAGTCAGGAAGTCGTTTCTGAAAGTATTTGTATGGAGTGTAGCCATGTATGGAAGTGAAACATGGACGATAAATAGTTTAGATAGGAAGAGAATAGAAGCTTTTGAAATGTGGTGCTACAGAAGAATGCTGAAGATTAGATGGGCAGATCACATAACTAATGAGGAGGTACTGAATAGGATTGGGGAGAAGAGGAGTTTGTGGCACAACTTGACGAGAAGAAGGGCTCTGTTGGTAGGACATGTTCTGAGGCATCAAGGGATCACCAATTTAGTATTGGAGGGCAGCGCGGAGGATAAAAATCGTAGAGGGAGACCAAGAGATGAATACACTAAGCAGATTCAGAAGGATGTAGGTTGCAGTAATTACTGGGAGATGAAGAAGCTTGCAACAACAACATCTGCTCTTTCGGACATGTCCGAAAGAACAGATACCATCGGTGGCCATGCATCTCGTTATATTGAAATTACAATGAAATGAATACCCCTAGCTGGATATAGGCGTTGATGTAAGTCAACGGGGACTATCTTTGCACACACACAATAAGTTAAGGCTCACCGGCCATTTGACCATCTTCTTCTGTGCGGATGCACAAACAGTGCCCGAACTCTTACGGGAATCGGAAAATAGCCTTGAGTAGTGAATATAATGGGCAGGGGCACTATGAATATAGTGCGGGACAATGAGTTGGGAATGTGGGTCTCATGGGAAGCGTGCCAGAGTTAAGTCCCTGCAGTCGCGCCAGCACGGTAGCTCAGCGTGTCCGGTCAGAGGGTTTAGCTACCCTTTGAAATAGAAAAACTGAATGAACGGATGAACGAACAACCTGAGCGAGTGTCATCGGACGTCCGCCACGAACAAATTCAACGAACACTATAGAAGAAAAAAAAAAGTATAAAGCGTCTGCCATGTAAGCATGAGATATCGGGTTCGAGTCCCGGTCGGGGCACACATTTTCAACTGTCCCCGTTGACTTATATCAACGCGTGTATGCACCAAGGGGTATTCATTCCATTGTATTATCACTTTCACTGTACCTGCAGTAGCGTTAATTTCACGCCGAAAATATAGGCCGCGAAGTGGCACCCGTTTGCTTAACGCCACTGTTTGTTTCCAGCGGCAGCGGTTGGCTTTTGTTTTATTTAGCTCACGTTTCGCTCCAAACAAAACGGTTTGCACGCGAAAATGCCAGTCACGGCGGGGTGCGTACATTCACGGTATGGTAGCGGAACGCGGAAATTGTTTAAATGGCATAATTATGATAATAAGAACTGTAGTCGACTGCGTCAAATGCGTACAGAACGAAACAAATTCGAAATACTTCGTACCCACGAGTGCATATAGCGATAACAGGTAGCGGCATTTAATTTAATACATCTTGCGGGTGAAAACTGGTGGGTGGTGGACAGAGAGGGGGGTCGAAGATGCAGGTAAGACTGGGCGATTTCGGAGGGAAGGAGCGCTAAGTATATTGCTAGCGAAAATTTATAATGGTACAGTTGCATCTATTTCCTTTTTTTTCAGATTAAAAAGGAGACCTTTGCAGCAAGCGACGTTGTATATAATCCCAGTGTATGAGTGTTTCCCGAGAGATGACGTGATTGTATTCCCAGTTGCACCAGCGCAGTTAACGGCTTCGCAGCGATTTCCTCATTTCTGGAGAGTTGTTTCCGCAGTTCGTTGCATGATGGATTCCTCTCGATCGGCACAAAGAGCGTTTGACCAATTTTCCCGAAGTGGAGCATGCTTCACAAATTTACTGCAGCATGAAAGACATGTACAGAGAGCAGTGTCTCGCATTGTGTAAAACATGCCGATGGTGCCAACGTTATGAGTCTGGTCGTGTAAACATCGAGCGTATGGCACGCCTTGAAAACATGCACGTTGACATCACCAGTGCCACAATTTCAACTGTG
This sequence comes from Schistocerca nitens, assembly GCF_023898315.1. NCBI lineage: Eukaryota > Metazoa > Arthropoda > Insecta > Orthoptera > Acrididae > Schistocerca > Schistocerca nitens. Next base: position 108,772,278 of record NC_064614.1, on the reverse strand, counting down.
GAGGAGCTCATACCGACGAATGGACGGATTACCACACATGAAAATGCTGTTGACCTGTCGATAATCAAAGGAACTGTGCATCACATCCTGCACAAGAAGCTCCGATATGGCAAAGTTTGAGCAGAGTGGCCGCCCAAGCACCAATCAGAGATCAGAGAATGAAAAGACGATGAGAGTGTTTTTCCGACACATCTGTTGAGACATGCGGAGCAAGGAACGTACTTCATTGCTCAGACTGTGGCATGTGATGAAACGTGGTGTCATCATTTCGACCCTGCATCCACACGGATGAGCATGAGGTGGTGATTTCCTCACTTCCCTCGTTCTAAAGAAACCTACTCTGCCCCGTAGGCCGGAAAAGTGATGCTCAGTTTCTTTCTCGACCAAGAAAAGGACCTGTACTCACTCATCAAATGACGACCGAGGGTGTAACAGGTAACGCTGAGCAATACAGTAACACGTTGCTGACTCTGAAATAAGTCGTCAAGAACATGAGCAGGGAAAAGCTCTTGAATGGGACAGTGCTTCTCCAGGATAACGCTAGGACACATGTGGCCAAGAAGACACTCGACCTGCTTAAAAAATTTCAATGGGAAGTCGTGGGACATTCCTCCATTTCATTTAGGCACACCTTATACTGCCTGCGTCGAAGGTTAGAGTCCTCCCTTGGGCATGGGTGTTTTTGTTGTCCTTAGCGTAGGTTAGTTTAAGTTAGATTAAGGACGGATGACCTCAGCAGTTTCGTCCCATAGAACTTACCACAAATTTTTACACCTTATACGGGGTGGTTATAATTAACCTTTTTCCATTTAACACGTAAATACCGTACGAGTGACCGATCTTGGTAGCATTAATGTCCAGAGTATGGGGTGCATGATTTCCATGCGTCACAGCGCAACCGTCCAGTTCCAACTATGGGCACCAAGTGTCGTGATCAGTCATCGTGATTCATTGTCACACACCTGACCAAGCCGGCCGAAGTGGCCGTGCGGTTAAAGGCGCTGCAGTCTGGAACCGCAAGACCGCTACGGTCGCAGGTTCGAATCCTGCCTCGGGCATGGATGTTTGTGATGTCCTTAGGTTAGTTAGGTTTAACTGGTTCTAAGTTCTAGGGGACTAATGACCTCAGCAGTTGAGTCCCATAGTCCTCAGAACCATTTGAACCATTTTTGAACACTTGACCAGTCGCAGTGCACTTGTTGAGGTGTCAACATGAGCTTCGACAAAAGGAGGAGGGCCTTATTGGTGAAGCTCTATAATCAAAACAACAGCAATGCTGCAGCTACACTTCCATAATATCGCCGTCTGAAAGGATTACCGAAGGTCCTCTTTCTCCACCTACTGTGCGGAGCATGATGAAGAGGTTCGAATCAATTGGAGATCTGGGCGCCGGTGACCGGTTGCACGACAGGTGGTTGATGAAATCATTGTTGTTATGGCAGATAACGCTGCGCGCAATTCCCGACCTGCAGGCAGTGCGCGTGCTGTGTCACGACAGTTGAACATCCCGTGGTCCACTGTACGGAAGGTGCTTCGAACCATTCTCAAAAGGTATCCGTACAAGATCCATAGCCGGCCGCGGTGGTCTCGCGGTTCTAGGCGCGCAGTCAGGAACCGTGCGACTGCTACGGTCGCAGGTTCGAATCCTGCCTCGGGCATGGATGTGTGTGATGTCCTTAGGTTAGTTAGGTTTAAGTAGTTCTAAGTTCTAGGGGACTGATGACCACAGCAGTTGAGTCCCATAGTGCTCAGAGCCATTTGAACCATTTTTCAAGATCCATATTGTACAACAGCTTGCATTACACGACCCACAACGACGTGTTGACTTCACTCTCCACTTTCTCGCAGATGACGAGAGCTGGCCATGGAACATCCTATGGACAGACGAAGCTCATTTTTCTCTAACGGGTGAACACACAGAACTGTCGAGTGTGGGGATCTTCAACACCAGTCACTGTGCATGTATGGTGAACGTGTAACCGTATGGTATGGTTTCATTGCTAAGTTCATCATTGGCCCATTCTTTTTTGAACAGGTTGTCGCTCAAGGACCAGATACGTTCAGCGTGACTGGCCAGCGTTACTGCAAATATGCTTCGCCAGCAGGAGAGAGACGCTTTGAACTCAACAACTTTGATGCAGCTTCACTAGCGATGTGCTTGTCGGGACCGCACATCGCTCGTGAAGTTCACGTGGTTCTCCGAAGCACATTTGGAAACCATCGAATTATCAGCCGATCGCTTCCAAATGCTTGGCCGGCTCGATCAACTGATCTCACTCCCTGTGATTTCTGGTTGTGGGGCTACCTGGAGAACAGGGTTTACCACGGGAACATTCACACAAGCGCTGACATGAAGTTCAGTATAGCAAGAGAAGTAGCCAGCATACCTAGTGACATGTTTGGTTCTGCTGTCCAGAATGCAGTCCTGTGCTTTCAGACTCTTCTGGACACTGATGGGCGCCATATAGAGCCCCCTTTGTGGCAGGAATGGTACCGCTTTCTGCATACGTCTCCGACTGACCTCTCTTTAAGCGGAAACGTGTACTGGCTCCTAGGTCGAACTTTCTTGTATGAAACAAAACCATCGGACTTGAATCGCTAGTAACTATGGGACTTATAATGCGAAAACAGTGGTTGACCCCACAACGGTCGGATCGTGTCTGTACGTGTTTTGCTTGTGATCATCGTACCAGTGTATTGCACTTCTGCGCGATTGTTACGAATTAACTTTTTGTAAAGTTACAAATTGGTGTAGTGTGGAAACACGTTTACCTAGGATATCGATTTGGGTGTCATTATAAAGATCTTGACTAGCACTACTGGGACCTGCTGTGAAGCAATAAAAATACTCGCAGAAGAAAAAGTAAAAGTCGGTGTTAAACTGAAAGCTGCAAAATAATGAAAGATGTCGTCTTGTATGATTGGTAAATATGCTCGGAATTACATAAAATTCAAGTTAGAGGAAAGCTCATGTCGAGAGTAATCCGAAAAGCCTAAAAAGTTCAGAGCCCAGTGAACGAGAGAACCGCGGTATCGTCGAAAAGGAAATGGAAAAACGGCGCAGAGCGGTTACATAGCTGACCCGTCGGCATACAGCTGCCGGCGTCTGTTTCAAACTTGTGATTTATCTTTTCTGTGAGCATTATATCACTCTGTGTCTGCCCCCGGTAGCTGAGTGGTCAGCGAGACGGATTGTCAACCCCAAGGCCCCGGGCTCGATTTCCGGCTGGGTTGGAGATTTTATCCGTTCATGGACTGGGTTTTGTGTTGTCCTGATCATCATTTCACCCCCATCGAGGCGCCAGTCGCCGAAGTGGCGTCATACCGAAAGACTTGCACTCGGCAAACGGTCTACCCGACGGGAGGCCCTAATCACACGAAATTTACATTTACATACCACTCTGCGTAACCATCGTGTTAAATAAATCCATAATTAAACTACATATTAATACGAAATATCTGGTAAGATTTTATCTGTCCGGCGCGGACCCGAACTGCGAATACAGAAATTTTTTGCGCTGTGCCAGGATTATCGCCGTTAATTAACCATCGAGTAGATTAAGGCACAGTTACTGTATTTCTCTCTTGAAGAATTATATAATTTTATTCCCGATCAGCAGTTCTTCGTTTCGTACGAACTAAAAAGAGATTAAGTGAGATTATCGTACTTTCATTTGCATGTAGTTTGTAGTCTTTTTGTGATCAGTAACTGCAGCGTGTGACTGGAACTTGTATTTAGTCTTAGACCTGTGACGGGGTATTGTTTGCTGGTATGACTCAAGCTCGGAGCGGCAAAACATTGATCGTCGCGCGGCCAAAGTGGCCGAGCGGTTCTAGGCGCTACAGTCTGGGACCGCGCGACCGCTACGGTCGCAGGTTCGAATCCTCCCTCGGGCGTGGATGTGTGTGATGTCCTTAGGTTAGTTAGGTTTAAGTAGTTCTAAGTTCTAGGGGACTGATGACCTTAGAAGTTAAGTCCCATAGTGCTCAGAGCCATTTGAACCATTGATCGTCGTAGTGAATCGAACATTTCAACATGCAGTCAGATTCATATTTTAGGGCCTCATTCATGAATATTGTGGTGTAACATTAACATTTTCAGGAAATTTTTAATAATAGCCACCTGATAGTGCTTGTTCACCCAGGATGAACTTTGAAATACACTCCTGGAAATGGAAAAAAGAACACATTGACACCAGTGTGTGAGACTCACCATACTTGCTCCGGACACTGCGAGAGGGCTGTACAAGCAATGATCACACGCACGGCACAGCGGACACACCAGGAACCGCGGTGTTGGCCGTCGAATGGCGCTAGCTGCGCAGCATTTGTGCACCGCCGCCGTCAGTGTCAGCCAGTTTGCCGTGGCATACGGAGCTCCATCGCAGTCTTTAACACTGGTAGCATGCCGCGACAGCGTGGACGTGAACCGTATGTGCAGTTGACGGACTTTGAGCGAGGGCGTATAGTGGGCATGCGGGAGGCCGGGTGGACGTACCGCCGAATTGCTCAACACGTGGGGCGTGAGGTCTCCACAGTACATCGATGTTGTCGCCAGTGGTCGGCGGAAGGTGCACGTGCCCGTCGACCTGGGACCGGACCGCGGCGATGCACGGATGCACGCCAAGACCGTAGGATCCTACGCAGTGCCATAGGGGACCGCACCGCCACTTCCCAGCAAATTAGGGACACTGTTGCTCCTGGGGTATCGGCGAGGACCATTCGCAACCATCTCCATGAAGCTGGGCTACGGTCCCGCACACCGTTAGGCCGTCTTCCGCTCACGCCCCAACATCGTGCAGCCCGCCTCCAGTGGTGTCGCGACAGGCGTGAATGGAGGGACGAATGGAGACGTGTCGTCTTCAGCGATGAGAGTCGCTTCTGCCTTGGTGCCAATGATGGTCGTATGCGTGTTTGGCGCTGTGCAGGTGAGCGCCACAATCAGGACTGCATACGACCGAGGCACACAGGGCCAACACCCGGCATCATGGTGTGGGGAGCGATCTCCTACACTGGCCGAACACCACTGGTGATCGTCGAGGGGACACTGAGTAGTGCACGGTACATCCAAACCGTCATCGAACCCATCGTTCTACCATTCCTAGACCGGCAAGGGAACTTGCTGTTCCAACAGGACAATGCACGTCCGCATGTATCCCGTGCCACCCAACGTGCTCTAGAAGGTGTAAGTCAACTACCCTGGCCAGCAAGATCTCCGGATCTGTCCCCCATTGAGCATGTTAGGGACTGGATGAAGCGTCGTCTCACGCGGTCTGCACGTCCAGCACGAACGCTGGTCCAACTGAGGCGCCAGGTGGAAATGGCATGGCAAGCCGTTCCACAGGACTACATCCAGCATCTCTACGATCGTCTCCATGGGAGAATAGCAGCTTGCATTGCTGCGAAAGGTTGATATACACTGTACTAGTGCCGACATTGTGCATGCTCTGTTGCCTGTGTCTATGTGCCTGTGGTTCTGTCAGTGTGATCATGTGATGTATCCGACCCCAGGAATGTGTCAATAAATTTTCCCCTTCCTGGGACAATGAATTCACGGTGTTCTTATTTCAATTTCCAGGAGTGTATTTTACTATACGCTCGGGAACTGAAGATGAATTTAATAATTCGTAACTGTGCGTTTAAATTCATGCAAGCTCACTACAGCATACGATAGAGTTAAACCTTTAGTTAAGTACCTTTCCACTGACATACTGATTTCCTGTGGGCCTTGAACGGAGCCGAGCTTTCGCGGAGTACAGCGCTTTCGCGAAATATAGCGATCAAGGCGTGACGTCACAAGTTTGTTGCGGTGATTGCATTTCTCGCGGGCGCCGCTGCCACTGGTGGAAATAGGCGAGTGAGAAACGGACAGCATTTGCTACGCAGTACTGTTGACTTCCTGGCTAGTTCCGGTTCAAATGGTTCAAATGGCTCTGAGCACTATGCGACTTAACTTCTGAGGTCATCAGTCGCCTAGAACTTAGAACTAATTAAACCTAACTAACCTAAGGACATCACACACATCCATGCCCGAGGCAGGATTCGAACCTGCGACCGTAGCGGTCACTCGGCTCCGGACTGTAGCGCCTAGAACCGCATGGCCACTCCGGCCGGCGCTAGTTCCGGCTGAGACGTGCCAATGCTCTGTGTACCTGTGGCCGCTGTGGTGTCTCTAGCGCACTCGCATGTGTGTGTGTGTGTGTGTGTGTGTGTGTGTGTGTTAATGCGCAAGAGCTATCGTTGGGTAACGCTTTTACTGCTGGCAGCCAAGGCGCCGGAAGTCGGTGCTAGAGATCAGGAACGGACAGAGGGTATGAGCGTAATATTTCGGGTTGCATACTTCGAAAACTAAGGCGCCGCTGTTACATCTGTGCTAACGACCCTCCTTTGACCCGGCTGTGGTTCTTCAAGTATAACGAATCTGAGAACTGTGGCGCTTTGTCGCTTCATACTCCTCGACTCGTTTTCTCTAATGGAAACATGCAGGAGTGTACGTGACGTTATTACTAGTACGGAAGATAAGTCAGTCTAGAGCTCTCGGCGGTGATACGAGGTTATCCTTTCCCATGTTTCCTACGTAGTATATTTATTAAATTTCGTGCGCGTTCCTCTGTTTAAGGGCGTTAATCTCGCGTTTTTGTTACTGTACATTCATTCAGTAGTTAGCGAAATAGTTGCTCACTGAAAAGCCAGCTGCGTGGCTCTTTAACGCATCAGTGTCCATTGGCAACACGTCAGGAGTCGCATGTCAAGGACTGCCTGCTTTTATAGTTCACTTCTTCAGTTAGTCTTGCTAGGATGGGTAGGATGTGTGCATGCTGTGTGCGGACGCCGGAGGAAAAATGGCTCTGAGCACTATGGGACTTAACATCTGAGGTCATCAGTCCCCTAGAACTTAGAACTACTTAAACCTAACTAACCTAAGGACTTCACTCACATCCATGCCCGAGGCAGGATTCGAACCTGCAACCGTAGCGGTCGCTCGGTTCCAGACTGAAGCGCCTAGAACCGCTCATCCACCACGGCCGGCGACGCCTGAGGAGCTGGCCGCAGTTAGTGAACAACTGAACGTGTTGTTGGCCACGGTCAGTTATCTTCGCGCTGGTGCCAGGGGGTGTACCGGTGTCGAAGAATCTGGAGCGACGCATGGGACACCTGGGGTGTCCCTGGTTTTGCCCACGGGCTCTGCTTCCGAGGCACCTCCTAGTGTACACGACGCGGTGGATCCGCCCTCACAGCAGGATGAGTCGCGGGTGGTACTCGTTCGCGTCGCTCGAGGTTGAGGTCCAATGTGGAGACTGGCCGTATGTCCTTGCCCAGTCATACTGTGAGACGACATGTGGCCGCTCCTTCAGCAGGGTCAGAGCAGGCACACGGCGCAGGGGTTTACTGGCTATTGGGAGCTCCAATGTTTGGCGCATTATGGAGCCACTTAGCCAGATAGCGTTCAGGGCTGAAAAGAAAGCCGATGTTCACTCGGTATGTCGGCCGGGAGGCTTCATCCGCGATGTGGAGGGGGCCTTACCGATGGCTGTCGAGCGTCCAGGGTGCAGTTCTCTGCAAGTTGCTGCTCACGTCGGCACCAACGACGCCGGTCGGATGGGTTCTGGAGCCATCCTCAATTCGTACAGGCGGCTGGCGGAAGAGGTGAAGACTGCTCGCCTCGCCAGCGGGTTGCGAGCAGAGGGTCTCTACCAAAGACTTCGTCGACTCTGTGACGGTCTTGGCTGCAGCTTTCTGTACCTGCGTCTGAATTTGGGGGACTCCCCTTGACAGTTCAGGGGTGCACTACAGAAAGGAAGCAGCTACTCGGGCAGCAGAGTACTTGTGGAGTGCACATGAGAAGTTTTTAGGCTCGGCGGTAATTTCAGTTGCTCTGATGAACACTCGCCAGTCGATTCACAGGAAGAGAAGCCAACGGAGTTCAGAATAAAGGCACTTCGACTGTCACAATTTTATCAGTAAGTTGCGCCTTAGATGAGCCCCCCATCTACTATCCACTAGGAGAAGACCCACCAAGCGGCGTTTCTGGTGATTGGAAAACCTGGAGAATGCTTAACCGCATCAGAACTGGGGTGGCTCCTGTGAAATCTAATCTGATCAAATGGGGTTTGTTGGACGAAAATGACGACAAATGCCACTGCGGCACTCGACAGGACATGGAACATCTCCTGCAATGCCCTGCCTGCCCCCACAGATGCACCCTCGACGATCTATGGCTGGCTAAAGAAAAAGCATTGGACATTGCCCCCAATACTGGGCAAACAAATTGTAGTTTCCGGACACGAAAAAGTAAAGTAAGTTTATCAGTAAACAGTCGAAGTATTCGTAATAAAGTTCCCGAATTACTCCCCTCCAAGATAGTTCTCGCGCTCAAATTATTCTTGAGACTGAGAGCTGGCTGAAACCCTAAGTGGAAAGCTCTGAAATATTTAGCGAGTGGTGGAACGCATATCGAAAAGACAGATTAGTGGCCATAGGAAGGGGAGTGGTCATCGCAGCTGACAAAAATATTGTCCTTATTGAGGTCGAAGTTAAGCGTGACAGTGAAGTCGTCTGGTCGCCTACAACAGGTTCAAATGATTCAAATGGCTCTGAGCACTATGGGACTCAACTGCTGAGGTCATTAGTCCCCTAGAACTTAGAACTAGTTAAACCTAACTAACCTAAGGACATCACACACATCCATGCCCGAGGCAGGATTCGAACCTGCGACCGTAGCGGTCTCGCGGTTCCAGACTGCAGGGCCAGAACCGCGCGGCCACTTCGGCCGGCGCCTACAACAGGTGTAAGTGAAACTAAGTTAATTGTTGGATGTTTTTACCGGACACCCGATTCCGCTTTGGCAGTTCTACAGTCATTCGAAGAAAGTCTACGGTCAATAGCGCGTAAATACTCAGATCATGCAATACTAGTTGGAGGCGACTTTAACCTGCCGAGTATAGACTGCAATGTTTATGGATTCACTGCCTGGAGTACAGACAGGCAGTTCCATCGATTAATACCATCTATCTTGCCACGATCAGGTCCATTACATTTCGTTTGGGTCTTACGTCACCAGTAGGGCTAAAACAGGTTTGGAATCTAGTGGACGCAGTGGCGCGAAACAAATCGCGTCCTCGGCCGTTCCTCACAAGCGACTTATAATCAAGCTGCGGGCCTATGGGGTATGGTCTCAGTTGTGCGACTGGATTCGTGGTTTCCTGTCAGGAAAGTCGCAGTTCGTAGTAATAGACGGAAAATCATCGAGTAAACTGAAGTGATATCAGGTGTTCACCAGGGAAGCGTCCTGGGACCTCTGATGTTCCTGATCTATATAAATGACCTGGGTGACAATCTGAGCAGTTCTCTTAGGTATTTCGCAGATGATGCTGTAATTTACCGTCTAGTAAGGTCATCCGAAGACCAGTATCAGTTGCAAAGCAATTTAGAAAAGATTGCTGTATGGTGTGGCAGGTGGCAGTTGACGCTAAATAACGAAAAGTGTGAGGTGATCCATATGAATTCCAAAACAAATCCGTTGGAATTCGATTACTCAATAAGTAGTACAATTCTCAAGGCTGTCAATTCAACTAAGTACCTGGGTGTTAAAATTACGAACAACTTCAGTTGGAAAGACCACATAAATAATATTGTGGGGAAGGCGAGCCAAAGGTTGCGTTTCATTGGCAGGACACTTAGAAGATGCAACAAGTCCACTAAAGAGACAGCTTACACTACACTCGTTCGTCCTCTGTTAGAATATTGCTGCGCGGTGTGGGATCCTTACCAGGAGGGATTGACGGAGGACATCGAAAGGGTGCAAAAAAAGGGCAGCTCGTTTTGTATTATCACGTAACAGGGGGGAGAGTGTGGCAGATATGATACGCGAGTTGGGATGGAAACCATTAAAGCAAAGACGTTTTTCGTCGCGGCGAGATCTATTTACGAAATTTCAGTCACCAACTTTCTCTTCCGAATGCGAAAATATTTTGTTGAGCGCAACCTACATAGGTAGGAATGATCATCAAAATAAAATAAGAGAAATCAGAGCTCGAACAGAAAGGTTTAGGTGTTCGTTTTTCCAGCGCGCTGTTCGGGAGTGGAACCCTCTCCCAAGCACTTAAATGTGAATTGCAGAGTAATCATGTAGATGTAGATGTAGTTGTAGACGGGGTGCGACGCGCGGTGTAGCCGCACGGGCTAGGGTGCCTTGTCACTATCCGCGCGGCTTCCCCGTCGGAGGTTCGAGCCCTCCCTCGGGCATGGGTGTGTGTGTTGTCTTTAGCATAAGTTATTTTAAGTTAGATTAAGTAGTGCGTAAGCTTAGGGACCGATGACCTAAGCATTTTGGTCCCATAGGACCTTACCATAAATTTACAAATTTTCCACGACGTGTAAAAAGCTTCTTTAAAAGCTGACCAATGAAAACAATTGTACTATCATTGCTTTGTTCGTAGAGCGTAACTGCAAATGTTTTGAAAAAGACCCAATGTAATCGCTGTATAACGATTAACACGCCAGATGCCGTACCACGCACACTACTTTTAGCAAATAAAAAAAAAAAAAAAGAAATCTCGACCCAGAGTCGAACCCTCGACCTCCTGTATGCTAACTCAAAACGCTGTCCACTGCACCACATGGACAGCGCTGCTCTGTGTGCTGACCGAGGCAGTTAACGCACACGTGATTACAGTGTTGCCAGACTGCCTATCTTTAACGTCCATTTTCTGCCCAAAATATGTGCCGGACGACATTTTGTGAGACACATTTTTGTATTTTCAGTTTATCAGGAATCGGTCTGCGAAGTCCGAGTGCGCGAATTTTTCTTCACCCTGTATGTGACCCATTGTATTGTATGTTAATCGGGGACCTAGAAACGACGGAGAGGCTCCGTCCCCGCCGCAGCCGCAGTGGTTAACAACTCCACGACGACTACTGCAGTCCACTTCACCGCTCCGCCGCCCCACACCGAACGCAGGGTTATTGTGCGGTTCGGCCCCCGGTGGACCCCCAGGGAACGTGTCACACCAGACGAGTGTAACCCCTATGTTTGCGTGGTAGAGTAATGGTGGTGTACGCGTACGTGGAGAACTTGTTTGCGCACCAATCGCCGACATAGTGTAACCGAGGCGGAATAAGGGGAACCAGCCCGCATTCGCCGAGGCAGATGGAAAACCGCCTAAAAACCATCCACAGACTGGCCGATTCATCGGACGTCGACAAAGTCCGCCGGGCGGATTCGTGCCGGGGACCAGGCGCTCCTTCCCAATCCGGAAAGCCGTGCATTAGACCGCACGGCTAACCGTGCGATGTGACCCATACCACGAAGTACTAACAGTTGGTACTGAAAGTATACTAAGGATGTCAGGTTATCCGAAGAACTTTTTTTCCGAGTGCATCCAGAATTTCGATGTCTCGTTTCCGGAGATGTATGTGAGCATTGGTCTTATGAATGTGTTTTAGATGTGTAACCTTACGATACGCGTCAGGATCCTTCTTGACAAGTGCCTTGTTGGAACAGTTTCACAGATTTGTTTGAGCAACGCGACCGCATTACGGAAATTGTTTCAACCGGGAACTGGCGGACGCTTGAGGTTAGACGCCAATTATGTTGCGAAAACCTACTTACGGAGTTTTTGAGAACCAGAATTACCTGAGGAATCTAGGTACGTACTAAAACCGCCCACGTATCACTCCCGTATGGATGGAGAAGAAAAAATTGGGCTGCTACAGCGCAATCATCCTTCCTGCCTCCATGCAAAAAATGTTCAAATGTGTGTGAAATCTTATTGGATTTAACTGCTGACGTCATCAGTCCCTAAGCTTACACACTACTTAACCTAAATTATCCTAAGGACAAACACACACACCCATGCCCGAGGGAGGACTCGAATCTCCGCCGGGACCAGGCGCACAGTCCATGACTGTAACGCCTAGACCGCTCGGCTAATCCCGCGTCCCGCCTCCACGCACGAATGGAAAACAAAGACATTCTAGCACGTCGCACAATGGTGCGAACCCCATGCCATAAACTTGACAGTGGTTTGCACAGTACATAGAGGTAGATGCAGACAAACACGCAATGGACGAGACACTGCTACACAGTGGCTTGCAGAGAAATGGCGGCCTTGCGCCGCAGAATAGCCCTCCACAAGTGGATGCCGCAGAGCACGTTTTAATTACAGCAGACATCGATTCGAAGCCGCGAGTCCCTCCCGGCGCAACGCGCACCGCGGCGCGGAGGCTGTCGCAGCCACCGCTGAGCGCGCGTCTGCACTAAAACTGCCACCCCCGCCGCCTCCGCCGCCGCCTCCATCGCCGCCTCCGCCGCCGCCCCCGACCCGGCGAACCCCCCGGAATTTAATTAACAACGCGCGGACAAACGTGTCTGGCGGCCGACATAATCTCTCTGCTCAACAACTTGCAAATTAGCCAAGTTGCCGGCAACAACAACGTTGTCTGCGCCGCTTGTTACTTGGGGTGGGAAGTGGGGGGGGGGGAGGGGGGAGTTCGGAGGAGGTCTTTAAGCGGCCCGCGAAGAATTCCGAAATTAGGGCTAAACGACGCGCCGGAGAGATTTTTCGTGTGTCCACAAGAAACAGCGTTGGTCGCAAGGCCCCAGAGGCTGTTGACAACACCAACGTGAAGTGTCGCCAGCTTGTTCACTGCACCGCGGCCGACTGAATTTTATGCATCCCCTCTTTGGATACGGTTGTTACAGACCAAAGATATCAGTTCGTATTATTCTCTACTGCAAGGTATGAAGACGCTTTACTATGTGAAGCCGCGCGGGATTAGCCGAGCGGTCTCGGGCGCTGCTGTCATGGACTGTGCGGCTGGTCCCGGCGGAGGTTCGAGTCCTTAGGATAATTTAGGTTAAGTAGTGTGTAAGCTTAGGGACTGATGACCTTAGCAGTTAAGTCCCATAAGATTTCACACACATTTGAACATTTACTGTGTGAAACGAAAACATACACTGATGAGCCAAAACGTTATGACCACAGCACACCGCGAGGTTGAATGTCTCCTGGAAGTTTTGCGAGTACGAGCTGCAGTAAGGGAAGAAACTAAGAGGAAGAGAGACGAATGGGCAGTTATTATAGCGAAGTTAGGGGCCGCAAAAGCGGAAACCCACTGATGTTAGCGTTTAAAAAAAAATTTTTTTCAAATCTCTCTGAGCACTATGAGACTTAACATCTGAGGTCATCAGTCCCCTAGAACTTAGAACTACTTAAACCTAACTAACCTAAGGACATCACACACATCCATGCCCGAGACATGATTCAAACCTGCGCCCGTTGCGGTCGCGCGGTTCCAGACTGAAGCGCCTAGTACCGCTCAGCCACAACGGCCGGCTTAGCGATTTTTTCAAACGGTGTAGGGTTAGGCGCCTGCGGCTGGAAACGAGAAGCCGGCTGCTGTGGCCGAGCAGTTCTAAGGCGCTTCAGTCTGGATGTGCGCGATCGCTACGGTCGCAGGTTCGAATCCTGCCTCGGGCATGGATGTGTGCGATGTCTTTAGGTTAGTTAGGTTTAAGTAGTTCTAAGTTCTAAGGGACTGATGACCTCAGATGTTAAGTCCCATAGTGCTCAGAGACATTGAACTATTTTTTGGAAACGAGAATCTCTGAAACGGCGAAGCTGGTCGCCTGAGGAGTACTACTGTGATAAGCACCTATGGCAAGTGGTTGAAGGATGGCGAAATAACGTGTAGGCCTTATGGTACTGGACGACCACGTCTCATTACAAAATGTAAGAGTCAGAGGTTCCGCCACTGTGTGATCCAGGATAGGCCGCTATCTGTGGCAGATCTGACGACAGAGTACAATGCTGGAGCGCACTGCCCAAAGGCCTTTGTTGAAAATGGAGCTCAACATCACAAGGCCCCTACGCATTCTTATGTGGACCCAAAGGCATCGTCGGTTATGATTGCTCTCGGCACTGAGTATTCATCGTGCATCAATAGAAACGTGAAACTTCCTGGCAGATTAAAACTGTGTGCCGGAACGAGACTCGAACTCGGGAATAGAAACGTGTCGCCTGTGATCGAATCGCATTTCTTTTTGTTCCAGGTCGATGGCTGGGTCCTTACACGCCGTCATCCAGGCGAATGTCTTCACGAAACATGCACCACACCACAGATGCAGGCCAGTGAGGGGAGAATAATGCTGTAGGGAACACCGAGTTGGGGTTCCATGAGATCTGTGGTAATCGAAGGCATCAGTAGTTAACTAGATGAAATTTATTGCGGACCACCTGCATCGCTTAAAGCTGGAAGTCTTTACCTACGGCGACGACATTTTCCAACAGGATAACTGGCCGCGTCACATTATGTCAGAATCGTGCTACAGTGGTTTGAGGGGCCTTATAGTGAAGGAGTATATAGAGGGTTTATACAAGGGCGATGTGCTTGAGGACAATATTATGGAAATGGAAGAGGATGTAGATGAAGACGAAATGGGAGATAAGATACTGCGTGAAGAGTTTGACAGAGCACTGAAAGACCTGAGTCGAAACAAGGCCCCGGGAGTAGACAACATTCCATTAGAACTACTAATGGCCTTGGGAGAGCCAGGCATGACAAAATTCTACCATCTGGTGAGCAAGATGTATGAGACAGGCGAAATACCCACAGACTTCAAGAAGAATATAATAATTCCAATCCCAAAGAAAGCAGGTGCTGACAGATGTGAAAATTACCGAACTATCAGTTTAATAAGTCACAGCTGCAAAATACTAACGCGAATTCTTTACAGACGAATGGAAAAACTGGTAGAAGCGGACCTCGGGGAAGATCAGTTTGGATTCCGTAGAAATGTTGGAACACGTGAGGCAATACTAACCTTACGACTTATCTTAGAAGAAAGATTAAGGAAAGGCAAACCTACGTTTCTAGCATTTGTCGACTTAGAGAAAGCTTTTGACAATGTTAACTGGAATACTCACTTTCAAATTCTGAAGGTGGTAGGGGTAAAATACAGGGAGCGAAAGGCTATTTACAAATTGTACAGAAACCAGATGGCAGTTATAAGAGTCGAGGGACATGAAAGGGAAGCAGTGGTTGGGAAAGGAGTGAGACAGGGTTGTAGCCTCTCCCCAATGTTATTCAATCTGTATATTGAGCAAGCAGTAAAGGAAGCAAAAGAAAAATTAGGATTACGTATTAAAATTCATGGAGAAGAAGTAAAAACTTTGAGGTTCGCCGATGACATTGTAATTCTGTCAGAGACAGCAAAGGACTTGGAAGAGCAGTTGAACGGAATGGACAGTGTCTTGAAAAGAGGATATAAGATGAACATCAACAAAAGGAAAACGAGGATAATGGAATGTAGTCGAATTAAGTCGGCTGATGCTGAGGGAATTAGATTAGGAAATGAGACACTTAAAGTAGTAAAGGAGTTTTGCTATTTAGGGAGCAAAATAACTGATGATGGTCAAAGTAGAGAGGATATAAAATATAGACCGGCAATGGCAAGGAAATCGTTTCTGAAGAAGAGAAATTTATTAACGTCGAGTATAGACTTAATTGTCAGGAAGTCGTTTCTGAAAGTATTTGTATGGAGTGTAGCCATGTATGGAAGTGAAACATGGACGATAACTAGTTTGGACAAGAAGAGAATAGAAGCTTTCGAAATGTGGTGCTACAGAAGAATGCTGAAGATTAGATGGGTAGATCACATAACTAATGAAGAGGTGTTGAATAGGATTAAGAAGGGATCGGTTGGTAGGACATGTTTTGAGGCATCAAGGGATCACAAATTTAGCGTTGGAGGGCAGCGCGGAGGGTAAAAATCTTAGAGGGAGACCAAGAGATGAATACACTAAGTAGATTCAGAAGGATGTTGGTTGCAGTAGGTACTGGGAGATGAAGAAGCTTGCACAGGATAGAGTAGCATGGAGAGCTGCATCAAACCAGTCTCAGGACTGAAGACCACAACAACAACAACATAGTGAACTCACGTTGACGTCTTGGCCAGCAAATGTCACTGATCTGTACCCACTGGAACGCACATCAGGCGCCAGCTGCGTGACTGTAAACCACCATCCCGTAATTCACGGGAATTGCTTGACCTGTGTGTAAACATCCAGTGCCATGTACTTCTGCAATCCTGACAACAGCTTGTAGAATCCATACCAAGCAGAATCTCGGCTGCACCGTGTTTACAGTGGAACAACACACTATTAAACCGGTGGTCGTAATGTTTAGACTCATCGTTGTAGTTTCATGCAGGTGTTAGAGCAGACTGCTCTGAACTGTATTTTGTATGCACACAATGCCACAATGTTAACATTGTGGCATCATGCAGATATCGCGTTGCTACACCAAAGTGGGCAACGCGAATCGATACCACAGACATTACTGATGGCTCGCTGATTCACAATGACATGTGGGATGCACTCCTGAGGACCACGCATCCCTCTCAGCAACGCTCTCACCCTGAGGTCAATATGGTGTCGAGCTGGAAGAGCTCTGCCTAGTTCGTGACCTCATCTGTAGGAGTCAGTATCATAGTATAGGACCAACGTGATAGCTAGAGTTTCTGATGGACATTTTCATTTAAGTGTGGAACATTGTACTGCGGCAAAACAGTCTGTCAATTAGTTTATCAAGACAAGCTGTGCTAATCCATGTTGTTGTTGTTGTGGTCTTCAGTCCTGAGACTGGTTTGATGCAGCTCTCCATGCTACTCTATCCTGTGCAAGCTTCTTCATCTCCCAGTACCTACTGCAACCTACATCCTTCTGAATCTGCTTAGTGTATTCATCTCTTGGTCTCCCTCTACGATTTTTACCCTCCACGCTGCCCTCCAATACTAAATTGGTGATCCCTTTATGCCTCAGAACATGTCCTACCAACCGATTCCTTCTTCTCGTCAAGTTGTGCCACAAACTCCTCTTCTCCACAATCCTATTCAGTACCTCCTCATTAGTTATGTGATCTACCCATCTAATCTTCAGCATTCTTCTGTAGCACCACATTTCGAAAGCTTCTATTCTCTTCTTGTCCAAACTATTTACCGTCCATGTTTCACTTCCATACACGGCTACACTCCATACAAATACTTTCAGAAAAGACTTCCTGACACTTAAATCACATCTAATCCATGACAGTTGTAAATTATCCAGTACTCGTGACAAAAATCTGTGCGAAAAGTCAGTAAATCTTTAATTCATTTACGTAATAAAATTAACTAATATTTCATGTGTTCTACTTAGTGTACCACCTCACCGAGAAATCAAATAAACCATAGTTGTGACCAGGTGATAGTAGTTTCGTCTGGCTGCAACAAACAGAGAAAGAGAATTACCTGCAAAGCAGAAATTGCCATCCAAACAAACTAGCCGAAGACTGCAACAAGACTACAAGAGAACTGAAAAGATTGCTCATAAATTGAAGGAGTTTACTGTCGAGTTGACATACATCTACTTTGTAATAAGATCTTACGTTCTTGAAAGTAATCCTTAGTCAGTAGAAGCTGTAAGATATCAACAGCAACAAAGACAATGAACCTCGCTACCCTGATTTGACGCCTCTTTTCTTCGTGAGGGCTATATCAAAACACTGGTGTACATGACACTAGTTCCCGACGAAGAAAGACTTCTCCCCAGGATACTTGCAGCGGTTGAAGAGGTTAGTGCGCCGCCTGGTGAACTTCCTATAGTGCGCCAAAATTTTCTCGAAGACCTGATGCGTGTATTGAATGTAGTTGTGATGTCCACCATTGTTGAGTACACAGTACATTGTCTTAGCTGAACTTAAGGCGCGTGAATATTGATAGTTCTTCAAACTTCCTGACAGATTAAAACTGTGTGCCCGACCGAGACTCGAACTCGGGACCTTTGCCTTTCGCGGGCAAGTGCTCGCTGGTAGAGCACTTGCCCGCGAAAGGCAAAGGTCCCCAGTTCGAGTCTCGGTCGGGCACACAGTTTTAATCTGCCAGGAAGTTTCATATCAGCGCACACTCCGCTGCAGAGTGAAAATCTCATTCTTGATAGTTCTTGTTTCCTTACATTCGTAAACTTCTATTGGCTCAAGATTACCTTAAATTCTTATTTCAAAGTCGCTGATTATCGACTTCTCTGTCAGCTACTTGAGTGTAAACGAACTGTATTTAATCATCTTGTGTATCCACAAAGACAACTAAAGAAAACTGTGTAAAGGGTGTAAAGGGAAAAAGGGGAAGGTGACATATATGCAGATTTGCCAAAGTCTTTATTTGCATGTTCAGTCACGGGATAGGTACGGTAGGCTATAATGTCCCTATCGACGAAACTCTCGAGACCACCAACAGATGGAACACCAGTACCACCTCTTACAATGGCTACAGTTAACCATCCGTTGCCATGGGTGAAGGAATCATTAATATCAATGCTGAAGTTCAGCCTACATCCACGAAAAATACATGGTCCGTCGACAAGTGCAGTAGCAGCAATGTTCTTCACAGTATTCTTCTTCTTGTCAGCAGCTGATGTAGTAAATTCAATGTTCTAGATTGTTTTGTAGATTGTTAGACGAGAACGTCGACGGCACCTTCTGTTATACGACTTAGCCCCATAAGATCAAAATTAGCGGTGGATAATGCAGTAGTAATACGGCTCAGCCGTTTTAAGTACCAGGGCTGTGATTAACCCGCAGATATGAAAACGAAAGTATCATACAGTTTAGAAACAATGCTCAACAAATAACACGAATGAAGTTTTGTAAAGTGATGGCTGCCTCGCACCACTATACAAAGGTGACTCGTGGGTCATTCATAGACGACAAGGAAGTTATATACAGGCAACAGAAATAAGATTTCTTATGGTTTTGAGACCCATTACCAGAGCAGAAAAATTAAATTATTCAAATGAATTTAAATTTTACGTACCACGTTTTTAAATTGGAATAAAAGGTATAAAATAATTTCTACTAGCCCCATAAAGATTCCTAACCTAATAAAGATTCTCCTGAAAATTTATGATAGTGAATTTTTAATAGCTATGAAATAACTTTTATGATTTAAAATAAAAATCGTGGGGCGCAAGCAATAGATAAAACTAAGAACGTGAACTACTCATTCCGCAATTACTAAGTATTGTAATAATAAGGATGAGAGCTAATCATGCATAAATTATATTTTGCACGCACCCCAAGTTTTTCATTTGGAGTCTTATGAGCATTTTCTTAGCTATTAAAAATTCACAATCAGAAATTTTCAGAACAATCTGTATTGGGTTAGGAATCTGTATGGGCAAGGAGAATTTATTTTATACTTTTTGGTTGGATTTAAAAAGGTGGTATGTTAAAAATTCATTTTTATTTAAATAATTATTTTCTGCTTTTGAGCCTTCTGTGTGTGAAATTTTTCAATAGTTTTCAAACATTGAGAACAAGTTACAACGGAGATTCGTGGTAAATTTCAATTTTATTTTAGTTTATCTGCACGTGACTCTGCCAATATATTACTTCCTCCTACATATATCGCACTAAAAAACCGTGAAGGCAAAAATTAGAGAGATTCGATCATGTACAATTGTCCTCTTTGTTAACCATTCGTGAATGGAACAGGAAAAACGGAAAATTTCAGTAGCACACAAAGTATCCTCCACCACACACCTGATAAGAAAGTGGGTTAATATTTTATTGCTATCCACTTCTGGGCTATGTTTAAAATTTTAAGTGTGTAGCTAATTGGGATATTAGTTTAAAATAAACCGCAAAATATTTACAGAACTGACAGACAAGAAAGTGGTATCCATCTCTACCACCTCTCTCTGCTCAGCCCTGACCATCCACTTGCTTAACGCCTGGAACGCATTCCGATACTACCTGCACAACATGCTGTTCCTGCAGGCCAGCTGAGATGTCAGACATTACCAACCCTTTCCTCCCCTATCCCCACCACTGTGGAAGAAAGTGAGTTAATACTGCATTATCGCCCAGTTCTGAGCTATGTTCAAAATTTAAACTCTGTACTCTTCAGGAAGTTAGCTTACAATCATATGCAAAATTTGCACCTAACAGATGAACAGGCAAGAAGGGGATGTAATCTAAATGCGGTGAAAACAGCGACGTTTGGAAGAAATTGAACATAATTAAGGTAATAAACTTAACTGAAGACAAGAGAAGAAATGAAATGAATATTTTGAGAGGGTGAACGATGGCATACTTCTTTAGAAAATAAAAAATAATAAAGTGGTAACAGGAAGGCCAGGGAGAGATGAGCACCATAACACGCAAAGGCCGAGTGCCTGAAGGGCACAAGAGGACTCAAAGGAGTAGAATTGGTTGTTCGAGATCCACTCCATTGTAGGTGCCTGAATCCTTCTCAGGCAGATACCCGGATAGCTGCTAGACGGCGCAGGAGGTTTCATATTTGGAATGAATCAGAGGGTTTACCACTTCCGGCATTTCTCGTACATATAAGTATGATCTTTCGAAAATATTGGTGTGAACAGGGGGTCTACACCATTCATAATTTCATCCACTATATTCCGCGTGTACTAACACAGAAACTCCACTTCTACAACTGATTTTTCAGCAGAATATTATTCATTCCGCTTTACTCGGAAAATTCATTTCCCAGTAACTCATATGTTACTGATATCCTGTATTGAAACTTACTGTGGAGTCGCCCAAGGCCGTCAACAAGTCACTTACCATCGCCAAGAAATCATCCGTTTCGCAAGTAATTGTTCAGAAGCATGAACGTACAAATCGTATTGCATTTTACATACGCTGGTACACAACACGATGATTCAATGGACAATTACGATGGAACTCGTAGCTTTAGCGGGGAAGTTAATGCGAGTGTAGAGCAGATCAGGCACGAACATAACGGGGAGGCGGTCACGGGAGTTATGTTTAGGAAATGCATTTATGCTTCTATGTGTATCAGTTCCCAAAATTTTACAGCTAGCTGTCGGAGAAAAAGTAGTATTAAATTTAAGAGTCTCGAAATTGGCGCGGAATTCCACAACTTACAAGTTGTAACACAGTTGTAACAAGTTGTAACACAGTTGTAACAAGTTAACACAGGATACTTTTCAGTTGTTTATATAAGTGCTCACGTGGATTGGCACGCTGTCTGATCAGCGGCAGAGGACGTCCCAGCCAGGACAATCCGCATTTTGCACAGTACGACCTACATGCCGTCTACAACAACAAAGCTGGAAACGACTGAAAGAAACGGCGTTTCCTCACTTATACGACGGGCGTTTGAAAAGTCCGTGCAAAACTAGAAACTACTTACGTGTTTCGGGGTAAACCTTTTTTTTTATTTTTCGACATAGTCTCCTTTTAAACTTAAACAATTCGTCCAGCGCTGTTCTAATTTGTTGATCCCTTCCGAATAATAGGAATTGTCCAAGTCTGCAAAATAGCTATTAGTTGTTGCAATCGCCTCCTCGTTTGAATAAAATCTTGGTCCCGCCAGCCATTTCTTCAAATTGGGGAACAAATAGAAGTCCAAGGGAGTCAAGTCTGGAGAATAGGGGGGATGTGAAACGAGTTGGAATCCTATTTCCATTACTTTTGCGACCACAACAGCTGAGGTGTTTGCTGGTGCATTTTCGTGATGGAAAAGAACATTTTTGCGGTCCAATCGCCGGCGTTTTTGTTGCAGATCGGTTTTCGGACAGACCAGTAACGATGAATAATATGCATCTGTAGTAGTTTTACCCTTTTCCAGATAGTCGATGAGGATTATCCCTTGCGAATCCCAAAAGACAGTCGCCATAACCTTTCCGGCCGAAGAACTGGTCTTCGCCTTTTTTGGTGAGATTCTCCTTTGGTAACCCATTATTTAGATTGTTGTTTGGTCTCAGGAGTATAGTAATGTATCCATGTTTCACCCACAGTGGCGAAACGACGCTTCAAGTCCTTCCGATTTTTCCTGAACAGCTGCAAAACATCATTGCAACACTTCACACGATTCCGTTTTTCGTCAAGCGTGAGCAATCGCGGAACCCATCTTGCGGATAGCTTTCTCATGTCAAAATTTTTATGAAAAATATAACGTACCTGTTCATTCGAGATGCCCACACCACTATCAATCTCACGCACCTTAACTCTTCTGTCATCCATCACCATATCATGGATTTTATGAATGATTTTAGGAGTCGTAAACTGCACAGAGCGTCCAGAATGTTCAGCATCATTTGTGCCCATATGGCCACTCCGAAAATTTTGAAACCACTTATAAACCGTTGTAATCGAAGGTGCAGAGTCACCGTAATGTTTATCAAGCCTCTCTTTAGTCTCTTGATCCGAAAATTTTGAAACCACTTATGAACCGTTGTAATCGAAGGTGCAGAGTCACCGTAATGTTTATCAAGCCTCTCTTTAGTCTCCTGAGAGCGTTTTGCTTTTCACAAGGTAATGTTTAATCACATGAAATTCTTCTTCGTCCATTTTTGACAATCACTCGACTTCCTTGATTCAAACGAATGCTAAACACAAAGAAATAGACCAATATGGCTGAAACTTTGTGTGCGTTCTTTCCAAAGATGGTACTAACTAAACATGACCTCGATACGCGCCGGTGGTGCCATCTCTCGGACTTTGCACGGACTTTTCAAGCGCCCCTCGTAATTCATATAGCTTACGTTTGCAATCACTGTCCGCGGTCGTAATGTTTAATGAAAACTCATAATTGTTAGTCCTCACTTGGATTTTATATCTTGTATAATATGCCGTTGTCGAATTTGCGAGTTTGTTGCTGTTATATTTCTTGAATCAATTGCTTGAGACATGCACTTCTCAAATTTTTGGACGTGTGCTTTTGAAAGGCCATGTTTTTCTGCAACGCAGAGTCTTGGAGGATATGTTAAAGCAATTTACTGTTCTTTAATGTAAAAAAATAACACATTAAAGCATATTTTAGTGTTTCATAGTACGGTAATCAAAAGAATTTATTGTTATTATATTAATTTTTTTTAAATATATTTTCTTGTTACTATTACAGTCGTACACATAAGTGGTACATGAAAAGTGGGGATGATGATACGTTATATTTGGGAGCTGGTGAGGAATAAACAGAAACGAATTGTTGACAGTGCCACCACCCTCCACCGTCCCCCAACCATTCTTTGGATGTCTGACTGGAGTAGGTGGAGTAGTTTATTAATACCAACGACGAAATTTTCTTATTTTTCAGACTTCTGCGTTCACTGGCTTACAATAGCTCGTACCAAGAATGCTACACGTTTTCACTGAATCTACATTTGTACACCGTAAGCCAACTTCCAGTGTATGGTGGACGTTCACTTCAGGTGCCACTGCAGTGTCCATTAGTCGCTGATCAATTACTGTTGTCAGTGATTTCGAACTTAATTACGGAGCGCAATGATGTATTACCTTCGGACAAAATTTATAATCTGCCACAGGCGTTCGCTGTAAGATAATATTTCCATAAGAACGTGTCATGCGTTTAACTAACTCGTCCAAATGCGAGCGAAAGACCAATTATCAAATAAATTATGCGAAAGCAGAGCTCGAGAAATTCCGCCAGCGATGTTCCGTGCTCATTAAGGTCCACCGTAGCGAGCGTTTCATAAATTCCACACAGAGCTAGTGTATTTTGCATCGTCGTTTGAGAGCTGTCTTTGACCCGCACGAGCGCTACTCGGTTGCAGACGCAAACGATCTAGCACTTCAAAAGGGCGCCGCTGCGGAGCGTCCTCGTCCTTCCGCTGGAAGAGAAGGGAGACGATTCCAGCCCTCGCGTCTAGCGCCGCCTTTGCCCGCTGCCGTAATTAGCCGAGAAAAATTCCTCTCAGCGACAGTATTAAAAGCAATCTCTGCGAATAGAACTCTAACAAGCCGTGGCGACGACAAAGAGTTTTCACACAAATGGAATAAGCTGCTGTCAGTGAAGGATGATTCTTCCGTATAACGTCGGCTCCCCTTTCACGTTACAAGTTGGAACTTCCACGCCGCTGACGACAACGCAGCCGACATTCTCTTGACGATAGGCAGTATTTGAGACTTGCAACTAAAGCAGCATACTTACTTTTAGAAACATCTCTTTGGTGGAGTTAATCCCTCAACCAGAGTACGCCCATGATGGGCAGGCGCGTAGCCTTCATTTGGCAGTTAGTTAATTCATTGGGGCCAGTGCCATTAGTATGGTTATTTACCCTAAGATGGAAGATGTGGACTGGAAGGACAGAGGACTGATAAAGTTTGTCACTCAAGCTTTCCAATATTTATGCAGAGAAATTAACAGATAATACCTTAGAAGAAGCTAGAGGCACAATAGAAAGAGGAGTAATGATAAATACAGTGAAGTAGGCTGTTGATCAGACAATGGTTGGTTGATTGGTTGATTCGGGGGAAGGGACCAAGCGAAGTCATCGGCCCTATCGCATTAGGGAAAGATGGGGAAGGAAGTCGGTCGTGCCCTTTCAAAAGGCACCATCCCGGCATTTGGCTGAAGCGATTTAGGGAAATCATGGAAAATCTAAATCAGGACCCGCCAGGTTAGCCGAGCGCGCTAACGCGCTGCTTCCTGGACTCGGGTAGGCGCGCCGGCCCCGGATCGAATCCGCCCAGTGGATTACCGACGAGGGCCGGTGTGCCGGCCAGCCTGGATGTGGTTTTTAGGCGGTTTTCCACATCCCCCTGGGTGAATACCGGCTGGTCCCCACGTCCCGCCTCAGTTCCACGGCACGCAGACATCTGCACACTATCGCACTATTCCATGGATTACACTAGTCGCAGGCACTAATTCCTTCCTGGGGGGGGGGGGGTATGGGGTGGCGGCAGGAAAGGCATCCGGCCACCCCTTCAACTAACATTGCCACATCCGATTAACCATGCCGACCCTGCGTATCCGCGGGAAAAACGGCACAAACAAAAGGAAGAAAGAAAAGAAAAGAAAGAAATGGAAAATCTAAATCAGGATGGCCGGACGCGGGTTTGTAGCATCTTCCTGCAGAATGCGAGTGTTGACAGTGTCAGAAAGAGTACCATAACGTATGACGGAGATGAACGTAAAGACGGAAAAGAATGTGAAATGACGATAAATGGACTTAAACCCAAATTTATATCTATTATTACTGTAAAGAGGAAGAACGTGCTCATTCGATAAAATACCATTGGAAGAAAGAGACCTTGCTATAAGTGAAGTCATTTAGAAGCTTAGGATGTCTAGTGACATAAGACGGAAACTGTACTAAGGAAATAAGATTCAGAATATGGACGGGTGAAAATTCTTCTGACATGGTCAAAGTTTTGTTGACACCAAAAATGAATTCAAGGTTTTACGAAGTGTTTTGTCTGGAGTGTAGTATTACGTGGCAGTGAGCCATGGACAGACTCAAAGAAATAAGAAAAATACATAGAAAATGTTTGTGGAGAAAAATGCAAAAAGCGAAACAGATTGACTAACTGAAAAATAAAAAGTACCCTCTAAGAATAGGAGAGGAAAAAATAGCGGACATCATAATAAGTTGGAAAACAATTTGACTGGGACAGCCTGCAGCGGAAAGGATAAAGGGGTAATATTGAGAGAAGGAAGAGGGAGAGAGGGAGAAGGGGCAGAGGAAGGAAGAAGAGAGGTAGGAGCGACAGAGGGTGGAGGGAAACACGAAAGAGAGACACAGGAGGAATAACACCTGGAACGCTGGATTATATTAAAAACTGGCGAAGACACCAGTAAAGTAAGGAAGAAATACGAACCACAGGATCGTACTGTGTCCACTGGATACCTGTCGTGAGAGATACGTACAGTATAACCAAAAGAAGAAGAAGAAGAAGAAGGAGGAGGAGGAGGAAGGTGAAGCAGACTGTACACGAATCCTGTAAACATTGTTCCACATATTCCCGTATTTTAACTGTTCATATATTATATCTATGAGTTGGAAATGGAGAACCAGCTCGGAATTAGCATAGACCGACGGGGAGGGGGGGGGGGGAAGCCAATTAGAAACGGCAGGCAGTTACACACATTAGGCATAGCGTCGTTAATAACCGTCCCATTAACGCTCATGAAGCCGAAATGGCACTTACTGCAAACGATACTAGTGTTATAATAACTCGCATCAGATAGGAAGCAACAGAAGAAATGGTAAAATATATTTTCCAAAGAATTATTATGTGGTCTTCTGAAAATGAACGCCCCCTACATTTGAGAAAACGCACTACATTCAGTTCTGTATATTAAATAGGGCACACCAACAACTGGAATAGCACAGGTTCAAGAGTCAGTAAACAGATTATAACGTATCGAATTTCTGAGTATACATCTTGATGAAAACTTGAACTGGAAGAAGTATATTACTGAGCTGCTCAACATTTAAATTCAGCTACTTTTTTCTCTTCGAATAACTGCTGGTCTTGGAAACAAACGAAAGGACACAAATAAACCTCTCGCTACATTTTTCATATTTTCACTCGATAATGTCTTATGCATTAATTTTGTTGAGTACATCATCGCTTAGAAACGAAATACGGTTTGCACAACAGTGATCAGTAAGAATAATATGTGGTGTTCATCTACAGTCATCTTTAAGTGGAACTTCACAGTATACACAGGATGTGTCACGATTCCTGGTACTAAAGGAGTGGACTGTGCCGAATTAGCTAGCGAAATTCCTTTTTCAAAGATTTGGCTCTGAGCACTATGGGACTTAACTTCTAAGGTCATCAGTCCCCTAGAATTTAGAACTACTTAAACCTAACTAACCTAAGGACATCACACACATCCATGCCCGAGGCAGGATTCGAACCTGCGACCGTAGCGGTCGCGCGGTTCCAGACTGTAGCGCCTAGAACCCTCGGCCATCCCGGCCGGCTTCAGAGAGTTGCCTCGGAGTGACGTGAGTACGTTGCGACGTGGTCACGTGCTGAAGCGAAGACACAACATTTGCCGACGTAACAGTGGCTCGTGAAAGTTAAAGTATTAATTGTTGGAAGAGTTTATTTAAAGGGGTTGTCGTATTTGTATGCCAAGAAAATTACTGTGGTCTCGTTTTAGGATTTGAAGGTTCGGACATCAATTGACGAAAGAAGTACGACGCACTTCTCATAACTCGGGAAAATCACATTAGAAGTTAAAATATTTCCAACCGCTGTTAAGTGAGAAACATTTTATAACATACTCGCCGCCGGCCGTGGTGGCCGAGCGGTTCTAGGTGCTACAGTCTGGAACAGCGCGACCGCTACGGTCGCAGGTTCGAATCCCGCCTCGGGCATGGATGCGTGTGATGTCCTTAGGTTAGTTAGGTTTAAGTAGTTCGAAGTTCTAGGCGACTGATGACTTTAGAATTTAAGTTCCATAGTGCTCAGAGCCAATTGAACCATTTGAATCATACTCGCCGGTAGGTCAGTGCTAGTGTAATTGGTTTGCAACTGTGAAATCGTTGGTCAGTAAGTCGTTAAGGGGGCCTTATTTCTTTTATTTAAATTACAAATTTCTTAGAAAATATAAATGTTAAGTAACAAATACTGAACCGTCGTTTTTTTATGAAAAACATCTTTTTATCTTCAATTCAAAAAATGGTTCAAATGGCTCTGAGCACTATGGGACTTAACTACTGAGGTCATCAGTCCCCTAGAACTTAGAACTACTTAAACGTAACTAACCTAAGGACATCACACACATCCATGCCCGAGGCAGGATTCGAACCTGCGACCGTAGCGGTCACGCGGTTCCAAACTGACGCGCTTAGAACCGCACGGCCACACCGGCCGGCTTTTATTTTCAATTGTTGGTCGTATGAAAGTAAATTAAAATTTTATACAGACTTCCAAAATTCCTTCTGTTAAACGAAAAAAAAAATTATATACATCAGTAATACTTTTTCATCCCTGGAAATAAAGAAGTATTTTATTTTCTGTTTGATGTGCAAAATTTAAGTCACTGTGAATACTAGCATTAACAGCACTTGGAATTTTCTTCCGCTGACCTTCAAATCTTATTGTAATACTGAGGAAATCGAAGAGAGCCAGTAGTTTCAACGTAGGATTACAGAGCCAACCGGTTGCCCATAACTGGTAGGTACCGTGACCTAGATTTCGACACGTACTAGGGGTGTCTTCGTCAGAATGAAATTACGATAAATCGTAAAATTACATTGCTAAAAATCAATGGTCGGAATTTAGAGCGCAGCTGCTCTGAATTTTTGACCATTGCTTTTCAGCATCATTTCATTCCAATGGAGACATCCCTAGTAGATGTCGAAAACTAGGCCAATGTAGCTACCAATTATGAGCAACCGGTTGACTGTGTAATTCTATGTTGAAACTAGTATTCGGTTGCTGAGTAACGGCCGTGCTTAAAACTGTAAGAGCCAGCAGTATAATTTTAATCAATGGTCAGATGTCGTTTACTATATCACCAATGTTTAGGGAGTTAAATTCACGTGCAGTTTTGTCTGTTTGTAGCTAAAACAACAGAGCCCCAGCGCCCCTTTACATTGCAATGCCCCCCTACCGCCCCTTTTCGATTCCCAGCCTGCCCCCAAACCCACCACCACCACCACCACCACCACCACCACCACTCTCCCCATCACGCCACCTCGAGAAGCGAAGAAGTTCCTCCAGAGGAACGATAACGCCCAGCTCGAGAACCACTGCACTAGACGACGAAAGCGAGCTATCCACTTATAGAATCTCTTGAGTCTGCTTTGCCTTTTCCCAGCTCGAGACGAAAACTAAAATTTATGCATCTGCATAGGACGTGACAACGCCACGAAACCGTTACTATCTGCTCAAATGTAACTACACTTGTCGACGGTATCTCAATAACAAACCCGGGGAGAGATGAACTCCGGACGAAATTCGACGTGCGGGTCAATCTAGGGGGAACACGTAGCCCAGACACCGCGTGGAGACAACCTCAGAGACAAACACAAACGCGACCGGCGCCAAAGACTGACCGAACGAGGTAGCGCACATTTGGGAGAACGACAGTTCAAACACGCATTCTTCCATTATGGTTTGGGTTTCCGGTGATTTCCCTAAATCGCTCCAGAAAAATGCCGGAATGGTTCCTTAGAAAGCAAACGGCTAATTTTCTTCGCAATATTTGAAACAATCCGAGCCGTGCTCTGTTTCTGATGTCCTATACGCCGTCATTCGTATTGTAATTAGTCTCCACATCCAGAACATTTTCGTATACGATAGAACACTGGCGATATACGACGGCGAGGCATCTTGCCGACTGACTGCCGTTTTCCCAGATTCACGACTTATATGGCAACGCGCAAATGTGATTACTTCAGCGATTGATAACTGACTCAGACGCGGCAGCTCTATTCAGTAGCACTAGGGAGTATGCATCCGCCGTGGACCGATAGCAGCCAAAGTCATCGGCCTCACAGCGCGCTGCCATTGATTACGTTGTTGTTGTTGGGGTCTTCAGTCCAGAGACTGGGTTGATGCAACTCTCCATGCTAATCTATCCTGTGCAAACTTCTTCATCTCCCACCACCTACTGCAACCTACATCCTTCTGAATCTGCTTAGTGTATTCATTTCTTGGTCTCCCTCTACGATTTTACCCTCCGCGCTGCCCTCCAATACTAAATTGGTGATCCCTTTATGCTTCAGAAAATGTCCTACCAACTGATCCCTTCTTCTAATCAAGTTGTGCCACAAACTCCTCTTCTCCCCAATTCTATTCAATACCTCCTCATTAGTTATGTGATCTACCCATCTAACCTTCAGCATTCTTCCGTAGCACCACATTTCGAAAGCTTCTATTCTCGTCTTGTCCAAACTATTTATCGTCCATGTTTCACTTCCATACATGACTACACTCCATACAAATACTTTCAGGAACGACTTCCTGGTACTTAAATCTATACTCGATGTCAACAAATTTCTCTTCTTCAGAAACGCTTTCCTTGCCATTGCCAGTCTATATTTTATATACTCTCTACTTCGACCATCATCAGTTATTTTGCTCCCCAAATAGCAAAACTCCTTTACTGCTTTCAGTGTCTCAATTCCTAATCTAATTCCCTCAGCATCACCCGACTTAATTCGACTACATTCCATTATCCTCGATTTGCTTTTGTTGATGTTCATCTTATACCCTCCTTTCAAGACACTATCCATTCCGTTCAACTGCTCTTCCAAGTCCTTTGCTGTATCTGACAGAATTACAATGTCATCGGCGAACCTCAAAGTTTTTATTTCTTCTCCATGGATTTTAATACCTACTCCGAATCTTTCTTTTGTTTCCTTCACTGCTTGCTCAATATACATGTTGAATAACTTCGGGGATAGGCTACAACCCTGTCTCACTCCTTTTCCAGCCACTGTTTCCCTTTCATGTCCCTCGACTCTTATAACTGCCATATGGTTTCTGAACAAATTGTAAATAGCCTTTCTCTCCCTGTATTTTACCCCTGCCACCTTCAGAATTTGAAAGAGAGTATTCCAGTCAACAGTGTCAAAAGCTTTCTCTAATTCTACAAATGCTAGAAACGTAGGTTTGCCTTTCCTTTATCTATTTTCTAAGATAAGTCGTAGGGTCAGCATTGCCTCACGTGTTCCAGTATTTCTACGGAATCCAAACTGATCTTCCCCGAGGGCGGCTTCTAGCAGTTTTTCTATTCGTCTGTAAGGTAGTCGCGTTAGTTTTTTGCAGCTGTGACTTATTAAACTGATAGTTCGGTAATTTTCACATCTGTCAACAGCTGCTTTCTTTGGGATTGGAATTATTATATTCTTCTTGAAGTCTGAGGGAATTTCGCCTGTTTCGTACATCTTGCTCACCAGATGGTAGAGTTTTGTCAGGACTGGCTCTCCCAAGGCTGTCAGTAGTTCTAATGGAATGTTGTCTACTCCCGGAGCCTTGTTTGGACTCAGGTCTTTCAGTGCTCTGTCAAACTCTTCACGCAGTATCATATCTCCCATTTCATCTTCATTTACATCCTCTTCCATTTCCATACTACTGTCCTCAAGAACATCGCCCCTGTATACCCTCTGTATACTCCTTCTACCTTTCTGCTTTCCCTTCTTTGCTTAGAACTGGGTTTCCATCTGAGCTCTTGATATTCATGCAAGTGGTTCTCTTTTCTCGAAAGGTCTCTTTAATTTTCCTGTAGGTAGTATCTATCTTACCCCTCGTGAGATAAGCGTCTACATCTTTACATTTGTCCTCTATCCATCCCTGCTTAGCCATTTTGCACTTCCTGTCGATCTCATTTTTGAGTCGTTTGTATTCCTTTTTGCCTGCTTCACTTACTGAATTTTTGTATTTTCTCCATTCATCAATTAAATTCAGTATCTATACTGTTACCCAAGGATTTCTACTAGCGCTCGTCTTTTTACCTACTTGATCCTCTGCTGCCTTCACTATTTCATTCCTCAAAGCTACCCATTCTTCTTCTACTGAATTTCTTTCCCCCATTCCTGTAAATTGTTCCCTTATGCTCTCCCTGAAACTCTGTACAACCTCTGGTTCTTTCAGTTTATCCAGGTCCCATCTCCTTATATAGCAAAACGCAAATGTGATCACGTGAGGGATTGCTAACTGAATCAGACGCGGCAGCTCTATTCACAAGGGAACCTCCCCATCGCACCCCCCTCAGATTTGGTTATAAGTTGGCACAGTGGATAGGCCTTGAAAAACTGAACACAGATGAATCGAGAAAACGGGAAGAAGTTTTGTGGAACTATGAAAAAAATAAGCAAAATATACAAACTGGGTAGCCTATGTGGAAGATAGACAACACAAGGAGAGTCTGAACTCAGGAGCGCCGTGGTACCGTTGTTAGCGTGAGTACCTGCGGAACGAAAGGTCCTCGGTTCAAGTCTTCCCTCGAGTGAAAAGTTTTATTTTTTATTTTCAGACAATTATTATCTGTCCGTCATCACTTTTTTGGGAGTGATTATCACATCCACAAGAAAACCTAAATCGGGCAAGGTAGAAGAATCTTTTTACCCATTCGCCAAGTGTACAAGTTAGGTGGGTGGACAACATATTCCTGTCATGTGACGCACATGCCGTCACTAGTGTCGTATAGAATATATCAGACGTGTTTTCCTGTGGAGGAATCGGTTGACCTATGACCTTGCGTTCAAATGTTTTCGGTTCCCATTGGGGAGGCACGTCCTTTCGTCTATTAATCGCACGGTTTTGCGGTGCGATCGCAAAACACATACACTAAACTTATTACAGTGAACAGAGACGTCAATGAACGAACGGATAGATCACAACTTTGCGAAAATAAAAAAATGAAACTTTCCACTCCAGGGAAGACTTGAACGTAGGACCTCTCGTCCCACAGCTGCTAACGCTAAACACGGGACCACGGCGTTCTTGATCCTACATTATCCTTGATGTTGCATATCTTGCGCACGGACTACTCAGTTTGTATATTTTGCTTATTTTTTTCATAGTTCCACACAACTTCTTCCTGATTTCTCGATTGATCTGTGTTCAGTTTTTCAAGGCCTATCCAGTGCGCCAACTTATAACTAAATCTGAGGGTGGTGCGATGGGGAGGTTCCCTTGTCAGTAGCACTAGTGAGTATGCGTCCGCCGCGGACCGATAGCAGCCAAGGTCATCGGCCTCTCAACGCGCTGCCATTGATTACGTAACTACTGTGTTTACACAGGGAGAACCCAGGAATTGGGACAATGAGTGAAGACACATACATAAAAATAAAATCTTCCTTCCTTTAGAAGGACTCAACACAAGCACGGGGGAAAAGAGTACTGCGCGAGGCGAAGGCTTGGTCCAAGGTGCTCGCAGCTGACGGGCCCTGGCCAATCGCTGCAGAGATGTAACACCTGTACCAATGGTGCTTCCTATACTGCGCTTTGCGCGAGCGGTCTGTGGCAGCTTGTCGCTGACGCTCTCTGAAGCCCAAGCCAGCTCATCTACTCCCATATCGATGTTCGCTGACGGAGACCCTAATGTAATTTTCCCCGTCTAAATGTCTGGACGCTCCAGGTGCGCGCCGTCTCCCGGAGCGCTGGAGGGTGCGGTACGCAAACCGCGGCACGCAACAGCAGCAGCAGCAGAAGCTGTGACGGTCTCTTTGTCGCGCCTCCCCTGACGCAGCCGGCGCACTCTAGAGGCGGACCCTGAACGGCCGACCTGAGCGTTGCTCAAACAGAGCGTCCTCCTTTCCCTCTTTTTTTTTTACCAGCTTCCCTCCCTCCCTCCCTCCTCCGCACTCCACGGCCTCCTTTCAGCTCTTTGTGGCAGGCCGTCAGAGGAAACACTGGCGCCTTGATGTCGAAATGAACGCCATCGCCGCCTCCGCGGCTGCCGGTGGGCGCCACGGGACGCGGACGCTGAAGTTAAAAAAAAAAAAAAAAAAAAAAAAAGGAGAACGCTCTCCTCATTTCCGGCCAGGCGCCGACTGCCAAGCTGCCGAAGAAAGGACGCCCTCAGTCACGCCATTAAGGCGTCCAGGGCGCGCTGGCGGTCTAAGTGACTGGAATCTCACTGGCAGCGGACCAACTGCGGAGGTCGCGGCGGCGAACAGGTGCTCGCCGTTCGGCCGGCTGACAGCCTGTCCGCGTACACTTTGGCCAAAGGGCGGCCTATGTCTCCGTCACCGAAACGCGTGCCGCCTCCAGTTCGGCTAAAAATACGGCTTTAATGGCGACACGAGTAACAGCACAAGAGCAGGGACCGCAATAGATATGGGGTATCGAGTAATCCCCAGCTTCCATCAGCAGCATTCGTGTTACATCGCGTGCGCTTTCAGGCATGGGTGTAACTTGCCTTCCGTTCCGTATAACATGCGTTGGAAAAATGGGTAACCGAATTTAGGCACTCACAGCAACTCGGCGGACTCCCCAACAAACGAAAACTGGAGGGTTTTATTATTATTATTATTGCTACTATTATTATTGTTTGTCGTTATTATTATTAATGCAGAGCAACACAAGGGAAGCCTATACAGACGAAAAGCCTAGCACGTACTAACCAAATCGGCTGAAAGAACAGCCCATTTGACAGAGCCTATTCAGAAGATCAGGAGCCTTGAATTCCGTCAAAAACAGACGCCCTAGATCTCATCGCCGTCGACGCATCTAACTCGCAGTGGCCTTACTTTATTCCCCCACCGTCGACGCCGTCAGTGCGCAAATGTGGCAGTGAAGGTAACTTTATGTTATTCTCTCCGTACTGGCAAAAATTTGCCTATAAAGTGGTGATTCGCACACGCGCAATAGTCCGAAACAGCCCACTAACACAGATATTTCGTAGATGACGCAGTTACCTACAAATTATAATATCCATTTAGATTCAAAAATGGTTCAAATGGCTCTGAGCACTATGGGACTTAACATCTATGGTCATCAGTCCCCTAGAACTTAGAACTACTTAAACCTAACTAACCTAAGGACAGCACACAACACCCAGCCATCACGAGGCAGAGAAAATCCCTGACCCCGCCGGGAGTCGAACCCGGGAACCCGGGCGTGGGAAGCGAGAACGCTACCGCACGACCACGAGATGCGGGCTATCCATTTAGATCTTGGCGGACCATCAGTCTAGTGCAAGAAATGGCAATTAGCTTTTAATTTGCAGAGATGCAAAGTTGTCGACTTGACAAAATCTATATTTGCTTCTGAGTAGGTGATTAATTAATCATTAGTGGAATATATCATGTTACTCAAATACCTAACAGTTACTGGGGACGTCGGTCAAGTACAAAGAAGGGCACGACGAATGGTTTCAAACTTGGTTCTGTAACTGGACAAGTATAATGAAGGGAAATTTAACCGTTTTTGTGGCGGAGCACTTCGTAGTCTATATTCTAAAGTTTCGCATTAGGAACTTAATTACGTTTAATTACTGACGTACATAGTCCCTTACAGAAATCTAATTATATTATAAATTTTGGAAGTAACAGCATGCAGTACGTTTTCTCTCAGTTCCGATAAATGCAGGCAGGTGCAGATGAAATCACTGGTTCATTCGGCTTAATATTAGAACTCGCATTTTCTCTTTCCTGCGCACTTACAGTAATATTCCTTTAAACTCTTTCTGATAATTAGACTGTAAGCTTTCATCTACCTGTCAGCGTGAAGTAACGAGAGCTAGTATGAGACTGGAATAAAAAAGAGAGAGAGAAAGAGAGGGAAGGAGGGACGGAGAGGGAGAGAGAGAGAGAGAGAGAGAGAGAGAGAGAGAGAGAGAGAGAGAAAGAGATGGGGAAGAGACCAAGACGGGGGAGAATAAGCCATGCTGGAACCGAATCTCGGTACTGAAATAACAACAGGTGACTTCGTACAGAGTTAACTTGTATGTGGTCAATACGTAGTTTCCCAGACCGGGATGGTTCCCCATCTCTAGCTCAGCAACAAGGTACACACACAAAAAACACCGCTGAAGACAGACAACGATTCACATACTGTTACCGTACATAATATTCCTTCGGTTAAATTGTGCTGACGTTGAGGTATGAGAAGAGAAAACAATCACAGAAGCGGATTAATCCCACTCTTCACCTATTAACCTTGCAAAGTGTGGGAACGTTGGAAAAAAGGAGAAGTAGGTGTCGTTTCATACATTTTAACGACATCAGCTATTTCCATCAATGGTGGAGTATTTCTCGTGGCGAACTATGAACGACCTATTATATGAGCAACCAAACTATGTACGTGCCTCAGGTCGCTGAATTTCGTCAACTAAATATATCAATAAGATAGTACCGGTTGTAATCCTGATGGGTGAAACATTAATCACCGGAATTGCGACGCAAACGATACATGATGATGTACAATCCTTCTAAGCCTTACTGAGAGTAATGTAATAGATTCTGCAGTGCTTTGTGATTTTACGGAACATGGTACTGTTTATTACGATCGCTTTAAATGCACTGGGTCTAATTTTATTCTATTTCGGCACTTTTACTGTTGCGGTTTGTATTGGTTGGAGAGCAGTTTGTTGTCATAGGCTCCATGGTGTGGCGACCACGTTTGTGAGTGAGCCATATATGAGGTGGGCGTGTAACAGGTCTCCTACCGATGCTGTCTGCTCTTATTAAAAGCTCCCTTACAACTTCTTGTGATGAGCGTGATCCAGGCGTAATTAACCTTGGGTTCTCCCTTAATCACTGTAATTATAATCGAGCTACTAATATAAATTAGATTACTCCCGTGCCCACTGCAATCGTAATTGACGATGTCGTTGGGTGGTGGTCCGCTGCGGAGCTCTGTGTTCAAAAACGTACGACGGTCGGTGTGCTCTGAAACACTTCTGCGTGTACCAGCACTGAGGTCTTTGGCAGAGATATCACAGATTACCATCTATTCTGCTTAGCAGGGCAGACAAGCCTCCGAACCCCACGTTCTGTGATGATGATGATGATGATGATGATGATATGTCGTTTGGGAGGTGCTCAAATGCGTGGTTATCAGCACCCGTACAAAGACACAATGTTTACACCGTCCAGTCTCGACACTTCCCCGAACTATGATGAAATTATGAATACAAACACCCAGTCCCCGGGAGGAGAAAATCCCCGACCCGGTCGGGAATCGAACCCGACACCTTGTGAGGCAGCAGCGCTAGCCAGTAGACCACGAGCTACGGACTGTTCTGTGAAGAGCCTTGGATGCCCAATCATTTAGCGCCTGTTGTCCTGCTACCTCTTTCTGTAGATGCTCACGACAGTGGCACATGGAGACTGGAACAGATTCGCCGTTGTCGAGATATTCGTTTAACATGCTCTGCGTAATAGCAATCTGCTCTTTGTCAAAATCGCTTATCTTAGTGGATTTTCCCATTTGCAGCCCATATCTTCCCGACTGTTATCCCCCGTCCATTTCTGCTCCGCTTACATACTATTGTTACCGCGTCACGTACCGGTCATAATGTTTTGGCTGATCGGTGTACTTTAACATGCCAGTGCGAACGTAATTTTCACCACCTACACGTAACATTTGTTTTACCTTTGGCATCCCTCTGGTTTATCGCTTTATTCATATTCTAGTTTCCCTGTATTGAGATGATGTTCCCTGCATTCTCCTCTATTTTAAATTGAACTACGGAGCTCTTGGCGGTTAAACAGTTTTATTACAATTGGATAAATTATGTTGGGACATCTGCTGCATACGTTTAGGATAAATTATGAAATGCATGTTGAGTACATAATTTTTCCTATACTGTATAGCTTCGTGTGCAGTAAATTTTAACCGAAACAGGATCTTTATCCTTTTGTACTCTTGTTTGCATACAGTGTATCACTGAAGATGTGACCCTAACGCCGCGAAACAAGTTTGATCAGAAATAAATACACTCCTGGAAATGGAAAAAATAACACATTGACACCGGTGTGTCAGACCCACCATACTTGCTCCGGACACTGCGAGAGGGCTGTACAAGCAATGATCACACGCACGGCACAGCGGACACACCAGGAACCGCGGTGTTGGCCGTCGAATGGCACTAGCTGCGC
This sequence comes from Schistocerca nitens, assembly GCF_023898315.1. Classification (NCBI taxonomy): domain Eukaryota; kingdom Metazoa; phylum Arthropoda; class Insecta; order Orthoptera; family Acrididae; genus Schistocerca; species Schistocerca nitens. The sequence goes on along the minus strand of NC_064614.1, from coordinate 108,734,935 downwards.
AGCATTTATGCACCGCCGCCGTCAGTGTCAGCCAGTTTGCCGTGGCATACGGAGCTCCATCGCAGTCTTTAACACTGGTAGCATGCCGCGACAGCGTGGACGTGAACCGTATGTGCAGTTGACGGACTTTGAGCGAGGGCGTATAGTGGGCATGCGGGAGGCCGGGTGGACGTACCGCCGAATTGCTCAACACGTGGGGCGTGAGGTCTCCACAGTACATCGATGTTGTCGCCAGTGGTCGGCGGAAGGTACACGTGCCCGTCGACCTGGGACCGGACCGCAGCGACGCACGGATGCACGCCAAGACCGTAGGATCCTACGCAGTGCCGTAGGGGACCGCACCACCACTTCCCAGCAAATTAGGGACACTGTTGCTCCTGGGGTATCGGCGAGGACCATTCGCAACCGTCTCCATGAAGCTGGGCTACGGTCCCGCACACCGTTAAGCCGTCTTCCGCTCACGCCCCAACATCGTGCAGCCCGCCTCCAGTGGTGTCGCGACAGGCGTGAATGGAGGGACGAATGGAGACGTGTCGTCTTCAGCGATGAGAGTCGCTTCTGCCTTGGTGCCAATGATGGTCGTATGCGTGTTTGGCGCCGTGCCGGTGAGCGCCACAATCAGGACTGCATACGACCGAGGCACACAGGGCCAACACCCGGCATCATGGTGTGGGGAGCGATCTCCTACACTGGCCGTACACCACTGGTGATCGTCGAGGGGACACTGAATAGTGCACGGTACATCCAAACCGTCATCGAACCCATCGTTCTACCATTCCTAGACCGGCAAGGGAACTTGCTGTTCCAACAGGACAATGCACGTCCGCATGTATCCCGTGCCACCCAACGTGCTCTAGAAGGTGTAAGTGAACTACCCTGGCCAGCAAGATCTCCGGATCTGTCCCCCATTGAGCATGTTTGGGACTGGATGAAGCGTCGTCTCACGCGGTCTGCACGTCCAGCACGAACGCTGGTCCAACTGAGGCGCCAGGTGGAAATGGCATGGCAAGCCGTTCCACAGGACTACATCCAGCATCTCTACGATCGTCTCCATGGGAGAATAGCAGCCTGCATTGCTGCGAAAGGTGGATATACACTGTACTAGTGCCGACATTGTGCATGCTCTGTTGCCTGTGTCTATGTGCCTGTGGTTCTGTCAGTGTGATCATGTGATGTATCTGACCCCAGGAATGTGTCAATAAAGTTTCCCCTTCCTGGGACAATGAATTCACGGTGTTCTTATTTCAATTTCCAGGAGTGTATTTATCACACAGCGGTCTTCTTCATCAGTGTTCAACTTTTAGAAGGTCTTGGACGGCTACGACAAATTTAGAGATACAAGGGATCAGTGAATCGGAAATCCAATAGATGGGGGGAGGTCGTAACAGAGCGGTAGGATTTATACTTTGAAAAATGATTATGTTTATGTAATGAAGAACGACCTGGCATTCGTAGGCTGTTGGGTAAAAGCTCATTTAGTGTTATTAACCGCGGAGTACTTATAGTCTAATTGCACTCAGTCAACACCAGACAAACCGATAGTCACAAAGCCTATAGTATTTGTCGCAAATTCCAGGAGTCTTTCATGCACTGAAGTACGTTGCTCGACAAAGATCAAAGTGATGTTTCCTGGAGGGAGCCCAAGTGAGCCGGGTGGTCCTCGTCGACAGAGCTGATGACGTGATATTTAGAGCTCAACCTCCGTTACAAACGCGAAACTAACTTTGTACAGGCGTCTGCAGTCTTTCCCGTTCACACTTGACAAGCTTAACACTTAAACAGCTGCGCCACCGCATGCTTTCCTTCACAGCCTCGCTCTCAGAAACGCAATAAAAATCGCCAAGGATAAAGCGGACTCTCTTCTGGGTCCAGTTGTGAATGAAACGATTCTGCCGACACACGTAAACAAATAACTTTCTCGGCATGTAGTGTGGTTTGCAGGCGGCTTGCAGAGAGAGCTCTAACATAAAACAAATTTTCACACGGCACTCTTATCTACACAAATGTGTGTGGTCGCCGGCTGCAGTACTATGACGACGTTTCTTCTTTTATTCCTACTATAAGCTAAAAAAAAGGCAAAACAATCGTGTTCTAACTGAAAGCGCGTAAAGTGTCGCACAAGATGAACCGACAAAAGTAAAACTTAGGTACTGTAGAGAGTAGTCAAATGGTTCAAATGGCTCTGAGCACTATGGGACTCAACTGCTGAGGTCATTAGTCCCCTAGAACTTAGAACCAATTAAACCTAACTAACCTAAGGACATCACAAACATCCATGCCCGTGGCAGGATTCGAACCTGCGACCGTAGCGGCCTTGCGGTTCCAGACTGCAGCGCCTTTAACCGCACGGCCACTTCGGCCGGCAGAGAGTAGTCGAAATAAATCGACTAGTGCAGAGGGAATTAGATTAGGAGATGTAACGCTGAAAGTAGTAGATGAGTTTTCTTATTTGGGCAGCAAAATAACTGACGTTGGCCGAAGTATAGAGGATATAAAATGCAATTTGGCAACACCAAGAAGGCGTTTCTGAAAACGAGAAATATTATAATACGTAATTTAAATTCAGTGCTTGGATGTCTTTCCTGTAGAACTAAAGGAAGAGCTAGAAAGCAAAATAACATGTCAACAACTAGGTGAAAATGAATGAAAGTACGGAACCACGTGTCCAGAGGTCTCTCAGACGTACAGAGGCAACGGCCTTGCCGCAGTGGATACACCGGTTCCCGTGAGATCACCGAAGTTAAGCGCTGTCGGGCGTGGTCGGCACTTGGATTGGTGATCATCCGGGCCGCCATGAGCTGTTGCCATTTTTCGGGGTGCACTCAGCCTCGTGATGCCAATTGAGGAGCTACTCGACCGAATAGTAGCGGCTTCAGTCAAGAATACTATCTTACGACCGGTTGATCGGTGTGGTGACCCCACGCCCCTCCTATCCGCATCCTCCACCGAGGATGACACGGCGGTCGGATGGTCCCGGTAGGCTACTCGTGGCATGAAGACGGAGTGCTCAGTCGTATAGAGAAAGCGGGGCGTCATACGCCAAGAGGTCAGCGCAACGTTAGCGCCAAATGAGGCTAGTTTCGCAACATGAGGCAGTTGAAGGAACGGGTAAACACAGCGTGTTTCAATTAGCGGGCAGTTACGGTGCCCTGTGGTGGCGTTCTTCAAAACAACATGGCCCGGGGATAACATCTGTATGACGTCCTCGAGGAAGAATCATCTGGAAACTAGAAGGGCGAAGTGTGACGAAGGTAATCAAGAAGCTTATATTATTCACAGCATTGTTTTACATGCATGAGGAGCGTTCACAACCACAGGTACTGCTGCTCGGAGGAGCGGAGGTGATAGCCCACTATCAACTACAGCAGCAGATGACCTCTATGTCGTGCAAGAGGCAAGAAAGAGCTCACGTGAGACAAAGGGTGCGTTTGCAACCACATTTAACGTGACTGCAAGGCAAGCAATCTCTCGCTCCACAGTGTCACGGCAGCTGCATGGGGATAACCGACAACCAGTAGGTTGTGTTTGGTTGACACCCGCACCACTGTACCGTCGTTTGCGATGGTGCCGACGGCATAGGGACTCATATCATTTCATTTCACTTACTGCTGATTTTAAGACCTGCGGCCTGATATTTCAAATGCACGTCGGACATTTTACGATTTTACACTACTGGCCATTAAAATTACTACACCACGAAGATGACGTGCTACGGGCACGAAATTTAACCGACAGGAAGAAGATGCTGTGATATGCAAATGATTAACTTTTCAGAGCATTCACACAAGGTTGGCGCCGGTGGCGACACCTACAACGTGCTGACATGAGGAAAGTTTCCAACCGATTTCTCATACACAAACAGCAGTTGACCGCCGTTGCCTGGTGAAACGTTGTTGTGATGCCTCGTGTAAGGAGGACAAATGCGTACCATCACGTTCCCGACTTTGATAAAGGTCGGATTGTAGCCTATCGCGATTGCGGTTTATCGTATCGCGAAATTTCTCCTCGCGTTGGTCGACTGTTAGCAGAATATGGAATCGGTTGGGTTCAGGAGGGAGATACGGAACGCCGTGCTGGATCCCAACGGCCTCGAATCACTAGCAGTCGGGATGACAGGCATCTTATCCGCATGGCTGTAACGGATCGTGCAGCCACGTCAACAGATGGGGACGTTTACAAGACAACAACCATCTGCACGAACAGTTCGACGACGTTTGCAGCAGCATGAACCATCAGCTCGGAGACCATGGCTGCGGTTACCCTTGACACTGCATCACAGACAGGAGCGCCTGCGAGGGTGTACTCAACGACAAACCTGCGTGCACGAATGGCAAAATGTCATTTTTTTCGGATGAATTCCGGTTCTGTTTACAGCATCGTGATGGTCGCATCCGTGTTTGGCGACATCGTGGTGAACGCACACTGGAAGCGTGTATTCGTCATCACCATACTGACGTATCACCCGGCGTGATGGTATGGGGTGCCATTGGTTACACGTCTCGGTCACCTCTTGTTCGCACTGACGGCAATTTGAACAGTGGACGTTACATTTCAGATGTGTTACAATCCGTGGCTCTACCCTTCATTCGATACCTGCGAAACCCTACATTTCAGCAGGATAATGCATGACCGTGTTTTGCAGGTCCTGTACGGGCCTTTCTGGATACAGAAAATATTCGACTGCTGCCCTGGTCAGCACATTCTCCAGATCTATCACCAATTGAAAACGTCTGTTCAATGGTGGCCGAGCAACTGGCTCGTCACAATACGCCAGTCACTACTCTTGATGAACTGTGGTATCGTATTGAAACTGCATGGGCAGCTGTACCTTTACACGCCATCCAAGCTCTGTTTGACGCAATGCCCAGGCGTATCAAGGCCGTTATTACGGCCAGAGGTGGTTGTTCTGGGTACTGATTTCTCAGGACCTATGCACCCAAACTGCGTGAAAATGTAGTTACTTGTCAGTTCTAGTATAATATATTTGTCCAATGAATACCCGTTTATCATCTGCGTTTCTCCTAGGTGTAGCAATTTTAATGGCCAGTAGTGCATTTACAACAAACACTGAAAATTTACGTTCTGCTGCAGTTTCTAGGTTTGAGGCCTCTTTGTTTACGAGCAAAAAAAAAAAAAAAAAAAAACAATATATATATATATATATATATATATATATATATATATATATATATATATAGCGAGAGGTATTCACTATAAAATGATTATATTATCATTTTCTTTTTGACAACGTATTTTTACCCTTGCTCAAAATTTTGATGGTCTTCCTCAAACTATCACCTTTGGATACGATGTACTTGTCCCAACGGTTCTGCCACTTAAAAAAAGCTGGGAACACTTTTTAAGTTCCTTCAGAATTGTCGCTACAGCCTTCTGCTGCTCCTTATGACCGAAAATTCCTCCCATGATGGCATTTCTTCACGTTACGGAACAGAGAAAAGTTGCACGTGGCTAAACCCGCACTACAGGAAGTGTGAGGAATGCACCTCACATTGGCTTTTGCAAGGTATTTAGTAGCACCTCACATTGGCTTTTGCAAGGTATTTAGTAGCATCATTTGCAATATGCGGCCATGCATTATCGTGGTGCAGCAACGAGCCTGTTTCACGGTTATGTCGCGTTTTCTTCCTGATATGGACTTGTAATGTTTGTAGGATATCCCTGTAGTTCTGTCCAGTTATTGATATGTGTACAGGTGGAACATGCTGATAAAATACGCCATGAATGTCAAAAAAATGAAATAAACCCAACAGAAGCTACCATTTTTTTAGGGGTTGGTTAGGGGTTGGTGATAACGAAATTTCCACACGGAGCTTTGCTGTTTGCCCTCAGGATCAAAATGATCTGGCCAAGTTTCATAAGCAGTGACTGGTTTTGAAAGAAACTCCGGATGTCATGCGAATGTCATTTTGCTCGCGAATCAGCAGCCTTGGAACCAATAGCGCACAAACACGCCTCATGTGTAAATTTTCTGTTGCCAACTTGTTGATGACACACAATGAAATTTTCAATATTTAATAATGTGTTTGGAAGGTTATTCGTCGTTTTTCTCTCACAATAACAGCAGCAGTGCTGATATTTTGTTCCGTAACAGCAGTAACGGGTCGCGCCGGGGACATCTTCGTTGGAAATCGATTTTCTGTCCTAGTTCAAACCATATTCGAGCAGTGAGGTGTGGAAGAACAGACTCTCCAATGGCCTCATGTAACATTGTATACTCCTCAGCTGAAAATCTATTTAGACGGAAGGAGAATTTTTAAACCGCACACTGTTCATGGTACGCCACCTCTTATTTCGCGGTAGGCGGTACTGGAAACGTCTCTGCTTGCGTGCCTCTCCACGGGTGGAAGCCAGGAGTGCCAACAATGTAACTAGTGAGGAGTGTTTGTTACAATTAAGGTAACAGAATATCTTAAGATTACATTCTAGCGCGAGAAATTGGGATCGAAAAAAATATGATCGTTGCTTTATTATTGTTCCAGTGTTGGATCACAAAGTTTATCTGTAATCAGATTTATCTGATTACAAATAAACTTGTGAGCCAAGTAAAGTAAATATTCACTGGATTTCACCATGGTGAAAAAATTTTTTATAGTGGCAACGACAGAACAATAATACCCACAAGAATTGTAAAGCAACTACGGACAATATGGCCACACAAATGAGGAATTTTTCTGGATCGCGAAAACCTTTTCGTGACTATGTCACAACTTGCAACTATGATCATTGTTTACTGAACAACCGTAGTAAAATAAGTACGCTATGTACTTTCTGCCACATGCCACACGATTGTTTGCAGAGAACAAATGAACATTTAAAAAACATACACACGTCCGTCATCTCTTACACGAAGTTTGAAAGGAAATACGTACGCAGAGGCGTAATTAGTCTTTGCTTATTGGCACTTCTGCAAGACTCATTTTCATGAACTGTCGTTTTTACTATATTATTAGTACAACAGGCTCTACTGAGCTTCAATACCGAATCGGTAACTTAACCAGAACCTATCGGGAAGGGGGAAAAGAGATACTGATTAATTTTTCAACAACTTTCAGCGCCTAACCTGAAATAAACTAGGGTCGGCAGCATCACACCATTTAATCCAGTGCCGGTTTCGCGTTACTGAAAGAAGCGATGTTAGTGCCACCAGTGACGAAGCCTGTTCGATTAGTTCAGAGAAACTGAGAGCTTACGAGAGGCAGTCTTCCGCTTATTCCAGTTCCACAATTTGCGAAGCTGGCCCGGCCCGGCTACCATTAGAATTTCGAAATTAATTTTCATGCTGCGCGGCATGAACTGCAAGATAGCCGCGAAGCGTGAAGGACGCGTTTGAATGTGCTCTTTTTAACGTACCTGCCGTGAATCCTAAACGCTGGACCAGAATTCAATTATGCATATCCCTATTCTATAATACGGTTTTCCGTTACGTGCTCTCGTATTAATATGCATGGGAGGTACGGCCCCCAGTTTGCTTTGCGCGCAAATGTATTTGCTCCACTTGAGAGAATTTTAAGCTTAACTCCAATTTATTATCAGAACACGGACACGGTCCCTACGTACACAAACGCAGGTCTCTCGGTTTGTCTTTAGCAATTACCAGCGCTTGACATGATTTCGGTTTCTAGACATGGCGCTGGCCTTCGTAACAAATTAAGCCGATCACGTTTTACTACTTAAATCCAAAAAATGATAGGAATCATATAGAATGGTTGGGAAAGCGACATTTTTGAGCAGTTATAATTTCACTGTGATTTATTCATGAACTGACCACGAATTTTCTGACGTTTCGCCAGCACAAGCGGCTGGCATCGTCAAAGTTTCGCTCTGTATTGCTAGCGGTGGACTGTGGCTTTGCTCGCGACCGCAGATCATACACCGATGACAAAAAAGATATTATGACCACCTGCTTAATAGCTTGTTTGTCCATCTTTGGAACGAAATACATCACTGATACTGCTTATCAGGGATTCACAGTTTGTTGGCAGATTTATCGCAGTATGTGGCGCTATATGTCTACCCACAGGTCATGTAATTCCCGTAAATAACGGTCCGCTGATCTGCGGACGTGGTAATATTACTCGAAAGCGACCCAGATGGGTTATACAGGATTTACACCAGAGGAGTTTGCTCACAGAGACATCAAAGTGAGTTTACTGTAATGCTCCTCATGCTACTGTAGCCGGTTCTAGCTCCGAGACACGGACATTCATACTGTCGGAAGATGACGCCGCGGTCGCGGAAGACTTCAAGCATGAAGGAATGCAGGGTGTTCGCAGCGGTCAGCGTGTCTGTGATTACAACGACAGGTCCCATGCAAGCGCAGGGGAATGTCTCTGATATTATTACACTTCTCACACCAGCCTGCCTCTGTTGGTTGCTGCTCTTTTCGAGCATTTCAAAACCCAGTAAATGCAAATTAATTGAAAGAAGCTACACATTAGGTGTATTAATTAGCTACACTAGCAAGCATGATCACCGACCTGCCTTACATTTTAAGATTTGTTTAGTATTAGTAAAGACTGCAACTAGTACAGTTATTCACTGTGCGTCTATTTCTCCATAGTTAAATCAAAACATGCGTTCTGGTTAATTGAAACTTTTTGTAGATGATTTCGGGAAGATTTCAGTTAGAGAGTTTTCACGAAGGCTAATGAAAAAACTATTTTTTTTGTTTCAAAATATTGAAGATTTTTTAAAAAGTGGATATGTGCAACTTGTCGTATAACAATGAATGTTCTTACTCCATTAGAAATTAGAACGATAAACGGCAGCCGGCCGGAGTGGCCGAGTGGTTCTAGGCGCTACAGTCTGGAACCGCGTGACCGATACGGTCGTAGGTTCGAATTCTGCCTCGGGCAGGGATGTGTGTGATGTCTTTAGGTTAGTTAGGTTTAAGTAGTTCTAAGTTCTTGGGGACTGACGACCTCAGAAGTTAAGTCCCATAGTACTCAGAGCCATTTGAACCATTTGATAAACGGCAACGATCTTACAACCCTTTTCGTTATCCTATCTATTAAGCGTTAACCGACTTAGCCACCAGACTCCGATGATTCCATGATCTGAATGTAACAGCGTCAGACCACCTGACTGAGCGGATTCAGTGTACCAAAAATCGCTTTGTTTGCCACTTGTACTCGCACTGCCACATTTTACCAATGATTGTAATTCTCTTGTGTGTGTGTGTGTGTGTGTGTGTGTGTGTGTGTGTGTGTGTTTCATCGAAGAGACCGCAGAACGAGTGAGGTAGGACGGCGAGAAAATCTCCCGTGCGGGCATTCCTTAACTGCTCATTATATTTGTTAAGAGGTGATTACTAATGTTTAAATAACTCGTTGTCTTATGTTGTAGCGTTTCAATTAGTTGTACTGTACACTTGTGTTACATAGGAAGTGTGGTGTCACCGCCAGACACCACACTTGCTAGGTGGTAGCCTTTAATTCGGCCGCGGTTCATTAGCATACGTCGGACCCGCGTGTCGCCACTGTCAGTGATTGCAGACCGAGCGCCGCCACAAGGCAGGCCTAGAGAGACGCCCTAGCACTCGCCCCAGTTGTACAGCCGACTTTGCTAGCAATGGTTTACTGACAAATTACGCTCTCATTTGCTGAGACGATAGTTAGCATAGCCTTCAGCTACGTCATTTGCTACGACCTAGCAAGGCGCCATTATCAATTGCTATTTATCTTGTGATGCATATAACGTCAGACCGATGTTCACCAATTATGGATTAAAGTTAAGTATTCCAGAAGCTACGTACTTTATTTGCTAGTATCCATTACTTGACCTGTTCCAGACCTCACGCCAGCCTGCGTGAGCTTAAACGCGTGCCTTTCGGCTTCCTCCAAACCCGTGGATTGGCTCCTGCCAATTCACAACAGGAAGGAAACAAGTTCTAGGGCAATGATGGTGGTAGAGATATTTCGTTATGATAGAGGGTGCAATCTTTGCTAATAGTACAAATAGTTATTGTGCTACACAGTTGTATTGCTTTGGATTTAATAATGTATAGTCCGCAGCTCGTGGTCTTGCGGTATCATTCTCGCTTCCCGCGCACAGGGTCCCAGGTTCGATTCCCGGCGGGATCAGGGATTTTCCCTGCCTCGAGATGACTAGGTGTTGTTTCATCCTCATCATCATCATTCATCCTCATTACGGTCGGCGGAAGGCGGTGGCAAACCACGTCCACCGCCTAGAAGGCGGTGCGGGTCTCCCGCATCGTCCCCTACGCCCCTCGGAGTATGGGACCTCATCACCATCATGACTGTGTCATTAGTTGCTGATGTGTAGGAAAAATTCCTGTTGGTAGTAACAATTTATGTAAAAATGAATAAATCCCATTTTTAAATTGTAGATAACAAGCTCCCATGTAACGTATATAAATAAAAATGTAAATGATCGTATGTTAAAAATCTTAAATTCGCGGAAGCTATTCACCGATTGCTTTGAAATTTGTACACAAAATTTCTTTTCGAACACGCCTGTATTTTTGTTTTTTTTTATTTACCTACCGGAACGCCATCTTTTATACATAAGCGGGAACATTGTTACCAAATACCTTGATCAGCTCTTGAGCTATATACTTGAAGTTTTTACACCTTACGTTCTGGTAGACGCAGGTTACATATTTTTTAAAATATATAAATGTATATAAAATATATAATAGGGAAGCATTATTAGCAAAAATTCGTAAAAAGGATTTTGTTTTTCTTTCTCACAATCAGTTTTAACTATGAGGGTAGGGCATTTAAACCATTAGAAAAATTGTTTCTCCCATACACATTCCTTCTCATTACATATATATTTTTAATGATAAACTGTATGCACAACAATGTGCTGTTTCGTTTCCTTCCTCGCGGTCGCTTTTCACAGAAAACAGAAACGTTTTACTTACGACTTATCAACTTATGATTACAGTGTTGCTAAGGAATCTGAATTTGCAACAGCAATAAACAACTATCACGATCAGAGAGTGTGGGGAAGTGTATGGACACAGAAATGGGGTGGTGAAGAAATGGACAGATCGGGAAGAAAGAACAAGAGACAGAGAGGGAAGAGGAAATAGAGAGAGGGAGAGAGAGAGAGAGAGAGAGAGAGAGAGAGAGATAGGAGGGAGGAGATAGACAGAGAGATGGGGAACTATGAGTAGATTTACAAAGAGCGGGGTAGGATAAGCAGAACAGAGAGAGGGGTAGGGGAGAAGGAGATTAGGACATATATCCAATCCCATTCATACTTAGCAATTGCGAAGCATCGCCTGGTTCGGTAGTAAATAAATAAATACACTGAAACGTGTCGAATATTTAGTATTATCATTCTAAAGGTGGTACATTTGATGAACAGAACAGCACTTTTCAGTCAAGCGTAGCAATGTAGTGATCCCGTTAATAGTGTAGTATAAAGATTAGAGGGCTTGGACAAAAATATGGAAACGCCACGACAGATGTACGCTTGAACATAAATGCAGACGGTAGGCAAGCCTGAAGGTTGCGCTGTTGTATTAGAAACCACAGTCACCTATTCAATGTCCTCAACTTACTGCGTGTGTCAGTCGTGGTCAGGAAAGAGTTCTATGTAGTTGTGAGTACAGTATGTCAAAGCCAAGTCAGTTGGAAGGTGTGTAAACTGTTGACGCTTCCGTGATCGAGGTAGCCGCAGTGTTTGCTGACCGAGAGGGACCGTATCGATGATTTCTAACGCATGCAAGTAAACCAGAGAAACGTAACAGACGGTCAGTGAAGAGGATTGTGACGAAAAACATGAGGACGACAGCTGCAAAAGTCACTGCACGACATAATGTCACACACAGGGAATTCCATAAACAGGGAATCGCAGAGCGAGTTGGAAGTGCAGAACTACTCATCACTGATGCAAATGCCTTAACAAGAAAACGAGCTGCCGGAGTTTATGTCCAAGGAGTGGATCATGGGAGGGGGCGGTATTGGTTGGGTGATAATTCGGGAAGCCATGTCACGGAATTTCACGGACTCCATGCTTACTCTGCACGGTCGCATTACTGTCAAGAATTATGTGAGCATTTTGGATGATCTGTTCCATTCCACGTTACAGTGTTTGTTCTCCAACGGTGATGCTGTGTTCCAACATAGCAGAAGCCCTGTTATGACAGTTCGCATCGTCCATGACTGCTTTTATGAGCGCGAGGCTGAATTGTCTCATCAGCCCTGGCCATCGCAGCCACCAGATCTTATTACTATTATTGAGGCTTTATGGTCTGTTTGAGTATAAGGGAGCTCACTCGCTATCCACTTCCATCGTCGATACATGAACTTGCTACTACTTAAAAACCGTATAGGAACTGTTTTTGAATGCTAGCGGTTTTCTGCACCGTGTAATGCATGGTAATGTACGAGAGTATTTCGGAAAGTAAAGATACAACCGTACTCCAGAGAAACAGAAGAGTTTTGGCGAGCAAGTTGGCAACACTGGTGTTAACCTTGAACCGTTAGCTTTCTCCTCGCGGTCGTTCGGCAGTTGAACGTTGCTTCTGGTTGGAGTAGGTCGTGTTTAAAATTGCTGCGCCGATTCAGAATCCCGCCAAATGCGAATTACGCTCCGTCATACGTTTTCTTCATGCAAAAGGTCAGCGACCTGCGGATATTCACAAAGAAATTGCTTCTGTTTACGGGAACATTATGAATAGACAACATGTAACGAAATGGTGTCGTCATTTCTCTGAAGGTAGGACCGATGTTCATGACGAACAAAGAACAGGTCGGCCATTGTGATCTCTGATGCCCTTCTTCGGAGAACAGGAGAAGCAATTCGTGCGAATGGACGTCTCACATTGAAAGAAATGCATCAGATCATACCAGACGTGTCAATGACAACTCTTTATGACGTGACTGTCAAGTTAGGGTACAGGAAATTGTGTGCGCTCTGGGTTCCAAAACAGTTAACTGAAGAACACAAAAAGAAAAGGATGGGCTTTGCACTCGACTTCCTCACACACTATGCTGAACCAGGTGATGAGTTGGTTCAAATGGCTCTCAGAACTATGGGACTTAACTGCTGACGTCATCAGTCCCCTAGAACTTAGAACTACTTAAACCTAACTAACCTAAGGACATCACACACATCCATGCCCGAGGCAGGATTCGAACCTGCGACCGTAGCGGTCACGCGGTTCCAGACTGTAGCGCCTAGAACCGCTCGGCTACTCAGGTGATGAGTTCCTTGATCACATTGCGACAGGTGACGAGACGTGCCACACACCTGAATCAAAGCAACAATCAATGCACTGGCGCCACTCGAATTCACCAAAAGTCAAGAAACGCAAAACGTCGATTTCAGCGAAGAAAATCATGGATTCTGTTTTTTGGGACAGACAAGGCATTCTTCTGTTGGAATTTATGCCTCCTGGAACGACAGTTAATGCTGCTGCATATTGCCAGACTTTGGAACGTCTTCGAAGGCCAATTCAAAACAAACGCAAGGGAATGCTGACAAGTGGAGTCCGCTTGCTTCATGACAACGCTCAGCCTCACACAGCGCTCGTAACCAAACCACTACTCAAACAATTCAAATGGGACGTATTGGACCATCCGCCATACAGTCCGGACCTTGCGCCCACCGATTTCCATGTCTTCCGTTACCTGAAGTCACATCTTGGTGGAAAATCATTCCACGACGATGAAGAGATCAAAGATGAAGTTGAAATGTGGTTTCGACAACAGGCGGCAACCTTCTACGACTGTGGGATACAAAAGCTTGTGCACCGACTTAACAAATGTTTGGATAACGGGGGTGATTATGTCGAAAAATAAAAAATAATCCAGTTAATAAGATGTAACTGACATTTTCTGAATAAATGTTCTATTTAAGGACTGCGAGCCATTGTATCTTTACTTTTCGAAATGCCCTCGTATTTGTAGTGTTTGGTATTTTTGTACTACCAGCAGTGAGGGTGGGTGGCGAGTCGTGGCTAGATTGCTCAGTCAGTTAGAGCAAGTCCTCGTCCGGTAAAGTGTCTCAATCTGTTTGGGAGTTTCAAAACAGCCTTCGCTCAGCTGCAGAGTGAAAGATTCCTTTCGCAAACTCGAGGCATTATCTACGGTTGAAGAACCTGCCGCTCCCATTTCAGCTACAGGGCCGTGTGTCTCCGGTTTTTGACGTGGCAACGACCGCTAGTGTTCTCCCGAGCCGAGCGTGTACGGGTGTGTGTGTTGGGGAGAAGGAGATCGGCACACTGGCGCTTCTTTCTCGTACTGGCGGCAGCAAATGCTGCACCGAACGTCAATACGGGCTGCGAGCCTCTCGCGCACGCACGCGCGCAGACAAGCAAACAGCGCGTGTTTGCTGGGAGGTCGTGTGTGCTCTTGCAAACACCAGCAGCCGCCGCCGCCGCCGCCGCCGCCAGCGAGGCCGACCAACCTCCAGTTCGACTCCAGAAACGTCTGTTTGCAGCGGGCATTGTACTGGAGTCCACATCACACGCGCCATTACTGTCGGGACGTGTCAGGCGTATACAAAGGACTGCTGCGGACTTCGTCCCAGCCTACAACGTATTCTAAGTTCGATCTTTGTGACGTTCCTGGAGGAAACTTGTATCACAGTATAATCTCGCGTTAAGGAGGAAACCTCTTGTGTGAAACGTATCTCACGCTTTTCACACACAATATCTACAAATTAATTAGTGCATACGAACAGCTAGATCCCATAATCTAAAGTTTCCGAAACGCGTTCGACACCTATGACTTTATTAACTACTAACCGTGATACGAGGGTGAGTCAAATGAAAACTTTAAATTTGTAATAACAAATCAAAATTTCGCGCCGTTATCCGGTAATTTGGTAAGCGTGCTACAAACAGCGTGTAGAATGGCCTGTAGGTGGCAGCATAGTGCAGATGCACATAGACAGCCTGTGTACAGAGAGAGTGGCCATAGGTGAAGTTGCCCGTGATTGGTTGATTAGCTTTGGCAGAAAAATGGCGCCAAACGTCTCTCGCGCTTCCTATTTTCGCCGTGCTTTTGAGTTGAATTGACGTTCAGAGGACTTTTGGAAACGATTAAAAGGTATTTGAATTATTGAGAGACTTTTTATGCGTTGTACATGCTTGTTCGATTTAGTTGTATATAATTTTTAAACTTAATTAGCGTTTGCGATCTTAAATACGAGTTGAAATAATGAAGCGTTTTGTGATGAAGTCGGTAGGCCTACATGTTTGAAGTAAACACATTAGTAATTGTACAGTATTGTTTTTGACATCTGTAATTCGTTCTGCAGACGTTCGTAAACGATGCCAGGCTGTGCTGCATTTGGTTGTTCCAATAGAAAGGCGAAGGTGTTTAATATATTTTGTATGGGATCTAAAATTTAAAAACCTCTCTCACACCGGCCTGATTTAGCTTCACTGATCAGGATAGTAAAAACATGCGTATATTAAGGGAATTTTCGTTGACAAAGCAGGCTTATCACATTCACACAGTTCAATACTGTTCTATCCTGATTAAATTAAGCTTAACTTAAATTCCATAAGGCAGTGAAGCAATTTCGAAGTCTCGGTACGACGAAAATTGTCAGTCGATCTCCTGGAAACATTTGTAATAATTATTAACTTTCGGTGATCACATGGGGAAGACCGGAGATCTGCTGGTAAGACCGTGTTAGCCTATTTATTTGAAGTAACTGGATATCTTGAGCATACAAAACGGCAGGTTCGTCCAGTGTAAATCAGACGTTCCCCACTGATCCCGTGCAACACAGCGTAGTAAGCAGACACTGTCAATAATAATAATCCGTTAAATAGTACGCGAACACAGTTACTTTAGTTTAGTTCATGTATTAAATTCCTTCTCATACAGAATCTCATCAAGATGGCGACTTGCTCAACAATACATACATATACGTCTTTCTTTTACGACTAATCGGCAAGAAGTCCTCTATTCTTTTTCCTAAGAGAAAACATAGATAGCAGAGAAGCTATTCCATGGAGTAAATGGACGCTCCAAGGAATAATTGGGCTTGAAACTACTTTGCCTTGATAATGGGTAAGATAAGAAGAGATATTTCGAGATATGTACTGAGTATATGATTTATAAAATTTCTGTAAATATCGCGGAGAGACCGCTGCAAGAGACATTACAGGTGGATTTCGCATGTTAGCATTTCCACGCGATGAAGAAAGACGAAATCAGAGGGCAGTCGCAGTCAACAGGGCTGACATACATCAAACAGGAGCCTTGTGGAAACCAACCAAGTACTCTTATCTATGCGAAGTAAGTCGTTTTTGCTTTTTACTACATATAAAACAACTTGCAATATACATAGTTAAATTTGAAAACAGACCTGTAAATTGGCTGTGTGAGAATTATTATAACACATTATTCTTATAAACAAAGGCATTTAACGAATGGTTTCCTGTTGTCTTGTGCTTTTGATTCGGTGAGTGTGTACTCCACTACTGACCATTCAAAAGTCCCGCCCGCAGTTTGGCAGAAAAGTGGCCGCCGTATCGTCCGATTGGCCACTCTCTCCCTATACAGGCTCTCTAGATGCACATATACCGTCGTAGTGTCAGTATAAAGATGGCCGCCCCACTTGCGACTTGCACCAGGGAAGATCAGCGTTCTGTTATTCGGTTTTTGCGTAGTGAAGGTGTGAAACCGATTGAAATTCATCGGCGAATGAAGGTTCAGTACAGTGATGCATGTTTGTCAGAGCAGCAAGTCTACGAATGGAGTAGGAAGTTCGCAAATGGTGTGACTTCAGTGCAAGATGCTCCTCGTCCAGGTCAGGCAGAACGAGTTATGACTCCACAGAACATTGCAGCAGTTGAAGCCATTCTGAAGGAAAACCGCCGAGTTACACTGAATAACGCAATGGGAGGAAAGAAGTTCCATTCTGATGAAGAGGTACGCCACGCGGTGCATCAGTGGTTGCGCGGACTACCAAAAGAATTTTTTTCTAAAGGAATTCGTGCACTTTGTAAGCACTGGACAACTTGCATTGACCGTGGGGGAGATTATGTTCAAAAGTGAAACAGCTTTGTACACTTCTGCACAATGAATAATATTTTAAAAAATGTTTAAGGTTCTCATTTGACTCGCCCTCGTACTATCAAAGTATCTTCAAAATACATGACTGGCTTGAACAATTTTTGTGTAACAGAACCAAGTATGTCATTCCAGAGGAACAAACGAGGAAATACACGCGTACATATAAGTTAACGTAACTTCTACTGTATAAGAGATAACTGAACCAAATTTCGCACATGTTTTCATTATGATATTAACTATAATCTTTTTTTTTTAATTTTTCATCAAATGATTTGATCAGGACATTGCCGGATACGTTCAAAATTCATACTATCACATGATGAACATTTTATCAAAGGCTGCCGTACTTATCAGTTTCAAAATATAGTAGGTTATTCATAGTAATTAGATAAACAAGCCGGCCGCGGTGGTCTAGCGGTTCTAGGCGCTCAGTCAGGAACCGCGCGACTGCTACGGTCGCAGGTTCGAATCCTGCCTCGGGCATGGATGTGTGTGATGTCCTTAGGTTAGTTAGGTTTAAGTAGTTCTAAGTTCTAGGGGACTAATGACCACAGCAGTTGAGTCCCATAGTGCTCAGAGCCATTTGAACCATTTTTTAGATAAACAAATATGTGTACCAGACTTTAAGTAGCAGTCTTAGAACAAGCGCAAGACGTTTTTAAATTTGCTTGTATGATACATAACAATATTTGTTTCCCAAGAAATGTTGAAAGATTTTGTACCACAGAAAGTTGTGTTACAGTATTAGGTTGGTACACAACTTCGTAGCGTTTTTGTTTTGAACGATGGTATTCCGGTCGCTACGGGTTTCTCTATCAATAGTCATTTTTTACTTGTAGTTCACTGTTGCTATATGAGTTTACATATTGTCATATGGAGATAGTAAATGGAGCTGTGGACGCTAGTAAAATGGTTTGCCAAGTGGAGGAATTGTAACATTTCCTACATGTTCTTCCGCTTAAGATCAAAATACAGGTTACAGCAGTGGATACAGCCGGAAACATTTGTGCCGTGTATGGGGATAATGCCACTAGACAGAGACGGCAAGAAAATGTTAAGCAGGACCGTTTTGACATTAGTGACTCTCCACGTTCAGGAAGATCTTGGAGTTCGATGAAGAACGTTTGAACGCATTAATCCACAATTATCTACGTCAGTGTACTCGAGAACTGATAAATGTGATAAACTATGATCATTCCACCATAGTGTGGCATTTTCATGCAATGAGGAAGGTTCAAAATTCGGGTGTACGCATACCGCATGCTTAATAAATCGTAATCAATGGCATCTTAAGTGGAATCACTGTCTTCTGTAGTCTACAGATGTCTTCTCTGACGGCAGGAAATAATGAAATCTTGCAAATAATGACAGGGTCGAGTACAAAAGTGGACGTGGCACAGAACGTTGGTTGAAACAAGATGGCTTTTCCAGCAGTTATAGCACGAATTAAACTCTGAAAATCGGAGACAATATTTCGGTCACGCTACACAACTATCTGGTGGAAAAAGAAGTTCAACATTTTTGACAAATTTACACCCCCCCCCCCCCCCCCCTACATCGCCACATGCCGTGTATTACAGGTATATTCCCAAGTACTTCTGACGTTTCAGAAGACGTCTGCGCGACAGCTATAAGACACATTGAAAAATAACGCAGTCATTGGGCAGAACATTTCTGCAAGTTTCGAATCGTATTCCGTGTCGCGGCTAGCTTCACTATGGGACAAGTATGTCATAACATGTAGACAAACCACTCACTCTCCGCTGTCGCATCGAATTACTTCGTGCCTGTAGATGGCCAACCCAACGGAACAGATGAAATGTATCTGCAGTTGCTAATACGAACAGCCATCAGCTGCTTAAAGGAATGACGACAATGAAAATTTGTGCCAGGCTCGGAATCCAACCCGTATTTCCCGCTTTACACGAGCGGTCGCCTGAACCGCTTCGGCTATCCGTGCACGAATCACGGTAGACCCAATCTACCATGTGTCGACGTTCCTGCGTCACAACCTGTACTAACGCACATGCATCATTTAATGCACGTACAGGGGAGGGCATTTTAATTGAAAGTCGCTGCCAAGTATCGGCGGATAAGTACGATATTGTGGTGCCTATGTTACTGACAAGGGAACCTCCCCATCGCACCCCCCTCAGATTTAGTTAAAAATTGACACAGTGGATAGGCCTTGAAAAACTGAACACAGATCAATCGAGAAAACAGGAAGAAGTTGTGTGGAACTATGAAAAAATAAACAAAATATACAAACTGAGTAGTCCAAGTGTAACATATCCAACATCTAGGACTATGTAACACGAAGAGCGTCGTGGTCCCGTGGTTAGAGTGAGCAACTGCAAAACGAGAGGTCCTTGGTTCGAGTCCTCCCTCGAGCAAAACTTTTACTTACTTTATTTTCGCAAAGTTACGATCTGACCGTTCATTCATTGACGTCTCTGTTCACTGTAATAAGTTTAGTGTCTGTGTTTTGCGACCGCACCACAAAACCGTGCGATTAGTAGACGAAAGGACGTGCCTCTCCAATAGGAACCGAAAACATTTGATCGCAAATTCACAGGTGAACCGATTCCTCCACAGGAAAACACGTCTGAAATATTCTATACGACACTGGTGACGGCATGTGCGTCACATTACAGGGATATGTTGTCGACCCACCTAACTTGCACACTTGGCGAATGGGTAAAAAGATTCTTCTACCTTGCCCGATTTAGGTTTTCTTGTGGATGTGACAATCACTTCCAAAAAAGTGATGAAAACATTGAGTTTGTCGCATAAACGGCAACAAATGAATGCAACAGTTTCACAGTCGCACAGTTTTCCCTGTGCTCTGTCAAAACAAACGTTTTTAACGTTTTCAAGTTTTTCCGTGTGTAGACCGTCAAATCCTGCATGTGTCCAAGCAAATCTGAACATGTCCTGGAATTTTGGAGAGCAAAGTTGATCATGTCTGAGTGCATGAACTTTGATAATTGTCTGAAAATAAAAAATTAAAACTTTTCACTCGAGGGAGGGTTGAACCATGGACCTTCCGTTCCGTAGCTGCTCACGGTAACCACGGGACCACTGTGCTCCTCAGTGAACACGTACCTTAATGTGATATATCTTGCACACGGACTACTCAGTTTGTATATTTTGCTTATTTTTTTCATAGTTCCATACAACTTCTTCCTGTTTTCTCGATTGATCTGTGTTCAGTTTTTCATGGCCTATCCCTGTGCCAACTTATAACTAAATCTGAGGGGGGTGCGATGGGGAGGTTCCCTTGTTAGAAGAATGATGCAACGTCCCTTCAGAAACAGATGTTTAAAGAGGGCTGTTGTCGGGCAATACTGAAAAGCTGCAACGTGAGGAGATGCTCTATCTACTGATTTTCTTCTTTGCGTCAAACCCTTCTTGTACGGTATCCGCTATACAAAAGATTTGACACATTTATTTCATTTAACTTTGCTGTCTGATGGCCTACCTTTCGTCGCAGTCGTCAAGTCCATAATGGAGGGAAGTTGTTTGCACCACCTGTCCGTGAACTGCGTGAACTTGGTTCTGGGTACGATCGTATGTTAACTCTTTTTGTGTCGCATTTTCTGAGGCAGAAATTAGGGACCAGCCCAGAATTTGCCCAAACGAGCGCGGAAAAAATACTGAAAACTACACTCAGCCAGCATGAATAGGGAGATGAGACCTGAAATGTTCGGACACAGTATTACTAGTGTCATGCTTGACACAGTCAAGTCGTTTAAATATCTGGGCGTAACGTTGGAAAGCGATATGAGGTGGAACGAGCATGTAAACACTGTGGTAGGGGAGGCGAATGGCGACTTCGGTTTATTGGGAGAATTTTAGGAAAGAGTGGTTCACCTGTGTAGGAGACCGCATACAGCCGGCCGGAGTGGCCGTGCGGTTCTGGGCGCTACAGTCTGGAACCGAGCGACCGCTACGGTCGCAGGTTCGAATCCTGCCTCGGGCATGGATGTGTGTGATGTCCTTAGGTTAGTTAGGTTTAATTAGTTCTAAGTTCAAGGCGACTAATGACCTCAGCAGTTGAGTCGCATAGTGCTCAGAGCCATTTGAACCATTTAGACCGCATACAAGATGCTGGTGCGACCTATTCTTGAGTACTGCTCGACTGTTTGGGACCCATACCACGTGGTATTGAAGGAAGACTTCGAAGCAATTCAAAGGCAGGTTCGCAAAATGGGAAGAGTTACGGAGATGCTTCGGGAGCTCAGATGGGAATCCCTGGAGGCAGGCAACGTTCTTTTCGAGAAGCGCTACTGAGAAAATTTAGAGAACTGGCATTTGAAGCTGACTGCCGAACGATTCTACTGCCGTCAACATAAGTCACTCGTAAGCACCACGAAGATAAGATACAAGAAATTAAGTCTCATACGGAGACATACAGACAGATTTAGAGAACTGGCATTTGAAGCTGACTGCCGAACGATTCTACTGCCGTCAACATAAGTCACTCGTAAGCACCACGAAGATAAGATACAAGAAATTAAGTCTCATACGGAGACATACAGATAGATGTGTCCCCCTCGCTCTATTTGCGAGTGGAACAGGAAAGGAAGTGACAAGTGGTGGTACAGGTTACGTTCCACCACGCACCGTACGGTCACTTGCGGAGTATCTACGTAGATGTAGATGTGGATATGGCTGTGACACCCTATATGACGAAAATTATTTATATGGTAAGCATTATTAACACTCTTTCCTACATTCGAGAGTGGTTTGTAACTATAGATGAAAATTACATGTGTATTATAACGTAAAGGAAGTCGTAAAGCAGAGTTAATTGATAGTCAGCAACGTTCTTCGGTGACTTACGTAATTTGTTGAGAAAAGGCCGCTAAGAGAAGCTCAGCTGCGTTGCACGATTGCTTACCTGCAAAAAAAGAAAAAAAAAAAGATGCAGTTTGTCACAGACAGCAGAAGATTTATAAAAAGGAGTAACAGCTTTCATATCCCTAGTTTATCAGAAAGTGGAAAACTTTTTGCAGTAATTACACAGAATGTCCATGGAACGATGCGAGAAACTTCGAGGGGTATCTTGAGAAACAAATCGAACATGGGAACCCTTGTTCAGGAAAGCAATTCAATGACGCCACAGAGAGTCGAAGTTATAGGCATCAGCGCCTGCCACTAGACCACTCGTTTGGCAGGCAACATGACTATGCTTGCGGACTGTAGGCGGAACGTTTAACAATGCTGTTTGTTATTTAGTGATCACAAATGATTACCACGATCACCAGTGAAGATGATGGAGCTAGCTGCGGTCTGAAAGGCCGTGTCTCCTATGAATGTGATATTTTGTTGCTTCAGTGGATGGCAGTTTCGGACATAGGTTCCCACCTGCAGTTTATTTTTCTCCTGAATCCGTCTAAAATACTAAGAGTCTTTTGGTATACAGGAGAAAAATAAACTGCTGATGGAGACCTGTGTCCGAAATCGTCATCGACCAATGAAGCAGAGCACACCATTCATAGCAGGTAATGCCTGTCAGTGCAGCAGCCAGTCACGTTTGCTGCCCAGTGGGTGGCCTACTCGCAGGAGTCGGTGCCTGTAACTTTAACCCTGTGTAGCGACGTTGGATGATATTTCCAGACACGGGTTCCTATCTCAATATGTTCCTGAACAAACCCTCTAAAACCCCACGAAATTTGCAGCAACATTTCTGAGACAACCTGTACATAAAAATGCAAAAGCACTTGATTGCACTGCTGGTGGTGTGCTGGTGTGTATAGGGCGCTCAACAGTGAGATCGATAGCAACGTTACTCAACGAATTGGCTACAAAAGGTACCCAATGCTCCTAAAGGTAAAATTCTCAGCCAACCTGTTACACACTCAACTCTCACTCTCTCACACTCGTACTTTCACACAGAAGACCAACACTTACATCTCCATCAGTTTTTGCTTAAAATGTACAGGGTATAGCCACACAACACATATTGTAATTGGGTACTGGTCTGACTGCAGACTGACTACAGCCCGCTGTGGCCTAGCGGTTCTGGGTGCGGAAGTCCGGAACCGCGCGACCGCTACGGTTCGAATCCAGCCTCGGGCTGGATATGTGTGTTGTGTTCTTAGGTTAGTTAGGTTTAAGTAGTTCTACGTTCTAGGGGACTGATGACCTCAGATGTTAACTCCCATAGTGCTCAGAGCCATTTGAACCATGTGAGTACAGCCATTTTTCGTCGCGCCGCTAGGAGGGGGAGAGCGGTGGGCCAATTGTTCTGGCCGCCAGTCACCCCCGGGAAAATTCCCGGTAATTTTTGCATACGAGGTTGAGCGGACCCTAACCAACATTGAACACGGAAAAGTTCCAGGCCCGGAATTTAGTGTGCTACCCTTTATGGCCACTGAGCTTACATATAAAAAAATGGTTCAAATGGCTCTGAGCACTATGGGACTTAACATCTGTGGTCATCAGTCCCCTAGAACTTAGAACTACTTATACCTAACTAAGGACATCACACACATCCATGCCCGAGGCAGGATTCGAACCTGCGACCGTAGCAGTCGCGCGGTTCCGGACTGAGCGCCTAGAACCGCGAGACCACCGTGGCCGGCCGCTTACATATAACACTGATTAATAATAAAAAAGAAATCGAATAACATCGGTACAGCAGTGATCAAATAACTGCTAATGAGGAAATCATAAAAACACAAACTTGTCTCCAATAAAGTCAGACAATGTACGCGGTCAAGGTATGATGCAGTAATACATAGTCCTTTTCACCATATATGTTCAAAGGACTGAGAACTTGGTCTAGGATAGCTGAGAATAAATATGGCAATGTGGAACCTCCTTGTCTGACTAATGCTTCAGCTGCGAATTCATCACTATCCTGTTTACATCGACTGAGAACTGTAGTTTTGCTGTCAATATTCTTTAATGCACTAAGGTCGGTTGAATATACACTGGTGAGTTAAAATGAAGAACGAGAGTAGATACCACATGATGTGCCACTGCCAAGTAACATAGCTCGATGAAACTAGGTCCACATGTAGGAAAAGATGCTTCACTTTAGTACAGAAGGTAACTGAAAGCAATACGCAGTGAGACGAATACGAATGAAACTTTTACTCAGAGACAATAATTAAACTGAAGTCATCGCGATATTTATAACGGTCCCTTCGAAATTACAAAATGCGAGACTCGGTTCTTAGTATGGTGTGTGGTCACCACGCACGGCAATGCACACACTTGCTCCCATACTGGTCACATACGAGGGTAATTCCAAAATTAAGGTCTCCTACTTTTTTTTTTATAAGTACGTAGACCTGTTTATTTCTACAACGGTTTACATCAGTCTACAGCTTGAACATTTAGCTATTTTTCGACATAATCACCATTTCTGTCTATGCATTTTTGCTGACGCTGTGGCAGTTTTTGTATGCCCATGTCATACCAGCTCGCCGCCATGCTTTTCAGAAAGTTATGAACCTCTTCTTTCACCTCGTCGTCGGAGCTGAATTGCTTTCTGGCCAAATGTTCTTTTAACCTAGGGAACAGGTGATAGTCACTGGACGCCAAGTCAGGACTACAGGATGGGTGATTATGTTCCACTGAAACTGTTGCCGAGCGATGTGTGGGCGAGCGTTGTCGTGGAGAATGTGTACGCACTTGCTCAACATTCCTCTTCTCCGGTTCTGAATTGCCCGTTTTAGTTTTTTCAGAGTCCCACAGTACCTGTCAGCGTTAAGTGTGGTCCCGATGGGCATAAAGTCGACCAACAATATTGCTTTCCGATCCCAAAAAACGGTTGTCATGACTATACCGGCAGACTGTTTGTTTGAATTTCCGCGGCTTTGGCGAAGAAGGATGCCGCCACTGGCGTGATTGTTGCTTGGTCTCAGGTGTAAAGTGGTATGCCCAGGTTTCGTCACCCGTGACATTTGAGTCCAGGAAGTTGTCGTGTTCGGTTGCAAGGCAGTGAAAAAATGTGCAGGAAGCATCAACTCGTTGCCGCATGTGGTAAAAGATATAAAATGAAATGATCGTATGGCATTGTTGGCCGCGAGGCCCCATTAGGGGACGTTCGGCCGCCGTATTACAAGTTCTTTTTAGTTGACGCCAGTTCGGCGACTTGCGAGCGTCAATGATGATTAAATGATGATGAAGAACACACAACACTCAGCCATCACGAGGCACAGAAAATCCCTGACACCGCCAGTGAGCATGCGTGGTACCCATCTTGCGCACACCTTCCGGTAGTTCAATGTTTCCGTTAAAATTCTGTGAGCTGTGCTTCGGGAAACCTCAGGAACCAACGTGCAGAGATCATCCAGGGTGATCCGTCGATCTTCACGCATGCTTTTCTCAACCTTCAACGCTGTCTCCTCAGAAATTGACCGTCTCCCGCTCCTTTGTTCGTCGTGAATTTCGGTCCGACCAGCTGCAAACTCTCTACAAAAAAAATGGTTGAAATGGCTCTGAGCACTATGGGACTCAACATCTGTGGTCATAAGTCCCTTAGAACTTAGAACTACTTAAACCTAACTAACCTAAGGACATCACACACATCCATGCCCGAGGCAGGATTCGAACCTACGACCGTAGCAGTCGCGCGGTTCCTGACTGAGCGCCTAGAACCGCTAGACGACCGCGGCCGGCAAACTCTCTACACCATTTACGAACAGTTTTGACATCCATGCACGACTCACCATACACTTCCGTCAATTGGCGATGGATTTCAATCGGCGCAGTGCCCTTTGCTTTCAGAAACCGAGTGACTGCGCGCAATTTGCACTTGGCGGTACCATCCAACGGGAGCTCCATTCTCAATGGCTGCCAAGCCAAGACTGAGCGTCTCAGCGCGGCGTGCGCATGTTTACACACAGAGCGTGAATCACTCTTCATAACAGTGTGACCGACTGCCACACAAACAGAGTTCTGTACTTATAAAAAAATGGAGACCTTACTTTTCGGATTACCGTCGTAGTTGGTAAAGAGTTTTTGTGGTAGGACATAGCAATCCTCCACCACCGTTGGGATTTAATTCGGGAGGAACTGGCAGGACAGTCCATTCGTTAAATAGCTTGCGCGCACGCCTGAAAAGACAAACATGACTATGTTGTGCAGTATCGGGGTAACTCTGACCAGTGAACATACCGCGTTCAGAGATTTGGAGCTCCGAACGCCATGCAACTTTATGCCTCTCCATACCATACTGCCTGGGCCACCAAAATGATCACATTCGACAATGGTGGACGTAGCCTCAAATGGCGAGAGGTAGGAACAGGTAACGCATTCAGGAACACTGCCTAACACGCTCGTGATCGACATGCTATGGTGTGGGGATGCATAATGTTGCTGACGTACTGAAAAACTTTGTGCTTCAGCAAAAGTCAGAAAATTTAAGAGTATTTTCACATGCGTATGTGTCATCATCTCGTCCCTGGGTAGAGTATTTAAGTTTGTTAGCGTCTTTCGCACAAACGGTATTACACCACTCCACATAGTGTCTGGTAAGAACCGAGACTCAGTTGGCATGAAACAGGGAACATGTCTTGCGTCCCCTTGAAATACTTAGAACGCCAAATTACAATATTAGATTTTACGGAAAAATAGTTTTAAGTCATAGGCGACAATGACGTATTTCAAAAACAAAGTTTAATGTGAATTTCTTCTCGGATGGCGTAGTTTCAAACAACAAGGACAAGAGGCCAAAGCACATCTTTTTTTTTTTTTGTATGCAGTCCGTCTGATATTTTGTGAGGTAGGATACACCGTGCGCATTATACTGAGCAAAATGAAGTGCAGTATGTCATTTTTCTTTATTATCCGCCACTGCTGGATAGATCAAACGTTTTGAATATGGAAGATATTTAATCTTCCCCTTGCACTATTTGCGTCGTGGTACTTGTGCGTAACAGAGCTGTTTTCCTCGTATTTATTTACATTTTTATAATTTTTTATTTTTTCCCCGAATTCGAGAAAGGGAATGTACAAATAAAATGGCTGAACTCCACTTGAAAGTTGCATTCACCCCATAGACAAATACCATTCGGACGACGACGTATTGGGCTAGTATAGGATGTCTAACAAGATATCCCGTAGTGATGATGGCGTTAAAAACTTTTAAAATGACAATATGTAGATAAAACACAACGATTCATGTACTTCACCTCTTATTTGCCGTTGAATAACATTGGTGGGAACCCTTTTGCAACTTAATACCTGCTCACAGGACACTGGGAACATGGAATGGTACACTGCAATCTCTAACTCGTAAGAAATATAAATGAGTCCAAAAGCTAGGGAAATTACGTCAACCGGGTTTTATAAATCGAGTGTAGATTATTTTAACGTGGAGATTTTCTTTGAAAGGTATCAGTTTTTAAAATAGTTTTCTCACTTTGTAGATATTCAAGAGAAACGATTAATAATCAAGACTTTTTCTACCTAATACTTTGTAGGCTCTATTTAACAAAGCATCCTAGGCCTCACCAGAATGTCTGAAGTTTTCTAATAAACTAAGAGTCCTGCCTTAACTAGTACACTTCCAAAATAAAGGCAAAAAGAGAGTGTGAAAACTAGTATTCCTAACCATAGGGGCTAATGTATCATTACCCTACACTCCAAATAAGACGCGCCTTCACCATTACCACGCATTTTCTCACTTTTAATGTGTGAACTTATTTGGCTTAGGTGATTCAGATCGGCGAAGGAAAGCCTGCGAGGATCACTGATCACGTAACGAAAAAATATCATAATACATTTAATATAATTAGTTTCTGGAGAGTTATCGATGGCAAACACGCTCATTAATTGGAACGGTCGCAACTGAAAATTAACGTCGACGGTATGACAAATTAGCGCTTCGGACTACTCATATTAGACGGCGAGACACGTTTCCGTTCCGAAACGCAGAAATTGCTTGGGATCAAGCCGAGTATCCGTCTACATTATGGTTGGCCTGACTTCTACAAAAATGGACAACTGGGGTGCCCAACTGCGTCTGTTATTTGATACTGGTCACAGAAACGGAGTACAGTGTGCTTTAGTACAAAAACCTAGCGAATTAAATGTAAGGGGCGATCAAACAGTGTTCGTTCAAGGGCAGTGGCGATTCGTAGGTATACATTCTGGATGTTCACAAATTTTTATATTCAGATAAATATGAGAGTGCAAAATTAATATCTGCTGTACGGCAGTTATGCTTATCAACACAATTATACAATTCCAACCACTGCCAGTCGTAATAATAACAATGACAATAATGATAATAATAATAATACTAATAATATGTATAGACTGTCTGAAAAAGGACGATTCGTTTTTGTGAAATTTTGTTGTTTTCTACATAATTAGTTTATGGCAAGAACGAAATAATGTTTAAGCTTTCGCTAATCTCCTTTTCGGATTTTTGTGTAAGTGGGTGTTTTCGTGCTTTTCTTATTTTTTTCGGACAAATGTACAAGATTCCTAATTCGTGTATTAGTTAACAAATTAACTTCTGGGTTGAAAATTAGGCATTCTTACGTTGCACCCACATAACAACTTACTACTTTCTTAAATGTTCGCTTGTAATCACACTTATTTGGTTTCTCCACTTTCTCAGACAACAGATCTGGTCTGGAATGCCCTAGATTCTTTGCGGCTAAGTTTTCCTGGTAATTTTCTTTTCTATTAGCGCTTAATAGAAGTTCAACAGAGTTCGTGTTGACACTCCTAAGGAAAGCCGATTCCTGCACTATAGATAACCAGCTGCAAACACAAACTGCCATTTGCGGAAGTGATTAAATTCAAGTAGTACTATCTACCAACAAGGTTACTTGACTAGAATACAAATGAGGCACTGAGGGCCATAAGAGCCAAAAGCACACCGTCTCAAAACTTCCACCACATTTAAGTGAATATCAGAGAAATACGTACAATGTAGACCTACAGTACAAATAAACCTGACCTACGATAAGTCCAACGGATGTCAGAAGCATGAATAGACGATGATGATATGCTATATGGTACTCAGCGCACCAAATGGATTTGGCCCGTTAGGCAATTCCGTCACGCTAGTTGCGCATGCGCAGAAGCTCCTTAAAACGTGCACAAGTGAAGGTATGCTCGTGACCCTGATGCCAAGTGTCACCGAGTCTAGAGCAGCAAGTCCGCAGCTCGTGGTCTCGCGGTCGCGTTCTCGCTTCCCGAGCACAGGGTCCCAGGTTCGATTCCCGGCGGGGTCAGGGATTTTCACTTGCCTCGAGATGACTGGGTGTTTGTGTTGTCGTCATCACCTCATCATCATTCATGAAAGTGGCGAGTTTGGACTGAGCAAAGGTTGGGAATTTGAATGGGCACTGCTAACCGCGTAGTTGAGCGCCCCCCAAACCAAAACATCATCATCTTCAACATCATCTAGAGCAGCAATACGAAGCACCACGCGGTAGATTTAATGTCATGTATTTCAGGTTACCGCATCTACATTACATTTAACGGCATTCTAAGAAAAATAATCAATTAATCCGCAAGGTGTCAAAAGTTAGGTTGTTGACGTCTCTTGTGCTCTTACACAACAGCCGCGTGGTTTGAGGCGCCATGTAACGGACTGCGCGGTCCCTCCCGCCGGAGGTACGAGTCCTCCCTCGGGCATGGGTTTGTGTGTTGTTCTTAGCATAAGTTAGTTTAAGTAGTGTGTAAGTCTAGGGGCCGTTTGTGACGCTACAATGCAGTCCTTGCTATGAATTTTTTCGCTTACTTAACACATGAAACTGTTTGTATACGATGTATTGTCTAGTTAAATATGTATTGTAAATACTGTGTTTAAATTACGTAATATTTAACACTGGCAAGTCAGGGCATATTTAGTTAACGTTGAAGTCAGGCGGGAGCGCGCCAGCGGGTAGTAGTAGCAGTGACGCCGTGCTCGGAGTAAGTCGTACAGCCGAGTGCTGCTAGTCCTAGCTGTGTTACATCTAACGGCTAGTGCGACGGAAAAGTAATGGTCGGCGTATCTGGAAGCATGGCCGGGTAAGTTATTGTGGATTAATGGGCATGGTGCTGAAGAAACGAGGACTTAAATGTGAAGCACACTGTGGGCCCAAGTCGCAACAGTAAAACCCCGCTGCCACATTGCGTCGCTGCCGTGGACTTCCGTCGATCCACCGACAACGAGAGAAGTAAGATCTACGTAATTTTCGTAGGATGAAATTGTAGAAGGCTTGCCAGTGACTGTGCTTTTCTCTGAAGTTGAACAATTAATAACAAGCACTTTATAATCGAAGTGTTGCAGTTACATTCCACCCAACAATAACACCAAGTAGGTTCCTTCCGATCCTTACCTTATTGAACCGAGTGTGTCACGCCATTATCTAGAGAAAATATGTTAATTATCAAATTATTTGCATAGAAAATGAAGAGTAAATTTCAGACTGGTTATTGTAGTTAATTGTTGCACTTAATAAGCTCACGACAAACGTAGTAACTTAATAATGGACTGAAGTAATAAATTTGATTATTAAGATTTATTTCAATGCATATTCAGCTGAAGTTAGTTCAAGGATATTTCATGAAACTACAAAGCTTATTCCACCCCACAATCCCCCAATTAATGAATTATTATCATTCGAAACTTACTTAATCAATTATTGGCAATATATTTCATTATCAGTAGATTAAACTGTGCAAAGTACCTTATTTTAAAGACAGAATGACAGTCCATTATTCAAAATCTCGATAGATAATTATCTGTGTTGTCAGCATTGCACTTTGCTGACAAATTATGAACAAAATAACTATCAAAATACCTATCGAAAGTTAACCATTAATGTTTAAGTGTAGTTAGATTGTTATGACATTGTTTTATATGACTACTGAGCCTGACACAGCACTTACGTAAAAGTTCCCGTCACACCTGCTGCGCTACTAACAGGTAAACTTTATTTTAGACACAATTATTCACGTACTTAACAGTACTGTCGCTCATCAGTTGAGCTGGCAACCGATTTTTTAATTGCTTTTACAACTTAATCATTTCTTTGGGCAAAATTTCCATTGGCAAAATTTATTTCCAAATAATTTCATTTACCGATCGTTATCGAATGAAATTACTCATTCAATAACGATCAAGTTATAACGTCTCCTGTTTCCCGCGGAATAATCATTATTTACTTCGGATTCGGATGCCTTAGCCCTACGCGGGTCAAAATTCATAATTCACGGTCATTGTCAACTAGTAATTTCGAAAATCCCGGGAAGCAGGGGGGTGTTATACGATAACCTCAGCATCTTGCTTCCTTAGGAATTCACACATTTTATGACAGCAGCCGCCACTGTTTGAGGGCGTTGCGCAGCGTAAATGCAACGTAGCCTAACTCCGATGAGGGTCTGTAAACAC
This sequence comes from Schistocerca nitens, assembly GCF_023898315.1. Taxonomy (NCBI): domain Eukaryota; kingdom Metazoa; phylum Arthropoda; class Insecta; order Orthoptera; family Acrididae; genus Schistocerca; species Schistocerca nitens. The sequence goes on along the minus strand of NC_064614.1, from coordinate 108,703,543 downwards.
CGACTTATAGGAAAGGAATTAATGTGGCATTCGTATCTTTGAGACGTGCTTGCGATAAATGTGGAAACATTAACTATCGCGACGATATTACCAAATGCCCCCAGCCAAGACCGAAGTACTGTAATTTTGTTCTTGATTGCCGTAGGGCCAACACCGGTAGATATCAATCGGAGGATTAAGAAGTGTCGAAAATCACAGTTGTGGAAAATTGCAATAAGGGGTGCTGCTGCTTCGTGATAACACACTTCCTTTTATCGCAAATTTGATAAGGCAGAAGTTACGCCAGATCAAATGGGAGAGCTCCCGCACTACAGCTTTGGTGTCTCTCAACAAGCGATTATCACATCTTCGATCTCTTACAAAGGGTTCTGAAGGTTCGAAGATTCCTTCCGAGCGAGGACTTGCAACAAGCAATTCTTCACGCAGCAGGGCACGGTGTTTTACCAAATGGGTATTTTCGCTCTGCTGCGTCGGTGGGATGTCTGCTTCAGTGCTTAGCCTACTTGGCATATCGGTTCTGGACTGTAGGACCATTGAACAGAAACTTTTTGATCGTCCCTTATAAGTAGATACGAGGAATGCGATAGTATAATAACGGTACTGAATGAGAGAGATATAACTTTCCAGTAAGATCCTCTTGTGATTCTCGTTCTATATCTACATCTACATGGTTGCTCTGCGAATCATATTTAAGTGTCTGGCAGAGGGTTCATCGAACCACCTTCAGAATTCTCTACTATTCCAATCGCGTATAGCGCGCCGAAAGAATGAACACCTATATCTTTCCGTACGAGCTGTGATTTCCCTTATTTTATCGTGGTGATCGTTCCTCCCTATGTAGGTCTGTGTCAACAAAATATTTTCGCATTCGGAGGAGAAAGTTAGTGATTGGAATTTCGTGACAAGATTCCGTCGCAACGGAAAACGCCTTTCTTTTAACGATTTCCAACCCAAATCCTGTATCATTTCTGTGACACCCTCTCCCATAGTTTGCGATAATACAAAACGTGCTGCCTTTCTTTGAACTTTTTCGACGTACTCCGTCAGTCCTATCTGGTAAGGATCCCACACCGCGCAGCAGTATTCTAAAAGAGGACGGACAAGCGCAGTGTAGGCAGTCTCCTTAGTAGTTCTGTTACATTTTCTAAGTGTCCTGCCAATAAACCGCAGTCTTTGGTTAGCCTTCCCACAACATTATCTATGTGTTCTCTCCAATTTAAGTTGTTCGTAATAATAATACCTAGGTATTTAGTTGAATTTGCGGCTTTTCGAATAGACTAATTTATCGTGTAAGCGAAGTTTAACGAGTGCCTTACCTTTAATGGTAAATTAGTAATACTATATTGCTAATGGTAAAGTTGTGGACAGAAGGTAGTTTATATAGTTTGCTAGACTAAATATGAAGTAATTAGTAATATTGCCAGATATATACTTTTGTAGAAAGTATGCCTTAGGAATTCCATCTTGGTTTGACCAGAAAACACTTTTTTCTAACGAGACGAAGACACCCAAGAATGATCAGCTATTAACAAAACTTCTGTCATATATTAGCCAGACAGATGTTGTAAACAGGTCGATAGATTTAGGATCTAATGTATGGCATTCCTTCGATAGGCCTAGCGTCAGGTACAGACTACGATCTGAATTTGTACTGTGCAGAAAACACACTTCTTTCCTTGAGAAAATTGAGCACGTGTGTACCGGTTGCTTTTTTACTCAACTGCAGAACGAATCTCCTTCTCCAGGGACTACATTATTTTATTCGTCGCACGTCTGTTTTCAGTCTTTGATATTGACCCTTTCCTTAACATACAATGAAACGAAGTATACTTGGATATTAATGTGTCGTCTGCAAGCATGCAATTTTCTCTTTCTAGTGGTGAACGTAAAACTCCTGCACAAGATACCATGGGGCATCAGTACAGGAAAATGCATTAAAGATACGAAGGACAACTGAAATTATGCAGATGGTACTCTGATTTCACAGTATTTTTTTTTTCTTTGATTTAGTTCACTACTGAATTAATCAAAGAGAGAGAGAGTGCGCGCACTTTCATTTCGGCTGCAGTAATAGGATAGTCAGAGGGGCAAATAGAAGGAAATAACACAGAATCAATTGCGGTGGGTGAGCTACACCACCGGATTCCTCATTTTATTTGCTTCATGATTTGCTCAGAACAGGTTACTGCTAACATTAAAGAAATTCTAAAAATTTCCCGACGTGATGTGGATATTATTAGTTGTAGTTGTAGATGAAAAGACTGGTTTGCTACAACTCTCCACTTAAATGTGTTTCGTCTAAATGTTTTCATATCAGCATACTACTGCAGCCTGCAACCAACTGATACTGGTTACTATATTCAAGCCTCTGTCTCCATCTATAATATTTACTCACCATACATTTCTCATCCAGTAAATTGTATACTCCTTACTGTCTAGCAATTTGCCCTTTCTTTCATTAAACTCGTGCTGACAAGTTCTTTTCCACCCATTTCGTTCAGTACCTCTTCATTAGTTATTCAAAGAGCTCATCTTATCTTCAGCATTCCTCTGTTGCATCACATTTCAAGAGCTTCTGTTCTCTTGCTGTTTGTACTTTTTGTCGTCCACGCTTCATGTAGAAGACTAATACACACAAAACAAATAGTTTCAGATAACACTTTGAAGCACTTAAATTAATATTCGGTCATAATAGACTTCTGTTCATGAAAGTTTTTCTTCCTTTTGCAACTCTACATTTTCTATCTTTTTTACATTTATCCCCATCAATCATAATACTGCACAAATATTAAAACTGACAACAACTTTTAATGTCTCACATCCTAATTTCATCCCCTGAGAATTGCCAGACTGAATTCGACTCTAAGCCAGTGTTTTTATTTCACTTTTATAGATTTTCATCTTACAGTCTGAAAGTATCCAGTACACTAGTTGATCTTCTAGGTCATTTGTAGCCACTGACAGAGTAACTGTATCATCGGAAAACATTAAAAAGATATTCTTTTTTTTCTCACTAAATCTTTAATTCCTGCCCCCCTATTTCCAACTCGCAGACTGCATGTGGTAGGGAATAGTCCGCAACTTTGTCGACTCCCTTCTCAGTTCCTGCCTCTCTTTGATGGACTTCAGTATTCAGAACTGTAGTTCGTGATTTGTAAATGATTCATTGTCAGATGTCTAGCTTATTTCAGATTTCGTTTTAAAGCACAATATTTCTATTCAGGTACTGCTGCAAATGGTCATAGGAACACTCGCTGTCTGAATCCAACCCGTCTTTCCACATAAAAACAGTGGGTCGATCAACAAAGACATACGTAGATATTTATTTATTTACTTAATCTGCTCAGGTTTTGTATTTCACGCCTTCTGTTACACCAGACGAAAATATTATACATACAGTATTTTTTTCATGCCAATTACTTAAGGATTAGCAATAATTTTAATGCGTATGTGTGAAATCTTATGGGACTTAACTGCTAAGGTCATCAGTCCCTAAGCTTACACACTACTTAATCTAAATTATCCTAAGGACAAATACACACACCCATGCCCGAGGGAGGACTCGAACCTCCGCCGGGACCAGCCGCACAGTCCAAGACTGCAGCGCCTGAGACCGCTCGGCTAATCCCGCGCGGCCAATAATTTTAATGTGATAAACAGTAATAAAGTGGTAGAAATAGAGAAAGAAGGTATATAATAAGATTTTCATGTGTCTAAATCCATTTGGAATATTAGTACTGACTAAAACCTAAGAGCAACCATATTAGTGACACTACTGCTCTTCCTAAAAAAAACAGTGACAGTAGAAGATACAAAATGTAATCAAGGCGCACTGTCTGAGATTTTGTGACACAGAGATTTTGGAGAGATATAAACCGAAATACTTTTTAGCAGCAACGGACTTCGAAAAATGAGGAAGCTTTAGTGAGAAGGGTGGCTACTTAGTTGTAGTGGGAAAAGGGTGCATACTGAACAGGGACAATGTTATTTTCGTTATAGTAGGTAGATTATTAGCTCTGTTTTGAAGCTGATGATTCTGTTCCTCGATGTTCTTCGAGGAAAGAGCATCTACATAGTGCAAAAACGCACTGGATCTAAAGGAATTACTATCTCCTTCCGCATCACGTACCTGAATTCTAGGTTTTTGCATTGAATGCTCTACGAATTTGTTGCGGCGAAAATCCATTCGATTTAAAAATGCCCTATGTGGGTTCTCTTTCCTCGAAGATAGACCGTATTCTTGAGAAACACTGTGTTAAGGTGATCTTCCGCCCCCCTCCCCCTCCTCCTCCCACGAAGTTTGCAGCTTTACTCGGCTCTGTGGAGGACGATTTACAGCTTCGTAAAGCGGGTGTGTATCAGATTCCTTGCGGAAATTGTGAGAAGTCGTACATGCCAAACAACACGCAACGTTCATGAGAGATGTGTGGATCATCGAAGATACACAAGCTTATTACAGCCAGACAAGTCGGCTGTGGTCGAGCATTGTATTGATACAGGGCATTCCATGAATTATAGTGATGTGAAGATTTTAACATCCACCTCTTCCTTTTGTGAATCTGTCTTCAAGGAAGCTACACAGGGTGGTCCATTGATCGTGAGCGGGCCAAATATCTCACGAAATAAGCGTCAAACGAAAAAACTACAAAGAACGAAACTTGTCTAGCTTGAAAGGGGAAACCAGATGGCGCTATGGTTGGCCCGCTAGATGGCGCTGCCATAGGTCAATCGGATATCAACTGCGTTTTTTTTAATAGGAATCCTCATTTTTATTACATATTCGTGTAGTACGTAAAGAAATATGAATGTTTTAGTTGGACCACTTTTTTCGCTTTTTGATAGATGGCGCTGCAATAGTCACAAACATATGGCTTACAATTTTAGACGAACAGTTAGTAACATGTAGGTTTTTTTAAAATACAGAACGTAGGTACATTTGAGCATTTTATTTCGGTTGTTCCAATGTGATGCATGTACCTTTGTGAACTTATCATTTCTGAGAATGCGTGCTGTTACAGCGTGATTACCTGTAAACACCACATTAATGCAATAAATCCTCAAAATGGTGTCCGTCAACCTCAACGCATTTGGCAATACGAGTAACGACATTCCTCTCAACAGCGAGTAGTTCGCCTTCCGTAATGTTCGCACATGCTAGCAAATATCCTTCAACTTGCCCCACAGAAAGAAATCCGGGGACGTCAGATACGGTGAACGTGCGACGACCAATCCAACTGTCATGAAATATGCTATTCAATACCGCTTCAACCGCACGCGAGCTATGTGCCGGACATCCATCATGTTGGAAGAACATCACCATTCTGTCATACAGTGAAACATCTTGTAGTATCATCAGGGGAACATTACGTAGGAAATCAGCATTCATTGCACCATTTGGATTGCCATCGATAAAATGGGGGCTAATTATCCTTCCTCCCATAATGCCGCACCATACATTAACCCGCCAAGGTCGCTAATGTTTCACTTGTCGGAGCCATCGTGGATTTTCCGTTGGCAAATAGTGCATATTATGCCGGTTTACGTTACCGCTGTTGGTGAATGACGCTTCGTCGCTAAATAGAACCCTTGCAAAAAATCTGTCATCGTCCCGTAGTTTCTCTTGGGCCCAGTGGCAGAACTGTACACGACGTTCAAAGTCGTCGCCATGCAATTCCTGGTGCATAGAAATATGGTAAGGGTGCAGCCGATGTTGATGTAGCATTCTCAACACCGACGTTTTTGAGATTCCCGATTCTCTGGCAGTTTGTCTGCTCTGATGTGCGCATTGGCCGCGACAGCAGCTAAGACACCTACTTCGGCATCATCATTTGTTGCAGGTCGTGGTTGACGCTTCACATGTGGCTGAACACTTCCGGTTTCCTTAAATAACGTAACTATCCGGCGAACGGTCCTGACACTTGGATGATGTCGTCCAGGATACCGTTCAGCATACATAGCACACGCCCGTTGGGCATTTTGATCATCATAGCCAAACATCAACACGATATCGACCTTTTACGAAATTGGTAAACGGTCCATTTTAACACGGGTAATGTATCACGAAGGAAATAGCGCCCGCACTGGCCGAATGTTACGTGATACCACGTACTTATACGTTTGTGACTATTACAGCGCCGTCTATCACAAAGCGAGAAAAGTGGTCCAACTAAAACATTCATATTTCTTCACGTGCTACACGAATGTGTAATAAAAAATGGGGGTTCCTATTTAAAAAAACGCAGTTGATATCCGTTTGACCGATGGCAGCACCATCTAGCGGGCCAAACATAGCTCCATCTGGTTTCCCCCTCCAAGCTACATGAGTTTAGTCCTTTGTAGTTTTTTTCGTTTGATGCTCATTTCGTGAGATATTTGGCCCAGTCACTATCAATGGACCACCCTGTAGAGATTAGATTAGCGAATAATTTAATAAATAGAGATAATGGTTTTAATTTGGACAAAGCATGGAATCCGGCTCTTGGGGTAATTAAACTGCAGAGAAGTCGTCATGGTGTCACCGCCGCCTATCATACATCGATAAGCGAATCGAATGTCTGTACGCCTTCGCCACAGGCCGCGGATGTGTATGCGTATTTCTTCGCCGCCGACCAGCACCTGTGACCCGCATGCGCAGTACCGCCGCGGTGGAGCATAATCGGCCGAACTTGGCATCTTGTCGTCAGTCTTGTGACTCACTCTGAGGATGGCCGTACGATAAGTGGACGAAATATCAGTGGAGGAAATTTTATTTTGCGCGGATGCATGTCCGAAATTTAATGGACTGTTCATTACGCCGTGAGAAGTTGAAAAAGCAAACTAAAATAATTATTTTTTGTTGTTGCGATTTTATCCTGTCATTGTGTTTTATGGACGCCACCCTATATAAGGAGAAGTGATCATCATAATAAAATAAGAGAAAGCAGATTTAAGTGTTTGTTTATCGCACGATGTTAGAGAGTAGAACGGTAGAGAAATTGTGATTCTTCACTTTCTCCCGGCGTATTTGTTGCTCGAACAGTCCACGGGTATACTGACAGTTCCTAGTGTCCAACGGGAGGAGATTTAAATCGACTGCCCGCCCTCAGGATCTCAGTTCGTCAGCGCACCTGACGATGGCGACATGTCTGATTGCCGAAACATTGTGCCCGTTGGACACTATCAACCGGCAGTAGACCCGTGGACTGTTCGGGTAGAGAAATTGTCTGAAGATGGTTTGATGGACCGTCTGCCAGGCAATTAAGTGTGGATTGTAGAGCAGTAATGCAGATTTTGCGCAGTCGCTTTCTGAAACACCATAGGTACTTATGAATAAAGATGTATTTTCCCAGTTTAGGATTAAAGACGATAGAAGTCGATATTTCGGGCTAATGTCCCTATTGAGTGCAGGCGTCTGGGTTTTGCACCACTTGAGCCTTAGCCCAATATTCTCCACCCAGTTAATATCGTGTACATTACGGAGAGTTCTGTCAGAGACAGCAAAGGACTTGGAAGAGCAGTTGAACGGAATGGATGGTGTCTTAAAGGGAGGATACAAGATGAACATCAACAAAAGCAAAACGAGGATAATGGAATGTAGTCGAATTAAGTTGGGTGATGTTGAGGGTATTAGATTAGGAAATGAGACACTTAAAGTAGTAAAGGAGTTTTGCTATTTGGGGAGCAAAATAACTGATGATGGTCGAAGTAGAGAGGATATAAAATGTAGACTGGCAATGGCAAGGAAAGCGTTTCTGAAGAAGAGAAATTTGTTAACATCGAGTATAGATTTAAGTGTCAGGAAATCGTTTCTGAAAGCATTTGTATGGAGTGTGGCCATGTATGGAAGTGAAACATGGACGATAACTAGTTTACACAAGATGAGAATAGAAGCGTCCGAAATGTGGTGCTACAGAAGAATGCTGAAGATTAGATGGGTAGATCACATAACTAATGAGGAGGTACTGAGTAGGATTGGGGAGAAGAGGAGTTTGTGGCACAACTTGACCAGAAGAAGGGATCAGTTGGTAGGACATGTTCTGAGGCATCAAGGGATCACCAATTTAGTATTGGAGGGCAGCGTGGAGGGTAAAAATCGTAGGGGGAGACCAAGAGATGAATACACTAATCAGATTCAGAAGGATGTAGGTTGCAGTAGGTACTGGGAGATGAAGAAGCTTGCGCAGGATAGAGTAGCATGGAGAGCTGCATCAAACCAGTCTCAGGACTGAAGACCACAACAACAACAACGGAGAGTTCTTCGAGAGTCTACAACTGTGCAGTATCACTAAGGTAAGGAGCAGTGTGGTCACTGAGAAAAGTGAGAGAGACAGTGTCGGTATAGACGTATGAGAGTGGAACGGTAGAGAAATTGTCTGAAGATGGTTTGATGGACCGTCTGCCATGCAGTTAAGTGTGGATTGTAGAGCAGTCATGCAGATTTTGCGCAGTCGCTTTCTGAAATACCATCGGTACTTATGAATAAAGATGTATTTTTCCAGTTTAGGATTATAGATGATAGAAGTTGATATTTCGGGCTACTGTCCGTCCGCAGCTCGTGGTCGTGCGGTAGCGTTCTCGCTTCCCGCGCCCGGTTTCCCGGGTCGATTCCCGGCGGGGTCAGGAATTTTCTCTGCCTCGTGATGATTGGGTGTCGTGTGCTGTCCTTAGGTTAGTTAGGTTTAAGTAGTTTTAAGTTCTAGGGGACTGATGACCATAGCTGTTAAGTCCCATAGTGCTCAGAGCCATTTGAACCATACTTTGGCTACTGTCCCTATTGAGTGCGGTCGTCTGAGTTTTGCACCACTTGAGCCTTAGTCCAATATTGTCCACCAGTTAATATCGCGTACATTACGGAGAGTTCTTCGAGAGTCTACAACTGTGCAGTATCACTAAGGTAAGGAGCAGTTTGGTCACTGGGAAAAGTGAGGGAGACAGTGTCGGTATAGACGTAGGAGAGAAGGCGACAGGGTAGGGAGGTTGGTAACTAGGGTGGGGTTTTGGGGGTGGGGACAGTTAGCCACCCTTGCGGTCCGCCGCTGCGGCCGGCGTTATGGGGAGGCGCCGGCTGGCGCAGGGGACGGCGGCTGATGGAGCGGTCATTAGTAGTCATTACCCAAATGAGGTCCGGGTCCGGGGGAGCTACGCGCCGCGTCTGGCGTGTTTACAGCGCGGACAGCCTGCAGCCTGCAGCGCCCCCCTCATACTAACGACCGCGGGCCGACACTAGCAAATGTCGCCCCTACTTGCGATGCTGCCCGTCCGTCCGAGGGAGCTGGCAACAAGTGCTGCTGCTCGTCACCTACCAGACGAACCACTTATTGCGCGGACATACAGCGTGTGTAAAACGAGTCAGAAACTTTATGGTTTCATCTTGACATCGAAACGTTGTTTAAAAAGTTCAAAGCAACATGGTGTGAGGTGCCTCTCATTTTGGATACCATTTTATTTTCTTTGCTGTCTGACAGTGTCTAATCGCAAGGCCATCAGTTATGTTAAAACCTGTGTATAAAAATCCTAGGCCAAAATCGCTAAAATTCCTCTACTGATTACTAGTTTCAGCTCATTGATGCGCCATCTTCAGATCAATAAAAAACATTACGTAATACAGTGTGTACCAGTCACCAGGAATTATACACTACTGGCCATTAAAATTGCTACACCACGAAGATGACGTGCCCCAGATGCAAAATTTAACCGACAAGAAGAAGATGCTGTGATATGCAAATGATTAGCTTTTCAGAGCATTCACACAAGGTTGGCGCCGGTGGTGACACCTACTATGTGCTGACATGAGGAAAGTTTCCAACCGAATTCTCATACACAAACAGCAGTTGACCGGCGTTGCTGTTGCCTGGTGAAACGTTGTTGTGATGCCTCGTGTAAGGAGGAGAAATGCGTACCATTTCTTTTCCGACTTTGATAAAGATCGTATTGTAGCCAGTCACAATTGCGGTTTATCGCATCGCGACATTGCTGCTCGCGTTGGTCGAGATCCAATGACTGTTAGCAGAATATGGAATGAATAGGAAGGTAGGGCAGAGGGTGTGTTACTGTGAACAGTTCAGTGACCGGGTTGTTCTAATCAGAATCGACAGCAGACCAACACCGACAACGATAGTTCAGGTATACATGCCGACGTCGCAAGCTGAAGATGAACAGATAGAGAAAGTGTATAAGGATATTGAAAGGGTAATGCAGTAAGTAAAGTGGGACGAAAATCTAACAGTCATGGGCGACTGGAATGCAGTTGTAGGGGAAGGAGTAGAAGAAAAGGTTACAGGAGAATATGGGCTTGGGACAAGGAATGAAAGAGGAGAAAGAATGAGTTCTGTAACAAGTTTCAGCTAGTAATAGCGAATACCCTGTTCAAGAATCACAAGAGGAGGAGGTATACTTGGAAAAGGCCGGGAGATACGGGAAGATTTCAATTAGAGTACATCATCGGCAGACAGAGATTCCGAAATCAGATACTGGATTGTAAGGCGTACCCAGGAGCAGATATAGACTCAGATCACAATATAGTAGTGATGAAGAGTAGGCTGAAGTTCAAGACATTAGTCAGGAATAATCAATACGCAAAGAAATGGGATACGAAAGTACTAAGGAATGACGAGATACGTTTGAAGTTCTCTAACGCTATAGATACAGCAATAAGGAATAGCGCAGTAGGCAGTACAGTTGAAGAGGAATGGACATCTCTAAAAAGGGCCATCACAGAAGTTGGGAAGGAAAACATAGGTACAAAGATGGTAGCTGCGAAGAAACCATGGGTAACAGAAGAAATACTTCAGTTGATTGATGAAAGGAGGAAGTACAAACATGTTCCGGGAAAATCAGGAATACAGAAATACAAGTCGCTGAGGAATGAAATAAATAGGAAGTGCAGGGAAGCTAAGACGAAATGGCTGCAGGAAAAATGTGAAAACATCGAAAAAGATATGATTGTCGGAAGGACCGACTCAGCATACAGGAAAGTCAAAACAACCTTTGGTGACATAAAAGCAACGGTGGTAACATTAAGAGAGCAACGGGAATTCCACTGTTAAATGCAGAGGAGAGAGCAGATAGTTGGAAAGAATACATTGAAAGCATCTATGAGGGTGAAGATTTGTCTGATGTGATAGAAGAAGACACAGGAGTCGATTTAGAAGAGATAGGGGATCCAGTATTAGAATCGTAATTTAAAAAAGCTTTGGAGGACTTACGGTCAAATAAGGCAGAAGGGATAGATAACATTCCATAAGAATTTCTAAAATTATTGGGGGAAGTGGCAACAAAACGACTATTCACGTTGGTGTGTAGAATATATGAGTCTGGCGATATGCCATCTGACTTTTGGAAAAGCATCATCCACACAATTCCGAAGACGGCAAGAGCTGACAAGTGCGAGAATTATCGCACAATCAGCTTAACAGCTCATGCATCGAAGCTGCTTACAAGAATAATATACAGAAGGATGGAAAAGAAAATTGAGAATGCGCTATGTGACGATCAGTTTGGCTTTAGGAAAAGTAAAGGGACGAGAGAGGCAATTCTGACGTTACGGCTAATAATGGAAGCAAGGCTAAAGAAAAATCAAAACACTTTCATAGGATTTGTCGACCTGGAAAAAGCGTTCGACAATATAAAATGGTGCAAGCTGTTCGAGATTCTGAAAAAAGTAGGGGTAAGCTATAGGGAGAGACGGGTCATATACAATATGTACAACAACCAAGAGGGAATAATAATAGTGGACGATCAAGAACGAAGTGCTCGTATTAAGAAGGGTGTAAGACAAGGCTGTAGCCTTTCTGCCCCTACTCTTCAATCTGTACATCGAGGAAAAAATGATGGAAATAAAAGAAAGGGTCAGGAGTAAAATTAAGATACAAGGTGAAAGGATATCAATGATACGATTCGCTGATGACATTGCTATCCTGAGTGAAAGTGAAGAAGAATTAAATAATCTGCTGAATGGAATGAACGGTCTAATGAGTACACAGTATGGTTTGAGAGTAAATCGGAGAAAGACGAAGGTAATGAGAAGTAGTAGAAATGATAACAGCGAGAAACTTAACATCAGGATTGATGGACGCGAAGTCATTGAAGTTAAGAAATTCTGCTACGTAGGCAGCAAAATAACCAATGACGGACGGAGCAAGGAGGACATCAAAAGCAGACTCGCTATGGCAAAAAAGGCATTTCTGGCCAAGAGAAGTCTACTAATATCAAATACCGGCCTTAATTTGAGGAAGAAATTTCTGAGGATGTACGTCTGGAGTACAGCATTGTATGGTAGTGAAACATGGACTGTGGGAAAACCGGAACAGAAGATAATCGAAGCATTTGAGATGTGGTGCTATAGACGAATGTTGAAAATTAGGTGAACTGATAAGGTAAGGAATGAGGAGGTTCTACGCAGAATCGGAGAGGAAAGGAATATGTGGAAAACACTGATAAGGAGAAGGGACTGGATGATAGGACATCTGCTAAAACATGATGGAATGACTTCCATGGTACTAGAGGGAGCTGTAGAGGGCAAAAACTGTAGAGGAAGACAGAGATTGGAATACGTCAAGCAAATAATTGAGGACGTAGGTTGCAAGTGCTACTCTGAGATGAAAAGGTTAGCTCAGGAAAAGAATTCGTGGCGGGCCGCATCAAACCAGTCAGTAGACTGGTGACCAAACAAAAATGGTTCAGGAGTGTAATACGGAACGCCGTGCTTGATCCCAACGGCCTCGTATCACTAGCAGTCGAGATGACAGGTATTTTCTCCTCATGGCTGTAACGGATCGTGCAGCCACGTCTAGATCTCTGAGTCAACAGATGGGGAAGTTTGCAAGACAACAACCATATGCACGAACAGTTCGACGACGTTCGCAGCAGCATGGACTATCAGCTCGGAGACCATGGCTGAGATTACCCTTGACGCTGCATTACAAACAGGAGTGCCTGCGATGGTGTACTCAACGACGAACCTGGGTGCACGAATGGCAAAACGTCATTTTTTTGGATGAATCCAGGTTCTGTTTACAGCATCATGATGGTCGCATCCGTGTTTGGCGACATCGCGGTGAACCCATATTGGAAGCGTGTATTCGTCACCGCCATACTGGCGTGTCAGCCGGAGTGATGGTATGGGTTGCCATTGGTTACACGTCTCGGTCACCTCTTGTTCGCATTGACGGCACTTTGAACAGTGGACGTTACATTTCAGATATGTGACGACCGTAGCTCTACCCTTCATTCGATCCCTGCGAAACCCTACATTTCAGTAGGATAATGCACGACCGCATGTTGCAGGTCCTGTACGGGCCTTTCTGGATGCAGAAAATGTTCGATTGCTGCCCTGGCCAGCTCATTCTCCGGATCTCTCACCAATTGCAAACGTCTGGTCAATGGTGGCCGAGCAACTGGCTCGTCACAAGACGCCAGTCACTACTCCTGATGAGCTGTAGTATCGTGTTGAAGCTGCATGGGCAGCTGTACCTGTACACGCCTCCAACCTCTGTTTGACTCTAAGCCCAGGCGTATCAAGGCCGTTAAGATGGCCAGAGTTGGTTGTTCTGGGTACTGATTTCTCAGGATCTATGCACCAAAATTGCTTGAAAATGTAATCACCTGTCAGTTCTAGCATAATATATTTGTCCTATGAATACCCGTTTATCATCTGCATTTCTTCTTGGTGTAGCAATTTTAATGGTCATTTGTGTACATCGTCGTAATCTGTTGAGCTGAATCGCTCTTGTAGTCATGCACACCCTAAGGTAGGTCGATGTTGTAAATTATCTAAACTTGACGACTTTCTTTAGTGTGTACGTGGCTAGAAGAGCGATTCAACGCAACAGATTATGACGATGTGTAAACTGTGTGTTCCAACATCAATGTTTTGGCTTTGTGAAGTTCCATGTCGTGTGAAAACTAATCCAACTGACTTGTTTACTTAAGTTACAAAGACTATCTGCGTTGTGGCAGGCAATGTAACAACTTTTAATCGACTTAACCGATTATGCGTATTCCTCTTGTCCAAGTATAGAAATTTACGGCTCCCATTTCACTGAAATGATCAACTGCGGAGATACCCTAAAATCGTTACCGGGTCAACTGGAAGCACTTCGTTGGCCCTCATCTGTATGGACAATTAAATTAAGATGTAGCTGAACATTCTGAGATTCATAGCGATTTTCACATCCTAGTTAACAAAGCTACTTAAATGCGACTGTCGCAGTTTAGAAACTGCAGCTTTACGAGAATCCGGTCGTCAAATAAAATACCACAGCTTTATTCCGTTTGGGGAAGAGTGGTGGCGGTGGGGTGGGGGCGGGGGGGAAGAGAGAGGTGGATCCCAGTTTGCTGTCTGACAAACATCAATGTGCAGCCTCTGTTTCAGTACCAGACGGAACAGCAACAAAGGGAAAACACAAGCATCGCAGGAAACTGCACCGTTTACAGCTGACCGATTATCACTTTATACGGGAGCGGAAGTTGCAGAAGAACATAAATCTGGCAGTGCGCTGCAAGAAGTTTCAGTTAGCACAGCAGCTGACGCTGCCAAGGAAGGAAGGATATCCGCGAAATTTTATGCCGCAGTTCACCTCCGGAACAGAGAAAGTTTTATTGACATCTGCAGCTGCCACGAAGAGCTGTGCTGGCTCTTTCACTTTTTATTAACTGAGACCACGCGTAACGAGACGAGGGACTGGTTCTGGGCTTTTTCAAATGGAGGTTAACACTTTGGTTAATTGCTGCTTGCTCCAACGAAATAAAAAAAAAACGAAAACAAGGATTACTAAAAAAGAAACAGGGGTTTGGTAGGGAATTGGAACGGGTCGGGGGTGATACTGGTGTATGAACTGCAAATGGGCGCTATGGCACTATGTCGTATACGTTTTGCAGATAAAAGAACTCTGGTAGACCTCAAGAGCAATGAGCAGTCACTGTCGCATGTGATCAACCGTGTCTGCGTCGGCCACGCACGTCAGTTGGTTCCACAGCAGCCTTTTCGAGTCTCTGAAACTGCCCTTTAGGTATCTGCTGTGACTGGTGATACCACTGCTATATTACATCCACCATGAATCAATGCACAATTATGGCTCAGTTAAATTGTGATGCAAGCAATGAAAATTAAACGTAAACACTAGCTAAAGGTCGCACTGACCCGCATGCACTGACGTCAGACTGAAATGACATAGTTCTCCCCGGTCTCAACACGCGTCGTAAGTGGTGTCATCTACCACATTGAAATAAGCAACTGTATTACGTGTGTGAAACTTTTTTTGGATCGTCGGTCATCTGACTAGTTTGATGAGATCCGCCACGACTTTCTCTCCTGAGCCAATCTCTTCGTCTCAGTGTAGCACCTGTGCTATACGTCCTCAGTTATCTGTTGGTTCTACTCTGTCTTCGCCTACGGCTTTTACCCTCTACAGGTCGATCTAGTACCATGGAAGTTACTCCCTATTGCCTTAACACATGTTCTATCATGCTGTCTCTTTTTCTGGTCAGCGTTTTCCTTATATTCATTTTTTTCGCCTATTCTAAGAACCTCCTCATTCCTTATCTCGTCAGCTCACCTAATTTGCAACATCCTTCTACAGCACCACATCCCGGACCTTCGATTCTCTTCTTCTCAGATTTCTGCATAGTCCATATTTCACTTCCACGCAATGCTGTACTCCAGACGTACATTCTCGGCAGTTTTTTCCTGAGGTTAATGCCGACCTTTAATAGTAGCTGACTTCTTTCGGTCAGGAATGCCCCCTTTTCCTGTGATTGTCTGCTATTTGAGTCTTCTTTGCTTTGTACATCATATGTTATTTTGCTTCCAACGTAATAGTTTTCCCTCACTTAGTTTACTTTGTAGTCCCCAATTTCGATGTTAATTTTATCACTGATTTCATTTCTGCTACCCCTCTTCAATTTCGTATTTCTTCGGTTTACTTTCAGACCATATTTTATGCTCTGTAGACTGTATACTTCGTTGAATAAGCCCTTTAGTACTTTCTCGATTCCGCTGACAACAACAATGACATCTGCGAATCTTGTCACTGATATTCTTGCACTCCTCAACCTTTCTTTTACTTCCATGACTCCCTCTTCGAAGCAAAGACTGAACAGTAAGGGAACATTAAGAATGGAAGATCAAGAAATAAGTGCTCGGATCAAACATTTTTTTAAATCGAGCACTTAGTTCTTGGTCTTCCATTCTTATTGTTCGTCTCCCCTCTTGCATACCCTTATTTTTCGGAGAATTTCTAACATTTTGCACCATTTTAGACTATCGACACTTAGGAAGACGTCCTGATTTATACACTGCACTCTATCATTCACAATAGGATTACACGCGTCGTATCATACAACGTAACTCAGCAAACAATATCTCAATTTTCTTAAAAAAAAATTCTACAGATTCGCTACTACCTTCTAAACAATGATATGACCTGTTGCCACGAGACTGATGATATTCGAAAGCAATCATCACATTTCCCAAAATATTTTGAGTATTTCGTTGCGCAGAATCGGAAAATGTAGTTCACGTGGCATTATTACTGTTAGCAGTCATTTTCATTGCAAGACATTATGATAATTATCAGTTCTACTTTGTGGGAGTTGGCCACTTCGTTTACAACAGTGACTTATTGGGTGGCAGAGTTTAAGCGAGGCCGTACGAGTTGCCAAGACGAACATTACAGTGGTCGACCATAAGAGGTGATCACGCTAGAAATTATGAAGAAAACCCACAAAATAGTATTGGATGATAGTCAACTGAAAGTGCCCGAACTAGCAGACATCTTAGGCGTTTCAGACAGTGCTCTACGTGCATACTGACTGTAAATTTGGGTATCAGAAAGCTGCGCACAAGATACGTGCCGCCTCTGCGCACACTGGACCAAAAACAGCGTCATGTGATTGTTTTAATTAAGTGTTTGGCAATGTTTCGCCGCAGGAAAGCCGAATTTTTGAACCGAATCATAACCGTGGGTGAAACCTGGGTCCATCAATTCACAACTGAGACAAAGAAACAGTCAAAACAGTGGATTTAAATAGGAGAATCTGTTCCAAAGATGGGGAAGACAGTTCCAACTGCAGGCGAGGTCAAGGCGTCTGCTTTTTGGGATGCGTGTGGGATAATATTCATTGCTCATCTACAAAAAGGAAAAACAATCAACGGTGAGTGTTATGTGAACTTATTAAATTATTGCAGCGCTTGAATGATGAAATGAAGCAAAAACTGTTGTATTTAGGGTAAAAGGAAGCTTTGTTTCATCATGACAATTCACCAGTTCCATTTTCGCTATGACCAAAATCAATGGGTTAAATCTTTGAATTACTTCCTCGTACACCCTATACGGCAGATGTAGCTCCCCTCTGATTATGTTCTGTTTCCGCGATCGAAGAAATGACTTGGTGGCAGAAGATTTGATCCAAGTGGAGAGGTGGAGTCTGCAGATAATGCATATTTTGCGGAGCTCGGCGGTTATCATTGTAAACAGTGTATCGAAGCTGTTGAGCAGTGAATCGAGATGAAAGGAGACTATGTAGAGAAATGAAGGTTTCTTTCCGTAGATTTTTTGTTATTTCGTTGTTAGGCCGTGTACTTCTGCGACAGCCCTCCGTATTTACGTTTGCTTCGTTCCACGCGCGGAGACCTGCGCAGACTCCGGTGGGACGTGAATCACTTCCGGTGTCAGGTCTGAGTTTCGAACGTATATATTTCGACCTGCTGTGGCCCTGCTTGTCTTACTGGGGCAGCCAGCCAGCTGCAGTAGCAGCCTTACCTGCTCGCCTGTCCAGCCAGCCTCGTAAATTACGTGCCGCGGGGACCGCTGGAAAGAAATAGCGCCGGTCAAGCGACTCCCAGAGACCTCCGACAGATAGTATGTCGGCTCTTCTCATCTTGCGCCTACTGGAGCTATAAAAGTAACGAATAAATTTTGTACCGTAATAAGTATCCGGTATTGTGGAGACACACACCCGTTACAAAGTACAATGGCTGACAAAAAAAAAAAAAGGTCACCCACAAGCCACGGTCGGAGGTAATTGTAACTTCGACCAAGTACACGGTGTTCGCTGGTATTTGAACGATTGTTATAATTCTTTGTGACAAGTAGAACAGCCTCCAGAGCGCATTGGTGATTTTCGTGTTTAGTGTTGTTACCAGGCCTGGTAAGTTATATAATGTGTTTACACAGCGTCAGGCGCTGAGTGATCGCGATGGAGGACTCGAATGTACGTAAAACTTTTTGTGAAGAAGCACGACTGCAACTGTGTTTCTTCAACTGGTTTCGATGATGACGATAATGGGAGTATCTGGGCGCTCGACGTTGTAGTCTTTAGCGCCCATACCACACGCTGATTAGCAAGAGTGGTTAAACTGACAAAAAGTTGCGAAAAGTTACGAAAAAGGTACAAATTCGGGGGAATTTTTTCTTCACAATTCTTATCGGAGGCAGTTCACTATTTTAAATAAAAATATTTTATGGCTTCAACAGTCTTCATGAATTTCTACCGAAACACACAAGATTACTAGCGTAATAAAAATTTGTCCCATGTCTCTATTTAAAAATTTCATTTCGAATAAAGAAAGGGTTCAGTGAAGAAGACAAGTAAATACTAACGCTGATAAATATCGCACTCTTCAAAATGGTTCAAATGGCTCTGAGCACTATGGGACTTAACATCTGAGGTCATTAGTCCCCTAGACCTTTGAACTACTTAAACGTAACTGACCTAAGGATATCACACACACCCATGCCCGAGGCAGGATTCGAACCTGCGGCCGTAGCGGTCGCGCGGTTCCAGACTGAAGCGCCTAGAACCGCTCAGCCACAGCGGCCGGCGTCGCACTCTTCGCCTCACACAAGCACTTGCACCCTACATCCTCATCTACACTTAAAAAAAAAAAAAAAAAAAAAAAAAAAAAAAAAAAAGAGAAGAGAGAGAGAGAGAGAGAGAGAGAGAGTGTGTGAGCTACGCAAAACAAAGAAAGTAAATTATGCGAAGGAGCCAGGAATTAGTAGATGTGATGTACATCTACAGACAAACACATAACAACAATTTCAGAAAAAGTAGATGATTTATGCGAGAGAAAGAGCGTCATAAATTGATCTAGTGTGTAATGAGTTGTTTCACCTCTGTCGCCCATACAAACAGTTATTCGGCTGCTTTTTCTGAATTTATTCCAGTTTCTGCCTTTGCCTAAATTTTTTAACCTCTACAGTTCCCTTTAGTACCACGGAGTTCATTTCTTGACGCCTTAACAATATATATATATATATATATATATATATATATATATATATATATATATATATATATATATGTATATATATATATACGAGGGCTATTCCGAAAGTAAGGTCCGATAGGTCGCGAAATGGAAACCACGGTAAAAATCAAAAATGTTTTATTTGCAACAGTTAGATACACCTTGCAGCTACTTATCTCCATAGTCGCCGACCCGACTTAGACGTGTATCGTAGCGTTGTACCAACTTTCCCATACCCTCGCTATAGAAGGCAGCCGCCAGTGCTCTCAGCCAGTTCTCTACGCTGGCCTACGGCTCGTTGTCTTGTGCCGAAATGTTGTCTTCATAACCAGCGGTTCATGTGACCTGAGCTGAAACTCAGAGGGAGACAATTACGGGCTGTATTGTGGGTAATCTCACATTTCCATTTGAAAACGATGCAGGAGCATCTTCATTGCCCCTGCAGAATGCGGCTGAGAATTGTCTTGAAGACGAAACAGCACGACAGTTATGTAATGTTAGCTGCATAGCTTCAGGGGAAATTTCTCACCAGGCCCCCGTACTTGGCGGCAGACACTATTTTCTAGACATCTTTACGCACTCACTGCGAGCTCAGAAATGAGAAGAGCGACGTGATGCTAACTGGGGTTATACTAGAGACACTACCCAACACATCTGTGCAAAGCTTTATCGGATTTTCATAGTCGTTTCCATTTCGTGACCGATCGGACCTTACTTTCGGAATAGCCCTCGTATATATGTCCTGTCGTCCTGTCCCCTCTTCTTGTAAGTGTTTTACATGCGTTCCTTTCTTCTCCGTTTTTGCTGAGAACCTCCTCATTCCTTACCTAATCGGTCCCGCTGATTTTCACCATTCTTCTGTAGCACCGTGAGCCGGCCTGAGTGGACGAGTCGTTCTAGACGCTACAGTCTGAAGCCACGCGACCGCTACGGTCGCAGGTTCGAATCCTGCCTCGGGCATGGATGCGTATGATGTCTGTAGGTTAGGGTTAAGTAGTTCTAAGTTCTAGGGGACTGATGACCTCAGAAGTTAACTCCAATAGTGCTCAGAGCCATTTGAACTATTTCTTTTCTAGCACCGTGCCTCAAACGCTTCGATTGTCTTCTGTTCCAGGACGTCCCACAAATCTGGATATTGCTCGATTCGTGTAGCCGGCCAAATGGAGACCCACAGTGAGGCCAAATTCGAACTCGGTGCTAACACTTTCTGATACGTATCCTCCACAATGATTACTCAAAGGCTGACGCTGTTTACTTCCCTTATATACTCCATCAGGTCTATTAGCACCACTGACAACACTGAGCACGAACAACACCAAAGCATTCTGGTGGCTATTCTATCGCGGAGGGGGGGAGGGGGGGGTGTCATCAGTCTTCTGACTTATTTGATACAGCTCTCCACGAATTCCTTTCCTGTGCTAACCTCTTCCTCTCAGAGTATCACTTGCAACCTACGTCCTCAATTATTTGTTGGATGTATTCCAATCTCTGCCTTTCTCTACAGTTTTTGCCTTGGACAGCTCCCTCTGGTACAGTACCATGGAAGTCATTCCCTGATATCTTAACAGATATCCTATCATCCTGTCCCTTCCCTTCATCATTGTTTTGCACATACTCCTTTCCACTCCGATTCTGCGTAGAACCTCCTCTTTCCTTACCTTATCAGTCCACCTAATTTAAAACATTCGTCTGGAGCACCACATCTCAAATCCTTCGATTCTCTTCTGTTTCGGTTTTCCCACTGTCCATGTTTTATTACCATACAATCCTGTACTCAAGACATCCATTCTCAGAAATTTCTCCTTCAAATTAAGACCAATGTTTGATCATCTAGACTTCTCTCGTCCAGGAATGCCCTTTTTGCCATTGCCAATCTGCTTTTGATGTGATGATGCATTTTACTGGCTAGGTAGCCGAATTCCTTAACTTCATCTATTTCCTGATCATCAATCCTGATATTAGGTTTCTTGCTCATCTCATTTCTGCTACTTCTCATTACTTCCCTCTTACTCCGATTTTCTCTCAATTCATATTCTGTACTCATTAGACCATTTCGTTCACCAGATCATGTAATTCTTCTTCAGTTTCACTCAGGATAGCAACTTCATCAGCGTATCGTATCATTATCATTGACATCCTGTCACCTCGAATTTTAATTCCACTCCTGAACCTTTCTTTTATTTCCATCATTGCTTCTTCGATGTATTGACTGAATAGTAGGTGCGAAAGACTACATCCCGGCCTTACACCCTTTCTAATCCGAGCACTTCGTTCTTGCTCGTCCACCTTTATTCATCGCTCTTGGCTCTTGTACATGTTGTACGATACCCGTCTCTCCCTATAGCTGGCCCTATTTTTCTCAGAATTTCAAACACCTTGCACCATTGTACATTGTCGAAGGCTTTTTCCAGGTCGGCAAATGCTATGAACGTGTCTTGATATTTCTTTAGTCTTACTTCCACTATCAACCACATCTTCAGAAATGCCTCTCTCGTGCCTTTCCTTTCCTAATGCCAAACTGATCGTCATTTAGCACATCCTCAAGTTTCTTTTCCATTCTTCTGTATATTATTCTTGTCAGCAACTTGAATGTATGAGCTGTTAAGCTTATTGTGCGATAATCCTCGCACTTGTCAGCTTTTGCAGTCTTCGGAATTGTGTGGATTATATTTTTCCGAAAGTCAGATGGTATGTCGTCACACTCATACATTCTACACAACAACGTGAATAGTCGTTTTGTTGCCGCTTCCCGCAATGGTTTTAGAAATTCTGATGGAATGTTATCCATCCCTTCCACCTTATTTGTTCTAAAGTCCTCCAAAGCTCTTTAAAATTCTAATACTGGATCCCCTATCTCTTCTAAATTGACTCCTGTTTCTTTTTCTATCACATCAGACGAATCTTCTCCCTCATAGAGGCTTACAGTACATTCTTCCCACCTATCCGCTCTCTCCTGTGCATTTATCAGTGGAATTCCCACTGCACTCTTAATGTTACCACCGTTGCTTCTAATGTTAGCGAAGGCTGTTTTGAGCCGCTGGTTTAAGGCGCCTTGTCACGGATTGCGCGGCCCCTCCCGCCGGATATTCGAGTCCTCCCTCGGGCATGTGTGTGTGTGTGTTTTGTTCTTAGAATAAGTTAAAATTAGTTTAAGCATTGTGCAGGTCAAGGGACCGATGACCTCAGCAGTTTGGTCCCTTAGGAATTCACACACATTTGAACATTTGGCCGTTTTGACTTTCCTGTATGCTGAGTCTGTCCTTCCAACAATCATTTCCTTTTTGATTTCTTCACATTTTTCATGCAAAAATGGTTTATATGGCTCTGAGCACTACGGGACTTAACTTCTGAGGTCATCAGTCCCCTAGAACCTAGAACTACTTAAATCTAACTAACCTAAGGATATCACACACATCCATGCCCCAGGCAGGATTCGAACCTGCGACCGTAACAGCAGCGCGGTTCCGGACTAAAGCGCCTAGAACCGCTCGGCCACTCCGGCCGGACATTTTTCATGTAGCCATTTCGTCTTAGTTTCCCTGCACTTCCTGTTTATTTCATTCCTCAGCACTTTTATTTCTCTATTCCTGAGTTCCCCGGAACATTTTTGTACTTCCTCCTCTCATCGATCATCTGAAGTATTTCTTCTGTTACCCATGGTTTTGTTCACAGTTACGTTCTTTATGTTTTTTTCGCTATCACTAGCTTAAACTTATTACAGAACTCAATTAGTCCTCCTCCTCTCTCATTCCTTGTCCCAAGCACATATTCTGCTGTAATCTTTTCTTCTACTCCTCCTCTTACAACTGCATTGCAGTCCCCGATGACTATTGGATTTATTCTCCCTTTACGTACTGCATTAGCCTTTCAATATCCTAATATACTCTATCTCTTCATCTTGTGCTTGCGATGTCGGCATGTATACCTGAACTATCGTTGTCGATACTGTCGATTCTGCCAAGAACAACCCTGTCACTGAACTGTTCTCAGCGACACACACTCTGCCCTACGTTTCTATTCATAACGAATCCTGCTCCCATTATACCATTTTCGGCTGCTGTTGATGTTACGCTATACTCACTGACCAGAAATCCTTGTCTTCTTTCCATTTCACTTCACTGACCCCTACTATATCTAGACTGAGCCTATCACAGTGAACTGCAACTCTATAATCACCTACGTATCTGTCGATGATGTGTACGTATAAGAAGTTGCATTGACATCCGTCCTTGTCTTCTTTGTGTTTCTCTTTTTTGTGTGAGGCACTGTAGTCGGAAAATCTAGTTGATACCTGAAGGTCCGTACTGCGCATCATGTACTGTCAAAATTAAATCAATATTTTTTTATTACCAGTGCCGTATCTGTGACTGATATAATTTCTCCCCTTGCCGTCGTATGCGTAGTCGTGTCTTTAATCTAAGCCGCAGTCCCGCCACTATTTCTAAACCCCGGAAACACTGCAGGTCGCGTGGAGAAGGCAGCATCTCCTGCAGGCGCCAGGAATGTGCCAAGACGGTGGAGCCGGTTTGTGCTGAGCGGCACCAAAGCCGATGTCTGCCGCGCACCGCCGCCGGCGATGGCGGAGGCGGAGGTGGGGGTGGAGGCGGAGGCGCCAGGGGGCAGGAAGTGGGCCGCCTGCGAACAATGGCAGCTCCGCCCCGTCAGCCGCCGCAAGAGCAGCACGTGGAGGCGGAACTTCGCTCTACGGCCTGACCTCGGCGAAGTCTTTCTCCCACAGACTCTGTCCAGATCACCAGGACAACCAAGACGCATATCGTGGAACGACAGAGGTTTCGTACGAGGGTGAGTCAAATGAAAACCTTAAATTTGTAATAAAAATCGAGATTTCGTGCCGCTATCCTGTAAGTTGTTAATCGTGCTACAAACAGCGTGCAGAATGGCCTGTAGGTGGCAGCATAGTGCAGATGTACACATACCGTCGCAGTATCAGTATAAAAATGGCCGCCCCACTTGCGAATTGCACGAGGGAAGAACAGCGTTCTGTTTTTCGGTTTTTGCGAATTGAAGGTGTGAAACCTATTGAAAATCATCGACGAATGAAGGTTCAGTACGGTGATGCATGTTTGTCACTGCAGCAGGTCTACGAATGGAGTAGGAAGTTCGCAAATGGTGTGACTTCAGTGGAAGATGCTCCTCGTTCAGGTCAGGCAGAACGAGTTGTGACTCCACAGAACACTGCAGCAGTTGAAACCATAGTGAAGGAAAACCGCCGAGTGACTCTGAATGACATTGCAGCATGTTTACAGATTAGTCATGGGTCAGCACACCACATTGTGTATGATGTGCTCCGGTTTCACAAAGTGTCTGCAAGATGGGTACCACGGTAGCTGATTCCTGAAATGAGAGAACGACGTGTTGATGCTTGTGAAGAACTTCTTCGGCGCTTTGAACGAGAAGGTGATGGCTTCCTTGCAAGAATCGTTACTGGGGACGAAACCTGGGTTAACTTCCACCAACCGAAAACGAAGAGAGCGAGCAAGGAATGGCGCCATTCCTCATCACCAAAACCAAAGAAGTTTCGAACAGAACCAGCAGCAGGGAAGGTTATGCTGACTCTCGCTTGGGACGAAAAGGCGTCATTTTGGAGCAATACATGCCTGGAGGGACCACTGTCACCAGTGCATCATACACAGATCTCCTAAAAAATCGTCTGCAGCCTGCAATCAAATCAAAGCGACGTAGGTTGCTGTCAGCAGGTGTCCTTTTGCAACATGACAATGCAAGGCACCACACTGCAACAATAAGACCTGCATTTTGAGTGTCGGTGCCGGCCGGAGTGGCCGTGCGGTTCTAGGCGCTACAGTCTGGAGCCGAGCGACCGCTACGGTCGCAGGTTCGAATCCTGCCTCGGGCATGGATGTGTGTGATGTCCTTAGGTTAGTTAGGTTTAATTAGTTCGACTGATGACCTCAGAAGTTAAGACGCATAGTGCTCAGAGCCATTTGAATCAATTTCTTTTTAGTGTCTTCCTCATCCACCATACTCTCCAGACCTTGCCCCAAGTGATTTCCATATGTTTGGACCACTCAAAGGCGCAATGGGAGGAAAGAAGTTCCGTTCTGATGAAGAGGTACGCCACGCGGTGCATGAGTGGTTGCGCGGACTACCAAAAGAATTTTTCCTGAAGGAATTTATGCACTTTGTAAGCGCTGGAGGACTTACATTTGCGTCGGGGAGATTACGTTGAAAAGTGATACAGCTTTGTACCACTTCTGAACAATAAATAATATTTAAAAAAATATTTAAGGATTTCATTTGACACACCCTCGTCCCTAAAATCATACCGCAGCGACACGCCAAAGGACTTGACTTCAGTCTCTGAAATTTACAGGATGTGATGTCTCAGGTTTCTCGCCGCGACGTATTAATGGTGAGCTTTCGGGTGTTCTGCCTAACTGTTGATTCCATTTTAAACACCACAGTTCCACCACGAACCAAACCGTCTTCCTCAAGTGCGGTGAATTTTGCTGTTACGTGTACTCGTTGCCGGGACTCCAACCACACTGTGTACTGTAGTTGGTCTCACTGCCGCTATTCGCAGCTAAACGACCGGCTCCCAACGACCACAAGACCCTTTGATGCTCTTTTGTTTTTCAGAGCCCGCTCTGGAATTGAGTGAATCGCACATTCCCTTAGCATTTCTTATCCCTGGTTGATGCGATAGCCGCGAGATCTTAATAAACTGAGTACCCCATGTAGCATTTCTGCCTCGGAGAGCAGCATGTCGACACTCTGAGGAACACGTTGGGTTACAACAGCGGTATGTGGGCGAGCGTTATTCTGTTTGAAAACAATCTCTGCAACGTTGATCAGCAATGGCAGCACAAGCGGTCGAATGACCAGATTGACGTACAATTTTGCCGTCAAGAGAGCGTGAGATAACCACGATAAGCACGTGAATCCTTCTGCTATCATGGGAAATCGCACCCCAGACCGTAACTCCAGTCTGTGTAGCTCGCCGTCAGATTGGTTACGGGTCCTCAACTGGCCGCCTTCTAACAAACACACGGCCATTACTGGCACCGAAACAGAACCAGCTTTCACCATAAAAAACAACAGACCTCCAACCCGCTCTATAACGAGCTCTCGCTTGACACCACAGTGGTGACAAATGGCGATGGCTTAGGTCAGTGGAACGCACACTACAAGGCGCCTGGCTTGGAGCCGTCCTTGAAGTAAGCGATTTCTACCAGTTTGTTGTGTCACGATGGTGCCAGCTGCTGCTCAGATTGCTGCTGAAGATGCAGTACGATGCGCCAGAGCCATACGCCGAACACGATGGTCTTCCCTCTCGTTAGTGCTATCTGGCCGTCCAGATATCGGTCTTCTTGCGAGCGTACATTATCGTGACCACTGTTGCCAACAATCCTGTACAGTGGCTACATTCGCGCGAGGTCTTTCTGCAGTATCGCAAAAGAAACATCCAGCTTCTAGTAGCCCAAGCCCACGGCCTGTTCCAACTCACTGACGTGTTGAGAATGGCGTCTTTGTCGCCTTAAAGGCGTTCTTAAAATGGCTCAAATGGCTCTGAGCACTATGGGACTTAACATCTGAGGTCATCAGTGCCCAAGACTTGTTGTTGTTGTTGTTGTGGTCTTCAGTCCTGAGACTGGTTTGATGCAGCTCTCCATGCTACTCTATCCTGTGCAAGCTTCTTCATCTCCCAGTACCTACTGCAACCTACATCCTTCTGAATCTGCTTAGTGTATTCATCTCTTGGTCTCCCCCTACGATTTTTACCCTCCACGCTGCCCTCCAATGCTAAATTTGTGATCCCTTGATGCCTCAAAACATGTCCTACCAACTGATCCCTTCTTCTGGTCAAGTTGTGCCACAAACTCCTCTTCTCCCCAATCCTATTCAGTACCTCCTCATTAGTTATGTGATCTACCCATCTAATCTTCAGCATTCTTCTGTAGCATCACATTTCGAAAGCTTCTATTCTCTTCTTGTCCAAACTAGTTATCGTCCATGTTTCACTTCCATACATGGCTTCACTCCATACAAATACTTTCAGAAACGACTTCCTGACACTTAAATCTATACTCGATGTTAACAAATTTCTCTTCTTTAGAAACGCTTTCCTTGCCATTGCCAGTCTACATTTTATATCCTCTCTACTTCGACCATCATCAGTTATTTTACTCCCTAAATAGCAAAACTCCTTTACTACTTTAAGTGTCTCATTTCCTAATCTAATACCCTTAACATCACCCGACTTAATTCGACTACATTCGATTATCCTCGTTTCGCTTTTGTTGATGTTCATCTTATATCCTCCCTTCAAGACACCATCCATTCCGTTCAACTGCTCTTCCAAGTCCTTTGCTGTCTCTGACAGAATTACAATGTCATCGGCGAACCTCAAAGTTTTTATTTCTTCTCCATGGATTTTAATACCTACTCCGAATTTTTCTTTTGTTTCCTTTACTGCTTGCTCAATATACAGATTGAATAACATCGGGGAGAGGCTACAACCCTGTCTTACTCTCTTCCCAACCACTGCTTCCCTTTCATGTCCCTCGACTCTTATAACTGCCATCTTGTTTCTGTACAAATTGTAAATAGCCTTTCGCTCCCTGTATTTTACCCCTGCCACCTTTAGAATTTGAAAGCGAGTATTCCAGTCAACATTGTCAAAAGCTTTCTCTAAGTCTACAAATGGTAGAAACGTAGTTTTGCCTTTCCTTAATCTTTCTTCTAAGATGAGTCGTAAGGTCAGTATTGCCTCACGTGTTCCAGTATTTCTACGGAATCCAAACTGATCTTCCCCGAGGTCGGCTTCTACTAGTTTTTCCATTCGTCTGTAAAAATTTCTTGTTAGTATTTTGCAGCTGTGGCTTATTAAACTGATTGTTCGGTAATTCTGACATCTGTCAAAACCTGCTTTCTTTGGGATTAGAATCAGTTAAACCTAACTAACCTAAGGACATCACACATATCTATGCGCGACACGGGATTCGAACCTGCGACCGTAGCAGCAGCTCGGTGCCGGACTTAACGGCCTAAAGACATTCTTGACTAACATCAACTCACCACCTCCAATCCGAAAGGTACCTAAAGTTCACGACCGTTATAGCGTGTATTTAAGGCAAACCTGATTTGCATTCACATAGTGGCACTACTAGCGCCAGTCTTATGGAACTGGTGCGAGATCTGAATAGACATCATCTTCCAGATGTAGAACCACGCCTACCAACTTACGTTTACGGTACACAACTCCTCGGAGTTGTGATTTTTTCCGTCATTGTATAGTATCTTATTTGCTCACCGATTATTTAAATATTTCTCGCGAGGTGTAGCCACGCGGTCTTCGGCGCCTTGTCACGGTACGCGCGGCTCCCCCCATCGGAGGTTCGAGTCCTCCCTCTGGCATGGGTGTGTATGGTGGTCCTTAGCGTAAGTTAGATTAAGTTAGATTAACTATTACATAATCCTAGGAGCCGATGACCTCAGCAGTTTGGTCCCATCGGAACTTACCAGCATCAATTTCAATATTAATATTCTACAACGACTCTGCATATAATGCAGAGCACAATGTGGAAATTGGAAGTTATTTTATTTAGTGAGTTACGTAAAATTTTCATAGACAAGTATTAATATAGTTAACAGTTAGAACCGTATAACACGTAACATAGTAGCCGAACATTTATTCTAACATTTGATAGTAATTTGTGAGTCAGTCTGCTCCGTCGCTTTTGTTTATTAAAAATCACTGGCATCCCCTAATTCAAAACGGATCTACAGGGCGAGTCAAAAGTCCTTGGACACCTTCATAAGTTGGAAGATTAAAGGGAAAATTGAAATGTGATGATGGGAACATGGGTTTGACGTGGCGCCCCAACTTTTGGAGTGAATGTCATTCATGGGGGGAAGGGGGGTGTATGACACATCAAATAACACTCGCTTGAGCTCTGAAATTGAGTGGTGTAATTTGTTTTTGTCTATCTTCTACAGTTTAGAGGTTATTAATGTTCAAAGTAGGGAAATTACCTTCATACCGACTCTACAACTCATGTTCTACGTGTCGTCCATCCCGTGCAATGCACAACTGTAGTCGCCACAACCACTCTGACTGCACACGGAGGAGAGTGTCTCCTGCAATTCTGTCACAGCCGTGTTGTATGCGATCCTCCAGGGGACACTTTAAGCAGATAGTGCATGCTGAGAGCATCCGTGATTTGAGACACCTGGAGGAAAGCATACAACACGCCTCTGACCGAATTGCAGGAGACACTCTCCTCCGTGTGCAGTCAGATTGGTTGCGACGCCTACAGTTGTGCATTGCTTCGGATGGACAACACGTAGAACATGTGTTGTAGCAGTCGGTATGAAGGTAATTTCCTAAATTTTAACATTAATAACGTCTAAAATGTACAAGATTGCACCACTCAATTTCAGAGCTCAAGCGAGTGTTACTTGATGTGTAATACACCCCCCTTCCCATTTAAAAAAAAATGACTTGAATCCAAAATGGATTTCAAGATGGCGCCCATGAATGACATTCACTACAAAAGTTGCGGCCCCACATCATACCTGTGTTCCCATCATCACATTTCAATTTTCCCTTTAATCTTCCAACTTATGAAGGTGTCCAAGAACTTTCGACTCGCCCTGTATTACTTAGTAATGTTGAGACCCTTAGCCCATTCCCTAGTAACTTTCATTACAGTATCGCATCAAGGGATCTCATCTGCACGATCTACGAGCTACTTCTACGCAGTGATGTCACTAGAAGATACCAGGTTGGCGCAAAGTTACAACTTTTGTGTTCTGACTCGATGCAGCAGAACACAGGCCCCTCGAACGCCCTGCATTCAAAGTGCAAATCTGGACGGCCGCTTGTAATCTGCAGTAAGAAAGAGGAGGGAATACATAGGACGCCTGGACGTGAGTTGCATCGAACACTGACTAATTTCCATCTGATTGGAAAGGTTAATTTGTTCGCAAACACTTAGCGCTTCCATTTAACTACGTTAAATTTCCTACAAACAGCTCCTGTTCATTTTTTCTGTAGGACTAGGAATCTACTCCTAGCGAGTGAGAGAATTTGAAAATTATACTCATGGTCTCTTCAACTTTTGTAGTCTTGTCTACCTCATTTGCGTGTAATATTACGGTATATTGATAATTTTTACTTATGGACCATCTGACAGCAACTGAATAAAACATAATTTTAGCGCCATACGCGTTTCGCCTTTATTTTCTGCAAGGCATCATCAGTGGCAGGTTGCGTGGACGATTTCCTACATATTACGCTCCTGTTGCGTTTTTGGTGTTGTTTTCTTCTTATAAATGCCAATTTGCGGTTTTCTCCCCACATTTGACACCACTATGAACTGAACACTTGTTTCCATGCAATGTTTTGGTTTATGTTCAACAGAAAAAACCGCAAATTGGCATTTATAAGAAGAAGAACAACACCAAAAATGCAGCAGGAGCGTAATATGTAGGAAATCGCCCACGCAACCTGCCACTGATGATGCCTTGCAGAAAATAAAGGCGAAATGCGTATGGCACTAAAATTGTATTCAGTTGCTGTCAGACGGTCCATAAGTAAAAATTATCAGTATACCGTAACATACTCATGGTATTCGAAGGTGTTGCGGATTGCATAAAAGCGATCGATAGGGGCAGCTGAATCGCGCTGTATGTGTTCTGATAGGGAAAAAAAGGGCATGTTTATTGAACGACGCTCGGATGATGCGGAGAGGGGACATTGCAGAGTGAGTTACGGTTACGGTCCATCACCGGGAACCGCCAGCGAAGGCAGCGAGAGATAAGCGAGCGGAGGCAATCTCGCGCTACGTCAGGTGCAGCGCAAAGACAACCGGAGCGCCGTCGGAAGTGAAGAGGCTGCGCCGGTTAAAATGCGCGCACCCCGTCACCGGAACATTATATGGCGCGCGCGCCGAGGGCTTGCGGGAAATTGTCGTTTAGGGGGCGGTGCGCCGGCGGCGCGCTGCGCTGTCGAGACTAATGAATTCCCGCATCATTACAGCGACCCCGGCCGCTCCTCGTCCTCCTGCGCCTTGCCTCGCTTCGCCGCCGTCTTCGCTCCTTCTTTCCGTCCGCCGCTGCAGAGACGCAGGCGTCGCATTAGGCTGACGGTGCCCGGCGTATCGCGGAATTATTATTGTTACTGTGGTGCGGTGGGGAGCGCGTCCAATTAATCCGGCGCGCCCAGCTTGGCACTTGACGCACGACACCCATTGTCGCCGCTCTGGCCATTGTCGACGACGGCCGATTATGGATGGCCAGCGTGGTAGCGGCCAAAGGCTCGGCGAAATGGGTTTCTGCCGTAGGACTTGTCATTATTACTCAGGTATTGGGAACAAACACACGAATTACACTGCCAGGCACTAAGAAGAGACGTTCATCAAATTTCCAGGAACGTCATTTTCAATTTTTTAGTTTCTAGTAGAACTCATTTGCAATAAGTTGACAAAGTTTCAATAATGAAATCGCATCCGAAGAGCCTGAAAATCTACATCTACATCTACATCTACATCCATATTCCGCAAGCGACCTGACGGTGTGTGGCAGAGGGTACCTTAAGTACCTCTATCGGTTCTCCCTTCTATTCCAGTCTCGTTTTGTTCGTGGAAAGAAGGATTGTCGGTATGCCTCTGTGTGGGCTCTCATCTCTCTGATTTTATCCTCATGGTCCCTTCGCGAGATATACGTAGGAGGGAGCAATATACTGTTTGACTCTTCGGTGAAGGTATGTTCTCGAAACTTTAACAAAAGCCCGTATCGAGCTACTGAGCGGCTCTCCCGCAGAGTCTTCCACTGGAGTTTATCTATCGTCTCCGTAACGCTTTAGCGATTACTATATGATCCTGTAACGAAGCACGCTGCTCTCCGTTGGGTCTTCTCTATCTCTTGTATCAACCCTATCTGGTATGGATCCCACACTGCTGAGCAGTATTCAAGCAGTGGGCGAACAACCGTACTGTAACCTACTTCCTTTGTTTTCGTATTGCATTTCCTTAGGATTCTTCCAATGAATCTCAGTCTGGCATCTGCTTTACCGACGATCAACTTTATATGATCATTCCATTTTAAATCACTCCTAATGCGTACTGCCGGCCGAAGTGGCCGTGCGGTTAAAGGCGCTGCAGTCTGGAACCGCAAGACCGCTACGGTCGCAGGTTCGAATCCTGCCTCGGGCATGGATGTTTGTGATGTCCTTAGGTTAGTTAGGTTTAACTAGTTCTAAGTTCTAGGGGACTAATGACCTCAGCAGTTGAGTCCCATAGTGCTCAGAGCCATTTTCCTAATGCGTACTCCCAGATAATTTATGGAATTAACTGCTTCCAGTTGCTGACCTGCTATATTGTAGCTAAATGATAAGGGATCTTTCTTTCCAGAATGAGATTTTCACTCTGCAGCGGAGTGTGCGCTGATATGAAACTTTCTGGCAGATTAAAACTGTGTGCCGGACCGAGACTCGAACTCGGGACCTTTGCCTTTCGCGGGCAAGTGCTCTACCAACTGAGCTACCCAAGCACGACTCACGCCCCGTGCTTGGGTAGCTCAGTTGATAGAGCACTTGCCCGCGAAAGGCAAGGAAGGATGAAGGCCTTAGAGAGAAGGGTTTTAAGAAAGCAAGTTTCACTCAATACATGTTGAGAAGTAGATTTACAGCGCCTCTCTGAAACTGAAAAGTCAGTTGAATCCTGATAAAGAAAAGAAGGCAGTAAACAAGAAACTAGAAAGAACACGGAGTACAAATCTGGGGCCTTGTGAAGAGGTGACATAAGAGAAAATATTAGGTTGAACTTTAAATTGTACGAATTATAATTAAAAATATTAAAATTCTTCTATTAGATATATTATAAAAGCCTCATGAGACAAGCTTATGATATACAAATAAACAGAGAAAATTTTGTAGAAATCTCGTAAATAGTTTCTGAAAATAAAATACGTTTTGAAAAAAATTTAAATTGTACATTTCGCACATCTTTTAAAAACTGTATGTTCTTTATGAACGCCCGACCTTAAAACTATAACACATTGTCGGACAAAAGTATTTTATTTATTGTGCATGTACAGTAAAGTAGGAAGAACTCATTTGTAAATCTGTTTGTGAATTACCAGTATAGAGGTTGCGGCATTAATACTTACAAGGTAACCTCCCCATCGCACCCCCCTCAGATTTAGTTATAAGTTGGCACAGTGGATAGATCTTGAAAAACTCAACACAGATCAATCGAGAAAACAGGAAGAAGTTGTGTGGAACTATGAAAAAAATAAGCAAAATATACAAACTGAGTAGTCCATCTGCAAGATAGGCAACATCAAGGCTATAGAGCTCAGGAGCGCCGTGGTCCCGTGGTTAGTGTGAGCAGCTGCGGAATGAGAAGTCCTTGGTTCAAGTCTTCCCTCGAGTGAAAATTTTACTTTTTTTATTTTGGCGAAGTTAGGCTCTGTCCGTTCGTTCATTGACGTCTCTGTTCACTGTAATAAGTTTAGTGTCTGTGTTTTGCGACCGCACCGCAAAACCGTGCGATTAGTAGACGAAAGGACGTGTCTCTCCAATGGTAACCGAATACATTTGATCGCAGGGTCATAGGTCAACCGATTCCTCCACAGGAAAACACGTCTGATGTATTCTATTCGACACTGGTGACGGCATGTGCGTCACATGACATGAATATGTTGTCGACCCACCTAACTTGTACACTTGGCGAATGGGAAAAAAGATTCTTCTACCTTGCCCGATTTAGGTTTTCTTGTGGATGTGATAATCACTCCCAAAAAAAGTGATCGCATCGGACGGACAGATAATAATTGTCTGAAAATAAAAAATTAAACTTTTCACTTGAGGGAAGACTTGAACCAAGGACCTCTCGTTCGGCAGCTGCTCACGCTAACCAGCTGTAGCCTACCGTAGACTGGCGCTTGTGAGCATAGACTACGGTAGGTTTCCAAGTAGCTATGGTCAGTTGAAGTTGTCACCACGTTACATGTGTGTTAGTTGTGTTGCATGAGTGTCGGGTATTATCTCAGAACTTTTGCTTTCTTTACGTATCCAATCAGTATCTTATTAGATTCCCACAGAAACCAGAAACAGTGAGATTTTAGAAACTACGGGAGGATATATAAAGGACTGTGATACCTAAGGAACATTTTCGTTCTACATGGTTACCCTCTAGAATGTTACTTACAAACAAACAGTATTTACAACAAAATTGATATTTTCATTGTTCGATTCAGGATTTATTCGAAAATTGTTGATTTGTAACGTGAAAGGGAGGGATGCTGTAGTAAACGTAAAGAAAAAGTACAGAGTTATCATATAGTGCTAGGATACCCAATTTTTTCAAAAAATAGGCAAAATAAAGAAACGCACAACAAAACAATAACTGATGCGTGATGGCGCCCCTCCTCACATTGCTCGTAAGCTCACTGGCTTATTTGATTACACATTTGGAGAAAACCGAACGATTGGTGATGGTTCCAAATTGTGTGGCCACCGAGACCACCTGATTTGAACGTGTGTAATATCTGGTTGTGGGGTTATCTGAAGGACACCGTTTATCAAAGGGACAGTAACACGGGTTGGTGGTTAAAGGTGAAAATAGCGAGGGAGGGTGGGGGGCACCTAACATGCCATCTGAGATGTTTCAGGCAGCAGTAGAGTAGTCTGTACTGCGATTCCAGGCTGTCATGATTGCAGATGTCGTCACAAAGAGCAACATTCGTAGCCTGGCACGCAAATAACAACCGCTTCCCTTCCTTGTGCAAATTAAAATATGTTTCGTTCAGTGGTTTATTTATTATTTCTATTCCGCGAGTCCTTACAAATTTTTCCACAAAGTTGTTTTATCGTACCATCACTCGTTCGTCATGTTGACACTTTCAAGTAGCGAAAGTCTAATTATAACCACCACGTACATTCCGCGACATGGCCGTACGTCTCATCTCGCAACGGGATGAATATTCTAACAGTTATTGAGATGAATTTACAGATAACAAATCTAATAAACCTACAATAACATTATTTTGGCGACTGATACATTTCCATTCGACTGGCCTCAACGTAATCAATGATGTATTCATTAGTGGGGACTACTCTGCAATGCGTTTCCCCTTTTGCTGTGACCTGAACGTAGTGGTGAAGTCGATGTCGATAGCGGTATGTTGCATCAGATATGAATTTACATTTATACGAGATGTAGAGGTTACAGCAGCAGACATCTACATTTATATAAACTCCGCGACTGCATTATTTCTCCCTTCACTTACGAGTACTGCACTCGGACAAAATTTCTCCTATAGGTACTAAAATGGTATTCGTGACTGTCACCTGTCCTGTTATTAGTAGTTAAAAGTTAGAAAATGTTTACGTAGAATAAGTAACTCTACAATAGTTCCCAAAATTCAGTCACAAACGGGTAAAGAGGACAACTGAAAATAGGAAATGGGAGCAAAGATAGTAGCTGATTCAAGATTTCTTCACAGATCGAAAATGAAGCTGATAAATTTCTTCTGATTAGAAGCGTTGTTATGATGATTCCATTTGCGATACTTTTCTCTGTACATTCGACTGGCATTGTCTACACTATAATATACAGTGCTCCACATTAAATGGAAACCTGCAAGATCTAGTAAAGGGTAACGCTCCACTGTCGATCACGTCATGAACTGTAAAAATGAAAAAGACGTATGCTGTTGTCGGCATGGGTATCCCACGTGTTGGGTTCAGCTTCCTGATGGAAGGCTAGATAGATGAGAGTTCTGTAGTACATGTTTTTGTAAAGTGTATGTGAGTCAGTGTAATGGAAGCGTGTATAGTATAGTGTTATGTTTGTGTTGTATGATGATGATGAAAAAGAAGGGAGAGGATGGAAACCACTGCTAGTACATAGCCCACTCCTCTCGAACACTACCAACGGAGTTGCCCAGCTTAACGTCCCCATTCGCACAGATAACCATCAACAATGTAAAAAGCCTTTCAGTAGAACGAAAAACCAGTCCAAGGCACAATTTTATATCGATTATTCCCTTTTGAGAGAGTGATTGAACTTGAGTAGTCATGATTTCTTCTTCTTTCTTCGTTCTTCCCAAATTCTCTTCGTACGTACACTGTGTTCTCTCTTTCGTTCTTCCGACCATCTTTTTCCCGTTCTGTTCCCCGTATGATCTTGTTTAAGTGTGTGTTACTGTATGATGTTTCTAAACTGTTCTCTATTGTTTATGTTGTCTTGTGTGATCCCCAGTTCTTTAATGTCTTCTTCTGCTTCAGTGATCCACTTTGTCTTGTTTTTGCTCTTGTTTACTATCTCAAAGATTTGTCTTGTAAGCCTGCTTTTATTCGTCCTACTGGTATGTCCATAAAATTTCATCCCTCTCTTTCTAATGGTGTCTGTTATTGTTTCCATGTCTTTGTAAATCTCTCTCGTTGGCCTCTTCATCCAAATTCCTTCCAGAAACACTGGTCCATATATTTTCCTCAGAATTTTTCTTTCCTACTTTTCCATCTCTCTGATCTTAGTATGACCATGAATCACTGTAATTTCTGCAGCATAAAGTGCTTCTGGTAGAACTACTGTGTTGCAATGCCTTACTTTCGCATTGACAGAAATAGATTTCTTATTATAGTGATTCCCAGTGAGCTTATATGCTTTTTGTAATCTGGAGATTCTCTCTTTATTGGCTATTGAGTTCAGTCCTGATGGTTGGATTATCTCTCCCAGATATCTGAAGTGGGCAACTTTCCCGTATTGAGTACTAATGGGGATATTATCTACAGGTTTGTTTTCTATATACTGTGTTTTCTCGTAGGAGATTTGTAGCCCAGTTTTCTGTGAGATTTTGTTTAGTTTTTCCAATTCAAATTTCGCTTCCTCTCTATTGTTGGTTAGAATGGCAAGATCGTCTGCGAAAGCCAGACACTTCACCATAATTCTCTACTCTTTTTTAATCCCAATTTGAATTCCTTTTATTTCCTTTTCCCATGTCCTCACAATTTTTTCCAGAACCATGTTAAACAGAATAGGGGACATTCCATCTCCCTGGCGAACACCAGTATGGATATGAAATGCTTCTGATGTTTCTCCCATGAATTTAACTTTGGAGGTTGTATCTGTTAATGCCTGTTACATAATTGACCTTGTTTTCCTCAAACCTGAACTCTTCTAAGGTGTGAAATTGTGTCTGTCTGTCTATATATATATATATATATATATATATATATATATATATATATATATATATATATATATATACTCCTGGAAATGGAAAAAAGAACACATTGACACCGGTGTGTCAGACCCACCATACTTGCTCCAGACACTGCGAGAGGGTTGCACAAGCAATGATCACACGCACGGCACAGCGGACACACCAGGAACCGCGGTGTTGGCCGTCGAATGGCGCTAGCTGCGCAGCATTTGTGCACCGCCGCCGTCAGTGTCAGCCAGTTTGCCGTGGCATACGGAGCTCCATCGCAGTCTTTAACACTGGTAGCATGCCGCGACAGCGTGGACGTGAACCGTATGTGCAGTTGACGTACTTTGAGCGAGGGCGTATAGTGGGCATGCGGGAGGCCGGGTGGACGTACCGCCGAATTGCTCAACACGTGGGGCGTAAGGTCTCCACAGTACATCGATGTTGTCGCCAGTGGTCGGCGGAAGGTGCACGTGCCCGTCGACCTGGGACCGGACCGCAGCGACGCACGGATGCACGCCAAGACCGTAGGATCCTACGCAGTGCCGTAGGGGACCGCACCGCCACTTCCCAGCAAATTAGGGACACTGTTGCTCCTGGGGTATCGGCGAGGACCATTCGCAACCGTCTCCATGAAGCTGGGCTACGGTCCCGCACACCGTTAGGCCGTCTTCCGCTCACGCCCCAACATCGTGCAGCCCGACTCCAGTGGTTTCGCGACAGGCGTGAATGAAGGGACGAATGGAGACGTGTCGTCTTCAGCGATGAGAGTCGCTTCTGCCTTGGTGCCAATGATGGTCGTATGCGTGTTTGGCGCCGTGCAGGTGAGCGCCACAATCAGGACTGCATACGACCGAGGCACACAGGGCCAACACCCGGCATCATGGTGTGGGGAGCGATCTCCTACACTGGCCGTACACCACTGGTGATCGTCGAGGGGACACTGAATAGTGCACGGTACATCCAAACCGTCATCGAACCCATCGTTGTACCATTCCTAGACCGGCAAGGGAACTTGCTGTTCCAACAGGACAATGCACGTCCGCATGTATCCCGTGCCACCCAACGTGCTCTAGAAGGTG
Source organism: Schistocerca nitens (assembly GCF_023898315.1). Classification (NCBI taxonomy): domain Eukaryota; kingdom Metazoa; phylum Arthropoda; class Insecta; order Orthoptera; family Acrididae; genus Schistocerca; species Schistocerca nitens. The sequence goes on along the minus strand of NC_064614.1, from coordinate 108,665,035 downwards.
TAAGTCAACTACCCTGGCCAGCAAGATCTCCGGATCTGTCCCCCATTGAGCATGTTTGGGACTGGATGAAGCGTCGTCTCACGCGGTCTGCACGTCCAGCACGAACGCTGGTCCAACTGAGGCGCCAGGTGGAAATGGCATGGCAAGCCGTTCCACAGGACTACATCCAGCATCTCTACGATCGTCTCCATGGGAGAATAGCAGCCTGCATTGCTGCGAAAGGTGGATATACACTGTACTAGTGCCGACATTGTGCATGCTCTGTTGCCTGTGTCTATGTGCCTGTGGTTCTGTCAGTGTGATCATGTGATGTATCTGACCCCAGGAATGTGTCAATAAAGTTTCCCCTTCCTGGGACAATGAATTCACGGTGTTCTTATTTCAATTTCCAGGAGTATATATATATATATATATATATATATATATATATATATATATATATATATATATATATAATGGGGGAAATCGTGCTCTGTGCTCCGATGCATTAAAACAGATCCACATCACAGGAAGACAGATAGGAACGAAAATCGCTCACAAACATATGATTAGCGAAATTCCTTCACAAATAATTCATTCATTTTAATTCTCTGGTGCTCTGACTACGGAGAATATGTCTTTGTGGAGTCTTTAGGTTAATTTATCATAAAGTCTGTAAGGTTTGGGGTTGGTATTATGGCAGGAACTACTTTCGAGTGGCCTTCGAATAGTACATCAAAGTAATCGATATCAGTGGATTGTAGGTTCTGGCCGACCTCTCCTCCTTAACACACTCGGTTGCTTACAGATCTTAGCGACTGATTAAGGCGACCAATGGAAGTCCATCTGAGCCATTCCACCTCACGCAGACTGTTACTGCTGCATCACACGAAATGCAGGTAGCTCTCTGAGTCCCAATTCGATTAGCAGAAGATGGGGGCTGGCGGCTGAAACGGAATACCTGAGCGACAAACCTCAAGGCTAACGAGGCATCAGCGCTGCGTCGCCAGCGCCCCTGGCGGCGAGCCGCGGAAAATGCCGCGCGCCCAAGATACCATCAGTGCCGAAAAACAGCCGACGGCCAGTTAATGTTTAACTCTGCGGAACCGCAGCGTTAATATCGCGTATCGAACGCAAAATTAATATAATTCGTCTCCACGCTCCGCTGACTTAAATACCCAGCGGCGCTGCCAGCGATATGTTCGTTATTAATACCGCTGGAACAGGCAAATCATAATCATTTTAACAGTCAGTTTCTGCAAATGTGTACCCCGGCTATATAAATTCCGAATTAATCTATTCGCCGGCGGATTTTCCAAACAGTTACTCCATTCGATAATGAATGGCTCTTTATAAAACCAGCACCGTTGTTCTGACGAAGTTCTTCTGAACAGGTGAACAGGCATTTGAAGCTATTTCACCATGCATTCATAATGAGGTGCTTCCACGAATACAGGGAAATACAAAACATGAAGTGAAAATTTTGAGAAAAAAATGTTTTATGAGAATTCTGCCTTGAGCAAAATACAATTTCTTGTTACCCTCTGTTTATCCACGCGTGTTTGGTGAATGTTAGATCTCATCAGAATGTTTCTATACAACAGCATATTTGGTTGTTTGTGTAGTTGTATGTCTTGCACAGTGCAACAAGTATGTTTGACCATTCTTTTTTTATGATGTTAGTGATTATCGCCTTACTGTTTTCACAACGCGCACTGGTTTCAAGTTTGCTATCAGTGGGTGCTGAAAATACGAATTAGGTAATTTGCTTTGCTCACGGCGCAATCTTCAAGAAATTTTCATCGAAATTTTCGCTTCCCGTTTCACTGAGAAGTTCGTAGTCTCGCGCTGTGCCAACTGCGATGGGTGTCCTGTTTTATGTGAGTCAGTTAACTTTTCTTTTGCTTATCGCGTATGTGCACGTGTCTCTGTGTGTGGAAGGAGGTGAGCGTTGGCGAGGAAACATTTTTCTGTCGGATCATATTTCAAAAGTTTCTGTTCTTTTTTCGTCTGAACTGTTGAGCGCCCACGGTTCGCATCCTTACAAGGTTACATACTGTAAACCTCACTTCCAGAAAGACTAACTAATACTTAAATTTATATTCTATATTAAACCGTGCGGTTAAAGGCGCTGCAGTCTGGAACCGCAAGACCGCTACGGTCGCAGGTTCGAATCCTGCCTCGGGCATGGACGTTTGTGATGTCCTTAGGTTAGTTAGGTTTAACTAGTTCTAAGTTCTAGGGGACTAATGACCTCAGCAGTTGAGTCCCATAGTGCTCAGAGCCATATTCTATATTAACACACGTTTCCTCTTTAGAAACGTTACTCTAGTTTCAGTCCGCATTTTATATTGACTGTACTTGAGTCATCGTCAGTTACATTGCTACTTAAATACCAGAACTCACTTACTAATTTTAGTATCTCATTTCGCTTTCATGCGATTACGTTCCATTGCCATTATTTTGTTAACGTCGATACTCAGCTTAGAACCTCATTTGAAGACATTACATATTCTTTTCAAACAGATGTGCACAAATAATAATCTCCCTTCTTTCACGGGTGTGGCGTTTCGCTTAGGACAAAGCGAAATCGACACATGTAGACATTCCTTTTAGCTCATAATTCTTTCATGTGCAACGAGTGTGAGTTTACTTTGCTCCGGCTCTGTCTGTTGTTTGGTCCTTCACTCTTCCTTCTAGGAACCCAGTGTTTGCAAGACATTCCTGATAGCATCTCGGTTCTATAAATTTGGTGATTCCTATTCTTCTGTGACTTTTTTCACGTGTTGGATCCGATAGCACCGCTTTCCTACAGGGCGTGAATTATTACGTGTAAGCCTTTCTGGTTCCCTCATTTCTTTGTGTCCCATGAATTACTGGCTTCACATTGTAATTGCGATTTTTAGGAATTTGTCTACAGTTCTCCGTATCTGGTTTTTGATGATATATTACTTCTTTTACACCTTTATATCGTCGTATTGGCCAACTATGAACTCGTAACAGCTTCACTTACCCTTCTTACTTGTTTTTCCCCTTTTTTAAGTACTGCTCAATTCCTTCCCATGTTATCTGTTGCTTTCTTCCGTCCATCTTGTATCTTCTGACCTGAAAGTTTTATAAGTTTGATAGTTTATTTTAAAAAAGTTTCTTTCTATTATTTCCGATTCTTTGATGTTGTTTTTTTCATGTTCTTTTTATATTTCTGTAATCCATGCTATTGTCCATTTCTTTCTCCATAAATTAAGGAGTATGATTTTCGCTATCCGTTGTCATTCATTCGGTGCAAGCGTGCATATTTTCGTAAATCTCCTCGTTACTTCCCATTTTTCCACCATTTGTAGGTTGTATTGTTCCTGTTACAGTTTTATTCGCCTTTGAGGTACCTCTATGTTGTGTTGTGTATAGTTAAATGTTACACATTCTCATGCATATAAACATTCCAACCAATGCGGTATAATGTTTTAGTTTTCTTTTTCTAGATACACATTTCTTGTTGTAGACATATTTTGTCAAACTAGATGCTGTTTCCATTTTACTAACTCTTACATCTTTTACAATCTTTTTTTTCACATCTGCATCTGCAGTTCGAGCTTTTCCAAAAAACTTAAATTTACTAAATCTGTTTCACACACTTATGTTTCTGTGTAGGCCAGAATCGGTGAACTTTTTTTTTCAGATGAAACTTAGAGAACAGTTCTGTTCGCTACTTTTTCCAAAAGATTTATCTGAGTAATTGCTTTTGTCAGATTTTCTGAAAATATTGCAAAATCGTATGCAAAAGTCAGATAATTTTAACTTAATTAGATTTGGTTTTATTCCCAGAATTATTAGTTAATTTGTACGATTTAACAGCTCGAAACTACAATTAAAATTTTTATCTAAACCGCAGCTAAACAGTACATGTGTTAAGTCGGTCCTCTTGTCTAAAACCACATTTTACTTCAAACGGTTGAGATGCTTATCCCATATATGTTGCAATAGACGTCATGTTCGTTGGAGTTCATAATGTTTGCTAAGTTTGCGTTAACACCAAATTCACTAATGATTGTGACTATTGTTTTCTGCCTAATGAATCAAATACTGTCTTGAAATCAGTGTACGATACTATTGTGTATGCTGTTCTTGGACGAATAGTCAATATTGAAGGATATGACAGGAACGACCATTCAGAGTAAAAAACTAGTAAATATGGGCTTTAAAATGCATGCCTTACACTTCTTCATCTACGCTACTGTGAGACACATTTTTCTATGAACAAGTGCTCATAGCTCTTAAGGTATGCACTTGGATCCCATATTTATTGGATTTTGTTTCTTAGAATGTCCCTGGATATTCACCATTCCTCCTAGGAAACCCTGTAGATTTTCTAGCTATCGTTCTGTGGTGATTTATTTGTTTTAAATTAAAAATATATCCTCTGCAGGCTCTTCCCTTTCGAAAACGACCCTGATATTAGCCTAGTCGTCTGTCTCAATTTTCTTCAACACTGTTCAGGCATATTTTGCATGCCACTGACAAAAGTGACTCTCCTCTGAAAATATTGACTTTTTATTTGTCTCCCTTTTTACGCAGTGGGTGGATTAATGCTGTTTTCCACTCTTCTGGAATCTTTCCTGTTCTCCCATTGTTCTCAGAAATTGTAAATACTTTACGCTTTGTTCCAAAATTTACCTAGCAGACGGAAGAGCTATCACGTGTCGCGGACATGCAGCGCCGTAACCAGATCGGCAGCTGGGTGAGTGGAGACTCGGAGGACGCCCGACGCGGCGGGACGGTTTTGCGTGGAGCACCTGTCCCGTCAAGTGCGTCGTGCGGGCAGCCGCAGCATCAGGCGCTAGACTGCAGGCGCCGTCTCCCCGGAGGTCCCAAGCGATCGCTCGGCGAGGCAGCACGTAGACGTACGCGGTTCTCGAACGGCGGAAGAGACGTAAGGCCTGACTCGGCTCGTCTCCGTGTTTGCATGTTCGCGCGCGGCAGGCAAACATTTGCCGTCCGGGTTCCTTCCAGTGCCAGCAAACAGACGGGGCGCGCAGAGACACCTGCCCGTGTGCGCGGGGCGTTATAGAAGCGGCTGCGACGTCCCTCCAACCGCTGTCACTCTCCCAACGAAAGAAAACTGTGGCCAGGAAGTTGTGACGAGCCAACAGGACAATAAGTAAGTCACCCCCTGCAGAATAATACCCTGCCCTGAGAATGACGTCAATACGGCAACGAAGAATGTCCGTTAGTTTCCTCACTAATGCTAAATCCAGATAAAGCCAGATTGCGGGGATTCTGGTCACTGCGGTTCAGCCGTTGTTCACGGAAGTCCCAGATATCTACTGCAGCCTTGAGGTCGGTTGATTTAGCGGACCAATCGAAGTTTTTCACTTTTTAACTAGCTGCTTATATTTTATGACCCACCGTCTAATTTCTTATGGTGGGTCGTATGTTGCCACTTAGCCGCTGTGACTGGGTCCGGGGTCCGGAGTGACTGAAAGTAACACCACACAGGCTCCCGTCCCCACTCACACCGTTGCCCGTGTCCCGCCACGTGGAGGCGGGCTCTGTTTAGATCCATTTGATATATGTATTTTTTTTTGTGCAGCATTAGAAAAACTTATAACTAATACAAAATCAAGTAAGATATTAATAAACAAAACGAAATTAAATATGTAGAAAGAAGGAAGGAAGAGAACTGAATAGAGAAGGGATAGGTATAATATTGCCCGTCACCTGGTTGTGGGTGGCGGCCCGGGTCTTGGAATGACCCTCAAGACGCTGGCCGTTGCTCACCATGCCTTTAACATCTACCATCCTAAAAACTACCTTAACTAGAAGAGATTATGGTACGTTAAAGCTAGAAACTAAGACTAAGACCTCCACGTCCAGCCTGCTAAACTATTTACGATATACAATAGAGAGGTAACTGATTTTGTGTTTGGCTCAAAGTTGCTAATGGAAGGGTACTTGTGGTAAAAGTATTAAGGTAATGACGCTAACAGTTTGTGTTGAGCCTACAAGGCTCCTAGTAGAGTACATCAGGCCAAGCACCTCCCGGCCCCGACGACAACACGACCTGAACGGTGGTTTTCCCCGATCTACCACAGGTATCCGTCGTGTTGGGCTCAAAAGAGAGGGACCACAATTAAGATCCTTCCATCCAGACTGTGCGCTGCCTCTTAACGGAAGACGTAGGTCCCTTGAAGAGGTACCTAGCGTTAAGCTCTTATTAGACATGGAGATGCTGTTAACTATTTACATATAAGGTGCAATCTGTTTTTAGGATTGTGTGTGACTTGTGCACCTCTTGTCGGTTGTTCCACTCTGTTCTTTGAATTTGACTTGGTTGACACTATGGATCATCCGCGCTGGTCTGTATCTGTTTCTTCTTCATCACTCGTGGTGCTAATCATATCTGTGTCCCCGTGGGCATCGTGACGTCTGTTTGGACCGACTTGCCTTCGGTAGGGTCTGTTGCACAAGTATTCTATTTGTTGGATCTTCGAGATTTCGTCCGTTAGTTTGTTGAGTTCAGTCCACCTTTCTGGGTCGCGTATTATGGCATGTAGTTCGTTCAGTGTGTTCAGGCGATTTATGTGTACTGTGTGTCTTATGTTCGTGCATTGTCCGCAGAAGAAGACAGTATGTTCAGGGGAACCTTCTTCCCCGCATGTGCATCTACTAGTCTGCTGCAGACTCACGCGGTACAGGTGCGTGGGATAAGGGCCATGTCCTGTGATGAAATGTACCATACCGCGGCTGGGATCAATGTGTTTTAGTTTTAGTCTTTCCCGGATGTCAGGGAAGAAGTTGTATACACGGCGGCCCTTATCGCTGTTGGCCCACTCGCTCTGCCAGGTATCCACTCGCCATGCTCTGAGGTGCCGTGTTGTCTCAATCGGTACACCAGTGATCTGCCGAACCTGGTCTATTCTCCCCATCCTAAGCCAGTACATTGCTGCGCGGTACCTGATGGTGATATCTATGGGGAAGATTCCCATGACGACACATAGTGCGTCATTTGATGTTGTGTTGAATGCCCCTGTTAGTCGAAGTAGAACACTTCTTTGGCCTCGACGTACAATGGTTCTGTTGGTTGAGAGAGTTAACCTGTGGGCCCACGTACTGGCAGCAAAGCATAGTACTGACTCGAAGAGAGCGCAATGGTATGTTCGTGTCACTGACAGGGGTAGTCTGAATTGTTCCGAATTTAGCCTAGCCAGTTTGTTTAGTATCTTTTCTGCTTTGTTTGTGCATATTCGCATGTGTTCGTGGAAGTTCAATCGTTCATCAATGTATACTCCTAGATAGCGTGTGACTGCTAGTCTTTTTATGTTTGTGTCCCCGATTTTGACTATTGGGTTCCTGCGCAGGATACCCTTTAGCAATGTATAAGTTGTTTTGTTTCCTGCTATCTTTAATTTATTATCTGTGCACCATTGGGTTATTGTCCTAAGTGTTCAATTGGCTCTTTCTTCTAGCTGGGCACGGTTGTTTGCTGAAACTACGACGAGTAGATCATCAGCATAAGCGACAACTCCATCTGTCAAGATGTGCTCCTCTAGTAACTGTAGGAGCGGTTCTATAACTATGTCCCAGAAGATGGGGCCACAGATCGACCCTTGTGGACAGCCTTTTGTAATTCGTTTAATCACTTTCTGGTTGTCCATTTGCCAAACGACCGTTCTGTCTCTGCAGTAGTCCATGAAACTATTATACAGAGAGGTGTCTGAGCCTCTTGGACAAGGCCGGCACCAGAGGTTGTCGAAAGCACCTGAGATGTCTATCATAATTGCAAGTGTGTATTTGGAGGGTGTGTCGTGTACTATTTGGAGTGCTCTGTTAATTGCGTCGTCTATAGATTTCCCTTCCCTGAAGCCGTATTGGTGTGGTGTCAGTCCCCGTAGTGTTCGGTGTGCTTGTAGTCTTTTGCAGAGTAGTTTTTCTTGTACTTTACCGAGTGTATTGATAAGGAAAATTGGTCTGTATGACTTGAGGTCTGATGGGTCTTTGGAGCCTTTTTGATGATAACCGCCTTCGAGGTCTTTCACACTGCAGGCACACGGCCCAGCCTTAATGCATCGTTTAACAACGTTGTGAGAAACGGGGTGATCTGCGGTGCAATTTGTTTCAGTACCTCAGAGTGGATACCATCCGGTCCAGGCGTCTTTTTGTTTTTGAGTTCTGAGATCGCTGTCGCCACTTCTTCCTGCGCTAATGGACAGGTGACGGTTGGTGTGGTGTATACTGTGTCTACTTCGCGTCTCAGTGCTGCATGTTGTGGTGTGTCTGTGTCTGCGATGTCGTCGGACAGGAGTTTGCTCAGCAGGAACTCCGCTGTGCGTCTCCAGCCCTTAGTCATCTCACCATCCTCCTGTCGCAGCGTTCCAAGAACCAGTGGGCTCTTAATTTTCTCTGTCACGATTTTGTATGGTTCCCCCCAAATGTTTAACTGTGTTTGTGCTGCTACATGGCTGTTCCAGTGGTCTCTCCTGGTCATATTCAGTTCACGTTTATATTTGTCCTTGGCAAGCCGGTAGTCGCGTAGTCGTAATTGTCTTTCTCTATCTGAAATTGCTCGTTGGTAAAGCTTAAGTTTACGTTTTGAGTCTTGTTTAAGTCGTGTTAATTGCGTAGTCCAGGGAATATTTTGGTGTTTTGTCATTCTTTGTGTGGGTATGCAGGTGTTCTGTGTGTGTGTGATGATATCTGTCAGCATGTGTGCTCTGTAATCAACACTGCCGGTGATGTCTTGCGGTATGTGCTCATGTATTTTTTGTCTGACCCTGTCCCAGTCTGTTTTGTCAAATAATAGTCTTTTTGGTAGTGTTTCTGTGTTGACGTTTGGTGACCCACTTAAGGTTAGTGTGATGATGATGTGGTCGCTAGTAGTGATCTGGTTATGTACGGTCCAGTATCGTACGTGGTTGATGGCGACATTATTAACGAGGGTGATGTCTATGTTTGATGAATGACCGTTGTGTCCGATGTGAGTCGGGTGATGTCTTTCCTTGTTGAGTACGTGTAGTCTGTTTTCTTGGATGATGTCATTTATTATTCTACCTCTGTCGTCAATCGAATCGCTGTACAGAGCCCAAGTGTTCGTCAAACCAGTGCAGCCCTGTGAGCACAACTGTCGTTCTCTTGGAAGACGGGAGAATCGAACAGTCACTTACTGAAGATGGGAAGACTTAGCCATAGAAAGTCTTGAAATAAACGTAATACGACTGGCGCACATTGCTTCTGGATCCGGTATCAGCTCAGTTACATCTGTCTCTTCGATTAGAGCGGGAAATGTGGACTGTTTGGTGGTGGCTGAAAGGTTGTCACGCAGGAACGCGGATTCCGGAAGTACCTGTTGTGGTGAAGCAAGCGCTGTATCATCTGCGAGATACACGGGCGAGGGAGTGTGCCGGGACTTACCCCAGTTCGCTGCTACTAGCGCCACATCATCAAACGAGTCTGCGCATAGCATATAAAATATTGCAACATACTCTAAGAGTGAAATTAAAAATTGAAATACCTTTTCCAAACTTCGTCAGTACGTGCTTCAGTATATTAATGTTAAGATTCTTAATTCTCAGAATGATCAGATAAGTTTTGCTAAATATGTTCTTCTAACAAAAAACTAAGTGGCGCTAAATAATGCAGCAAGAAATCCAAAAACTGTTCAGAATGTGCAAATGTAGGTCACTATCAAAAGCTACAAGTCTTAATTTCATTGGTGCAATATTTTGGTCAAAATCGGCGTTTTTACGAAAATTGAAGGAGCTAAATATTAGACCCAGAGAGATGATAATCCGTATGTGGCCTTAGTTTGATATAAGAACTATGTGACTCCGTTAAGTTATCTCTATTAGTTTTGAAGTCATTTACTTAATACCAAACTTGGAACAGGAACGTCACTACCCAAATTAGATTAAGTGTCATCAGTAATTGTAATATAAATTCATAATCACAGCACTCGACTACATTAAGGAAATAATAGAACTGTACCAAGTTTCAAGACTTTAGTTTGGATAACAATCAATACAAGGACTCTTAAAGAGGTAGTTGAGATGTCATGTTCTAGTGTCGGCTCCGTTCTAAAAATTCTAGCCGGCAAAGTTCAAATTCAGTCGAGCTAAAACATTTTCAGTAACTAAAGGAAACTTAACATTAATTATATAAAAATTACGAAGATTGTAAATTGTTTAATGGCAAATACATTAATTTAAATCGTGTATTCAGTGAGAAGCGAAACTTCGCACCGAGCTATCATTCTGTCCGCATCAGTCAAACGCCGGCGTACGCTCTCTGCCTTGGGAGACGTCAGAGCTAGGCACCTACCAAATGTGTTCTCGGTAATAGTAGGAAGTGAAAACGCCAGGAGTTTACACCGTCCTGGATGGCTTACATTTCACGGAAATAACCATTTGTGTGCCGTCTGTAATGTCGACAAAACCGCGGGATGAGTGGTAAGACTATTTTCCACATATGTGGCGAACACTTAACTTTGGCGACTAGAAGTCAGGATGATAGACCATTTTACTTTGAACTTACCGTAGACATCGCCTCTGAACTACTGATGGCTGTCTTTCCGATAGGGACATTATTATTATTATCAGGACTATAATTATGTTCCTGTGCGGCTGGTCCCGGCGGAGGTTCGAGTCCTCCCTCGAGCATGGGTGTGTGTGTTGTCCTTAGGATAATTTAGGTTAAGTTGTGTGTAAGCTTAGGGACTGATGACCTTAGCAGTTAAGTCCCATAAGATTTCACACACATTTGAACATTATAATTATGTTCGTACGGGTGAACTCTTACTGAATACATAAATAGTTATAACTCAAAACTTTTATTTATTAGTCATAGTTCCCAATCCCGCTGCGTAGAAAGCAAGTAGGAACATTTTCTTTCAGCGAGCACAAGAATAATGTGGACTTGCAGACTGGAAATTATACTCAGTATGAAACTTCCTGGCAGATTAAAACTGTGTGCCCGACCGAGACTCGAACTCGGGACCTTTGCCTTTCGCGGGCAAGTGCTCTACCAACTGAGCTACCGAAGCACGACTCACGCCCGGTACTCACAGCTTTACTTCTGCCAGTACCTCGTCTCCTACCTTCCAAACTTTACAGAAGCTCTCCTGCGAACCTTGCAGAACTAGCACTCCTGAAAGAAAGGATATTGCGGAGACATGGCTTAGCCACAGCCTGGGGGATGTTTCCAGAATGAGGGGGATGTTTCCGCTGCAGAGTGAAAATCTCATTCTGGAAACATCCCCCAGGCTGTGGCTAAGCCATGTCTCCGCAATATCCTTTCTTTCAGGAGTGGTAGTTCTGCAAGGTTCGCAGGAGAGCTTCTGTAAAGTTTGGAAGGTAGGAGACGAGGTACTGGCAGAAGTAAAGCTGTGAGTACCGGGCGTGAGTCGTGCTTCGGTAGCTCAGTTGGTAGAGCACTTGCCCGCGAAAGGCAAAGGTCCCGAGTTCGAGTCTCGGTCGGGCACACAGTTTTAATCTGCCAGGAAGTTTCATATCAGCGCACACTCCGCTGCAGAGTGAAAATCTCATTCTATACTCAGTATGTTCTCCGTCGCTTTCCGCCTGACCGCAAAAATAGTGTTCATGCACTTGTAAACGGGGAGGCTTTATATTCATAACACACTGTGCTCAGTCTCACGTACACAGAAAAGCATTGCTTAAGAGTTTGATGATTTGCTTCGGTGGTTCCCATGACCTATTCCAAGTTGCGGTTTCCGGGAGAAAATCCCTGACACGAGGCTGCAGTGAGGTCCTAGCACCCAAGGCCACTTGAGATGTAACAAGTATCTGTACAGTATGGATGTCAACAAGAATCCTGCCTCTCGGCTCCCATGAAAGGTGAGAAATTTAGCTCCCCCTCAGCAGTATTTCTATTCCACCAGTCTTGCATATTGCCTCCCCTTCCGGACACTGCGTGTGCGACGTACTCCAAGGGTGAAGACCGTTCAAACTCGGTACCAACCTAGTACATTGTTTATTATGTTTGGAAGCCACATCAAGGGCGCTTTGTAGTATTACCTTGTATTTTCATGCTTTGAGGCAGATTTAAGTCCGTCACATTGGCTAAAAGCTTGCTGCTGCCCATCAAAATGGCTCTGAGCACTATGGGACTCAACTGCTGTGGTCATCAGTCCCCTAGAACTTAGAACTACTTAAACCTAACTAACCTAAGGACATCACACACATCCATGCCCGAGGCAGGATTCGAACCTGCGACCGTAGCAGTCGCACGGTTCCGGACTGCGCGCCCAGAACCGCGAGACCACCGCGGCCGGCTGCTGCTGCCCATCAAGATAGGTTGGGCTGAGAACAGAGAACTTAATTTTCTTGTTATTCGCTTCCTGGCAATATGAGGATCAGCTTCCTGGTTGCTGTCCAGTACTGAGTGTGCAGTTTGGGCAAGCTTTCCTCTCGCGATAGCATGAGGTGTTAATTTCGTATTTCGGAGTCCGTAATCTGAGCCAGTCGCATTTATCTGGTTGCTACTTAGTTTTTGATGCGAAGTTCATACGGCTATTTCTTTGGCTTATTTGAAAATGTAAGTTCCGCAGATGAGGAATTCTGATTTTTTTCTTCTTTCAGTTTTCCTAACGATGTCAGTCGAAGTCCCACACATAATTAACATCAGTGTTTATGTTTCTTCTCTGTGTTCTTGTTTTTCAAGAGTCACATTGCAATAATATTCCACATGGTATTTCAATCTGAAAAAGTTCCATTCACAAACACTTCTTTTTACAGTTTCTCCTATGATTAGTCGGCCGGTGTGGCCGAGCGGTTCTAGGCGCTTCAGTCTGGAACCGCGCGACCGCTACGGTTGCAGGTTCGAATCCTGCCTCAGGCATGGATGTGTGTGCTGTCCTTAGGTTAGTTAGGTTTAAGTAGTTCTAAGTTCTAGGGGACTCAGATGTTAAACCCCATAGTGCTCAGAGCCATTTGAATCATTTTGAATCTCCTATGATTAGGCGACCCTTATTCAACAAATATAATGAGGCATATAATAAGGTGCTGCTCAAAGGCGATGCTGTTACCACTGAGCGCAGTCACCAAATCATAGACGAAATATTGGATAATGCACAGTGCTGTTTATAGTGGTGAAGAGTAGGTGGCGCTCGCAGGTTTTTATTTCGGAGCTCCAACCGTTACTAGTGCAGATATGTTTCATAAAATTCTAGTGCTATGTGAAACTAGAGTTTCTCCCCCGTAGATGATGTCCACATAACCTATGGCAACGCAGCGAGGTTACGTCTTCGACAGCTGCCGATTTTTCGACAGATGCACATTGTGTGATTTTCAAGGCAAAAATGCAATGAGATATCGCTGTGCAAAGAAATTTAAAATCTTTTTGAGATAGAATGCATTCCGTTTCCTTCAAAATATCCGCTCAGGAGAGTGAAACATTGTTATAGCGTATCCCGGAAGTTAATCAAACTGTATATTGAGCAAGCAGTATAGGAAACCAAGGAGAAACTTGGAAAAGCTAATTAAAATTCAAGGGGAAGCAATGAAAACTTTGAGCTTTGCTGATGACATTGTGACTCTGTCAGAGACGGTAAACGAGTTTAATTTCAGTTTGACGGAATGGATGAGTTTTAAACAGAGATTATAAGTACAAAAGTAAAATAAGGCTATGGAATGTTGTCGAAATAAATCAAGCGATGATCGAATTAAATTAGGATATGAAACACGAAAGTAATAGATGAGGAATGTAAATTTAAGTCTTCATATTGGCGTCCACAACAACAACAAGAAACTATTCTCGTTTATCATAATCATCAATGTGATACTGCACACATAATTCACTCATCACAGTCATATTATAATAATAATGTCGTGTGACGAGGGCCTCCCGTCGGGTAGACCGCTCGCCTGGTGCGATTTGACGCCACTTCGGCGACTTGCGCGTCGAGAAAATCTCCGATCCAGCCGGAAATCGAACCCGGGCGCTGACCACTCAGCTACCGGGGGCGGACGCAGTCATATTTACGAGAGGCGACTCACACTGTGCTCGCTGGCCGGAGGATAAAGAATGTCTCCTCTAGCTGGGTTGCAGAATATTTAGGAGATATCCCACTGGATAATGCCACCGAAATTAAGATTTATTTGGGGAGAGGGCTAAAAGAGAAAGAGAAAAAGAAAGAGGGTAGGACGAAAAGAGAGAGAGAGAGAGATCTTAGCACTTCATACAAAATCCTTTTTCCCGCCAATTCATTTACGTCGCGGCAACTTGTGCCGGAGAGCGAAGGAATAAACTGAGATAGGATTTGATTAATTCCATGAGAACAGCTTGCATCTTCACTCGTCAGGGCTGAAAAAGAGACCGAATCAGCGAATTCAGATGGGAGTGCAGGCGCGGGTCGGTTTGTTTACGTAAACAGCGTCGTGGGGAAGGGTGGGTGGTGGAGGGGGGGGGGGGACCCACGACAGCGACCGCGGCGCCGCTATTGGCTTAGCGACGTGACCAGAATGGCGCGCCCGCTCCAAACAAACTGCCTTCCGCGCGAAAATTAGATCGCCCGACCGCAGAGTCTGTGTGAAGCTCCGAGCCGAGTGGATCGCAGCGACTACGGGGCCAGCGTTAGGTCCCACTGGTGGCTCCCGAAGTTCAGTCCGCACGTGGTGGGGGACCCCTCTACAGCACACGTCAAGCACTAGAGTCGTCTCGTGCGTTTCGAGAGTGTGATGGGAAATACAGCGACACCTCTAAAAGGCTGCAATTTTCAAAGAACATACTGACAAAAGTAGATGCTCTCCTGTGATAACAATACTTCGAAAGGCTGGGAATAGTCACCAGTGTAATACGCAGCTGCCTTCGGTACAATAATTCTGCATCTTAGGCGAGTGAACGAATTAACAGCGCATATATGTTACTGGACTGAAGACTTTACGATAAATGTAACCGAGCATGTCGTCCTTAATGGAAAGACATCGCTTTGCCCAAAAATACACTGCTGGCCATTACAATTGCTACACCAAGAAGAAATGCAGATGATAAACGGGAATTCATTGGACAAATATATTATACTAGAACTGATATGTAACTACATTTTCACGCAATTTGGGTGCACAGATCCTGAGAAATCAGTACCCACAACAACCACCTCTGGCCGTAACAACGGCCTTGGCACGCCTGGGCATTGCGTCAGACAGAGCTTGGATGGCGTGTACAGGTACAGCTGCCCATGCAGCTTCAACACGATACCACAGTTCATCAAGAGTAGTGACTGGCGTACTGTGACGAGCCAGTTGCTTTGCCACCATTGACCAGACGTTTTCAATTGGTGAGAGATCTGGAGAATGTGCTGGCAAGGGCAGCAGTCGAACAATTTCTGTATCCAGAAAGGCCCGTACAGGACCTGCAACATGCGGTCGTGCAGTATCCTGCTGAAATGTAGGGTTTCGCAGGGATCGAATGAAGGGTAGAGCCACGGGTCGTAACTCATCTGAAATGTAACGTCCACTGTTCAAAGTGCCGTCAGTGCGAACAAGAGGTGAGCGAGACGTGTAACCAATGGCACCACATACCATCACGCCGGGTGATACGCCAGTATGGCGATGAAGAATACACGCTTCCAATGTGCGTTCACCGCGATGTCGCCAAACACAGATGCGACCATGATGATGCTGTAAACAGAACCTGGATTCATCCAAAAAAGTGTCGTTTTGCCATTCGTGCACCCAGGTTCGTCGTTGCGTACACCATCGCAGGCGCTCCTGTCTGTGATGCAGCATCAAGGGTAACCGCAGCCATGGTCTCCGAGCTGATAGTCCATGCTGCTGCAAACGTCGTCGAACTGTTCATGCTGATGGTTGTTGTCTTGCAAACATCCCCATCTGTTGACTCAGGGATCGAGACGTGGCTGCACGATCCGTTACAGCCATGCGGACAAGATGCCTGTCATCTCGACTGCTAGTGATAAGAGGCCGTTGGGATCCAGCACGGTGTTCCGTATTACCCTCCTGTACCCACCGATTCCAAATTCTGCTAACAGTCATTGGTTCTCGACCAACACGAGCAGCAATCTGACCTTTATCAAAGTCGGAAACGTGATGGTACGCTTTTCTCCTCCTTACACGAGGCATCACAACGTTTCACCCGGCAACGCCGGTCAACTGCTGTTTGTGTATGAGAAATCGGTTGGAAACTTTCCTCATGTCAACACGTTGTAGGTGTCGGCACCGGCTTCAACCTTGTCTGAATGCTCTGAAAAGCTAATTATTTGCACATCACAGCATCTTCTTCCTGTCGGTTAAATTTCACGTCTGTAGCATGTCATCTTCGCGGTGTAGCAATTTTAATGGCCATTAGTGTATCTTCCGACGTGCTTCAAGGAAATGTGATAGATCCGTTACTGTTCACAGTATACAATGTTGTTGAAATTACCGATTATTTTGAAAGGTTGTAGCACTCATTGAAACGAGAAAAGCAAGTCCAGTAAACACGGGTGCAGATACTCACTAAATAGCGAGGGCAGAAAGAAGTTTGGTTGCAGATATTAGCAAAACCACTACACTGGCGCTCGGTCCACAGAATCAACAGCGTGTTTCGCTTGTTCCTGTATCACAACACTTCGTCAGTCTGAGCGTCAGGTAGAGAGACGTTAGCTGTGTTGTTAGAGTTCTGTTGTGTTGTAGTTTCAGTCGTGGCAGCGTGTGTTACTGTATGGTAAATAACCCGAAACTTTCGGTATATATCATGATGTCTTTTTACCGTCATAAATACCTTCACTTTTGTGTTTGCTGCTGTTGCGCTCTTTTTACATACACATGGTTCGGTCCAGTTTGAATTATCTTTTCCACTACTTTCTAGGTCAGCTACTTGTTAGATCCATCCCTGATGGCACACGATTCAATCTCCTAACCCAAATAGACTGCCGACTAACCCCTAGTTTTTGCAAATTGTAAGCAGTTCTCGATTTAGTTCGTCAGTTTCATATTTTTATATGCCTGCTTGTATAGTGTTTATAATTTTTTATGGAGAAATTAATAATGATTAGTTAGTCGAAACGGCCTGGCAACTACATGGAAAATATGGACAACATTGCGGCGGCGCGGTTCTCTCCGTCCCTTTACGACGAACCTGCACCTACCTGTGAACATTGTCTCAGCATATCATCAGTAGGGAAGCCGAGTGAAACCTACTGTACTTCGATGTGAACCAGGCTGCAATTAAAGTCACTAATCTACGTTTCGGGAGAAAGTTTTCACACGAAATGAAAGGTTGGAAATTTTGTCCTCAATTAATATATTCTGAAACTGTAAACAAGTATCACTGCCAAGCCCGTGCTAGTATTAACACAGTCACTCACAATCCCTTTCACTCACGTTAGCAAGTTTACGGTGTTGCATTTCCCGAAAACGTAATAGCTACAAAAATATGGATTGTTTTTGATTGAGAATTGTTGCCAAATATTAAGTCAGTCGGTACCAAATGCAGTCACAGTTTTTAGCCACCGACCTGCTCAATACGCCACGTGGAATATATGTCTTCTCTCGTCACAAAATTCACTTAAAAATTCCGAAATTTCTACACGCCCATCGAAATAATTATGCCGACACTTTACCACACTTTTGATGTATGAAACACTGCTAGATCCGGGAACCTATCACTTCCATCGGAACTACTACTACACACGTCCGAACTGTTTCATGGCTAGGCTCCGACTCCTCTCTAGAACACTCGTAAGTCTTCTCTACCAGCAGAGAAAGGCGCGCGAAGAATATTGCTTTACCATTGGTCAGTTTACTCAACAGCCAATAGCAAAACAACATTCTCCCGCGTCAATCCGCGCTTTTCATCAACAACCAATCGCAAAATAGTAAAACTAACGACTGCACTTTTTACCGACGGAATTATCTAATATGCTGAAGTTTTGCTTATGCATAAAGTTATTTACTAATGTTATTTATACCTGAATTAACTTTCCCTTTACCATAAACTTACTTTACAGATCTATTCTACAAAAATCCCATTTTCCACATCCATACTTCTTCGAAATGTTCCCACACTAAATCTCACTACATAGCTCGTTAAACAATTATCTTCATATTAACCTTAAACCGCACTCACGCATCATTCATATTGCTAAAACACATTTATAACATTTTACCTACACAAAAAGACATAATAACACTTTAGGAAAATACTAGAACAGTTTATGAGAAACATTCTATTACTTTAGTGCACTCTAGTGGGCACAATCGAAACTAAAATCACAGTCCCCCTATCCAATATTGTCCTCTATCGGCTGATACATAAACTACGTGCGCGTCCAGTCTTGCGTCACCATCTGTCACTATCCAGCTCTGCGACACACCTCCCACTTAACCGCCTCCAAAGCAGGATCGGTATACGGCACTACGCGTCAACATCTCGATTTAAGTTTTCCGTTGTTTTCCTTAATTACTTTATACAAATGCTCATACGGCTAGTATCATAAGGGCACGCGTCCCATCGATTTCAACGGAGACTAGTTACTATATTCCCGCATGTATGCACAACTTACGTATTTGTTCTTAATCTGTAACACCACGAAACACTTGTGAAAGTGATTCACGGACGATTAAAACTACTGCTACTATTAGAAGTCGAAGGAACAGTACTACTATTAGTAGTCGAAGTAGTGGTAATAGTAGTAGTATTAGTACCTTTGAAAGTTTGAAATTTTATCCAAATTTCACGTAAGAACATTTTTACGCATGTTGGCTCCCGTCCGCAGCTGCTCCCTAAAGGAAGACTGAAAGACCTTTTATGGTTCAGAAATGGTTCAAATTGCTCTGAGCACTATGGGACTCAACATCTGAGGTCATCAGTCCCCTAGACTTAGAACTACTTAAACCTAACTAATCTAAGGACATCACACACATCCATGCCCGAGGCAGGATTCGAGCCTGCGACCGTGACGGTCGTGCGGTTCCAGACTGAAGCGCTTAGAACCGCTCGGCCACCTAAGTGATAACCTCCCCACTGAATGCGGTCCGTGCATGAAGGGGCACCAGTGCAATTTGCTACTAGTAAAAGACACTTTGGTATTGCCCACGATGCACAGAGTCGAAAAGGGGTTCTCCTCAATCCTCTGCGACCTCTTTGGTGTCATCTCAGAAGTGGAGTGTACAGCATTTCTGCTGATGCCGTAGGGGCAGTGGGGCAGCAGATTTTACAGCCTTGTCTGGATCTACGAGATTATGTGGAGGACGAGTGAAATGAATCGTAACTCACCGCACAGAAGAGTGCAGTACTGCATCGAAACGCCAGGACGACACGTGGATCACATCTAACAGTTACGAAAATAGAGTAACTATAACGTGCTCCAATGGACGTGTATTTCTTGTTACCTCAAGCTATGAGTGAAATTTTAGACCTACTAAATGGGGAATTAAACCAAAAGTTTGCACTTAGCATAAATTTGTCCTAAAAAACATTAAGAATAATTTGTTTGTAGACATAAACGGTGCTCCGCGTGCGTGTTTCACTACGATGCAGGAAGCACTGCCATCCATTATCACAGTACATATGAAGAGCGGGACAATCAGACTACAATTAGCTACAAGTGTCTAGAGCAGAGTTCAAGCCGTCATGAAGGCAAAGGATGGACACGCCCCATATGAATGTCCACTAACACCTCTCCGGATACTTATGATAGATAGTGTATATTATAAACGGTTCGACTGCAGACTCATGTTTCCAGGCAGATTTTGGCTTCTGTTATAGTATACTTACACTTGCGTCACTTTTCGTTATTAATTACTATAAGCCATGTTTCAGACACTCTGTCTGTATGTATATAGTCTTTGCATCAAATGCCTAGGGACGACCAAGCGAGGTGGCGCAATGGTTAGCACTTTGGACTCGCAATCGGGAGGACGAAGGTTCAAACCCGCGTCCGGGCAGCCTGATTTAGATTTTCCCTGATTTCCCTAAACGGTTTCAGGCAAATGCTGGGATGATTCTTTTGAGAGGGCATGGCCGACTTTCTTCCCCATCCTTTCCAAATCCGACGCGATCGATGACCTCGCAGTTTGGTGCCTTCCCCACGAATCAACGAGCCAACCAACAACCTAGGCGCGGTGGATCACGTCATGCGGAACAAATCTGAGACACAATGTTCGCTGACGGCGCTTGGCTTCCTTCTGTATTGTTTAGGCCCAGTGAGGTGGCAGGTCGAAGGCACAATTGTGGCGCGCGTATGTCTTGTGTGTTGCCTATAATCCAGTAATCTGCTCCAAGACCAGAAAAACTGAAGTTCCTGATTCGTTTCTAAAATATCTTTCTGCTCTGAGAAACACTTATTCTTGAACTTTTCTTGTTGAAAGTCACTCATTCAGTTTATTGGGGTACGTAATATGCAGCACACCTGGTTCATTGACCTTGCTTCTTCGGTGAAATCTGGTTGTCCCATTGCCAGCGTATATTAAAGATCACATGAGATTTTCACTCTGCAGCGGAGTGTGCGCTGTTATGAAACTTCCTGGCACATTAAAACTGTGTGCTGGACCGAGACTCGAACTCGGAACCTTTGCCTTTCGCGGGCAAGCACAACTCACGACCCGTCCTCACAGCTTCAATTCTGCCAGTTCCTCGTCTCTTACCTTCCAAACCTCACAGAAGCTCTTCTGCGAGCCTTGCAGAACTAGCAGTCCTGGAAGAAAGGATATTGCGGAGACATGCCTTAGTCACAGCCTGGGGGATGTTTCCAGAATGAAATTTTCACTCTGTAGCGGAGTGTGCTCTGTTATGAAAGAACACATTGTCGGAATGCGCCAAGGAACATTTTGTCTCTAACAGTTGTTCTCCATGACGTGATCAATCACCTCTAGATGTTTGCTGCAAAGACTCTGAAATACCCAATACATTTCTGGGACTCAAGGAAGCGAAAATAACCTGGTTGGTGAGTTGCTTAACCCCGACGTGGCCTTTAGGCGGTGTCTCGCTAGGTAAATGCAGGGCTCTTACACAGGTTCCGTCTCTCATATATGCTAAACAGACATTCAGAACATGTTCTCGCACTTGCACAAAGGATTAACTGTAGATTCAGACAGGTGGGGTGCAGAGATCATGTCCTTCGGGTGTATAAGAGACTGATGACCTTAGTTGTTTAGTCTCATAAAATCGTTAATAAATACATAAATATGATACGAATAGCAACCTACACTCATCTGGGAATAGCTTACTCTTGATTCCCCCAGAGCAGGAAGATTTAAGGTCTCGTCGCCCGGAATCATTACGGACTAGCGGAATTCCGAATAGAGCAAGAATTGACAGGCAGTTGAGGGTAGCACCCCGTTACCGACTTCAACCGACTTATGAAAACCACGGAAGACATAAAATAGGTGTAACTGAGCGACGAATTGAACCGCGGTCCTGCCGCAAGCGACTCTCGTGTCTTAGGCTTCGGCTACGTTGTTCAGTCATGCTTCTGACTCACTGGAAACTCATACATCCGATTTTAATTCAGGAAATAAAGCTAAGCGAACACTGTATAATAAGAGTCAACATTTTGTCGAAAAATTTTGCTTCTGCGCTTGTGTACAGTGAGCCGTGCCACCCTTCGTTTTTAATTATTATACACCCTGCGACGCATTGTAACCGACGAGAGAGTTCCGAGCAAAAAAGTGAGAGGGGTGACGAGAAAAAAGCAAACATTTCTTTCCAACCACAGTCAGTCTGTTGTGGCCACCCAGTAACAGAGAGCTGATAAATGCGAGGCGCAGTACGCCTACCGACACGGGCCGGCGTGCTCGGCGTGTGACGGGTGCAGGTAGCGCAGATAAATTGCGTGAAACGGCGCGGGTGGGCGGCACCCCCTCCCGTATCGATTTCCGGCGCGCGGCTTCCTGCGGCAGTGGGCCGCCTCCTCTGGACCTCCTGGGAGGGCGGGGGTGGGGGTAGGGGGGGGGGGGGCACTGCGGGCTGCTACGGCTTACGGCCCTCCGCAGAATCACTGTGTGCGATACTCTGGCTCCGCGCGCTGTAAGAGAAGCCGCCCGCATCCGTTAGCTGCGTCACTTGCCGCCATCCGACGGCTTAGGAAAGGGGAAAGGAAGATTAGGTTCAGCTGAGGCGAAACACACGGACGGAGCACAGGAGTCGGCGGTGTTTTTTAAGAGGGAACCTTCATTTATATCTACAGTAACAAAAATACACTGATGTGAAAAAAAGTCATGGGACAGTGATATGCACAAACAGTATACAGATGGCGGTAGTATCGCGTACGCAAGCATAAAAGGGCAGTGCCCTGGCGGAGCTGTCATTTCTACTCAGATAAAATGTAAATGTTGTGTGACGAGGGCCTTCCGTCGGGTAGACCATTCTCCGGCTGCAAGTCTTTCGATTTGACGCCACTTCGGCGACTTGCGCGTCGATGGGAATGAAATGATGATGATCAGGACAACACAACACCCAGTCCCTGAGCGGAGGAAAGAAGTGTCCAACCCAGCCGGGAATCGAAACCGGACCCTTAGGATCGACATTCTGTCGCACTGAGCACTTTTTTTTTGTCGCGCTGACCACTTATTTTATTTATTTTTTTCGATTTTGAAGAAAAAAAATACACGAACATGACTCGAACACGGTACCTCCAGCGCGGTAGGCTGTAAACCTTTTTTTCTCTATTTTGTTTGTTTTTGTTTTTATTTTTATTTTTGTTTTATTTTTTTAATTGCAAAATTTTTTTCTCTGCCAACTTTTTTTTACATGGAAAAATGCGTCTTTCAGTTACGACAAACAAAATTAGTATGTACATCCGTAGCAACAACAGAACAAGAGTTCCTTCTAAACTATGACATAGAATTTAAAACTAATAGTATGATGATAGATAATAAAGAAAGAAAAATGTAACTAAATGCCGTACGCCATTCCATGTGCATGGCCCATCTGCGTACAGATTCCATGTTCCAGACTGATAAAACATTTCGCAGCGTGTGGAGCTCCATGACGGCGGTCATCCTCTGCCCGGTACTCCCCAACTGTGAGGGGGGTTATCGAAGACACTGCGCAAATAGTTCGCAAATAGTTGTCGGTACCGGGGTGTACGCTCAAGTGTGCTATGACTGTTCTGGAGAAATCGCCAGTAATCAAGTACCATCTTCTTATCATCTCGAAAGAGGTAGTATATGGACATGTCTTTAAACCATGTGAGAGCGTGAGTCTTCGCAGGTGGGAAATAAGTATCCTCTGGACAAAGACGGAGCCGTGGCTCAATTGTGCGAGGCGCGATACGTAGGTAGCAGGCGAGGATCTTTAGCACTGGCAGCCATACCTCTAACGCCGATCCACATGTTAAACAGTGTTCATCAGTATCCACGAGGTGGCAACGTGGGCAAAGGGGGGAATCCGTCGTCCCAATAGAGTGCAGCCTTTGTCGTGTTACAACCTTCCTGTTCACCACGTGGTACCACGCGGCTCGTACCAGCGTGGGGAACCACTCCGCTACCGGGGGCAGACATTTCTACCCAGGCGATTCATGTGTGATTATGACCACACGACGGCAATTAGCAGACTCTGAACGCGGAATGGTAGTTGGAGTTAGACGCAAGGGGCATTCCATTTCGGAAATCGTCAGTAAAATCAATATTCCGAGATCCACATTGACAAGAGAGTGCCGAGTATACCACATTTCATGTGTTAACTCTCACCTCGGACAACGCAGTGGCCTTCACTTAACGACCGAGAGCAGCGGCGTTTGCGTGGAGTTGTCAGTGCTGACAGACAAGCAACACTGCGTGAAATAACCGCAGAAAGCAAAGTGGGACGTACGACGAACGTATCCGTTCGGACAGTGTGGCAAAATCTAGCGTTAATGGGCTGTGGCTTTAGACAACCGACGCGAATAGCTATGCTAACAGCACGACACACCAGCAGCGCCTGTCGTGGGCTTGTGACCATAGCGATCGGACATCAGACGACTGGAAAACAGTTATCTGGTCAGATGAGTCGCGATTTCAGTTGGCAAGAGCTGATGGAAGGGTTCGACTGTGACGTACACACAACGAAGCTATGGACCCATGTTGTCAACAAGGTGCTGTGCAAGTTAGTGGTGGCTCCATAATGGTGTGGGCTCTGTTTACATGGAATGGACTGGGTCTTTTGATCCAATAGAACCGATCATTGACCGGAAATGGTTACGTTCGGCTATTTGGAGACCATTCGCAGCCGTCCATGAACTTAATGTTCCCTAAGAACGATGTAATTTTTATGAATGGCAGTGCGCCATGTCACTGGGCCAAAATTGTTCGCGAGTGGTTTGAAGAACATTCTCGACGATTCGAGCGAATGATTTGGCCTCCCAAATCGCCCGACATGAATCCCGCCCAACATTTACGCGACATAATCGAGTGGTCAGTTGGTTCACAAAATGCTGCACCGGCAACACTTTCGCAATTATGGATAGCTATAGAGGCAGCATGCCTCATTATTCTGCAGGACACTTCCAGTGACTTCTTGAATCCATGAAACGTCGAGGTATCTCATGACATCTCACAAGGGAACATCCCCATCGCACCCCCCTCAGATTTACTTATAAGTTGGCACAGTGGACAGGCCTTGAAAAACTAAACACAGATCAATCGAGTAAATAGGAAGAAGTTGTGTGGACCTATGAAAAAAAAGTAAAATATACAAACTGAGTAGTCCATGCACAGGACAGGTAACATCAAGGCTAATGTAAGCTCAGGAGCGCCGTGGTCCCGTGGTTAGCGTGAGCAGCTGCCGAACGAGAGGTCCTAGGTTCAAGTCTTCCCTCAAGTGAAACGTTTAATTTTTTATTTTCAGACAATTATTATCTGTCCGTCCGATGCGATCACTTTTTTGGGAGTGGTTATCACATCCACAAGAAAACCTAAATCGGGCAAGGTAGAAGAATCTTTTTACCCATTCGCCAAGTGTACAAGTTAGGTGGGTCGACAACATATTCATGTCATGTGACGCACATGCCGTCACCAGTGTCGAATAGAATACATCAGACGTGTTTTCCTGTGGAGGAATCGGTTGACCTATGACCTTGCGATCAAATGTATTCGGTTACCATTGGAGAGGCACGTCCTTTCGTCTACTAATCGCACGGTTTTGCGGTGCGGTCGCAAAACACAGACACTAAACTTATTACAGTGAACAGAGACGTCAATGAACGAACGGTCACATCATAACTTTGCGAAAATAAAAAAAAGTAAAATTTCACTCGAGGGAAGACTTGAACCAAGGACCTCTCACTCTGCAGCTGCTCACGCTAACCACGTGACCACGGCGCTGCTGGGCACACATTTGCCTTGATGTTGCCTATCTTGCACGTGGACTACTCAGTTCGTATAATTTGCTTATTTTTTTCATAGTTCCACACAACTTCTTCCTGTTTTCTCGATTGATCTGTGTTCAGTTTTTCAAGATCTGTCCACTGTGCCAACTTATAACTAAATCTGACGGGGGTGCGATGGGGAGGTTCCCTTGTCAGTGTAGAAAGCGTTATGCCATGAAGCCCACGTCCATTGTTTATCAATCTTTCTGGAGATGTTTATCATGTAAAGGGCGTTAACTGATTAAACTTCAATTCAGAACTTTTTCTCATCATCAACGTCACTATGAGCTGTGCTTCAACGGGAAGAAACACACTGCAAGACGCCACTTTGGTTACGGCTCTAGTCAATCTGATTTGCTACTGACATCACTGAGTATCCCCCCGTTAACAGTACAAGTCCCCCATTACAGTCGAGGTGTGTGTAAAGAAATTGTGGGCAAGGAAACTGGAGGAAAGCGTTGTCCCTAACACTTGGACTGTAGCCGTGTACCCCGTAAATATTAAAAATTATGAAGTAGTGATAGTGACTATCAGCTACTGTAATGAAACAAGGGCTACAAATCACGTACATTTATTGGTTGCAAATTCAATGACTGCTCGGAAGAAATAAGCACCAAACACTAACGGCCTGTGCGGTTCTAGGTGCTTCAGTCTGGAACCGCGCGACCGCTACGGTCGTAGGTTCGAATCCTGTCTCGGCCATGGATGTGTGTGATGTCCTTAGGTTAGTTAGGTGTAAGTAGTTCTAAGTTCTAGGGGACTGACGACCACAGATGTTTAGTCCCATAGTGCTCAGAGCCATTATTTTGAGCAAATACTCGTCACATGAGAATGAGTGTGCATACACGTACGAGTGCGTGATAATTGTGGATCTTCGGGAAGTAGAGTCCGAAAAACTTCTCACACAACAGACAGAACGGAAAAGAAATCGTCTTAGCTGACAACTAATTGCGAAATTAAATTGGTGGTGACCGCATTGGAATGAAAGTGAATAAATAGAAAGAGAACTCCAAAGAAGAAAAACATGGCCAAGAAGAGGCCATGCAGTGACTGATTAATTAATCTGAAACAACGCGCGTATCATACAGTACGAATCTGGTACGCTGTTGTGCTGCGAAACTTCCATCAATCGCGGGAGACGTGGGATGTAGAGGTCAGGAGTCGGATGCTGTCTTGGCGTGGCCCATCCGCTCGCAAATCGACCGCTCCTCTCCAAGTTCAGATTTCGAATCTGCATCAGCGCCAGGAATCGACCACCTCTCTCCAGCTCCCAAGGATGAAGCATTCCTCTCTATACCACAAGCGGCGAGGAAATGCCCTGTTTCTTCGCTCCTTCGACGAAAGTGTCTTTTTCGCCACTCTGAGATCGCGTAATTTATTTCTCCAATCAGAAAGGTCCTAACAAAATTATTGTGGAACATTCGGTATCGCTTTCTTGGCACATGGCGAGCGCAGACCTACCACAACTTCTCGTTGCAAAAACTTGTGAGCGTCGCCCTACGGCAAATCGCCGCTCCCAAAGATTGCGAGCGCCGATCGATTAAAAGCCTTCCCGCCAAAACTTCCTGTAATTTTACCTTCTCTCCGTTTACAACCGAGGTGCCAGCGGCCCGGCAGCACGGGACAAAAGATTCGCATGTGGAGAGGCCACATAGCTACTTCACAATACTGAGATGATATCTTACACGCCGTTTGCTTGGATGGCCTGATTCCTTTGGAGAAAACTCTGTATTCATACTTGCCACTGTGGCGAGGTCTATGGAAGTTCACTGAACTCAGCACGCAAGCACTTTCTTCCGAGAGCGCTTCTAATCCCGTCAAAGAAGCACGGCGCCCTCCGCCGCAGTGAATGGGACAGCGGTGGCTGCTCCCTGGAGCTCGTGCGGCCGTTGTTAACCTCCGTCTTGTGCGTCCGGCCACTCGCCTCGCCCATTGAGTGCAAGCCGAGGCGAGCAAAGACTGTGAGGGCCACGCTTTCCGTCCCCGCCAACTTCCAGAAGAGTGAATTCAACACGAGTTTTAGAATGAAAAGAAATTCGAAAGAAATCCACTACAATCATCATGCATTCCCACTCGTAATACCGCTACTTTTCACACACGTCGGAAATAATCGATCAGTTAGACCTATCATCTTGTTGTGTACATAGTTCCGCCTAGTCAGCGCGTACACAACTTTCCCACTAGAGCGCGCCCCGCTAAGCACAACAGCGCAGGCGCAGCGCTCTTCCGTCTCCGCACTACAAGATGGCGCTGCCATAGAGACGGACCAAATTCTGCTTCCGCCGATCCGCATATTAATATGTAACGCAGCCAATGAGATTGCTGCTAACGTAGAACCTTTTCTCCTCGCGGATCACACTCGCGCAGTGATATACACTCCTGGAAATGGAAAAAAGAACACATTGACACCGGTGTGTCAGACCCACTGTGGTGTCACAGCCAGACACCACACGTCCTAGGTGGTAGCTTAAATCGGCCGCGGTCCTGTAGTACATGTCGCACCCGCGTGTCGCCACTGTGTGATCGCAAACCTAGCGCCACCACAAGGCAGGTCTCGAGAGACTGACTCGAACTCAGCCCAGTTGTACGGACGACAGAGCTAGCGACTAGACGTACGAAGCTTTTCTCTCACATTAGCCGAGAGACAGAATAGCCTTCAGCTAAGCTAATGGCTACGAAGTAGCAAGGCGCCATTAGCCTTACAGTGATTGTAATTAGAGTCTCACTTGTGTTCACCATAGAGATGTACAAGAAGAAATTAAAGATAAGTATATGAGAAAATCCGTTCTTTTCTTCATGGCATTAATTACGTATCCTGTTCCAGTACTTCACGCCCGTCTGCGTTAGTCTCGCGTGCCCTTTTTAAGCCACCTCTATCTACAAGGTGTTGGCCCAGCTGCCGACACATCACCCACCATACTTGCTCCGGACACTGCGAGAGGGCTGTACACGCAATGATCACACGCACGGCACAGCGGACACACCAGGAACCGCGGTGTTGGCCGTCGAATGGCGCTAGCTGCGCAGCATTTGTGCACCGCCGCCGTCAGTGTCAGCCAGTTTGCCGTGGCATACGGAGCTCCATCGCAGTCTTTAACACTGGTAGCATGCCGCGACAGCGTGGACGTGAACCGTATGTGTAGTTGACGGACTTTGAGCGAGGGCGTATAGTGGGCATGCGGGAGGCTGGGTGGACGTACCGCCGAATTGCTCAACACGTGGGGCGTGAGGTCTCCACAGTACATCGATGTTGTCGCCAGTGGTCGGCGGAAGGTGCACGTGCCCGTCGACCTGGGACCGGACCGCAGCGACGCACGGATGCACGCCAAGACCGTAGGATCCTACGCAGTGCCGTAGGGGACCGCACCGCCACTTCCCAGCAAATTAGGGACACTGTTGCTCCTGGGGTATCGGCGAGGACCATTCGCAACCGTCTCCATGAAGCTGGGCTACGGTCCCGCACACCGTTAGGCCGTCTTCCGCTCACGCCCCAACATCGTGCAGCCCGCCTCCAGTGGTATCGCGACAGGCGTGAATGGAGGGACGAATGGAGACGTGTCGTCTTCAGCGATGAGAGTCGCTTCTGCCTTGGTGCCAATGATGGTCGTATGCGTGTTTGGCGCCGTGCAGGTGAGCGCCACAATCAGGACTGCATACGACCGAGGCACACAGGGCCAACACCCGGCATCATGGTGTGGGGAGCGATCTCCTACACTGGCCGTACACCACTGGTGATCGTCGAGGGGACACTGAATAGTGCACGGTACATCCAAACCGTCATCGAACCCATCGTTCTACCATTCCTAGACCGGCAAGGGAACTTGCTGTTCCAACAGGACAATGCACGTCCGCATGTATCCCGTGCCACCCAACGTGCTCTAGAAGGTGTACGTCAACTACCCTGGCCAGCAAGATCTCCGGATCTGTCCCCCATTGAGCATGTTTGGGACTGGATGAAGCGTCGTCTCACGCGGTCTGCACGTCCAGCACGAACGCTGGTCCAACTGAGGCGCCAGGTGGAAATGGCATGGCAAGCCGTTCCACAGGACTACATCCAGCATCTCTACGATCGTCTCCATGGGAGAATAGCAGCCTGCATTGCTGCGAAAGGTGGATATACACTGTACTAGTGCCGACATTGTGCATGCTCTGTTGCCTGTGTCTATGTGCCTGTGGTTCTGTCAGTGTGATCATGCGATGTATCTGACCCCAGGAATGTGTCAATAAAGTTTCCCCTTCCTGGTACAATGAATTCACGGTGTTCTTATTTCAATTTCCAGGAGTGTATGAACGTGTGAGGTATGATAACAAGTGTACAGACCTCCGATTAGTCAGTCTACATTTGTCTGTACCAGACTATAGTCAAGTTTCAGTCTGCGCCTAATAAGTTTACCATATTCCTGTACATAGCCATGAAGATTAATGCATAGACACATTTGTGAAGTATCAGAGATATATGTGAGAATAAGATTAACGAATCAATACCAAAGGAACTTCAGATTGTCAATTGTAAAATAGCATCCAGAACCAAGTTAAGTAATTTTTATGCTTGTTATTATTTTAATAAATGTGTGTGAAAATTAATCAAGTTCTGTTTAAAGTTGGTCACCGTCAATCTGCTACTCTAAGCGTGCAAGTGGCATTTCTATCGTCTGACCTAACGGCAGAAGATAAACACGCCACGATAAGACCACGAGACATATTGCTGGCACTCGCCTACTTCGTTAGAGCGACGAGTCAAATAATCTGATGGTGTGTGTACCGAAGGTCTTACAGTACGCACACCACACATCTCGAGGAATTAAGTCTGCTGAGTGGAAAAGAATGAAACAAGAGGCTGGCCACAGCCTGATGCGTTTCAACACACCCGCATTTATTGTTACATGGGAGCAAAAGTTTCGGGATGTCATTTTGAGGAATTTCTTAGCATGACTGAAACGCATGTTGTGTTGGTTTATCAGATATACTGGCTGGAGGCTAGTAATGAAGTAGAGGTTGTAATAAAACGATCTGGCCAGACGTTCAGGAAACTTTTTCACACACAGGGGATTAAAATGTATTGGATGGACATGGATCCAAAAACGATTTATTTTCACATTAGAGTTTATTTTCTACTATGAGTGAGACACTTGTTGCGTCGGTTCATGAGACTTGCTGGCTCGAGGCTGGTAATGGTTCAAATGGCTCTGAGCACTATGGGACTTAACTTCTGAGGTCATCAGTCCCCTAGAACTTCGAACTACTTAAACCTAACTAACCTAAGGACATCACACACATCCATGACCGAGGCAGGATTCGAACCTGCGACCGTAGCGGTCGCGCGGTTCCAGATTGAAGCGCCTAGAACCGCTCGGCCACTCCGGCCGGGGAGGCTGGTAATGAACTACAGGTTGTAAGAGAAAGATATGGCCAAAGTTTCAGGAAACATTCCTTACACACAGAGGAATAAAATGTGTTGTGTGGACATGGGTCTGGAGACGATTTATTTCCAGATTTGAGCTGATTTTCTACTTCTCTTCACAGTCGCGCTGATCGTGCAAAACTAGAAACAACACATACTAGCATGACATGACACGTTCTTCTACATGAAATGTTCAAAATACCCTCTTGGTGACGTTTGGCAGTAAGTTGTAATTGTTAGATTCACCCCCTGTCTTGGTTGTTTCAGTTGAAGGAAGGTAATGTTGACATGTGACTCACTTCATTGCTTGTGTTGACATGCGACTTACTTTATTGCTCCAATAGCATTAAGTACGTAGCATCAACTGTTACAGTGTTTTTCATGGGCTTAGTTTTCTGGACAGTGCAACGGAAGTGATCTGAAATGCAGAATTGGCAGATGCCCATTTGCTGTACAGATTAGTGGGTGGTAGTGACCGTGGTGCTTATCGTTTTTATCTTGGGACATTTCCAACGACGGTGTCACGACAGGAGGACGTTTCAAGCAATTCATCGTCGTCTTAGGAAGCATGGGACTTTCAAGCCTACTACTCGAGAGGGGGGGGGGGGGGGGGGAAGCGTATATGGACACCTCCACTGGGGGAGGAACGTCTCCGTGCAGTTGATTACAAACCTGGTGTCAGCGTAAGACAATTAGCTGCGACGGATAAAGTTCACCATATGACTGTCTGCAGAGTGCTACATGGCAATCTGCTGTATTCGTGTCATGTACAGCGTGTGCAGGCACCGTCAACTGCTCGTTTTCCCGCAGGGAACGGTTCTTTCAACAATGTGCGACACTTTAGTGCAAAGCGTGCTGTTCACGGATGAGGCTTCGTTTCAAAGTACGATGCGTGCTTTTTAAGTAAGTACCGTTTTGAAATAAAAAAAGTCGTGCTAAGATATCTCAATAATTTTATTTTTACGCGATAGCCTGTATCTTAATGTACGCACTGACGCCATTACAGTCTGATTCTTTCTTGTTTACGTTGTGTACTGAGTGTTTAAGATGCCTCCGAGAATCGTGAGTCCCGTCCCCTGTGAAGTACGGACTGTTATAAGATTTCTTAGTTCTAAAGGCCTAAAAGCGATCGATATTCATCGTGAGATCTGTGCAGTTTACGGAGAAAACATTATGAGTGGTGTAATGGTAAGAAAGTCTGTGAGAGCATTTAAAGATGGCCGCACAAATGTGCATGATGAACAACGGAGTAGGCATCCTTCGGTCGTTAATGAAAGTTTGGTGCAGGAAGTGGACAATAAGGTGAGGGAAAGCAAACGCTTTACGATTTCCTCCTTGAGGGATGACTTTCCTAATGTTTCTCGAAGTGTTTTGTATGGCATTGTGACCGAGCACTTGAATTACCGAAAATTGTGCGCACGTTTAGTACCGAAAATTTTTACGGATGTGCACAAAACCAAACGTTTAGACAGTTCATTGACATTCCTTGAGCGGTACCACAGCGACGGTGATGATTTCTTGAGCCGAATTGTTACCGGTGATGAAACATGAGTGACCTACGTCATATCAGAATCAAAGCAACAGTCCATGGAAATTGAGCAATGGTATCATTTTGCTGCAAGACAATGGCCGTCCGCATGTGGCGAATCAGACCAACGATCTCATCACATCTTTTCGATGAGAAACTTTACATCATCCTCCGTACAGCCCAGATCTTGCGCCCAGTGACTACGATCTGTTTCTGCACTTGAAGAAACACCTGGTCGGTCGGGGTCCTCAAGACGGTGACGAAGTCAAAACAGTGGTGATGCAGTGGTTAACAAGTCACGCGGAAGACTTCTCTGAGGAGGGTATTCAAAAACTGGCACAACGTTATGACAAGTGCCTCAGTATTGACAGAAATTATTTAGAAATGTAGAATAAGGTACAGGCTTTCATGTAAAAAAAATTATTGACATATCTTAGCACGTCTTTTTTTTAATTTCAAAACGGTACTTACTTAAAAACACGCCTCGTAGCTGGTTAATCTATTGAAGAGGTGTAGAAACTGAACTCTGCCACGGAAATAAAGCATTTCTTGACCCATGTACACACAATGTCTTTTCTCCTTCACGTGTGAGGAATGTTTCCAGAAAGTTCGCCCGTACCTTCCAGTTAAACACTGTGTACGTCATCCCATTTTTAAGCGTATCCCTCCAGCCTCCTCCCATGCTGGTGGAGAGCTCGCTATGCGATTTGTTTCGGATTGAGGGACGAGTCAATTAGTTGGAGCAAAATATGTGCAGAGTGGCTGCTTGAATCGAACGTGGCAGACAAACGCATGACATGTCGGTAATTATGTCTGTTTTGTATCTAGAAACACGTAGGAACAGGAATTAGTGCCATTATTTTGTCTGCGCAAGCTGAGTGTCGAGTAAATAATGTACAACGGTGAAGTTCAGTGAAAAGAAAATAGTGCGTAACCAGCGACCAGTAATCATCAACAGCGCCGTGAATGTGGACTGAAATAGCAGAATTAATACTGGGATAGACTGTAAATTTACTGGAATGTGACTTTAATAGTATTCAGCGACTGTTTAGTTAACTCCAGTAAAAATATGGTACTCAGGAAAATTTTCTGGAATTGCACAAAATGTCGTAAATGCAGCTGTGTGTTTTGCACGGGTGGACTCACAGTAAAGTTTAACAACAGTAAACGGCTATAAAAATAGAACAGACAGCCACATTAGCTGCATATGTTCAAACAGTATGTTGGTTTACCTTTCAACTGTGGCTAATAAACTTGCTTCTCTTGTACGCACAGTCCTCGCGTGCATATGCCAGTATTATTGCTCCGTACTACCACTGTGACTGGGAAGAACAACGCGAACGATATTTGCGGGCGAACCGATGTCACATGGCGCAAGTAAATGTAACTAAGCACCGGTCGTAGCATCTCCATCGTGATAATTAACTTTGGGGAGTGACGTTACTGTGTGGTGAACTACGGACGTGAACTCCTGAGTGGCGTCGTCTACCATCACTGGAAGATATAACCAGTTGTGCCATATTATGCATATTACAGCGTTGGATTTTGTGCTTTTGTATCATCTTAATCTTCATTTTATTGTTAGCTTTATTATCGTTTCTCATCTTCTGTTGCCACTAAGTTAAAAAAGAAACTGGATATCCTATTTTGGATAAGTGACGTTGCTACCAAGTGTGACTAATGGGGTGTGCTCTAACGCCACTGCTGGATCATGAGTCGTGATTCCGTACGGCACTGTACCGTATATTCGGTAAATACTCTTGGTGTTTAGACGCAAGTATAGAGGTATCAATCCTTTCCTTTTTAATGACCAACAACTCTACAAAACTTCTCTTCATATCAACATTAATGATAGGAACGATCCTGTCCATTTCATCAAATTCCTGAATTGGGATTTGAATAGGACTTGAGATCAACTTACTTTCATTTATTCCGCTTCTAACAAGAAATAAGACTATAATGATAAATGAATCGTCAATTAAATAATTTTATTGTCCAAGCACAGGCCCTTGTAATTCCCACAGGCCCTTGTAATTCCTTTCACCTTGGAAGATACAGGGTGACAGTTTTTGAACTATATGAGAAAAAACGTAAATTGGTTACAAACTATGGCGTGCACACACTTTCTTCAACATGTAAACGTCAGTGGAGATATTCGGATTTAGGATATGACATGTAAGAAACGCCTTCCATCATTGGCGATGATTGGCGCAGACGAATAGCGAAATTCTGCATGATCCGCTGAAGTGTCTGAACATCGATGCCGTCGATGACCACCTGAATGTCTTCAGATCAGCAACGGTTCTGGAGTTATTGCTGTACACCTTGTCCTTAATATAGCCCCGCAAAAAGGAGTCGCATGTGTTCCGATCCGGAGAATATGACGGCCAATCGAGGCCCATGCCAGTGGCCTGTGCGTGCCCCAGAGCTAGACTGCGGTCCCCAAACTGCTTCTCCAGGACATGAAACACTTTCCTGCTTCGATGGGGTCGAGCTCCGTCTTGTAAGAATCACATCCTGTCTAAATCAGTATCATTTTGCATAATGGGGATGATATCTTCCAAAACCATCACGTACCGTTCGGTAGTCACCGTGCCATCAAGAAATATCGCACCGATTATTCCGTAACAGGGCATTGCACACCCGTTGAGGGTGAAG
Organism: Schistocerca nitens; assembly: GCF_023898315.1. Taxonomy (NCBI): domain Eukaryota; kingdom Metazoa; phylum Arthropoda; class Insecta; order Orthoptera; family Acrididae; genus Schistocerca; species Schistocerca nitens. The sequence goes on along the minus strand of NC_064614.1, from coordinate 108,630,178 downwards.
TGACTTATCGATGGCGAAATGTGGATTCTCGGTCCCGCAAATGCGCCAATTTTTCTTATAGACTAACTCTCCCAAATGAATCTGGGCTTCGTCGCTAAGCCAAACCGTGCATGCGCATGCTAACTCCCATGATACCCCGCCGCAAACCGTGCAGTTTGAACGTCCTAACGCATTCCGTTCAGAAGTTATGACGATTTTGTTTGATATAGTTCAATAATTGTCACTCTGTATATTCGTTATGTGAGGGTCCATGATAGTTTCGCATCCAGTATTACCCCTATATACTTCACTACCCCCTCACAGGCAGAGCTTCATCGAGAAGCATAAAATTCCAGTAAGGGTCCTGGATATTCTTACTCGTAAATAGTACTACAACAGTTTTCTTAGAGCTTATCCTTAGATTCTGTTTCCCAGGATGGTGGACTACTCGCTTCCGGACCTCTGTCAACCCAGATTCACCAAACACCGTAGAGGCCAAACACCCCCGGCCTCTACAACATTAAGGGCATTTATTTAGTATTTTTGTTGCTCTTGCGTTCTAGAATCCTGTCGCGTGACGCTACCGCGCTCGCCCGCTTACACAGAATGTACTTCAATATGACCAGCAGCGCTCCGTCCTTAATGGCTGCTACATCGGCGGTGTGTTACATGTTAAAAGCAACGGCTCCCATGAGGGCAGTAAGTGAAGCGCTTCGCCCGTGGAGAGGACGGCCGGCCGCAGATGTGCTCCTGCTATGATCGCGGGCCACCGCTCTCTCGCACGCCCGCACACCAACATACACACACGCAAGTGTGCAGAATAACGCCAGGGTTGTTTGTTGCCGCGTGATCGGCGACGCGCGTCACCACACCAACAGAACGCCGGCGCGCCCGCGGAAAGTCGCGCAGCCAGTGTAGCGTAGTTTCGCCAGTTTACATTTTTTGTTTTGTTTTGTTTTGGCCCCCTGACCGTGGCGCCTTTTTTAGCAGCAGGCGACCGGCGCAGAAACACAGGAAATTGTCATTCGTGTTTGCATTTCCGTGCCGCTAATGGAGGGCGGAGCGGCGCTCTCTCCAAAACCGATTACAGCAACAGCGGCGTCGCTGGGGGCTGGGAAGGGGAGTTCCCGGGGACAGGGCAGCCAACAGGCAAAAACAACACGCCGGCCCGCCCCGCTCTTTAAGCACCTTCTTGTCACTTTTAAGCTATAAAATTCCGACCGTTCGATCGCTTTAGAAGGCGGAGAATAAGATCTTCGAAATACAATCTTGCTGCAGCGGCGCAATGCTGTCTGCTATGGATTTAGAGGACATAAGAACACGTGACGGAGCTGCTTTAACACGAGCGGAATTTCGCGCTAACATGTTGTAATGACACACTTAAGTAGAGACATTAACATACATTTAAGACACATAAAGACACGGCATAATATTCGTTCAGCCGGCCGGAGTGGCCGAGCGGTTCTAGGCGCTACATTCTGGAACCGCGCGACCGCTACGGTCGCAGGTTCGAATCCTGCCTCGGGCATGAATGTGTGTGATGTCCTTAGGTTAGTTAGGTTTAAGTAGTTCTGAGTTCTAGGGGACTGATGACATCAGAAGTTAAGTCCGATAGTGCTCAGAGCCATTTGAACCATTTTTTAAATATTTGTACGTTTATTTGCTAATTTCATTTAATAATTCAGTTTGAGATTATTTTGATGTATGCATCAGTGTTCTGTAAATGTAACAAGTAAGCTAATCTCTTAGTGGCGTAGCAAATTGTGCGAACGGGGCTAATTTTTTATTCGTGCAAAGTAGTAATTGCAATTATTGTTACTATTGTGATACATTGTCTCAAAAGTTGACAACACATAAATAGTGGAATATGTAGTGAGAAAAACAAAAGTGTGTAACCGTTTTGCCACGTCTATAAGGAAACGGCACTGTTTCAAAAGAGACTTCATTTATTGTAAAACCATCGAATAAAAGTCTGGCTCGCTGGCAATATGGCGGGACATGTTGCGGTACACCAAACCATCTCAACACTAATTCTCTATTATTCCATCTTCGAACAGTGCACGGAAAAAACGAACATCTATATCTTTTCGTGCGAGCTCTCATTTCCCTTATTTTATTGGTTCAAATGGCTCTGAGCACTATGGGACTCAACTGCTGAGGTCATTAGTCCCCTAGAACTTAGAACTAGTTAAACCTAACTAACCTAAGGACATCACAAACATCCATGCCCGAGGAAGGATTCGAACCTGCGACCGTAGCGGTCTTGCAGTTCAAGACTGCAGCGCCTTTAACCGCACGGCCACTTCGGCCGGCCTTATTTTATTATGATGATCGTTACTCCCTTTGTAGGTCGGCGTCAACAAAATATTTTCGCATTCGGAAGAGAAAACATACCCTAGGCAGTGGCTAAGCCATGTCTCCGCAATATTCTTTCTTCCAGGACTGCTAGTTCTGCAAGGTATGTAGGAGAGCTTCTGCTTAGTTTGGAAGGTAGGAGACGCGGTACTGACGGAATTAAAGCTGCGAGGACGGAGAGTGAGTCGTGCTTGGGTAGCTCAGTTGGTAGAACACTTGCCCGCGAAAGGCAAAGGTCCCGAGTTCGAGTCTCGGTCCGGCACCCAGTTTTAATCTGCCAGGAAGTTTCGAGAAAGTTGGTAATTGAAATTTCGTGAGAACATCGCGCCGCAATGGAAAACGGCGTTGTTATAATGATCTCCACCGCAAATCCTATATCACGTCCTTGACACTCTCTCCCCTACTTCTCGATCATATAAAACGTGCTGCATATCTTCGATCTTTCTTAATATAATCTATTAATCCTATTTGGTAAGGATCCCACACGGCGCAGCGGTACTCCAAAAGAGGACGGAAAAACGTTGTATAGGCAGTCTCATTAGTAGATCAGTTGCGTAGTCTAAGAGTTCTGCCAATAAAACGCAGTCTTTGGTTCGCCATTCCCACCACGTTTTCTATCTGTTCTTTCCAATTTAAGTTGTCTGTAATTGTAATTTCTAGGTATTCAGTTGAATTTACGGCCTTTAGATTTGATTGGTTTATCGAGTAACCGAAGTTTAACGGATTCCAATTAGCACTTACGTTGATGACCTCACACTTTTCGTTATTTAGGGTGAACTAAAGTGAAGTTAATTGAAAATATTCTAATTTTGCTTCCAATAATTGAATGTAGTATGTAGTTTATCTTTTATTTTTTTAATTATCATTAATTTTTGCGTGGAACTGGAAAAACTGCTGATTCTCAATTTTGCCATTTAGTATACTTCGAAGTATTTGGTACTGTTTATAAAGTATCCATAGCTGGAGTGGCGGTACATTATTACGAGTCAGATGCAAGTTCTAGGACCGGACTCACGATTTTTATGCTGGTAAATTAGGATTTGGGGCGATTTTTATTTCAAGCCCCTAATAGTGGCGCCTAACACGAGCCAATTGCATAAAAAGTTTCAAGTTACATTTCAGGTTGCAATTATTAATCGAACTGTTTAGAAATGTAAGCCACCAGAGCGTCTTTTCAAAATACAAATAAAAACAAAAACTTAACCAGTCACTAAACTTTAAAGTTTTTATTTACGATACGTTTCAACGTCTTTGTTCTATCATCAGGATCAATTTCGGTATTCAGCTCAGACGAATTACTCCTGGAATACCAACAAAGTCGAAATACGTCCATTGTTTTAATCACTTTGATTGCAGAATGCTTTTTTGTCGATTAGTTAAGACACACCAGTTCCGAATTTTGTATTCTTACTAATCCAGCAAAAGTATGCTGCAATCAAAGTGATAACTACAGTACTGGACCGGATCGCGTCGGAAGGTATGTTACGCAGTCACAGACAGAGAGAGAGCGAGAGACAGAGAGAGCGAGAGATATATATATATTTAGAGAGAGAGAGAGAGAGAGAGAGAGAGAGAGAGAGAGAGAGAGTGTGTATGTCCGCATCTCGTGGTCGTGCGGTAGCGTTCTCGCTTCCCACGCCCGAGTTCCCGGGTTAGATTCCCGGCGGGGTCAGGGATTTTCTCTGCCTCGTGATGACTGGGTGTTGTGCGCTGTCCTTAGGTTAGTTAGGTTTAAGTAGTTCTAAGTTCTAGGGGCCTGATGACCATAGATGTTAAGTCCCATAGTGCTCAGAGCCATTTGAACCATTTTTAGAGAGAGAGAGAGAGAGAGAGAGAGAGAGAGAGAGAGAGAGAGAGTTGTAGAGAAGAAATACAGAGGGCGCATTTCTGTTCATGCGTGGTGCCAGAGAAGGCAAACATACCTCCAACGTTGTCAAGCCTTACGAAATTTTGCTGCAGGCTCCAATAAACTGAGTTATATCGGCAATGAGTCTGGAGAAGACACACTATCGATCTCCAGCGTTACAGAAGGTGATGTGCCTGGAAGGACTCACTCTCCCTGGCTGCGACCACTTGGTGGGGTGGATACGAAGAACTGGATGAAAATAGGCCACCTTCTGACGAGGTGCGCAGTATCAGCAAATCAACTGTAAGAGAAAATACCAACCCCTTCACACATTTTAACGTTCCGTAAATGGTTCAAATGCCTCTGAGCACTATGGGACTTAACATCTGAGGTCATCAGTCCCCTAGAACTTAGAACTACTTAAACCTAACGAACCTACGGACCTCACACACATCCATGCCCGAGGCAGTATTCTAACCCTCGACAGTAGCAGTCGCGCGGTTCCGGACTGAAGCGCCTAGAACCGCTCGGCCACGGCGGCCGGGGTTCCGGAAATCTCGTTTCGATGTGACGAAACCTTAACCCTTAAATACCGTACCTATGTGCACTACACGTCAACGCTACAACAATAAAACTGTATACCACAAATAATGAAAATTACTACCGGCGAAATTCATTTTTTTTTGCTATGAAATTATTGTTAACAGTTCAATGAACAGTGAAATCTACACTCCTGGAAATTGAAATAAGAACACCGTGAATTCATTGTCCCAGGAAGGGGAAACTTTATTGACACATTCCTGGGGTCAGATACATCACATGATCACACTGACAGAACCACAGGCACAGAGACACGGGCAACAGAGCATGCACAATGTCGGCACTAGTACAGTGTATATCCACCTTTCGCAGCAATGCAGGCTGCTATTCTCCCATGGAGACGATCGTAGACATGCTGGATGTAGTCCTGTGGAACGACTTGCCATGCCATTTCCACCTGGCGCCTCAGTTGGACCAGCGTTCGTGCTGGACGTGCAGACCGCGTGAGACGACGCTTCATCCAGTCCCAAACATGCTCAATGGGGGACAGATCCGGAGATCTTGCTGGCCAGGGTAGTTGACTTACACCCTCTAGAGCACGTTGGGTGGCACGGGATACATGCGGACTTGCATTGTCCTGTTGGAACAGCAAGTTCCCTTGCCGGTCTAGGAATGGTAGAACGATGGGTTCGATGACGGTTTGGATGTACCGTGCACTATTCAGTGTCCCCTCGACGATCACCAGTGGTGTACGGCCAGTGTAGGAGATCGCTCCCCACACCATGATGCCGGGTGTTGGCCCTGTGTGCCTCGGTCGTATGCAGTCCTGATTGTGGCGCTCACCTGCACGGCGCCAAACACGCATACGAACATCATTGGCACCAATGCAGAAGCGACTCTCATCGCTGAAGACGACACGTCTCCATTCGTCCCTCCATTCACGCCTGTCGCGACACCACTGGAGGCGGGCTGCACGATGTTGGGGCGTGAGCGGAAGACGGCCTAACGGTGTGCGGGACCGTAGCCCAGCTTCATGGAGACGGTTGCGAATGGTCCTCGCCGATACCCCAGGAGCAACAGTGTCCCTAATTTGCTGGGAAGTGGCGGTGCGGTCCCCTACGGCACTGCGTAGGATCCTACGGTCTTGGCGTGCATCCGTGCGTCGCTGCGGTCCGGTCCCAGGTCGACGGGCACGTGCACCTTCCGCCGACCACTGGCGACAACATCGATGTACTGTGGAGACCTCACGCCCCACGTGTTGAGCAATTCGGCGGTACGTCCACCCGGCCTCCCGCATGCCCACTATACGCCCTCGCTCAAAGTCCGTCAACTGCACATACGGTTCACGTCCACGCTGTCGCGGCATGCTACCAGTGTTAAAGACTGCGATGGAGCTCCGTATGCCACGGCAAACTGGCTGACACTGACGGCGGCGGTGCACAAATGCTGCGCAGCTAGCGCCATTCGACGGCCAACACCGCGGTTCCTGGTGTGTCCGCTGTGCCGTGCGTGTGATCATTGCTTGTACAGCCCTCTCGCAGTGTCCGGAGCAAGTATGGTGGGTCTGACACACCGGTGTCAATGTGTTCTTTTTTCCATTTCCAGGAGTGTATTTTATTTAACTAAACTCCTCCCGAACAGACCACGAAAACCCAACGGAACGGACCGGCCACCGTATCATCCTCAGCCCACAGACGACACTGGATGCGGATATGGAGGGGCATGTGTTCAGCACACCGCTCTTCCGGCCGTATTTCAGTTTCCAGACCGGAGCCGCTACTTCTCAATCAAGTAGCTCCTCAGTTTGCCTCAAAAGGGCTGAGTGCACTCCGCTTGCCAGCAGCGCTCTGCAAACCGATTGGTCACCCATCCAAGGGCTGGCCCAGGCCGACAGCGCTTAACTTCAGTGATCTGACGAGAACCGGTGTTACCACTGCGGCAAGGCCGTTGGGCGAAATCAATTTTCAGATGATAATTTATCGTGCGTGGTGTAAATAAACCTGTTACATACCTCCCACTAAGTCACTGTCTTCCGGTCGTTCTGTCTGGGACAAACACAACAGCCTCTAGCAGTATTGTCTTTTGGGTGTTTATTGGAGGGGGTAACATGAGTTTTTTCCTAAATTATCAGTTCTTCATCGATAACCACATCCTCTTCAACATTACTGCATCCACCTTCGTCTGTTGCAGTGCTTCCATACTTGTCTCGTTCTTCAGCATTACTTTCATCACTGACAAGTATTGAGAAAACCTCGCAATATGATAATACCTTTCCCTGCCATTTACAGCAAATGTGATTGAAAAAAAAAATTACTACATCTTGGACCAGTATATTTCGTAATATTTAGGTCTAATGCTACTACCACTAGTTGGAACTCTGTCAGAGTTTTATATCGTCATAAAGAAACTATAACAACGTAAGTGTGGGAATAAATGCTTGTAGTAACACTACACTGGGGTATGTGGTATCCCAATAACGTTGCTTCTGAAAAACGTAATACTTCAAACAAGTTTTACCTGCTAATTGGGTCGTTTCTTGATGCCCAAAGATAAGCTGGAATGTCAAAAAACGAACTGCTGCAATCTCTTAGAAATATTTGAAAGAAAAATGAATACGCTATACAGTAGTGTCCCAGGATTAATGATATATTAGACTGTGTCCGCGACAAGGTTTCCCTGTACCACGAAAGAATAGAGCAGATTTCAAAGCTATGAAATTTTTGCTCTGAACCAGTTTAATTAGTGAAAATTGTAGAACATATTCTGAAAACACATATGGTCCAGCATTAACGAGACCCATTGTTCGAGTTCACTAATAGAGCGCAGCGTATGAAGAACACTGTGGGCGCACACATCCGAACAAGCCAGCGCAGACATTAGCGGACGGCCCGGCTCGCCGAGTTATTCAGAACGGATGAAAAGGCTAAGTTGGGCGCGCTATTGGGTTTTAGGCGCTGAATGTTCCAACAGCTGAGCTGCGGAGACAACACGGCGGGCTTTCACTGGCCGCTAGTTAAGCCCGCAGCACAACGCAGCAACGCCCTGTCGCGGTTCGGTTCGCTGCCGTCCTTGCCGCGTTGGTACACTGCTCTGCAAACCGTACGGACGAAATAGATAAAGTAACATTACATATCACACTGACGCGCCAAGGAAACATACAGGCATGAATACTCACATACAGAGACATGGAAACATGGAGCATACGGCGCCTATATAAGACAGCAAGTGTCTGGCACAGTTCTTAGATCTGTTACTGCTGCTGCAGTGGCAGATTAGCAAAATTTAAGTTACGTCTGAACGTGGTGTTATAATCGGCGCACGAGCGATGGAACACAGCATCTCCGAGGCAACGATGAAGTGGGGATATTCCCGTACGACCAGTTCACAAGTGTACCATATCAGGAATCCGGTAAAACGCCAAATCGCCGACGCCCCTGCGGCCGCAAAAAAATGCAGCAAGAACGGTACCAACGATGACTGAAGAGAATCGTTCAAAGTGACAGGAGTCCAACTCTGCCGCATATTGCTGCAGATTTCAGTGCTGGGCCATCAAGATGTGTCAGCGTGCGAACCATTCAACGAAATATCATCGATATGGGGCTTCGGAGCCGAAGGCCCACTCGTGTACCATTGATGACTGCACGACACATAGCTTTACGCCTCGCCTGGATTCGCCCATACCGACATTCAGTTTTTGATGACATCTACATCTACATGGTTACTCTGCAATTCACACTTAAGTGCCTGGCAGAGGGTTCATCGAACCATTTTCATACTACTTCTCTCCCATTCCACTCTCGAATGGCGCGTGGGAAAAATGAACACCTAAATCTTTCCGTTCGAGCTCTGATTTCTCGTATTTTATTATGATGATCACTTCTCCCTACGTAGGTGGGTGTCAACAAATTATTTTCGCATTCGGAAGAGAAAGTTGGTGATTGAAATTTCGTAAATAGATCTCGCCGCAAAGAAAACCGCCTTTGTTTCAGTGACTGCGACGCCAACTCGCGTATCATATCAGTGACACTCTCACCCCTACTGCGCGTTATAACACGTGTTGGTGATGTGTACATGTAAATCGTTATTGACCGAAACAATAACAGTTTTGAAGTTGAAAGCGATATGATTATTAACTGAGCCTCGGACAACATTTGATTTGAAATTAGTTGACTTTTAGGAAAAGAGAGTTGTGTTAAGTACAATAGTTGCGGTGCACGATATTATGATCAGACATTGTGATCGATACACTGACTTACGGGTTTTTGCTGTGTCTCGGGAAGCACTAACTCTTCCAGTTGACAGCTGTAAGTATTCGTTATTTCATACAACTGGACAAATAATTGAGGTGGCATCCGTGGCCGGCCGCGGTGGCCGTGCGGTTCTAGGCGCTCCAGTCCGGAGCCGCGCTGTTGCTACGGTCGCAGGTTCGAATCCTGCCTCGGGCATGGGTGTATGTGATGTCCTTAGGTTAGTTAGGTTTAAGTAGTTCTAAGTTCTAGGGGACTGATAACCACAGCAGTTGAGTCCCATAGTGCTCAGAGCCATTTGAACCATTTTTTGGCATCCGTGTTTCTTAAATCGAAGACTTTGAACTCCATTATCACTGTTGAAAATAGCTGTGTTAGAAGCTGCGACCCACGGAGAAGCATTCCAATGGAGAGAGCGAAACGTCTTTAGAAGACGTGAAGGTAAGGAAGACTTTCGTCCAACAAACCATCAAGTGTAGACTGTTAGGGCTGACCTTCATTATCCATCACAGTCGATGATGGGAATGCATCTGCATACAGCAATAATAAAAACGAAATAGTCTCAGATGCAATTATGGTTTTCACACGTTTTGATTCATGATCGATTTCGAAACTTCACGTCTCATCTTCAGATATACCCTAGTACACAACTACGTAGTTGACGGTTACGTGTTTATTTTCCAGATCACAGCAGGTTATCGACCAAATACTGGTAAACATATCCTACGTCCGTAAAGCCATGCAAGCGACACTACACCGGCGGACAAGAGACAACCCACAGTCTGTGAACCGGTAAGCATCGAATGTGTTCTGTGTGGAAGCGGACAGAGTAAACGTTTAGCGAATCGTAGGTAGACCGGTAGAAGATCGACAGTTTGCGCCGGCACTGGTAGAAACCCACGACATAAATAATTGAAACGGGCTACATAAAAAAGGCATAAATATCCATTAGTATTCGCTTACACCATTGGCAATAAATCATTAGCAACAGAAAAATGCATAAAATATAACGAGTATCCATCCGAAGGAATCTGAAGAGAAACAATCGCGTAAACCTAATTGTGAGAGAAGTAGGTGTCATGCTGAGATTCATTGGAAGTATCTTAAGGGAATGTAATTTCTAAGAGAAAGAGTCAGCTCCAAAAACCCTCGTTTCATCTATTCTTGATCATAGCTCGTTATCCTTGGACACTTATTAAGTAGAGCTAATAGAGGAGATATATGACGCCCAACTAGTGTTTGAGCACTTCGCCGCGGGTTCGTTCAATAAGTGCTAGATCGTCACGGATATATTTATCAAATTCCTGTGGTAGACGCAGAAAGAGTGGCGTCAAGCTACATGGAGAGATTTTCTCTTAAAATTCCGCGAGCGTACGTTTCACGGAGAGTCAGGCAACGTTTGGCTTCCTGGTACATACAGGGTGGTTGTAAAAGGACTTCGCAACTTTTAAAAGGCATACAAATTTATTCACACCACGTGCAGACCTGGCATTGTCGTAATTCTGTTGGAAATTAGACCTAGTTTTGGATCACGTAGTACGCTAGTTCCGAATCACACCACCACGTGCGCTAGCGAAAGTTGCAGACAAGTTACTTCCGAACGTGCTCGCTCGGAGTGTGGAACAACTGCGTAGCGTTATTTTTCTACCAAGCACGGTAAACGTCTGCCCACTACGTCTATTACTTGTGCGTGGCGTAAGTGTCTTGTATAAGCTGGGTAGTCGGTAATCCATAAAAAATCCTCATGTCGACCGCGTGTGTCTGAGGCGAACTTTGTTGGCAGCCCTACAAATCTAACCAGTGACGTCCTCGTAAGCTGGGCGTCCCACATGTGACTTTATGGGCTGTACTAAGAAGACATTTGCGTCTCAAACCGTACAAATTAACAGCTTTGGAAGAACTAAAACTAAAAGACAAGTAAGGAATTTTCTAGGAAAATATTCAATCGACTGGATAACGATGAGTGTTACTTTGAAATAATTATCATTGGTAATGAGTCGACTTTCGCTTAACTGGTTAAGTTAATAAACAAAACTGTATGATTTGGGGCAGAAAAATCCACAACTCAGCCCAAACGTTAACGTCTTGCAACAGAAAAATTTACGTCCTGTCTTTTCCCAAGCTAAAGTAATCAACGGAGTATTATACTTAGACGTGCTGGAAAACATTTTCATCCTCCTCACTGGAGAAGATGACCAAGAGTGCATTTAATCCACAGCACAGTCGACCTATCTCGCGGATATCCACTATTTCCTTAAAACCGCTTTCGATGTAAATGGACTGAGGTAAGTCCACAGACTGCGTGCACCGCACCACACAGGACCTAACACCCTTTGTTTTTTTGTGTGTGTGTGTATGTGGGTGGGGGGGGGGGGGGGGGGAAATTGATTAAGGATGCCTGTTTGAACGACCGTTACCGGGTTCACTAGCAAAGCCCACAGTAACAATTTGTCCAGAAATTGAACCACTTATGCCTGACATTCTGCAGCGACTTTGTCAGGAAATCGACTTCACAGGATCTATGTTAACTGTAACTAACGGAAATCACATTCAGCTTGTCTAACTATAAGATGAAAGAGTTGATGTACTTTGCTAAAAAAATAACTCCAAAATCATGTCCGTAAGTCGTATCAAGAAAATCTGTTTCAATTTTCAGAGCTGTAAAGTCTATTTAGCACATTTCCCAAAATGATGATGGGGAAATTACAGACATAATGAGTTAACGAGTACATACGGAGGGCTCCCGATAGTAATTCTTCGGGGGAAGGGGGGGGGGGGGCGAGGAGGAAATGGGCAAAATGTAACATCCAGAGCAACTTCGGACTTCGGCATTGTACCACGTCCCTCACCCCCCCCCCCCCCCCCCCCGTACCCCTCGAACATCCACCCATTGATCGTCCTCGCTGCTGTCTGTGTTGAAACCTTTTCGAAATGAACTTCATGTGAGATAGAAGTGAAATTTTCACATTTAAATAATTTTTTTTGTACCATACAACTGGAAACATGGAAAGCACACATTCCAAAGTCGCTTTACAGGTATTTGGAACAACAACGCATTTCCATTTCCAATGCTTCACTGAGGATCAATACAGACCGGAAGAAACAAAACAACAACAAACCCAAAATATACTCTTTACAATTGCGTTGGATGACTCGGCCTAACGTGAAATGCTCCCTCGAGTGCAAGAAGACCCTTTTCACGAGGGAAACGTAGGTCTAGTAGAACTGTTGGTCAACATAGTCCAATTTGAATATTTTCGTGGTTCGCTTTCGTATTTCACCGTCCCGTTCCGATTTTTGTGCCCTCGAATTCATTAAGTCCTCCATCATCTTCTTACTCCAGTCCTTTTTTTTTTTCACCCGTCACAAAACTGTGCCCAGAGCTCAAGCCATGGTTGCCACATTTCAGGTGATGTTGCTGTTACTAATTACGTATTATTCTTTTCCATTTTAAATTATCTGAGACATATTTTTCTGGAACCTAGTGAAATAATCAGTTATGATCTTTCATGAAAGATAAAGTAATTGCTGTTAAGAGCGATCTGCAACGATGATTTCCTAGCTATTTCAGTTGACTTAGGCGCGCGGGATTAGCCGAGAGGTCTTTGGCGCTGCAGTCCTGGACTGTGCGGCTGGTCCCAGCGGAGGTTGGAGTCCTCGCTCGGGCATGGGTGTGTGTGTTTGTCCTTAGGATAATTTAGGTTAAGTAGTGTGTAAGCTTAGGGACTAATGACCTTTGGATTTGGCCGGCCGAAGTGGCCGTGCGGTTAAAGGTGCTGCAGTCTGGAACCACAAGACCGCTACGGTCGCAGGTTCGAATCCTGCCTCGGGCATGGATGTTTGTGATGTTCTTAGGTTAATTAGGTTTAACTAGTTCTAAGTTCTAGGGGACTAATGACCTCAGAAGTTGAGTCCCATAGTGCTCAGAGCCATTTGAACCATTATTTTTGACCTTTGGATTTAAGTCCCATAAGATTTCACACACACACACACACAGTTGACTTAAATAAAGTAAATAGTTGCCTTCTAATTGGTAATCGCGTTCCTTGTTCTCAATTTAATGTTTGAATGTGTTTTACAGAACCGACTCTTACACCAGTACTAGTAATTTCCACACCCCTGATTTTTTAGAGATCCGAATTCCCATGTATAATGTAGGTCAGTTTTAAGAAAAGCTAATTTTATATTAATCTCAATGTTTACAGCGACATATCTCCTGAAGTAGGTATCGTCAATTGATTTGCACAGAAAAATTTTCAGTGTAAGTGAAAAACTTTACTAATAAGTTATATCTTCAACCTCTTCCTAGATAATTTTGCAGGTACAATTCAGTGATTTATGTGGGTACTGTATGCAGAATTTATAGCGAAGTGGAGTTAGTAGTAAAGAAGTAATAAATTAAAACGTCGTGGCTGATGCTAAAGTTTTATTGTACTAACAGCGAAAATGAAGCAAGCGATAAGCTTTTTACCTTTCTTTCTTTTGTGGGATTTGTCAGCGAAGAAAAGTTTCGAAAATTTTGACATTATGTTCGAAGGTTGTTGCGAGTCGCTAAAGGCTCTCGTTCTCAAATACTGGAAGAATATAGTCTGGGTAACTTGCGCGCCGTGAGTTACGCTGCCTAAAGACATACACACAGTTTCTGGCTTTCATACGTGACTTATTAGGCGTAACCTTTAACGTGAGCTTATAACTCTTAATAAGAATATTACGGCAGCCACCTTCCAGTTTTGTTGTCCTGGGAGCCACTAGACAGGCAACCCGTTACTGATTACTGCCCGTTTTAGCCGTCTAATGTAGTTTATGAAATAAGTTCGTGGCTTGTGGAAAATAATTTGATGCTAAATCACAGTAAGACTCAGTTTTTACAGTTTCTAACTCACAATTCAACAAGAACTGATATTTTGATCAGACAGAATGGGCATATTATAAGCGAGACGGAACAGTTCAAGTTCCTAGGCGTTCGGATAGATAGTAAGCTGTTGTGGAATGCCCATGTTCAGGATCTTGTTCAGAAACTAAATGCTGCTTTATTTACCATTAGAACAGTATCTGAAATAAGTGACAGTTCCACACGAAAAGTAGTCTAAAATAATGGCTCTGAGCACTATTATTCATTTATTTATTTATTGCCAAATTATAGACCTGTTACCTGATGTTTAAAACAGGTCGTACATCTTACAATTTTCGTTTTTCATCTTCTTACAGTTTTCTTTCCTTTTGTTTTATCTACAACATTTACAAAGAATGATTCAAAATAACACTATGTGACTTAACTTCTGAGGTCATCAGTCGCCTAGAACTTAGAACTAATTAAATTTACTAACCTAAGGACATCACACACATCCATGCCCGAGGCAGGATTCGAACCTGCGACCGTAGCGGTCACTCGGTTCCAGACTGTAGCGCCTAGAACCGCACGGCCACTCCGGCCGGCGAAAAGTAGTCTACTTCGCATATTTTCATACGCTTATGTCATATGGTATTATTCTTTGGGGTAATTCTTCTGATTCAAAAAGGGTATTTTTGGCTCAAAAACGGGCTGTTCGAGCTATGTGTGGTGTAAGTTCGATAACCTCTCGTCGACTCCTATTCAATAGTCTGGGAATTCTGACATTACCCTCACAGTATATATTTTTTTTAATGTCGTTTGTTGTTAGCAATATTAGCTTATTCCCAAGAGTTAGCAGCTTTCACTCAGTTAATACTAGGCAGAAATCAAATCTGCGTGTGGAATGCACTTCCTTGACTCTTGTGCAGAAAGGAGTGCACTATTCTGCTGCATCCATTTTCAATAAGCTACCACAAGAACTCAAAAATCTGAGCAGTAGCCCAAACACTTTTAAGTCTAAACTGAAGAGTTTCCTCATGGCTCACTCCTATTCTGCCGAGGAGCTCCTGGAAGAGCTGAAAAATTAAGCAAATTCCAGTGTTACATTATTGTTTTCTTTATTTAAACTTACGAATTGTCGCCTGAATACGTTTCTTGTATTTCATTTTATCCGTTTCTTCTATCGTGTTATAATTTCATGTATTGACTCGTTCCATGACCATGGAGACTTCTCCTTAATTTGGTCCCTTGGAAGAATAAATAAATAAATAGTCGTAAAGATGCAGCGTCGGCGAAACGCAGAGACGTCGTGCCCCCCCCCCCCCCCCCGCCCCTCCGACACTCCAGCCGCACGCTGCCGTAACCGCGGCGCCGGCTACTCGGGTTGCGCCGCCGGGGAAACATCCGTAGCAACTCGGCCACGCAGCGGCGCTCTGGCGTGGAGCGGTGGACAGCACTCGAGCGCCGCGCTGCGTCACACTTTGCGTTACTCGAGCCGACACCGCGCCCGCACTTCCGGTTCCGGTGCTCCTCAGGTTACCGCCACTACGTCTCCCCTTGCTACAATGCTGCCCTCTCACAGAATGCTACAGAAGGGGCCGAAAACTCGACAAAGCAGACACGCTAATACTGCATCTTAGCAATGGACAACCACTTTGACAGCCAAGCACGTTAACAACCTGGCAGTCCTATACATTTAGGCAAGCACAACCATGGGCAACGTCTCTCCTCACATCACACAAGTGGTATCATAACTGCTCTCGATGTTATAGCAAGTCGTCATTAGACGGCCTGTTTAAAAATAAAGAAAGCAATGTATTATGTGAAAAAACTAAGCAAATAAAGTCTGTGGCTCTCAACCCGTGAACGGCTTTCTGGACACAAGCGGCAAGACGCAGTCAATACCTTCGCTGCGCAGTGCCGATGGTACTGTCACCGACGACTGTGCCGCTAAAGCGGAGTTATTGAACGCAGTTTTCCGAAATTCCATCACCAGGGAAGACGAATGGAATATTCCAGAATTTGAAACACGAACAGCTGCTAGCATGAGTTTCTTAGAAGTGGATACCTTAGGGGTTGCGAAGCAACTCAAATCGCTTGATACGGCCAAGTCTTCAGGTCCAGATTGTATACCGATTAGGTTTCTTTCAGATTATGCTGATACAATAGCTCCCTTCTTAGCAATCATATACACCCGCTCGCTCACCGATAGATCTGTACCTACAGATTGGAAAATTTTGCAGGTCGCACCAGTGTTTAAGAAGGGTGGTAGGAGTGTTCCATCGAACTACAGACCTATATCATTGACGTCGGTTTGCAGTAGGGTTTTGGAGCATATACTGTATTCAAACATTATGAATCACCTCAAAGGGAACGATCTATTGATATGTAATCAGCATGGTTTCAGAAAACATCGTTCTTGTGCAACGCAGCTAACTCTTTATTCGCACAAAGTAATAGCCGCTATCGACAGGGGATCTCAAGTTGATTCCGTATTTCTAGATTTCCGGAAAGCTTTTGACACCGTTCCTCACAAGCGACTTCTAATCAAGCTGCGGGCCTATGGGGTATCGTCTCAGTTGTGCGACTGGATTCGCGATTTCCTGTCAGGAAGGTCGCAGTTCGTAGTAATAGACGGCAAATCATCGAGTAAAACTGAAGTGATATCAGGTGTTCCCCAGGCAAGCGTCCTGGGACCTCTGCTGTGACAATCTGAGCAGTTCTCTTAGGCTGTTCTCAGATGATGCTGTAAGGTCATCCAAAGACCAGTATCAGTTGATCAGTTGCAAAGCGATTTAGAAAAGATTGCTGTATGGTGTGGCAGGTGGCAGTTGACGCTAGATAACTAAAAGTGTGAGGTGATCCACATGAGTTCCAAAAGAAATCCGTTGGAATTCGATTACTCGATAAATAGTACAATTCTCGAGGCTGTCAATTCAACTAAGTAGCTCGGTGTTAAAATTACGAACAACTTCAGTTGGAAAGACCACATAGATAATATTGTGGGGAAGGCGAGCCAAAGGTTGCGTTTCATTGGCAGGACACTTAGAAGATGCAACAAATCCACTAAAGAGACAGCTTACACTACACTCGTTCGTCCTCTGTTAGAATATTGCTGCGCGGTGTGGGATCCTTACCAGGTGGGATTGACGGAAGACATCGAAAGGGTGCAAAAAAAAGGGCAGCTCGTTTTGTGTTGTCACGGAATAGGGGAGAGTGTGTGGCAGATATGATACGCGAGTTGGGATGGAAGTCATTAAAGCAAAGACGTTTTTCGTCGCGGCGAGATCTATTTACGGAATTTCAGTCACCAACTTTCTCTTCAGAATGCGAAAATATTTTGTTGAGCCCAACTTACATATGTAGGAATGATCATCAAAATAAAATAAGAGAAATAAGCTTGAACAGAAAGGTTTAGGTGTTCGTTTTTCCCGCGCGCTGTTCGGGAGCGGAATGGTACAGAGATAGTATGGTTGTGGTTCGATGAACCCTCTGCCAAGCACTTAAATGTGAATTGCAGAGTAATCATGTAGATGTAGATGTAGACCACATGTAGAGTGCAGCCTTTCGTTCGCTGTGGCACTAGGAGCGGGTGGGTGGCGAGCCCTTCGTCCCGGCCGCCTTCCAACCCGAGGATGATTCAACTGGCTCTGAGCACTATGGGACTTAACATCTGAGGTCATCAGTCCCCTTGAACTTAGAACTACTTAAACCTAACTAACCTAAGGGCATCACACACATCCATGCCCGAGGCAGGATTCGAACCTGCCATCGTAGCGGTCGCGCAGTTCGAGACTGAAGCGCCTAGAACCGTTCGGTCACAACGGCCGGCTATAACCCGAGGAAAGACGCCCAGTACTCAGTCTGAGGAACTGTTGCCGTCCTGCAGGTACTGTAACAGGGAAAATACCCTGCCGCTCGTATCCGGAATTGAACTGGGGACTTCTAGGGAGGAGTCTAGCACTCTATCCCTATATCATCACTGCCACTGCAGTGATATACTAGAAAACTTAATCACAAATATAGCTCGCTTCTGTGCACAAATACACGTGTATGAATACGTTACATATTAATGTGCCAAAGCACCATTGAATTGGCCAGGATAAGGAGGGAAGATTACTTTTAATGTCCCATCGACTTCGAGGTCTGGCCGGCCGTTGTGACCGAGCGGTTCTAGGCGCTGTCTGGAACCGCGCGACCGCTACGGTCGCAGGTTCGAATACTGCCTCGGGCATGGATGTGTGTGTGATGTCCTTAGGTTAGTTAGGTTAAAGTACTTCTAAGTTCTAGGGGACTGGTGACTTCAGATGCTAAGTCCCATAGTGCTCAGAGCCATTTGAACCATTTGAACCTCGAGGTCGTCAGAGAGGGCACACAAGCTCGGTAAAGGAAAGGAAATCGGCAATGCCCTTTCAGAGGAACCATCTTGGGATTTCCCTGGCACAATTTAGGGAAATCACAGAAAACCTAAAGGCCACAAGCGGTTTTGAACCGTTGACCTCCTGCTTGCTAGCCCAATGTGCACCCCACTGCGACACTCTCTCGGTAGAACAGGAGAGGCGCTGACGTAACAGTTTTCATTGCTGAATAGAAATACATAATACTACAAAGTTGATATTAAATTGCACATACACTGAAAAATTAAAAAAAAAAAAGAAGGACACCACGATGTACAGACAAAAATGATTACAATCTCCGAAAAATTTGATCATTTATTTAAGAGAAAGCGCTTCACAATTGATATAATGAGCGAGTCAGTGACGCGTTGGTCCACCCCTAAGCCGGCCTTGTGACCGAGTGGTTCTAGGCGCTTCAGTCCGGAACCGTGCTGCAGCTACGGTCGCAGGTTCGAATCCTGCCTCTGGCATGGATGTGTGTGATGTCCTCAGGTTAGTTAGGTTTAAGTAATTCTAAGTCTAGGGGACTGATGACCTCAGATGTTAAGTCCCATAGTGCTTAGAGCCATTTTTTTGGTCCACCCCTAACTCTTGTGATGCGACTTTTTATACGACTTTGATTGCATTGATTCTTAGAGTTGTTGGATATCCTCTTGGAGGATATCGTGCCAAATTCTGTTCAACTAGCGCTTTACATCATAAATATCCTGACATGAGTGGAGTGCCCAGCCCAAAATGCAGTTGTGGAGAGATTCGGCAACATTGCTGGCCGAGATGGGGTCTCGCAAGTGCGAAGACGAACAGTATAATCTCTAACCGATTGCGGGCACACGTTATCTTGCTGAAATGTAAGCCCAGCATGGCTTGTCATGAAGGGCTGCAAAACGGGTCATAGAATGTCTTAGACTCAACGCTATGCTGTAAGATTGCGACGGATTAGAACCAAAGAGCTCCATCTACGAAAAGATATGGTACACCAGACAACTATTCGTTGTTGTCAGGCGGTATGGTGGACGACAGTCAGGATGGTACCCCACCGCTGTTTGGGACATTGCCAAAACCATCCCTGCCTGGAATCTCATTGAGTCAAGTAGAGTTGTCTCCAGTGAATAGTTCCGCTACGAACTGAGTCCCGATGACCAGCAAAGATGAGTCTGGAGATGTCCCGGACAGTGGTGGAGTCCAACCTGGCTGTAGCTCGCCATACGGCCCCAGAAGCAGGAGTGATGGTCTCGATTACCGTATCTTTTCATAGCAGGATCCCATTGGTTGTCGACGATATTCCACACCCCATTTTGTTGTCCTTCGTGGCTATCCGTCCTGGGATTACATTTCAGCAAGATATTGCCCGCCCACACACAGCGAGATTTTTTTTACTGCCTACGTGCTTACCTAACCGGTCTTGGCCAGCAAGATGGTCGGATCTCTCTCCAGTTGAGCACCTTTAGCGCATTATGGACAAGACCCTTTAAACAGCTCGAATTTTAATAAGCTAACGTGCCAATTGGACAGAATTTGGCAAGATATATCTCAGGAGGACACTGAAAGTCAATATTAAATACACTCCTGGAAATGGGAAAAAGAACACATTGACACCGGTGTGTCAGACCCACCATACTTGCTCCGGACACTGCGAGAGGGCTGTACAAGCAATGATCACACGCACGGCACAGCGGACACACCAGGAACCGCGGTGTTGGCCGTCGAATGGCGCTAGCTGCGCAGCATTTGTGCACCGCCGCCGTCAGTGTCAGCCAGTTTGCCGTGGTATACGGAGCTCCATCGCAGTCTTTAACACTGGTAGCATGCCGCGACAGCGTGGACGTGAACCGTATGTGCAGTTGACGGACTTTGAGCGAGGGCGTATAGTGGGCATGCGGGAGGCCGGGTGGACGTACCGCCGAATTGCTCAACACGTGGGGCGTGAGGTCTCCACAGTACATCGATGTTGTCGCCAGTGGTCGGCGGAAGGTGCACGTGCCCGTCGACCTGGGACCGGACCGCAGCGACGCACGGATGCACGCCAAGACCGTAGGATCCTACGCAGTGCCGTAGGGGACCGCACCGCCACTTCCCAGCAAATTAGGGACACTGTTGCTCCTGGGGTATCGGCGAGGACCATTCGCAACCGTCTCCATGAAGCTGGGCTACGGTCCCGCACACCGTTAGGCCGTCTTCCGCTCACGCCCCAACATCGTGCAGCCCGCCTCCAGTGGTGTCGCGACAGGCGTGAATGGAGGGACGAATGGAGACGTGTCGTCTTCAGCGATGAGAGTCGCTTCTGCCTTGGTGCCAATGATGTTCGTATGCGTGTTTGGCGCCGTGCAGGTGAGCGCCACAATCAGGACTGCATACGACCGAGGCACACAGGGCCAACACCCGGCATCATGGTGTGGGGAGCGATCTCCTACACTGGCCGTACACCACTGGTGATCGTCGAGGGGACACTGAATAGTGCACGGTACATCCAAACCGTCATCGAACCCATCGTTCTACCATTCCTAGACCGGCAAGGGAACTTGCTGTTCCAACAGGACAATGCACGTCCGCATGTATCCCGTGCCACCCAACGTGCTCTAGAAGGTGTAAGTCAACTACCCTGGCCAGCAAGATCTCCGGATCTGTCCCCCATTGAGCATGTTTGGGACTGGATGAAGCGTCGTCTCACGCGGTCTGCACGTCCAGCACGAACGCTGGTCCAACTGAGGCGCCAGGTGGAAATGGCATGGCAAGCCGTTCCACAGGACTACATCCAGCATCTCTACGATCGTCTCCATGGGAGAATAGCAGCCTGCATTGCTGCGAAAGGTGGATATACACTGTACTAGTGCCGACATTGTGCATGCCCTGTTGCCTGTGTCTATGTGCCTGTGGTTCTGTCAGTGTGATCATGTGATGTATCTGACCCCAGGAATGTGTCAATAAAGTTTCCCCTTCCTGGGACAATGAATTCACGGTGTTCTTATTTAAATTTCCAGGAGTGTAATTCTTAAATCAAGCTACTATTGGATTAGTGAGAGCAAGAAAAATTAGGGTTTAACTTGCGGTCGTAAACACGGTTGTTTTATATGAAGAACAAGTTCGGAAAGTTTTATTGAGAATGCAGAAGTAAATCGGCCGTGCCCTATTAAAGAAACCATTGCGGCATTTTCTAATGGTTCAAATGGTTCTGAGTACTATGGGACTTGACATCTGAGGTCATCAGTCCACTACAACGTAGAACTACTTAAACCTAACTAACGTGTACAGCGGAACAAGTTATTGCCTTCTGTTGGGGCGTACAGTACAACTCCCGGGGGGGGGGGGGGGGGGCTTACTGGTAATAATTGGGTTATGTCGTTTGGACATAAAGATTCGAGGGCAGGAAGCGTGGTATTGGATCACCAAGGGGGAAAGCAGAAAAGACTTGGGAAATCATGGGGGTACAAGTAGGGGATAAATATGCAATCAGGAGAAGGGGCGAAGAATTATGGCCGCAACAATGGGAAAATGAGAAAACGGGAAGAAGAGTATTCCAACTACTGCCAAATATCAGGAAAGACTACAGATGAGCTACTTTGAGCCGAGCAGGGGTCTGCTGCACTTCTTTACAGGGCATGGAGCACATCCAACATACCTATGTCGATTTGGGAAACGGGAAACACCAGTGTGTGACTGTGGTGCTCCGTAAGGAACACCCGAACACATCGTATATGACTCTGCACGTTATACGATGATGTGGCGCATGAACTCAGGACCCAGTTACCGAATAGAGACACACATGCATTAATACGACGTGCCGAGACCTTTAATGTCCTAAGCAGTTTGGCAAATGAAATATCCCAAAAGATTACGAGGGATTTTATCAGGAACCAAAATGGTTAAAGACCAGAGATGAAGCGATCTAGACACAGGTACACCTGCAAATGCCGCCGAGCGCGGAACTGGCCGGCGGCTCTCACGACCGGAACCCGTCGAGCTGCAGGACCAGGAAGGCGGGTGTATCATCCCCGACCTTGAAATTTCGCTCTAGATTTTTAGAAAATAGTTATACTAGTAACAACGAAAAATTTAGAACACTAACACTACTAACACAGGTAGGGACTGCAGCAATTTTTAAGTAGATGGCCACCCCAGTGCGAGACACACATGCATTAATACGACGTGCCGAGACCTTTAATGTCCTAAGCAGTTTGGCAAATGAAATATCCCAAAAGATTACGAGGGATTTTATCAGGAACCAAAATGGTTAAAGACCAGAGATGAAGCGATCTAGACACAGGTACACCTGCAAATGCCGCCGAGCGCGGAACTGGCCGGCCGTTCTCACAACCGGAACCCGTCGAGCTGCAGGACCAGGAAGGCGGGTGTATCATCCCCGACCTTGAAATTTCGCACTAGATTTTTAGAAAGTAGTTATACTAGTAACAACGAAAAATTTAGAACACTAACACTACTAACACAGGTAGGGACTGCAGCAATTTTTAAGTAGATGGCCACCCCAGTGCGAGACACACATGCATTAATACGACGTGCCGAGACCTTTAATGTCCTAAGCAGTTTGGCAAATGAAATATCCCAAAAGATTACGAGGGATTTTATCAGGAACCAAAATGGTTAAAGACCAGAGATGAAGCGATCTAGACACAGGTACACCTGCAAATGCCGCCGAGCGCGGAACTGGCCGGCCGTTCTCACAACCGGAACCCGTCGAGCTGCAGGACCAGGAAGGCGGGTGTATCATCCCCGACCTTGAAATTTCGCACTAGATTTTTAGAAAGTAGTTATACTAGTAACAACGAAAAATTTAGAACACTAACACTACTAACACAGGTAGGGACTGCAGCAATTTTTAAGTAGATGGCCACCCCAGTGCGAGGGGCACGCTCACTGGGATAAGCTCGGTGAGCAGGCCTTAAAATTAGGTTTGTAGATCTGGCACAACTGTAACGCTGCAAGGTAGATTAGTCTTAGTGTAGTCTAGTGTAGTTAACAAGATAGATTAACCTTGCCCATAGCCTGTGCCAGTAACCAATTAAGTATAAGCTGCTTTGTTATTGTATGATAAAAGGACCCACTACGAGGGTCAGTCAAAAAGTAATGCCTCCTATTTTTTTTTCTACGTTTAATTGTCAGGAAATTTAAATGCAATTACATAGGTTGAAAACCACAACATTGAGGATCATTTTGTCATTTTTCAATGTAATCTCCGCCCATCTCTACAGTTTTGGTCCATCTTTGAACAAGGGCGTGTATCCCAGCACGGTAAAAATCACAGCTCTGCTTCCTAAGCCATTGACGCACGGATGTTTTGACGGCCTCCTCATCTTCAAAATGAATCCCACGATGAGCTTCTTTTAGTGGCCCGAACAGATGGAAGTCTGATGGTGCCAGGTCAGGGCTGTATGGGGGATGAGGCAAAACTTCCCATCCAATTTTGACAATCTCGTCAGAGGTGTGACGACTGGTGTGTGGTCTTGCATTGTCATGCAAAAGAAGAACATCTGCCATTGATTTTGTTGGGCGAACTCGCTGAAGACGTGCTTTAAGTTTTTTGAGGGTTGTGACGTATTGAACAGAATTTATTGTGCATCCCTGCTCCAAAAAATCAACCAGAATCACACCCTCTGTATCCCAGAAAACTGTTGCCATAACTTTCCCTGCCGATCGCACAGTTTTGAATTTTTTCTTCCTCGGCGAGCTTGTGTGACGCCACTCCATTGACTGCCTCTTTGATTCGGGTTCAAAAAAATGCACCCATGTTTCGTCCCCGGTCACAATTTTTTTCAGAAACTCATCTCCCTCCAAACGGAAGCGCTGCTATTGTTTTCCTTGCCTCTTTATTCTGATCGGTTAACATTCTTGGAACCCACCGTGCACAAACTTTTGAGTACCCCAATTGTTTAATAATCGTGATCACACTGCCTTTACTAAGAGAAATAATGCGACACACTTCATCTGCAGTCACCCGACGGTCACCACGAATGATGTCATCAACTTGCTGAATGTTGTGTGGAGTCACTGCACTCACCGGCCTGCCGCTCCGCTTTTCGTCAGTCAACGGTGTTTGCCCTTCAGCTTCCTTACAACGACGAACCCATCGTCTAACAGTGCTGACATCCACTGTCACAACACCATACACCTTCTTCAGTCTTTCATGAATGCGTATGGGCGTTTCACCTTCTGCATTCAAGAATTCAATCACACAACGCTGTCTCAAACGAACATCGATGTCGGCCATCTTACAAACTTCTGCTGTGCTGCCACCTGTTGACACAGAAAGTTACTACTGCAGTGGATTGCAGAAGAAGGTTTGAGGAATGGCGCCAAATTCAAATTTTTCACTTAACTTAATTTCTTTAAGTAGAAAAAAAATGGGAGGCATTACTTTTTGACCGACCCTCGTAATTAAGTAAGGTGGTGGGTTATTGTGTATGACTATCAGTGTTGTTGTTTTTGAACTATTGTATCATTATCTTTGTTTTGCATTTGTATAATTGTCTTGTATCAAATAAAGTATTTTTTTAAAGGAACCTAACTAAACTAAGGACATCACACACATCCATGCCCGAGGCAGGATTCGTACCTTTGACCGTAGCAGTCGCACGGTTCCCGACTGAAGCGCCTAGAACCGCTCGGCTACCACGGCCGGCGAGCCATTTTCCTGGAGTAATTTAGGGAAATAACAGAAAACCAAAACGCGGATAGCCGGACATGGATTTGATACGACGTCCTCCAGAATAAGACTAGAGTGTGCCAACAAATTCGCCACCTCTCTTGGTGTCAGAAAAATAAAGTAACTCAGCAAAGGGAAAAGGCAAGAGACGGAGAGAGAGAAGAGGCATCAGACAATACTCCTAAAAGGACTTCGTTACGCAAATGGTCGATTTTAAAATCCTTACAAGCCATCCTCCTCGAATTCGTAAGGATACACCCCTGTAGCGTTTTGCTGGCTTCCACACTGAACACTGCATTAGCACCACGCTTTCCTGCCAGCTGTCGTCGTCGTCGTGTATAAGCCGTGCGGTAGGCCGCCACACTTCGTGCCGCACGGAGCGGGCTATTAGCGGTGCTCATCCGCGCCGCAAGCCGCTTACGGCCGCCACGCCGGCTCCCCTCGCCTCGCCCGCCACGCATCACGGGTGATCCTCGCGAAGCGCGCTCACACCTCACAGACGGCGCCGTCTCGCCTTACAGTCGCATACGCTGATATCTCGCAAGAAACACCTCCCTCCTAACACTTTAGTGGAACTCAGTATAACGGTTCAGCCGCCTGGAGACACCGTCTTGTCTCCCTCTATCATCCAGACCTGGGACATTTTGCAGTATTGTAATACATCCCATCACAGAAAGAGCAACAAAAGAAATTGTTAATTGCGTTTTTCAAGCTGTTACTGTGTATGTCTCTGAAAATTGACTATCCCACAATTTTGTGAACACACACAATATTCATTTCTGCAACAAGAAATGGAGTCATATGTTCTACAGATGTAGCACATCAAACGGAGTCAGTAAACAGGATAGAATGTTCCAGATTTTTAGGTCCACATATTGATGGAGATTTTAGCTGGAAGAAAACTATCACTGAGTCGCATAAACCATTCATTTCTGATTATTTTGCTCTTCGTCCAATTTTTCGGCTGCGAAACAAACTAATCAACCTCCTAACGTACATTGAAGGGAAAAGATAGCGACACCAAAAATATTTAATGTGGAATAACGAAAGGGAAGCAGTGGTTGGGAAAGGAGTGAGACGGGGTTGTAGCCTCTCCCCGATGTTATTCATTCTGTATATTGAGCAAGCAGTAAAGGAAACAAAAGAAAAATTCGGAGTAGGTATTAAAATTCATGGAGAAGAAGTAAAAACTTTGAGGTTCGCCGATGACATTGTAATTCTGTCAGAGACAGCAAAAGACTTGGAAGAGCAGTTGAACGGAATGGACAGTATCTTGAAAGGAGGATATAAGATGAACATCAACAAAAGCAAAACGAGGATAATGGAATGTAGTCAAATTAAGTCGGGTGAAGCTGAGGGAATTAGATTAGGAAATGAGACACTTAAAGTAGTAAAGGAGTTTTGCTATTTAGGGAGTAAAATAACTGATGATGGTCGAAGTAGAGAGGATATAAAATGTAGACTGGCAATGGCAAGGAAAGCGTTTCTCAAGAAGAGAAATTTGTTAACATCGGGTATAGATTTAAGTGTCAGGAAGTCGTTTCTGAAAGTATTTGTATGGAGTGTAGCCATGTATGGAAGTGAAACATGGACGATAACTAGTTTGGACAAGAAGAGAATAGAAGCTTTCGAAATGTGGTGCTACAGAAGAATGCTGAAGATAAGGTGGGTAGATCATGTAACTAATGAGGAGGTATTGAATAGAATTGGGGAGAAGAGAAGTTTGTGGCACAACTTGACTAGAAGAAGGGATCGGTTGGTAGGACATGTTCTGAGGCATCAAGGGATCACAAATTTAGCATTGGAGGGCAGCGTGGAGGATAAAAATCGTAGAGGGAGACCAAGAGATGAATACACTAAGCAGATTCAGAAGGACGTAGGTTGCAGTAATTACTGGGAGATGAAGAAGCTTGCACAGGATAGAGTAGCATGGAGAGCTGCATCAAACCAGTTTCAGGACTGAAGACCACAACAACAACGAAATTTCGAGAATACATTTAGCTACGTAGCATACGCAAGTGATTAACATTGCAGGATCACAAGTCACTGTAAGCGCGAGATAAGCCACAGCAAATGTGAAATTTAACCGTCAGAATGTTGATTGCATCCATGCTAACGTGGCTACATTGTGTTGTACAGGTACCGGGTGTCAGTTTGTGGGATGGAGTTCCATGTGTGTTGCACTTGGTCCGTCAATACAGGAACGGTTAATGCTGGTTGTGGACGACGCTGAAGTCGTCGTCTGATGATGTTCCACATGTGCTCGATTTGTGACAGATCTGGTGATCGAACAGGCCATGGCAACATTTCGACACCCTGTAGAACATGTTGAGTTACAACAGCGGTATGAGGGCTAGCGTTATCCTGTTAGAGAACTTCCCCACGATTTCTGTTCATGATTGGCACCACAACAGGTCGAATCACCAGACTGAAGTACAAATTAGCAATCAGAACGCTCCTGCTATCATACGAAATCACAGCCTAGAGCATAACTCCTGGCCGGCCGGAGTGGCCGAGCGGTTCTAGGCGCTACAGTCTGGAAGCGCGCGACTACTACGGTCGCAGGTTCGAATCCTGCCTCGGGCATGGATGTGAGTGCCGTCCTTAGGTTAGTTAGGTTTAAGTAGTTCTAGGGGACTGATGACCTCAGAAGTTAAGTCCCATCGTGCTCAGAGCCATTTGAACCATAACTCCTGGTGTTGGTCCACGCAGACAGGTTGGCTACGGGCCTTCAGCTGGCCTCTTTCTAAGTGGCAATACACAATTAGAGTCTGGTATGGAACGACTGCTGCACAAGCGCTAACATTACAGCGGAGATGCACGAGCAGGCTTCAGTACTAAGTCATTGATATCACCGCTTGTAGTTGGTGTGTCCTTGTACACTGTCTCTTTCAGCTTTCCATATAAGAAAAAGTCTACAGGCTTCAAATCTGGGGAACTGGCTGGCCAAGGTAAAGGTCTTCTGCGTGCAATGCAACGATTTGACGATTCGGAAACAATTCGTGAAGACACGGTGTAGTACTTCGTGCAGTATGGGCTGGACAGCCATCATGTTGGCACCACAGGTTCCTCCTAGTCTGCAGAGGAATGAAGAGCCATCGCTATGCACCTGAGGATTACTTACGTTAACGCAGGTTGAACTCGCTGGTCTACTGAAGTACTTCCTCTTTGATCGAGCCGTGCGGAGTATCCGAACGGTCTGGGGCGCCTTGTCACGGTCCGCACGACTCCTCCCGTCGGAGGTTCGAATCCTCCCTCGAGCATGGGTGTGTGTGTTGTCCTTAGTTTAAGTTAGTTTAAGTAGCTTAGGGACCGATGACAGCAGTTTGGTCCCATAAGACCCTACCACATACTTCCATATTTCTTTGATCGAAGTACTTCCTGTTTGACCACTAGTGTGATCGGTTAGCTACTGAACCTCCGGTCTGCCTTTTAGATCCGACTTCGGATCTGAAAACAACTCAACCTATCTTGATGACGAGCCATTTCCTTTCCCTACGGCTCGTCATGCCTTGCTGGCCTGGCGAAGCATCACTTGTTCAATACCGTATTCCCTTTTATGCCTGTCTGTGAGTGTTCGGCCGCCGTTTCGTTCAAGAAGCCAATTTTCTCCTCACTTCCCAACGCCTCGTAAACAGGAGCACCCTAAAGCTATGCCTCACTTCTACCTGCACCAAGGCGGCCGGACCTGCTCCGTAAGGGGCCTCCCTGCCAATGGCGCCAAACGCTCTTTTCCATTTACCATCAAGGATTCATAAACATGATATTTATGTAAAATATGCTCAGATATGCCAGTGGCCGCACAATCACCCCTGTTTTGCTATTTGCTCTGGATTCTACATAAATAATCCAAATACGGAGCCTGTTCTGTCAGACAGTGCACAAGACCAGCGGTTGATTCAACGTCTCTCTCTGACATTTCGGAAGAAACAAAACATCCGCCTCCCAGTGGCAGAAGAGCCCCATCTCACCTGCCACAAATACGCTCTCCAGTAAAAATACGATTATTTTCACGAGTTCCACCCATTGAATTTAGTTCATTTGGCCTGCTTCACTTCATCCGTAGATGGCAGTTCTTTCCCTGTCACATAGAACCAGAGACAGCACCCCGAAATACTACTTGCAATGCGCGAGTTAATGTGCCAAATACATCCGTGCAACACAGTAGAACTGTACCTTGTACTCTACGATAGCTAATCTCTCCGTGAGCAGCCTCAGTCTATGCACCCTTACGTTGGCAGATAGTCTGTAACAACGCCATTTTATTACTTATGATCGTGAAAGCATATGAATATTCCCCGCACGTGATTAACTGAAACACCTGTCTTCAGCGCTGTTAAAATTTGCGACGTCTTTATGAGTCAAGTAATAAGAGCTGAGTTTTAGAACAATAGCAACCTTTGGTATATGTAAACGAGCGAATTGCCAAAACCCTACAAAAATTAGGACGGACGGATCTACCATCAGACAATAATCGGAAAATGAATGACTTACTGATTTTGCCACGTTACTCACCACTTGCAGACCAGAAACCAGCTCATGTGTCTGCGTGGAATCGTATTAACAGGTGCTTTTTTAACGCATTTCGTGCTTCACAGCAACAAGGTAACAAGTAAGTGCCTTGTGCAGTGTATTCCGTAACGACATTGCACACGCAAATCTGCTGATAGTGGAACATGGGGAGAAGGCGGCAATCCCGATAACGGAAGGGTAATCGATTGGGAGTTCTCTCTGCCGGCGAGACGTCCCCCTCTCCACGAGGCCCTGTGGACGCCGTTGGGGCACAATGGCTGGTAATTGGCGTAGCGATGGTGGCAGCCCTGGCGCGGCACAATGGCCGCAAACGAACCCCAGGGACGACTCAGTGTTGCCAACAGGCGAGCCGTAGTTGGAGCCTCTCGCGTCGAGTACTGTGCTGTCCCTGCGAACAATGGCCACGTGGACAGTACAGCCTCGGCGCCCGACGACTCGGCTGGCGCAGCAGCTTCTGCTTACCACAACACTGGACTTGCGTCGTATATTTTCCCTTAATACTGCTTCGAACAAAGGGGGATTCGTGTGGCTTCCGCAGACAATATTTACAGGACGACAGAAAACAGATGTCCATCCACTCTAACACCGTCAGAATTACCTTCGCCTGTCCTGCTCTGGAACAATTTACCCTGTAGTAAGAACACAACTGAGTGATCTGTTGGACTCAGGAAGCAGCTAAACCTCTTCCTGTTGCCAAACTCGTGAGTTTTCTCTGTGAATTAAACGTACACTACTGGCCATTAAAATTGCTACACCAAGAAGAAAAGCATATGATAAACGGGTATTCATTGGACAAATATATTATACTAGCACCGACATGTGATTACATTTTCACGCAATTTGGGTGCATAGATCCTGAGAAATCAGTACGCAGAACAACCACCTCTGGCCGTAATAACGGCATTGATACGCCTGGGCATTGAGTCAAACAGAGCTTGGATGGCGTGTACAGGTACAGCTGCCCATGCAGCTTCAACACGATACCACAGTTCATCAAGAGTAGTGACTAGCGTATTGTGACGAGCCACATGCTCGCCACCATTGACCAGACGTTTTCAATTGGTGAGAGATCTGGGGAATGTGCTGGCCAGGGCAGCAGTCGAACATTTTCTGTATCGAGAAAGGCCTGTACATGACCTGCAACATGCGGTCGTGCATTATCCTGCTGAAATGTAGGGTTTCGCAGGGATCGAATGAATGGTAGCTCCACGGGTCGTAACACATCCGAAATGTAACGTCCACTGTTCAAAGTGGTGTCAATGCGAAAAAGAAGTGACCAAGACGTGTAACCAATGGCATCCCATACCATCACGCAGGGTGATACGCCAGTATGACGCTAACCACGGGACCACGGCGCTCCTGAGCTCAAACTATCCTTGATGTTGCCTATCTTGCGCATGGACTACTCAGTTTGTATATTTTGCTTATTTTTTTCATAATTCCACACAACTTCTTCCTGTTTTCTCGATTGATCTGTGTTCAGTTTTTCAAGGCCTATCCACTGTGCCAACTTATAACTAAATCTCAGCGGGGTGCGATGGGGAGGTTCCCTTGTAAGAGCCATTTCCAGATATGAGATTGAGAGAGCCATTGCCAGATATGAGATTGAGAGAACCCTTTTATTTCGAGACTTTTATTGTAGTGGCATTGAGATATTCCCACTTGCCACGACGTTATTCACTGTTCGTTGAATGCCAATTAGGATCTGCGGCCGCTGGAGGAGAAACAGTGTGAATTCCGAGACAATTTTGGAAAGCACGAGGTAAGGAAACCTCCCCTCTTGAGCCTAGGAAAATTGCTATACCTCTTCATTGCGAATTGGTCATGTAGCCCTCCACAAGGAATAATTCGCAAGGAAAAACTTGAACTGTTATCATATCTGACCCAGTAATATTCACGGCAGGAACGGCCCATAACCCTTCCTAATTGTTTAATTAGTTATGAATGAATGTTACAGCCTCCTCCTACGGATGGTGGGCCAACTCTGACAAAACATCATCCCACCATACAGAAAAAACTTGAGCTGTTAGCATATCCGACACAGTAATATTCAAGGCAGGAACGGCCCATAACCCTACCTAATTGGTTAATTAGTTATGAATGGATGGGAACCGCTACAGCCTCCTCCTACGGGCCTCCTGTGGGACAACTCTGACAAAACATCATCCCACCATACACAAAAGCGAGAGAACTCTGAAGATCGTGGTAACTTCGCAGGCTGTGGAGAATTTATTCGTAGATAAATTCGCCTGCTCGGAGACTGAAACTCAGGTATCATAGCGTCTCGGTCGCTGCTGTAACCCCGTTGAAAGGTATCTCCGTGTAAGAAAGCAATCCCTTCCGTGAGGCAGTGACAGTGGGACGCAGCTGGTTCGCCAGCGGGAAGTTTGTAGTCCGGCGTCTTAACGAGACGCGACGCCGTCACTGAAGCGGCGTCTAATGGGGCGACCTACACGCTAAGGGCGTGCCCTGCGCCCTCCTGGCCGGCCCTGGCCCTTCCTTATCCCCAGCCCTTAGCCCTCGTCTTGCCGCGAAGCGCTGCGCCTGTACACCGAACGCCTCCCAAGTTTATTCACCGCTGCCGGAGCTCTAGGGAGGAACAATGAGGCACTTTGCTGGCAGTGCCACCAACTTCTGAAATGATTCTCGTCTAGATCTCATATCTTCTGTAACTTCGTCAATAAATCACTGCATAAGTTTCGCAGCGAGGAGGGGCAAAATGGAATCCCTCTGGAAACAGTGCTGCCTCTGCAGATGCAATGGATGGCAAACTAATAGGTTGCCGGAGGAGTTATTTCCTCCTTTCCCTTGCGTCAAGGAGAGAAGAATGTAACATTAAACTTCATGTGCTAACGCTACGTCATATACGAAAATAAGACTGAGATAGCTTTAGTATCCCGCAAACCTATCTTTCAAGGATTCTACATATCTACATCTACATATCTACATATATACTCCCCTAGCCACCTAGCGGTGTGTGGCGGAGGGCACTATTCTCGCCAAAGTCATATTTGCCCCCCTCTGTACCACTCGCGGATCGCGCGAGGGAAAAATGAGTGTCTGAACGCCTCAGTACGAACTCTAATAGTGATCATTGCGCGATATGAAACTTGGTGGTAATAATACATGCTCTACATACTCGGCGAAGATCGGATTTCGCAATTTAGTGAGCAGCCCCTTCCGTTTAGCGCGTCGTCTATTTGCAGGCGTGTCCCACTTCAAACTTTCTATGACAGTTATAGCGCTCTCGCCGTGGCTAAATGTACCAGACACGAATCTAGCCGCTCTTCTTTGGACCTTCTCACTCTTGAATCAGACCCAACTGGTAAGAGTCCCATACAGACGAACAATATTCTAAGACTGGACGAAGTATGATATTGTAAGCATTTTCCTTTACCGAAGGACCGCATCGCTTCAGGATTCTACCAATAAACCGCAATCTAGAGTTCACTTTACCCGTTACTTGTGTAATCTGATCGTTCCATTTGAGATCATTTCGAATAGTCGCACTCAGATACTTGGTGGATGTTACCGCTTCCAAAGACTGATCATTTACTTTGCACTCGTACATTAATGGGGATTTTCGCTTTGTTATACGCAATAGGTTACACTAAATAATATTGAGAGGTAACTGCCAGTCATTACAACACGCATTTTTTTCAGCAAATCCTCATAGATTTGTTCACAACTTCCGTGTGATACTACGTCTAATGCCGCTGTCAATACTATCAACACGACAGTTTATCTAAATCGTAAAAAGCAGCGGACCTATTACGCTGCCCTGGGGCACACCTGATGTTACACTTGTTTCTGTTGAAGTTTCCCCTTTCAGGACGACATACTGCTCTCTGTCTGTTAGAAAACTTTCTATCCGACCGCATATGTCATCGGACAGACCGTAAGCGTGTACTTTTTGAGTCGAACGCCTTTCGAAAGTCGAGAAATATGGCATCAACCTGGGAGCAGGTATCTAGGGCCTGTTGTATATCATGCACAAAGAGGGCCAGCTGTGTCTCGCATGACCTTTGTCTCCTAAAACCGTGCTGGTTTCTGCAGATGAGCTTCTAAGAGTCTAGAAAGGTCATTATGTCTGAACACAAAATATGTGCCGTGATTCTACAACATATCGATGTCAGTGATATTGGCCGGTCATTATGTGCATCCGATTTTCTTCCCTTTTTATAGACTGCTATGAACTGGGCCTTCTTCCAGTCCCGTGGAACGTTTCAATGTTCCAATGATCTGTCATAGATGGTGGATAAGAATGGTGCTATATTTGTAGCTTACTCAACATCAAACCGTACGGGGATACCGTCTGGGCCAGATGTCTTCCTGGCGTCTAGGGATCTTAACTGTTTTACAATCCGAGATACACTAAACACTACGTCAGCCATCCTTGCGTTCGTTCAATAACTGAAAGGGGGAATGGTGCTGCAGTCCTCTACCGTAAACGAGTTTCTGAAAGCTAGGTTTAGAGTTCCGGCCTTCTGTTTATCATCACCGTTACGTTACTTGTACTGTCAGCAAGATTTATTTCTAGCGTATTGATTTATTTCTAGCGTTCATAGATTTTACGCACGACCACATTTTTTGGTTATTTTTAGAATCTGCAGATAAAATATTTCTTTCAAATTCGTTAAAAGAATATCTCATTAACCTTTTGGCAGCTGCTTTCATTTCGCATAACTTCGGTTTGTCAGCGGGGCAGTGACTACGTTTCAAACGACTGTGCAAAATACTCTGCTTTCTCAGCAACTTCCTAATATGTTTGTTGAACTCCTATATTTTTGCTAAGCACGAATTTCTTTAGCACGTGGTGGACAATACCTTTAAAATCCGCCAAAAGATGCTCAAGATATTTTTGTGCCACGGTGAATGCTTGGAGCTCACTATGAAGGTTTTCATTAACGATTTTTTTTTTTGCAGCTTCCACTGACCTACAAGCCACAACGACATTACATAAACTCCATATTTTTCACTAACGGTTTTATTGCCATCACCAAGCTGCATTGTTATATCTAGTTCGGTCAGCATCATCTATTTTCCAGTCTAAATAACAAAATATTTGTACGAGTATCTATGGCATTTAGTGTCACATTTCCTAATTTTTTGCAAAAATTAACACTCACTAAAAATGTAAGGGAAAGTATGTTGACGGTCAAAGAAGCTGGAAATGTGTAACGCACGAGAAGGAGCTTCAGGTTTTCAGAAAAGGTTCGTAAACATAAGCTCCGTCCAAAGACCCATCAGTACCGACCGAATGCCGTGTCATCCTCTGCCAATAGCGTCATCGAATGCTATATGGAGTGGTGTAGGGTCAGCACGACGCTCTCCCGCCGTTGTAAGTTGCCATGACCTGGAGCCGCTACTACTGGGTCAAGTAACTCCTGGATTGGCATCACGAGGCTAAGTGCACTCCGTTCCAGCCCTCCCACGAAGGCAAAATCCCTGTTAGTACTGGGAATCGAATCCGGGTCCTAAACATGGCTGTCAGCTGCGATAACCACTCAGCTATAGAGCCTTACAGACAATAAAAAAGTAGTTAAATGTTCTAGTCATCTCAATAAAAGATAATCAAAATGGGAATTCTATGAAATCGAAAGTTTCACATGACCGATTGTCAAAGGCCGGCCGGGGTGGCCGCGCGTTTCTAGGCGCTACAGTCTGGAACCGCACGACTGCTACGGTCGCAGGTTCGAATCCTGCCTTGGGCATGGATGTGTGTGATGTCCTTAGGTTAGTTAGGTTTAATTAGTTCTAAGTTGTAGGGGACTGATGACCTTAGAAGTTAAGTCCTATAGTGCTCAGAGCCATTTGAACCATTTTTTGATTGTCAAAGTGTCACCCGGATCTTAATCAGCCCACTCTACTCCCAGGATGAGAGAATGAGAATTATAAAAAGAGAAAAAAATAACTATAACATCAAGTAAATCGAAGGTAGAAGAAGGAGAAAGGAAAGGAAAGGGAGGGAAAGGAAAGGAAAGGGAAGGAATTATTGATATCAGCTGCATCGCGATTTCATGCGGAATCTGTGTGCTGTTTCAGTACTCGAACCTCGGATCTCCTGCTTACTAGGCAATTGCGTTAAGCACTGCCCCATCCGGACACAGTGTTTAGTGCAACTCCTCAGAATTTCTCGGTATGCCTCCTGGACGCCCAACACTCCCACCAAGCGTCACATATTCGCAGTCCCCATATCCGTAAGAACAAACACCACACATTCCTGTAACTATAACATTGTTTACAAGTTCGTTTCATTTGTATAATGCCTCTATACGCCCTGTCCACTTTCCAGAGCTCTCATACTCAAACCTCCGGATGTCAGATACGCAGATCGGTACCAAACGTTGTATGTCGATAGAGTGCCAACCGAAGCACTGATTTAGTTCTTACTGTGTGCTGTCGTCCAGTAGAGCCGGCGTAAACGTTAAGTAAAAGTAAC
Source organism: Schistocerca nitens (assembly GCF_023898315.1). Lineage (NCBI taxonomy): Eukaryota > Metazoa > Arthropoda > Insecta > Orthoptera > Acrididae > Schistocerca > Schistocerca nitens. The sequence goes on along the minus strand of NC_064614.1, from coordinate 108,594,353 downwards.
ACCAGAACTACGGAGTACATGAAAAGAGTTACTGTTAGGTTTTGACACACGTTGCTTCCGCGGCGAAGCTGGAAGAGCGTTAGATTCAAATGGTTCAAATGGCTCTAAGGAATATGGGACTTAACATCTGAGGTCATCAGTCCCCTAGACTTAGAAATACTTATACCTATCTAACCTAAGGACATCACACACATCCATGCCCGAGGCAGGATTCGAACCTGCGACCGCAGCAGCAGCGCGGTTCCGGACTGAAGCGCCTAGAACAGCTCGGTCACAGCGGCCGGCGAGCGTTAGATCTTCGTAATAAGAGTCCCGGGTTCAAACCTCGCCGGCCCGGCAGCTCACCGTGTTCGGTCAGAGGGTTAGCAGCCTTCTGCAATAATACGCTGAGTAAATGGATCAACGATGAACTTAAACATGTGTCAAAGGATGTCCGCCACGAACAAATGCAACGAACAATAACGAACAAAATGAGATAAAAAAAGAAATGACAAATTACTGTATTATGCGCGAAATTGTTCAATCGGACAACATTAATGGCATGTAAAAGGGATCTTTAGAGTTTACAGCTATGTTCTCTTTGCAGTCTGCTTTCGCTTAGTTTGTTTCAAAGTGGTAAACCTATAGAGCACGTTTGTAGCTTCACAGAATATACGAGCAGAACAGAAAAATAAAGAAGCTGTTGCATCACACGTGTGGAAGTAATAGTATTAATAATAATTAGTAATAAATAAGCTTCGAAAAGTCCTTTTACATACCAGGAAAATATTCTCCTATATAACAGTTTCACGCGTTAACAGCTAAAAAGAAATTGTCATCAGTGGGATTTCAACATGACGACCGGCTCGCGCTACCATCTCACCAAGAGATCTACAATACAATCACTCGCAATACGCTTTTCCTGTGCTCCGTAGCTCTGTTGATAATTACTGGACGACAGCACACAACACAAACTAAATCGGTGTTTTGGTTCATACTCTACTGACATGCAACGATTGGCAACGACCTGAGTGTCTGACGTCTGCATGTTTGGGTGTCAGAACTGTGTATGCTGTAATAATTTTGGTATTCGGAAGGCTGAGTTTGCTACGCTGGTGCACGCTCAGAACACGCAAGACTGCGCAAGTTCAAGAACTGTTAATGCAAGCCTCAGGCGAAGTGGTGAAAACTTCCGGGGCCACTTGCTCCCTGGACGAGGCGCTGTGGAACAGGTTGTGGAAGAGAAGCACCGGCGCCTCAGCGTAACGGGCGACCGGTTGGCACGCCTATTCCGGCTCCACACGCCGTAGGCCGGTTCCTGACCTCACACAAACAAACACATACGCACATACACAAACATCCTACTGGCAGGTGTGTTGGGGCGCCCACTCCCATTCGTTGAATGGTCTGCGAAACTTAAGGACGAAAGTAACTTTCGCATGGTGCTTCACTGCCACGTAACATAACTCGCTGGAATTCGGGCCATACATAGCATCATGGGCGTCACTATCGTTGGGGACAGGGAGAACATGTCTCCTCCCTCCTCTACAAACGCTGAAAATCAGTTTCAATTTCTTCAGTCATAGGTGACAAAAAATGACGCCGTAGAACGAATACGTCCAAGCTTAATCAAGTAGACATTCTAAAAACTCTTGAGGAGTAAGAATTAACGGTGTGCAGGATGTGCCAGTAAAACACATCCACTTATGTTACGCACATAAAAAGATTTTGTAAGTAGACTGTTTATTTTTTTATGTTGGTAACGCCACGTAGCGCTCTGTATGAAAATCGCTGACTGTGCTGTGTGCAATCTGTGGCTGGTTGGCAATGTTGGAATTTTCGCTATTTTACTGTTGGGCATTTGGATGTGACCAGCGCGTAGCGTAGCGCAGTTGGGGGTGAGCCGCCAGCAGTGGTGGATGTGGGGAGAGAGATGGCGGAATTTTGAAAGCGGACGATCTGGACGTATGTCCATCAGAATGACTAAATTTGTAATACTGGATATCATGAACTGATATATATATATATATATATATATATATATATATATATATATATATGATGACTTTTGAACAAATGGTTCAAATGGCTCTGAGCACTATGGGACTCAACATCTTAGGTCATAAGTCCCCCAGAACTTAGAACTACTTAAACCTAACTAACCTAAGGACATCACACACACCCATGCCCGAGGCAGGATTCGAACCTGCGACCGTAGCAGTCCCGCGGTTCCGGACTGCAGCGCCAGAACCGCTAGACCACCGCGGCCGGCACTTTTGAACATTATTAAGGTAAATACATTGTTTGTTCTCTATCAGAACCTTTCAATTTGCTAACTATGCCTATCAGTAGTTAGTGCCTTCAGTAGATAGAATCTTTTATTTAGCTGGCAGTACTGGCGCTCGCTGTATTGCAGTAGTTCGAGTAGCGAAGATTTTTGTGAGCTAAGTGATTCTTGAAACGTATTGGTTATTGTTAGTCAGGGCCATTCCTTTGTAGGGATTATTGAAAGTCAGATTGGGTTGCGCTAAAAATATTGTTTGTCTGTTTAGTGTTGACCAGAATATGTAAAGAGAGGAATGTCTGAGTACGTTCAGTTTTGCTCAGATGTTTGAAAATCAAATAACGTAGAGGTTTACCAGCACTGTCATTCATAAATTTATAATTTTCTAAGGGGATGCTTCAATTTTATCCTGAATTTTAAAGCATCGTCATATAAGTTGGATGATGTCAAGACATTTACCTTAGAGAACGTTGGCTTAATGTTATCCAGTGAAATTTAACATGAAGATGCGATATATTATTGCGAAACCAGTTGTTGTGCCTTGATTCGGCAATAAACGACGAATAGTCGCCAAGAGTGGACTCTAGAGCACCTATGGTCATCAGTCCCCTAGAACTACTTAAACCTAACTAACCTAAGGACATCACACAACACCCAGTCATCACGAGGCAGAGAAAATCCCTGACCCCGCCGGGAATCGAACCCGGGAACCCGGGCGTGGGAAGCGAGAACGCTACCGCACGACCACGAGCTGCGGAGAAGATTTTACCACAAAATTTTTTTAAAAAGGATTTTTGAGGCATTGTGTTGGTACGACTACGAATGATGAATCAAGCACAATTTGGTTTCAAAAACTATTCAGTCTGAAATGGTTTTTGCAGTCGCTTAAAACATAAAACATACTAATCACAAAAAAATGGTTCAAATGGCTCTGAGCACTATGGGACTTAACTGCTGAGGTCATCCGTCCCCTAGAACTTAGAACTACTTAAACCTAACTAACCGTAGGACATCACACACATCCATGCAGGATTCGAACCTGCGACCGTAGCGGTCGCGCGGTTCCAGACTGAAGCGCCTAGAACCGCTCGGCCACTCCGGCCGGCTACTAATCACACACAGACTGTCGAGAAATTTAAATGTTTTAAAACTCTTACATTCTGGAATTGTAAAATACGTTTTTACCCAGGCTTAAACTGGCATGCCCGACGAGTGTTATGTGCCACTGAAGTATACGGTCTGAGGCATCCAGAATGCTTCAAAAAATGGTTTTAGGTCTAAATTTGTTCAACTTTTCTTCAAGGGAGCTTCCGTTTGTGACCCCGTCGTGATCTATCCTTTATCTGTTGAGTCGTCGTCCACCCCTACCCCCCCACCACCATTAATTTAGTGTTTTTTACGTCAGTCCATAGGATGAACAGCTACAGTATAGTACAGAGGGTAAGTGAACGAAGTATGCAATGAGACGTACAGAAATGACACCTTTTACAAGGCTTCTGACTCGAGTAAACTAAAAATAAAAAATCTATGCCTCTTGAACTGTAATCACTGTACAAATTACGCGTAGGCAGGCAGTCAGATGGACATTTAGAGCTAGAAGAACTCTTTCAAGTGATAATCCTTCGCGCATCGGCGGCAATTTTCTACGTTAGGCCCCTGTTTGATGGACACACACACACACACACACACACACATACACACTCTCGCACAACACACACACACACACACACACACACACACACACACACACACACAAAATCGGATGAACGTAAGGAGAGACGTTGGAAAAGAGAAAAACACTCCTAAAACACGGCTCTCGCAGGGAAAGTCGGCAGGAATACAGCCAACTTCAGAAATTAAAATGCAAAAAGAAAGCGCACGGGGTATAGCGGAGCAGAGTGCGAATCTGTCCCTCCACATTTCCCCTGAGGAGCTTTGTCGGAGCAGCGCGAGACCAATCCCTCCTCTTCGTCGCGCGGAACGTAATAGAGAAATGAAATTTCCCTTTTCTCCGAAATCTGTCAGCAGCAGCCTGAATTATAAATGGCGGCGTGCCACGCCCGGCATTCGGCGGCCGGACAAAGTGAATTAATCATACGCCGGGTTTTCGCCTGCATCACAATAGACTGTCCCGTTCCGAGCCGGGCCGGCCAGTAGCGAATTGCCTCGGCCGGCACAATGGATGGCAGGCGATTAAACAGCTCGTTAATGGTATTACTAGCATTCGGCAAACATGCACTCCATCACGGCGGCGGCCCTCCTACCACAAGAGAGTCGTGGGGTTCCGGGAGGGAGGGAGGGAGGGATGGAGGGAGGAGGCGGCGCCCGCTATAGTTCAGACGTCACTGACCACAGAGCTGGAGCGCGTAGCGCAAATGCGTCAAGTGCCATTACTGCCGCCCCAGCCGAGGACACGGCGATGACTGCGCCGAAGCGCATCGGGACCAGTACTGGCGATGGAGCTAAACATCAGCGTTTTTCCGGTTCTTGGTGTCTGCCGTGGTGTCTGCTTTGGGTCAGATGCACTTGTCGTCATGCCACGTAAAACCGTTTAATTGCTACCATGTGGGATGACACAAATTTTGCGATTGCGCTTCTGATATCTACATATTCATACACAGGGTGTTTCCGTAAGACCGTGCAAAAATGTAACAGCACTTAGAGAATGGTCCACTGAACAATCTGAGGAAGGAAACATGGAGTCAAAGAAGCCAGATTAAGGAGAAGTGGAAGTAAACTTGTCTACCGCTTTGTCTAGCATTGCAGTTTTCCACCTTTTTTACAACTAAAGTGCGCGTCATTTACGACGGCGGCCGAGTTTAGGTTCGTTCTGCGCATCTGACGTCACAAAACACAGTCAGCCAATGAACAGAGAACGACGTTGCCAGAGCTCGACTGCAGTGCAGAGCATGGACGAGTGTCTTCAGTTTAAGAAATGTTCAGTCATAAATAAAGTGATTGAACAAAAGCAACGTCTTGATAGCAGACTTTCTATACAAGAAAGTTTGGAAAACGCATCCTTTATACCAATTGCTTCATATTCTATTAATTAATTAAGCCACGCCCGCATCTCGTGGTCGTGCGGTAGCGTTCTCGCTTCCCACGCCCGGGTTCCCGGGTTCGATTCCCGGCGGGATTTCCTCTGCCTCGTGATGGCTGGGTGTTGTGTGCTGTCCTTAGGTTAGTTAGGTTTAAGTAGTTCTAAGTTCTAGGGGACTGATGACCATAGATGTTACGTCCCATAGTGCTCAGAGCCATTTGAACCAATTAAGCCACGCAAGCAAAAAGCCTCCTAATTCAGGCGATAGCATGGAAATTATTTCTCACTAACCGCTTTTTCGCAATAAAGAACAGCGGTAATTGATTATTTCCTACTGTCCTTCGACGAAACGTGAGTAATTCATAGTCATACCAACAGTGTTTGTCGGTATTTTGCGTCACTCTTTAAATTCCTCCAAGAATCCAGTTGAATGATGAGCTGCGTTAGCGTAATGGTTAAGGTGTTTGGCTGTTAAGCAAAAGGTTCTGCGTTCAGATCTTGTTTGATGCTTAATATTTTCTTTACTTAAAAACAATATCGAAGTGTCTTACTTCATGTATTTTATTCGTTTGAATGTAATTTTTTTAAAATTCTAGTAGCAACTAAAATCGACCATACGGAAAGTATACGCTGTGGACTTTTACCTCTGAAAATTCTTCAAAATTTCGTGCAATGGTTTGCTACATTTAATGCTGCACAATAAATGCGTTAAACATCGGAACAAAATTAAGTCATTTATGGGGAAGGTATCAGTCAAGAAGATGTGTAAAAATCAAATTTTTCGGCCAAATAGTTTTTGTGAACTCGAATGATAAGTGTGCCAATGCAGTCGGAACACCATGTGTCTGCACAGGCGAGCAGTGCAGTGATGGCAAAATCTCGCACAGCGCGGAATGCGGGGAGCACGTCTCTGAAGCAGCGCAAAGGTTAATGCGGCCGTGGTGGCTTTACTTCATAAACTGCGCGCTCGCCCCTAAACGTAAGTTTGCGAACTATACTATACTATGGTGCTGCTTCTCTCGGCGTCTGCAACTGGCAACGCAGCTATCTCCCGCGTCTGGGCGGGCATGCGCGAGCCGCCAAGATAAAAGAATTGAACTATAACAGACGTAGAAGTTTATACGTACTGTGCTGTTTATTTACATGTACATTCCTTTCTCCTGCAAGGAAACAAGGAGGACGAGCCTGATTACTAGGAAGTCGTGATGCAGGTTTTGTTTACTTTACTTGTCCATAAGGTGGCTCTGTTGTGTCATATTAACATTGCCCCATGACAGAACGTGCTGAGAATCAACGACAGACCCATTCATTACTTAATGGTATTCAGAGACGAACAGTACAATACGATGGGGCAGCACCGGCGCAGTTTCGCAGAACTCACTGACAAGCACCTTGTGTAAGGGGAAGTACGTTGCAGTGCTGAAAGGCTGTGCGGGGAACGATTCCCGAACAGGCTTTATCCGTCACGACCAGTGTTTATTTCTCTCCATCAACGAATGCGGCACACTGGTTCACGGGAAATAAGAAACGAGGGATCTGGCAAAATGAGGACCACCTGCACACCCGATTTTGAAGAGGAGGTGCCGGAACGTTTCGCAGAAAACCCCAATACAATACTCGCCGTACTGCACGTGGAATGGGCGCTGCACGCACTAGCGTGTGGGATCCACGAACAGCAATTATACCCATATAACCCACAACGACTCCACGCAAAGCTTGCGACTGACTTTGTACCAAGGGTTGTATTGTGTCAGTGGTTGCTACAAAAATGGATTGATCGACCAGATTCCCTCTAAATCATGCTGTTTACTGACGAGGCCTCATTTGATCGTGATGGTATTTCAAACATCACAAATAGCCATGTGTTGGATGAGTAAAAACCTCACGCTGTAGCGGCGGCACATCACTAAGCACATTCTGCTGTCAATATCTGGGCTGGCACTGTAGGCGACAGTCTCACTGGGCCATAGCTTCTACCTCGCCGTCTGAATGGCGATCTGTACTTGAGGTTCGTCCACAGAGTTCTTCCTGAGTTGTTGCAGAACGTATCTTGGCTGTTCGTGAGAGGATATGGATACAACATCAGGGTGCACCACCTCACTTAAGTACGGATGTCCGCAACCGTCTCAATGCTGTATTTCCTGGTCGTTGGATTGGAAGGGGAGATCCTGCTCCATGGCCTTTGAGATGACATGACCTGAATCCTCTTGATTATTTCCTAATGGTCCAGTGTGTCTTGGAGGAATGCACTCCACGTCGTACGATCAAAGGATCTGCACTTGAGTGCAGGGAGAATCAGGTTTCATCGCTGAAGACCACGGCGCAGCATTCTATATTCCAAGTGATCCTCTGACGCCACCAGTCGAGACATGCACGTCGATGCTGTAGCGTGAGTGGAAGACCATCTAAAGCTGTGCGTGCCCGTAGTCTCACTGCTAATAAGCGACTCGCAACAGTTCGTGCTGACACGTCCGGTCTCACATGCCCTATTATCTGTGCTGTGGTGGCTGTACGACCTGCCACTGCTGCCTGTATCACGACCCTGGCGGGCGTCTGTGCTGCGAGGACGACCGGAACCTCGTCTATGGATATGTGAAAATGTTCACGTGATCACAGACACCAGAATCGTTGCAGAACTGACGCAGCATGTCCAGCTAGTCTGGTAATTCTCTAAAATGACCGTTCTGCCTTTCGGAAGGCAATGACTGGACCCCTTTTAAACTCGCTCTGTTGAATGTAGGAAGCACGAGTGCATCTTCGTTGCATGGTTGCCGTCTTGCTCCACACGTCTGCATCACACAGAGCCTTCTGGCTGTAAGCTTCCCCTGTTAAAGAGTAGACACAGGTTTTGCTCCAGTAGCTATACCACTACCCTTTTTTTCTTTTCTTTTTCTGTTGTGGATGACGGTGAAACCATTACTAACACATCTACTATCCTCCAGATGGCATATGCGGTTATCGGATCAAAATCGATATCGTCTTTCCAGGGTACTAACTTTCTAATTTATTGCAAGTTTCCCGTAATTCATATGAATATCCGATATCAACAATATTTTACCTGATTACATTTACTTTTATTGCCATGTGGAAATGCCAAAGAATTGCTAATGCTCTGTAGCTTTTCTTTTATTAGCGATGGGTCTCTGAAATTTTTTACTTCACGAAATGCAAATGAAAATTTCAAAGGGGCTGTGGCAATATCAAAACTGCCCGTAATAGACAAAATGATTTTCTAGAAAATGGAAATTTGTGGCAGGTCTTATGGAACCAAACTGCTGAGGTCATCGGTCCCTAAGCTTACACACTACTTAATCTAACTTAAAATAACTTACGCTAAGGACAACACACACACCCATGCCCGAGGGAGGACTCGAACCTCCGACGGGGGGGACCACGCGAACCGTGACAAGACGCCTTAGACCGCCTTTTTTTCTTTTTTTTTTTTTTTTTTTTGCATTTTGTTCGTTATTGATCGTTGTGTTCGGTCGTTGCGGACGTCGCAAGACATCCTGTTCAAGTTCGGTGGTTGATCCTTCCACTCAGTTTTTTTATTACAGAGGCCAACCGGCTCTCTGACCGAACACGCTGAGCTACCGTGCCGGCTATGACCGCTCGCCTACCCATCGCGGCTGATTTACTAGAAATCAGGTCCAGAATAGTACAGCCATTTTACCGGCGGGGAATACATAGATAATAAAAAGAGAGATAGGCCTTGAATCAGTATAGAGGCAGAATCTCTATGCAAGAAAAATCATGGTCTGTCAAAACCGGTTCCAGACAAGTCCGTCCGAACTGATGCAGGTAACTATTAATATTTTCTGCCAGGTTATTAATATACAATAGAATCCGCATTTCTAAAACACGAATTAAATTAATTCTTCTTTAGTTGCTGTACTATATTGAGCAGGCTGTGCCTCTAAGCTTTTCCTGTCGTGATGACTGAGCAAAAATGGCAAATTTTCGAGACTTCCGTACGGTCCTTGATTTCTCACTGCCCACGTTAAGAACAATGTCATGACATAATACGATTTGTATTGGTATTAGTTAGCATTTATTTGTTGTTATCAAAATCTGGAAGCACTTCTTCCTTTACGTTAGCTGTATTCCATAGGTCGCACGAGGGACGTCTGTGGTATGAGAAAAGAAGTGAAGGAACGGAAATAAAATAAAATGAATTGGTAATTAACAAATTGTTTAGTTCAATCTTGAATTAGTAATTAAGAAATTCTTTAATTCAATCTTAAATTCCACCACATTTCCCCTAAGACAGGTTGTTGACACACATGTGTAACCATGCATCTGACTCATTTCTGTTCAGACATTAGCCTCAAGAAGACTGTAGAGGTTGCTGACGATCCTAATTTTGTATTAATCTTTCTATTATCTTTTTCTCTCAAAAGAGATATTAATATTGACAGGGAGGCATTAACATAGATTGTTAGGCAGTTGTGGAAATAGGAGATTTTTTCAGGAGAGGTCTCTGCTGCACTTCCTAGTACTAACACCACACTCTTCCGTTTTTTGAAAATACTATCTCTGTACGTTGAGGTTCTCCATAAAATGACTCCACAACTTATTACTGACAGGAAATACGCAGAATAATCTACTTTCTTATGTTGCAACGTACATCGAAGGATTGTGGAGAGTGTCTTGAGTAAGAAATCGAGGATAGCAACCTGTATCCGGAAACGTCATACAATGACGCTACAGAGCATCGAAGATACAGACGCCTGCTACAAGGGTACTCATTCTGCAGCTACCGTGACTTTGTACACTGACGGACCATAAGCGAACGTCTCGCAATGTTTTCTGTTATTCAGTGATCGCGACTGATTGCCACGATTGCCAGTACAGAAGATGGAGCTAGCTGCTACATAGACACGCCACGTCTTCTGTTAATGCGATATTCTCAGCGGACAGTTTCGGGCAAGATTCTCATCTGCAGTTTATTTTCTTCCTGTAAGCCGTAAAACAATGGATATTTTATAGCGTTCTAGAAGAAAAATAAACCGCGGATGGAAAACATGGTTCGAAACCGTCATCCAGTTATCCACTGGGGCAACAGAGTATCACGTTCATGGGAGACACTGCCTTTCTACGCAGCATCTAGGCTCCACCTTTCCCACTGTCTATCGTGGCAATTAGTAGCGCTCACTGAATAACAAAAGACATTGCGAGGCGTTCCGTGTACATACTAAGTGACGTTTGGTGCGGAAGGAGTGGCGTAGTGGCAGGTGCTGGTGCCTATAAAAAATGGTTCAAATGGCTCTGAGCACTATGGGACTTAACATCTTTGGTCATCAGTCCCCTAGAACTTAGAACTACTTAAACCTAACTAACCTAAGGACATCACACACATCCGTGCCCGAGGCAGGATTCGAACCTGCGACCGTAGCAGTCGCGCGGTTCCGGACTGAGCGCCTAGAACCGCGAGACCACCGCGGCCGGCTGGTGCCTATAACTTCGACGCTCTGTACCGGCGCTAGATGACGGTTCTGGACACTGGTTCGTATCCTCGATTTATTCCTCAAGACTCCCTCTACAACCCTCGAAGTTTGTCGCAACATTTCTGGAACACCACGAGTATACCGATTTGTGCTTTGCCGTTTATAAATACTATTTGCGAAATCTAAAGTGGGAATTTCGGGCTTTTTGCACACAAAAATGTGGACTAGTGTGTCGAAAAACGAGCTCTAGATATGCGGGACATCTTGTTTTAATTTTAATGCATGATTATAGTGAAGCTACAAACTAGCGGTCGCGGGCGCTACGCAGCATTAGCAAGGAACCAGAAGTCGGCATTTCGAGAACTAAACAAGGACGTATGAACTTTCTTTCTTTCTTTCGCGTACGCCATAGTCCAGCAGCGATCGCAGGGTCGTCGTGGTTACAACGGATTTGGCAAGGTCAGTTTTAGGGGTGGCCGGATGCCCTTCCTGCCGCCACCCTGTACCCTCACGGGTGGAATCAGTGTACACCAGCTGTCTGCGTCTAGTGTAAATTGTGAAATAGTGCGGATGTGTTTCAGATGTCTGTGACACGTCTAACTGAGGCGGAACGTGGGAACCAGCCCGGTATTCACCTAGCAGGATGTTGAAAACAGCCTAAAAACCACATCCAGGCTGGCCGGCGCATCGGCCCTCGTCGTTAATCCGCCGGGTGGATTCGATCCGGGTCCGGCGCGCCTACCCGAGTCCAGGAAGCAGCGCGTTAGCGCTCTCGGCCACCCTGGCGGGTCTAAACAAGGACATATGAACGCACTGACCTGCAGGACAGTGATCGAGGAACGGAGGATCTGAAACGAGCAAAGGGGCACTACCCGTAAAAGAACGAGACCGACTGAACGAGATCAAGGCTTGAACCAAGCCTTTGTTCAGTTTAGTAAGCTATTCCTTTGGACCCTATATTACACCGATAAAAAAATCTGCTTTCAGAGGATCCCTCAATGCATAGCACTGAAAATAAGAGTTTACGTAATTAACTTTGACATCGTTTTTGTCAGAAACAAGGGGCCAAGAAAAAAACAAAAGCACTTATCTCTCTATTTTCACTCGAACAAAATCGGTGACCCATATGTCCCACCTCCCCCTTACCAACGGAAGATCCCCGGATGTTAAAAAATTAGGATGGTGGATGAGAAAAAATTTAATAGACCTCTATCAGCAGAATTGGTGCAGGTCATTGTCCTCTGCACCACACTACCGTCATAGTCACCAGGCATTTGCACACGTTTGTGCCATATTGTATCACAGGTATCAAAACCAGTTTGGAAAAATTCAGCGTTTAGCTTCTTGACTCATGATGAAAGTGTTTGGGAGTGCTTTAACGGACATCAATAAAAAATCGTTCATCTTCGTGACGATGAAACACACAATCTCTACTAAACAGCCGGCCGCGGTGGCCGTGCGGTTCTGGCGCTGCAGTCCGGAACCGTGGGACTCCTACGGTCGCAGGTTCGAATCCTGCCTCGGGCATGGGTGTGTGTGATGTCCTTAGGTTAGTTAGGTTTAAGTAGTTCTAAGTTCTAGGGGACTTATGACCTAAGATGTTGAGTCCCATAGTGCTCAGAGCCATTTGAACCATTTTTTTCTACTAAACAAGTGCTCAGAACTCTTAAGGAACGTGTTTTAAAGCTCATGATTACTGGACAGGTTTTCTTGTTTTGCTCCATACTACCTCCTCCAAAATATGGAAAGCAAAGAGCTGGCACGAGAAGAGGCAGAGATATCAGAACGATTTTCTCTTATAACTTCCGACTCAGTCACTTCCAGATTTGTGTCTCTTACAACAAATAGCTACATATACCCTTGCCCATCACCCCTGAAAGTTTGTAACAACATTTTTTTAGTGTACATACTTCTGGTACGACCAGGAATGGAGTGGCCTGCGGTATCTGCTGATATGAACGCGACTGAAGTGGCCCTGGGGGGAAGCTAAAAGGCCCGCGTCGCAGGAAATCTCCTCACACACTGGACGACATCAGGACGGCTGCTTTTGGGACAGGCTTGAGCATACAGGGTATCGAGTGTTTCCAGCAGTAGATTTTAGATTCAGACATGTGAAGCGATTTCAAAATCGGCGTGAGGATGCCATAAAGCACGCAGTGAGACGCCTGAGGCAGGGTATACACGGTAGCAGGGTCCGGCGGCCCCTGTGTGCCCAGTCAGCCACTGTGCGCAGAGCAGACAGGCGTTCCAGCGGCGCACGACCAGCGCGCCGCGCATACCGGAGCTGTGGCGGCGCCACACGCCGGGCAGCAGACGCCGGCCGCCACACTGCGTGTACCGTGTGTGTCCCGGCACGCGTGTGCGGCAAACACGGGCCCTGCTGCCCACGTGCCACGCATCCTAATTACCGCTGGTGGGGACCCGGGGCTTCGGCCGCGCCCGTGGCAGGCGACAGGTCCGGCGACAACATGTGGAGTGAACTATGTCAGGGTGAATCGTCTGCTCCTACCGGTGGGTTTTATGCAACCCGCAACGCATTCAAACACCACGCGCAAGATTTTCATCTCACTTCCTACACGCAAACTATTACTCCTGCACCTAAAAATGAAAGGACCTTTTTGTAGGAAATTTGATGTAGTTAAATTTTATAGTGGGATACATTTTCGTTAGGGGCTATAGTTATCGAATTATACGAAAAAAAAAACGTACGAAAGTGGCCTTCAAACATGTTTTTCTAGAACAGCTCGAAAACCGTGGCCTTCAGCGATACCGTAACCCGATATAAAATTTAACTACATTAAATTTCCTACAAAAAGGTCCTGTTCATTTTTTTCTGTAGCATTAACAGTAAATGCATCCCAATATAAAATGTAATGTAATTTACTGCAAAAAGGCCCTGTTCTCTTTTTCTGTAGGATTACCAGTCTGCACTTTGCGAGCGAGAGAATAAGAAAATCTCCCGTGGGGTTTAAAGGTGTTGCAGATAGCAGAAAATCCATTGGTAGGGGCAGTAGATTCACTGTGTATAACCTCACTGGGTCCGCTGCTCGTGGTCTCGCGAGCACCGGGTCCCGGGTTCGATTACCGGTGGGGTCAGGAATTTTTCCTGGGTGTTGTTGTCGTCTGCATCATCATCATTCATCACCATTACGGTCGGAGGAAGGCAATGGCAAACCACATCCACTAGGACCTTGCCTAGTTCGGCGGTGCGGGTCTCTCGCATCGTTCCCCTACGCTCCGTCACGGAGTATGGGACTTCATCATCATCATTAACCTCACTGGATAAAATACAGATCACAAAAATGTTCAAGTGTGTGTGAAATCTTATGGGACTTAACTGCTAAGGTCATCAGTCCCTAAGCTTACACACTACTTAACCTAAATTATTCTAAGGACAAATACACACACACACCCATGTCCGAGGGAGGACTCGAACCTCCGCCGGGACCAGCCGCACAGTCCATGACTGGAGCGCCCTAGACCGATCGGCTAGTAAAAAAAGGTTCAAATGGCTCTGAGCACTATGGGACTCAACTTCTGAGGTCATAAGTCCCCTAGAACTTAGAACTACTTAAACCTAACTAACCTAAGGACATCACACACATCAATGCCCGAGGCAGGATTCGAACCTGCGACCGTAGCGGTCGCGCGGTTCCAGACTGTAGCGCCTAGAACCGCTCCGTCAGTTCGGACGGCGCTCGGCTAATCCCGCGCGGCTAAATACAGAGCACATAACAAAATGAAACACGTTGAGCCGTCGTCCTGATGTTATTCTATTGCATTACAACCAGTTTCAGTGGCTCAGTACGCCATCTGCAGGCCTTAAGTGACGCTGACGGGGTAAGCTCCAATAGTATACACGACCCAATCATTGGCAAACATCTATTATACTGTAATAGCAACTACAGACACAGCGTCGCTAATACAGTATTCTGCGGAAGCCAGTTCATAGATGTTTCGCACTGATGAGATTGTGTATTCGAGTCTAGTTCACTCCCTCAGCGTCAGTTAAGGCCTGAAGATGGTTTTCTGATTCACTGAAACTGGTTGCAATACAATAAAATAGCATCAAAACGACGGCAGCAGGAGCTTTTTTTCGTCACGTAACTGAATAGTCGAAGATGCGAAGGCCACCAACCAGAAGTATTCACATTAAAAAAACGACTGTCCTCATAAAACCTTCATTATTGCCAAAATCAATTACAAAAATCTACGAGATGTACAGTGTGATTCTGTGATGATGTTACAAACTTTCAGGGGTGATGGGGAAGGGTATAGGTAGCTATTTGTTGTAAGAGACACAAATCCGAAAGTGACTGAGTCGAAAGTTATAAGTGAAAATCGTTCTGATATCTCTGCCTCTTCTCGTGCCAGCTCTTTGCTTCCATATTTTGGAGGAGATACTATGCACCAAAACAAGAAAAACTCTCCAGTAATCATAAGCTATGAGAACTTGTTTAGTAGAGATTATGTGCTTCACAGTTGCGGAGATGAACGATTTTTCTTGATGTCCATTAAAGCACACCCAAATACTTTCATCATGAGTCAAGAGGCTAAACACTGAATTTTTCCAAGCTGGTTTTAATCCCTTTCTTCCAATATTTCACATACGTGTGCAAATGCCTGGTGACTATATTTGACGTTGTGTGGTACAGACGACAGCTCATGCAATGATCTGCACCAATTCTGCTGATAGAGGTGTATTAAATTTTTTCTCATCCACCATCATAATTTTTTAACATCAGGGATCTTCCGCTGGTAAAGGGAGAGTTTGACATATGGGTCACCGATTTCGATCAAGTGAAAATAGAAAGACCAGTGCTTTTCTTTTTTTCTTGGCCTTCCCTAGTTTCTGAAAAAATCGATGACGAAGTTAATGACGGAAAATCTTATTTTCAATGCTATGCATCGAAAGATCCTCTGAAAGCAGATTTTTTCATCGGTGTAATATACGGTCTCAAGTTATTAATGTACGAGTTATTAATGCCTTGTGTCTTCATGCTGTACCTAAGTAACCGTCATTCTACGCGTGTAGCAGAGCGAGATCAGCGGTCTAGCGGTATATGTGTTTGACAGCCCAATAGTTGTGTCTGTTCAATTCTTGGTCGTGGCTTTTTTTCATTTAGTTTTTTCGATGTCTCTGGTAATATTCGGGTAGTGTCATATGTTTGCCTCTTTTTTGCACTAAAATATCTGGAGGTGCGGTTACTAACCAAATAGGTGTGCATAATGTTTGACAGTTGTTTTCATGGTCATACATACTACAAAAACACCCAAAGTATATTACTGCGTAATCCTAACAGCGTCTATTCGCGAGCATTCTCGTAATTATCTGGCTGAAACTTACCATAGAGCCAGGCGATCCACAAATATGTCTCGCACCACGCGCAACATACGAACGTAATTTCGCTGCACTGATATGTTTTCCGGTGGAAGACATATCTGATTCAGGTTGCTAAAAACAGACCTACTAGAGGTCAATTCGGATGCGTACCAAACGTATAAAAGCATATGTTGAAATACACGAGCAGAAAACTTGTTACGGAGCAATGCATGAATTCTTATAAGATCCGCCCTATGTTGTAATTCTCTGCTGCGCTGTGATGTCGCAAGATTCTGAAAAAAATCAAATGGGGGACTTAACATCTGAGGTCATCAGTCCCCTAGACCTTAGAACTACTTAAACATAACTAATCTAAGGACATCACACACATCCATGCCAGAGGCAGGATTCGAACCTGCGACCGTAGCGGTCGCGCGGTTCCAGACTTAAGCGCCTAGAACCGCACGGCCACACCGGCAGGCTTGGATGTTTTAGTTGAAAAAAGGGCAAAGAGAGGATATTCCATTATCACAATATTATCAGATACACTTAATAAAATATCGAATGAAAAGAAGAATCGAACACGGACATGCGGTTTCGTGGCCGAACACCTCGACCGATCCATCACTGAACTCGCGCTACCGTATGCTTGAAATGACAGATACCGTACCTACAGCGTAAAAACACGATTTTCCGTCCTCAAATTTGATGTCAGGTTTTTAGATACTAGGAATCGCTATCAAAAAGCCGAAATACCTGTCTATTTACCTTCAATATAGAACGTCCTTGCGAAACCTGTTCAAAATCGACGGTCCACATGTCAGACGTCCCCTTGCGAGTGAAGCCCAACGGAAACTATAATACAGGAATTAATTAAAAGTTGCTGCGTAGGGACTCTGAAAGAAGTTATAAAGACTTCGTTTCGGCTGGAGCAATAACTTTACATTTCTCCTAAACTACATGGCAACGTCCTTGCCGCAGTGGATACACCGGTTCCCGTGAGATAACCGAAGTTAAGCGCTGTCGGGCGTGGCCGGCACTTGGATGTGTGACCATCCAGCCGCCACGTACTGTTGCATTTTTCGGGGTGCACTCAGCCTCGTGATGCCAATTGCGGAGCTACTCGACCGAATAGTAGCGGCTCCAGTCAAAGAAAACCATCGTAACGACCGGGAGAGCGGTGTGCTGACCACACGCCGCTCCTATCCGCATCCTCACTGAGGATGACACGGTGGTCGGATGGTCCCGATGGGCCACTTGTGGCCTGAAGACGGAGTGCTTTAAACCATATACTCTTCCAATTTCTGTAAGACCCAACATATCAAAATATCTGTATTGAGGGCTCGAAACAAAGGGTAATTAAACTAAATTAAGCAGGCGTACCAGTTTTTCTGGCTCTGCAGTGCATACTTATTTAATGCAGTAGCTATCCTTAGAACTGCACAATAGGTTGTGACGTCAGAGCGTTTGACCGTGCGTCTAAAAACCTGTGGCGGCTGGCAGAGATCCTCACATGCTCCCCCGGACGATGACGTGACTATTGTACCTGTAGAATTGATCAGTGGATGAATACAACTCTTAATACCACTACCATTTCGTGACCTCTGGATGGCCGCTCTCGGGTGATTCATCTAACGCGGCGAGGAGCGGCCTTTGAGAGGTGTTCTGGCGCTTCGCTCCCGATACCAGCAACCACCAGCCCGGGCCGCATACAATTCTTTTGGACGTCACGCGACTTCGTCCCGATCCCTCCCCCACCTCCGCCCGAGTCTCGCTGACGTATGGCATGCTTTGTACTCGGCGAGAAAAAGTCGAGCAGTCATGAATCTCCTAACTTACTTTCAGACGTCATTGTTACAGGCGCCTTTCTTCCCGACTTGTCTCCCTTACCCCCTCATCCCCCCTCCCCCATCCAACCTTTTTTTTCTCCCTCTCGGTGGCGGCCGATGCAATCTGCCTCCGTCTCACTCAGTAGCGCCGTCGTTCGGGCCGCTTTTGTTCTCTCCTCCAGCGCAAAATTTTTCGTCTCGCAGAGAAACTTCGCGACAAAAAATAAGAGCGAAACAGTCGTTATCTGGCGCAGGGCGCGCTCCGCGGCTGTCAGTCGGTGCCGTGGACAGACGGACAGACAAGAGAGACACATTCCCGCCCGGTCTGCGGTCACCGCGGCGGTGAAGTCTGCCGTGCACTCGCCCGCTCTCTTCTTATACGGTCAGCGTCAGTGGGACTCTCTCTTTCGGACGCTGAATAATTCATAGGCAGACCGCTACAAATACTTGCACAGTACTGACGTCTCCGCCCTCCTGCGCGTGACACTTCTATTGTCTCCGAGTCAGGATTCGAGAATTGAGAGAATGGCGGCGAAATACGTTATGGCGACGGAATGAAGTACCGGGTGATCAAAAAGTCAGTATAAATTTGAAAACTTAATAAACCACAGAATAATGTAGATAGAGAGGTAAAAGTTGACACACATGCTTTGAATGACATGGGGTTTTATTAGAACAAAAAAAAAAAAAAATTCACAAAATGTCCGACAGATGGCGCTGGACAGCAAAACGTCAGTAACTGCTACCGTGGCGGGTGAGAGGTACGCCGATATGTTACAGAATCGCATCATCCCCAGCCTGGCTGATAAACACCTGCTGGAACGTACGATGTTTATGCAGGATGGCGCTCCACCCCATATTGCTAGACGCGTGAAAGATCTCTTGCGCGCGTCGTTTGGTGATGATCGTGTGCTCAGCCGCCACTTTCGTCATGCATGGCCTCCCAGGTCCCCCGACCCCATCAGTCCGTGCGATTATTGGCTTTGGGGTTACCTGAAGTCGCAAGTGTATCGTGATCGACCGACATCTCTAGGGATGCTGAAAGACAACATCCGACGCCAATGGCTCACTATAACTCCGGACATGTTTTACAGTGCTGTTCACAAATTTATTCCTCGACTACAGTTATTGTTGAGGAATGATGGTGGACATATTGAGCATTTCCTGTAAAGAACACCATCTTTGCTTTGTCTTACTTTGTTACGCTAATTATTGCTATTCTGATCAGATGAAGCGCCATCTGTCGGACGTTTTTGAACTTTTGTAGTCTTTTGGTTCTAATAAAACCCCATGTCAAAGCATGTATGTCATTTTGTACCTCTCTATCTACATTATTCCGTGATTTATTCAGTTTCCAAATTTATACTGAGTTTTTGATCACCCGGTATTTTAACGCCGTTATTGATGCAGTTACGAAAACGGAAATATGCAGTGCTGTACTATGTTTCTAGATGACGGGTCCACACACACACACACACACACACACACACACACACACACACACACACACACACACACATCCACATGCACACGCATTATACACTGATGAAGAAAGGCCGGATGATGAAATACCGGAAAATATTTGTCTACGTAACATAATTATGCGGTTAACCTTTCGAGGTCACAGGTTAATGTCAGCGAGAGATATGCCACTGCAAATGTGAAATTCTAGTACATTAATAACCGGTGTAACCGCCTGAATGTTGAATGCAAGCATGTAAAAATGGCTCTGAGCACTATGGGACTCAACTGCTGAGGTCATAAGTCCCCTAGAACTTAGAACTACTTAAACCTAACTAACCTAAGGACAACACACACATCCATGACCGAGGCAGGATTCGAACCTGCGACCGTAGCGGTCGCGCGGTTCCAGACCGTAGCGCCAGAACCGCTCGGCCACCAGCGGCCGGCTTCAAGCATGTAAACTTGCATGCTTTTTGTTGCACAGGTGCTGGATGTCAGTTTTGTGGGATGGAGTTCCATGTCTGTGGCACTTGGTCGGTCAATGCAATGACGGTTAATGCTCTTTGTGAATAACGCAGGAGTTGTCATCCCATATGCTCGATTTGAGATGGATCTGGTGATCTAGCGGGTGAAGACAACATTTCGGCACTCCGTACAGCATGTTGGCTTACAACAGCGGTGTGTGAGCGAGCGTTATCCTGTTGGAAAACACCCCCTGGAATGCTGTTGATGAATGCCATCACAAGAGGTGGAATCACCAGACTGACGTACAAAGTAGTAATGGTACGCTTGGCGGTTGTTGGCTGACGCTGCTGGTCAGAAATTTTCTCAGTTGCTATAGCGTACGCGTGCTGCAATAATACTAGCAGCACGCGTCTCATTTGGCTTGTCATGTTTGTAAACACAGACCAATAAGCGGTTGCGTAATGACCAAGGTCAACGCTCACACAGAATATCTCGCATGTGGCTGATGCAATAATATAATTCATATTTTTTTTTAACTTCTATAATAATGGGTAGGGTCACGGATTCATTTCTTTTACGATGATTCCTGGTCCTCAGAACGAACAGCATTGAAGGCAAGTAAGATGATTTGCCCGTGTCTCTATGTAGACCTCTGCAACGTGAAAGAGTGCTCCTGCTGTTATAAGAAATCGCAGCCCAGACCATAACTCCAGGTGTAGGTCCAGTGTGTCTAGCACGCAGACAGGTTGCTTGCAGGCCGTAAACTAACCTCCTTCTACCCAATACACGATTATCACTGGCACCGAAGCAGCACCAGCTTTCATTAGAAAATACAACATACCTCCAACCTGCCCACCAATGAGCCCACGCTGGACACCAGTGAAGTCGCAAATGGCGGTGGTTTGGGGTCTGTGGAATACTCACTAGTCATGCAGTTCGTTGTGCCTCTGTGGTGCAACTGGTGCTCAAATTGGTGCTTCAGGTGACCAGAGCCATGCGCCGAACACAGTAGTCTTCCCTGTCGGTAGTGCCACGTGGGCGTCTTCTTGTTACATTCTCGTCAGCACCGCTGCCAGCAATCACATACAGTGGCTACATTCCCGCCAAGTCTTTCTGCAGTATCGCAGAAGGAACAACCAGCTTCTCGCAGATCTATTACACGATCTCGTTCAAACTCAGTGAGGTGTTGATAATGGCGTACGTTCTCTCCCTAAAGGCATTCCGCATCTCGTGGTCGTGCGGTAGCGTTCTCGCTTCCCACGCCCGGGTTCCCGGGTTCGATTCCCGGCGGGGTCAGGGATTTTCTCTGCCTCGTGATGGCTGGGTGTTGTGTGCTGTCCTTAGGTTGGTTAGGTTTAAGTAGTTCTAAGTTCTAGGGGACTTATGACCACAGCAGTTGAGTCCCATAGTGCTCAGAGCCATTTGAACCATTTGAACCTAAAGGCATTCTTGACCAGCATCAACTCCAGTCTCAAAGCTAACTAACGCTCACGACCGTTAAAGCGTGGATTGAAAGCAAACGTGGTATGTATCCTCATGGCGGTGCTACTAGCGCCACTCTACGCGACTGCTGCCAAATTTGGTTAGACAAAATCTTTCAGATGTAGAGAAACGCCTACCAAATTTCGTTTATGTCGCAAAATTCCTTCTTCGTTAATGCAATTCCTTTCGTCAGTGTATATAACTTTTATTGGGCGACGTTTCTGTTCCATTCTATGAGAACCTGATACTAATCGTACGGAACATGGAAACATATGTGTTCAAAATTTGAAGAGACTGCACTGGGGCAAGTGTGTTACTAACATCATTCACTACCGTCGAACAAATGAACTGAAGAGCACGAAAGCAGCTAATATTTATTCTAAGACTTCACAGCACCATACTAAAGGAGAAAATGTAAAACATGAGATGTGTTACGAACTATTTCTTCCTTTAGTGACTTGCCATTCGCCCTATTTTGTAGAGTGTTCCATAAAATTTGTTTTTTGCACCTAGTATATGTAACATCACACATGAAATTCTCTATTGCGGAATTTTTTTTTACTTCCAGCAGTATTATTCCACTTTTCTTGGGTTTCTACACTGTTTATTTCTCTGACAAAGTTCTACTTCAGCAAACCAAACTGTCACGCCAGCGCCATCTTCTTCATCTCTACCTCTTCCAAATTTTTCTCTACCTCCTCCTTCTTCCTCCTCCTCCTCCTCCTCCTCCTCTATTTCCTCCACTTCCTCTTCCTCCCCCTGCTCCTCTACCTCTTCTTCCTCCTACTTCTTCTTCTACTTCTTCTTCTTCTCCATCTCCTCTTTCTCCCTGTCCTTATGCTCCTCCTCCTCCTGCTCCTCCTCCTCCTTCATCATCACTTCTTCTTTTTCTCTACCTTCTCCTCATGCTTCATCTTCTTATTCTTCTCTACCTCATGTGCTCTTCCTCTTTACCTTCTCCTCCTTCTTCATTCTTCTCTACCTCCTCTTCCTTCTTATCTACCACTCACTCCTTTTTTTCTACCTCCTCCTTCTCCTTTTTTCTTCACCTTTTCTTTCTTCTTCATCTCTTCCTCCTTTTTTTTTCATCTAATCTTCCTCCTCCTCCTTCTTCTTTAGTACATCCACTTTATTCTTATTCCCATCCTTCTTCAACTAATCTTATCCTTTCTCTAATACCTTTCTCCTCTTTCCCTCCTTCTTTCTCTTTCCCTTCGTCCATTCCTTTCCCTTCCTTTACTTCCTCTCCTTTTCCTCCTCCTCTCTCCTCCTCTGTTTCTCCCTGTCTGCCTGCCTCTGTCCCTGCCTCCTCCTTCCCTCTCTCTCTTCCTGCCCATCTTTTGCAGAGACAACTCAGAGAAAGACATCTAAGCTGTTTCTGTCTTACCCACTGTTTAGTGTACGAACGTGGCGATAAACTGCTGTCCCAGCGCGAACCCCTCAGTAATCTAGAATGCCTCAAACTGTCTTTCACAACAGGCGAGGGATTTCCGCCGTGCTAGGAATTTCCGCAGGTCCTGGTAGCTCTCGGCGCAAATCCGCAGCTGACGTCCGGAGTGGGGAACAAAACGAAAGCAGCCGTGGCCGGCCACTGGACAGCTTTATTTTGGGCACCGGCGAGATGAGGGCCTCGCGTCAGCGCCGAGCGCGCTGGCCGCCGCCCAATCACTGCTTCGCTTTTCTCACTCGGCCAATCGCGAGCCTATGTGTGCACCAGGTACTCAGTTGCTTTTAACGTCAACTCAGAGATGTTTTTCTTTTTGGTTACAGTTTAATGCCCCAGAGAAAGCGAGGTCAATAGAGACGGAACACTGGCCCATGTGGTCGGAACGGGGGACGGGGGACGGGGTGGGGGGTGGGGGTGGGGATGGGGGAAGAGTGTGAATGATGAGCGTTACAGAAGTAATTAATCTAAAAATTTTTACAGTATATATTGAAGTCATTAATTTCAGAATAATTTGACCAAATTTAGAGATATTTCTACATGGACAACGAGAACGTTTGCTGTATAGCGACATAGAAGTGCAACATGTTACAATTCTAACATCACCTACTATGACCGCGTATGCTGTTGCCTCATCAACAGCTGGCGATCGGCTGTGGCGGGGTAAGTGTGAAGAGGATTAGCAAAATTGCATAACTAAAGAAATTTTCACGTCTAACTCGACGCTTTACATAGACAGTTTTTTTATGGCCCACATTGTTACAGGAGGTAATACTGACCTGAACTACAAAAAAAAGTGTGTGCGTGTGCGCCGGCCTGTGTGGCTATGCGGTTCTAGGCGCTTCAGTCCGGAACCGCGCGACCGCTACGGTCGCAGGTTCGAATCCTGCCTCGGGCATAGGTGTGTGTGATGTCCTTACGTTATTTAGGTTTAAGTAGTTCTAAGTTCTAGGGGACTGACTGTAAAGTGTCAGGCAAATCCAACACCTTCCATGAAAACCCTGACATGATAAGCAATTCCAGTAGTATGTCACATACACTCCTGGAAATGGAAAAAAGAACACATTGACACCGGTGTGTCAGACCCACCATACTTGCTCCGGACACTGCGAGAGGGCTGTACAAGCAATGATCACACGCACGGCACAGCGGACACACCAGGACCCGCGGTGTTGGCCGTCGAATGGCGCTAGCTGCGCAGCATTTGTGCACCGCCGCCGTCAGTGTCAGCCAGTTTGCCGTGGCATACGGAGCTCCATCGCAGTCTTTAACACTGGTAGCATGCCGCGACAGCGTGGACGTGAACCGTATGTGCAGTTGACGGACTTTGAGCGAGGGCGTATAGTGGGCATGCGGGAGGCCGGGTGGACGTACCGCCGAATTGCTCAACACGTGGGGCGTGAGGTCTCCACAGTACATCGATGTTGTCGCCAGTGGTCGGCGGAAGGTGCACGTGCCCGTCGACCTGGGACCGGACCGCAGCGACGCACGGATGCACGCCAAGACCGTAGGATCCTACGCAGTGCCGTAGGGGACCGCACCGCCACTTCCCAGCAAATTAGGGACACTGTTGCTCCTGGGGTATCGGCGAGGACCATTCGCAACCGTCTCCATGAAGCTGGGCTACGGTCCCGCACACCGTTAGGCCGTCTTCCGCTCACGCCCCAACATCGTGCAGCCCGCCTCCAGTGGTGTCGCGACAGGCGTGAATGGAGGGACGAATGGAGACGTGTCGTCTTCAGCGATGAGAGTCGCTTCTGCCTTGGTGCCAATGATGGTCGTATGCGTGTTTGGCGCCGTGCAGGTGAGCGCCACAATCAGGACTGCATACGACCGAGGCACACAGGGCCAACGCCCGGCATCATGGTGTGGGGAGCGATCTCCTACACTGGCCGTACACCACTGGTGATCGTCGAGGGGACACTGAATAGTGCACGGTACATCCAAACCGTCATCGAACCCATCGTTCTACCATTCCTAGACCGGCAAGGGAACTTGCTGTTCCAACAGGACAATGCACGTCCGTATGTATCCCGTGCCACCCAACGTGCTCTAGAAGGTGTAAGTCAACTACCCTGGCCAGCAAGATCTCCGGATCTGTCCCCCATTGAGCATGTTTGGGACTGGATGAAGCGTCGTCTCACGCGGTCTGCACGTCCAGCACGAACGCTGGTCCAACTGAGGCGCCAGGTGGAAATGGCATGGCAAGCCGTTCCACAGGACTACATCCAGCATCTCTACGATCGTCTCCATGGGAGAATAGCAGCCTGCATTGCTGCGAAAGGTGGATATACACTGTACTAGTGCCGACATTGTGCATGTTCTGTTGCCTGTGTCTATGTGCCTGTGGTTCTGTCAGTGTGATCATGTGATGTATCTGACCCCAGGAATGTGTCAATAAAGTTTCCCCTTCCTGGGACAATGACTTCACGGTGTTCTTATTTCAATTTCCAGGAGTGTAGTTCCGAATAAATCGTGACATTAAATTAACCAAAGTAATACGAGTAACGAGTGAGCAAATGGAATACCACAGACTAACATAAGAATGCCTAAATGCATGTCATACCTTCCCACCGTGAGACAGAGGCAGTTCCGAGGGGAGAAACGAGAACAGAAGCCGAGAGCAGAACCATGTTAAGCTAGAAGGCCCTACGATAAGGGACGGACACTCACGTGGCCAGCTAACCGCTAGGACCACCCCCCAGCCCATGTTAAAAGTTAGAGCCCTCCAGAAGAACAGTATAGATCTTACGATAACACTAAAAGGGCCACCCCAGCCGCAAGCCCATGTTAAAACATAGAGCCCTCCAGAAGAACAGTATAGATCTTACGAGAACACTAAAAGGACCACACCAGCTGCAAGTTTTAGCGTGAGACTTTTTCGCGTCTCTGTTACGTTGCAAACTTTAAAAACATTGCCCCACCACGAAAAGTATAACATTTCTCATTGTATAGACAGAATTTTTGTAGGCGGAGCTTAAGGTTAACATTGAGACCCAGATTGGTCAGATGAAAACACAGCCAGATAGTTTTTTTAAACCAACTTCGGTAAATTGTAGTAAGGAGAAGTTAGGAGAGAGTTGCTTCCGAGACGGCGAGGTGAGCGGAGCTGTGCTACTCGCCGCCCCCTGACGAACACCGACAAGGTAATGAACGCACGCGATGCGCATAACAGCGCATAAAGCTTCACTCAGAACTGCAGAAGTTTCATCTGTTACACCCCGTTTTTGCGTAATACTAGTGGCGATCGTCAATTAAAGCTCATGGTGTTCACATTTGCCACTTGAAGTAAAAATATGAAACGCGATGATTTTTCTGTTATATAGTTATTGAGAAGCCACATCAGCCACTGTAATTTACGACAAGTTAGATAAGTAATTAAAGATAATTGAGGGTCACTGTAGACCATTTTGATAGTTTTCTGTTTTGCGAAACTTAATTTAAACCTAGATTATAGATGTGATATGGCATAGGTCATCCTTCGATCCATTGTAGAACTTGGAAACCCATTCAGGGAATATTCGTTCACATTTTTTTGTTGAACGCAGTTGGTTTTTACCATCCAGTATTAAAACATTTCCTTTTATCAATAGTGCAATTTATAAACAATGTTTTGTGAGTAGAATAAAATTTCCAGTGGTAAACTTAACTGCTTTTTCGACGTTATTTTACCAGCTAACTAAAAATAGGAAAGCCCGGAACCCCTTACACTAAATTAAGTTTGTATTAAGATTCTTTTACAGGGAGTGCAGTGGAGCTGACGCTGAAATCATTAAGTATTTGGTTATATCATCGCTAGTCTCACTGAACTCTTCTGAACTCTACATGTCATGTGTGGTCTGGCGTCTCCTTACCAGCAACAGGTCCCAGGTTCAAACAAGTCAATTCCCTAAAAAAAACGCTCAGAGCGTCGTTGCGCGAAAGTGGTAGGGAGACACGATATAGAACAGACACCATGCAGAATGTTAGATGGTGACCTCAGATGTTAAGTCCCATAGTGCTCAGAGCCATTTGATCCATTTTTGTGTATATATATATATGTGTGTGTGTGTGTGTGTGTGTGTGTGTGTGAGTGTCAGACTTGCTAGACCGAACAAGTCTAGATCGCCTTATCCGAAAAATTGCAATATCTTAATCTCCACGATTCTCGGTGGCTAAGTTGTTCGCCCCGATACCTGAATGGTCAGCGTGACGGTCTGACGTCCTAAGGGGCCCGGGTTCAGTTCCCTGGGTCGGGGATTTTCTCCGCTCAGGGACTGGGTGTTGTGTTGTCTTTATCAGCATTACATCCCCATCCGGCCCGCAGGTCGCCCAATGTGGCGCCGAATGTAATAAGACCTGCACCAAGGCGGCCGGACCTGCCCCGTAAGGGGCCTCCTGGCCCATGATGCCAAACGCTTCATTTCATAGGAATTCCCCTGGACCATTAAATTGTTAACAGTTGCAGAACCTCCTGAAACTCTAAACTGAATTCTGTATCAAAATGAGAAACACGTTCCTAATACTCTACTCGGAGCTCGCCGTGCAATGATCGTGTATTTTCCTGTACTATTTCAAGGAATCTATATAAGTCATCACAAGCACAGGAGAACGAGAATATGAACCCTGAACTCATGGATCGCGTTTCCCGCGTATTACGCTTGTGCTACATCGAATGACTTCATAGAGCACTACAGTTATGATATCGTTTAACGAAGGCTGTAGAGAACCACACGTCCAACAATACACGGCATTGTTAACTGGTACGTCTAGCGTTGCTGTTTCTTGTATTTCAATGCTTGGTGACTCACCACATTCTAAAATAGCGGTTCTTCCACCGAAAAAACTCTTTTCAATGGTCATCAGACTTTTCTTAACAGATAGCCACACGCAGTCTCAAGGTATGGTTGTGTTTCCGCAGTAAAAAATTTTGTATCTAGCGGTATATCATCTTTGGCAGAAGTTCACATCTTCAACCATTCGCCTTATTCTGTTTCGTTAATGAAAGATAAAAGCATCAGGTATTAAATTTCCGGTAGTTAATTCGTCATAGAAAAACATTAAAGCTGCTAATTACAGACAAATTCCCTTAACGTTTGAGAGCGAAAAGCTTCTGCCCACAATTCAACACAGATTTATAAAGCATCGCCGGTACGAAACTCAACTTGCACGATATCCTGCAAAATGTGAATGAAGGACAACACGCAGCTCCCACATTCCTAGATTCCCGGAAAGTGTTAGACACAGTGCCAGAGCGCAGACTGGTAACGAAGGTCCGAGCATACGGAATAGGTTCTCAGATGTATGTGTGGTGGGAGGACCTTTGCAGTAATAGAAGTCAGCAAGTTGTCCCCGACGACGAGTGTTCATGCGATGTAAAAAGATAATGTCAGGAGAACGCCAGGAAAGTGCGACAGAATACGTCTTATTGCTAGAGATCTGACGCATAGGGCGAGCAACAATGAGCGACTGATTGCTGATGACGCAGTAGTGTACGGGAAAGAATCGTCGTCGAGTGACTGTAGAATGGTACAGGGAGACTCATAAAGAATTTCTGTTTAGTGTGATGAATGGTAGCTTGCTCTAGATGTGGAAAAACTGCAAGTTAATGCATGTGAGTACGAAAAACATTCCTTCAGTATTCCAACAGGGTATTCGTAGTGTGTACAGTTGTTGTTGTTGTGGTCTTCAGTCCGAAGCCTGGTTTGATGCAATTCTCCATGCTATTCTACTCTATGCAGAGCTCTTCATCTTCGACTAATTGTTGCAGCCGGCCGGGGTGGCCGATCGGTTCTAGGCGCTTCAGCCTGGAACCGCGCGACCGCTACGGTCGCAGGTTCGAATCCTGCCTCGGGCATGGATGTGTGTGATGTCCTCAGCTTAGTTAGGTTTAAGTAGTTCTAAGTTCTAGGGGACTGATGATCTCAGAAGTTAAGCCCCATAGTGCTCAGAGCCATTTGAACTGCTGCAATCTACATCCTTCTGAGTCGGCTTACTGTATTCATCTCTTCGTCTCTCTCTACGATTTTTACCCCCACTCTATCCTCCAGTACTAAACTGGTGATCCCATGATGTCTCAGAATGTGTCCTACCAACCGATCCCTTCTTCTAGTCAGATTGCCTCACTAATTACTTTTCTCCCTAGTTCTATTCAGTACGTCGTTGTTAGTTACGTGATCTATCCATCTAATCTTCAGCATCCGTCCGTAGCACCACATTTCGAAAGCTTCTATTGTCTTGTCTAAACTGTTTATCGCCCAGGTTTCACTTCCATAAATGGCTACGCTTCATACTAATATTTTCAGAAGAGATTCCTTACACCAGGGCTTAACAACCGGCCGGTTTTGAGCGCGAGTAATCGCGTCTACTTAGGCACTTGCTCGCGAGCAGGTGCAAGGTCGCGGAGTAGGGAGGGAGGGGTGGGGAGGGAGGGGAAATGCGCGCGCACGCTTGAATGTGATCTCGCGTTCTTAGCCGATTTAACTAGCCATCTGAATGCTTTGAACATTTTACTGCAAGGTAAAGATCTGCTAATTACTCATTTAAGATCGAATACGAGCTTTTAAAATGAAATTGACACTTTGGGTGAGTCAGCTGGAAACAGGAAACCTAGCTCATTTTCCTAAATTATCATCCATGCAAGATGTTCACAAAGACTGTGAACGTTATTCACATAGTTTAGTTGATCAGCGCTTTCAAGATCTGACAGCACTAGACAGTGATTTTGATCTCTTCTCTCCATATTCAGCGAATATTTAAGAGATTCGTCCTGAGCTGCAGCAAGAAATTATTGACCTGCAGTGTGACAGAGAATGCAGAGACAAATTTCAGAACAAGAAAAACATTTTGGAATTCTACAGACACTTCCCTCAGGATTTCCTCGTTTGCACAAACTGGCGGCTACAATAATATCAATGTTCGGTTCCACGTATGTTTGTGAACAACTGTTCTCTACAGTGAAATGTAACAAGACGCGCCTGAGAAACGCATTGTCTGATCGAAATTTAAACTGCACGCTGCGCCTAAAATGCACAAGAACAATTACTCCGAACATAGACGCAATTGTAAAGGGCAAAAAGTACAAGATTACCGAGAATCCCACACTTCAGTGACACCTTTTATTGTGTAACAGTTCACAAATTAATGCGAATGTAGAGGCATACACTAAGCTAATAAAATTATGTGGCATGTGTACATTCTCCTTTATTTGTTTCATTTGTCGCAGTAATAATTCGTGAGTGATATCCCTGCAGGTGGCCGCGGACTTACATTGACTGGCGGCAGCTGTTGTGTGCCCCACGTGACTTTCCCCACTCTCCGCTCTGGTTCGGTAGTAGGGGTAGCGTGCTCGCGCTGCTCCGTGCTCGCGCTGCTCCGTGCTCGCGCCTTGCTGCTCGC
Source organism: Schistocerca nitens (assembly GCF_023898315.1). Classification (NCBI taxonomy): domain Eukaryota; kingdom Metazoa; phylum Arthropoda; class Insecta; order Orthoptera; family Acrididae; genus Schistocerca; species Schistocerca nitens. The sequence continues at coordinate 108,564,219 of NC_064614.1, read as the reverse complement.
AGCTTGCTCCGCGAGCACGTATGTTCTGAAGCCCTGCCTTACACTTTACATTCGATGTTAAATATTTCACTTCTTCAGAAACGCTCTTCTTGCCATTCCCAGTCTACATTATATATCCTGTCCACTTCGACCATCATCATTTATTTTGCCGCCCAAGTAGCAAAACTCATCTACTACTTTAAGCGTCTCATTTCCTAATCAAATTCCCTCAACATCGATTTAATTCGACTACGTTCGATCATCCTCGTTTTGCTTTTGTTGATGTTCGTCTTATATCCTCCTTTCAAGACACTGTCCACCCCCCTGAAATGCTTTTCCAAGTCCTTGTAGTCTCTGGCAGAATTAAATGTCACTGGAAAACCTCAAAATTTTTTACTCTTCTCCCTCGACTTTAAGTCCCACTCCAAATTTTTCTTTTCTTCCCTTTGCTGATTACTCAATAATCCGACTGAATAAAATCAGGGATGGGGAACAACCCTGTCTCATTTCCTTCTCAACCACTGCTTCCCTTTCATGCCCCTCGACTCTCGTCACTGCCATCTGGTTTCTGTACAAGCTGTAAATAGCCTTTCACTTCCTGTAATTTACCCGTGCCACTTTTCGAACTTGAAAGAGAGTATTCAAGTCAAGACTGTCAAAAGATTTCTCTAAGTCTACAAATGCTATAAACGAAGGTTTGCCTTTCCTTAACCTATCTTCTACAAGAAGTCGTAAGGTCAGTATTGCCTCGTGTGTTAGTTTCTCCGATATTCGGCATTTTTCACACTCGTCAGCACCTGCTTTCTTTGGAATTGGAATTATTATTTTCTTCTTGAAGTTTCTAAGCCCCCGGTTAACATACAATACAATAAAAAAAGTTAAGTGTTTGCTTACATTTTGTATAATAGGGCAGACGTTTCCGGAAGGCGGGACAGTGGTTTGCGACCCTCGTACCTTGGTACTATTTTCTCAAGTCCCATTCATGTTGTATCGTTAAAATTTTCCTAGAAGCTTCTTTCAAAAGTCACAGAAAAATATATAGTTATATTAGAAAAAAATCAAAGTTGGTGTCGTAATTCGTCGACCTAAACGATAAAAATTACTTGTGAATGTCAAGAAATTCGCCGTTTGTCAGCTATAACTTGACAAGAACCGCACCTCGATATTTTTCATTCCGGAGTGTTTACCTGCACAGTGCAACGTGGTTTGTTGTGGTGCCAGTGACCGCTGTGGCTAACGAATCCGGCGCCAGAGACAGAACCACATTTTACACGGAGACGGCTCCTAGTCACGTCCCGTCACTAACTCTGTCTTTTTACAAGTGGTCTCTTGTTATTTCTCGGAAACCGTCGCCCTCCTTTCCGCGATTTGCTTCAGATAATCTGCTGCACTGGCTTACCCAGGTTGGCAACTCAGTTTGTGTTGCGGGCACTCTCCTCCTAAAGGAACCATGCAAGAATTTCTCTCTGTTAACTTTCCTCATTAGGTGGCTATTGTACAAAATTCCTCCGAATACATAGTCGTGAGCTACGTGTCGTCAGAAACCCACGATCCCGTTCCTCTACCACCTCCCTGGCTCACGTCACTACGAATTTTAAAAATACGTTATAAACACCTAACATTGCCACAGTATCACTTGTTCAGTTTTCCGGTGACAAATCGAGATACTCGATAGGGCACTGCAACGATGCTAACAGGTGCAGGCTGCCCGTTCCGTAATTGTGTTGCTTGCAGTAATCAGCTGGCGCAGCATTTCGGCATCGCATCCGCCCTCGGTCAGCAATCAGCGGTGTTACTGAAATCTGGGACGGTTCCGCAGCATTGCGGCAGGATAGGTATGTGGCGCCTGGGGCATCTGCATATCGACACACCTGACCCAAGCGCGTATACATGCCAGAGGATAGGTATGAGGCGCCTGGGGCATCTGCATATCGACACACCTGACCCAAGCGCGTATACATGTCAGAGGATAGGTATGAGGCGCCTGGGGCATCTGCATATCGACACACCTGACCCAAGCGCGTATACATGCCAGACGATAGGTATGAGGCGCCTGGGGCATCTGCATATCGACACACTTGACCCAAGCGCGTATACATGCCAGAGGATAGGTATGAGGCGCCTGGGGCATCTGCATATCGACACACTTGACCCAAGCGCGTATACATGCCAGAGGATAGGTATGAGGCGCCTGGGGCATCTGCATATCGACACACCTGACCCAAGCGCGTATACATGCCAGAGGATAGGTATGAGACGCTTGGGGCATCTGCATATCGACACACCTGACCCAAGCGCGTATACATGCCAGACGATAGGTATGAGGCGCGTGGGGCATCTGCATATCGACACACCTGACCCAAGCGCGTATACATGCCAGATGCCGATCTCGCCAGCAGGGGGATCGTAACAGCGATGGCTGTGGAGTGGGTTGCAGCTTTGCGGCCCGGAGAGGTATCATTGTCGCTGTACCGCTACCCGCCACTGCAGTGAACATTGTCCCATCATGCTACGATATCACCCGCCGTACAATCCAGAATCAGCCCGTATGAGCCGAGGTTCGAACTAGGATCCCTCTAGTCAGTGACCCACTTATCGTCTACCGTTGTGAGGTTCCGCCAGCCATACGTCGGGGGCCGAGGTTCACACCCCTGATGTGCCACTTCTTGGCTCTGCCACTGCTGGGGCAGACCATCCTGCTCATCACGGCAGTCTTCATCGCCAGTATGACGGGGAATGTCCGCCGTGCAAAGTAATTCTGCTTCTGGGCTGTGTTGAGTATACGAAGTATCCCCTTTGAAGACCTCGGTTTCCAAACCGTTCCTCCACCTGCTGGACAGGGACACAGTTCTCCGTTGTAGGGTGGGGCTAACAAACACATGAGAGCCTGTCTTAGGTGCCCACCCTGAACGTGAATTGTGTGTGCGTGCTGTGTTAATGAAGAGAAGACATACAGGCTGGTCCTCTTGAAAACCACCAAATGGTCCATCGAGACTAGCGTCCCAATTCGACATGTTGAGCACAGCCAAATGTCCACATTCGGTAACACTCTGTGGAGAGCCTTGGACTTTATCTCATCACAATGGCGCAAAGACTCAGGATCAGGAATTTCACGCCACCATCTTGTTTCACTTCCTGGCCAAATATTGACGTGGGATGTTATTCTGCCATCAGGGTTCCAACCAAGCCCTGCACGACGGAACGAGCGAGTATCCGTGGAGGTGAGTGCTACTGGTGACTGCGTGTTCCTCATGCAAACGTCTGTTTGCTACGACATAGCTGCGTGTAAAAAGCTTCGCAGTTTGTACGCAACACGCTTCCCAGAAGGCGTCTCTTCACGAGGAAGCAGTGGCATAACTACGACAAAGGCAGACTGGGCTCGTTACAAGCTATTGCTAAGGTTCCCCATTGCACCACGACACACAGATGACGCAAGTCGCGAGCAACAGCGGTCGCTCCATGCGACAAACTAAAGGCGACAGCTTTCGAGACGTTAGAAATTCCACAGTCTTTACTGTTTTCTTCTTTCATTCTTTATCCATTAGTTTTCTTCATCTGTTCTAAAACACAAAAACTCAACTGCTTCAATGGTTTCATTGCAAATTTGTCTATTTTGATTCCGATGTGTTGATTATAGTCTAATTTAATCGTATTATAATTTATTCTCTGGTCTCGTTTCACTCTTTCTCTAATAAATTCTACTATCCTTTGCTGAAGTATATCTGCACATTCAGCACGAAAACTCTGATGATTCAGGCCCATTTAATTCAAAAATATTCCTTCTTTTTCCCAGTTTACGAATCTACAAATTTTCCGAGTTGAAATGGAATGTCCGCTTCTGGCATGGTGGATATCTCTTCCAGTATTAAGCCGTAACGCTCATTACAACAACAGCTACCGTTTTGCAAACTAATTTTCACTCTGCAACGTAGTGTGCGCTGCTATGAAACTTACTGCCAGATGAAAACTCTGTGCCAGACTGGAACTCGAATCTAGGACCTTTGCCCTACCGACTAATACATCCAAATCACCCTCACAGCTTTACTTCCACCAGTACCTCATTTCCTATCTTCCAAATTCCACCGAAGTTCTCCTGCGAAACTTTGCAATGCCAGCACTCCTGGACGAAAGAATATTTCGGAGAAATGTCTTAGCCACAGCCTGGGGGATTGTTTACGGGATGAATTTTCACTCTGTAGCGCAATATGCGTTGATATGAAACACCTTGGAAGAAGTTTGGAAGTTGGAGTTTGGAGGTAGGAGATGAGATACTGGTGTCAGTAAATCTTTAATGGCGGGTTGTGAGTTATGCTTGGGTAGCTTACTTGGTAAGTCTGCGAAACGCAAAGGTTCCTGGTTCGAATTCCGGTCCGGCACACAGTTTAACTCTGCCACCAAATTTTATAACTGCCCCTTTATTTCTTTAGCGCGTTCCAGTTGCTATAATACTGGATCAGAAATAAATACAGATAAACAGAGATGTTACAAAATATATGAAACAAGTCCTACACATAGTTCAAATTTCAGACATCTATCACAACTAGAATGTATGATAGAACCTCTCTGTACGTCTCCGCCTGAGATCATGGTACCGACTGCACCTGTATGGCTAAATAAAATAACTGTCTGGGACACGGTCGCCGGATTAATATAACTGTACGAGGCATACTGTTGACATACTTTTGAGCCAATTTCTACTTCGTATCCTCTGACTTCAGCCACTGCTTGCGTGGAGCAGATAACAAGGCGAATCAGTAGTCACTCTGCTTCCCATGACTCACACAGAGTGGATCGCAAAGCACCTCTGGAGTGGCTCTGCTCTCTGCATTCTTGGCTCACACACTGATTCAGCTCACTGCTCGCTTCCTTGACGCAACGCCTCTCCATCCAAATTCGGTTCTTCTGGATATTGTTCCTTATCATAACAACTGTATGCACTTACACAATAATTTTACATATATTATAGTGCATGCCCCCCATGAACCATGGACCTTGCCGTTGGTGGGGAGGCTTGCGTGCCTCAGCGATACAGATGGCCGTACCGTAGGTGCAACCACAACGGAGGGGTATCTGTTGAGAGGCCAGACAAACATGTGGTTCCTGAAGAGGGGCAGCAGCCTTTTCAGTAGTTGCAGGGGCAACAGTCTGGATGATTGACTGATCTGGCCTTGTAACATTAACCAAAACGGCCTTGCTGTGCTGGTACTGCGAACGGCTGAAAGCAAGGGGAAACTACAGCCGTAATTTTTCCCGAGGACATGCAGCTCTACTGTATGATTAAATGATGATGGCGTCCTCTTGGGTAAAATATTCCGGAGGTAAAATAGTCCCCCATTCGGATCTCCGGGCGGGGACTACTCAAGAGGACGTCGTTATCAGGAGAAAGAAAACTGGCGTTCTACGGATCGGAGCGTGGAATGTCAGATCACTTAATCGGGCAGGTAGGTTAGAAAATTTAAAAAGGGAAATGGATAGGTTAAAGTTAGATATGGTGGGAATTAGTGAAGTTCGGTGGCAGGAGGAACAAGACTTTTGGTCAGGTGATTACAGGGTTATAAATACAAAATCAAATAGGGGTAATGCAGGAGTAGGTTTAATAATGAATAAAAAAAATAGGAGTGCGGGTTAGCTACTACAAACAGCATAGTGAACGCATTATTGTGGCCAAGATAGACACAAAGCCCATGCCTACTACAGTAGTACAAGTTTATATGCCAACTAGCTCTGCAGATGATGAAGAAATAGATGAAATGTATGACGAGATAAAAGAAACTATTCAGGTAGTGAAGGGAGACGAAAATTTAATAGTCATGGGTGACTGGAATTCGTCAGTAGGAAAAGGGAGAGAAGGAAACATAGTAGGTGAATATGGATTGGGGGGAAGGAATGAAAGAGGAAGCCGCCTTGTAGAATTTTGCACAGAGCATAACTTAATCATAGCTAACACTTGGTTCAAGAATCATGAAAGGAGGCTGTATACATGGAAGAAGCCAGGAGATACTGACAGGTTTCAGATAGATTATATAATGGTAAGACAGAGATTTAGGAACCAGGTTTTAAATTGTAAGACATTTCCTGGGGCAGATGTGGATTCTGACCACAATCTATTGGTTATGAACTGCAGATTGAAACTGAAGAAACTGCAAAAAGGTGGGAATTTAAGGAGATGGGACCTGGATAAACTGAAAGAACCAGAGGTTGTAGAGAGTTTCAGGGAGAGCATAAGGGAACAATTGACAGGAATGGGGGAAAGAAATACAGTAGAAGAAGAATGGGTAGCTCTGAGGGATGAAGTAGTAAAGGCAGCAGAGGATCAAGTAGGTAAAAAGACGAGGGCTAATAGAAATCCTTGGGTAACAGAAGAAATATTGAATTTAATTGATGAAAGGAGAAAATATAAAAATGCAGTAAATGAAGCAGGCAAAAAGGAATACAAACGTCTCAAAAATGAGATCGACAGGAAGTGCAAAATGGCTAAGCAGGGATGGCTAGAGGACAAATGTAAGGATGTAGAGGCTTGTCTCACTAGGGGTAAGATAGATACTGCCTACAGGAAAATTAAAGAGACCTTTGGAGAGAAGAGAACCACTTGTATGAATATCAAGAGCTCAGATGGAAACCCAGTTCTAAGCAAAGAAGGGAAGGTAGAAAGGTGGAAGGAGTATATAGAGGGTTTATACAAGGGCGATGTACTTGAGGACAATATTATGGAAATGGAAGAGGATGTAGATGAAGACCAAATGGGAGATAAGATACTGCTTGAAGAGTTTGACAGAGCACTGAAAGACCTGAGTCGAAACAAGGCCCCGGGAGTAGACAACATTCCACTAGAACTACTGATGGCCTCGGGAGAGCCAGTCATGACAAAACTCTACCATCTGGTGAGCACGATGTATGAGACAGGCGAAATACCCTCAGACTTCAAGAAGAATATAATAATTCCAATCCCAAAGAAAGCAGGTGTTGACAGATGTGAAAATTACCGAACTATCAGTTTAATAAGTCACAGCTGCAAAATACTAACGCGAATTCTTTACAGACGAATGGAAAAACTGGTAGAAGCTGACCTCGGGGAAGATCAGTTTGGATTCCGTAGGAATGTTGGAACACGTGAGGCAATACTGACCTTACGACTTATCTTGGAAGAAAGATTAAGAAAAGGCAAACCTACGTTTCTAGCATTTGTAGACTTAGAGAAAGCTTTTGACAATGTTGACTGGAATACTCTCTTTCGAATTCTGAAGGTGGCAGGGGTAAAATACAGGGAGCGAAAGGCTATTTACAATTTGTACAGAAACCAGATGGCAGTTATAAGAGTCGAGGGGCATGAAAGGGAAGCAGTGGTTGGGAAAGGAGTGAGACAGGGTTGTAGCCTCTCCCCGATGTTATTCAATCTGTATATTGAGCAAGCAGTAAAGGAAACAAAAGAAAAATTCGGAGTAGGTATTAAAATTCATGGAGAAGAAGTAAAAACTTTGAGGTTCGCCGATGACATTGTAATTCTGTCAGAGGCAGCAAAGGACTTGGAAGAGCAGTTGAACGGAATGGACAGTGTCTTGAAAGGAGGATATAAGATGAACATCAACAAAAGCAAAACGAGGATAATGGAATGTAGTCAAATTAAGTCGGGTGATGCTGAGGGAATTAGATTAGGAAATGAGACACTTAAAGTAGTAAAGGAGTTTTGCTATTTAGGGAGTAAAATAACCGATGATGGTCGAAGTAGAGAGGATATAAAATGTAGACTGGCAATGGCAAGGAAAGCGTTTCTCAAGAAGAGAAATTTGTTAACATCGAGTATAGATTTAGGTGTCAGGAAGTCGTTTCTGAAAGTATTTGTATGGAGTGTAGCCATGTATGGAAGTGAGACATGGACGATAACTAGTTTGGACAAGAAGAGAATAGAAGCTTTCGAAATGTGGTGCTACAGAAGAATGCTGAAGATAAGGTGGGTAGATCACGTAACTAATGAGGAGGTATTGAATAGGATTGGAGAGAAGAGAAGTTTGTGGCACAACTTGACTAGAAGAAGGGATCGGTTGGTAGGACATGTTTTGAGGCATCAAGGGATCACAAATTTAGCATTGGAGGGCAGCGTGGAGGGTAAAAATCGTAGAGGGAGACCAAGAGATCAATACACTAAGCAGATTCAGAAGGATGTAGGTTGCAGTAGGTACTGGGAGATGAAGAAGCTTGCACAGGATAGAGTAGCATGGAGAGCTGCATCAAACCAGTCTCAGGACTGAAGACCACAACAACAACATAGTGCATGAATATATTGTTTTTATTTTTTATTTAACCTTATCAGATTAACGCCTTCGGTGCCTCTTACAACAGACCACGGTTTTATATCTTGTTTCAAAACTTATTACATCACAGTTACTTTAAAAATCAAATTATTTTTAATATGAGATGCCTTCTGCTTTCTGCATGCATTAGGCATTTTCCTGTTACACCCTATTCATTGAAATTATTGATCTCTACACTTTTCCGTCAGTCTTCTTAAAGACATTCTGCACACTGGGTAATAATTCATTATTAATTCGGGTATTCTATCATCTTCCATTCTTGTAACATAGTCTTTTGATTGGTTTCCGTATTCCTTAATCTGCTCATTTAAGTTTTTCACTCCCAGTTCTTCGGTGACAAGTCAGCATACATCCTCCTGCCAGACAGTGTGTGCCCAGGTTCTATTCTGAGGAATCGCGTCTCCATTGTTTGCATTCTTTGTCCATTTCTTTTTGTTCAGTCCATAATTCACTTCCAAATGTCATAGTTGGTGCTGGCATCGTTTTGTACAACTTTGCTAGAGTTTCCTTAATTACTTTATTTCTGTACGTTCTATGGATTGTAATTAAATCTTTCTACTTCCTTTTGTATTCTCATCTTTTTTTTTTTTTTTTTTTTTTTTTTTCTTTCTTCTGAGACTCGACTCGTGGCTGCTGAGAGGAACAACTTCTGTTTCCTTAGGTGTTGTGGATACAATATGAACAGCTGTCCGGAATGACATACAATGAAGGCTTTCACTACCGGATAGTACTGTTGCTGATAATTCTTTTGGGTTATATGGCCGTGGTCCATGGAATTCTTCTATTCCTAACATTTCGTCCAATACTACGTTGAACATCCTCAGAGGTATGGCTGGTCCTGCTGAGTCCTCCCGACAGACGAGTCGGGCGTCGGAGAGCGGCCTAAATACCGAGGAAAGTGGGCGTGGTCTAGCTTGCACATAGCAGCAGAAAGAAAACTAGTCAAAGATAAAATGTAACTATCGATAATAGTCCGTCATAGATAAAAATCACTTATCGATTCTGCAACGCCATTGTCCATATCTCGCTTAATTTCATGAGACAGACCGATGGCAGTCTAAAACATAAAGTGTTTCGGAAGAGCACACATACTGATAGATACTTACATAAAAACTCCAATCATCACCCACAACAAAAAAGAGGTGTAATCAAAAGTTTAGTGGACAGAGCAAAACGGATTTGTACGCCGGAACATCTGGATACGGAACTGAACCATCTGAAACAGGCCTTCGAAAAGAATTTGTACTCAAACAAAGAAATTAATAGAGTTTTAAGACCTACTTACAGCAGGCCAAAGGACAAGGATGGTACACAGCAATGGAAGTACACGGTGTCTGTACCTTCATTAGTAAGGTTACAGATCGAATCGGCAAAATTTTGCTCAAACATAAAGTGAAACCTGTATTCAAACCTACCAGAAAAATAGGACAAGTACTTCGTTCGGTTAAAGATAGAAGGCCACCATTATCATCTAGCGGTGTGTATAAAATTCCGTGTACTTGTGGCAAGGTCTATATTGGTACTACGAAAAGAAGTATGAATACGAGGGTAAAGGAGGATAAAAGTCTTTGCCGACTGGGAAAAATAGATAAATCGGCCGTTGCGGAACATGCACTTCAGTCAGGTGACCATGTTGTTAAGTTTTCTGAAACTACAATTTTAAGTGCTACCACGAACTATTATCCACAACTGTACAGAGAGGCTACTGAAATTTATAAACATGAAGATAATTTTAATAGAAAAGAAGAGGCCTTGAAATTAAGCGAGATATAGACAGTGGCGTTACAGAATCGATAAGTGATTTTTATCTATGACGGACTATTATCGATAATTACATTTTATCTTTGATTAGTTTTCTCTCTGCTACTGTGTGCAAGCTAGACCACGCCCACTTTCCTCGGTATTTAGGCCGCTCTCCGACGCCCGACTCGTCAGTCGGCAGGACTCAGCAGGACCAGCCATACCTCTGAGGACGTCCAACGTAGTATTGGACGAAACGTTAGGAATAGAAGAATTCCATGGACCACGGCCATATAACCCGGAAGAATTATCAACAACTGTCTGGAATGTGTTCTCAACTGCAAGTGTCGAACTTGAGAAATGTGGCATATTTCCATAGAAACAGTGATCCCTTAAACTGGTGGGAAACAAGAAAAGTGCTCTACCCAACGCTGTACTAATTTATTCTGAAAATATTATGTATCGCAGGTGCGACAGGGTGAACTGACGATGTGTTTTCAAAAGCAGGACAAACATGCACCAACAAATGAAACTGGCTGACTTCCAGTATAATAGATCAAATTTTATTTATAAATCATAATACTGACTAATTTTTCCTTCTCGGGTACATATATTGTCATACTGACTGTAAATGATGACTGTCAGTGCTTAAATTAATTAGAGTTATGCTATAATTCTGATACTGTATTTTGCCTCCAACGAAAGTATGAAAACATAACAATAATCAGTTTTATTTTTATAATTTTCTCACTTGATAAAAGATGTATAGGACTTCATTTTCTAATATTATTAATTTTTACAGCAGACAAAATGTGGAACATTTAAATTTCAAAACTGTTAGGGATGTAACATAAATATGTTGCTTCTTTTTCTTTTGTCTTCGAAATAGCACTAAATCAGATTATTATACTGGTATACTGACCTGAATTAAAACAAGGTTCCTCCCTTTGATTCATTTTTGTGAGTGAATGGTGAGTGGCGAAAAACTGATAAATGCTAGTTCACTCCAGTGAGTGAACAGTTCGGACCTGATCATTGAAAACAACGGTTTTGCTCGTCTCTAAAATAAATCAACTACTTTACAGCTGAATGCAACTGCATTTGACCCTTCCTGTGCAATACAGAACCTCGCGCCGTTACAGTACAAAGTAACTTCCAGTTTCGCTAGACACCAATACGCCCGAAATTCGAACATTAAGCGACATTCTAGATACCATGGAGCAGCTAGTTTGGAGTTTAAGAGATATCATCTGTAATAAGCATCGGCCATATGTTATCTGGACAAGCCCTTCACTCCAATAGTTTTCACTAGGACCGAACACCATTGGTTGCCTTTTTTTTATCGAGATAACGACCTGTTAACAATCACAAAGCGTTTGATTAAAATCCGATAGCCGGGCCGTATGACCTAATTAAAAGGAGGAATTGCATTTTCTGCAGTTAGTTCGGTCCAAACAGTGGAGGGGCGAATGAAAGGTCGTAATTACGGTTGTCGCGCTCGGCCGGGACGCGTGTGATCGGCAAACGAGCGCCACCGTCACCCTGATCGAAAATTTCATTAGCCGCCCCACTGCACGGCCTGTTAATTTTATGCGCGGCGCAGGAAATGCCTTTGCTAAGCGCAGCGCACACCGAAACGCACTGTTTTCCAATCACGTCTGCACAGATAAAATTCGCGTAGTGTCAACCTACAATCACACTTCGATTCTAGCTTAAGCCTTGTCAATAATGGGGAAACAATGTTTAAAACATTGCAGTTCTGACATGCGTTTTTCAGTAACCGCAGTTGCAACTTTACGAAACCTGTATGTAACAAATGCCAAAATGGCTTGAAGTCATAATACCAATCACAGATTCGGCTTACCTGCAGAATCTGAAGCTTACTGGTAATAAACTCAGACCAGACGGATCATTAATTGAAAAGTCGTAAAACTTAACCGATCAATTTATGCAGTTACGAGGGCTGTTGGGAAAGTAAGGTGCGATCGGTCGCGAAATAAAAACCACAGTGAAAATGAAAAATTTTTTATTCGCTACAGTTAGCCAAATCTTCCAGCTACCTCTCTAAATAGTCGCCGCTCCAGCTTAGACATTCGTCGTGGCGTTGTACAAACTTTCCAGTACCTTTGTCTCAGCAGTTGCCTGTGCTTTCTGTCAATTCTTTACGCAGATGTGCCTTTCATTTTTTGTGCCAAAATGTCTTGGTAGCCAGCGGTTTATGTGAGCAGAGATGAACAACGGAGGGAGCCAATTAAGGGCTGTATTGTGGGTGACCAAACACTTCCCATCGAAAACGCCGCAGGAGCGTCATCATTGCCCCTACAGAATGCGGCTGAATATTGTCTTCAGGAAAGAAATGTATGACATTTATGTTATGTGGGCTGCATACCTTCAGGCGAAATCTCTCACCAGGTCCACATACTTGGCGGGAGGCACTGTTGTTTTAAGCATTTCTACTTGATCACTTTGCAATATGAACTGAAAAGAACGACGTGTAGCAACAGACAGGCACACAAAAGACACTGCCCAACACATCTGTGCAAAGTTACATCGGATTTTAACAGTGGTTTCCATTTAGCACCTAATCGGACCTCACTTTCCAAATACACCACGTAGATTAATTTTCCCCAGCCAGCGAGTACAACCGCTGGATTGCCTGCATGGAGAACCATCGAATAAAGGGGGCAAATTAATTTCCACATTTCTAGCAGAAAGTGCTCAGCATGGTGAAATTCTGTAAAGTTCCTGGCCGATAGATTTGGTTTTAAGATGTAGTCTCGCGCTAGGAAAGGAATACCTGTTTCTCCCTCATTTGGGGAAATAGCCCTCAAACAGATGTCTCAACCTGGTAGTCGAAGAAACCAAACCACTCGCCGGGGCGAGGCTGTACGGATGGTTCGTTTCCCTGCCCCTCCCCCCCCCTCCCTTTTCCCTGTCATGTGGCTTCGATGACCTACTTTGGGCGTCCGAGTCCAGATATATCATGGAGAAGCACTCTCCAGCCCTATTCGGCTGCCGATCTTTGACTACATCACAGATAGTAGGAGTGCGACAGTTACCGCCGCTTTGGTTTGTAAGAGTTGCCTCTCACTGCACTGGGACCAGCCTTGTGTTAAGACCATCTGGTTTCGTCAGAATTTCTGCGTTAGGAAACACGCATCAGCTGCAGTGATTGCCTCTGTGAGATCACACACTTTTTCAGCGTAACAGTCTGGCATCGTGACTCCACTGATCGCAGTGACGGGTGGTTTAAGTCCTGCCGTTCGTCCCCTGCCTCTGCGCTCGTAATATGCAACTCATGAGCATCAACACTCAATTTCTTGGTGCTTTTCAGTTAAACATTCCTCGCTTCCTCCAGAGGTCAGACCTATTTTCTTTAGACTTCCACTGTGGTTTTTTTTATTGCAATTCTCTTTCTTACAGCAAGGCGGCATCTCGCCAGCTCATCGATAACTGTGGATGCTTTCTTTAAACACTGTGACAAGCTACCTGATGTTTCTCTGTCTGCCTGCCGTGTATATACGTACGAAGCTTTTATGGACACACTTCTACATGTGGTCTGACAGCATCTCCTCTCTCTCTCTCTCTCTCTCTCTCTCTCTCTCTCTCTCTCTCTCTCTCTCTCCCCCTCTCCCACTTGTTACAGGTAGCATAATTTAGGAGTCCTGCTGTTACAACGCAGTTTTCAGCGACAGTTTAGAAGTGCCTATGGTAAAGATCAGCCAGATGTGAAGAGCACCAATGAAAAGTCTAAAGAGACTGGCGGTGTTGGTGACAACACAAAAGTGGTGGATGTCGAGTGATTGTTGACACCGTTGTGCACAGCGTTTTTCTGCACCACAGGATGGAATTCTGAGTGAACGTAAGATGTTTAAACTTTTTAACTGATAAGTTGCAGAACCGAGCTAAGACTGGCCTGACTGCAGCGTCACAATCAAAATGTAATCAAGAAGGGAAGCCAATGTAGTAAATAGCGATGCACATTCCCACCACAAGCGAGCAGAGAGCACAGAGTGATATCGCAGCAGAACGGTCGCATCATAACGTCATTCTGACAGCAATATGCTGTACCAACACGCAAATCATACGTAAGAATGACTTTCAGCCCGCTGACATGGCAGAAAGTGCAAAGCTGAAGCACCGAAAGCCACAGATGGGACACTGAAGTATTGTGTGATGCAGTGCCAAGCTTAGAAACTGGGGACAATTCCGCTGATCGCAACAACTCGATAATATCATCAGCACAACCCAACTAGAATAAATACTGGAACTTGAAGCACACATACCATACCCATCTTATTTATTTCCCAGCATCAGTCGGTGTGACAGTCTTGTGAATTACGGCGAATCCATATCGAGGCTTTTCCATGATGTGTGCCTAATACTTATCTGATGATTCAGCTACGATACACCGACCAGGATGATGCACTCCACTAAAGTGGAATGCCATGCCAGCCAGACACACACTATCTGGGAGAGACCCATTTCGTGCTGCCCCCTGGCTGTACCTGTGGATAGTTAACGAAGGCTTGGCTGCCTTTTGTTGGGAGGCCATGGGCACCAACACCGATGTCTTCGAGAGCGCCTCAGTTAGGCAAAGCGCCACTCCTGCGGTGTCCTGGCTGGACGGGCAACGCCTGCAGACCTCCAGGTCCGCATCCCGCACGACACCGACCCTGCTGAAGATGCGGTTTCCGACCTCTGACATGCAACGTAGAAGGCACTGGGCTGGATGAGTCGGCAACTCCCTATCGCGCGTACTGTTCTGCCACCTTCCGTCAACGCCACGAAAAAGCTGTCTGAATTGCACGAATCGTGGAACTAAATGATTTAGAACCGACACAGTTTCCCTGATGCCCTAGGTTGTCTCATCGGACCACATTCCCGCACTACAAGCTCGGTATCCTTCGCCATTACAGATCACAATTACAGGATTCTCCACAATTAAAATCTAGTCTGCAGACATCGATGAGTCATATTTTTACGGAGAAACAGACATACTTCAGAGCACTGCCGTAAAGAGACTTGGAGTTCGTTGCATACAAAGTGTGACTCCTGTAAGTACTGCAGCCAGGTGATAGGCCCAGACGGACTGATATTGCTAGTACATGCCAGAACGAATCGATAAAGACAACGACTACCTTCAAACTTCCTGGAAGATTAAAACTGTGTGCCGGACTGGTACTCGAACTCGGGATCTTAGCGTTTAGAGGACAACTGCTCTACCGAATGAGCTACCCAAGCACGACTGACAACCCCTCGTCTTGCCTTAATTCTTCAGTACCTCATCTCCTGTGAAACGTGCAAGACTAGCATTCCTGGAGGAAAGGATATTGTGGAGAGACGGCTAGCCACAGCCTGGGAGATGTTTCCAGAATAAATTTTTACTCTGCAGCGGAGTGTGCGCTGATATGAATCCTCCTCCCAGATTAAAACTGTGTGCCGGACCAGGACTCGAACACACATGTTCTGGCAGAAGTACAGCTACGAGGACGGCTCATGAGTAGTGATTGAGTGGCTCAGTCGATAAAGGCCGTGTGCTCGATTCGTGGTCCACTAAACATATTTAATCTGCCAGGTGGTTTCATATCAGCGCACACTCCGCTGCGGAGTGAAAATTTTTTCTGGAATGACTACCTTACTGTAGTTTTTTCCGATAAAGCGACTTTTGACACCTCCAGGAAAGTAAACAGACATCTTGTCCGTATCAGGTGTCGAAGAACACACATATCGTGATACAGCAGATAAGAATCAGCCTTAAAGTGAATGGGATGTGTGAATTAATTCACAACACAGTTACTGGACTGTTAATTTTCACTGAGCCTACGATTACAGCAACAGGGTTACGTCAATATGTTGGAACATTACATTTCACTCAGTTACAGGAATTTCAACTCTGAGCAGTGTTTGAACTAGATGATGCACCGTCGTATTGGAAGTTATTTGTTTACCAATTATAGAGTGAAACCTTTCCGGAAGTATGGACTGGAAGAGGTGGTCCAATATCATGGGCAACACGTTCACCATATGTAACTCCTTTGACGTTTTGTGGGATTGTGTTAAGGATAAAGTGTTCACTTCACCAGTTCTTAAAGTGAAAACTCTTACGGCACGAATACGAGATGATGTAGAGGCGGTTGTGGAAGAAATGTTGGCAAAGATGTGGAGGGAGATTGAGTATCATATAGACGTTCTATGGATCATTTGTGATGGTCTATCCAATAAAAAAAACATCTTATGTGTTCTTCTATAATTTGCAGTAAACCGCTTAGCTGTATCTAGCATAACTCCTCATAAACAGATTTTTGTAATCAGGGATTGAGTCTATTCTCATGCTGTATACTGGATATTGGAATAGATCTCTTAATGTGGAACGCTGTGGCAAGACTGTTTGTCTTTTTCGTATAATTTAGGTAATTATTTTGTTGAAGTTACGTTTTGTAAATTTTTTTTGTAAAATTTGAACTTCGGAGCTTGCAGATCTTAGTCTGATATACGAGAAATGAGCAAAGTAATCCCCTCTTGTTAGCTCTTCAGTTTTCATTCGCGTTTCATGCTCATTTTAGAATAGCCCTTAAATTGGTTTCCTCTTCGGCGTGACATACGGCACCGCGTCCTTCCTTTACCGACACGAAACAGCAGACTGTGCCGGAGGAAGACACTCCGCTGGTGCATGTGGTCCCGGAGCGGTGCATCCCGGCGTTAAAAATACAGCGCGTCTGTTGCCTCTCAAAACACCGCCTTCGCGGCTGCGTCTGGTGACTTCGTCACCGTCGAAAAATCAATAGCAGACTCACTAAGTCAACGAGGCGACGCTGAAATTAGCGTCTGCACCGACGCTTCATCCGCATGTGCGAAACGGCGGCTGAATAAAAACTTCATCCAGACACCTACGTCCTTCTCGCCGGCTGCGGGAGACGCAACTCTTCAGATGACAACATTCTGATTGGTCCTCTCTTATGTATCTATTCTGCACTGGTGTGCAAAACTTAAAGAAGAAGTATTTTTCGCATGGTTAATCGCTGCCAAGTAGCTCGATGGAAATTGAACCATACATAAAAAGAACTGCTGCAGTATAGCATGGAAGATAACTGAAGGAAATACGTACTGAAACGAACATAAATATCACATTTATTCAATTATCCAATAATTAGACAGAAGGCACCGCAGTTTTGGGTTCTTGATTGGGTGTGTGTTCACCATGGATGGCAATACATGCTCTGCAACATGTTCCCATGCTCGCCATAAGGCTGGTATTTGGTGGTCGTTGGTGCATGCAGACGTGCAGCAGTACGTCTCTCAAACGCATACACTGTGCCTTATTTACTAATGGACAAGGTGTTGAGACGCAGTGGCCGAAGAATACGGTATGCGGTCGAATATTTACCCGGCTGCATCCCAAGGGACATCATTCCGCCAATAAAAGTAAGAACCCCGAGAGAGGGCACACGGTCAATGGCAAGCTTGAACGCCACTGTAGATTCAAATGGTTAAAATGGTTCTGAGCACTATGGGACTTAACATCTGTGGTCATCAGTCCCATAGAACTTAGAACTACTTAAACCTAACTAACCTAAGGACATCACACACATCCATGCCCGAGGCAGGATTCGAACCTGCGACCGTAGCAGTCGCGCGGTTCCGGACTGCGCGCCTAGAACCGCTAGAACACCGCGGCCGGCGCCACTGTACAGAAGGCACACTTTGCCCCCGGCATAGAATCATGGTGATAATTCTCGAAAGTTCGAGTTTTATCACCAATTTGACACGGTTCGTACAGCGAGAATGTTTTATGCGAGAGATGTGTTATTTGAGTTTCGCAGTGGATTTGATTCTTCTACGCAGGAACGGTGAAAAGCTCCTAGAAATGGTAGAGGCGAACGATACTACTAGAAATGATGGAGTGAAACTAAACTAAGAGAAAAAAATGATGTTAAAACAAGGGGATGAAAGGGCAAAATTAATCATGAATACAGACAAATTAGGAAATATTCAAGATTTTACATACCTAAGTAGTAGGATAAAAAGCAATTGTAGGTGCAACAACGGCACTTTGTGGAGAATAGTAATGGAAAAACTAGAATTCTGTAATAAAGAGAGAGATTTTTCTGTAGCTGCGTGGAAAAGAGAGTAAAGTAAAACTTGATTAATTATTTTGTCTGTTGGGTCCTACTATTCGGGGCTTTCGAGAGAAGTGAAACAGTGTTTTGACATTGGGAGGAATGTGGTTCAGTTTCGTTTCTGGCCATTCATTTTTCGGCATTCGTTCGCTTTTCTACATTGCTTAAGTTAAATGATTCAAATGGCTCTGAGCACTACGGGACTTAACATCTGAGGTCATCAGCCCCCTAGAACTTAGAACTACTTCTAACTAACCTAAGGACATCACACCCATCCATGCCCGAGGCAGGATTCGAACCTGCGACCGTAGCGGTCACTCGGTTCCAGACTGAAGCGCCTAGAACCGCTCGGCCACAGCGGCCGGCTCCTCATTTTTCACCAGTTCGGATTTCTATCCCGTCTCTAACGATACCGTTGTCGAAGGGATGTTAAACCATGTTGTTTATTTCTGAATGGTGCCAAAACTTCGGCCCACAGGCGGGAATACTAAAAGGTTGGAGGCCTCTGCAACTTGAGCATGGTGGTGAACGGATAAAATTAAATAGAGTGACAGAGTAAGATGTGTTGAAGAATATGAGAGAAGTAAGACCGTTACGGGCAATAATTCAACGTAAGGAAGAAACCTCGCAACGGTACACACTGAGGAATCATGGGGCGATGATTAAAACTGATTTAAAAGATACGTGGAGAGGAAAATTAATTAAAGATGGAAGAGAACAAACTACTCATTTGGTGCAATTATAAGTACCTAAACAAGGAAGCGATTGACGACAAAAGGTGCAGAAAGCATAACTATCTCAAAGAGCAGGGAACTGATGATCATCTTAATGATAATGATAACGACGAATCTCAGCGTGGTTTTGTTCTGTCGGCTTACTCCACCAACTTACTGGCAAAGCGCCAGCGTAACGTGAATTTACTGAACGTCGCTGTCTTTCCCAAGAGAAGAGTTACGTATTCGCCCGCTTGTAGTATATCAAGCCCAGTCATGTCTCGCATTTCAATCGTATCCTTACGTAACACAGGCCAATACACGTAACTTCAACATCGAAATGAAAAAGAGAAAAAAAAGAGCACCCACTACTCTGTGTATGCAACTTGCTTCGAACAGAAAAAAATATAGCAGCAGCTCTGATACGGCGGACACGAATACTGTCGCAAACTTTATCTCTCGAGCTAAAGCCGAACTTTCGGCGGCGGTTCCTTTGTGTCCGCATTCTCCGCCCCCTGGAGCTTCACATTCTGCCTCGTGGCGGACAAAAAGATTTTTAACGGAAAATAAATGGCAAGAAACGAAGAATAACATACTCCGACACAAAGTTTCGATAGCTTCTAATTCGAGGAGTTATCGTGTGACACTGATTTCGGAATAATTGATCAAAAAATGAACACTTACAACTATGTATTACTGCACTGTCCATGGCCAAGAGGAATCTTTCTTTCACGGTATAAAAGGGAGTTGAGCAATACTGAACTGCGACCACTCAATAACAGTTATGGACCTTTTAACTTCTTTTCCATTTGCTCGCACAGTGCATATTGTCTCGGCCAACAGACTTGCAATAGCGCAGTGTTATTCTCGGTGAGGAAGGAGTGTGAAACGAACGGCAAAATTCCGTGATTAATGGCGGCTGTGGCACGCGCTGCCTTGGAAGCCGTGCCAGTTATTCGGGCGTGAGCGCCGAAGTTAATTCTCCACCCCACTATCTGGGAGCATTTATTTTCACTCGGGGCGGCAACGAAACGATTTTCAAATTACTCCGACTTGCCGACGGGCGGCCCGAAGGCGTAAAATTTTTGCTTAACGACTGGGCCGTTCCACAGAGCGAAAGCTGACCATACGTCAACGCTCTGACACGCAACAGAAATCGCCTCCCGTTCCTGCGGTGGACGAATTTGTAACGCTTTCTCGGTCAGCGAGAAAAGAAGCTGATGATACTATTTTATTATTCCTATTACTTGAGTAAGGTCGAGGTCTCTCCATCAGATTGTCATCATTGGCGACAGCGACTCCATCAGTCGTTTAGTCCGTATTGTGGCGGGCTCGGATGTGGCTTGCAAAACCGAGCTTTGCATTGAAGATCCGGTCGCACGAAGTGCAATACAGTTGCCCAGTAAAGTTATACGTATAGATGTAATTAGCCTTGGGCTTAGATTTGCGGAGCTTTCGTTTATCGTCCAGGTTCTGTAGGTGGATATGCTCGAACTGTTCCACACTCTTGTGTACAGTTGATCGCCACTCTGATCGGTGCAACGCAAGCTCCTCCCAACGTTTGCTCGAAATTCCACACGTTGTGAGGTGGCGTTTGATGGTGTCTTTATATCGCAGGTGTTGGCCACCTTGCCGCCGCTTTCTGCACGAGAGCTCTGACAAGGGAACCTCCCCATCGCACCCCCCTCAGATTTAGTTATAAGTTGGCACAGTGGATAGGCCTTGATAAACTGAACACAGATCAATTGAGAAAACAGGAAGAAGTTGCGTGGAACTGTGAAAAGCAAAATATACAAACTGAGTAGTCCATGGGCCACATAGGCAACATCATGGACACTGTGAGCTCAGGAGCGCCGTGGTCTCGTGGTAGCGTGAGCAGCTGCGGAACAAAAGGTCCTTGGTTCAAGTCTTCCCTCCAGTGAGAATTTTACTTTCTTTATTTTTACATCGTTATTATCTGTCCGTTCGTTCATTGACGTCTCTGTTCACTGTAATAAGTTTAGTGTCTGTGTCTTGCGACCGCATCGCAAAACCGTGCGATTAGTAGACGAAAGGACGTGCCTCTCCAATGGGAACCGAAAACATTTGATCGCAAGGTCATAGGTCAACCGATTCCTCCACAGGAAAACACATCTGATATATTCTATACGACACTGGTAACGGCATGTGCGTCACATGACAGGAATATGTTGTCGACCCACCTAACTTGTACACTTGGCGAATGGGTAAAAAGATTCTTCTACCTTGCCCGATTTAGGTTTTCTTGTGGATGTGATAATCACTCCCAAAAAAGTGATGAAAACACAATAGTTTGTCACATAAACTGAAAATAAAAAAATTAAACTTTTCACTCGATGGAGGATTTGAACCAAGGACTTCTCGTTCCGCAGCTGCTCACGTTACCACGAGACCACGGCGCTCCTGTGTTCTTAGAGTGCTTGATGTCACCTATCTTCCCATGAACTACTCAGTTTGTATATTTTGCTTATTTTTTCACAGTTCCACACAACTTCTTCCTGTTTTCTCAATTGATCTGTGTTCAGTTTTTCAAGGCCTATCCACTGTGCCAACTTATAACTAAATCTGAGGGGGTTGCGATGGGGAGGTTCCCTTGTGAGTAGAATACCGCTATATGAAGTCTACTGTCGTCCATGCGTATGATGTGGCCACTCCATCTCAGTTGGCGTTTCATTAAGAGAGCTTCAACGGCAGGCAGTTTCACGCGACGTAAAATGTGCGTGTTAGGAACACGGTCTTCCCATTTCATGTGGAGAACTGATCTCAGGGAGCGAAGATGAAAGGTGTCTAGCCTCCTAATGTCAGCTTTATAACAGCACCAGGTTTTCGAAGCGTAGAGTAAAGTTGGTAATATTATTGCTTTGTACACCGCAATTTTAGTTTGTAGTCTGAGATCATGTGATTTCCATACTCGGTGATTCAGTTTGTCGAAAACTGAGACTGAATTGGCTATACGAGCTGCAATTTCTATAGTGAGGCTGTTCCCGCTTCTAATTTGGCTACCTAGATATTTAAAGTGTGACACGTTTTCCAAATGTTTGTTGTCCATCTTAATACTGCAGTCGTCTGTATTGGAACCCCTAAGTGGTTGTTGAAGGAATTGAGTTTTGCTGATGCTTATGATTAAGCCAAATCTTCTGCAGGTTCATGTATGTTTGGAGAGAGTCAGGAGAATTAGCCATCATGCATACATCGTCTGCGTAAAGAATTTCAAAGATAGCTATTTTATTTACGCGACTTTTTGTTCTGAGGCGAGAGATGTTGAAGACACTTTTGTCTGTTTTCGAGTCAAGACCCATTTGACCATTGCAGGCTGCGAAACAAAGTTAGGAGAGTGTGGGAGCCAGCACACAGCCTTGTTTTACGCCGCATGTCACGGGAAACTGGTCTGAAAGCTCGTTTTCATGGCGGATTTTTGCTATCATGTTGTCATGAAACGGTCTAATCAAGTTAATAATTTTGTCATGGCAATATAATTCAGAGAGCTTCCCGTGGGACTCGGTCGAGTGCTTTTTCCAGATATACAAATCACATGATCAGGGGCTGATGTTGCTCTAAACTTTTATCTTGCATTTGTTTGACAACAAATATGGCATCCACTGTGCCTCTGTTCTGGGGAAAGCCACACTGAGTCTCTGGTAGCACTTTTTCTGCAAGGTGCGTTAGACGGTTGTTGAGTATATGAGCCAGGACTTTTCCTGCTGCTGAGAGAAGAGAGATTCCCATGTGAGAACTGCAGTCAGAAATGTCACCTTTGTAAATCTTGCAAATGGAGGCATCTTTCCAATCTTGTGGAATTATTTGGCACTCCCAAATCTTTGAAATTAGAACAAACAGTGGGTTCGTAATGTTTGGTCCACCATATTTACAAAGTTACTATGTTAAACTGAGTACTTTGAAATAAGAAATGGATTGTCGCAGAAGAATATTTGGTTTTTATTTACATATACAGCGTACACCTGATAGCAACGACGTCAGCTCATAGCAAATGTGCAAAGTGACGACTTCCATCATCAATTCCGGGTAAACCATTGAAC
Source organism: Schistocerca nitens (assembly GCF_023898315.1). Lineage (NCBI taxonomy): Eukaryota > Metazoa > Arthropoda > Insecta > Orthoptera > Acrididae > Schistocerca > Schistocerca nitens. The sequence continues at coordinate 108,541,303 of NC_064614.1, read as the reverse complement.
AGAAATGAACGAAACTACAAACAGCGTTAGCTAGTGTGTCCACTACCAATGCATACTGAGTGTTTCAAACATTTAGAGCCAAAATTATACAGTTGCTATGTTGAACTGAGAACTTTGAAACAAGAAATGAATGGTCGCAGAAGAATATTTGGTTTTTAATTAACATACCTGATAGCAACGACGTCAGCTCATATCAAACGTGCAAAGTGACGCCTCCCATCCTCAATTCAGGGTAATCCATTGAACAGAAGTGAACTCCGGTTTTAAAATTATTTGGCCTCACTGCTTGCAGACGTTGTTTATGACTGGAAACTAACTGCTGTTCCACCAGTTCTGTCCATGGAGTACTCTTAAAATGTGAATTCCTCGGGAAACTTGACGGTTGCTTTGTGACGATTTATCTCCCACAGCAGCTATCACCAGTTCCGGTACAGCGATACTACGCGATTCCAACTTGTTGTCGATGGAAGTCGCCAGAAGTGGAGATCGACCCCCCACGTCTCTTATTGTGTCTCACTGGGTGTTTGATGAATATATTGGCAAGTTAGTTGTTCGTAGTGCTCGCATATATAAAGGGTTAGGTTTTGTAATATGTTTGGGTAACTGGTCCTACGCTGATACCTGCCAAATCTGAAATACAATGTTGGTTTATTGGTAGACAGTCATTCCAGCCGAATAACGCGGTATATGGAAACTTTAATGTTGTGCAGTATGGTATAAACTCATCCGGGCAACACACACTGCTCCGTGACCGCACACTGAGTGCATGTTCGATCAGGCGAAACGACTGAGAGATATGTTTCTCGTCTCCAACTGGCTGTCCAGAGCACGCCCTTATAAGGAAGCGGTGTCTCTTCTGCCTTCTGACAGCATTCGAGAATAGAGAATTCAGAACGGCTGACGCAAAGGGATGGCTAAGCTGTCTGAGGGTAACTGTGTATGCGGAAAGATGCACACAGCCCGAGTTTGTGTTTCAAAAAGTACTGATTTTAATAATGCTTTATTTAAATTGTGTGTTAATATTGTTCAAAGTGACTGTGAATACAACTGGTACACATCCCATAAAGATAGTCTCGTGATAAATACACGTATTTTGCCACGCCAAGAAAACAAAGTAGCCGTTAGAAATAGTAGGCGAAACTCTGCGACTGAAAAACAATTGGTTTGTTTATATAACTTTTGCTACTGTCAGTCACATTTTTCTTTTCTTTATTTACTTCTTGCACGGCGTGTTTTCGGAAATGATTCCCATTTAAAAGTGCATTTTTTCGTGTGTTACAGCATTTACGCATGATGTTCTCCATGTCTGAGGCACTGCATTATTCTGTTGCCTTCAGTGTAATATATAAACTGGCACAATTTTGTAATTAATGGTAAATCTTTGTATATAGATAAGGGCGAATTTAGAAGACACCGTTTACTTATGGTTTTATTATAGTCTGCTTACGCAGAATCTCACACTTATTTTACACATCACTCACACAATTGCAGGACACATAACCTATCGAAAACAGCAAACATAAATGACCAGTAATCTTGAAGATATTTGTACTTATAGCCGAAAGATATTATACTATAGAGCATCGAAAGAGTATGTATAGTCAACAGAAATTACGCAATATGTTCTCCACAACTTCGTGCAAGAAAGAAGTGTATATATACTCTACGGAAGATCTATTGTGTAATGTCTGTTGACTGTATCTAAAAATAACTTTGTGATAGTTTGTTGTTTACGCTTGCTGTTTTCAGTATGTACTGTAAACTTTATGAGTGTATTTAATATGTTTGCGTTCCAGAACAAATGCGTTACAAGAAATCCGTACGTAATAAGTTTTTTGCCAAATCTGGCATTAACTACGTATAAAGATCCGTCCTTAGTTACAAAATTGGGCGTGTTTATATAGTGCGGTAAAGGCTACTGAATAATACAGTACCTCGCACATACAAACCATCACGCAGTACCCTGCAGTGCATTGAAAAACGCAATTGAAAACGTGAATTATTTCCCAAAACGCGCCGTGTAATAAATAAACAAAGAAAACAACAAAAACTTCATCAGCAACAGAAAAAGTTATTTTGCAAACAAACCCATCCCTCAACAATGTTTTGATACTCATTGCCAATAGTCAACCAACCAACTAGCCACATGTAGCGATCCTTGTTGAAGTCAAGGTGAGTGCTAAGAGCTTGTGATATCTTCTGCGTTAGGGATACTTCTAAAGAGGAAACAAAGTGAGTGGAAAGAACATTCACGACGTGCTCTTTAATAGTATATGTCCACCTGCAATGCCGGCATAAAATGTCTGGCTGTCACACTCAGCATACACCCTCACGTTTTCGGGAGTAATGACGAGGGGAGATGTTGTCATTTCCTACGTATACAAAAAATCAAAGAATATAAAGACAGTGCTGAAATCAATCGAAAAGATATACACCATTTTTTGGCCAAAATAATATCTTTGGAGCAGATGAAGTTTTCTCGGGTTATCACCTGAGGTAACGTGTAGTTCTGCGGCAATGTTTCAGCAAGATTCCTACTTGTAATCTTCAAGCGGCTGAAGATGACAAGTAGAAAACTTGTTGAAATGTTGCCGCAAAACGGCACCTTGAGAAGACTTCATCATTGATATTCGCCGAGAAAGTCTAAAATCGCATATAGAACATCTTTGGAGCTATCGCTATTTATTTTTCTACTTCACAAAATGGCGTGCTGCAATAACAAAAAGGTATGTAATTCATATATCAAAACAACACAAAAATGCTAGGAAAGAATCAGTGGCGAACCCAGCGGAAGCGGGTTGTAACTTCGAGAACACTGCACGTCTTTTGGACTTCGCTGACAGCAGTTCTTGTGAATGTCTTCAACTGAATGTGGCCTACATTACCTTGTACACATCGACTGTAAATTGTCACCATGATGCAGGAAGTGTTCCGCGCAGCTGCCTTCTCCGACACCCACGTTTGGCTACCTGTCCCAGACGCAGGTCGTTTCCGAAGATAATTTCTATAACGTAGGCTAAATGAAACTGACCTGGAAGATATTTCACGCACCTTAAGACAGGCAACGCAGCTTACATCATGCACACCTGGGACGGATGACGTAAGTTGCGTTGCCTATCTTAAGGTGCGTGAAAAATTGTCTGGGCTAGTTTTATTCAGCAAAACGTTTGACCTTAATTATTGACTGAATCATTGGTCAAACAAAAGAAAGGAGAAGAATTTTCTTTGGCAGTTTATCTGAACTTCTTGCTGGAGACGGTGCGCTGAAAAGTCATATCCTTCGTCCTAACAGGTAGGAAAAGCAAGGAAAAGGAATGCACGCCGTATCCTTTATTGTTCGGTGTTCCCTCAACAAAGAGGAGAGGTGAAAATGAAATGACCGTATGAAATTGTTGGCCTAGAGGTCCCATTCGTGTTTGGCCGCCCATTGCAAGTCTTATGTCAGTTGGCGCCACATTGGGCGACTTTCGGCCGATGATGAGGATGAAGTGATAATGAAGACAACACAACACCTAGTCCACGAGTGGAGAAAATCTCCAACCCGGCCGGCAAGCGAACCCGGGCCGCCGTATGGGATTACCCGAGCGGTCTAGAGCGCTGCAGTCATGGACTGTGCGGCTGGTCCCGGCGGAGGTTCGAGTCCTCCCTCGGGCATGGGTGTGTGTGTTTGTCCTTAGGATAATTTAGGTTAAGTAGTGTGTAAGCTTAGGAACTGATGACCTTAGCGGTTAAGTCCCATAAGATTTCAAACACATTTGAACATTTTTGAGCCCGGGCCCAGCGCATGGGAGGCAAGCACCACCCAGCTAAGCAGGCGGACAGAGCAGAGGTGTACAGTAATTAAACACATACGTCTCCTAAGCCTCTCATGCCCAGAGTTACTCTTGTATATTGCAATCTGATAGTGTGTGATAGTTACGACACTAGTAAGTAACAACCAGTGATACTAAGTTAGAAACAGCAGTCTTTGCTAATCAATTCCCCCCCCCCCCCCATTGTTCTTTACAGTTGCGCCTTTCGTTATACCAACAGAGTCTGGATGTTTGGTGACAGATGTGGCGCCTATCTAGAGATTCTGTAGCTCGCAGCCCAGCTTCCAGAAAACCAATCCCGAAGGTCCTTGTTGATACTCTGGTCCTAAGTCGGGCTGCGGTCGGTGTCCGATCAGCAACTGCTGCTGCTCTACGGAAGCCCATGTGTAATTACACTCATTTAATAACTTTTTCATAATACGGGGCCACAGTCATAATACACTCCTGGAAATGGAAAAAAGAACACATTGACACCGGTGTGTCAGACCCACCATACTTGCTCCGGACACTGCGAGAGGGCTGTACAAGCAATGATCACACGCACGGCACAGCGGACACACCAGGAACCGCGGTGTTGGCCGTCGAATGGCGCTAGCTGCGCAGCATTTGTGCACCGCCGCCGTCAGTGTCAGCCAGTTTGCCGTGGCATACGGAGCTCCATCGCAGTCTTTAACACTGGTAGCATGCCGCGACAGCGTGGACGTGAACCGTATGTGCAGTTGACGGACTTTGAGCGAGGGCGTATAGTGGGCATGCGGGAGGCCGGGTGGACGTACCGCCGAATTGCTCAACACGTGGGGCGTGAGGTCTCCACAGTACATTGATGTTGTCGCCAGTGGTCGGCGGAAGGTGCACGTGCCCGTCGACCTGGGACCGGACCGCAGCGACGCACGGATGCACGCCAAGACCGTAGGATCCTACGCAGTGCCGTAGGGGACCGCACCGCCACTTCCCAGCAAATTAGGGACACTGTTGCTCCTGGGGTATCGGCGAGGACCATTCGCAACCGTCTCCATGAAGCTGGGCTACGGTCCCGCACACCGTTAGGCCGTCTTCCGCTCACGCCCCAACATCGTGCAGCCCGCCTCCAGTGGTGTCGCGACAGGCGTGAATGGAGGGACGAATGGAGACGTGTCGTCTTCAGCGATGAGAGTCGCTTCTGCCTTGGTGCCAATGATGGTCGTATGTGTGTTTGGCGCCGTGCAGGTGAGCGCCACAATCAGGACTGCATACGACCGAGGCACACAGGGCCAACACCCGGCATCATGGTGTGGGGAGCGATCTCCTACACTGGCCGTACACCACTGGTGATCGTCGAGGGGACACTGAATAGTGCACGGTACATCCAAACCGTCATCGAACCCATCGTTCTACCATTCCCAGACCGGCAAGGGAACTTGCTGTTCCAACAGGACAATGCACGTCCGCATGTATCCCGTGCCACCCAACGTGCTCTAGAAGGTGTAAGTCAACTACCCTGGCCAGCAAGATCTCCGGATCTGTCCCCCATTGAGCATGTTTGGGACTGGATGAAGCGTCGTCTCACGCGGTCTGCACGTCCAGCACGAACGCTGGTCCAACTGAGGCGCCAGGTGGAAATGGCATGGCAAGCCGTTCCACAGGACTACATCCAGCATCTCTACGATCGTCTCCATGGGAGAATAGCAGCCTGCATTGCTGCGAAAGGTGGATATACACTGTACTAGTGCCGACATTGTGCATGCTCTGTTGCCTGTGTCTATGTGCCTGTGGTTCTGTCAGTGTGATCATGTGATGTATCTGACCCCAGGAATGTGTCAATAAAGTTTCCCCTTCCTGGGACAATGAATTCACGGTGTTCTTATTTCAATTTCCAGGAGTGTATATTTCTTTAAAGTCAGTACTGCCATTAGACCGTTTTTTATTTACAGTGTTACATTTACACTTACAAAATCATGATTTCGGCTTCAAAGTGCCATTATCAAGTGTTTTAAGTAATTTCCTGGCAGATTAAAACTGTGTGCCCGACCGAGATTCGAAATCGGGACCTTTGCCTTTCGCGGGCAAGTGCTCTACCAGCTGAGCTACCGAAGCACGACTCACGCCCCGTACTCACCGCTTTACTTCTGCCAGTAGAGCACTTTTCCGCGAAAGGCAAAGGTCCCGATTTCGAATCTCGGTCGGGCACACAGTTTTAATCTGCCAGGAAGTTTCATATCAGCGCACACTCCGCTGCAGAGTGAAAATCTCATTCTGGAAGTGTTTTAAGTGTTATAAATTGTCTAAGATGACATATTGTCGTATTAAAATACACTATTCGACACATTGTCTAAGAGTCGATATTTCTGGCAGAGCCTACTGCTTTGTTTCATTACTGAGTACACCATCTTGACTCATAATTGCACTTTCAAGCCGAAATCATGAGTGTGTAAATGTACATGTAACACTGTAAATAAGCAACAGTCTAATGGCGGTACTGACTTTAAAGAAATACGCTCACGTTCAGAAAACCCAGGACACATTGAGCGACAAGAGATAGGACGTTCATATTCATGGGACACGTACATTAATTAAATGTTCAAATGTGCGTGACATCCTAAGGGACCATAAGCTGAGGTCATCTGTCTCTAGACTTAAAACACTACTTACACTAACTTATGCTAAGAACGATACACACACACACATGCACGAGTGAGGACTCGAACCTCTGGCGGGAGGGGCCGCACAACCCGTGACATGCCGCCTTAAACCACGCGGCCACTCCGGCTCTCGAATTCAAGGTCAACACTGAGCAGACTTGCAGGATACCTCGCAGACGTTTGCGCGAACCGTACCTTCAAATCAGTGAGTTTGAAAGAGGGCGCATTATTCGCATGAGAGAATGTAATGCATCCACCTGGGAAATTGCTGCTCGTGTGGAACGAAGTGTTTCGGCAGTGCAACGAGGGTGCGCAGAATCAGAATCGTTCACGAAAGCCCGCAGAACACGACAATATGGGTCAGATCATACCACCCGGGCCCGCTCCCCCCCCCCCCCCCTTTCCAAGAAGATCGACTTCTCATTTGAATGGCGTTACAAGACAGGTCTGCGCCTCATCCGCTCTGGTGCAACAGTGGAACAGTGTAACACACTGTACACTATCAGAGGTGACAGTCCGTCGCCGTTTATTATGGCACGTGTTACGTGAGCATCGTCCACTTCTACGCCTACATTTGACGAATGTGCGGGAACATGCTAGACGGCAATGGTTTATGGAACGACGGCACTGGGGACAGGAATGGCATCAGATAGTGTTTCCCCCACGAATCCAGGTGCTGTTTGAAAATGATGGCCGAATTTTGCTTCGTCGTAAACAGGGGGAGCAGCATCACAGTGACTGCATTCGCACAAGACATACAGCACCGACTCAAGTGCCGGCCGGTGTGGCCGTGCAGTTCTAGGCACTTCAGTCTGGAACCGCGTGACCGCTACGGGCGCAGGTTGGAATCCTGCCTCGGGCATGTATGTGTGTGATGTCCTTAGGTTAGTTTGGTTTAAGTAGTTCTAAGTTCTAGGGGACTGATGACCACAGATGTTAAGGCACGTAGTGCTCAGGGCCATTTGAACCAACTCGAGTCCTTGTCGTGTAGCGTGCTATTGGGTACAACTACAAATCACAGGCAGTGTGGCCTATGGGACCTACGTGAATGGCATTTTGCGACCCGCAGCTTTACCATTACTGCCTAATACCCCTGGCACCATTTTTCAGTAAGATAATGCACAAACATATGTTACTGCACGAACACGTACCTTCTTGGTGTCACACGGTGTCAGCCTTCTGCCCTGGCCTGCTAGGTTGTCAGACATGTCGCCAATCTAAAATTTGTAGGATACAGTGAAACGAAAGGTGCAGCGCTGTGACCCAGTGCCAACCACCACAAACGAACTTTAGAAGCAGGTGAATGCAGCATGGATGGCTAAACCACAGGACGCTATTGGCGGCTTACACGCGTCGATGCCATCACGCATGCAACAAGTTATCAGGGCCGTGGCGGACTCTGTGTCTACTAGGCAACAGGACACATGCTGAACCGAAGTGACTGAAATGCTAATATTTCCTTCAGAACATGCTGATGTACATGTCCTGTGAATATGATAGTGCTGTCTCTGGTCGGTCAAGGTGTTCTGTTTTTTTTCTGAGCATATATGCCATTGCTGTCCGAAACCAGGATGATTAGCACGCAGACATCCCTCGGATTACTGGCACCAACAAAAATATAGCGTTGGAACTTCATGCCACAGTGTTTTGCAGTGCTATGGATGGCCACCAAGGCTCTTGCAGGCTCAGCAACGAGAGCTGGTGTGGCCGTGGAAATCATCCTAGCTAGCTTACAGTGTTCACTCACATCAATATAGAGCAGTACTCTGCAAGACACCTGACCATGTGTGGCAGAGGGTAATTCTGGTACCTGTGCTGAACTTGCGAATTGCGCGTGGTAAAAATGACAGTCGGTAACCCGCTGTAATTACTCGTAATTAGTCTAGAATTTTTTAATCGTTTTCATTTTGCGAGATGAATGTTGGAGGAAGTCATATGTTCTTCCCGGAAAGCACTCGCTTGAAATTTCAATCCCAAGCCCCCTCTTGACGCACAATGCCTCTCTTGTAGCGCCTGCTACTGAAGTTTGCTGACCATCTCCGCAACGCTCTCGCGACGACTAAACGATCCCGCGATGAGACGCACCGCTCTTCGTTGGATCTTATCTCTCTTCTATCAGCACTTCGTGGTAACGGTTCCAGACTGATGAACAACACTCAACAATCGGTCGAACAAGCGCCTTGTGAGCCACTTCTTTTGTGGATGAGTTATTTTTCCTTAATATTCTTCCTATGAACCTCAGTCTGACATCTGATTTTCTTGCTGTTTGTTTTATGTGGTCATTTTACTTAAGGCCGCTCTGTGTAGTTACTCCTAGATATTTTACCGTAGATACTGTTGCCGGTAATTTGTCACCAACAGTGTAGTTCTTCAGTGGTGAGTTTCTTTTCCTATGTATGCGCAGTATATTATTTTCGTTCAGGGTCAACTTCCAGATCCTACACCATTCTTCGGTCCTCTGTAGGTAATTTAGCAATCTTAAAGAGCTTTCGACGCTTTCTATTAGATCAAAAATGGCTCTGAGCACTATGGGACTTAACATCTGAGGTCATCAGTCCCCTAGAACTTAGAACTACTTAAACCTAACTAACCTAAGGACAACACACACATCCATGCCCGCGGCAGGATTCGAACCTGCGGCCGTAGCAGTCGCGCGGTTCCCGACTGAAACGCCTAGTACTGCTCGGCCACAGCGGCCGGCTCTATAAGATCATTTACATACAATATAAACAGTAACGGTCCTGTCACACTTCTTAGGGGTACCAGTACTCTGGAAATTAACTTCGCATCTGTCGATTTTGTTGTGTTAACTCAGCGAGTACTGTACTCGACACACGAACATTTCTTTCCACAAGCAGAAGACAATTGATATGCATTTAGTATTTTAATTCTTAACTCGCGGTTCCCTTTCCATCCACAGCACGGCGCCTTGAATTACTCTTTTTACTGCCTCTGTCAGCATCTCACGAAGGTATAATATTTCTACGTACCGCCTTTCGAGGCATGCTTTTTTATCCACTACTGTAGAAGAGTATGATCTTAGAATTTGAAGGATACCGCAGGTGGTTCCGCCGCGTCTTGTTGTTAAAGGCAGTACTGCGACATTCATCTAGAGTTTTTCAGACAGAACAAGGCAAAATCTAAATTAGTATGACCAACTCTGTATCAGAAACTCCATCAGCAACAATGCTTCTGGGTTTATCTCGGCGTGGATCTGTGTGTTCCTATACACGACTTTTCCCGCAACTAGACCCTGGACGGATAGCGCTCCATCGATGTCAGCACGGAGTGCGCTGTAAGAGCGCACTTCATCGTCAACGCCATCAAGGAGCCGGAAATTTTAGATATCCCCCGCCATTAGGTCGTTGATCAGCGCGCTGCTGGCACCAGATGGGCGACAGGTTAATTAAGGCCCCCGGACACGCCTCTCATAATTGGCAACTACGAAACGAGGCAACGGTTGCGAAGTCCTCCGCCCTCGCAGACTGGCCAGCGTCAACTCACGCAGGAATAATCCACAATACGAGCTTCCAGGAAGTAGGGAACTCGACACGTTACAAAGCAACCGCCACACACGAGGACGAATAAAACAGATTACGCGTACATTCAGTGCCTAAACATCCACTAATGATGTCTAACATTATACATCTCCAATGCTGAGTATAGAAAGATAAGCACTACTGGCCATTAAAATTGCTACACCACGAAGATGACGTGCTGCAGACGCGAAATTTAACCTACAGAAAGAAGATGCCGCGATATGCAAATGATTAGCTGTTCAGAGCATTCACACAAGGTTGGCACCGGTGGCGACACCTACAACGTGCTGACATGAGGAAAGTTTCCAACCGATGTCTCATACACAAACAGCAGTTGACTGGCGTTACCTGGTGAAACGTTGTTGTGATGCCTCGTGAAAGCAGGAGAAATGCGTACCATCACGTTTCCGACTTTGATAAAGGTTGGATTGTAGCCTACCGCGATTGCGGTTTATCGTAGCGCGACATTTCTGCTTGCTCGCGTTGGACGAGTTCCAAGGACTGTTAGCATAATATGGATTCAGTTGTTTCAAGAGGGTAATACGGAACGCCGTACTGGATCCCAACGGCCTCGTGTCACTAGCAATCGAGATGACAGGCATCTTATCCGCATGGCTGTAACGGATCATGCAGAAACGTCTCGATCCCTGAGTCAACAGATGGGGACGTTTGCAAGACAACAACCAGGTGCACGAACAGTTCGACGACGTTTGCAGCAGCATGGACTATCAGCTCGGAGACCATGGCTGCGGTTACCCTTGACGCTGCATCACAGACAGAGCGCCTGCGATAGTGTACTCGACGACGAACCTGGGTGCACGAATGGCAAAACGTCATTTTTTCTGATGAATCCAGGTTCTGTTTACAGCATCATGATGGTCGCATCCGTGTTTGGCGACATCGCGGTGAACGCATATTGGAAGTGTGTATTAGTCACCGTCATACTGGCGTATCACCCGGCGTGATGGCATAGGGTGCCATTGGTTACACGTCTCGGTCACATCTTGTTCGCATTGACGGCCCTTTGAACAGTGGACGTTACATTTCAGATGTGTTACGACCCGTGGCTCTACCCTTCATTCGAGCCCTGCAAAACCCTATATTTCAGCAGGATAATGCACGACCGCATGTTGCAGATCCTGTACGGGCCTTTCTGGATACAGAAAATGTTCGACTGCTACCCTGGCCAGCACATTCTCTAGATCTCTCACCAACTGAAAACGTCTGGTCAATGGTGGCCGAGCAACTGGCTCGTCGCAATATTACAGTCACTACTCTTGATGAAGTGTGGTATCGTGTTGAAGGTGCATGAGCAGCTGTGTCTGTACACGTCATCCAAGCTCTGCTTGACTCAATGCCCAGGCGTATCAAGGCCGTTATTACGGCCAGAGGTGGTTGTTCTGGGTACTGATTTCTCAGGATCTATGCACCCAAATTGCCAGAAATGTCATCACATGTCAGTTCTAGTATAATATATTTGTCCAATGAATACCCGTTATCATCTGCATTTCTTCTTGGTGTAGCAATGTTAATGGCCATTAGTGTAATATGGAAATAGAGATCTGTATTCTTCGTTTCTTGACAGAGCTTCCATAAATATTTGTGAACGACGTTTTCATATTGTGTCCGTGCATTTAAGTTACACGGGTGGTCCCAAATCGTGGAAAGTGTTGCTGCTAGCGGTATTTACGTACACGCGAACGCAATAATTATCAAAATATTTGTCACTGTATCACCGATAAATATCAGTAGTATTGCTAAACTGAACTGTTGTTCCTGTGTGTAAAGGTGTTTACCGACTGTACGACGCCAGTTCTTACCAACTAGATCGGAAACAATTTTTAACATACTCGTGCAATAATGAACAGTAAGGATTTACTTGTATCCACTCACGTACTGTTAACAATTTAAAGTGAAATTGGTTGTTTTCATTGAAGGATTTTCTGAACGTAGTGAGACTGTAATTTTGAGTTTGCGGTATTTTATTACGTTCTCGCCTAGTCAAAACTTTCAGGTACGGTCTGTTTATTGCGGCCTGTGTACCGTCGAAAGGTGAGTGACTTTGCTCTGACTGGATATCAATGAATGTAAAAATGCGCGACGCACGTTTTATTTCGTAGTGCACCGTGTAAAAATGTAGACAACACGGTCAAATGTAACAAAATCAGTACTAACATACCACTAAAGTAAGAGGGGCGTCTGAAAATCATCGTATACTTTTTAACGGAACCACGAGACAGTTTTCGTAAGTAACTTTAGGGAAACCGAAGACGAACATAAATACCGGTACTTCGTCGTGAAGAGATTCAAGTTTTCAAAAGAGCAATGACACCAAGGCATACTTACATGCGTGGAAACTGCAAAATAAACGAAAGAGATGGAAAAATTGCCACATAGAAATTCCACAATCAGCACACAGCAGACAGTCAAATCTTCAGTGTTGTTTACATGTCTGTATAGTTCAGGAGGAAAAAGTAACATGCAATTTCTTTCTTGCTACGTAGCGCAGTTACAGCTCTACGCATTTTCTTTGAAAAGCATTGCAATAACTGGGCCGAAACTGCGCCGTACTAGTGAACTTCGATCTTTTTTCTAAGATTCGCTGCAAAAATTGACAAATGCTGTACTGCATACTCTTCGTTCGAAAAGCTTTGAATGCCCTTCGAGACTTATACCGTTCCATCTCTGTCCCGACACACGAAAACGCCAGAGTATTAACGAACAGCAAAATATTGTGCATTTATGTACTATCACTCCCTAAAAACTCTTTTAAAATATTTTGAAAGATTTATTAAATATTTCAGGGAGTCACTTTACACTGGAACCCTACACAGACCGAAATTATTACAGACTGGCATTCGAAATTAGGTGCCAAATGAAAACAGCTAGTGTGTGCACACAGCTCGTATTGAAAGTGGCATGGCTTTTAAACCAGTATGATTTTTTTCGAGCTTGCCATTGCGAAAGACTCCAAAGAAGCACATAAATTGTCGGACTTACATGCTGTTTATTGTCTGACGTATACGGTGCCCGCAGCGTCTACCTCACATCGAATGGTGATCAGTCTCGGTTGTCTTCCACTTACCTGAAACAAAAATGTAATGTGTATCGTAAGACACGTGGAAAAAGTAAAAAAAGCTGCAGCAAACTTACTTAAATATTCATTATTCTTACAGTTATTGCATAAAGTTAGCAACACACAATTAACAACATTGCGTTTGGCGCCAAGCAAAAATTATGTATATAGGCTGTTAGATAACTGTATATTGTACATAGACGAGTATTAGATCACACATTTGTTTTCTCATTTTATGGAGCTGATCGGTGTTTAGTTTTTCACTTAAAATCGAAGTCTAAGTACGAAAGGTTGTTGCGGATTTCTTATTTTGACTATTTCCGATTATTCGTTAGTGTCTGCTGAAACCGATAATATAGAACAAAAGCTCTTAAAAATTCTAAATTTTATCCGTTGTAGAGAAGATGATGCTAGTGCCAATCCTTCTTATATTTATAAGCTATCTGTACGTGTTACTGAAGTGAAAGGCTCAAAATGTTTTGTTCCACTAGCACATCTGCAGAAGTGAGTAGGTTTAGATCTAAGGCCAACAGGGTATGAAAGAGTGAAGTAATATGAGACTAAGTAAAAATACTCTAGTGTGCAGAAGTTAAGAACTAAAGCAACTTTCGGATAATGTGTCACTGACAAGTAACATAGCTCGATGAATCTAGAACTATCCATAGAAAAAACTGCTACAGTACAGTACAGAAGTAACTAACAGAAATACGCAATGAGCCGCACAGAAATGACATTTTTATTCAAAGACAATACTTACGCTGAAGTCACCGCAATTTATAATGGTCCGCTGGACATTGCAAAAGGTGGTATATGGTTCTCAGTACGGTTTGTAATCACCACGTACGGTAATGCGTGCTATGCAACGTGCTCCAGTTCTGGGCACTGGTTTGGTAAGGAATTCGTGTGGAAGGACGTTCCATTCCTCCAGCACCACGGTTGACAACCGCTGGACACTCATTGGTGCGTGTGGGCATACTGCAGTACGTCCCTCAACGCTCCCCACACGTGCTCAATGGGAGTTATGTTGGTGGAATGGGCCGTCCAGACCATTCGCCGAATATTCTCTCGTTCCAAGAGCTCTCTGGTCTCGTGGTAGCGTTCTTGCTTCCCGAGCACGGGGTCCCGGGTTCGATTCCCGGCGGGGTCAAGGATTTTCACCTGCCTCGAGATGACTGGGTGTTTTTGTGTCGTCATCATCATCATCCTTCTCTATTTCGGTCGAAGGAAGGCAATGGCAATCCACCTCCACTACGACCTTGCCTAATACAGCGGTGCGGGTCTCCCGCAGCGTCCCCTACGCTCTGTCAGGGAGTATGGGACTTCATATATGACCAAGAGCTTCTTCACCTGCACCATACACTGAGGTCGCACATTGTCATACATGTAAACGGAAAATGATTCAAATGACTCTGAGCACAATGGGACTTAACATTGGAGGTCATCAGTCCCCTAGAACTTAGAACTACTTAAACCTATCTAACCTATGGACATCACACACATCCATGCCCGAGGAAGGATTCGAACCAGCAAACGTGGCGGTCGCTAGGTTATGAAAACGAAGTCAGGGCCGAATGCACCTCTGTAAAGGCGCACATGGGTAAGGCTTACAGTGTCACAATAACATCGACCGCTGACTGTACCGTGTTCAAAGATATGAGCAGTACGTCCATGCAACATTACGCCTAATCACACAATAACATCTGAACCACTAAAGCGATCATGTTCGAGAATGATGAACGTACCTTCACATAGCGGGAAGTGGGTACACGTCAGGCACCGCGGACAATTGTCCAAGAAGACTCTTTTGGTGGTCTACCGTGGTGTGGAGAAGCGTAATGTTGCGTGTGCATGATGACCTCCACAGCGCTTGACTGATAAATAATTGAGATCTTTGGCTGCCATGTGACTGGGTGAGTGCATCATATCGTCGACAGACAGTGACGTTCTGGTAAAGCGATGTTGTCGTGACGTGGCGTTGACATGACTTCGGGAGCAGTGGGGCGAAACTCGCTTAATTGGAATAACAATAAAATTGCTGTGTGGTTAATACTCTGGCGTTTTGCGAGTGTCGGGACATAGAAGGAACGATATAAGTCTCAGAGGGCATTCAAAGCTTTTGGAATTAAAAGTATGACAGCACAGCATTTGTCAATGTTTGCAGCGAGTATAGATTTAAGTGTCAGGAAGTCGTTTCTGAAAGTACTTGTATGAAGTGTGGCCATGTATGGAAGTGAAACGTGGACGATAAATAGTTTAGACAAGAAGAAAATAGAAGATTTCGAAATGTGGTGCTACAGAAGAATACTGAAGATTAGATGGGTAGATCACATAACTAATGAGGAGGTACTGAATAGAATTGTGGAGAAGAGAAATTTGTGGCACAGCTTGACTAGAAGAAGGGGTCGGTTGGTAGGACACATTCTGAGACATCAAGGGATCACCAATTTAGTATTGGAGGGCAGCGTGAAGGATAAAAATCGTAGAGGGAGACAAAGAGATGAATACACTAAACAGATTCAGAAGGACGTAGGTTGCAGTAGGTACTGGGAGATGAAGAAGCTTGCACAGGATAGAGTAGCATGGAGAGCTGCATCAAACCAGTCTCTGGACTGAAGAACTCAACAAAAATATTATTGTTATTGTAACAGAATAATATATAAGATCCTGATCAGAAACGCATCCGATCCTCTCGCTATGGTACCCACAATAAGACTGACGTCACCCACATGACTGCTGTAGTTATAAAGGATCTGGAGAAGGGGTTAGTTATAATCAAGGGGGGAGGGGAGACGAAGAGATGAAGGAGGAGCAGGATGTGTATCGTGACAATGAAGGCCAAGGCCATCTAGAATCGGCAGTGTCTCTGGTGCATGGGCAGGCCTTGAAGGGAGTGGGTGGGGGGGTAGGGGAGGGGATGACCTAGTGACCTAGAATGCATCACACACAAGTATGCGGACAGAGCTAGGGGAAAGGGAGGCGTGGATAGCCCAACTCGCTGAGTTGCCTCAGGTGTAACCTGACACCCGAAGTGCTTATCATTCACCTTCAGATAAAAAATGATTCAAATGGCTCTGAGCACTATGGGACTTAACATCTCAGGTCAACAGTCCCCTAGAACTTGGAACTACTTAAACCTAACTAACCTAAGGACAACACACACATCCATGCCCGAGGCAGGATTCGAACCTGCGACCGTAGCAGTCTCGCGGTTCCGGACTGAAGCGCCTAGAACCGCTCGGCCACCGTGGCCGGCCATTAAGATAGTTACTGGCACTCGTAGCTGCAATGCAAAACTACTGCCGTGGTGAGGAACAGCTCGATGAATTCCTAAGACATCTAAACAATTTCAATGTCAATATTAGATATATGGGAGTAGATAGGGGTCAATAGCTACCCTTCCTAAATGTGCCGATCGTGAGGAAAGGAGAGAATCTGGTCCACTACTTGTACCGAAAACCGACACACACAGACCGATACCTGCATCATCTTTCAAATAACCATCCGACCCAGAAAAGAGGTATGATTAAAACGTTCGTAACACCCAGCGAAGGGAAACGTCAGAAGAAGAAATGTCGGGTTCGGCCTTCCTGTCAAACATCGCTACAATAACGGACAGAATCGGCAAAATATTGCGCATACACGACGTAAAGACTATTTACAATGAACCCAGAATATCAGAGTGTCTTAGATCGGCAAAGGGCAAAAGGGATCCGCTCGCAATGTCGGCAGTACACCGCATACTCTTTACACGTCTTAGAATAAAGAGGACGATTCATCAACTCCAGGATCATCAAACATAAAGGGTACTGCAGTTTAGAACTGGTGGAGAAATTAGCTGTGGCTGAGCAAGCGCTGTGAGGGCCCGACCGAGTAATAAATTTGCCGACACATAGGTTCTCGCTATGGAGAAGAGTTAGCACGCCCGATCGTTCAGAGAAGCCATTGAAATTCATTATCATGACAATAGTTTTAGCAGGAAAGAAAACAAGCTTCAAGGTAAACGGATTCGGCACTATAGCGCTGGAGCGGACGACCGTTGCAGGTAACAAGCGGTCAACCGCAGCGGTAATGGTGAGGGAACAGCCTAAGACGTAGGCGCGGCAGCTACGTAATAACTGTGGGCTATTATCACCCGTCGCAGGCTCGACTCAGCAGTCAGCAGTGAATGGTGCATTTGTTACGTCAGAAATTCGTGTTGTTTAACAATCAGAATAATCATCAAACAAATGCCGGCCGAATGATCGTGTCGAAAGCGAACGGGAAATCCGTCAACAAGGGACCACATAAGCTCAAAAGTTAAGTAGAGGCTGTATAGTTCTGTTCTTGTGGTCTTCGCTCTGGAGCATGGTTTGATCTAGCTGTTTACGCTAGTGTATCGTGTGCAAGTCTCTTCATAACTTCACGACTACCACAAGCTACATTCACTTGAACCTGCGTACAGTGCTCAAGCCTTGGCCTCTCTCTACAATTTTTACGCTCCAACACGTGAGGTAATACTGACCCTACGACTTACTTATAAAATAGATTAAGGAAAGGCAAACCTACGTTTCTAGCATTCGTAGACTTAGAGAAAGCTTTTGACAATGTTGACTGGAACACTCTCTTTCAAATTCTGAAGGTGGCAGGGGAAAAATACAGGGAGCGAAAGGCTATTTACAATTTGTACAGAAACCAGATGGCAGTTATAAGAGTCGAGGGGCATGAAAGGGAAGCAGCGGTTGGGAAGGGAGTGAGACAGGGTTGTAGCCTCTCCCCGATGTTATTCAATCTGTATATTGAGCAAGCAGTAAAGTACACAAAAGAAAAATTCGGAGTAGGTATTAAAATCCATGGAGAAGAAATAAAAACGTTGAGGTTCGCCGATGACATTGTAATTCTGTCAGAGACAGCAAAGGACTTGGAAGAGCAGTTGAACGGAATGGACAGTGTCTTGAAAGGAGGATATAAGATGAACATCAACAAAAGCAAAACGAGGATAATGGAATGTAGTCGAATTAAGTCGGGTGATGCTGAGGGAATTAGATTAGTAAATGAGACACTTAAAGTAGTAAAGGAGTTTTGCTATTTTGGGAGCAAAATAACTGATAATGGTCGAAGTAGAGAGGATATAAAATGTAGACTGGCAATGGCAAGGAAAGCGTTTCTGAAGAAGAGAAATTTGTTAACATCGAGTATAGATTTAAGTGTCAGGAAGTCGTTTCTGAAAGTATTTGTATCGAGTGTAGCCATGTATGGAAGTGAAAGATGGACGATAAATAGTTCAGACAAGAAGAGAATAGAAGCTTTTGAAATGTGGTGCTACAGAAGAATGCTGAAGATTAGATGGGTAGATCACATAACTAATGAGGAGGTTTTAAATAGAATTGGGGAGAAGAGGAGTTTGTGGCACAATTTGACAAGAAGAGGGAACCGATTGGTAGGACATGTTCTGAGGCATGAAGGGATCACAAATTTAGCATTGGAGGGCAACGTGGATGGTAAAAATCGTAGAGGGAGACCAAGAGATGAATACACTAAGCAGATTCAGAAGGATGTAGGTTGCAGTAAGTACTGAGATATGAAGAAGCTTGCACAGGATAGAGTAGCATGGAGAGCTGCATCAAACCAGTCTCAGGACTGAAGACAACAACAACAACAACAACAACATTTCCCAACAAAAGCAAATTCACAATTCCTTGAGCCTCAGGGTGTGTACCATCAACCGATCTCTTCTTTTGGTAAAGTTGTGCTATAAATTCCTTTTTTCCCCAATTCGATTCAGCACTTCCTCATTACTTATTTGATCTTCGTATCTAATTTTCAGCGTTCTTCTACAGCACCACATTTCAAAAGCTTCTGTTCTCTTTTTGGTTGTACTGCCTACAGCCCACATTTCACTTTCATCTAAGGATACTCTACACACAAATAACTATGGGAAACAGTCCCTAACACTAACATTTATATTAGGCGCTAACAAACGTCCCGGTTTCAAATGCTCTTGTCTTGCTATTGCCATTCTACATTTTATATCTTCACTACTTCTGCTATCATCAGTTGTTTTACTGCACAAATATCAAAATTCATCTACTACTTCTAGTGTCTCGTTCCCTAATCTAATTCGCTCAGCATAGCTTGCTTTCATTCCGACTATATTCCATTACTTTTTTTTCTTATACTGATTCATCGAACAATGAACAACCTCTCTTCAAGATACTGCTTATTTCGTCCAAATACTCTTGCAAGTTCTTAGCCGTGTCTGACACAATCACAATGCCATCGCCAAACGGCAAAGATTTTATTCCTTCTCCCCGAACTTTTATTGCCTTTCCAATTTCCTCCTTTTTTTTCCTTCACAGCTCGCTCGTTGCACAGACTGAATAACATTATGAATGAGCTACAAGCATGTATCACTATCATCCCAACTAACGTTCTTTTTCATGTTTTTCGACTCGTATACCATGGGTTGGATTTGTGAACAAGTTATAGACAACCTTGCGTTCCCCATATTTTGTCCACGCTCCTTCAGGATTTTAATGATGTAATCCATTCACACTGTCAACAGCTTTCTTTAAATCCACAAATAATATAAACGCGGGTTTGCTTTTCTTGAATCCATCTTCTGTGAGAATTCGTATGGGTGGCATTGCTCTTCGTCTCTTCTCCGGAATCAAAACCGATCTGTCGCAAGGTTGGCTTCTATCAGTTTTTCAATTCCACTGTAAAAAAGTTTTGTCAATATTTTGCAAACCACAACTAATTAGAGTGAAGTTTCGGTAGTATTCACATCTCACACCGCCTGCCTTCATTGAAATTGAAATTATTACATTCTTTGTGGAGATTGGTGGCATTTCGCCTCCTTCATACTGAAAAGTGGCAGTTAATCTACCTTTCGTGTGCTTTTGTAGTTTTATCAAGTTCTCCAGAATGTCTTTTATCAGCCTGTGTTTTTTCATATTTCTATCATTCCGGGGGAAATCATGCTGGGAACCGAATCGATTGATTTTTGTCTTCATTTTGCTACGTTTGATATTCAGAAACCCATGTAACTTTGACCAACTTTCCTAAAGATGAATGACTGATAGAGTGTATGAATGTGGGTGTAATTGCAATCGGATGCAGCAGGTGTACTTCCTTGGTTCAGCTTTGTTGCGAGACCTGGGTACGGGCGGTGAATTTAATTTTTCGAAGCTCACTTGGGGCGCCAGTTTGGCAAGTCGTCTGTTTGTCGGGTCTTTTTTAAATCACTGCTTCATAATTGCATCCCTCAAAATCACGCGCAAAGCACGAGCTAGTTCAAATTTCAGACGATGAACTCATGGAAAATTTTGTGTCAAAGAATATGGCGTTGTTTCTTCTACCTTCTGAATGGAGGAGACGCCAGGTACTGAAAAATTCGTCTTTTCGATTGGTCACTTCGCCAGCTACAAGTTTCTTTCAGTCTCTGTCCAGGGAGGCGACCTTGGATTTTGTGCAGATTTATTCGCTGTGCTGGAGTCTTGTGAATATGACCTGCTGTTTCCGTGCACAAGTGGAAGGTGATTTTGTATGCGACTTAGTTCAGTTTTCCGTGCTAGGAACCGTCTATAACTTTTAAAGTCATTTTTCAGGAGCATTATGGGGTTCTCGCGAATGATAATTTCGCTGTCGTTTAAGTAGATGGAGGTGGGACCGACTTTTCTGTTTATTCAGTCACGATTTACCGCGTACACCTCTTTTCTCTGTGATTCAAAAGCCAATTTTGACTACTCAACTTTTACGAGTAATATAAAATAGTGAGATTGCACTTCGATTATTCTTTGATTGACTGCATCCTTGTGTGTGAGCACATAAGCGTCCATGTCGCATTCCCCAGTTAAGCTAACCCTCGGTAAATAACGACGATTGACGTAATAAAAAACAGTTTCCCCTTAAGGGACCGCTACATTACGATTTGGTGCGTGTTAAATGTTTACAGAAGTTGAGGAGTACTTTCGTAATACTTTTCCGTAATGTGCATTCCAGCACGCCGTTCCATCTCCTGTCGTCATTAAGCTCATTTACTCTGTAAGAGAAAGATTCCAGGAAGCATTTAGTGAAATTCGCCGGCCGCGGTGGCCGAGCGCTTCAGTCGGGAACCGCGCCACTGCTGTTGTCGCAGGTTCGAATCCTGCCTCTGGGATGGATGTGTGTGTGATGTCCTTAGGTTAGTTAGGTTTAAGTAGTTCTAAGTTCCAGGGGACTAATGACCTCACATGTTAAGTCCCATAGTGCTCAGAGCCATTTGAGCCATTTTTGAAATTCATTACCTGATCGGTCAATCTGAACTCCGTTAGTTAAATTTCTGTTGCGCGCTTTCTTTGTAATAGAACACAGGACCAAATTCAATTACTATTTGTGTGACTTCAGACGGATTGGCATTAAGTGGAAGTTGGAGCATGATAATCACTGTTGTGTTCAATAGGAAAATCGCGGCAGCAAAAACGTCCGAGTTACATGCCAAAGGTTCACCCCCCCCCCCCACCCCCCTGAAGTTTCAGTTACCAGTATTCTATAAACAATGGACGGCTTTTATCGTGACTTACACACCAGTTTGAGTCTGGCGTAATTCAGAATACTCGTACCAGTTTTACTCGTCCCAGGCTGAGAGATATGCAGCACCATGTCAAAGGCTGCCAAAAGTGTGCACTGCTGAATTGTTGACTTGGAACATAGAGGGCTGGCTTACAAAACGCAGCAGCAGTAGCGACTCTGGTCAGCGCCTGACCGCAGCGTCGTCTACATTATTGAGGGAACAGTGCGAGAGACAGAGAGGGAGAGGGAGGGAGGGAGGGAGAGAGGGGGCGGTGATGGGGACAACGCCCGCGGGGTCGCCACTTAGTGGACACCAGCTCCGGCTGGTCGCCACTCTGCGAGCACGACACGGACTGCCCTTTCTACCGCACGGCTCGCCCCGGGGCTTTTACTGCCCTCTGCTGACACCACCAGTAAAGCGCCCTGTCTCACTGGCCTTCAAACGCTGCGTCGCGTCTAGACCGCAGTCCAAGCAGACACTTCGCTCCAACAATGCGAGTCCACGTCCACATCCTAACTCTTAAATTTATTATCAAAGTCAACAAAACTCTCTTTTCCACAAGTAAGTTTTCTCCCCGTTGCCAGTCTACATATTATATCATCCTTCATTCTTCAGCAGTCAGTTATATTGTTGCCCTAATTGCAAAACTTGTCTCCTAATTTCAGTGTCTCAGTTCCTTTTTTACACTGAAGGGAATCCCTGAACGGAAGACGACGTTCATTTTTGCGAGGCCCTATTGAGAAAATTTAGAGAAACGGCGTTCGAGGCCGACTGCAAAACGATTCTACCGTCTCCTAAGGAACACGAAGACAAGATGAGTGAAATTAGGGCTGCTAGGGAGTGGAATTAAAATACAGGGTGAAAGGATATCAATGATACGATTCGCTGATGACATTGCTATCCTGAGTGAGAGTGAAGAAGAATTAAATGATTTGCTGAACGGAATGAACAGTCTAATGAGTACACAGTATGGTTTGAGAGTAAATCGGAGAAAGACGAAGGTAATGAGAAGTAGTGGAAATGAGAACAGCGAGAAACTTAACATCAGGATTGATGGTCACGAAGTCAATGAAGTTAAGGAATTCTGCTACCTAGGCAGTAAAATAACCAATGACGGACGGAGCAAGGAGGACATCAAAAGCAGACTCGCTATGGCACAAAAGGCATTTCTGGCCAAGAGAAGTCTACTAATATCAAATACCGGCCTTAATTTGAGGAAGACATTTCTGAGGATGTACGTCTGAAGTACAGCATTGTATGGTAGTGAAACATGGACTGTGGGAAAACCGGAACAGAAGAGAATCGAAGCATTTGAAATGTGGTGCTATAGACGAATGTTGAAAATTAGGTGGACTGATAAGTTAAGGAATGAGGAGGTGCTACGCAGAATCGGAGAGGAAAGGAATATGTGGAAAACACTGATAAGGAGAAGGGACAGGATGATAGGACATCTGCTAAGACATGAGGGAATGACTTCCATGGTACTAGAGGGAGCTGTAGAGGGCAAAAACTGTAGAGGAAGACAGAGATTGGAATACGTCAAGCAAATAATTGAGGACGTAGGTTGCAAGTGCTACTCTGAGATGAAGAGGTTATCACAGGAGAGGAATTCGTGGCGGGCCGCATCAAACCAGTCAGTAGACTGATGACAAAAAAAAAAAAAAAAAAAAAAAGGGAGGCTTATAGACAGTCGTTTCTCCATCGCTGTATTTGCGAGTGGAGTTGGAAAGGAAACGACTGGTAGTGGTACGTGGTACTGATGGTGAGGTGAGAGAACACGGCCTGAGGTATCAAGGAATAATGTATTTGGTAATTTACTTAATCTACCTCGATACGCTACATTGTTACTCCTCTAGATTCCGTGAAATTTGGTACCAGGGTCGTGAGCACGCCTTTAGTTGTGCACGTTTCAAGGAGGTCTTGCCCATGCGCACCTGGCGTGACGTAATTGCCTTACAAACCAAATACGTACAGATTTGATAAACAAATTGCACGGTTCACGGTGTGCACAGCTAGCCCTTATCACTGACCTACAAGTTTACATCAGTGCTATCAGGTGGTAGCACACTGCAGCAGACTTTTATCCCCATTTGCTGGCCACAAATCCCGCTAGACGATAGCAATTCACTCAGTATACAGTTAAATTAGATCGGGCATCAGAATATGTTACAGTTATACTGACAGGAAAATCTATTTTGTGGGATCTTGAATGAGACATGCATTTTATCACAAAGTAATCCATCTGAGGCGCTAAGAACCATAAAGTACATCATTGTTGATTGTGAGACTGTAGCATTTGGGGGGGGGGGGGTTGTTTGGGGTTGGAGGCGAGACAGGGAGGTCAACGGTCTCATCGGATTGGGGGGGGGGGTGTTGGGTTGGGTTGTTTGGGGTTGGAGGCCAGACAGCGAGGTCAACGGTCTCATCGGATTGGGGAAGGACAGGAAAGGAAGTCGGTCGTGCCCTTTCAAAGGAACCATACCGTCATTTACCTGGAGCGATTTAGGGAAATCACGGAAAACCTAAATCAGGATGGCCGGACGCGGGATTGAACCGTCGTCCTTCCGAATGCGAGTCAAGTGTGCTCGCCACTGCACCACCTCCCTCGGTTGTAGCATTTATTCATGCTTCTGACATCTGTTGATCTTATGGTGGGCAAGGTTTATCTGTGCTGTAGGCTCACATTGTATAGATGAACATTCACGAAAAGTTGTCTCAATAGTTTTACTGACATTCACTTAAATGTGCGATCGACGACGGTGTGCTTTTGGCCTTTACAGTTCTCAGCGCATCGTTTGTATTCTAGTCAAGAGACCATTTTGGCAGACAGTACTACATGAATTTAATAATCTCTACAAACGGCAGTTCGTTTCTGGAGTTGGCTGTTTACTTTGCAGGAATCGGCTTTCGTGTGCAGTATCAACATGAACTCTGTTGGATTTGTCTTAAGTGCCAACAGAAAAGAAAATTACGTGGAAAAGTTATCTGCAAAAGAAATATGCCCACTTACACCAGATACGAGGAATGAGGAAATGACGATATCAAATAAGCGTGACCACAAGCAAGCATATAACAGAGAAGTGTATAATAAGCGTAAGTTATTATGTGGGTGAAAGGTAAGAATGATTTTCTGACCAGAAGAAAATTCGTTAATTAATACATATTTTAGAGTTGTTATATATTTGTCCGAAAAAAAACGCACGAAAACTGCTACACACAAAAAAATGCGAAATGTAGAGCAGCGGAAGTTTAAACATTATTTCTTTCTTACCCTAAACTGTACTCCATTATGCACAAAACAACAAAATTCTACTACAAAATTCCTTACGTTTTCAGACAAGTTATGCATATTATTGCGAGACATATTCCGAAAGTAAGGTCTGATCAACACCGAAATGGAAACCACACTGAAAATCAAAAGTATTTTATTTGCAATAATTAGCCACACCTTCCAGCAACATCTCTACATAGTCTTCGCTTCGTCTGTGACATTTGTCATAGCGTTGTACTAACTTTCCAATACCCTCGACATAGAAGGCAGCTGCCTGCACTTTTCGCCGTTCGTTGTTTGGGCCAAAACGTTGACTTCACAGCTAGCGGCTCATGTCAGCAGAGATGAAAATCAGAGGAAGCGAAATCCGGCCTGTATGGAGTGCGATCAAACACTTCCCATCGAAAACGCTGCAGGAGTGTCCTTATTGCCCCTGCGGAGTGCGGCTGAGAACTGTTATGAAGAAGGAAATGCATGACAGTTGTGTTGTGTGGGCTGCATCATATCAGGCGAAATCTCTCACGGGTACTCATACTTGGTGGGAAAAACTGTTTCCTTCACCTGTCCATGCTCACTGTGCGTTCAGAACTGAAAAGACAGATGCGACGCAATCAATGGGCATTTTAGAGACACTGTACAACACATCTAGGCAAGGCTTTATCGGATTTTGACTGTGGTTTCCATTTCGTGACCGATCGGACCTTACTTTCGTAATACGCCTCGTATTATTACAATTAAACCTTTATTTTTCGATATAGTCTCCTTTTAGACTTACACACTTCGTCCTAGGCTGTTCTAATTTGTTGATCCCTTCCGAATAATAGGAATTGTCCAAGTCTGCAAAATCTGCAAAAATCAGTTCCTGTAATCACCTCCTCATTTGAATAAAATGTTTGTTCTGCCAGCCGGGGGAGTCAAGTCTGGAGAATAGGGGTAGATGTGAAACGAATTGGAATCCTATTTCCATTAATTTTGCGCCCACTCCTGCTGAGGTGTGTGTTGGTGCATTGTTGTGATGGAAAAGGACTTTTTTGCAGTCCATCCGCTGCCGTTTTTCTTGCAGTTCGGTTTTCAAAGGGTCCAATAACGATGAATAATATGCATCCTTTTCCAGATAGTTGATGAGGATTATCCCATGCGAATCCCAAAAGACAGTCGCCATAACCTTTCCGGCCGAAGGAATGGTCTTCACCTTTTGTGGTGCAGATACTCCCTTGGTAACCCATTGTTTAGATTGTTGTTTGGTCTCAGGAGTATAGTAATGTATCCATGTTTCATCCACAGTGACGAAACGACGCTTAAAGTCCTGCGGATTCTTCCTGAACAGCTGCAAACGATCCATGCAACACTTCACACGATTCCGTTTTTGGTTTAGCGTTAGCAATCACGGAACCCATCTTGCGGATAGCTTTCTCATGTCGAAATGTTTATGCAAAGCATTACGTACCCATTCATTCTAGGTGCCCATAACACCAGCAATCTCACGCACCTTCATTCTTCTGTCATCCATTGCCATACCATGGATTTTACCAATGATTTCTGGAGTCGCAACCTCCACAGGACGGCCAGAACGTTCAGCATCACTTGTGCCCATATGGCCACTCCCAAAATTTTGAAACCACTTGTAAACTGTTCTAATCGAAGGTGCAAAGTCACCGTAATGTTTATCAAGCTTCTCTTTAGTCTCCTGAGGCGTTTTTCCATTCATAGAGTAATGTTTAATCACCACATGAAATTCTATTTCATCCATTTTTTGACAATCACTCGACTTCCCTGATTCATACGAATGGCAAACACAAAGAAATAGACCAATATGGCTGAAACATGGTGTGCTTTCTTTCCAAAGATGCTACTAACTAAACTTGACCTCGATACGCGCCGGTGGAGCCATCTCTCGGACTTTGTACGGACGTTTCAAACGACCCTCGTATAAATACACTCCTGGAAATTGAAATAAGAACACCGTGAATTCATTGTCCCAGGAAGGGGAAACTTTATTGACACATTCCTGGGGTCAGATACATCACATGATCACACTGACTGAACCACAGGCACATAGACACAGGCAACAGAGCATGCACAATGTCGGCACTAGTACAGTGTATATCCACCTTTCACAGCAATGCAGGCTGCTATTCTCCCATGGAGACGATCGTAGAGATGCTGGATGTAGTCCTGTGGAACGGCTTGCCATGCCATTTCCACCTGGCGCCTCAGTTGGACCAGCGTTCGTGCTGGACGTGCAGACCGCGTGAGACGACGCTTCATCCAGTCCCAAACATGCTCAATGGGGGACAGATCCGGAGATCTTGCTGGCCAGGGTAGTTGACTTACACCTTCTAGAGCACGTTGGGTGGCACGGGATACATGCGGACGTGCATTGTCCTGTTGGAACAGCAAGTTCCCTTGTCGGTCTAGGAATGGTAGAACGATGGGTTCGATGACGGTTTGGATGTACCGTGCACTATTCAGTGTCCCCTCGACGATCACCAGTGGTGTACGGCCAGTGTAGGAGATCGCTCCCCACACCATGATGCCGGGTGTTGGCCCTGTGTGCCTCGGTCGTATGCAGTCCTGATTGTGGCGCTCACCTGCACGGCGCCAAACACGCATACGACCATCATTGGCACCAAGGCAGAAGCGACTCTCATCGCTGAAGACGACACGTCTCCATTCGTCTCTCCATTCACGCCTGTCGCGACACCACTGGAGGCGGGCTGCACGATGTTGGGGCGTGAGCGGAAGACGGCCTAACGGTGTGCGGGACCGTAGCCCAGCTTCATGGAGACGGTTGCGAATGGTCCTCGCCGATACCCCAGGAGCAACAGTGTCCCTAATTTGCTGGGAAGTGGCGGTGCGGTCCCCTACGGCACTGCGTAGGATCCTACGGTCTTGGCGTGCATCCGTGCGTCGCTGCGGTCCGGTCCCAGGTCGACGGGCACGTGCACCTTCCGCCGACCACTGGCGACAACATCGATGTACTGTGGAGACCTCACGCCCCACGTGTTAAGCAATTCGGCGGTACGTCCACCCGGCCTCCCGCATGCCCACTATACGCCCTCGCTCAAAGTCCGTCAACTGCACATACGGTTCACGTCCACGCTGCCGCGGCATGCTACCAGTGTTAAAGACTGCGATGGAGCTCCGTATGCCACGGCAAACTGGCTGACACTGACGGCGGCGGTGCACAAATGCTGCGCAGCTAGCGCCATTCGACGGCCAACACCGCGGTTCCTGGTGTGTCCGCTGTGCCGTGCGTGTGATCATTGCTTGTACAGCCCTCTCGCAGTGTCCGGAGCAAGTATGGTGGGTCTGACACACCGGTGTCAATGTGTTCTTATTTCCATTTCCAGGAGTGTATGTCGATAAGCGCTTGCTATTAATTTCACGCTCTCATATTTATCTGACTAACAATTTTTGAACATCCAGAATGCCTACTCCAGAGCTGTCGTAGAATCAGACCAAAGTTTAACTACCTCAACCAGTTTCAAGTTGACGTAGATTGCAATAGTCACGTACAGATGAAGACGCTTGTGCAAGATAGTCTAGTGCAGAGAGCTGCATTAAGCCAGCAGTCGGACTGAAGACCACAACCATGACAAGAAAGCAACAGACACATCACGAGACGAAATCATTGGCGGAATCGGCGTCACCCACCCACCCACACACACACACACACACACACACACACGCGCGCGCGCGCGCGCGCGCGCGCGCGCGCGCCTGCGATACCCCCACTGGTCGCTATCAGGGTCAGTCGGGCACGACCGCCGCTCCCATGATGCAGTCGCCGCACGCGCTGTGCCTGCCGCGAGCGTAAAGGGTAATTCCGGGGCCGTCCCCTGGGGAGCTCCTTAAGAATTCGGCGGGCGTGTTCTCTGGAATGAGAGCCACCCCCCCCCCACCCCCCACCCCACTGCGCTGTTTATTTTGCGGCGGACACGGCGGGCGCTGTAGCCGGGGCCGCCCTGGAATTTCTCATATCCGACGCGCCGCGCAGCCCTCTGCAGCGTCGTATCCCTAGGTTAGGGGCGATTCGTGGCCCGTTTCACAGCCCGCCGACTACTGGCCCTCTAGCGACCGTCACGCGGAGACACTGTGCAGGGCGGTCAACATAAAACTGGTCCCAAACGTGTTTCCCGGCATTCCTTCATTAAATCAAAAGGCTTCTTAGTTCCGATGGAAGTATCAATAACAACATCATCAGTCACTACTTTCTTCGTGCTTTATTAAATCAAACGATGCATTTCGGTTCCTTTGCATCCATCGTCCGGTGCCTCTGGTCAGACTGATACATTCTTATTTGAAGTGTGGTGGGTGGTGGACGTATTCTGTAATGTTGTGCTGACTGGTGATTGTACCTTTTAGATGAAGAAAGTCTGAGTGTAAAAGACAACAAGGGTGAATAAGATGTACATGTCAGAAAGCGAAGACAATATAAATTTTCAATATTATTGTTTTGAGAAGAAGTATGAGGTAAGAAGGCAGCACTAAGCACCTAATTTGTAGAAATGATTATTGGCAGCTATTTAACTTAGTTCGCCGGCCGCTGTGGCCGAGCGGTTCTAGGCGCTTCAGTCTGGAACCGCGCTGCTGCTACGGTCGCAGGTTCGAATCCTGCCTTAGGCATGGATGTGTCAGTCCGGAACCGCGGGACTGCTGCGGTCGCAGGTTCGAATCCTGCCTCGGGCATGGGTGTGTGTGATGTCCTTAGGTTAGTTAGGTTTAAGTAGTTCTAAGTTCTAGGGGACTTATGACCTAAGATGTTGAGTCCCATAGTGCTCAGAGCCAGAGCATGGATGTGTGCTATGTCCTTAGGTTAGTTAGGTTAAAAAGTTCTAAGTTCCATAGTGCTCAGAGCCATTTGAACCATTTAACTTTGTTCACTTGCCCAGAGCTGAGAGAAAGACCACCCCACAGCCCTAAGCCATTCATTTACGTATCAACTGATTAAGTTGTTTGATTTTTATACAGATTCTCTGTTAATATTGTAACCTTTTCAAGTCATTGTTCACTTTGTCGAGCATAGCTTTGTTGAGACCTATGTTACGTATGAAGATCACGCGAATTTTTACTCTTATCTTCTTGAATATACACTTCATTCTAAAAACGTTATCTTGGAATATCATTTCATAGGTATAGTTACTCTACTCACGCCACTGTTTATCATTAAGCATTACCACTTGTCGTACGCAACAGCTGGGAATTTTATTTACAAATACGAATCTAGCTTAGCTGTTGTCTGTTTGCTGTTATGCTTTCGAGATATCTGTAACAATGTTGTCAAGAAGCGAGGTAAGTGCAAATTTTGATTAGGGCCATATAATTGTTTTACTTCAGTTATGCATTTATAATATAGAGAGAAGTTACATTCAGCTCAGTTGAGATTTGTTGTTGTTGTTGTCTTCAGTCCTGAGACTGGTTTGATGCAGTTCTCCAAGCTACTCTATACTGTGCAAGCTTCTTCATCTCCCAGTAATTACTGCAACCTACATCCTTCTGAATCTGCTTAGTGTATTCATCTCTTGGTCTCCCTCTACGATTTTTACCCTCCACGCTGCCATCCAATGCTAAAATTTGTCATCCCTTGATGCCTCAGAACATGTCCTACCAATCGGTTCCTTCTTCTTGTCAAATTGTGCCACAAACTCCTCTTCTCCCCAATTCTATTTAAAACCTCCTCATTAGTTATGTGATCTACCCATCTAATCTTCAGCATTCTTCTGTAGCACCACATTTCAAAAGCTTCTATTCTCTTCTTGTCTGAACTATTTATCGTCCATCTTTCACTTCCATACATGGCTACACTCGATACAAATACTTTCAGAAACGACTTCCTGACACTTAAATCTATACTCGATGTTAACAAATTTCTCTTCTTCAGAAACACTTTCCTTGCCATTGCCAGTCTACATTTTATATCCTTTCTACTTCGACCATGATCAGTTATTTTGCTCCCCAAATAGCAAAACTCTTTTACTACTTTAAGTGTCTCATTTCCGAATCTAATTCCCTCAGCATCATCCGACTTAATTCAATTACATTCCATTATCCTCGTTTTGCTTTTGTTGATGTTCATCTTATATCCTCCTTTCAAGACACTGTCCATTCCGTTCAACTGCTCTTCCAAGTCCTTTGCTGTCTCTGACAGAATTACAGTGTCATCGGCGAACCTCAATGTTCTGTTTACTCAAGGGTTAGCATACGAGCTTAAGTTGGATAACAGCTTATAGGGGCATACTTTTGGTAAGAAGTAGAAGTTTGTAGAGTGTAGGGTGAATTTGGGCTAGATTTCATACAGAAACAAATATGGTGGGGAGGTTGCAAAGGTTAAATGTCCAAGTTTCGAAATTCGCGACTCAAATAACGGAAAATATGACGAGAAACAGTGAAAAACTTACCGAAAACTCCAAGGAGAACATCTTTAACAATTTAATGTCAGCAGGCGTTAATTTCTGCATTACCTACTTGAATAGCACTGCGTGTTAAAGCGCAGTTTCCGGTCCGGAGAGGTGCGCTGACCGCGAATCGAATCCACCGGCGGATTGAAGACGAGGGTTGGCGTACCGGCCAGCCTTGGTTTTTAGGCGGTTAGCCACATCCGATTATATTAATACGGGACTGGCACCCAAGTCTCGCCTCAGTTATACGATTCGCAAACATTCAGAAAACTTTCGCGCGGTTTGACATGGTTGATAACATGACACTGGGGTACGGTTCACGGGGGGGGGGGGGGGGGGCTGTAACTTAATGAACCATGTCAAATCCGTTGATAACCATCCGGACCCTGCGTACGTGTGGGACAAAGGTACAACGAAAAGAAGAAGACGTATTTAATGCATTCTGTATCCAAAAGTAAATGCAGTGTTTATTTACAAAAACTTTCCACGTAACGATGCACCCTCAAAGTTAGAAATTCGTTGTGTGTTTTAATAAAAAACGAAAAAATATGTGACTGAAGGCGTTATCTATTCATCTTGTGCACTGGAAGCACTTAGCGTTGACAACTGCAAAGTAAGTATAAATCTAGGTTTTCCCCTTGCTACGTTATGTTATGTTAAGATCACTGCAGTACACATGCCATCACACCACTGCCACTGCATTTTTTATTTTAAATAAGGGTTACAGCCATTCGATCTATCTCTCTCTCTCCCTCTCTCTCTCTCTCTCTCTCTCTCTCTCTCTCTCTTCTCTCACTCATTCACACACACACACACACACACACACAGACAAAGAGAAAGTGGAATGAGAGTATGTGTGTGTGTGTGTGTGTGTGTGTGTGTGTGTGTGTGTGTGAGTGTGAGAGAGAGAGACAGAGAGAGAGACCGGGGGGTAGGGAGAACAGAAAAAAATAAACAATACTAACACAATACTGACAAACACAAACAGGACAAGACATGCCAAGTGAACAGTCGCAATTTTTACATGAGACACAAATTCAGGAGACGAAAACCGAATTTCGGAATCCGTACACGTTACGGGCTGAAGCGGTTTTGCTAGAGCAGTCAAATATCGATTTGCGAACGTCAATACTTTTGTACAATTTACTTTAAAAGATCGCTTATAAATCCTTCATATCGACAACGGACTTGAAGATGGAAACTACTGATTAACACGAAGGGCAGATCAGTAAATTCACAGACAGTATTTTGAGGAACGGAACTAAGGGTCGAAAATGAATAATTAGTTTTTCGTCGGGTTAAGCGACTTATTTACATCTTACAGCAACAGCTTCAACTCATCGTAACAGTTTATTGTAGCAATCGTCCGTCTCGATGCATGCATTGCAATTGTAATTTGAAGCCGTATTGACTAAACCGACCTCGAGTTTTTCAGAAATAAGAAAAGGTTTTCAAATACCGCTACCAGTCACAAAATTTGTTGACAAGTAAATTAAAATAAAGGGCTTTGTCGTTCCGACAGGATCTTCTCATGAAATTTCAATCAGAATTTTTGTCCTTCGATTGCAAAAACATTCTGTTGGCACCCACCTACATGGGGAGAAATGTTCATCACGATAAAATAAGAGAAATCAGGGCTCGCACAGAAAAATGTAAGTGCTGGTTTTCCCGTTCGCCGTTCGAGAGTGGAAGGGTAGAGTGACAGCTTAAAGGTGGTTCATTGAACCCTCTGCCAGGCACTTTATTATGAATGGCAGAGTAATAACATAGATGTAGATGTACATTTATTTAACGACGGGTTTCGAGGTGATACCTCATCATCAGGGTATATTGGCGTTAGACAATCATTTAATTCATGTTCATAATCACGTGTTAAATGTTTTTGTATTGTCAGATACCCTGATGATGATGTATCACCCCGAAACATGTTGCTAAATAAATAATTTAGTTGCCAACAAATCTTGTGACTGGTAGTGGCATTTGAAATCTTTTCATTACAATTATGCCGCACTCCCCTAAATATCTCTACTGTCTGTTGTACACTGATACAGGCCTATGAAACAGGAACTAGGGTTTCATACTCGAACGACTTCATGAAAACCAGTTGGACAAAATCCACCGTGGACACATTGCAGGCAATGCTACCTACGTTGTTTGCACGTGTTATTGTCCTTCAAAGTAGTCACCCGCGTTGTTTACAACCAGTTGCCAGCGATGTGGAAGGCGTACTATACCGTTATCAGAACATGTTCTGTTGATGGTGCGAATGGAGCGGTCTACTGCCTGTCGAATCTCTGGAACAGTTCTGAAGCGAATGCCACTAAGCCAAAACTTAAACGCCAATCCAACAAATGGCGTCTTTATGGATCGCCGCGAAAGTCGAAAGTGCATCAGAGCCCCAGTATGGTGAGTTATGGTGATCTCGTGTACGAATGTGATGGTGTTAACCTAATGCATTACCGAGCGAGGTGGCTCAGTGGTTAGACACTGGACTCGCATTCGGGAGGACACCGGTTCAATCCCGCGTCCGGCCATCCTGATTTAGGTTTTCCGTGATTTCCCTAAATCACTCCAGGCAAATGCCGGGATGGTTCCTCTTAAAGGGCACGGCCGACTTCCTTCTCCATCCTTCCCTAATCCGATGAGACCAATGACCACGCTGTCTGGTCTCCTTCCCCCAACCAACCAACCAACCTAATGCATTACGTTCCTCCGTCAGTGCACAATATTACTGTTAGTGTTTGGAGCATCACCTGCGACCAGCTTTGCGAAAGAAGCGGCGACACTTTCTACGCAACCTACTCACCATTTTGCACGACAATGCGCGGGTGCATACAGCGCAAGCTGTGGCTGCTCTGTTCGGTCGATGAGACTGGGAAGTACTGTACCATCCATCATACTCCGCGGACTTAAGTCCTTGTGACTTTGGTTTGATTCCGAAAATGAAGAAACCACTTCATGGCATTCGCTTCAGAACTGTTCCAGAGATTCGACAGGCAGTAGGCCGCTCCATCTTTACCATCAACAGAACAGGCTCTGCTAACGGTATACTACGCCTTCCACATCTCTGGCAACAGGTTCTACACAATGCTGGCGACTACTTTGAAGGACAGTAACAGGCGCAAACATGTAACTCTTTTGTATCGGTTGCGAATAAATAGCTGCCACTGTTTAAGTTCCCTCCCTCGTACTTGTCGCAGAAACACGGTTCATTCTAGATGTTGTTCTACTGAAATGTTCCATTTCCGATCTTTGGTTCCTCATCTCAAAATAGTTTAAGTCACTCTACCGTTTGTATAATTTTTAAGCTGATGGTTTGGAACATCCTCGTGTAAGCCGGCTGAAGTGGCCGTGCGGTTCTAGGCGCTACAGTCTGGAGCCGAGCGACCGCTTCACAGATAGATGGGAGAAGACGCTACAGAGAAGTGTGTGTGTGTGTGTGTGTGTGTGTGTGTGTGTGTGTAAGATGGCGAGGAGGAGAATCGGAGGTAGGAGAGAGAGACTGAACGAACAGATGTCACAGAAAAGCAAACGTTGTCACCTCCTAGTTAGCAGTCTCGTTCCATTTCTTGGAGGAAAGGCAACAAAGCCAGGACCCATTGGAGGGACCCGAGGTAATGAAGTGACTTCGTTAAGGCGGCGGCCGCCGTGTTTTAACTAACTACTACTGACGTTTTTATTGCCACCCGGCGCGCCACTTTTCTCTCACAGCTTCTCAGGTCCCATTATGTTCCTTTCTCCGAAAATTCGCCATTTCCTGCAGCAGAGGGCGTCCAAAGCGTGTCACGATTAACCGCCTAGGTCACAATGAGGAGCGCTAAATTAAGTCATTCCGAATTACATCGGCTGGCAGTCCACTGCACGACGTCATTAGCGCCCCACTTTGCTCTCTGAGAGTTGAACGAACGGTGCTAGGAGTACTGAAAGCTTTTGAAAAGCAATTGAAATTCGAACACGTGATATACTTCCCATCTTTTTCAACCTTCTGTTCACGACGACGTGATTACAGATGACCCCCAAGGTCGAATTCAACAATGATGGGAAAGTAACTCTCTTGGAAAATGCCTTTCCGAGATTGATGTCTGAAATACTCCTCCGCGATACTCACAATGGGCAGATTAAGTCAATACTTAAGTCACTGAAGACTAAGAACTCGCACGGATATGCTGGAATGCCTATGAGAATATTACTGTGAACCGCATATTAGCCCTATACTTAGTCATATTTGTAATTTTTTTAAGGGGACTTAGAACGGCAAATTTTTTTCAGATTTTTTGGATATTTATCTCTTTATAAAATTTGCAATTTTCGCAATAAAATGATAAATATATATCATCACTTATAAACTCACATGGGAAGTATTTTATTTTATTTTTTAAATATAATCTACACCGGTTGAAAATGTTAAAATTTTTACGTGCATTACTTCACGATCTAATAAAATCGGTAATTTTTTATATAGAACGATGGAATTTGTTGGTCATGTCCAGAAGAGGATGGGCACCAGGCTGAGGAAGTTGAAACAAAGTTTGAGAGACAAGAAACTTTCTTATGGTAAAACTATAAGAGGCAGGTTGACAGACAAAATGATTGATGAACTACAGCAGTATTATGGGATGGCCATTAGAAAATGAAGCAGACAGTATGGGCTACCTTCTTCCACAGACAGTCAACTGATGAAAAACCAGTACATCACCTTTGCCCTCCTGGACCTGATTCATGGTGCAATTACGGCAATGCCCAGTACTCAAACTGGATCAGCCATGGATATCATAAA
This sequence comes from Schistocerca nitens, assembly GCF_023898315.1. Lineage (NCBI taxonomy): Eukaryota > Metazoa > Arthropoda > Insecta > Orthoptera > Acrididae > Schistocerca > Schistocerca nitens. Next base: position 108,505,279 of record NC_064614.1, on the reverse strand, counting down.
ACCTATATACAGAGACTTGGCAAATCCTAAATTACTTCTAGGCGCGCAGTCCGGAACCGTGGGACTGCTACGGTCGCAGGTTCGAATCCTGCCTCGGGCATGGATGTGTGTGATGTCCTTAGGTTAGTTAGGTTTAAGTAGTTCTAAGTTCTAGGGGACTGATAACCACAGCAGTTGAGTCCCATAGTGCTCAGAGCCATTTTGAACCTAAATTACTGAAATCGTGTCTGCATGTTCAGACTCCAAATCCCAATGAGTCGTTCAGTTATCTGATATGGACCCGCTTACCAAAAATGTTTTTGCTCTTATGAAGGCATTAAAGTGGGGGTGTCAGTGATGCTGTTATTGCTTTTAATGATGGCAACATCGGTAGGTGAAAGTGCTACAGCATATGGGAATTAATCCAGGAGAAAACTGCATCAGAGAACTTGAACGGATGGACAAGGTTCGCATTGATAAAGCAGAGTATGCACCACAATTGGCCACTAAGGAGTGCAGAAAGAAGGAAAAAAGAAATAACTTGGAAAAAGATCAGGAGGATGATACATTGTATAGTGCAGGGTGCATACATTAAGTGAGTTACAGTCTTTTGAAACTTTAGCAGGCGTTCCTGAAAATTTGTATTTTCTATTGCATTTTTCCCTACATCTTAGAAAGCACTTCACGTACAGTATTCAAATTTTCTGGGAGTAATAACATACATATCCCACTGAAGTAAAAGAAGTACATACGCTATGTATAATTAAAATTATTTAGAATAACGTACAAAAAAGTACACAAAATTTTAACTGGGAAATTAAAAATGATATTTCCGAAAGCAGTGTTTGAAATACAATTATTGTAGTTCAGGAGACTCTGAACATACACTTTAATGTCCTGTAAAAGTTTCATGTCAATAGCTACAGTGGTTCCTGAAATACATGGAAGCCAAGTCACTAAATTTAACATTCTCGGGATAGGGCGTTCCAACTACCCTTAAGAATGGTCAGTTTCCTGAACGATTAAAGTACTCAGTAGTAAAGCCACTTTATAAAAAGGAAGAAAGGGATAATGTAGACAGTTTTAGACCTGTTTCTATGCCATCAGTGTTTGCTACAGTTATTGAAAAGGCTTTGTATGTAAGGATAACTGATCATTTTATATCACATAATTTGCTATCAAATGTACAGCTCGGAATTAGCAGTCGTTTAACGTCTGAGAACGCTGTATTCTCTTTTCTCTGTGAGGTACTGGATGGATTAAACAAAAGTTTTCGAACGCTAGGCACATTTTTGATTTAAATGAGACATTTGATTGTGTTGATTACGAAATATTTCTCCAGAAGTGGGATGATTACAGTATATGGAGAGTAGCTCACAATTGGCTTACCTATTACATTAACAAAAGACAGCAAAAGATCATTATTCATAGTGTTCAGAATGGCTGTGATGTAACCTTATAAGTACAGTAGTACCGTAGTAAAAAAGGCCAGACAAACGAAACGATTTGACTGTCAATTTTATGCGTTTGAAATACGCAATATTTTGAGATCAAATGTACACAAACATAAAATTTACATTTTTGGAGTGCAAGAGCAGGGGATTTTTAATATTCAAGGAAGATATTAGCCAAAATCTGGCATGGTGCACATACACTGTAGATTAAGCTTTTTTTTACGGCAATTTGAGGCTGTTTCCAGGCTTAATAGACAACAGCTATACTGTCTCATTTTGTTCGACTTCACGTACGCTACTGTCAAAGAATGATGTGTTTAGCTTTCGGTCTGATAGTAATATAGTAATAGCTCCTGGTAAAACGGGAAGTGAAAGAAGAAGAAGAAGAAGAAGAAGAAGAAGAAGAAGGAGAAGGAAGTAAAAAGCTACTGTTTACTCCCTGTGTAGTTTGTTACAGGGCAGATAACATGATTGCTTATTATATCGAAAATCTCTGAAGTGACAGCATTACACCATCTGTGTATTAACGACTACCGTGAACGTAAGGCATAAGAATGATCAGGTATTTCGTATATTTTTGATTTTGACGGAGTAACATATTCAAATTCATAATTGTTTAATTTCAAGAACGTTTATTGCGCTGCTCATTCTTAATAAAGACCTTGTGCATAGGGCACTGACTTCGTTACCGCTTGTTACCGCTTGATGGAAGCGTCTAACGAATTAATCGTTTTCTGTTCTCCGGTTGGACTTTTGAGCTCTTCAGCAATTTTCTTCAGGTGTATTTTTCTTCAGCACATGTGCTGGGTAGCTCTTGAATCCTGCAAGCATCTACGACAAATGTTCAAAAAGTAAGGATACTAAACATTTATATTTTTTTAGAAAAGTGCATTTGAAAAAAATTTCGTGATGTTGTTGACATAACTGTTGACTATTTTTCCACATAATCGCCATCCCATTCAATGCATGTGGTGTTTATGGCCCCCTCGAAGAATTCTTCCGCCAGTTAGCCGTGTGGGATTAGCAGAGCGGTCTAGGGCGCTGCAGTCATCGACTGTGCGGCTGGTCCCGGCGGAGATTCGAGTCCTCTCTCGGGCATGGGTGTGTGTGTTTGTCCTTAGGATGATTTAGCTTAAGTAGTTTGTAAGCTCAGGGACTGATGACCTTAGCAGTACATCCCACGAGATTTCTCACACACACACACACACACTCACTCACACACACACTCCCGCCAGCTCCTTCCCCCACTTCAGAGCCTGATTCTGCAGCTGTTCGTCTGTTAAACATTTAATTCCTCTCATGTGTGCCTTCAGTGAGGTGAGCTGGTACTAATGTGAAGGAGCCATGTTAGGGGAATACGGGGGTGATTCGAAACATCCAGCCCTACGAGTCCAAGAGCGTCTTTGTGGCTAAGACTGTGTGAGGACAGGTGTTGTGCAACAAACATACTCCTATCGTCATCATTTCCCTCCTTTCGTTTTGAATTCTCCTTTGAGTATTTTTTTAGGGTTTCACAATATCATTGTGAATTGAGGTTCTTCCCCAGCGGCAGAAAGTCTACCAGACTGATGTCTTTTCGATCCCAGAACACTCATGCCATGATTCTTTGTCTTTCTGTCTCAACAGTGTAATGAGCCAACCACGTTTCATCTCCAGCCACGACAGATCACAGAAAATTTTTAGCTTGTCATTCAAGTCTTTCAAGAAACTCGAGGGCGCTACTGACGCGATTTTTCTCGTGCTGCTGTCAGCTGTTTTGGATGCCATCTTACGCACAGCTTCGGGTATCCCAGCGTTTCTGTGAGGGTCTCGTAAAAGTGAGTTCTGGAGAGTTATGTAAATGCAGCAAAAATTCCACCCACTCACAATCGACGATCTTTACCCACAGTTTCCTCGACTTTTTGCACCAACTCATCAGTCAAGATGGAAGATCTTCCACTTCCCTCTTCGCCTTGAACATTTTTCTTGCCTCCAGTAAACTCCCTACCACACACAATCGTTCTGTTCGTAAAACCTTCACTATAAGCCGTTATGATTCGCGAAAAGCCGGAAGCTGTGCCCGAGAGGTTTTAGGCGCTTCAGTCTGGAACCGCGCGACTACTACGGTCGCAGGTTCGAATCCTGCCTCGGGCATAGATGTGTGTAATGTCCTTATGTTCTTGAGGTTAGTTAAGTTTAAGTAGTTCCGCGTTCTAAGGGACTGATGACCTCAGATGTTACCATAGTGTTCAGAGGCATTTGAACAATTTCTATTTTTTTTTTTTTTATTCTCGAAAGGATTTTGGAAGGTGATACTCCATCCGCGAGTAGTAAGTGGATGACAGCACGTTGCTCACGCTTAGCAGGACTTCTTATCGACATCTTTCACGCAACTGGACACTACATCGTGAGTTTACAGGCTACTGTGATCCTGCGATGCTCGCTCTGGTCAGAGGATCCTCTCCTCTACCAATAGTATTGCCAACACCTCATAAAACAAAAAACCTACAGGCCGTTATGGTCACAGTAGACTTACTTTCTGAACATGCCTCATATGCTACCGTTCTCTCTGCACCACACTATTACCCTCGCAACCCGTGTCAACGACAATACAGCAGCGTACTACTCCGCTGCTGCCGGCCTCAGTGGCCGAGCGTTTCTAGACGCTACAGTCTGGAACCGCGCTATCGCTACGGTCGCAGGTTCGAATCCTGCCTCGGGCATGGATGTGTGTGATGTCCTTAGGTTAGTTAGGTTTAAGTAGCTCTAAGTTCTAGGGGACTAATGACCTCAGAAGTCAACTCCCATAGTGCTCAGAGCCATTTGAACCATTTTTGAACTCCGCTGCTAGCGCTGAAGCGCAGAGGACGGAAACTTTAGTCGACGGTTCGCAGAAAGACAACCAACGTAACATGAGTGAGCACCACTTGTTGCGAACCGAACACCGCCGAATGTTGTTCGCACACGCTCGCGCCAAGGAGAAATTTCGTTCACTGATCTCCGTTCGCTTGCGTTCCCTTCGGTTGTGTACACCGCACTTCAGAGGAAGCCGCCGATAATGCAGTCACCAGGAGAAGGCGGCATCGAACGAAGCACGCGGCAGAAGCGCGATGTCCGAGGTGCCGCAGTGAGTGTTGGCGGCGTTTGCAGGCGAGGCGGCGCGCACCCAGAATAGCGCCGGCCGTCAGCGTTTATGACGCGCCAGCCAGTGCAGCGGCGTCCCGCGCCCGCGAGCGCCGCGCCCCAAGCCAGAGGCAACTCCTGGCAGCAGCCCACGGCCGCTCCGCGCCCCTCCACACACTACTGGCTTGGCCTCCGCTGACAGCAGTCGCCGCGCCGCTTCTTGCCTGCCGGCCGCTGTGGCCGAGCGGTTCTAGGCGCTTTAGTCTGGAACCGCGCTATCGCTACGGTCGCAGGTTCGAATCCTGCCTCGGGCATGGATGTGTGTGATGTCCTTAGGTTAGTTTAGTTTAAGTACCCGTTCTAAGTTCTACGGGACTGATAACCTCAGATGTTTAAGTCCCATAGTGTTCAGAGCCATTTAGCCACACTTCGCCCCCTCCTTACTCACGAGGAAACCCCCTGAGTGCGATGTCACAAATGGTTCAAATGGCTCTGAACACTGTGGGACTTAACATCTGTGGTCATCAGTCCCCTAGAACTTAGAACTTTCTTAAACCTAACTAAGGACATCACACACATCCATGACCGAGGCAGGATTCGAACCTGCGACCGTAGCGGTCACGCGGTTCCACACTGAAGCGCCTAGAACCGCACGGCCACACCGGCCGGCTGCGATGTCACAAGTTCAGTCTTTAGCGAGGCTCATTTGTAAGTGTCATGTTAACAAGTATAACACGAAAAATATTAGCTGATTAATGACTCACCACGTGCATCTGCAGCGCGACAGTACATGAGTATCAGGTGGTGTATTCTTCTATGGGATGTACAGGACGACAGATATTGAACTATACAGAACAAAATCGTCACAATTTCGGAACGGTTTGCGTCAGGACGATCAAACTGCACGGTTAGCTGCGGACATGATCGGAAGAGGTATGTGCATTATCGTTTGGTTTAGCGACGAAGCGCACTTCCATTTGAGTGTGTTCGTCAACAAGCAAAATCGGCGCATTTGGGGGACTGTAATCCGCATTTCGCCATCGAGAAGTCTCTTCACCCTCAACGGGTGACTGTGTGGTGTGCAGTGTCCAGGCAAGTAATAATCGGTGCGATATTCCTTGATGGCACCGTGACTACCGAACGGTACGCGAAGTTTTTGGAAGACGATTTCACCCCCATTATCCAAAGTGACCATGATTTCGACAAGATGTGGTGCATGCAAGACGGAGCTCGACACCATCGAAGCAGGAGAGTGTTCGATGTCCTGGAGGAGCACTTTGGGGACCACGTTCCGGCTTTGGGGTATCCAGAGGCTACTGGCATGCGCCTCCAGTGGCTGCAATGTTCTCCGGATCTGAATACATGCGATTCTTTTTTTGTGGGCTATACTAAAGAAAAGGTGTGCATCATTAACTCCAGAATCATTGCTAAGCTGAAAACAGCCATTTAGGAGGTCATCGACAGCATCGGTTTTCCAACAATTCGGCGGAGGATGCGGAATTTCACTATTCGTCTGCACCACGTCATCGCCAAGGATGGCCAGGCATACCGAACTTGTCATAATCTAAATCCAAATATCTGTAGTGACGTTTACATGTTGAATAAAGTGTGAGCACGCCGTAGTTCGTAACTAATATATATATATATATATATATATATATATATATATATATATATATATATAGTTCAATAGTTGTGACCCTGTATGTAGAGCAACCACCGCCGAAATATTCCATCATTTGAATAAACAAGACCGCTGCGACTGTTAGAATTCTTTATTGGAGAACACGATTGATGACTATGATGATGTACCGAGCGAAGTGGCGCAGTGGTTAGCACACTGGACTCGTATTCGTGAGGCCGACTGTTCAATCCCGCGTCCGGCCATCCTGATTTAGGTTTCTCGTGCTTTCCTTAAATCACTCCAGGCAAATACCAGGATGGTTTCTTTGACAGGGCACGGCCGACCTCCTTCCCCGTCCTTCCCTTATCCGATGAGACCGATGACCTCGCTGGTCTCTTCCCCCCAAACAACCCAACCCAACTATGATGATGTTTGGTTTATGGGGTGCTCAACTGCGCGGTTATCAGCGCCCGTACAAGTTCTCAACCTTTGCTCAGTCCAATCTCACCACTTTCATCAATGATGATGAAATTATGAGGACAAGACAAACACCCAGTCATCTCGAGGCAGGAGAAAATCCCTGACCCCCGCCGGGAATCGAAACCGGTACCCCGTGCTCTGGAAGCGAGAACGCGACCGCGAGACCACGAGCTCCGGACAGAACACGATCGGTTTCGCAAATTAAATTCAGGTTCTACACTGTATACAAAGGAATAAAAGAACTTATCATAAATTTAGCCATGCCAAGAAGCGGACCAGTAAAAGCGATAAGGTCTGTGTCTACTTGCAGAGAAAAGATTAAGGTTCTATTTAAACCGGATGAAGCCATTCCCATTTATATCCAAGTATTTAAATAAGCAACGCTTCCTCTCCAGGCTGTGTACAACGGAGGTAAAGCGTGACAATATTGACAAATGCTCATCTGTAAATTTTACAAACGCGGCGTGTCTGCAAAGTCCTTTAATTATTTCTATTATTAATTATTTTCCTACCTACTACGTCCTTCAAAATGGTTCAAATGGCTCTGAGCACTATGGGACTTAACATCTGAGGTAATCAGTTCCCTAGAACTTAGAACTACTTAAACCTAACTAACCTAAGGACATCACACACATCCATGCCCGAGACAGGATTCGAACCTGCGACCGTAGCGGTCGCGCGGTTCCAGACTGAAGCGCCTAGAACCGCTACTACGTCCTTACTTTGACGTTTTTCCTGGGTTCTTTTTTGGGTTGCGGATGGCCTTAACACCAATACGTTTAATCGTAGGTCCTCGCACATTCGTGATTCAGAAGTTTTAAACACCTGGATAAAACAGCTGGAATTGGTTTATCCGGTAAATAGAAACTTAATATTTTGACTGTAAGTAGACACATTCCTTATAGCTTTTATTTGTCCGTTTCTTGGAATGGCTCAATTTCTGATAAGCTCTTTTATTCATTTGTATACTGTGACGAACCTGAAGATGCTAATTTAATTTGCGAAACCGGTCGTGTTCTCCTGTAAAGCGTTCATACGGTCTTTATTCAAATCTGATACAGAGAATTGCTACTTCTAGCAATACCACCACTTGCAAAGTAGGTTAGAAATCAGATTAATAGTGTTGCTCACGCAGCATTTGTTCGCTTTATCGGGCAACAACAAAGTTATTGACTGTGGATGGTATCGTCAGAATGGAAATAATGAAGTCACTGTAAAAAAGTCATTAATTTTGGCACTTACCTTGAATGGATTCCCAGGTAGATATCGTCGAAGTTGTTATGCCTCATCTTGTTGATTCTAGGGTGATTCCACTTTGACTGCTAGAAGGTCCAGATCTGTATTTTAGCAATATTTGAAGACCTAACAAATGCGTTTTTCGTGAAGTTCGTAATGATCAAACAATCCCAGATCAGAACAATGATATGGTAGAAATAATTTTTAACTTCGTGTTCGCGATCCACATTTTTATTAAACTTCTTGTAAATTCACATACACTTCTTCTTAATTGTCACATCATTAAGAAAACAGTTTTGTATCAATCTCCATATATTTAATCTCCACTTTAACCAAAAACAAGACTTGACTGTTCTTTTACGAAGCGAAATAACAACTTCGGCAAAGTGAAAGAAAGACTGCCCTGTGCATATTCGCGCCAAAACGGTTACAAGTAAGTGAAAAATTATGACAGTCTCACAGAAATGAATACACACAAGAACCATGTCACTGTAATATATCGATACATCGGAGTACCTATACATTAATAAAACCAAATGTGAATATTGTCACAAAAATATGTCTGTTACTTCGCAGAAAAGTGGTACGACATCGCTGGTATCGAGAACTGGGGTTGGAGTGCCGTAATGGTCACGTAAATGAAGAACCATTACATACTCTAATAATTTACATCCCCACCGATTGTGTGTACGTGTAGGAAGTTATAGTGACATCCCACCACGTCTTACGAGTGTTTTACTTTCTTTTTCAGACAGTGAACGAATAACGGCGTGTTCGTGGTAGGTAGTGACGTCGGGCCGCGGTCGCTTGCTGCAGAGCAGCCCAGCGGACAGCTGGTTGCGAGAAGCCCTTCGGAGTCACGCGCGCAACGGCAAACACGGCACGCGGCGTGTGTGCTGTGCCGGCGGCCGTGCACACTGCACACACATTCGCGGCCGCGGTGCCCGATCGGCGCACGCGGAATGCTAAGCAGCAGTGAGCGCGCAAATTTCCGCAGCGCGGGCCGCATGCGGGTACCTGCTGCAAACAGCGTATAAATAGGGAGAGCCAGGCGGGCTGCCTAGCTGTGAGGGGCGGCCGCCGCTCGCCGCTCGCAGGCGCAATCCACTCGCCACAGCCGCTGCTATCATTCGCCGTACTGGCGGGGTCGATTTCCCGCGAAGGCATCACAGAGAAAGCTACAGTACAGTCGGCGATAGGAGATGCCTGGCAGCTGCATTGAGGTTGGAGCTGCTGCTTCGCGTATCTACCTCAAACGACTGCGTAAAGCGATTTTGCATATAACGTCTCTATGGCAACGCCACAGCGTTGTCTTAGCTCTACAGACGACTATTGTATTACAACATAGCTATCCTACAGCCAGCCGGTCCCAAATAACTGTTTGGTATACTGACCTCGGTTTCGTCACCTCACCGGATATCATCACTTTCCAAACGCTGGAACGTGTTTAATTTTAATTTTTGATTTGAACATACACTCAGTCGCAAAAGTATTCGGGCAGTACGTAACGGCGCATAATTTTGCAGTTTGCCGCATGAACAAATACAGAAATTGCACTTTGTAATGTATTTGGGACTCTGGGTACGATGTCGCAACGTGAAACACGCGTCAAATACATAGAATTGTTGTTGGACATCTGTCTGTTACGTAATATTTCCTGAAAACGGCATGGGAACGTGCAACAAAAGTATTCGGACAAAGGCGGACAACGTGAGAGAATAGTTCATTCCGACACGCACAGAGGGTGAAGCGACTGCAGTGTGTCCGACATTTCCGCAAGATGATAGCGATGATTAGTAAACACGTATCGCGAGCCTGTGCAGGTCGCAGAGGGAAGTGTTCTACGTTCGACCAAAGGCAACTTGTCGTTTATCATCTCGCGAAGGGGAAAACCTGCAGGGATTTTGCCGAAATAGTGAACATGAAGAAAAGTACAGTTCACGACATTATTAAACGGTTCGAGAAAGAAGACCGATTGGAATTCCGTTGCAGTACAGGCCGGCCACGGACATTTTCACAGAGAGATGAACATGTGATTGTGCGAAACGTACAACAGAATCCGAAAATATCTGCCACACGAATTGCAAGTGAGGTGGAGGGAGACCTTGGTATAAAAGTTCATCCCGAAACCGTGCGGAGAGTACTACGACGATCGCAGTACTATGGTCGAGTGGCACGGCGAAAGCCATTCATAAATGCAGTGAACCAAAAGAAACGTATGAAGTTTGCGAGGGAATACGCCGAATACGATCAGGCTTGGTGGAATCGGGTGATATTTTGCGACAAATGTAAATTTACATTATGGCAAAGCGACGGAAAGGCAAACGTGTGGCGAAAGACCAATGAAGAGCTGAATCCCAGGAACCTCAAACCAACAGTAAAGTTTGGAGGAGGGAGCATCATGGTGTGGGAATGCATGTCCGTCAATGGTGTGGGTGATTTAGTGTTCATTGATGATACGATGAACAAGGAAGCGTATTTGAATATACTGCGAGGACATTTGAAGCAGAGTGCACGACATCTAGGTAATGCGAACAACTTTCATTTTTATCAGGATAATGATCCCAAGCATACCGCGCATATTGTACAAATGTGGTTGCTCTTCAATTGCCCGAAAGTATTGCACCCCCTCCCGAATCATCAGACCTTAACCCAAGCGGACATTTGTGGGATAAATTGAAACGGACCCTCCGCGCGGACAACATCTATACGAAGGAGACCTTGAAAGAGAAACTGCACCAAGAATGGGCAAATATAGGCCCAGATTTCACGAAGAAACTCATGGAAAGTATGAAAATGAAAGGTGGACCCAAAAGGTATTGACATTCTCGTCGTACAACTTATGAACATTTATTGGTCAGTGTCCGAATACTTTTGTAGCAGCAGGGTGTGCAGGATGTTTAATTTTTGTTGTTAATTTTTCTGTTATTCACGTTTTGGAAACGAAATAATACAATAATTCTTTTGTAATTAATGTTGTTACGTATATATATTGCTAATAAATATGTTTGGGTTTCATAGTCAGCGTTTCTCGAGTACTCATTGTGAAACTTCCCACTGTCCTAATACTTTTGCGACTGAGTGTATCTGCTCTATACTTTTACCATTGCCTTCTCGCAGTGCAGTTGGTATGGCGCGCGCCGCTATCCTGTGATCTTGTTTAGAGCGCACGCAATAATCGATTATAGTTCGCTGTTCTGGTGCGGGTGGCGCTCCGGTGGTGATTTGCTATTAAGTCGCTGGCGTGTGTTTGGGGTGGCCGGTGGAAAGCGAGAGGGTAGTCGGTTTCCGGGTATTGCACGGAACGTGAACTTCGCTCTGCCTGACCTGCTGGTGACTAGCGCTAAGGTTGTGCCTCGCAATATGAGCAGAGTGGTCTGGGGCGGAGGCGACTCGCCCCTGTGCTGGCCATGCGGTGGTGATTAATTGGAGTCTGCATACTTGTTCTGCCTGCCTGTCTGATGTGGAGGTCCGGTGGGGTCCTGTGATACTCTGGCCCGGACACAACTAGTTGCTGAATTTTGGAGTCTTCTGCCATGTTAGGGTTGGCTCGTCAGATTTTCCGCTGGAAGTTTCAGCAGCGGTTTCTGAACTTCATTCTGGTGTGGGACGGCGTTGTTGGAAGGTTTTGCTGTCTGTGTGTGGCACGTTATGATATTTGTTGGTACTATTTTATTTGCTCAACTGGAGTATCTTTTGGTTATCCCGCTGAGTGAGTCGTTGCCCACCCGGTCTGCTCAGCGTTACCTTTGGTGGTGCCTGCTTGTTCCTTCTTGAAGGAATTCACGTAGGTGGTTCCTGTGACCTGCCTGAAGTTGCGTTCATCTATGATACGAGTATATTTAGCATTTGATGTGTTAGGTAAAGTCTGCCTAAGAAAGGCGATTTTGGACAGTATATGTATAGTGAATTACTGCTGCTTGGTATATGTGGTCTTCTGGGATCGGAACGACACGATCTCGTCAATTTGGTTTGTGTAATAGCGTTTAGTGGTATGTTCTGCATTTTTATCTTACTGTGTTATTATTGACTTGGTGGAATAGTCGCATTTGGTGTCGTTGAGGCACTTCTAAGACTGTGGTTTGGCTATTCACGTGCGCTTGGCTTTTACTGTTTCTTTTTCAGAAGCGAGAATTGTTTATTAAGATTTGTGTATGTTGGCTTCCGGCACTTGTTAAGAGCGCCCGAGTTAACGGCGCCGTGGTTATCATGTGCTGTCGGGATGTTATATTGCTGTTTGATTTTTATCTTGTGTTGATATTATCTGTCGTGTGTTGCAGAACATAACCAAGGTGCGTAAGTGATGGGCAGTTGTGGGAGGCATGTCGGGGAGCTCTGAGCGGTTTATTTCTGGGACCGTTTCTAGTGGGAAGGCTCCGAAGTGTTGAGAGCTCGCTCGTCTGTGATTGCGTTGGGAGTTGCCCTTGCCCTTTCGTTGTATCAAATTATTATTTTGTTATTATATTTATTGGTTGGGTGTTGCGCTTCTTTGATTTTATGGTGCCAAGTGCCATTATCTTTCTCAAAGTCTTCCATATAAATGATTTTAAATTGTAATGCTAAGTTAACTTATTATAGGATCTTGGTCAGTGGAGGTTTTTGTAAATGATCTTAATTTGTATCGCCAAGTTAACTTATTATTCGATTTTGTCTCTTGGGTGAACTCTAAAAGCACTATTGTAAAAGGTTCTTTGATTTTATGGTGGCAAGCCGCCGTTGTTTTTAAAGCTCATTCTTTTAACCATTTGTTAAGTTCTGTAAGTTATATGAATTTGTTGTTACTTACAAGAGTTTAGTATTAGCAATTTAATAAATTGTGTACAGAGTCTGCTGTTTGGACATTATTGGGTGGAAATCCTTGGATAGTTGTCCAATAAGAACACACATTCGAGTAATTTCACCGTTTCTTAAAATTTCATTCAGACGGAGACATCCTAGAGGTGTCGAAACTTAGGTGAGTGTACCAAACAGTTATTTGCAACCGGTTGGCTGTGTGATTCTTGAAACTTACTACACTGGCGCTAAGAGACAGCCGTGTTTAATACTGAGCCATTGTAGTCTCCTCCACCCGTTTGCGGTTCCCAGTTGATAACGTGTCGCGTACGACCAGGCAGAAAGAGCCATTATTGTAGGACAAACTATTTTATACTCCGAGCAGCTGCACCCCTTTAAAGGCATGATGTTAGGAAGAACTCCGCCATCAGCTGGTAAAATTGTTGTTTGTTAAAACACAACCGGTTTCGCGGCTTAAAGCCGCATCATCAGGTGCAACCATCGTGGTAAAAAGGAAAGTACAGCGTCACCACATTCTGTGGGTATTAAAATTAATAAGGCAATGCCTGAAATATACTCAGAAAGTGAAAAGATCATAGGTATACCCGTCGCTCCTTGTCAGAACTTACCATTCAGTGAATGACTTCTATACTACCGCGAGCGAAAGGTAAAGATGATGTGAGCCACCCATTAAAATTTGCCTGCATCTAACAAGAAAAAAGAATTTTTTATAGTACGCGGACGCTAAAAGCTTTTTAAAAGGGGCCGGATTGAAGATATAAAATTGTCACTGCTAGCGTGATTCGTTAAAACACTACGAAAATTTTTAGGTATAAAAACGAAAACGCTCACTTCACATTGGATAACCAATGGCAATTAAAGCACCCTAGAATTCTCGCTAATTATGATTGTTTGTATGATTAGGTGTTGGTACGTAGCAAAATTCTGTATTCTTCCCGCTTTAAAGGTAGTGAACCATCGATTCTAGTCGTGATTATATGACGTCACACTGGCGACATGGACAGCTTTCGTTCCGCCAGCCAGCCAGTCTCTCTTTTTCGTTCGTGCGGGCCGCTTCCATCTTACCCTGCACCGGTCTGCCCTTCTGTCACACTGGTAAGACACTGCCACCAATTACTTTCCGCATAGTAATTCGCATAGTGCCGCGACTAATTTTTTATCGGCAATCCGGCCCCTTCTTGAAAACTTTTAGCGTCCACTCACCATCAAATATTTTCTTTTTCCTTTTTAGATGCAGGCAGATTTTAATGGAAGGCACAGATCATCTTTACCTTTCGCTCCCCGAAGTATTGACGATATTCACTGAATGGTAAATGTTGACTGGGAGCTATGGGCATCAAACGATCTTTTAACGTTGTGAGTATATTTTAGATATTCGTTTAGTAATTTTAATATCCACAAAATGTGGTGACGCTGTACATTTCTTTTTGCGATGTAGGGTGCACCAGATGATGCGGTTTGAGGCCACGAATCCGATTGTGTTTTAATAAGCAACCATTTTACCAGCTGTTACGGGAGTTCTTCCTGACATCATTATTGCATGGTTACAAGATTGCAGAACAACCACCGTGAAAGGTTAAAAGCAGTTCGGCGATAGGAAGGACACTTCAGTTTCATCTTGCTAAAAGTCTCATGACCTTATTTTATAAACCAGCAGTGGTTGTCGGTGGAGACTTGTAGTTCTATTCTAAGAGGTCGTGAGATCCTCTCACAACTCAGAGTGACGGGCTAGGCCACAGGGCCTTCACAGGCTTTGTTTCGAATTACGCATGTCAAGGAGCCACCTGAGAAGGCTCACGGAACTGCCCTGTCAGTCAAGCTAAGGGTTCCCGGTATTCGGATCGGTTCAGCTCTGTAGAAGGCTTAGCGCAGCAGTCTCATATACTGAATGAAATTTTCACTCTGCAGCGGAGTGTACGCTGATTAAAACTGTGTGTCCGACCGAGACTCGAACGAGGGATCTCTGCCTTTCGCGGGCAAGTCTTCTACCGACTGAGCTGCACTTCCTCTAGAGCACTTGCCCGCGAAAGGGAAAGGTCCCCAGTTCGAGTCTCGGTCCAGCACACTGTTTTAATCTGCCAGGAGGTTTCAGTCTCATATACTGGCTGCCACCTAACAATTTGTGGTGACAGATCACAAGTCTTGGAATGTCGAGGCCTACAGCGGTGGGGGAGAGAAGCCTTGCGGATTTAGCGTCACTTTGGTTAGGTTTCTGAAAATTCAGAAGTGTATAAACAACGTTCTGATTCGCCCATCGCCCACTGTCGTCAGAAGGGAATTTCCAGAGCAAACCGGCGAGCAAGATGTGCTCTGACTGAACGGCTTGGAGACATTCTGTGGTGGGAATTTATTGAATGTAGCAGTTTCTACGCTACTGGCGAAGAACGTAACATTTTTCCTATTTGGGTGTTGAGGCATGAACGGCGCAAATGGGCAGAGCCGTGAGCTGGGTCAAGTTAAAATAGACACTCTTAGTTTGAATGTGGAAAGTGAAAGGTAACTGATTTTCGACTTCAAGGATTCTAAGATCAGACGGTTCATGGGACTTCACGGGATCCGAGTCCTGACGAGCGAAATTCTGGTTCTGCACATGCGGCCAAGCACGGTCGAATTACCGCCACAGCAGACTGGTGAGAGCGTGAATCAGTACGGGCGACGGGGGGAATTTGATGTCTGCAAATGCTGTTAATGCTGATTTCACTATAGGTTCGTTTTAAGTTATTATTTGGTCAAGCACTGGAGTAACTAAAACATTTGGTAGTTTGCATTCGCATAAGTTACCTTCATACCTTTATTGCTATCACTTTTTCTAATAGTCTTGCCACTGAATCTAATACTATGTTATTGGTTTTAATATAATAAAACATAAGTTTAATTTTATTTGTATTTCATTTGAAGTAAGCTGTAGTTCCCATCAATTCATTATTATTATTATTATTATTATTATTATTTCTTTCTTTTCTCAGACGTTATGTCTGGTCAAAAATGGAAAGTGACGCGGACTTTGATCAAGCGTGACTTCCATTTAACTGTATGGTATATGTTATATTGCATTTAGGAACTTTCGGGTAATTGAACATGTATCAATAATTACGGATTTCTCTAGTTGTATATATAAGTTTGGATGTAGCTGTATTGCATTGATGTACTGGTGGATATTGTGTGGTATGACTCCTGTAGTTGATAGTATAATTGGTATAATGTCAACTTTATCCTGATGCCACATGTCCTTGACTTCCTCAGCCAGTTGGATGTATTTTTCAATTTTTCCTCCTGTTTTCTTTTGTATATTTGTTGTATTGGGTATGGATATTTCGATTAGTTGTGTTAATTTCTTCTTTTTATTGGTGAGTATGATGTCAGGTTTGTTATGTGTTGTTTTATCTGTTATAATGGTTCTGTTCCAGTATAATTTGTATTCATCATTCTCCAGTACATTTTGTGGTGCCTACTTGTATGTGGGAACGTGTTGTACTTTGCAAATTACATTTAAGTGCATGGCAGAGGGTTCATCGAACCACCTCCACAATTCTCTATTATTCCAATCTCGTATAGCACGCGGAAACAACGAACACCTATAGCTTTCTGTACGAGCTCTGATCTCCCTTATTTTATAGTGATGATCGTTTCTCCCTATGTAGATCGCTGTCAAAAAATATTTTCGCATTCGGAGGAGAAAGTTGTTGATTGGAATTTCGTGAGAAGATGCCGTCGCAACGGAAAAGCCTTTCTTTTAATGATGTTCAGCCCAAATCCTGTATCATTTCTGTGACACTTTCTCCTATATTTCGCGATAATGTAAAACCTGCTGCACTTCTTTGAACTTTTTCGATGTACTCAGTCAGTCCTATCTGTTAAGGATCCCACAACGCGCAGCAGTATTCTAAAAGAGGACGGACAAGCGTAGTGTAGGCAGTCTCCTTAGTAGATCTGTTACATTTTCTAAGTGTCCTGCCAATAACACACAGTCTTGGTTAGCTTTCCCCACAACATTTTCTATGTGTTCCTTCCAATTTAAGTTGCTTCTTCCGATGTATATTACGTGAAAAGACCACGAAGGTAAAATAAGAGCTCACACGGATGCTCACCGATAATTCTCATAGCGCACAATTCGTGACTCGAACTGGAAATGGTTTAAGTGATGTAGCTACACTAAGAGCTCTCCGCCACACACCTCAGGTGGCTTGTGAAGTATAGATGTAGATTTAAATAGGTACATAAAATGAGTAATGGAGCTGATGTGCCTCAAGATGTCGCCGCAGAGCGTCTGGATGAATAACATCAAAACAAAAGAAAAGCAGTGAAGATAGTGGAAACAAATTAGTGAGAGATCCGTCTTTATTCTCCATAATAAAAAATTTAACGTATGATGTCCCCAACTGTAGCTACATGATTTCCGTTATTACACGCTTACTATTTTCATTCGTCTCGCCCTCTTTGCTGTTGCGGTTTTCCGATACCCGCATCGGCTGTTTCACTGGTGCCACCGTATAGGGTGATGGCACTTTTTGATGATCCACCATTCTTTTTAACGCTCAGCCGTTGATCATCCAACGTTGGCAGGCCTGATACGGGAATGGTCAACACTTGTGGCTTCAGCCTAGGTACCAGAGCCACACCTTCTGGGCACAAACGTGTGCTACAGTCCCGTATCTCAACTGGGCCGATAAAGAATGAATATTTCTGATTGTAGTGCTGAGATGGCGCCAAAGCGTTATCTGTAAACCGTTCCTGGCGGGCTTACCTGCTGCGTGTAGCATCACTCTTTACGTAACACGAAACTTAAAGTGTTTGTAATAACAAAATAGTTCACTGTGTTGTAAAGAGATCCTCAACATGAAAGTTCGTTTGAATGCCGCAGCGCCTTACTATGTGGTGGTATGTCTTTGCTCTCCTCCACTCTCTGAACTGACTTACCCAAGTAGTTAAAGCTATAGCTGCAGTTTAACATAGACTATAGGTATGGTGTAATGTGAAATTTTCCTCGAATATAAATCATCGCCAGACGTGAAAGATGCGATACGTGACAGAACAAGGTCCCAGGAACGACGCAGGAGAGAATCCCGGAAGTTGGGATTTTATTCGAGTCCAGTGTGCTACAAGGAGAGTCCGTACAGTAAATCTTAAAGGTGCTGGCCACCGACAAAGAACTTCAACTATAAAGATAAGTGCAGATTCATTGCAGTTCGTCACAGGATTCGCATCTGTTTTTGTAATGCATAGAAAAATATTGCGACGCAAGCGACATACCTATGTTACAAAGTAATGGCAGCAGCTCCTGCCTGAAGTTGTACAATTCATTGATTTCCTTTACATTCACACCCATTTAGCCCATAGGCTGCAGCACGTGTCGAAGTTTGCATCAAAAAGAAAAACTACTATCATTTCTTAACTTTCTCTAACCTACAGTAACATAATTCTCCAACATGTGCAAATTTTTGATACACTTTGTCATTGCATGGCACTCTGACGTAGATTTTGGAAACCCCTCATGATCGCAAGCTTTAGAAATTTCTTTCTGGGCGATTACGTTTGTCAGCACATTACCACGTTGGAAAATATATTTCGGAGAACTGCAAGTCGTAAACTGAACGAAATGTGTTAAGGCGGTTGCATAACAGAAAGTGTTTTACGAGTGCACGGAAAAGAGTACGTAATGAAATTGCCAAGTGACATAGTTTACACTTTAACAAAAATATCCAGACCGCAAATGCTTCCAAAATGATGTAGGAGCTGGTCACAGGACACATGGAAAGGCAAACGTATGTGCGTTTTAGAACGCGGCGCTACATTATGTGGCCAAGTACTAGTTTAACTCAGACGGTGTTTCAGTTTTACTACCTACAGTTCTATATAGAACTGTCTTCTTCGAATGCAACTACTCAGAAAAGTAAGACATCACACTGAATAGAGTTACACTTATTTGTCCACTCGTGATGCGAATTTATAGCCACAGCGTATGTTGTTAAAATATGCGGGAGACAACTGATAGTATAATTTGCGATCCCTTCCGACGGTGTTTTACATACAGAAGTGGTGCTCAAAATAATGGTTCAAATGGCTCTGAGCACTATGGGACTTAACATCGGAGGTCATCAGTCCCATAGAACGTATAACTACTTAAGCCTAACTAACCTAAGGACATCACACACATCCATGCCCGAGTCAGGATTCGAACCTGTGACCGTAGCGCATAGAACCGCTCGGCCAAATAACATAACAAGCTCGCTTAGTCGCAATTGACAGTTGTCGTCAAATGAAATTTTAAGTGCGGTGGAGACGCCAGACTAATAGGGGCAGCAGCCTTTTCAGCAGTTGCAGGAGCAACACTTGGTAACTGACTAGTTTGGCCTTGTGACATTAGTCAACATGGGCTTGCTATGACGGTACTGTGGCACAACTGAAATAAAAAAAGAGGGATTACAGCGATTATATTCCAGAGGACATGCAGTGCTACTGAATGGCTTAATGGAGACGATGATATCCCCTTGGGTAAAATATTTTGGAAGCGATGTCGTCCCACTGTTTGAATATCGAGGAAGAGACTACTCAGAAGCGCAATGAATGGTTTCATCTTGAATACTCAGGTTCAGAGCGTGAAATCTTAGATCCCTTAGCCCACAATTCACTGTCGGTTAATGGAACACATCGTGATACATCAAAGAATAGTCAAGCGATTTCGCGTGTAAAAATCGTATGAAGACAACAGCTAGGCGTGACCACAATGAACAGCTTCAAATGTACGAGTATGTAATTTGCAGTAGCTATACCGAGTCAAAAAAGGTTATCACAAGATGAATTAGAGTGGAGAGTTCCATGAAACCTGTCCCCGGACTGAAGACAACAACAACAACAACAACAACAACACGAATGCAAACTAGGCACTTCGATATCAGAATGTAGGGGGCTTAACTGACTGTAAGTACAATTTGATGGAATATTACGAGAATTGCGTTGTCCTACACCACGGCGGGCCTAGTACTGTTAATAGTTCATATTATTACCTAGCAAGAGATGGGTCTTCATGAATGAAAACAGTTTTTGCAACTCTGGAATTTATTGAATTTCCCGTTCAAGTCAATTCTGACTGCATTTGTACTACTTAATACTTACACTAGTTCTCTTTTTATATCTGAAATACTTTACTTTGTTTCACTATTTCATCTTTAACAGGTGTTTTTGTTCTTACTGAAAATCCATGTAAAATGAAGAATATTATAGAAAGGTTGGAAAAGCTGTTCTGTTAATTCAAATCTATACAAACTGAAGTTTTGTCATAGGAAGATCATGTAGCTCCTATCAGGCGACGGATATGCTTGTTCGTTAAAATTACGCGTAACGGTATGCTGGCGACACTGTCAATGTATATTTTCAAATCAATAAATGCTAAATATGTTTCGCAATTTAATTGTCTTCTTTCTGTGACATTTTCCGTGTGAAAATGGTATTCGCTCCTGATCGTCCTCTCCTGGAAACATTTTATATCCATGAATTTTTAGTCTATAATTTAATAATGGTCGGAGATTTTTTATACCATCTATCCTCTTTTTTAACGCTCTTTATTCCGGATGCTTTACTATGCTTTCTCTTTAGTTCATCTCGTTGACAAGCTAAGGAGCCTCACGCCCATCCATGTAATTTGTTTGTTGAGTTCTTCGTAAACTCAATCCTCATAATGACCTACGGTACTATTATTACATGCTCATGTCTGTACCCAACTGAGTGAGGTGCTGCGGCGGTTAGCAGACTGGAACTGTACTCGGGAAGACGGTGGTTCATGCGCCAGTCCACCAGTCCAGATCAGAGCTTTCGAGGGGCTGGTTTCCCTAAATCGCTTAGGCAAATACGGGGAAGAGGAAAAGATCAGTTTTGTACCCTATCTTTCCCCATTCTGAGCGTAAGCTCCGTCTCTAATAATCTCACCGTCGACGAGACGTAAATCCATAATCTTCTTCCTTCTGCATCAACATTTACGTCTACACCTACAATCCGCAAGCTGCCTTACGGTGTGTTGCGGAGGGCAATTTTCATACCACTAACAGCTCCTTCCATGTTCCATTGTGTGGGAAGGAAGCCTGTCGATAAAGTTTCACTTTCTCGCATTTTCTCGTCGTGATGATTTTGCGAGACGTATGTGGAGGGAATGAACTTCTTGGAACATATGCTTTTGGAATTTCAACAGCAAACGTCTAGTGACACAAAACGCCTCTCTTGTAGCGTCTGCCACTGATGTTCATTCAGCGCCTCCATAACGCCCTCTCGCCGACGAAACGAGCCGCTCGTCATTCGATCTTCTCTGTCTCAGCTATTAATCCAACACAGTTGTGAGACTGTTTTGCAATTAACTTCTTTCGTGAAACTTCCTGGCAGATTAAGACTGTGTGCCCGACCGAGACTCGAACTCGGGACTTTTGCCTTTCGCTGGCAAGTGCTCTGCCAACTGAGATACCCAAGCACGACTCAAGACCCGTCCTCACAACTTTAATTCCGCCAGTACCGGCACGGTAGCTCAGCGTGTTCGGTCACAGGGTTAGCTGTCCTTTGTAATAAAAAACTGAGTTAATCGATCAACAACGAACTTAAATGGATGTCTTACGACGTCCGCCCCGAGCAGATGCAACGAGCAAAAGCGAAGAAAATGAGATAAAAAAAAAGTCGGTAGAGCACTTGCCCGCGAAAGGTAAAGGTCCCGAGTCCGAGTGTCGGTCCGGCACATAGTTTTAATCTGCCAGGAAGTTTCATATCAGCGCACACTCCGCTGCAGAGTGAAAATCTCATTCTGGAAACTTCTTTTCTGATGAATTACATTATCTTTCAATTTTTGCAATGAATCTGATTTTCCTAGAATTAGTTTTCTGTGCTCATTGCAATATAGGTCTCTCCAGACGGTTACCCCCCTGTATCTTACCGCTGTTACTGTTTCCAGTGGTTTATCGCAGTTACAAGCGACCGAAAGATACTGGGTTTGTTCGCGTATTGATTCACAGTGCTTTACATTTGTTTAAGTTCAGGGTTAGAAGGCAAGCCACGCACCAGCTAGGGATATGTAGTCTTGGCAAATCATCGACGCGGCTTTCGATTTCTTCATAGAAGTCTATGCATCGATGGCAGGTGATAATCTACTCCAAAACATAGATTTTTAACACTGAAGGTAAATGATGAATGTATAGACTGATGTAAAAAGGAACTTTGCATCGTAATCAGACTGACAAAGGCACAGCAGTATCGTGACTGCGGATATGTTGGTTCTTACAAATGTTCAAATGTGTGTGAAATCTTATGGGACTTAACTGCTAAGGTCATCAGTCCCTAAGCTTACACACTACTTAACGTAATTTATCCTAAGGACAAACACACACTCATGCCTGAGGGAGGACTCGAACCTCCGCCGGGACCAGTCGCACAGTCCATGACTGCAGCGCCTTAGACCGCTCGTGGTTCTTACATTTACTTAGATCAAATACAATCCTACGTATCATAAACGGAAAATGTATTTACATTACTTGCAATACCATTTTTATCAATTACTAAAAACATCCTAAACGATACAGATCAAACTACTTTATACCATGAAAGCATGAAGTGAATAACAGTAAAAGGCATTTGTCTACGTTTAATTACAACAAACGACGATGTTGCTGCCCTGGTTCGTTCAGAATTATTGTTTCGCTCCACACTACCTCCTTTCTCACAGCCATGAGTGACAAGTCGCAAAAGTTTTGTTTGATATCGGTTCAAGGTACGTTTACAAAAGAATTCGTTAAAAAGCCTAAAAAGTTATTCACTGGTGCTCTTTGCAAAATCGAGATCCGATACTTTGTTTTTAACATCGACGTCACAATGTTTCAGAGACTTCGTTGCCGATATTGAAACATCTATTTTCAACCTCCTATCATCGATATTTTATGAAATATCGATAATCATCTGATATCCGGAACACGAAATATCCTCCGTTGTAGGCATTGGACGTCCAAATAGCTGCGAATAACTGCTACCAAACGAATTCAGCGACGTAATATTTCTTCAAGGTAAAGAAAGAGGTAAACGGAAGAATAAATGAAGTTTCTGAATTGAGAGGACGGAGCAAATAGTTACGCGAAATTTCGCCCGAGAGAAATTCGGCTGTGGCTTAGGGAGAACGGAAATAGCGATGGCGGAGGCAGAGGCAGCAGGCATTGCGGTAAATAAACGCGCGCGCGTCCGACGAGGCCCTATACTTGTTTGTTTCCTACTTTAAGAGGTGAGAAATTACTGCGTGCAGCTGCGCACCGCCGCCATTCTCTATGGGGAGCTCCGGCGTTCAGGAAGTTTAATCACGTGCGATTTCTCTTAATCAAAAATAAATGCCAAAGCAAATAAAAACAGTGTGACGTCTTTATGCTCCTACAACTAAGCCCTGTCCGTAAATAAGCCGCAACGGGGAGGTCTGGCTCCGCAGTTAACGTTTCTGCTGCTGCTAATTCACACCGAGTTGTGTGAAATGCGTTACTCCTCCCGACCTTCACAGACGGGGGAAACGAACTAAGCGCCAAAGCTTGGCAGGCAGTTCTTCTCGCGAACATTATCGAGGCCGTTGAATGCCAGTATTTAACACACTAGCAGTAGCAAGAAATCGCACGGACTAAGAATAGCGTCTTGCGAATGCAACACGGAAACGGAACGTCTCATGCGAGATGAAACCAAAAAAATGCTCTTTGACTTCGCATCCTGGAGTACGCACTATAATTGTGACCGCTAATTTTGAAGCCTCTTGTGACTGAGAACTTCCTATGCAGGGTGTTTCCGCAAGAGCGTGCAAAAATTTAACAGGACACAGAATGTTCCATTGAACAATTTCAGATAGAAAACTGGGGTCGGAGAAGCCAGGTTAAGGAGATAATAGGAATAAAAATACACTACTGCGTACTTTTTGATGTACATTGTTGGGTTGGCTGAAGAGCCATCACCGTGTTACTAGACGAAGCCGAAATGCATGCGTTTTAGCTCACGCATTCTGGCGTGAGGGGGGAAGAACTATACTGATCTGAGGTCCGGAACATGACAAGGAATTAGAATTCAGAAAGCGGGCGTAATTAGCTTGATACTTAACTTTAATCCATTAATGATGAACGTCGCTCTTGACGGTACATGATTCACAATATTATCTGTTCAGGATACATAGTAACTGAATATGGCGCCTTGCTAGGTCGTAGCAAATGACTTAGCTGAAGGCTATGCTAAACTGTCGTCTCTGCAAATGAGAGCGTATGTAGTCAATGAACCATCGCTAGCAAAGTGGGCTGTATAACTGGGGCGAGTGCTAGGGAGACTCTAGACTAGACCTGCCGTGTGGCGGCGCTCGGTCTGCAATCACTGATAGCGGCGACACGCGGGTTCGACGTATACTAACGGACCGCGGCAGATTTTAAGGGCTACCACCTAGCAAGTGTGGTGTCTGGCGGTGACACCACATACATTAGTTATAGTTAACTGCAAATACCATGATTGACACAATGAACGTAGCATTTGTACTGCATCTTACAAAAAGTACTGAAACTGACGGCTATAAACCTCAATGTAAGAATGACATCGGCGAAAAGATTCTGACGCCCATGACAAATATCCCCGGTGTGTTTCGAATCACATCACAGGCAGCTACAAGTCCGGCAACTAATTCCATCTCTCACACACAAGTGACTTTAGATATCCCCATAGGAAACAATCAAGGAGATTCAGGTCAGGTTATCTCGCAGGCTGTGGAATACGACCTTCCCTTACGGACAAGTGAAGTAAACAAAACTTGCATCACGACTTCCTAGTAATCAGGCTCGTCCTGAGTGTACATCTAAATAAACAGCACACTGTGTAAACTTGTAGGCGTGTTAATTGTAAATAAGCTGGAAAACAGTAATGCTAGACAAAGCGGTAGGCAAGTTTACTTCCGTATCTCCTTAAGGCGGCTTCTCGGATCCCAGCTTCATTACCTGAAATGCTTCAGTGGAGCATTCTCTACGTTCTGCTACATTTTTGCACGCTCTTATGGAAATATTCTGTATACAGCGTGATTTCATGATGATGTTACGAAGTTCAGGGATGATGAAGAGGAAAGGTAAATGTATCAATCTGAGGTAATTTGTCCCGGAAACTGACGACCAGAAGGTCCAATGCGAAAATCATTCCGATACTTCTGGCAGTGGAATAAATGTAGCTGCACTGTTGCTGCTAAGCTTGCAGCGTATACAACTCTCAAAGGTGGTAGTATGGACCAAAACCCAGAGAAAAATATCTAGTAAACATGTGTTCTAAAATATATCCCTAAGAGCTACGAGCACTTGTTTCTCTTCGGTACTGCGAAAAACATCTTCTACTGCAAGCTCTGTGGTTTCCTTATTTATGGAGAGTATAATATGGATCAACAGAAGAAAACAACGTCGAGGTAGTATGCGCTTTGAAATGCATACCTTTAAAGCTATGTGCACTTGTTCTGTAGAAGAGATATTTTTAGCAGTATCGAGGGTGAACGAGTGCTCATAGCTCCTAAAGTGTACAATTTTGAGCCCATGTATTTGAACATTTTTTTTTCTTGTTTTCGTCCGCACTGTCACCTCGGAAAATTGCCTACCCTACAGTGTCAGCCAAAACAGTACAAGTACATGTATTCCACTGTGAGAGGTATCAGAGCGATTTTCGCTTCTAACATTCGAGGAAAGGCCATAGTGTTTGGCGATTGTCCCTGTCGCATCGTACTACCTCTGCAGGAGCAATTTAAGCAGTAGTTGACACCACAGTGACACAAAGAACTGTTACAAATCGGTTACTTCAAGAACAGCTCCGGGCCAGACTGGTAAGCCACATACCCCAAACTACTGTCGTTTGCAACTTCAGTGGTGTCAAGGCAGAGCCCTTTGGAGGGCAGAGTGGAGATCTGTTATCTTTTACGATGGAAGCTGTTTTCCTCGGTGCCCTTGATGGCCTTCTATTAGTTAGGATGGAGGCTACTTCAGGTCCTGCAACCAACCTATGTTCTAGACACCCTGGGTCTCCATCTAAAGTTATGGTCTGGGGAGCGATTTCGCATGGTAGCAGGAGCACTCTCGTCATTACGCCACGCACCCTGACTGCAACTTTGTACGTCGGCCTGGTGATTCGACCCGTCGCGCTGCCATTCGCGAACAACACTCCAGGGAATGTTTTCCAATATGACAACGCACCACAGTATGTCGACATGTTGCCTTCAGCTGCTCGATCACCCGATCTGTTTCCAGTCGAGCATATGAGACGTCAACTCCAGCGTCATCCACAAATAGGTTAAACCGTCCCTGTATTGACCGACTAAGTGCAACAGACATTGAATTCCATCAGACAGAACTGACATCTGGCATCTGCACAGCACAATGCGTGCACTTTTGTATGCTTGCATTCAACAGTCAGGAAGTTAACGGGTTATTAATGCACGAGAATTTAACATTTGCAATCTCTTACATTAACCTGCGCCCTTGCAATTTCAATCACTTAAATATGGTTCCTAGACAAATGTATTCCAGAAATTTCATTACTCTGAATTAATTACTTTTTGGTGTTACGATATTTTTCCCTCAGTGTACTTAACGGCTGTTGGCAACCGCCTTTAGTAAATATTTAATATCCAATTATTATTTTGTAGAGAGCACATTGTGCTCATGTGGGAGCGATCTAGATGCTTGTAAAACAATAAACTGATAGCCAAGATCGCAGGAATTCTTTTTATCCAATGATTGCAGGTTTCGGAGAAACTAAAGCCGCCATCATCGGATCATAGGACACATACAGGTTATAACATCAAGGCAGACAATGGTGATATTAATAGTTGCATGCGTGTTATAGGCAACTATTAATATCACCATTGTCTGCCTTGATATTGTAAACTGTATGTGTCCTAAGATCCAATGATGGCGGCTTTAGTTTCGCCGAAAACGGTAATCATGGAATAAAAAGAATTCCTGCGATCTTGGCTACCAGTTTATTATTTTATATCCAATTATTATTATTCTAGCCGGCCGGAGTGGCCGAGCGGTTCTAGGCGCTACAGTCTGGAACCACGCGACCGCTACGGTCGCAGGTTCGAATCCTGCCTCGGGCATGGATGTGTGTGATGTCCTTAGGTTAGTTAGGTTTAAGTAGTTCTAAGTTCTAGGGGACTGATGACCTTAGAAATTAAGTCCCATAGTGCTCAGAGCCATTTGAACCATTTGAACCATGCAGCCCACATAACACAACTGTCGAGCAGTACCTTCTCCATGCAAATTCTCGACCGCACACTGCAGGGGCAATGAAGACGCTCCTGCAGCGTTTCCGATAATAAGTGTTTGATCACCCACAATACAGTTCGTAATTGGTTCCCCCTGTGTCTCATCTCTGCTCACAAGAACCGCTGGCTATGAAGACAAAAATTTTCCACAGACAACGAGCTGCAGACCAGTGCAGATAACTGGTCGAAAGCACAGGCGGCTGCTTTCTATGACGAGGAAATTGGAGAGTTGATACAAGACTACGACAACACTCGAAGTTGGAGCGGCGACTATGTAGAGAAGTAGGTGGAAGGTGTACCTAAGTGTTGCAAATAAAATGTTTCTGGTTCTCACTGTGGTTTCCATTTCGCGACCTATCGGAACTTACTTTCTGGACAACCCTCGTAAATTTCCCCTTAGACGGTCATCGACGGAACGGATTATGCAGACAACGAACTGTACCAGGTGCCGCCGTTGTCCGGTAAGAGCAGACGTAAGTATGCCGGGAGGGCAGCGGCGTGCCTACGTGGCGGGCGCGCGGCAGCCGTGTTGTGAGAGGGGGGGCTTATCGCGCCCTGATTTATAACGGGCGCCCAGTGTTTGCCTCAAAGATAGCGTGCACTGCGGAGCCTCTCCCACACGTGCCGCGGCCGCCACCACGTGGTCCAAGTCTGGAGCACGCGCAAAATCTGCACTGCTGCTCATTGAAGCTGCGACACTGCGTAGCAAAGAACTTAATTTTGCTTATTTTGTGTACACAGTATGTAACGGACGATTCCCGGCTCTGATTGGCCAGCGAGAGCCAGTGCCAGGTTGCCAGTTTCCGTGGGACTACGGCTGTTCTCCAGTCTGGAGATAAAGGGCGGGCTTCTCTTAATCCGGCCAACGGGTACAGGCCTGGCCCGTCTGGGTACTCTGCCAAGACGACGGTGTTTCGCACAGAACGGTTACTTTCCTGGTACCTTTTGGGAACAGATTCTGTCACTGATAATGATGATTGCTTTGTAGGGTGCTCAACTGCGAGGTCATCAGCGCCCAAACGAAGTCCCAATTTTTACACAGTCCAATCGAGCCACTGCCACGAAGGGTGATTTATCGTGTCAAAAGTACAGAATATATATACTGCCCATTAAAATTGCTACACCAAGAAGAAATGCAGATGATAAACGGATATTCAAATGGTTCAAATGGATCTGAGCACTATGCGACTTAACTTCTCAGGTCATCAGTCGCCTAGAACTTAGAACTAATTAAACCAACTAACCTAAGGACATCACACACAACCATGCCCGAGGCAGGATTCGTACCAGCGACCGCAGCGGTCGCTCGGTTCCAGACTGTAGGATATTCATTGGACAGATATATTATAATAGAACTGATATGTGATTACACTTTCACACAATTTGGGTACATAGATCCTGAGAAATCAGTACCCAGAACAACCACCTCTGGCCGTAATAACGGCCTTGATACGCCTGGGCATTGAGTCAAACAGAGCTTGGATGGCGTGTACAGGTTCAGCTGCCCACGCAGCTTCAACACGATACCACAGTTCATCAAGAGTAGTGACTGGCGTATTGTGACGAGCCAGTTGCTCGGCCACCATTGACCAGACGTTTTCAGACGAACATTTTCTGTATCTAGAAAGGCCCGTACAGGCCTGCAACGTGACGTAACACTTCTGAAATGTAGCGTCCACTGTTCAAAACGCCGTCAATGCAAACAAGAGGTAACCGAGACGTGTAACCAATGGCATCCCATACCATCACGCCAGGTGATGCGTCAGTATGGCGATAACGAATACACGCTTCCAATGTGCGTTCACCGCGATGTCGCCAAACAGTGATGCGACCATCATGATGCTGTAAACAGAACCCGGATTTATCCGTAAAAATGACGTTTTGCCATTCGTGCACCCGGGTTCGTCGTTGAGTACACCATCACAGGCGCTCCTGTCTGTGATGCAACGTCAAGGGTAACCGCAACCATCGTCTCCGAGCTGATGGTTCATGCTGCTGCAGAACTTTTCGTGCAGATGGTTGTTGTCTTGTAAACGTCCCCATCTGTTGACTCAGGGATCGAGAGGTGGCTGCACGATCCGTTACAGCCTTGTGGATAAGATGGCTTTCATCTCGACTGCTAGAGATACGAGGCCGTTGGGATCCAGCACGGCGTTCCGTATAACCCTCCTGAACCCAACCGACTCCATATTCTGCTAACAGTCATTGGATCTCGACCAACGCGAGGGGCAATTTCGCAATACGATAAACCGCAATGGCGATAGGCAACAATCCGACCTTTACCAAAGTCGGAAACGTGATGGTACGCATTTCTCCTCCTTACACGAGGCATCACAACAACGTTTCACGAGGCAACGCCCGTCAACTGCTGTTTGTGTATGAGAAATCGGTTGGAAACTTTCCTCATGTCAGCACGTTGTAGGTGTCGCCACCGGCGCCAGCCATGTGTGAATGCTCTGAAAAGCTAATCATTTGCATATCACAGCCTCTACTTCCTGGCGGTTAAATTTCGCGTCTGTAGCACGTCATCTTCGTGGTGTAGCAATTTTAATGGCCAGTAGTGTGTATATACGTGTTGACCTAATTTTTAACAAAAGAAGACCAAAAACTGGACACCTGAAGTGCATTTTGTGTAGCTCTCATGAGGTCTTGCATGGGCAGATGTTTGGTGACGAGGAACACTGAAGGAAATGGCTGTTAGTCTCTCATTGTCACACTGGCAAAGAACTGAGTCAACAGAGAAACCCCAAGTCCGCAGATTGGTCTTGCATCTCGTTGTGTTTGATCGTAATCTATTGAGAGACCTCCATATTGGCCACTTCTCCGAATGTTCAGGGTGAAGTTCTTCCTTTTGAGTCATCTATTCTCCCAAGCACCGACATTTCTCCCGCCATTGCGAGATCCTTTCCGTATGTGGATTCCCGATGAGAGCCTCAGTAGTTCCCAAGAAGCTCTTTCTTGATTTCAGCCTAGGATGAGCGGGCTGACGACCACATAGTGGATGGGTTTCCTTCGTTGTGGACTTACTTTTCTCATATCTTGCAGCTACCTCACGTCTGATTTCAGGAGGAGCTATGCCAGCGAGGGAATGGAGTTTTCCCACAGGAGTGGGTCTTAAGCAATCCGTGATAATCCGGCAAGTCTCATTTAGAGCCACATCTACGTTCCTGGTATGACTGGACTTGTACCATAACGAACATGCATATTCAGCAGTGGAATAACATAGAGCAAGCCCGCTTGAGCGCACCGTGCATGGATTAGCACCCCATGATGTACCTGTCAATTTTCGCACAATGTTACTTCTGGCTGCTACTCTCTGTGTGGTGTTTAGGCAATGCTTTTTTTATGTTAGAGCGCGATCCAGAGTTACTCCTAGATATTTGGTACTAGGATTATGTTCGAGTACAATGCCTCCCCAGGATATATTTAAGGATCTATTTGCTTCCAGTACGAGATTTTCACTCTGCAGCGGAGTGTGCGATGATATGAAACTTCCTGGCAGATTAAAACTTTGTGCCGGACCGAGACTCGAACTCGGGACCTTTGCCTTTCGCGGGCAAGTGCTCTACCAACTGAGCTACCCAAGCACGACCCACGCCCCGTCCTCACAGCTTCACTTCTGCCAGTACCTCGCCTCCTGCCTTCCAAACTTTACAGAAGCTCTCCTGCGAACCTTGCAGAACTAGCACTTCTGAAAGAAAGGAGACGAGGTACTGGCAGAAGTGAAGCTGTGAGGACGGGGTGAGAGTCGTACTTGGGTAGCTCAGTTGGTAGAGCACTTGCCCGCGAAAGGCAAAGGTCCCGAGTTCGAGTCTCGGTCCGGCACACAGTTTTGATCTATTTGCCTGTTTATTCTTCAGGTGGAAAGCGCAAGTCTGAGTCTTGGCAGGGGTAGGTTTCAAATAATCCCCATGATAGTAAACAGTAGATTATTCTAAAGATTTTGATAGTGTATCTTCTAGAGTTTCAAAATAGTCAGCCTGAGTAGTGATAGCGCAGTCATCAGCATAAATAAAGCTTCGAGTTCCTTCAGGGATAGGTTGATCGTTGGTATAGATGTTGCTGATGATGATGAAATGATAAGGACAACACAAACATCCAGTCGCCAACCTGGCCGGGAATCGAACCCAGCACCCCGTGACGCAGTGGCAGCAACGTTAGCCACTGGACCACGAGCTGCGGACAGCTTCTGACAGTGTCGGCAGGCACCGACATTTGACGGATGTACTCTGGGCGTTAGTAGGGAATGGACAGTGGCAGTGCCTGCTCTCTGCTCTGGAGGCTGACGGGCGAAAATGTCGGCACGTGGAAATAACGTCGTGGAGCTGCGGGCAGTGACAGTGGCAAAGGGCAGGAGGCGAGTTGGAGCCCTCTGGGGTGGAGGTGGCGTGGAGACGTATTTCGGGAGTTCGGTAATCAGGGAGCAGTAAGGTTTTTTATCCAGATGTGGAAAGTTCAGGTGCGTTCGGAAGTGCGTTTCCTTTCGCGCGCGTCGGGAACGTCTTTATCTATTGCTGGTTTTCGGGGCGAGTGTTGATGTTAGCGAGCGTGCACGGACTGTTAAGTTAGAGGTCGCGTAACAGAGTGTGAAGCAACTGCCCAGCTGGAGGCACTGTGTAATGAACGGAGCGGACTTAGCGAGAGTCATCAGAAATATAATCCTTTGAGTTCAGCACCGGTAGAAACTGAGGAGTGTAGTTGTTCCATAAAATTGCGGGCGAGCTGCCCCAGGGCAGCGTAGTAGGTCAGCTGCTTTTTACGATTTACACAAACGATCTGATTGGTGGTTTTGGCAGTGGCATTAGACTGTTTGCTGTAGTCTACAGGAAAGTACTATCACACGAAAGTTGTGAACAAATCAATGAGGATTTGCAGAAAACAAATGCGTGGTGTAATGACTGGCAGTTATCTCTCAATATTAGTAAGTGTAAGATGTACGAGACAGGCGAAATTTCCTCAGACTTCAAGAAGAATATAATAATTCCAGTCCCAAAGAAAGCACGTGTTAACAGATGTGAAAATTACCGAACTATCAGTTTAATAAGTCACAGCTGCAAAATACTAACGTGAATTCTTTACAGACGAACGGAAAAACTGGTAGAAGCCGACCTCGGGGCAGATCAGTTTGGATTCCGTAGAAATATTGGAAAATGTGAGGCAATACTGACCCTACGACTTATCTTAGAAGAAAGATTAAGGAAAGGCAAACCTACGTTTCTAGCATTTGTAGACTTCGAGAAAGCTTTTGACAATGTTGACTGGAATACTCTCTTTCAAATTCTGAAGGTGGCAGGGGTAAAATACAGGGAGCGAAAGGCTATTTACAATTTGTACAGAAACCAGATGGCAGTTATAAGAGTCGAGGGACATGAAAGGGAAGCAGTGGTTGGGAAGGGAGTAAGACAGGGTTGTAGCCTCTCCCCGATGTTATTCAATCTGTATATTGAGCAAGCAGTAAAGGAAACAAAAGAAAAATTCGGAGTAGGTATTAAAATCCATGGAGAAGAAATAAAAACTTTGAGGTTCGCCGATGACATTGTAATTCTGTCAGAGACAGCAAAGGACTTGGAAGAGCAGTTAAACGGAATGGACAGTGTCTTGAAAGGAAGATATAAGATGAACATCAACAAAAGCAAAACGAGGATAATGGAATGTAGTCGAATTAAATCGGGTGATGCTGAGGGAATTAGATTAGGAAACGAGACACTTAAAGTAGTAAAGGAGTTTTGCTATTTTGGGAGCAAAATAACTGATGATGGTTGAAGTAGAGAGGATATAAAATGTAGACTGGCAATGGCAAGGAAAGCGTTTCTGAAGAAGAGAAATTTGTTAACATCGAGTATTGATTTATGTGTCAGGAAGTCGTTTCTGAAAGTATTTGTATGGAGTATAGCCATGTATGGAAGTGAAACATGCTGAAGATTAGATGGGTAGATCACATAACTAATGAGGAGGTATTGAAAAGAATTGGGGAGAAGAGGAGTTTGTGGTACAACTTGACTAGCAGAAGGGATCGTTTGGTAGGACATGTTCTGAGGCATCAAGGGATCACCAATTTAGTACTGGAGGGCAGGGTGGAGGGTAAAAGTCGTAGAGGGAGACTAAGAGATGCATGCACTAAGCAAATCCAGAAGGATGTAGGCTGCAGTAGGTACTGGGAGATGAAGAAGCTTGCACAGGATAGAGTAGCAAGAAGAGCTGCATCAAACCAGTCTCAGGACTGAAGTCCACAACAACAACAACAACCTACTGCGTATAAGAAGCGAAAATCCCCATTAATGTACGAATACAAAATAAATGTCCAGTCTTTGGAAGCGATAACATCCGTCAAGTAACTGGGTGTGACTATTCGGTTTGATCTCAAATGGAATGATCAGATTACACAAGTAACGGGCAAGGCGAACTCTAGACTGCGGTTTATTTGTAGAATTCTGAAGCGATGCAGTCCTTCAACAAAGGCAATTGCTTACAGTACGTAAGTTCGTCCAGTCTTATTGTTCGTCTGTATGGGACTGATTCAAGAGATTGAGTAGGTCCAAAGAAGAGCGGCAAGATTCGTGACTGGTACATATAGCCATCGCGAGAGCGTTAGAAATCTCATAGAAAGTTTGATGTGGGACACACTTGCAGATAGACGGCGTGCTAAATGGAAGGGGCTGCCCACTACATTCCGAAATACGATCTTAATCGAGGATTCAGAGCATATATTATTACCTCCAACTTTCAAATCGCGCAATGATCACCATTTAAAGATAAGGCAAATTAGAGCTCGTACTTACGCGTTCAGACAGTCGTTTTTCCCTCGCGCGATCTGCGAGTGGAACGGAGAGGGGGGAATTGTGCGCGAATTGTGCCCTCTGTCACACACCGATTGGTGGCTAGCGAAGTATATATGTAGATGTAGATAAATTTCACTGCTTCCTCTAATATTTCGGCTGAATACCGTCCAGCCATCTTCAGAGTGAGCTGAGGTGACTGACGCTCCAGCACCTGCTTCGTAGTTTTAAACCCGCGGACCGCGCCACTTCGCATGCGGCCATAGATATACGAGGCGCCAGAGACGTTGACCGGCGGCAAAGAGGTATAACATACATGAAATTACATCTGTGGTTGCGCTGTCGATCCACACGATATAGCACTGCGAGCTGTACCGTCGCGACGTCTTTGTGAGTTTGACTGGAAGTGCAGGATTCCATGATTTGTCCAAGCTGAAGCCGCTATCTCTGTTTCGTCGCCAACCGAATTTAAATAGGTTCTTTCACTACTGAGTATCAGATACATGAAGCCGAAGCTAAAATTTCGACGTTATCGCACACCATAGAGTGCCCATTGTCAATACAGTGCTCTACCACCGTCAATTTATCCGGTTGTAAGAGGCGGGTGTCCCTGCGGTGCTCCGTGCACCTCTCATGGACTGCGCACGATCATTGAAGACCGTTTAGTTTTGGATTACTGACTTTAAAAGTTGTCGGACAAGTACCGAAAATGAAGTGCGCTCTGGCCGTCCAATTGAGGTCCCCGCAAAAGAAACCATTGACGATAAAAGACTGCCTTATAAAATTCGTGAGATTACTCAGACTATAGGTATCTTAACTAAGCGAGTGGGTAATATCCTGCGCGGAGAATTGGCCAAGAAGTAGCCTTGTACGAGGTGGGTACCGCTTTCGCTCACAGTCGACCAAAGGCGCATCCGGCACAACTTTCAACGCAACGTCCGGGGTGTTTAATCGCAATCCGCAAAACATTTTGCGCTGATTTGTGACTCTGAATGAAACCGGCATCCGTCATTACACACCGGAGTCAAAAGAACATTCACAACAATGGATAAAGACTGGTGGAAGTGCTACGAAGAAGGCAAAGACCATTTCGTCAGCTACTGAAGTGATGGCCTCTATTTCTTGGGATTCCCAAGTAATAACCCTCGTAGATTACTTGGAAAATGGCAGACCCATAACAGGATCCTATTATGCACCATTTCTGG
Source organism: Schistocerca nitens (assembly GCF_023898315.1). NCBI lineage: Eukaryota > Metazoa > Arthropoda > Insecta > Orthoptera > Acrididae > Schistocerca > Schistocerca nitens. Next base: position 108,470,363 of record NC_064614.1, on the reverse strand, counting down.
ATGGATAGAAAAGTGCATCTGTAAAACGACCGCGGTTGGCACGTAAAACAGTGCTCTTTCACCAGGATAATGCAGCATCCCAAACATCAGCGTTAATAATGGAGAAAGTGCACGAATTGGGCTCTGAATTGGTTCCTCAAGACTCTTCTTCATCAAACTGGCCCCAAGCGATTACTTTCTATTTCCTGACTTGAAACTTTGGCTTTTTAAGAAAAATTTTCATCAAATACGGTAGTGATAGATAAAGTCAACGAGTATTTTGAAGAGTTTCACAAACCTATTTTTCCGATGGGATGAAAAAGGTGGAGAATCGCTGGACCAAGTGTATATCCCTCAACGGACACTATGTGAAGAAGTAAGGTAGTTGTTTAAGAAACAAACATTTTTTCTTGCTTTCTTAGCAGATTTGTCAAACCACCCTCTTAACAGTACTAGAAGTACCCTCCGCTACCCACCGCAAGAAGGGTTGTGAAGTGTACAACAAGATGTGGATATACTCTTGCATAATTACTCTGTGAAACACTGTGTGATAGCTCTTCAGCAAATCAACATCGCAAATTTCATAACGTCCTCTCCGATATAAAGACACACAGACGCCGGTATACCCCGACTAAAGACTTGTTACTGCGTCTCATGGTGTCTTTCATTTATGGGAACTCTCTGCATCACTGACTCGCGCGTGGGCGGAAGAGCTTAAGAGACAAAAGAAACGGATGAGCTTCACGTGGACCAGTACGTAACGCTCGGGAAGAGGGCGTGGCGTGTTGCGCTATCCGGAAACGGCCTCGTGCGCTCACATAATAACGGCGCAGTCCCCAAGCCGCTTTTACCCTCGCACTAAATCAGCTTTAAGCGAAGCGTCACAACTGCGGCCGAAATCCCTGTGAACTCCGTCTCCGGTATTAATTCCGCTTAAGAGCAAATTAAAAGAGAGGGGAGAAGAGAGAGAGAGAGAGAGAGAGAGAGAGAGAGAGAGAGAGCAACTTCGCTGCGCCGACCGTGCGCGTAGCCGACCAATTAAACAGTCCTTCCGAGCAGGAAAAAAAGAAGCGAGAGAGATAGAGAAAGAGCTTAATCTCGGAGAAAACTTGGGGCATTACACAAGTTGAAACGCGTAGCAGCGCCGAGGAGGCGCGCGCGACGCAGCGACCGCGGTCGCTCCACCGCCAGCGAACTGTGCATTAATTAGCACGGCGCGCCATTGCTTTTTAATGGAGCACATTATTAAATCGAATTGTCTCCTTAGCGCACGGCCGGCGGGCGCTCCATTATTTCCGTGCCTCGCGAGTGCGCGACTGCGAGCAGACAAGTGACATTCGGGCGCGTCGCCCGCCACCGCCACCGCCGCTCCGTTTGATTGGCCATTTCCGCGCGCCAATTAGCACAGACACGGCAAGCGACCGGGGAGGGGGTTCCCTGGCGTGACGTCACTCGCTCTTGGCTCGGCTGCACTCTGTCCTTGTCGGAACTCTACGACGCATTTCGTTCTCAAATACGCAACTGTGGCAGTACCATCACGGGGAATATCGATATCTCAAATCGTTCAGTAAGATACACTGCAAAAAAGGGGTAAGTAGAAAAAATGGATTGAATAGAAAGGAAACATACAAAACAGTTCTGTGCTATCGTGTCGGGAAACAGATGGAAATATCATTCAAAGATTTATTTCTCTACCTTAGTAGTGCACCAGTCTAACAGGGAAATTACGAATCTCAAATTTGGTGACGGTGTTTGAAGACTTTTGTTCTTTCTGTGACAAATATAAGGTGATGTGTTCAATTTGTTTACTTCAAATGGTTCAAATGAATCTAAGCATTATGGGACTTAACACGTGCCGGCCGCTGGTGGCCGAGAGGTTCTGGCGCTACAGTCTGGAACCGCGCGACCGCTACGGTCGCAGGTTCGAATCCTGCCTCGGGCATGGATGTGTGTGTTGTCCTTAGGTTAGTTAGGTTTAAGTAGTTCTAAGTTCTAGGGGACTTATGACCTCAGCAGTTGAGTCCCATAGTGCTCAGAGCCATTTTGAACTTAACATGTGAGGTCATCAGTACCCTAGACTTAGAACTACTTAAACCTAAATAACCTAAGGACATCATACACATCCATGCCCGAGGCAGGATTCGAACCTGCGACCGTAACAGCAGCGCGGTTCCGGACTGGAGCGCCTAGAACCAATCGGTCACAATGGCCCGCGATTTGCTTATTTTAAGTTTATTTGTATGTACCAATCCAAATTGTGTTGTTTTTATTTAAGTAAATAGTAAACAAATTTGCTTTCCGTCTCATTAACCAAAACTTCAATTTTAAGACACACTTAAACATGAATTGTGTTTTCGTCAACTGAAAGTTTACGGTTTTGTTTTCGAAATTTGTGAGGTGAATAGAGACAGTAATCGTGAGTGATTCTGCAGAAGAAGATAAAGAACAACCTGGCACTGTTCTCCGTCCAGGAGACTATGGAGATAGGAAGCAGTCATTTAGATTTTATACACGTGTTATTTTTATTTAGAAGGCAAATGTCGAAAGTTCTTCGTTGCTTCTGGCTGTAAGACTTATAGATTCATAGACAAAATGTCAGTGACTAATGCATTAACAAAGTTCATCAATTTAAAGTTACAGTGAAGTAATTAGAGGTATAGGCCGGTCGAAGTGGCCATGCGGTTAAAGGCGCTGCAGTCTGGAACCGCAAGACCGCTACGGTCGCAGGTTCGAATCCTGCCTCGGGCATTGATGTTTGTGATGTCCTTAGGTTAGTTAGGTTTAACTAGTTCTAAGTTCTAGGGGACTAATGACCTCAGCAGTTGAGTCCCATAGTGCTCAGAGCCATTTTTTAATTAGAGGTATAACAATTTTTATTTGGAAAACTGAATAAAAACCAAAATTCAGTTAATACGTCTAGATTTTTCATTGAAAAAACTTTTTTGAACCCGATGAAGTATCATTCTAATACATCCAGAAAAGATTTTGACGTCTTCATGTTCTCCCAAAAGGCGAATAAATAGAAAAAATAATAATTGCTGTTTGTACTCACTCCTCTCTGCAGATGAATAGAAACAGCAAGTAAGTTTTTTAGTAATTCTGATTATCATATTTATTTTTAAAATTTTCATTTTTAGAGTTCCCGACGTCCTCAGTTACAGCCTCGGGAATAGTGGATGCACCGACTTATGATGTGTTGTGTTTCATGGTCTGAGTTGACAGTGCACGTGAACTAATTTTTTTTTTTCAGTCGTAACGAGGCCTAATAGAATAAAACATTTTTGAGGTACGTTATAACCCAGGACGTCTGTAATCCTTATATGTCTGTCAGTATAGGAGGATTGTTTTATCCAGTTTTCTTGTTTTTAGCACTTGAAAATGGGGTAATGTTTTCCGAAACATGCTGTGGCAACAGTCACACGAGGCTGAATATCCTCAATATTGCTTTCATTCCAAGTTTGAAAACGGATAACAAATTACAAAACAAATATCATTTTCTTGTTATACAGTGACAAATTAATACTTTGCTGTTTTTCTATTTTACTTGTAATGTGAAAACCTTCTTCTTTCAAATTTAATGAATCTACATCAAGGGGAAGTGCTCTATAGGTTTTAATGAGGGAGTTGACGAGAATCAAAACATGCCACATAAACAGACGTATTTTTGGCTCCATTGACTTAGAAGCATAAATTTACTACACCACCGAGGGACTATGAACTTAGTACGTGACAGAAATTTCGACTTAATACGTCTACCCGTCTGTGAGAAAAAAGATTTTGAACAGTCATACAGACCGACAGACAGACATACGAGAAAGTGCTCCTGTAATGGTTCCTTTTCTACTGACTGAGGTACGGAATCCTAGAAATACACTGCTGGCCACCGTAAATGCAACACCCTGAAGGAAGCATCCGAATCAAGTGAAATTTACACCATGGGTTTGCAGCGATGAGATATGCAACTGATTAGAATTTCAGCGCAGACGCACATCACGCGCGCCTGTGGCGCCACCTCATAGCGCCATTTAAGGCTTGGCGATTTCGACGAGTGTACGTTCGGCACGCGTGTTTACCTTGTGGTTGTTTCACAAGACGATCAGTTATGCCTCGTAGACAACAGCGAACATCTTTTGATCAAGTATCCGAGTTCGACAGAGGAAGGATACTGGCTTACCGAGATTGTGGATTATCATACAGAGAAATCGCTAGTCGTGTTGGACGAAACCAAACAGCTGTAATGCGGATATGTGACCGTTGGATGCAGGAGGGTACGACGGACCGACGTGGTCGACCGCATTCACCTCGGTGCACCACTGCACGTGCTGATAGGCAAATTGTGCGCATGGCAGTGACGGATCGCTCAGTGACATCCGGAACCATAGCACAGCACATTGCGTCTGTAACGTATCATCCAGTGTCTGCGCGTACCATTCGACGCCGTTTACAGCAGAGCGGTCTTTCAGCAAGACGTCCATTGCTTCGTCTACCATTGACGCAGAACCACAGACGTCTCCGTCGCCAATGGTGTGATGACAGACGGATGTGGACGGCAGAATGGAATGACGTTGTCTTTACTGACGAGGCACGCTTCTGTCTGCAGCACCACGATGGTCGGATTCGAGTGTGGAGACACCGTGGAGAGAGGATGCTGGACAGCTGCATTATGCACAGCCACACTGGTCTTGCACCAGGTATTATGGTATGGGGCGGTATTGGATATTACTCTCGCACGCCTCTAGTACGCATTGCCGGTACTTTAAATAGCCGGCGCTACATATCCGAGGTGCTGGAGCCAGTTGTCCTTCCTTACCTTCAGGGCTCGGCCACAGCCATATTTCAACAGGATAACGCGCGACCACACGTGGAACGCATTGTCCAAAGGTTCTTCGTCAATAACCAGATTGAATTGCTTCCCTGGCCGGCTCGCTCTCCGGATCTTTCGCCGATAGAAAACATGTGGTCCATGGTTGCTCAACGAGTGACCCAGATTACATCCCCAGCTGCCACACCAGATGATCTTTGGCAACGTGTGGAAGCTGCTTGGGCTGCTGTACCCCAGGAACACATCCAACGTCTCTTTGACTCAATGCCGAGACGTGTGGCAGCGGTGATTTCCAACAATGGCGGCTACTCTGGCTACTGATTCTGGCAGGAACTACATGTCACAGACGTCTGTAAACGTAATCATTTGATACTTGGTCAACATGTTATCTACAAAATAAATCTTGTTGTGCTACCTCTTGTCTTTCTTGGTGTTGCATTTACGGTGGCCAGCAGTGTAAATGAACAGTGCAACAGACACGTAAATCTACAACCCACTGGACAAACTGTTTCCATTCGCTTGTACGCACAGCACTTGCGGCCCCACCTGCGCCGCTTGCCGGAGACAGAAGTCCAGCCCCCCCGCAGCCACGAGGACGCAGCGAATCGGCGATATTTATGACTGCGGCCGGCGTGCTTGGACCGGATCCAGCAGTCCCCGCCGCGCTCGGATTGATCAAGATTATCCCGGAGAGCGCTCCTCATCTTGCCCTCCCTTCTAGCCAGCTACCTTCATTCCGCGGCCCCGTGAACAATGGCTCAGTAGAAGAGGGCGCCGTGAAATGTGCGAGTCCCCAATTCCTCCAGACCGAAACGGCTTTTCGAATTACACTAAACTCTCGCCATTCCGGCTCCGCCAGAAGTCGGACCTCTAAGTAATCCGGCTCATATCCAGACTCCACTCGTCCAAGCAGAAATGACGCATACAGTAACGAATTCTCGTGTGTAACTATGTTGTTAATTACAATATTAAGTAGTGCTATACGTGACAGAAATTGTGGCTTTCCTTACGGTTCAGTTTCGTGGTTTCTAAAAGGAATCACGTTATGCTAGACCTCAATTGGAAACTCGAAATTAGAGATAAGCTGAACCGAGGTTCTTCGCAGAAAGCCATTGCAGCTGGTTACAATGCTGGACGAGCAACTGTTTATGACCAAACTTTAACAGCCGAAGAGATGATCCAAAGCGAAAAGGACAGTTATGATGAAAGGATGAAGACGAAACAAGAGGAGAGAACGTGAATATGTCTCACACTGCCGCGCAGAGTGGAGGTTCGATTCCTCCCTCGGGCATGGGTGAGAGTGTTGACTTTAGCGTTAAGTTTGTTTAAGTAGTGTGTAAGTCTGGGGACCGATGACCTCAGCAGTTTGCTCCCTTAGGAATTCACACACATTTGAACATTTTTTTGCTGGTGCTGAAGCAGCAGACTTTATGGAACAAACAGAAACAAGCAGTACCAAAGCAATGCCTGTAAAGCCGTTGTGTGATAAAACATACTGCTGCTGAGTACATAAAGCATACTGGTAAGTTATACATCGGTATTGGTAAATTCACACTTCGATTTTATGGTGGGTAGCCAGCCGGTGTGGCCGAGTGGTTCTAGGCGCTTCAGTCTGGAACCGCGCGACCGCTACGGTCGCAGGTTCGAATCCTGCCTCGGGCATGGATGTGTGTGATGTCCTTAGGTTACTTAGGTTTAAGTAGTTCTAAGTTCTAGGGGACTGATGACCTCAGATGTTCAGTTCCATAGTGGTCAGAGTCATTTGAACCTACAAAAAATTTGAACTTAGAACTTGAAATTGAAACCAATATGTTGCCGGTATCGATATCAATAACAGTGAAAAAAAACGACGAGATTCTAGAGTCCTATGATGGATGTAATATCCATATGGATCTTTAAGTATGTAAGGAAAACTCACGGTGCGAATCCTATTCGCACTTGCCCAATTTTTTTGTATCTACTTACGGATATTGTTATTCCGCCTTCAGAATTTTAAAGAGAGTATTCCACTCAACATTGACAAAACCTGTCTCTAAGATTAGAAGTGCTAGAAACGTTGGTTTGCCTTTCCTTAACCTATCTTCTAAGATAAGTCCTAGGTCAGTATTGCCTCGCGTCATCCAACATTTCTGTGGAATCCAAACTGATCTTCCCCGAGGTGGACTTCAGCCAGTTTTTCCATTTGTCTGTACAGAATTCGTGTTAGTATTTTGCAGCCGTGACTTATTAAACTGATATTTCGGTAATTTTCACACCTGTCAACACCTGCTTTCTTTAGCACTGGAACTATTACATTCTTCTTGAAGTCTGAGGGTATTTCGCCCGTCTCATACATCTTGCTCACCAGAGGGTGGAGTTTTATCATGGCTGACTCTCCCAAGGCTATCAGTAGTTCTAATGGAATGTCCTCTTCCATTTCCATAACATTGCCCTCAAGTACTTTCCCCTTGTATAGATCCTCTGTATACTTCTTCCACCTTTCTGATTTCCCCTCTTTGCTAAGAACTGGCTTCCATCTGAGCCCTTGATATTCATACAGGTGGTTCTGTTTTCCCCTAAGGTCTCTCTAATTTTTCGTAGGCAGTATCTATCTTACCTGTAGTAATATATCCCTCCAAATCCTTACATTTGTCCTTTAGCCATCCCTGTTTAGCCATTTTGCACTTCGTGTCGACCACATTTTTTGTGACGTTGGTATTCCTTTTCGCATGCTTCATTTTCTTTACTTCTCTACTATACTGTACAAATTTTTCTATGTATGGTGCAAGTTTCATCGAGGTATTTTACTTGCCAGTGACACATCACACGAAAGTTAATTCAGTCCTTAGGTTTTGCACACCAGCAGAGTTAGCAACAGGTACCGGATCTGTCAATTTTGGCGTAGTCCACATTACAGACATCACATCTTGACGAGAACATGACGGCTCGTATGCTCGAGATCGAACGCCAGGTCAATAAGCGACACGGTAGGTGAGTGATCGGGGCGTGCTCACACGCGTGCGACGGCGCGCGCAGCTCATCGCAAATTCATGGCAGCGGCGCAGCGCCGCGCGGTTAGGTCTGTGGAAGCGCCCCGACTGAGAACCGCTAGCTGAGAGCTGAGTGTGGCGCAGCACGTGGCGAGTGATAGACTTAATTTCTGGGAGCGCGCGAGCGGGCTGGGCTCTCAGCAGGCAATTAGGCGGCGACCCGGCGCTAACTCGATTAGCGCGCCGCCGTTAATTGCTCTGCGCAAGATGTACGCCGCCTAGGCAACCCCCTCCCTCCCCCCACCCTAACCATTCAGCCACCCCTGGCGACACTCTTCGCGATTTCCGCACTCGTCACTCGAAGGAAATTGCCTGTCCCAGCACGGGGGTCGATCGGTTGACGTCAAAAACTGTGCACTTAATGACAGCGGTTGTGACGCAACGATACGTTCCCTTTCGAGTATTTTCATTGAATGTTATCACACTGGATCAACTCATCTCCACTGCAAGAAAGTGAGTCATTTAGAAGTGTAATATCTACATCTTCATCTACATCAGGGGCGGGCAGGAATCCTGCACATGTGCGGTGCACTTGCACGCGTGCAGTTAACAGGTATTCTGCGTGCACACAGGGGAAAGTTGGCCACCCGCTTATCTCCCATCCCCACCATACCTTCTGTCCGCTCCTTCCTCTGTAATGCGTTTTGTTTCTTAGCTTGCTTTATTGAGTGAATCAATAATGTTAGTAGCAGTGCTTGAAAGAAATCATGGTTTGAAAGAGTACCTATTACCTACGATACGTTTTATTTAATTATCACAGGTGGAGTTTACAATACGGTTAATATCTGGAACAAAATTTCTACATACAGACAAACACAAACAGTTACGTAAATTTTCATCACTGATGTTTGCTCTTAACCGAGACTTATTAATTCAGCAAATGGTTTTCCAGCTCTCGCTATATTAAGCGCAGTCTTCTAACTTGCACATACCGCTGGGCTATTATTGTTGTCGTCCTGAAAACTTGAAAACAGTGCCCCATAAAATGTTACATCAGTTAGATGAGAGACATGACGAGAGAAAGTCGCAGATCTCTCGTGACAACAGCACTACGACAAATTCAAATGGCTCTGAGCACTATGGGACTTAACTGCTGTGGTCATCAGTCCCCTAGAACTTAGAACTACTTAAACCTAACTAACCTAAGGACATCACAGACATCCATGCCCGAGGCAGGATTCGAACCTGCGACCATAGCGGTCGCGCGGTTCCGACTGTAGTGCCTACAACCGCTCGGCCACTCCGGCCGGCCAACTACGACAGATTCATCTGGTATCGTCAGATCGGTCTTCTTAAGCTCAGTCAATTCCCCATCCGCTCAGAATCCGACAATAAATTGTATTCGTCCTTGTGAAATTTATTATAATGGCCTTCAATACTAAACTTCCGTTGACCAGCGAGAATACTGCCACATATTAAACATTTCTAATTTTCACGTTTTTGCACAAAGAAAAAATGATTCTCCCATTACCTTTTAAAAGATAGCAAATCTCCACTTCTCCGTTTCTTGAAATACAACGTTCACTACATAGTGCTCGCTTCGCATCAACGTCCGCAGCTTAGCCTGGCACTGCACTGCCGCAACCTGCCGGCTGTCACCACAGCCCCGGTCGACGCCTGCACGCGAGCAGCACACGTGCAGCGCTGTGCACTCATGAGCCGCGTGCAACGTTTGCCCGCCCCTGATCTACATGGATACTCTGCACATCACACTTAAGTGACTGGCAGAAAGTTCAACGAACCTCCTTCACAATAATTCTCCGTTATTCCACTCTCGAACGGCACACAGAAAAAACGAACACCTACACCTTCTGTGTGACCTCTGATTTCCCTTATTTTATTATGATCATTTCCCCTATGTAGGTCGGCGTCAAGAAAACATTCTCGCATTCGGAGGAGAAAGTTAGTGATCGAAAATTCGTGACAAGATTCCACCGCAACGAAAAACGCCTTTGTTTTAATGTTGTCCATCCCAGATCCTGTATCATGCCCGTGACACACTCTACCCTGTTTCGCGATAACACAGTACGTACTGCTATTCTTTGAACTTTCTCGATGTACTCCGTCAATCCTATCTTGAAAGCATCCCATAGCGCGCAACAGTACTCCAAAAGAGGACGGACCAGCGTACTGCAGCCAGTCTCTACAGTAGATCTGTTCATTTTATAAGTGTCTTGCCAACAAAATGCAGTCTTGGTTTGCTTTCTCCACAACATTTCCTATGTGTTCCTCCCAATTTGAATTTTTCGTAATTGCAATTTACAGATATTTAGCTGAATTTACGGCTTTTAGATTAGACTCATCTATCGGTTACCGAAGTTTGGCTAATTCCTTTTAGCACTCATGTCGATGACCTCACACTTTTCATTATTTAGGGTCAATTGCCAATTTTCGCACCATGCAGATATCTTTTCTAATTCGTTTTGCAAAATGTTTTGATCTTCTGATGAATTTACTAGACGATAAGCGACAGCATCGTGTGCAAAAAACCTAAGACTGCTGCCCAGATTGTCTCCTAAATCGTTTACATAGATAAATGTGGTGTCACCGCCAGACACCACACTTGCTAGGTGGTAGCCTTTAAATCGGCCGCGGTCCGCTAGTATACGTCGGACCCGCGTGTCGCCACTGTCAGTGATAGCAGACCGAGCGCCACCACACGGCAGGTCTAGAGAGACGTCCTGGCACTCGCCCCAGTTGTACAGCCGACTTTGCTAGCGAAGCTACACTGACCAATACGCTCTCATTTGCCGAGACGATAGTTAGAATAGCCTGCAGCTAAGTCATTGGCTACGACCTAGCAAGGCGCCATTTATCTTTTGCTGGTTATCTTATAAAACCTGTACCGTCAGACCGATGTTCTACAAATGTGGATTAAAGTATTACAAGATTTTCGTACTTTATTGCAATTCTCAAGACATTGTCCTGTTCCAGACCTCACGCCAGTCTGCGTGTATTTAAAGGCGTGCATTTCGGCCTCCTCTAGAAACACGGTGTTGGCACTTTTGCCAACACATCAATAAGAAACAGCACAGGGCCTATAACGCTACCTTGGGGAACGACAGAAGTCACTTCGTTTAACTCGATGACTGTCCGTCAGTTCCTACGAACTGACATCTGTGACGGGAAATCACAAATCCAGTCATGTAACTGAGACGATATTCCATAAGCACACAGTTTCACTACGAGCCGCTTGTTTGGCTTAGCGAGGACTTAACATCTGAGGTGATCAGTCCTCTAGACTTAGAACTACTTAAACCTAACTAACCTAAGGACATCACACACCTCCATGGCCCAGGCAGGATTCGAACCTGCGACCATAGCTACAGCACGGATCCGGACTGAAGCGCCTAGAACCGCTCGGCCACAGCGGCCCTGCCACAGCGTCAAAATCCTTTTGGAAATCTAAAAATACGGAATCAATTTGAAATCACCTGTCAGTAGGAACCAACACTTAGTGCATGTAAAGAGCTAGTTGTGTTTCCATTAACGTTTTCTAAATCCGTGTTGACGGTGTTTCAATAGACCGATCTCTTCGAAGTAATTCATAATGTTCGAACACAATATCTGTTCCAAAATCCTACTGCATATCAACGTTAATCGTATGGTCCTGTAATTTAGTGGATTAGTCGTGCTACCTTTCTTTAATATGAATACTGATGTGACCTCTGCAACTTTGCAGTGTTAGGGTACGGATATTTCGTGAGCGAGTGGTTATATGCGAGTATGGAGCTATTGCATCAGTATACTCTGAAAGGAACCTAATTGGTATACAGTCTGGACCGGAAGACTTGCTCCTATTAAATTATTTAAGTCTCTTCACTACTGCGAGGATATTTACTTGTAAGTTACCCATGTTGGCAGCTGTTCATGATTCAAATTCTGGAATATTTACTTCGTCTTCATTGGTGAAGCAATTTCCAAAGGCTGTGTTCAGTAACTCTGTTTTGGCAGCACTGTCTTCTATGGTATGCGCAGAGAAGGCATTGACTGTGTCTTGGCGCTAGCATACTTTACATACGACTGGTAAAGGTCACTTCTCGCTCCTGTATGACTTCAGTTACGTACTAGCTGTTATCCGCAGTTGCACTTGCATGTCAGTAATATGAAATGAAGTGTGCTATGGATTTACAGCCCAGGAGAACCGATTCGGTATGTTCGGCCGCTTGCTGCAAATCTTTTTACATGTCACCAATTCTGCCACTTGTGCGTCGTTGATGATAAAACGACAAGGAAAAAACACACACACTCATACACACACAGTCCAGAGCAGAGAGAAACCGCACCAGCTGGGAATCGAACCCGGGACCCAGTGATAAAGGGTCGGCATTGGTTACCACGATACCACGAATTGTTGACGCTTATCATTAGTATTGTTACGATGAGTGATGGTGACGGTACTAAAACAAAACGCGTAATTCCTAGAATTATCAAACAAACTGTCAAGGAAAGAAAATAAATAATTTGCAGTTCGCGTAGCGATAATTTTATAACATTTCTACGTGCAATAACGTGAGATGCTCTCACGTTTCTGCCTATTACCGGCGACTGCGCTTACACATCATAATCAAATGCTTCCTCACTAAAAGCCTCTCACGTTCTACATGTAAAGTTATGACGTCTCTCTGTTTATGGTTCAAATGGCTCTGAGCACTATGGGATTTAACTTCGGAGGTCATCAGTCTCCTAGAACTTAGAATGACTTAAACCTAATTAACCTAAGGACATCACACCCAGCCATGCCCGAGGCAGGATTCGAACCTGCGACCGTAGCGTTAAACAACTTAGAAATTACTTATACAGCTTAACCAGCACGTCACTATACACAAAAAAAATTCATACGTTTCAAACTGAATAAAATTGTAACGGAATTGTAGAGCACAAAAGTCAAAGGCAAATTGATATGAGTCTTGGAAATTTTGGAAATTTGTGATAAGGTCTTAAGGTACCAAACTGCTGAGGTCATCGGTCCCTAAGCTTACACACTACTTAATCTAACTAGATGAAGGAAGGCTTTAAAAAACAGGTAATGTCAAATTAATAAAAAATAAATAAGAAAACACAGAATTAACAACCTCCTTTAAGGTTATGCCGTACATATATGAATACGAGGGAAATAGTGATTTTAATCGTATCAGTCAAATTAGCATTTAAACAGAAGCAGAAATCGTTAAATCTATGTACTCCAAGAGATCTCAGGTGGACCCTTGATGTCTACATTATCGATATTACGGCTACAGACACTCTCCTATGATCTTTGTATAAGCTTCATAGCAATTTGCCTTTGATCTTTGCTATTTTCTTTTTCCCTGTAAGTCGGTTACAGTTTCGTTCAGTTTGAAATGTATGATCGTCTCGTACATACCTGTGTCTTTTGGAGATTACTTATTGTAAAACAAGCTGTTTTTCTATCTAGATCGAAGTTGTTCACTTCAAGGGTTGTTGTGACAAGCTCTTTACACTTTGTAAATAACTTCTACGTTGTTTAGCGCCATAATTTTTATTTTGTAAGCATATTGTGACCTGTTCACTTTAAAGGTTTTGTCTGCCCGTTAGGCTTCGGCTTGATAATAGTCTGGTGATCAAAACCAGTAGCATTGAGCATAAAGATAAACTGCTGGTGATTGTCTATAATGGAGTTTCACAATTATTTTGCAGCTGTAAAGACCAAACTCTCCACAAATGTAGGCTGCATTAGTGTTCCATGCAATCTCCTTCATGAGTTACGCTTTCCTACAATCCTCCCATTAAACCGAAGTCGACCATTCGCCTTGCCCGCTGCCGAACATAAGTACTCGTTCCACATCATTTTGCAACGTTATGCGTTGACACTTTATCGTACTGGCACGTTTGCAGCACACCACTTATACTAATACTTACTATTACTTACAGGTGGAGCGGTTCTAGGCGCTTCTGTCCGGAACCGCGCTGCTGCTACGGTCACAGGTTCGAATCCTGCCTCGGGCATGGATGTGTGTGATGTCCTTAGGTTAGTTATGTTTAAGTAGTTCTAAGTCTAGGGGATTGACGATCTCAGATGTTAAGTCCCATAATTCTTATAGCCATTTGAACCATTTGAACATTACAGGATTGTTTTTCTTGCTCATCTGCATTACTTTACATTTTTCTACATTCACAGGAAGCTTCCGTTCATCAAACGGTGTAGATATTCTGTTCACTCAACAATGACATTTCCCCGTATACTACAGCATCATCAGCAAACAGCCGCAGATGGCTGCCCACCCCATCCATCCACACCTCCCAGGCGAGCTCCTGACGATGCCCTTATCCCTGATGAACACTCGCCGTCCAGGGAAACTAAATGGGTTTTGTTACTTAAGAAGTCTTTGAGCCACTCACATATCTGGGAACATATTCCGTACGGTCAGACCTGCGTTAATTGTCTCCAGCAGGGCGGGCACGCTGTCAGCCGGTTTCCGAAAATCTATGAATGTGGATTCTGTCTGTGACCCTTCATCCATGGTTCGCACGATATCGTGCGAGAAAAGGACAAGTTGAGATCCGCACGCGCCTGCTTCCTAGATCCGTCCTGATTTGCAGGAAACTTATTATATTCGAACCGAGAACATGTTCAAGAATTCTGCAGCAGACCAATGTTAAAGATATTGATATACACTTTTTTGGGTCCTTTCTCTTATCCTTCTTATAAACAGCGGTCACCTGGGCTTTTTTCCAGCGGCTTGTAACTTTGCTCTGGGTGAGAGATTCATGATAAATGCAAGCAAAATGAGAGACTAATGCCGAGGATTACCTTCCGTAAAACCGAATCTGGAATTCCTTCCAGACCTGGTGATTTACTTGTTTTCGACTCTTCCAATTACTTCTCAAATTTTAGAGGCAGACACTAAGAACCTCGCCCTAGCGCCAGCCGAGTCCCCGCCGTCTGGGTGCGCGACTGTGCTGAGTGGAGCTTTCCTTGGAGAGTCCAGAGGCACAGGTGCGGTCTAATTAGTTCCGGTTAATTAGAGAGCAGTGCTAACGCGACCGACACGCCGCCTGTTTCTCGGCAGCTTCTGCTAACAAAAGTACTGGCCAGCGGCAGTAGCAGGTGTTTGCCGCACTTCCCTCGAGGCGAATGCGCCGAACTCCGCTCTGTACGGATAATTACACTCTGTCCTCATTGGCTGATGAACGCCTGAAAATGTCTTACGCAGCCGTCTGATGCCTAGTAGGCTTCAGTCTTACAAGGAAACCACACGCCAGTCGGATTTTTGTAATTTTTTGTTCATTTTTATGCTTCGAGAAGTTCAGGACACAAATAACAAAAATGGTTCAAATGGTTCTGAGCACTATGGGACTCAACTGCTGTGGTCATTAGTCCCCTAGAACTTAGAACTACTTAAACCTAACTAACCTAAGGACATCACACACATCCATGCCCGAGGCAGGATTCGAACCTGCGACCGTAGCAGTCTCACGGTTCCGGACTGCGCGCCTAGAACCGCGAGACCACCGCGGCCGGCCCACAAATAACAGTCCGCCAAAGCAGTTCGATGAAACACTATAACATTCTGGAGAATGAATTTTTCCAATAATCTTTAACACGCTACAGAAAGGTGGTTTACTTGACAATCAACATGGCTCTGTGGTAATTATGCCCCCTGTCAATTGGGGGCCTGGGTTAGATTCACAGAGGATGCAATTTTTTCAACAAAATTCATCTTCTACGAGCATTTTCGTGACGAGTAAATACCCAAAGACGGAAAAAAAACTGTAGCTCTCGGAAAAAAAACTGTAGCTCTCGACTCTGGTAATTGCTGGATCACCGGCCGCGGTGGCCGAGCGGTTCTAGGCACTTCAATCCGGAACCGCGCGACTGCTACGGTCGCAGGTTCGAATCCTGCCTCGGCCATGGATGTGTGTGATGTCCTTAGGTTAGTTAGGTTTAAGTAGTTCTAAGTTCTAGGGGACTGATGATCTCAGATGTTAAGTCCCATAGTGCTCAGAGCCAATCGCTGGACCGAGTCTCATTTCCGTCACTGTTTCTTTCCGTTTTTTTCTGTTCAGTTACAATACCTACGTCATTTCAATATAAAATTCATCAAATATATGCTAATTAACACAAATGTAATTGTTATTTTTATTTCAAATTACATATCGCCCACTAAAATTCAGTTGACATTGCAAATACAAATTCTTAATTACCGATCTTTTATAAAAGATTATTAATCAGGATGATTCAAATTTGAAAACAGAACTCAAAAATTATTATTTTTTCCATCTTTATTTATTTTACGCTTAACGGTAACACCCACAGTAGATGCACCTCTGTATAAAAAATTGTTTAGTTTAAAAAATGGAGCCCAGACATCACTCTACCACACAGTCAGGCTGTTTTTGGAAAACTCGACCATACTTTCACATACAGGCTGACAATTATTGAAGTGTATGCAAAAAGACGTAAATCAGTTGCAACCTACGGCGTGCACACACTTCATTCAACATGTAAACGTCAATACAGATATTCGGCTTTAGGTTATGACATGTTCAATGTGCCTGCCGTCATTGACGATGTGGCGCAGACGAATAGCGTAATTCTGCATGAGCCGCTAAAGTATCGGAACATCGATACTGTCGATGACTTCCTGAACGGCTTTTTCGGTTCAGCAATGGTTTAGGGTTATTGTTGTATATTTTGATTATAATATAGCCCCACGAAAAGGAGTCCTGTGTGTTCAGATCCGGAGAATAAGGCGGCCAATCGAGATCCAAGCCAGTAGCCTCTGGGTACCCTAGAGTCAGTATGTGGTCCCCAAAGTGCTCCTCCAGTACATCAAACATTCTCCTGCTTCGATGGGGTCGAGCTCCGTCTTGCATGAACCACATCTTGTCGAAATCAGGGTCACTTTGGATAATGGGGATGAAATAATCTTCCAAAACCTTCACATACCGTCCGGTAGTCAACATGCCATCAAGGAATATCGCACCGATTATTCCGTGACTGGACGTTGCTCACCAAAGTCACCCGTTGAGGTTGTGCAGTCCCATAATTTTGCTTGTTGACGAACTCATGCAAATGAAAGTGAGCTTCGTCGCTAACTGCAGAAGGCATGTTACATTATTTAGGACAGCAATCAGTAAATCCGGTTTTCAGAGGAGGCAATATAGCGACTAGTTAATCGCTTAGCACAGTATTCAGTGAGTGTTACGAAGCAAGCGCATGGTACAAGACGGTCGTACCTGAGGCAACTCTTCAAGGCCGCGGCGCAGATTAATGAACTGCGAGGACGGCGCTAAGCGTCAGTGTGGCTTTCCTTTCCTTCCCTTACCTTCCTGCGATGAATATTCATCCCAGCGGCGGCGGCGAGGGCTGCACGCGCCGCAAGGTCGATACCGCCGCAGCTCCTTTTTAACAGGGCCGGCCTGTGCCCGAGCTCCGTGCCTCCGCTGCGAGTACACCCCCCATCCTTCCCCAGCCCTCCCTCCGTCCCTCAGGCTAGCACACCTGCGCCGAGCTCCCTCTAAATCCGCCGTGTGCCGACAAACCAGCTTCGAGGTAAGGCGAGACAGTGGACAGTGTGGCGACACACACCGCGCTGCGGTCGACGCCCTCAGTACATGCGTGAAATCCAGCCGTGCATCCGTAAGCAATATGTAACGTGCCTATCTTGATTCTTTCGCAATGCCTCCGCCGTCTTGTCTCGTTTGTTTTCACTTTGGTTCAAATGGTTCAAATGACTCTGAGCACTATGGGACTTAACATCCGAGGTCATCAGTCCCCTAGAACTTAGAACTACTTAAACCTAACTAACCTAAGGACATCACACACATCCATGCCCGAGGCAGGATTCGAACCTGCGACCGTAGCGGTCGCGCGGTCCCTGATTGAAGCGCCTAGAACTCGGTCGCACCGGCCGGCGTTTTCACTTTGTTCCGCGACTGCTGTACTCCTTAGCAAGAGTCGCCAAGTGCACTCTGATACGCGACTTAAGACAACTTACAAAACCCGTGCCACTGTATATGAACCAAGTCATGTAGTGTGAGGCGTAGCGCCGAATACCGATCCAGTCTTGGAGGCGGTTAAGTGGGAGATGTGTGTCGGAGCTGGATAGTGACAGATGGTGACGCGAGACTGGACGCGCTCGTAGTTTATGTATCAGCCGACAGAGGGCAATATTGGATAGGGGACTGACAGTTTAGTTTCAATTGTGCCCACTAGAGTGCACTAAAGTAATATAATTTTTTTCATAAACTGCTCTAATATTTTCATAAAGTGTTATGTCTTTTTGTGTATGTAAAATGTTATAAATGTGTTTTAGCAGTATGAATGATGCGTGAGTGTGGTTTAAGGTTAATATGAAGACAATTGTTTAACGAGTTATGTAGTAGGATTTAGGGTGGGAACATTCCGAAGAAGTATGGACACGGACAAAGGGGATTTTTGTAGAATAGATTTGTAAAGTAAGTTTATAGTAAAGGAAAAGTTAATTCAGGTATAAATAACAATAGTAAATAGCTTTATGCATAAGCAAAACTTCAGCAAGTCGGTAAAAAGTGCAGTCGATAGGTTTACTATTTTGCGATTGCTTACGAATCGCGCGGCTTGACGCGGGAGAATGTTGTTTTGCTATTGGCTGTTGAGTAAACTGACCAATGGTAAAGCAATATTCTTCGCACGCCTTTCTCTGCTGGAAAAGAAGACTTAGAGTATTCTAGACGGGAGTGGGAGCCTAGCCATGAAACACTTCGGGCGTGTGTAGTAGTAGTTCCGAGGGAAATGATGAGTTGCCGGATCTAGCAGTGTTACATACATCAAAAGTGTGGTAAAGTGACAGCATAATTATTCCGGTGGACGTGTAAAAATTTCGGAATTTTTAAGTGAATTTTCTGACGAGAAAAGACATATATTCCGCGTGGCGTATTGAGCAGGTCGGTGGCTAAAAACTGTGACTGCATTTGGTACCGACAGCTATTATGTTTTCGGGAAATGCAACACCATAAACTTGCTAACGTGAGTGAAAGGGATTATGAGTGACTGTGTTAAGACTAGCACGGGCTTGGCAGTGACACTTGTTCACCTAAGTTTCAGAATATATTAATTGAGGACAAAATTTCCAACCTTTCATTTGTGTGAAAACTTTCTCCCGAAACGTAGATTAGTGACTTAAATTGCAGCCTGGTTCACTTCGAAGTACAGTAGGTTTCACTCGGCTTTCCTACTGATGATCTGCTGGGACAATGCTCACAGGTAGGTGCAGGTTCGTAGTAAAGGGACGGAAAGAACCGCGCCGCCGCAAGTGCTCTAGTAAGACATTGGACTCGCATTCGGGAACATGGTGGTTCAAATCCCGTTCCGACCACTCAGGTTTGTGTGTTCCGTTTTTTTACTAGATCGCTTAAGGAGACTGGTGAGTAGGTGATCCGTTAAAATTGGCAAAATTGTCGATTAAAAAATGCTTATATTGTAGCGGACACTTTGCTGAACAGATGCCTACCACATATCTACTTGATGATGATGGTGATAATAATTATAACAATTGTGATTTTGAAGGAACTTACCTACGTGCTTATTAATTACTCTAATGTCATATTGTGTTCGAAGATGTACATGGAAGGCTCTTACAATAGCAAGAGTGCTATCATACGTATGACACTTGGTACATGAATGCGTAAATACAGAGGGGTCCAAAAAAATGTACCCACTGATTAAAAGTCCATAACCTGCAAACTAATTGACGGAGTTGTCTCATTTTTAGAGAAAATGTAGCTTAAAGTCCAACTTAAAGATATCACTGTAGGCGTTCGAAATAGTCACCATTAATATCCACACACACAAACGACGCCGCCGAACTGCAGCACGAACTACTGACTGCAACGTGTTCAGTTGGATATTTGCACATGAATGTACGATGGATTCTCGAAGTTCATCCATTGTGCGTGGCATTTGTCAATAAACGACGTCCTTTAGTGTTCCCCACAGGTAAAAGTCCAGAGGAGTTAGGTCTGGCGAACGTGGTGGATACTCCACAGCACCTCTACGGCCTATCCATCTTCCTGGTAGATTTTCGTCGAGATACGCCCTAACACGATTTTGGTAGTGGGCTGGGGCATCATCTTGTTGAAAGTAAACTCTTCCGTCTCCATACAAGTCTCGAATGGCAGGTAAAATAGATGTGTGAAGCTTCTGAAGGTACACCTCACCGGTAACTCAAGTAACTAGGTGCAACTAGGAACAAAACACTGACTATCTGGCGACTGTCATCTGACAAAACAAAACAACGCAATACAACGCTTGTGTGGCGATTGCCGGGACTACGAACTATCACACTACCAAAGATGAGACAACTCCGTCAATTAGTTTGCCAGCTATGGGCTTTTAAACAGTGGATATATTTTTTTGGACCCCTCTGTATAATTGGTAATCAATAATAATTTATTTATTTACATACCTTACGCCCACATTTGAGCACTAAAATCAAACATATACAACGGAGTCTACAATGATTAAGTTTAGGCCTTAGCAGTCAGCAATTTCTTCGTTTCCCAAAACTTCTTCATTCGCTGTGATCTGGCCACTCGTTCTTCTTAGATATGACATACTTCTTCCCTTCTGGTGGTTTAAATGTCAGCCGTGTGTAGTTGTTCTTCAGAAGCAGTTTCTCTTCTCTGTGTTGAAATTTGTTGTGTGGTGATGTTCAGTTCATCCACATCACTTTGTACTTTTTTAAACTAGATATTTTTGGTTTCACTGTTTCAGGAGTAGTCAAAAAGTTGCTTTTTGATTCTAGTATTTGGCGGGCGAGATATGTGGCCAAAAAATGCAATCCTTCTTTTTCGTCAGTGTATCAATAATGGATTCACTTTCTTTATACACTACTGAATTGGGTGAAAGTCTCCACTGCCTATTAACTTGATGTTTCTTAGTCATAATTGTTCGGAGTATTCTTCCATCAACTTTGTACAATTTGTCCGTTGTTGCTTGAGTATTTAGTCTGATTAGTGTTGCACTTGCGTATGTTGCTTCCGCTTTAAAGACGGAGGAGTAATGTCGAAATATAGGATTTATTGAGAGAGATCGTTTTTTGTAGGTCGGCCACGTGGTTCTCTGCGCTCGCTGAAGTTTTAATGCTCTTCTATCTATTGATGCTCTTTCATTAGCATTCCAGGTAATAATCTCACCAAGAAATTTAAACTTTTTTACTGTTTTAATTTTTTCATCATTGTGGAATATGATGTGGGATATGTCAACTGGGAAGCTGGGCATCATTTCTGTTCTCAATTAATACAACAAATGTTTTTCTCGGCCAATTTTGGTTGCAAAAGCGCAAAATTTGTTGTGGGACATGGAAATGAGCATTTGAAGTCATTGGCCGGGAGGCCCCTTATGGGGCAGGTCCGGCCGCCTTGGTGCAGGTCCTATTACACTCGACGCCACAGTGGACGACCTGCGCCCCGGATGGGGATGAAATGATGATGAAGACAACACAACACCCAGTCCATGAGCGGAGAAAATTCCCGGCCTAACGGGGAAACGAACCCGGGCCCGTAGGACGGCAATCCGTCACGGTGACCACTTTTTTTTTTGATCGTTGTTTGGTCGTTGCGGACGTCGCAAGACATCCTGTTCAAGTTCGGTGGTTGATCGTACCACTGAGTATTTTGTTTTTTTTTTACAGAGGCCAACCGGCTCTCTGACCGAACACGCTGAGCTACCGTGCCGGCGACCACACAGCTATCTGGGCGGACATTGTGGGACATCATGGGCTAATGTTGCTTCAGCCCCTACAGTTTCACGAAGTTCCGAGAGGTGGCGGTCCTAAGCACAGCCTTCAAAATGGCGTCCTGTCTTTCTTTTGCCAAAAACAAGGGCATCGCCGATATTCATAGGAGCTTGTAGAATGTCTACGGAGTGAACGGAAGCACAGTGTGTCGTTGAGCGAGCCGTCTGTCATCATCCACAACATGGTTGCGCAATCCTGTTCGATCTCCCACGTGCCGGCCTGGCTCACACAGCTGCGTATCTTGAATTGTCGTTCGTCGCCACAAAAATGCAAACGAACTTCTCCTTCTTTCTGAAAAACTTTCTTAACCACCCTACAGCTTGGGTCTCGCACCTTCCGAAATTCCTCCTTTTTGGCCGAATGATGGACACATTCCGCGGAGAGTAGCACGTGGATGATAGGGAAGTAATTGATGCAGGAAGAGATTGGCTCCGACGTCGACCAGTGGAGTGGTAGCATGCGGGCATACAGGACCTCCCAGTGAGGTCACGTGAGGTTGTCGCACTCAACGGAGATTATGTTGTAAACTTCTTTCAGAAACTTATTGAACGCCTATCGAAGATAAAATTTAGCTGTCATAAAGGTAAAACTCAGATCATCGTGTGAAAAAGTTAATTCGATGACGTAGTACAAGGTGACTCTAAAGTCACTATATATTTCAGTATTATACACTCCTGGAAATGGAAAAAAGAACACATTGACACCGGTGTGTCAGACCCACCATACTTGCTCCTGACACTGCGAGAGGGCTGTACAAGCAATGATCACACGCACGGCACAGCGGACACACCAGGAACCGCGGTGTTGGCCGTCGAATGGCGCTAGCTGCGCAGCATTTGTGCACCGCCGCCGTCAGTGTCAGCCAGTTTGCCGTGGCATACGGAGCTCCATCGCAGTCTTTAACACTGGTAGCATGCCGCGATAGCGTGGACGTGAACCGTATGTGCAGTTGACGGACTTTGAGCGAGGGCGTATAGTGGGCATGCGGGAGGCCGGGTGGACGTACCGCCGAATTGCTCAACACGTGGGGCGTGAGGTCTCCACAGTACATCGATGTTGTCGCCAGTGGTCGGCGGAAGGTGCACGTGCCCGTCGACCTGGGACCGGACCGCAGCGACGCACGGATGCACGCCAAGACCGTAGGATCCTACGCAGTGCCGTAGGGGACCGCACCGCCACTTCCCAGCAAATTAGAGACACTGTTGCTCCTGGGGTATCGGCGAGGACCATTCGCAACCGTCTCCATGAAGCTGGGCTACGGTCCCGCACACCGTTAGGCCGTCTTCCGCTCACGCCCCAACATCGTGCAGCCCGCCTCCAGTGGTGTCGCGACAGGCGTGAATGGAGGGACGAATGGAGACGTGTCGTCTTCAGCGATGAGAGTCGCTTCTGCCTTGGTGCCAATGATGGTCGTATGCGTGTTTGGCGCCGTGCAGGTGAGCGCCACAATCAGGACTGCATACGACCGAGGCACACAGGGCCAACACCCGGCATCATGGTGTGGGGAGCGATCTCCTACACTGGCCGTACACCACTGGTGATCGTCGAGGGGACACTGAATAGTGCACGGTACATCCAAACCGTCATCGAACCCATCGTTCTACCATTCCTAGACCGGCAAGGGAACTTGCTGTTCCAACAGGACAATGCACGTCCGCATGTATCCCGTGCCACCCAACGTGCTCTAGAAGGTGTAGGTCAACTACCCTGGCCAGCAAGATCTCCGGATCTGTCCCCCATTGAGCATGTTTGGGACTGGATGAAGCGTCGTCTCACGCGGTCTGCACGTCCAGCACGAACGCTGGTCCAACTGAGGCGCCAGGTGGAAATGGCATGGCAAGCCGTTCCACAGGACTACATCCAGCATCTGTACGATCGTCTCGATGGGAGAATAGCAGCCTGCATTGCTGCGAAAGGTGGATATACACTGTACTAGTGCCGACATTGTGCATGCTCTGTTGCCTGTGTCTATGTGCCTGTGGTTCTGTCAGTGTGATCATGTGATGTATCTGACCCCAGGAATGTGTCAATAAAGTTTCCCCTTCCTGGGACAATGAATTCACGGTGTTCTTATTTTAATTTCCAGGAGTGTAATAAGTCGCGGAATATTTGTTTCTTGCAGGTGCTACGACAGAACGCTAACCAAAGAAGAACGAATCGCTGTTGTTTCTGCTCGTCTTCGTGGAATGACGTATGAACAGGTGCGGACAAACTTTGCCACTCAGTTCCGGAAAACAGGCCCCACCAGGCTTGCTATCAAGAGCCTCGTCAATAAATTCCAGCGTACTGGTAGCGTTGCAGATGAAGAACGTCCAGGGAGGCCGGCCATAACGCCAGACACCGTACAAAGTGTGAGGATGCGATCACACGTAGCCCTTCCGCATCTACCAGGAGACTTAGTAGGGAGCATGGTATTCCTCAAACCACTGTATGTAGAAACTTCCTGGCAGATTAAAACTGTGTGCCCGACCGAGACTCGAACTCGGGACCTTTGTCTTTCGCGGGCAAGTGCCTACCATCTGAGCTACCGAAGCACGACTCACGCCCGGTCCTCACAGCTTCACCTCTGCCAGAATCTCGTCTCCTACCTTCCAAACTTTACAGAAGCTCTCATTCTGGAAACATCCCACGGACTGTGGCTAAGCCATGTCTCCGCAGTATCCTTTCTTTCAGGAGTGCTAGTTCTGCAAGGTTCGCAGGAGAGCTTCTGTAAAGTTTGGAAGGTAGGAGACGAGATACTGGCAGAAGTGAAGCTGTGAGGACCGGGCGTGAGTCGTGCTTCGGTAGCTCAGATGGTAGAGCACTTGCCCGCGAAAGGCAAAGGTCCCGAGTTCGAGTCTCGGTCGGGCACACAGTTTTAATCTGCCAGGAAGTTTCATATCAGCGCACACTCCGCTGCAGGGTGAAAATCTCATTCTGGAAACATCCCCCAGGCTGTGGCTAAGCCATGTCTCCGCAGTATCCTTTCTTTCAGGAGTGCTAGTTCTGCAAGGTTCGCAGGAGAGCTTCTGTAAAGTTTGGAAAGTAGGAGACGAGATACTGGCAGAAGTGAAACTGTGAGGACCGGGCGTGAGTCGTGCTTCGGTAGCTCAGATGGTAGAGCACTTGCCCGCGAAAGGCAAAGGTCCCGAGTTCGCGTCTCGGTCGGGCACACAGTTTTAATCTGCCAGGAAGTTTCGTATCAGCGCACACTCCGCTGCAGAGTGAAAATCTCATTCTGGCACTGTATGTAGAGTTCTTCGTTACAAGCTGCACAGACGTATATACCATATCCAGATCGTTCATAAGCTTGAAGCGGGGGACTACGCAGCCAGACAAGCTATGTGTCATGACCTGCAACAAGCTGTGGAAAATGATCATTTGATGCAAAATGTCTTGTTCAGTAATGAAGCTACATTTCTTACCTGTGGACGTGTGAACAGACAACTGCGGGATCTGGGCAGACGAACAACCAATGGTGCTGCAGTAGTGGCAACGGGACAAAGCCAAAGTGAACGTGTGGTTAGGGATAACGAGGTCAACAGTGTACGGGCCCTTCTGCTTCGCAGAACAAACTGTTACTGGAACCACATACCTAGACATGCTGGAACAGTTTTTGGAGCCGCAGTTGATATCTGATGTGATTATGAATACTGTTTGTTTCTTAACAGGATGGTGCACCACCCCATTTTGCTCTCGTTGTTCGGCATTATCTGAATCAAGAATTTCCCGGCAGATGGATTGGTCGTGCTTCTCCACGGACGTGGGCACCCCGCACTCCTGTCTTCACACCCTTAGACTTTTTTGCAAGGAGGTTTATCAAGTTTAAGGTATACCAGGTGAAGATCCGCAGCTGAGATTACACCATGTATGCTTGGGCAGGTTTTTCGGTCTACAGTGGAGCGCTGGGGAGTGTGCCTAGACATGCAAGGTGATCACATTGAAATGAAATTACGTCCTATTTTAACATAAGTTGCAGTGCCATTACGTATTCGTTAGTAAGATTTGTTCAAGTACAAAATGTATAGTGACTTTAGAATCTCCCTGTATATGTATTTTATTTCTCCTACGTTCAAGAATTGGTAAACGTAAACTCGGCCGGGCCCGTAGGTACCGACCCACCGCCAATGGTGTCACTGCATAGGGTTGTGAGGTGCTTGGTGTCAACACGCCACTCTCCCGGCCGTTGTCAGTTTTCATGGTCTGGTACCAACAGTAGTCAGTAAGGTACGAGTAGCTCCTCAGTCGATATAACGAGGTTGAGTGCACACCGTTTGAGTTCTCCCACCAAGGAAACATACCTGACGGTACCGGTTATCGAACCCGGGTCTCCACCTGACAGTCATCCGCACTGCCCTCTCAGCTACTTCAAATGGTTCAAATGGCTCTGAGCACTATCGGACTCAACTGCTGTGGTCATAAGTCCCCTAGAACTTAGAACTACTTAAACCTAACTAACCTAAGGACAGCACACAACACCCAGCCATCACGAGGCAGAGAAAATCCCTGACCCCGCCGGGAATCGAACCCGGGAACCCGGGCGTGGGAAGCGAGAACGCTACCGCACGACCACGAGATGCGGGCTCTCAGCTACTTGTTCAAGAATAGGTACAGGAAAATACTGGTTAGATTGGGTTCTGTAACGAAGGACAAGTCGGTGGGGAGAAGGAAGGAGGGGGTTCAGTACTGCTGCTTATTTTCTGATACTTAACGCGAAACTTTTTAGTAAAAGCCATTTATTATATTCATCCGTTTCATTCATCTGCTAATCAAGTTATTTATCTTATATCTGAGTTTCTGAGTTACGGTTGATTCATGTATCCTTTCTCAAGGGAATATACTTGGATCATCAGTCACTGCGATTTCAATCTATTTGCTTGCATTTGTTCCCTCTGATCCTAATGGGAAACCTTACACGGTCCATATCAGTTAATTTTGAAACGACACTGCTTGACTGTACGAATCGATAGTCAGATTCCCTCTATGTCTACACTCCACAAAATCTTTCACGGCGTGCTGCGGAAGATTCTTCTGGTACCAATACCTTCCCTCACCCCCACCCCACACCCCACATCAAAAAATGGTTCAAATGCCTCTAAGCACTATGGAACTTAACATCTGAGGTCATCAGTCCCCTAAACGTAGAACTACTTAAACCTAACTAACCTAAGTACATCACACACACCCATGCCCGAGGCAGGATTCGAACCTCCGACCATAGTAGCAGCGCGATTCCGAACTGAAGCGCTCAGAACCGCTCGGCCACAGCAGCCGGCACACACCCCATTTCCCTGTTCCATTCGAAAATGGTGCGTACCAAAAACGACCGTCGGTAAATCTCCATACAAATCCTAAATTTGTCGGTTTTTCTCGCAGTGTTCATTTCGATAGAAAGTAGGAAGGAGGAAGTAAAATGTTGCCTGACGCTTTTCTGAATGTACTCGCTACGAATTTCAGTAGTAAACCTTTCAGTGATGCAAAACGTCTCTCTTGTAGCGTCTGCTGATGGAATTTGTTGAGCACCTCCATAATGCTCCTGCGCCGGCTAAACGACGCAATGTCGAAACACGCAGTTCTTCGTTGGATCTCTCTACTAATTGAACCTGATAAGCATCCCAGACTGATTAGCAATACTCGACAACCAGCAGAAAGTGTGTTTTATTGGGCACTTCTTTCATGAATGATACGTAATTCCTTCAGATTCTTTCAGTTCATCCTGGCATCCGCTTTTTATGCAGTTTGCTTCATGTAATCATTGCACTTAGGTCGCTCGGTATAGCCACCACTAGCTACTTTACGGCAGTTGCTGTTTCAAGTGATTTGTGACAAATAGTGCAATCGCACGGCAGTGGACGTTTTCCCCTACTTATCCTCAGTACATTACAATTATTTGCGTTCATTTTCAATAATCACCATTATTAGTAGAGTACATCAACCTCCGATGTTCCGCACAACTTACCGCAGTATAAGCTATACGAATATTCCAGAAGTGTTTTACAGGAATAAAGAGCTCCTCGTCCAGGCCCTGAAGGCTCAAGGGATGTCAACCGGCTGCCATGACATCCTATGCCATTCGGCTTCATGTGGATGCGGTATGGAGGGGCATGGCCGGCCACTTTGGCCGAGCGCTTGTAGGCGCTTCAGTCTGGAACCGCGCTACTGCTACGATCGCAGGTTCGAATCTTGCCTCGGGCATGAATGTGTGTGATGTCCTTAGGTTAGTTAGGTTTAAGTAGTTGTAAGTCTATGGGACTGATGACCTCAGATGTTAAGTCCCATAGTGCTTACAGCCATTTGAACCATTTTGGGGGCCATGTAGCCAAAACACTACTCTCCTAATCGTATTGCTAACTTACCAAACCTTGGGGCCGCTACTTCTCATTCAAGTAGATCCCGATTTGGTATCACGAGGTTAAGAACACCCCGCACCATGTCATCCATTAAGGCAATATCTTTGACAGTACAAGGAATCGAACCCAGGTCCACCGCATTGTAGTCATCCTCGCTGACCTCTCGGTGACCGAGGCTGACTTTTCACAGGTCTTGAGGACGTCATAAGGACACTGTTTGAGTGGGGTACCTGAGACTGGAACCTAAAATCTAGGGTATTTAGTCATTGCAAGTCCATTAGCTTACAGCAGTTCCCGCGTGTGGCGGTAAAACGGCAGGCCGTTCCGTCGCAAATACTTGCAGCCGATAATCACAGAAGGTTGTCCCCCTCTCGTCTCCAAAGCCGGATTTCCGAAAAATTCCGGACATTAATAAAAAGGAAGTCATAAATTGGCGCTCGGTCGGGCGCTAAGGAACGGCCTTAGAGAAACACTCTTGATTACTTAATTAAAAGGGTTATCGTTAGAGAAAAGGCCCTCCTTGTCTTCAAACTTTGAAATGCGCTGGTTTCATTGAAACCGTCAGCCAAAAGAGCAAGACAAAGAGCGGCGAGGCGACAGACGCCCGGCTAATTTTAAATTAAAATGAAAGAATAATGTAAGGAAAAGCAATTCTGGCAGATCCAATAAAGCTGGCGACTCGCAAGTGCCGGTAGAAGAGAGTGAAGGGAGGACGGCGGACCTCCGCCACCTGCGCCGCGAACTTCAAGGCTGCCGCCGCCGCCGCCTCCGTCCGTTTAATAAGACACACCTCGATCGCCGACCAGCGGCCAACCTCGCCCACTTTTATTCACTACGACTTTCTCCTTCCGTTATTTCCCTAGTCGCAGCGCAAGTCATCCCAATATCCTAGGTTTCCATGTCTGCCACCTCCTGTTCTTTTTCTCCCTAGACCCACCCCGCCACGCTTGTAAGGTGGCAATAATTAATGTAATGAAGAGCACTCTCAAAGCGAAGTAGAAACGATTTATTTAGCACATCACAATTCAGATTCCAGAAGGCTGCTCGAGTCAGAATGCTATTCATACGTTCACTCTCCAAAAATTACAATCTTAAATAATAAAATATAGTCATCCCGTTTTTTTTATGATCTTTCCAAGGAATTTTATTGCTTATGGAACTGATTGCTTTATACGCAACTGGTTTGAATCATGCCCAACAAACAGAACGCAAAACGTTGTGCTGAATAATTCAAACAATGTTATAAAGACACAGAATTTTAGTGACTAAGGATAAAACACGAAGGGAGTTCCACAGGGACGAATTTCAGGTTCACACCCTTATTTCTTATATGCGTAAATGACCTTCCACTAGCCGGCAGTAGTGGCCGAGCGGTTCTAGGCGCTTCAGTCTGGAACCGCGCGACCGCTACAGTCGCAGGTTCGAATCCTGTCTCGGGCGTGGATGTGTATGATGTCCTTAGGTTAGTTAGGTTTAAGTAGTTCTAAGTTCTAGGGGACTTGTGACCTCAGATGTTAAGTCCCATAGTGCTCAGAGTCATTTTTTTGACCTTTCACTTAACTTTCATCAAGCAGAATTGGTACATGATACCAGTATTATAATAACTTCCATTAGAGAGAAAAAAAAACAGAAAAAATGTTTATAGTGTTTCTCACTGCTTTATTAAGTAGTTCTCCGAAAATAGGCTCTGCTTAAATTTTGAGAAAAATTATATACAATAAATCGACTCATATCAACGACTGATTAGGCACAGGAGGCGAACTCAGGAAACAGGGTAGAAAGCACCAAACTTATAGGTGTGCCCGTCACTGAAAACTTAAACTGGCAGAAGTGTATCAGTGAACTGCTCAACAATTAAGTTCAGCTAGTTTTACTCTTCGTGTAATTGCTAATTATGCAAACAAACGAATCAATGTCCCGGCACATTTGGCAAATTTCCACTTAATAATGTATTATGGAATAGTTTTCTGGGAAACTCCTTACTTAGAAGGAAAGTATCGATTGCACAAATCCATTGCACAAAAGCAAGCAGTAAGAATAATATGTGGTTTTTAACTGTTGTCATCTGTCACCTATTCAAGGAGTCACGCATTTGAATTGCACGTTCACAATGTATGCGTGATGATGTTTCTAGATGAGGAGCAAACTGCAGGAAGCGGTACACGATAGGGTAAGGAGCAATAAAGTTCATATGGATGTATGGCTGAAAATACAGGGTGTTTCAAAAATGACCGGTATATTTGAAACGGCAATAAAACCTAAACGAGCAGCGATAGAAATACACCGTTTGTTGCAATATGCTTGGGACAACAGTACATTTTCAGGCAGACAAACTTTCGAAATTACAGTAGTTACAATTTTCAACAACAGATGGCGCTGCGGTCTGGGAAACTCTATAGTACGTTATTTTCCACATATCCACCATGCGTAGCAATAATATGGCGTAGTCTCTGAATGAAATTACCCGAAACCTTTGACAACGTGTCTGGCGGAATGGCTTCACATGCAGATAAGATGTACTGCTTCAGCTGTTCAATTGTTTCTGGATTCTGGCGGTACACCTGGTCTTTCAAGTGTCCCCACAGAAAGAAGTCACAGGGGTTCATGTCTGGCGAATAGGGAGGCCAATCCACGCCGCCTCCTGTATGTTTCGGATAGCCCAAAGCAATCACACGATCATCGAAATATTCATTCAGGAAATTAAAGACGTCGGCCGTGCGATGTGGCCGGGCACCATCTTGCATAAACCACGAGGTGTTCGCAGTGTCGTCTAAGGCAGTTTGTACCGCCACAAATTCACGAAGAATGTCCAGATAGCGTGATGCAGTAATCGTTTCGGATCGGAAAAATGGGCCAATGATTCCTTTGGAAGAAATGGCGGCCCAGACCAGTACTTTTTGAGGATGCAGGGACGATGGGACTGCAACATGGGGCTTTTCGGTTCGCCATATGCGCCAGTTCTGTTTATTGACGAAGCCGTCCAGGTAAAAATAAGCTTCGTCAGTAAACCAAATGCTGCCCACATGCATATCGCCGTCATCAATCCTGTGCACTATATCGTTAGCGAATGTCTCTCGTGCAGCAATGGTAGCGGCGCTGAGGGGTTGCCGCGTTTGAATTTTGTATGGATAGAGGTGTAAACTCTGGCGCATGAGACGATACGTGGACGTTGGCGTCATTTGGACCGCAGCTGCAACACGGCGAACGGAAACCCGAGGCCGCTGTTGGATCACCTGCTGCACTAGTTGCGCGTTGCCCTCTGTGGTTGCCGTACGCGGTCGCCCCACCTTTCCAGCACGTTCATCCGTCACGTTCCCAGTCCGTTGAAATTTTTCAAACAGATCCTTTATTGTATCGATTTTCGGTCCTTCGGTTACATTAAACCTCCGTTGAAAACGTCGTCTTGTTGCAACAACACTGTGTTCTAGGCGGTGGAATTCCAACACCAGAAAAATCCTCTGTTCTAAGGAATAAACCATGTTGTCTACAGCACACTTGCACTTTGTGAACAACACACGCTTACAGCAGAAAGACGACGTACAGAATGGCGCACCCACAGACTGCGTTGTCTTCTATATCTTTCACATCACTTGCAGCGCCATCTGTTGTTGAAAATTGTAACTACTGTAATTTCGAAAGTTTGTCCGCCTGAAAATGTACTGTTGTCCCAAGCATATTGCAACAAACGGTGTATTTCTATCGCTGCTCGTTTAGTTTTTATTGCCGTTTCAAATATACCGGTCATTTTTGAAACACCCTGTACGTGTCAAAGGAGGTACATCCACTTGATGGAGGAGGTAAAAGATCTTTTACAGTGTAGGTTTCAATACTTGTAAGTACACATGAGAACACACCAAGATAGAGGGTTTGTCCTGTCTGCACTAACGTTTTAGCTCCACACACAAGAGGGAAGCAATGTTGTTTACGATGACTGCCACTGTAGCCTAGGCACCATGCATGCTGTCTCGAGTGTGGGGCTAAAGCGTTAGTACAGACGGTAGGGGTGTGTTCCCATGCCAATGGCAATCAGCACCTTCTGCATCGTTGGCAACGCTGTATGGGTGCACTTCAGAACTATTTTGAAGGGCAGTAGTTGATTTTGATTCATTTTAGTTACATTTGTACTCGTTCACCATAAATTTACGCATAGTTCCAACGCGTGTGTTTTATTTCAGTCTTTGCCGCGACCTCCTGCATTGGTACCCTGTTTTATGTTGGCATTCAGATACACGCTGCCTTACCGGTTCAGTGCGCGTCGTGGAGTTCCCATGCTGTCGCATTATCGCAAGATATACGATAGTTACCACGGTTTATGGAGTGACCCTCGTAATACAAGCCCAAGTCCGGAAGTGCGCCAACATTTATCACGATAACCGTGGAAAACCACCGAATATCGACAGAAAAGTGCACAAAATCGCTGTTGCTACGCTCATTTTTGTCTCGCGAGCAATCGCACTGGATCGCTGCGCAATCCGATTTCATTATGCCGGCCGGGTTCACGTGGCGGACGGCACTGCGACGCTGAAATATCGGCTTCCGTCGCGCGTTCGGCAGCGGCCGTCGCAGATTTGCGACCCGACGCAACCCCGGCGCGTCCGACGCTCGCAGCTACGCCATAATAAATTGCCGCTATCAGCGCAAACGCTCCGCTCGACCGCGCAGCGCAGCGTGGGCGCCAGCTTGCAACCTGCGCCGATCTGTAAATTAACGGATTCATTTAGCAGCGCACAGCGTTTTTGGCGATAAAACGACCCCTCCCCCTCTCCCCCCCTTTTTTTTGTACGAGGAGTGGGAGGATTGGTGGGGGGAGGGGGGAGAGGTACGGCCGGCGAGGGGGAGTGATATGTAAAAGCGGTTCGCACACGCGGCGTGAGGCGCAAATAAATGGATACTGCCATTCGCCGCATTGAACGGCCAGCGTGAAAACTGAATACGGGATCATTCCGTGCTGGATGAACACTGCCGATGGCCCGTGGCGAATTATGGTCGGCTCTTCCCGTCCGTTTAGGCGAGGACAATGAAGCTCTCATGCACGTGCGCGCCGCCGAAAAAACTACCGGCTACAAATGAGGACAGCTTTTACAAATTTGCTACGTAGCACCTGCCGACACTGGTATTTTTTTTCTTTTTTTGTTAGCCAGACAGACTGCCGTAATTCGGGAAGCAAGCTACGAGAAGCAGTTAGTCCGTCATTCAGCTGAGCGAAAACTGCGACCATTTCTGCGTTCCAGAATGCCTGTTAGTCCAGTAGGCCTAACTTCCCGCACGTGTCCTGAACGTTGTTTGTAGAATTTATTTCGTCGTTCGTGCTCACGAACTGCTGTTTCCCACAGCACCTGAACGTTGTACGCGTCTCTTATTTTGGTAGCTGTAAACCTACATAACGATGAATTGGGACTTTCTCTCTCAGAGCGGGACGCCTTATCCTTTCGACTGTCAGTGGCTAAAAAAACTATTAGATTCGTATTATAAAAAAGTACGAAGTAGTGCCCAAATTTACCGAAATATATTAACTAAACTTCTTACATCTTGCAGCCGGCCGAAGTGGCCGTGCGGTTAAAGGCGCTGCAGTCTGGAACCGCAAGACCGCTACGGTCGCAGGTTCGAATCCTGCCTCGGGCATGGATGTTTGTGATGTCCTTAGGTTAGTTAGGTTTAACTAGTTCTAAGTTCTAGGGGACTAATGACCTCAGCAGTTGAGTCCCATAGTGCTCAGAGCCATTTGAACCATTTTACATCTTGCATAGCTCTTGTTCTGTACCAAAATCTTCACAATAGTCCACTTGGAAGCGACCGCAACGACCCCATCGTTGCTTACATTTTTGAAATGCATCAATGACGTATTTCTTTGTTAAGGTGTTTAGTAACCTCTGCAGGTCAGCTTGAATCTCCTCCATTGTACCAAATTTTGGCCCCTTCAACTTTATTTTCATCTTGGGGAAGATGAAGAAATCACACATAGCTAAGACTGGTGAGTATAGTGCTTGGGAATAATGGCTTCTTCTGAAATAATGTAGGGCGTATGTGATAGTCTACTGTCATGGTAAGAGAACCCAGTCTTCTGTACACCACTATCTTCATCTCCTTCCTAGAAATGTATTAGAAAATCATGCTAAAACTCTTTAATAACCGTTCGAGCAGGAGAGACGAATTCTATGGACAATCCCATCAACTCAAAACAAAAAATCGGAAATGACTTCATGCTGCTCCTGATCTGACAATCTCCATTTAGGCAAGATGCAGATAGACTATTCTGATGACTGCTGTGTTACGCATTAAGATAGTATGTGAACAGGAGAGTACAATGTAAGTTCCCGCAGCCCAGAACTGCTTCAGTGCAGGGATGTGTCAACACAAGCCAGCTGCAAGGCGAAAACATTTCGACACGGTTAGTCAGTCAATAACAGTGCGCTGTCGACACATCCGCTTGCGAGTGCGAGTGAGCACAGTGGAAAAGCGTAAGACAAGTGCTCCCCAAACTGCCTCCGCTGCCCTCATACCATTAATTAAGATGAACTACATAGCAAACAAGAACTTCAATCAGGGACTGACGGAGCTGTTACAGTACTGAAGCAAACCCGTTAAGCAAATGAAGCAGACCAGAATCTGCTGGCCACCTGCAATAAATGGGACCGACTCGGTCATTACAAATAACGTCTCACTGCAAAGCCTCTCCTCAGTTCAATATAAATACCCCAACTACCTACACTAGAGGCAGTCAATGTGTAGGATCGATGGTGTCCATATTATACACACTCACTGAAAGGTCTCTGTTGGATTCCTTTCATGTTAATTTCTTAAATCTGTTGTCATTTACGCCATAAATTCCTCTTCTAAATTTACTGTGGTGCTTCTGACTATCTGGGAGGAGACTGAGCAGTGAAACGTGTTACTTTTACACATAAACAAGAACGATCTGTCACACTACTACACTTTAAAACACAGTTTATATGTAATTCATGTCACAAAGTCTCATACGGAACCTACATCCGCTTTCTTTTATATACTGTATATGATAAGATACTGTCATCCTCCTTCCCTTCTGTGTGACAGGATGAATGAGCAAATATATTTCTAGTTGCGTGCTTGAGGGTAGCAGACAAGCCTGTCTGCTAGAGAACAGTAGGACCAACGTCGGAACAGGTAGCTACGCTTTCTAAAAGCAGAGAGGTTTCTATTCTTCGTATGGTCCTGTCATGTTGGTATAGGAAGCTGCCTCTCTGGCCACTTCCGTTTGTATTTGTGAGCCACCCTCAGGAAGGGACCACGGCAGTCGGTCCGCGGCGAGTGTCTGAAGTGGTAAGATCTCTGGCTAAGCCCATGTCTGCTAAGTCCGTAGGACCATGGATTTCTTAAGTTCAGCCTAACTGAAAATTTAATCACCTTTATTTCAGGTTTAGCTCTAAAATATCTAATGTTATCTTAAATTGCAACGCAGTGTATTTCGAGTGTGAAGTTCAGAATATCTTCCAGTAGTTACTTTGTCACTACTTTGTGAGTAAAGTGGAACCACGTGTTGATCAGTAACTCTAACTCAGATCATCAATCTTAAATGCGAATGTGCGTGAGATTATAACGTCTCGTCTTGACAATAATTTTCAATATAGCAACTTTTCTTTATGTTCAACCCACGTGGCGTGTCCTTTGTGAGACCAGTACCACGTGCTTATACAATTGTTTGACCCATCAGGTTAATAGTAAGACGATAGTAACCAGTTCGAGGTTTTTCTTTTGTAAATTGCTTTTCGATCTAATTTATTTTAATTATCAAAATTATTGTGGAGTTACACTCTTTGTGTAAACCAAGTTGACCACGTGAAGCACGTGGTGTAATCATCAAAGTAGCCCTCAGCTATTCCTTTCGGGAAGATTTCACAGAGAGTTAGTATGAATTTAGTATACCAGTGTGTGGTAATTACATGACGGACAGGATTGCGCTACGAACGTAACTTCTTTGGGTGAAAATTGAATCGGTTGGCAGTGGTTAATTTCCTCTTGCATATGTTTCAACGTTCTTCGTGTGTTATTTTATGAATGCAGTGTTGTATGCAGTCTCCCAATCTTGGCTCCCTATTTGATGTGTTCCGTAAGATTACAAACTCACATTTACACAATCCTAAATAAGGCACCAGCTTAGTTATGACTCAAGTTTAATATGCTGAAATTTTAATGATCAATGTTAAAATAAATTCCCAAAGATAAACTGATTTATTTCTTTTTATTTAAATTCTGTTTTTCAGCCTCAGTTGCAAATACAAACCAAACTTTACCCAGGTTTCAGCCAAAATAATTTGGCCTTCTTCAGAAGCGAGTGAAAACTAAACTACTGCATGTCAAAGTTTGGCCATGTCAAGTAGCACCGTAGTAACTAGTGATAATCTGCGGTGGTACAGTTTCATACTTTGATGAGAACTGGAAGAATAGGAACAGGATTCAACTGGCTCTGAGCACTATGGGACTTAACATCTGAGGTCATCAGTCCCCTAGAACTTAGAACTATTTAAGCCCAACTAACCTAAGGACATCACACACATCCATGCCCGAGGCAGGATTCGAACCTGCGACCGTAGCGGTCGCGCGGTTCCAGACTGAAGCGCCTAGCACCGCTCGGCCACACCGGCTGACAGGAAAAGGATTGTCCAAACATTTGTAACCTGAACTTCTAGACAAAGCGTGTGACTAGTACAGGCACTAATAAAATGACTAGTACAGTGCAATGAAACAATCAAACAATGCTGAAAAGTTAGAGGTCTGGAAAGCAATGGTTTCCCCGATACGGCGCATTGGGGCTCAGTATATGATCACCTTACAACAAGCGTCCCACGCGATCCATACTCCAAATATGCACTTGATGACAAACTCATTAGAACGAATACAACATGGCCATCGCTAATGTGGAGGTACGCTTCAGCATGGATCCTCACCGATGCCAGTACACGTTCAAAAATCTCAGGCGTATTCCGAATGCACTGGCAATCGTCCACAATGCGTTCCCGGAGTTTACTGGCAATACCAACAAGGTTGGAATATACTAATGCCGTTAACTACAAAACCATAAAAAAAATCCAACGAGTTCAAGTCTGAGAGCCTGGGACGGCACGGTATTGACGAGCCGCGGCTGATACACTTGTTGTTGAAGCGCTATTTATCAATACTTACAAGGGAACCTCCCCATCGCACCCCCCTCAGATTTAGTTATAAGTTGGCACAGTATATTTTGCTTTTTTTTCATAGTTCCACACAACTTCTTCCAGTTTTCTCGATTGATCTGTGTTCAGTTTTTCAAGGACTATCCACTGTGCCAACTTATAACTAAATCTGAGGGGGGTGCGATGGGGAGGTTCCCTTGTTAGGTATACGAAATGACGATAAAATCAATAGGGGGCAGTTTATAATTCTGTGATGCACGCCTCACTTGTGTTGTTTCGAAGTAAGTTTAGCCTTAGACATTAACAGCGTTGTAACACTGGCATTACTGAACTTGTGCATACGTCGTATAGGGGAAATTATTTGTTTCCACACCTATGCTTATTAGGATTATTTGCTTATTTCATTATCTTCTACTCGCCCATCTCGATTTTACATATAACAGTCGAACACCTTGTATGCTCAAGAAAGTGTATACACGTACAGAGCACGGACACAAATTTGGAAAAATCCCGAGAAATGCTTTCTTGAACATAAATTCAGTCGCTAGCCAGGCCTGCTGGTTGCTCTGTTTCATTTGAACACGAACGCCACCTGTGCAATGTACTCAATATGTTGCAAGTGTCAGTCCTGGTCAGAAGAGTGTTCTGTGTAACAGTGCATGAATTAGGTCGGAACGAACTGAAATCGAATGTGGGCAAATTCGTTGGTGGTCGTATGATGGCCGCTTCCGTAACCAAGGCGGCCAAAGTGTTTTGTGTTTCACGAGGCACCGTATAGAAGATTTACACCGCATGCAGGGAAATCGGAAAAACGTCATACGCCAAGTCACAACGCGGACGGAAGTGTTTGTTGAGTCATCGCGACAGATGATCATTGAAGAGGATTGTGATGAAAAATAGCACGACGACAGCTGCGAGAGTCACTGCAGAACTGAATGTCGCGAACTCAGTCAGCACCAAAAATAACACGAACGGAGCACCAGAAGAAAGGAATTACAGGGAGAGCTGGAATCTAAAAACTAGTCATCAAAAGTATAAACGCCCGTAACGGGAAAACGTAGTGGCAAAGAAATAATATCTGGAGTGTGGAGCAATGGAAGAACGTCATTTGGTCGGACGAATCTTGTGTTATTTCTAAGTTCCGGCTGCGTTTACGTGGCAGTGGTGAAACATGACCGTTGTTCCCTGTGTGTCCATCTTTTCGGAGATGATTGCGGGAATCGGTTGTTCAGTACAGAATGTCGAACCAAACACCTTACAGCGGTCTAATTTCCAAATTGTTATTTTACTTGGCTACCAGTTCCGGTGATTTATTACCCCATCTTTCAGGCCCCCTGACCGACGTATAGGAAGATCCCATCCTCGGTTCCGGTCATATCGGCGGATGATGATTGAAATGATCACTGTATCAAGCAGAAAACTACAGATACAAGTCTTTGGATGCTGGCCCCTATTTTTACCGGAACCGAGGATGAAATCTTCAGCCACGTCGGTCAGGGGGCCTGAAGATATCGTAGTAAATCGCCGAAACTGGTTGCCAAATAAAATAAGTTTGAAATTAGACAGCTGAAAGGTATTTTGTTTGACATCCTGACGAGTGTTAGATGATGATTTGGGCAGCCACATCGTGTATTCAATGGGCCCCATGATTACTCTCCAATGTCGCATTACTTGACTATTTCGGCTGATTTGATTCATTCCATTATACGACGTTTTCTCCCCAATGGTGATGCTGTGTTCGAAGGCAACTGCGACCCAGTTCAAAAAGTTCACATTGTCCAGGATTGGTTTTCTGAGCACGAGGATGAATTGCCGCCTCTCCCTTCGCCCCCACACCCACGAAATCTCAATATTATAGAGTATTTGCAGTCTATTTTGGAGAAAAGATTGCGTGATCGCTCAGCTGAATTTGCCACTATTTTGCTTTGAGGATGGTATAAGAGTACCTTGGAAACCATGCAGGACCTGCACGTACCCATTTCAACACGAATGGAAGCCGTTTCGAATGCTAAAAGTTTTGGTCCGCCGTATTAGGCGTGATGTTTGTCGTGTGGCTTATCCGCCCGATTCTGGAATATTATTCATCTATCTGGGATTCCAATCAGGTAGGACCGATAGAGGAGATAGAGAAGATGTAACGAAGAGCGGCGCGTTTTGTCACGGGATCGTTTAGCTGGCGAGAGCGCTTTACGGAGATGCTAAACAAACTCCACTGGCAGACGTTACAAGAGAGGCGTTGTGCATCACGGAGAGAGTTACTATTGAAATTTCAGGGCAAACGGTTCAAATGGCTCTAAGCACTATGGGACTTAACATCTGAGGTCATCAGTCCCCTAGACTTAGAACTACGTAAACCTAACTAACCTAAAGGCATCACACACATCCATGCCCGAGGCAGGATTCGAACTTGCAACCGTAGCAGCTGCGTGGATCCGGACTGAAGCGCCTAGAATCGCTCGGCCACAGCGGCAGGCGAAATTTCAGGACAGCACTTTTCAGGAGGAGTCGGACAACATATCACTTCCCCCCACAAACATCTAGCGTATTGACCACGCGGAGAAAATTCGAGAAATTAGAGCCAATACAGAGGCTAACCGACAATCAATCTTCCCACGCACTACTCGCGAGTGGAACAGGGTTGGAGGAATCACATAGTGGTACCAAAAGTGCCCTCCGCCACACACCATTAGGTGGCTTGCGGAGTATGGTGTAGATGTAGATGTGTTTCCATATTTTTGTTCACTACATGTCAATACATCGAACACTATTTAGAAGGCAATACGGAGCTCCCTTCTAGAGTCTTTCGTCTCGCTTTGCTCGCTTTTATTTAGAAAAAGTCTAAAATACTGGCACATTTACTAGACAAATGAAAGTCACGTTTACGAAAGCAATAATTAAGTAAACTAGATATTGACGTTATGGGTGTAAGCCCGGATGCAGACGTGACGAAGCAACTCGCTTGCGGATCCCAGGATATAAACGCCGTTCCAGCCCACTAGCTCTATACTATATTCACGGTTTCCTTCACGCCAGCAAGTGGAAGGGAGGCCTCGAGCTACGGACTGCGTGAATGCGGGCCCCTACTCGCCGGGATCAGGCGTTGCCCTCCTTTGCGCGGGCGACTAATGCATATTTCAGCCGATCCTGAAAAGGAATCCGCACCTTGGGTAAACTTAATTTCGCAGCGGCGGCGGAGGCCACCATTCCACCGCCACTCGGGAAACTTACTGCGCAAATATTCCGCCCCGTTCCCAAGGCCGAGTTCCCGATGCGGACACCGGCTATACGAACTTCCACTTCGCTCTCTGCCGCAACCGGCCTTCTCCCGCCATTTATGCGCTGTGGGAGGCATGTTATTAATGGAAGAGACGAACGCGAATCTGTTTCGATGGCTAGTCGTTGCTGGTATTCTCCGTATATTGCTGCACCTATAAATGAAATCATTCTCTCCGTCACTTGTTATTCTTTTTTCTTTAAGTCAGTTTTCAGCGTTCGCAACTATCTTGGCTTCGCAGTTATCGAATACTGTGAACCAAAACATCATGAACCCCGTGCATCTTCAGGTTTTTGCAGCTCATTTACTCATCTGCTAAATTTATTTTCCTAATATTTTGGCGGTTTACATTTCGGCCGTCTTCAGACTCCGGCCATTAAAATTGCTATACCACGAAGATGGCGTGCTACAGACGCGAAATTTAACCGACAGGAAGAAGATGCTGTGATATGCAAATGATTAGCTTTTCGGAGCATTCACACAAGGTTGGCGCCGGTGGCGACACCTACAACGTGCCCACATGAGGAGAGTTTCCAACCGATTTCTCATACAAAAACAGCAGTTGAGCGGCGTTGCCTGGTGAAACGTTGTTGTGATGCCTCATGTAAGGAGGAGAAATGCGTACCATCACGCTTCCGACTTTGATAAAGGTCGGATTGTAGCCCATCACGATTGCGGTTTATCGTATCGCGACATTGCTGCTCGCGTTGGTCGAGATCCAGTGACTGTTAGCAGAATATGGAATCGGTAGCTTCAGGAGGGTAATCCGGAACGCCGTGCTGGATCCCAACGGACTCGTATCACTAGCAGTCGAGATGACAGGCATCTTATCCGCATGGCTGTAACGGATCGTTCAGCCACGTCTCGATCACTAAGTCAATAGATGGGGACATTTGCAAGACAACAACCATCTGCACGAACAGTTCGACGACGTTCGCAGCAGCATGCACTATCAGCTCGGATACCATGGCTGCGGTTACCCTTGACGCTGCATCACAGACAGGAGCGCCTGCGATGGTGTACTCAACGACGAACCTGGGTGCACGAATGGCAAAACGTCATTTTTTAGGATGAATCCAGGTTCTGTTTACAGCAACATTATGGTCGCATTCGTGTTTGGCGACATCGTGGTGAACGGACATTGGAAGCGTGTATTCGTCATCGCCACACTGGCGTATCATCCGGCGTGATGGTATGGGGTGCCATTGGTTGCACGTCTCGGTCACCTCTTGTTCGCATTGACGGCACACTGAACAGTGGACGTTACATTTCAGTGTTACTACCCGTAGCTCTACCCTTCATTCGATCCCTGCGAAACCCTACATTTCAGCAGTATAAAGCACGACCGCATGTTGCAGGTCCTGTACGGGCCTTTCTGGATACAGAAAATGTTCGACAGCTGCCCTGGCCAGCACATTCTCCAGATCTCTCACCAACTGAAAACGTCTGGTCAATGGTGGTCGAGCAACCGGCTCGTCACAATACGCTACCTGGAATGTACCTTGGCTAGGTGCAATGGCTGAATCACTCAGCAGGTGACTACCTAAGAACGGAGAAGGTGAGAGATGCTAAAGCTATGGAAGTTACTAGGATTACACGGCCTTCGCAACAGATAACAGACGCCCTGCGGAGGATGGCAGAGAAGACACTGCTGGCGGCTGGGAAGTGTAATTTCCCGGGGCCGATCTTCCGGTGCGACGGAGGCAGGAGGGGATGGGTGGGGGCGTAATTCACGCGGGCCATCAGCGCCGCCGGCCGTCGCATTAGGGGGCGCACAGCACACTCCATAATCCCGGCCTCGTTTGGTTTTAATGCGGAGCGCCGTCGGCGAGTTTCAGTTAAGGGGATGGCAGCGCCGGTTATGATAATTGTGCCGCTAATTAGCGCGGGGCGCCGCCCACCCTCCCCCCCTCCCCCACCGCCCCCGCAGTCTTCCGCGGCTCCGTAATTGAGATCCGATGCCGCCGCCTCACGCACCGCGCCGCGCTGCGTATTTGCGTAATTACTGGCCGCAGGGGCAGGTTAGGACGCGCCGTCTCAGCGCCGCCCAGAAAAGGTATTGGCCGCTCAAATCATCCCTCGCCATAGTTTCGCGTTCTGACTAAGGCGGCGGTCGTTCTAGTGAACGAGACTGCAAGTAACTCGAGGAGGAGGAGGATTCAACGGAGTACCGCAGCGCCGTTCACGTCGGCGGCTGCCCTCCGAACGTACTTTCCGCAGTTCGTGTTTCAAGACCATCGCCACCAAGTCTCAAACCCTACACTACTGGCCATTAAATTTGCTGCACCAAGAAGAAATGCAGATGATAAATGAGTATTCATTGGACAAATATATTTATACTAGAACTGACATGTGTATAATTTTCACACAATTTGGGTGCATAGAGCCTGAGAAATCAGTACCCAGAACAACCACCTTGGGCCGTAATAACGGCCTTGATACGCCTGGGCATTGAGTCAAACAGAGCTTTGAAGGCGTGTACAGGTACAGCTGCCCATTGAGCTTCAACACAATACCACAGTTCATCAAGAGTAGTGACTGGCGTATTGTGACGAGCCAGTTGC
Organism: Schistocerca nitens; assembly: GCF_023898315.1. Classification (NCBI taxonomy): domain Eukaryota; kingdom Metazoa; phylum Arthropoda; class Insecta; order Orthoptera; family Acrididae; genus Schistocerca; species Schistocerca nitens. The sequence goes on along the minus strand of NC_064614.1, from coordinate 108,427,475 downwards.
TCGGTTGCCACTGACCAGACGTTTTCAATTGGTGAGAGATCTGGGGAACGTGCTGTAAAGGGCAGCAGTCGAACATTTTGTGTATCCAGAAAGTCCCGTACAGAACCTGCAACATGCGGCCGTGCATTATCCTGCTGACATGTAGGGTTTCTCAGGGATCGAATGAAGGGTAAAGCCACGGGTTGTAACACATCTTAAATGTAGCGTCCACTGTTCAATGTACCGTCAATGCGAACAAGAGGTGACCGAGACGTGTAACCAATGCCACCCCATACCATCACGCCGGGTGATACGCCAGTATGGCGATGACGAATACACGCTTCCAACGTGCGCTCACTGCGATGTCGCCCAACACGGATACGACCATCATGATGCTGTAAACAGAACGTGGATTCATCCGAAAAAATTACGTTTTGCCATTCGTGCACCCAGGTTCGTTGTTGAGTACACCATCGCAGGCGCTCTTGTCTGTGATACAGCGTCAAGGGCAACCGCAGCCATGGTTTCCCAGCTGATAGTCCATGCTGCTGCAAACGTCGTCGATACGATAAACCGCAATCGCGATAGGCTACAATCCGACCTTTAGCAAAGTCGGAAACGTGATGGTACGCATTTCTCCTCCTTACATAAGGCATCACAAAAACGTTTCACCAGGCAACGCCGGTCAACTGCTGTTTGTGTATGGGAAATCGGTTGTAAACACTCCTCATGTCAGCACGTTGTAGGTGTCGCCACCGGCGCCAACCTTGTGTGAATTCTCTGAAAAGCTAATCATTTGCATATCACAGCATCTTCTCCCTGTCGGTTAAATTTCGCGTCTGTAGCACGTCATCTTCGTGGTGTAGCAATTTTAATGACCAGTAGTGTATTTTTGAACTCGTAATCCTTACAATTAAAACCTGTTCTGCCAAGTTTGTCTCCCGGACGTTTGACGGTTTCGTAAACTGTTTATTGGCTCAGTAGGATTTTTGATCTATTTTTTGCAGTTGTATTGATTCGGCATCTGGCTATATGTACGCTTCAGTACTTGATAGACTTAACTCCCGAGGTACACGTACGACTGCAGTAACTTCCATTACTGTGTGTCTCTGAGAAACGTGTACTGAAAATCTCCTGCTGCTGGTCCTCAACATAACTGACTCAAAAAACATACTCTGATGAAAAGGTACCCTGAAATAAAACAGTTTGTGATTAACATTTGGTTTACTATGTCTTGAGCTCTTGAAAATGACCCAAAGTTGAACGTAAGTCCACGCAGAGAACATACGTACATTATTTACATTTTCACACGATTCGGGCTTTGCCCTTCTACGTTCCGTTCGGTCGCAGTAAAGAAATAACAGCACCAGTATGTGCTCGACTGCAAGTGTTCATCAGAGATAAAAGTATCGTCAGGAGTGCCCCAAGGAAGTGTGACAAGACTACTGTTATTCTCAGTATCAAAAGTGGTTCAAATGGCTCTGAGCACTATGGGACTTAACTGCTGAGGTTATCAGTCCCCTAGAACTTAGAACTACTTAAACCTAACTAACCTAAGGACATCACACACATCCATGCCCGAGGCAGGATTCGAAACTGTCGCGCGGTTCCAGACGTTCTCTATATACGCAAATGATTTGGCGGGCAGAGTGGGTAGCAGTCTGCGGTTTTTAGTTGATGATGCTGTGGTGTACGGTAAGGTACAGAAGTTGGGTGACTGTAGGAAGACACAAGGCGACTTAGAGAAAGTTTCCAGTTGGTGTGATGAACGGCAGCTAGAGCTACATGTGGAAAAATGTAAGTTAATGCCGATAGTAGGAAGAAAAAACCTGTAATGTTCGGATACAATATTACTCGTGTCCAGCTTGACATAGTCAAGTCGTTTAAATATCTGGGCATAACGTTGCAAAGCAATATGAGCTTGAACGAATATGTGAAAACTGTGGTAGGGAAGACAAATGATCGAATTCGGTTTACTGGGAGAATTTTAGAAAAGGGTGCTTCATCTGTAAAGGAGACCGCATATAGGACGCTGGTGCGACCTATTCATGAGTACTGCTCTAGTGTTTAAGATCCGTACCAGGTCAGATTGAAGGAACACATCCAAGCAATTGACAGGAGGGCGGCTAGTTTTCATACCGGTAGGTTCGTGCAAACCTAAGTGTTATAGAGAAGCATTGGGAACTCAAATGGGATTCCCCGGAGGGAAGACAGCGTTATTTTCGGGAAATACTGCTGAGAAAATTTAGAGAACGGGCATTTGAAGTTGACTGCCGAACAATTCTGCTCACGTCAAAATACATCGCGCGTAAGGACCACACAGATACGATCGAGGAATTATGGCTCATACTGAGGTCCACAGACTTCCCTCGCTCCATTTGCGAGTGGAACAGGAGGGGAAATTACAAATAGTGGTACACGGTACCCTCCGCTAGGCACCTTGCGGTGGTTTACGGACTATCTAAGTAGATGCACATGCACTGTAACACACTGCACAATACTAATCACAATAAAGCAACTAGGAATTAATTCTCAAGTGGAGACCCACAGGGTTCAGTTTTGGACCCACTCCTATTCTTTACATGTGTAAAAGACGTTACATTTAATTTTCAATTAGCAAAATTTGTACTTTCTGCATATCATAAATCTCATTAGAGAGAAATTGACAGAAGAGACTGCTCATAATGTTTTACAATGAGTTATTAAGTTGCCTTCTGAAATTGGACTACCCTTAAATTCCGATGAAATACATTACCTTGTATGACAACGGCGACGAAAGCCTTCAGACTTACAAAATAAATATTTCGCGCTCCTATTTGTGCCAATAGGGCTGCTTCCCGGCTCGTAGGTGTTTGCTCCACGCGCCGTTATTGCAAACTACTTACCTAAGCGCCTTTACTGCAGGCGTCTGCCTTCGTAGCTGAGTGATCAGCGGGAGACCTGGGTTCGATTCCTGGTACTGCCAGGTATTTTTCCTTGACGAGAAGGCTAGTCAGCTCAGCCCCCTGATACCTTTTGAGGAGCAGCTAGCTGAACACTTTCCCAACGCCATCTGTAATCTTACGGAAGGAAAACTTTCCCTTTGCGCAGCCGTCGCTCCTCATCGGTCCTGAATCCCTTCCTAGGACGAAGTGCATTATCGATATCCTTGTCAGATAAGTATTCTTCTTAATAGAACTCACAAAATTTGTGAACTGACTTACTCAAAAGACGAGCTGGAACATCTACGGTCGATATTCAAGAAGAACGGTTATTCTAACAAGGAGATAGCAAGAGCACTTCATCCTAAGGAGACAATCAGGACCGATGAGGAAAGACGGCAGCCCGAAGGGAATGTTTTCCTGCCGTTCAATATTACATATCGCATTGGGAAACTGTCGACCAAGTACGGTGTGGAAACTACTTTCAGACCCACCAGGAAGGTCAAGGAACTTTAAGATCGGCAGAAGACTCACGATAACCTTTGGCTACACCAGGTGTATATAAAATTCCTTGTAGTTGTGGAGTGCTTTACTTTGGTACCACATAAGGAAGGGCTAACGCCCGTCTCGTTGAACACAAGAGAAAGGAGAACCAGAGGACATATGGATAAATCGGCCGTAGCGGAACATCTTTACGAAGAGGTTGATCATGAAATAGAATTCACTGAGACGAGTGTCATATCAAAAACATCGCATTGTCATGCGCGTATGTGTAGAGAAGCTATTGAGATCCATAAACACCATAATAATTTCAACAGAAAAGAGGTAGCTGTTAAACTAGACCAAATTTGGGCGTCAACATTGCAACCTAAGAATAACGATACATTATTTCAATCGAGAATGGTGCAATACCAGCGATAATCTCGTAGCCGACGTCACGTGACAGACTGTGGTGCCCTCTGCACCGCCTATACAGGGTGGTCCATTGATAGTGACCGGGCCAAATATCTCACGAAATAAGCGTCAAACGAAAAAACTACAAAGAACGAAACTCGTCTAGCTTGAAGTGGAAAACCAGATGGCGCCATGGTTGGTCCGCTAGATGGCGCTGCCATAGGTCAAAGGGATATCAACTGCGTTTTTTTAAAAATAGGAACCCCCATTTTTATTACATATTCGTGCAGTATGTAAAGAAATATGAATGTTTTAGTTGGACTACTTTTTTCGCTTTGTGACAGATGACGCTGCAATAGTCACAAACAGATGGCTCACAATTTTAGACGAACAGTTCGTAACAGGTTGATGTGTAAATTGAAATACAGAACGTAGGTACGTGAAAACAGTTCCAATGTGATACATGTACCTTTGTGAACTTATCATTTCTGAGAACGCATTCTGCTACAGCGAGATTACCTGTAAATACCACATTAATGCAATAAATGCTCAAAATGATGTCCGTCAACATCAATGCATTTGGCAATACGTGTAACGAAATTCCTCTCAACAGCGAGTAGTTCGCCTTCCGTAGTGTTCGCACATGCATTGGCAATGCGCTGATGCATGTTGTCAGGCGTTGTCGGTAAATCACGATGGCAAATATTTTTCAGCTTTGCTCACAGAAAGAAATCGGGGACGTCAGATCCGGTGAACGTGCGGGCCATGGTATGGTGCTTCGACAACCAATCCACCTGTCATGAAATATGCTATTCAATACCGCTTCAACCGCACGCGAGTTATATGCTGGACATCCATCATGTTGGAAGTGCATCGCCATTCTGTCATGCAGTGAAACATCTTGTAGTAACATCCGTAGAACACTACGTAAGAAAGCAGCATACATTGCACCATTTAGACTGGCATCGATAAAATGGGGGCCAATTATCCTTCCTCCCATAATGCCGCACCATACATTAACCCGCCAAGGTCGCTGATGTTCTACTTGTCGCAGCCATCGTGGATTTCCCCTTGTCCAATAGTGCATATTATGCCGGTTTACGTTACCGCTGTTGGTGAATGACGCTTCGTCGCTAAATAGAACGCGTGCAAAAAATCTGTGCCGTAATTTCTCTTGTGCCCAGTGGCAGAACTGTACACGACGTTCAAAGTCGTCGCCATGCAATTCCTGGTGCATAGAAATATGGTAAGGGTGCAATCGATGTTGATGTAGCATTCTCAACACCGACGTTTTTGAGATTCCCGATTCTCGCGGAGTTTGTCTGCTACTGATGTGTGGATTAGCCGCGACAGCAGCTACAACACCTACTTGGGCATCCTGATTTGTTGCAGGTTGTGGTTGAGGTTTCAGATGTGGGTGAACACTTCCTGTTTCCTTAAATAACATAACTATCCGGCGAACGGTCTGAACACTTGGATGATGTCGTCCAGGATACCGAGCAGCCGTTGGGCGTTATGATCACAATAGCCATACATCAACACGATATCGACCTTTTCCGCAATTGGTAAACGGTCCATTTTAACACGGGTAATGTTTCACGAAGCAAATACCGTCCGCACTGGCGGAATGTTACGTGATACCACGTACTTATACGTTTGTGACTATTACAGCGCCATCTGTCACAAAGCGAAATAAGTGGTCCAACTGAAATAGTCATATTTCTTTACGTACTACAGGAATATGTAATAAAAAATGAGGGTTCCTATTTAAAAAAGCAGTTGATATCCGTTTGACTATGGTAGTGCCATCTAGCGGGCCAACAACAGCGCCATCTGGTTTCCCCCTTCAAGCTAGACAAGTATCGTTCTTTGTAGCTTTTTCGTTTGATGCTTATTTCGTGAGATATTTGGCCCGGTCAGTATCAATGGACCACCCTGTATAATCGGCGCTCCCTCGAGTTCTATTTCCAGTTCACCAATTTACCACTGAAGAAGTCTCCCGCAGTCGGTTCAAATGGCTCTGAGCACTATGGGACTCAACATCTGAGGTCATCAGTCCCCTAGACTTACAAGGGAACCTCCCCATCGTATCCCCCTCAGATTTAGTTATACGTTGGCACAGTGGATAGGCTTTGCAAAACTGAACACAGATCAATCGAGAAAACAGGAAGAAGTTGCGTGGAACTATGAAAAAAATAAGCAAAATATACAAACTGAGTAGTCCATATGCAAGGTAGGCACCATCAAGGATAGTACAAGCTCAGGAGCGCCGTGGTCCCGTGGTTAGCGTGAGCAGCTGCGGAGCGAGAGGTCCTCGGTTCAAGTCTTCCCTCGAGTGAAAAGTTTAATTTTTTATTTTCAGACAATTATTATCTGTCCGTCCGTTATGTTTTCATCACTTTTTTGGGAGTGATTATCACATTCACAAGAAAACCTAAATCGGGCAAGGTAGAAGAATCTTTTTACCCATTCGCCAAGTGTACAAGTTAGGTGGGTCGACATTTTCCTGTCATGTGACGCACATGCCGCCAACATTGTCGTATAGAATATATCAGACGTGTTTTCCTGTGGAGGAATCGGTTGACCTATGACCTTGCAATTAAATGTTTTCGGTTCCCATTGGAGAGGTACGTCCTTTCGTCTACGAATCGCACGGTTTTGCGGTGCGGTCGCAAAACACAGACACAAAACTTATTTACAGTGAACAGAGACATCAATGAACGAACGGACAGATCATAACTTTGCGAAAATAAAGAAAGTAAACTTTTCATTCGAAGGCATACTTGAACCACGGACCTCTCTTTCCGCAGGTGCTCACGCTAACAACGGGACCACGGCGCTCCTGAACTCACACTCTCCTTGGTGTTGCCTATGTTGCGCATGGACTACTCAGTTTGTATATTTTGCTTATTTTTTTCATAGTTCCACACAACTTCTTCCTGTTTCCTTGATTGATCTGCGTTCCGTTTTTCAGGGCCTATCCACTGTGCCAACTTATAACTAAATCTGAGGGGGGTGCGATGGGGAGGTTCCCTTGTTAGAACTACTGGAACCTAACTAACCTAAGGACATCACCCACATCCATGCCCGAGGCAGGTTTCGAACCTGCGACCGTTGCAGTCACGCGGTTCAGAACTGAAGCGCCTAGAACCACTCGGCCACCACGGCCGGCCCCCGCAGTCGGAGACGAAACGTTAGGAGGGTTTTATACATCGACTACGGCCTAGTAGCCCGGAAGTTTTAAGTGATGGAAAATAGATGTACCTAGCGACACAAAGTTCCCAGTACTCTGCGCTTGCTGGCGGAGCCTCTGGCATTCAGCTTGCGTGCGCTCGCTGGCAGACGCCGGCGCGTCTTCTGCAAGCCCTGCCGGGTGCGTGGCGCGCCACGACCTGCTAGTGGCAGAGCGCGGCTGCCCCGGGCCGCGGCAATCACTCCGGAGGCATGCGCCGGCACGGCCTCGTGATCCCGCCTAATCGCCTAATGGAATCAGCGGGCCTCCAAAGCGGCCGGATCAGGCCGGCTAAACCGTCGCCCCCGCGCCCCGCCCTCATCCCACTGCTAGCCGGCAGGGCAGCAGCTGTTGGTCGCCGCCCCCTCACCAGCGCACACCCGTATTTATTCAGCGGCGCGCCTGCTTTCCTCTGCAGGAACCCGCGGCACGAAAAATGCGTGTCAATAAACAGTGTCGTCTCCAAATACTCCAGCTGGTTCCTCAGTTGTTAGAAATTGACTTACAAAATAACCGATATCGCCTTCTCGGAATCATTAGAAGCACTAGCGTCCGCAAGGCGTGGGTGGAGGAACAGGGGGGAGCTGTGTTCCTTGTGCCGGCTGGGGTGGCCGAGTGGTTCTAGGCGCTACAGTCTGGAACCGCGCGACCGCTACGCTCGCAGGTTCGAATCCTACCTCGGGCACAGATGTGTGTGATGTCCTTAGGTTAGTTAGTTTTAAGTAGTTCTAAGTTCTAGGGGACTGATGACCTCAGAAGTTAAGTCCCATAGTGCTCAGAGACATTTGAACCATTTTTTTGTGTCCCTTGTAACGAATATTAGGAGCTGTAAAGCTTGGAAGGTAGGAGACGAGGTACTGGCAGAAGTAAAGCTGTGAGGACAGTGCGTGAGTCGTGCTTGGGTAGCTCAGTTGGTTGCCGGCACGGTAGCTCAGCGTCTTCGGTCAGAGGGTTAGCTGCCCACTGTAATGAAAAAAAAAACTGAGTTAATCGTTCGACAACGAACTTAAACGGATGTCTTACGACGTCCGCCCCGAGCAGATACAACGAACAAAAGCGAAAAAAAAAGTTGTTAGAGCAAAGGCAAAGGTCCCGAGTTCGAATCTCGGTCCGGCACACAGTTTTAATCTTCCAGGAAGTTTCATATCAGCGCACACTCCGCCGCAAAGTGAAAATCTCATTCTGGATATATTAGGGTCGGTTGTAAATGTAGTCTCACAGTAAACGCCGATTTGACCCCACCAAACTCCACAAGGGTTACAGCAAATGAAACGTCCCACCTTAAAGATGTACCAGGATAAACAAACACGGAGGATTTTTGACAAGAAATGTCTGCGATCACTTTCCGTAGCACAACTGCTGCCACCCTGCTTACCTCTTCTAAACATGTGCCTTAGCCGTTGTCCCTCTTGGTCGAATGTAAAGCATGCTAGTGGCAAGACACAACCAACGCCTTTTCTGGCCGATAGCAATGGAAATACGCTACTGGCCATTAAAATTGCTACACCACGAAGATGACATGCTACAGTCGCGAAATTTAACTAACAGCAAGAAGATGCTGTGATATGCAAATGATTAGCTTTTCAGAGCATTCGCACAAGGTTGGAGTCTGTGGCGACACCTACAACGTGCTGACATGAGAAAAGTTTCCAACCGATTTCTCATACACAAACAGCAGTTGACCGGCGTTGTCTGGTGAAACGTTGTTGTGATTACTCGTGTAAGGAGGACAAATGCGTACCATCACGTTTCCCACTTTGATAAAGATCAGATTGTAGCCTATCGCGATCGCGGATTATCGTATGGCGACGTTGCTGCTCGCGTTGGTCGAGCTCCAATGACTGTTAACAGAATATGGAATCGGTGGGTTCAGGAGGGTAATACAGAACGCCGTGAAGGATCCCAACGGCCTCGTATCACTAGCAGTCGAGATGACAGGCATCTTATCCGCATGGTTGTAACGGATTGTGCAGCCACCTCTCGACCCCTGAGTCAACAGATGCGGACGTTTGCAAGACAACAACCGTCTGCACGAACACTACGACGACGTTCGCAGCAGCATGGGCTATCAGCTCGGAGACCATGGCTGCGACTACCCTTGACGGTGCATCACAGACAGGAGTGCCTGCGTTGCTGTACTCAACGACGAACCTGGGAGCACGAATGGCAAAACATCATTTTTTCGGATGAATCCAGGTTCTGTTTACAGCATCATGATGGTCGCATCCGTGTTTGGCGAAACCGCGGTGAACGCACATTGGAAGCGTGTATTCGTTATCGCCATACTGGCGTATCACTCAGCGTGATGGTGTGGGGTGCCATCGGTTACACGTCTCGGTCACCTCTTCTTCGCACTGACGGCACTTTGAACAGTGGATGTTACATTTCAGATGTGTTATGACCCCTGGCTCTACCCTTCATTCGATCCTGCGAAACCCTACATTTCAGCAGGATAATGCACGACCGTAGCCGGCCGAAGTGGCGTGCGGTTCTAGGCGCTGCAGTTTGGAACCGCGAGACCGTTTCGGTCGCAGGTTCGAATCCTGCCTCGGGCATGGATGTGTGTGATGTCCTTAGGTTAGTTAGGTTTAACTAGTTCTAAGTTCTAGGGGAGTAAAGACCTCAGAAGTTGAGTCCCATAGTGCTCAGAGCCATTTGAACCATTTTGCACAACCGCATGTTGCAGGTCCTGTACGGGCCTTTCTGGGTACAGAAAATGTTCGACTGCTGCCCTGGCCAGTACATTCTCCAGATCTCTCACCAACTGAAAACGTCTGGTCAATGGTGGCCGAGTAACTGGTTCGTCACAATACGCCAGTCACTACTCTTGTTGAACTGTGGTATCGTGTTGAAGCTGCATGGGCAGCTGTACCTGTACACGCCATCCAAGCTCTGTTTGACTCAATGCCCAGGTTTATGAAGGCCGTTATTACGGCCAGAGGTGGTTGTTCTGCGTATTGATTTCTCAGGATCTATGCACCCAAATTGCATGAAAATGTAATCACATGTCAGTTCTAGTATAATATATTTGTCCAATGAATACGTGTTTGTCATCTGCATTTCTTCTTGGTGTGGCAATTTTAATGACCAGTAGTGTACTTTCGATGGCAGTACTGTAAAGTAGAGTTACTAAACACAGCCATCTGATATTCCTTCACCAAAGAAGACGAAGTAAATATTCCAGAATTTTAATCAAGACCAGCTGTCAATATGAGTAACTTAGAAGTGTATATTCCCGGAGCAGTGACGCAACATTAATCACATATTAAAAGCAAGTTTTCTGGTCCACACTGTATACCAATTAGGTTCCTTTCAGAGTATGCTCATGAAAAACCTTCATTCTTAGCAATGAAGTATAACCACTCGGTCGATGAAAAATCCGTACCTAAAGACTGGAAAGTTGCACAGGTCACACCAATATTCAAGAAAGGCAGTAGGTGTAGTCCACTAAATTACAGGCTCATATTATTAACGTCGATATTCATCAGGATTTTGGAACATATATTGTGTTCGAACATTATGAATTACCTCGAAGAGAACGAGCTTTTCACACAAAGTCAACACGGTTTCAGAAAACATCGTTCTTGTGAAGCACAACTAGCTCTTTACACACACGAAGTGCTGAGCACTATTGAAAAGGGATTTCAAATTGGTTCCATACTTCTAATTTTCCAAAAGGTTTTGATACTGTACTTTGCAAGCGGCTTATGAAACATCGTCTCAGTTATGCTACTAGACTTGTGATTTCCTGTCAGAGTGCTCACAGTTCGTAGTAATTGGTGGAAAGTCATCGAGTAAAATAGAAGTAATTTGTGTCGTTCCCCAAGATGGTGTTATAGGCCCTCTTCTGTTCCTTATTTATATAAATTATTTAGGAGACAAAGCGAGCAGCCACCTTAGGTTGTTTGCAAATGATTCTGTCGTTTATCGCCTAGTAACGTCAACAGAAGATCAAAACAAATTACAAAACGATTTAGAAAAGACTTCTGTATGGTGCGAAAATTGGCAAGTGATCCTAAAGAATGAAAAGTGTGAGGTTATCCACTTGAGTGCTGGAAGGAATCCGTTAAACTTTGTTTACAAGATATGTCAATGAAATTTGAAGGCCGTAGGTTCAACAAAATACCTCGGAATTAAAATTGCGAACAACTTAAATTGGAAAGAACACGTAGAAAATATCGTGGGGAAGGAGAACAAATTACTGCGATTTATTGGCAGAACACCTCGAAGATGCAGCACATCTACTAAAGAGGCTGCCTGCACTACCCTTGTCCAACCACTTTTGATGTACTGCTGCCCGGTGTGGAATTCTTACCAGACAGTATTGATGAAGTACATCAAGAAAGTTCAAAGAAGAGCAGCACGTTCTGTGTTATTGAGGAATAGCGGAGAGAGTGTCACTGACATGATACAGGATTTGGACTGGACATCATTAAAAGAAACGCGTTTTTCGTTGCGACTTAATCTTCTCGAAAAATCACAAACTTTCTCCTCTGAATGCAAAATATTTTGTTGACGCCGACCTACATACGGAGAAACGATCATCGTAATAAAGTAAGGGAAATCAGAGCTCGCACAGTAAGGTATAGATGGTCGGTTTTTTCGCGTGCTGTTCGAGACCGGAATATTAGAGAAGTATTATGAAGGTGGTTCGATGAACCGTCTGCGAGTCACTAAAGTGTGATTTGCAGAGTATCCATGTAGATGTAGACATTGCTGGTTTCTTCTCCGCTGGTCGAGTGCTCTGACGCTTGTGCCATCAACAGTGCATAATAATGTGAGAAGTGGGCAGGCCAAAATACTAAGAGTAATAAGAATCACAAAATATTATGATGGAAACTAATCTTGTTTTATTTCATTAATCGCAAAATTAGTAAAAAGATTTGTAGAGCCACTCTACCGTTAATATTCATAACAAGATTCCCAGTCAATAGTCATTAATTCCCGAGCACTTCACATAGCAGTTCGCGTGTTGTCATTTCGAAAACTGATCGTAGACTTGAATTAATACAACATCGCACAAGTCATCCGAGGTAATTTATAAACAAACTGCTCCGTTTTTACATGAGATCAGATTTCATACACTGATTCGTGTACTACCTCCACAGAAACCGACGACAGACTGGTCGTGAACTATCTTACCAGTTTGGTCGCTACCCTTTCAGGACTCACTGCCACTGGTTCATCCTCCTGATCAGTACGCACTGACAGTAACTACAATTTGTGATTATCATTTCTTGACGAATTGAGTGATACTGAAATTATTATTACCAAGTTCTTAGCGCAAGTTACGTCGTAACTACATTTGCAGCTACAAATTAATATTCAAACAGTAAATATAAACGGGACAAGATTCGCTTTTTGGCGCCCATTGTTGTAGGTGTAGTCCCAGTGTCTGTGCCTGCTCCAGTATGATAGTGTTCTTGCTCTCCAGGGTTTCGCACGCCGTGTGACCATCTGGCCCGACGATGGGGGGCGGGGATGAGCCTAATTTGTGATCCTCCTTAATCGATAGCCTCCCACAAGAAAATCTTCCTACACTGTGCGTGAAAATAGATAAACAAAGGTATAGTAAACGTAGACAGCGACATGGCATAAACGCCACGCCCTCCTGGTGTTTTGGGGTACAGATATTTGATAAAACTCTCACGCATTTCTAGAAGTGATTGTCTCTGGCAAAATTTTGAATGTAAAGGAGCAATGGGCAATACTGTGGCTTCCCCAGTTATTAAACACATCAACAAAAGTTTTACATCACCCCGATATGTCGTGCAGGTGTGTTGTTGTGGACCCTGTTCCTCTACCGATTGGCAGGCTATCAGTGACGTCGTTTGTAAAAATGGCTCTGAGCACTATGGGACTCAACTGCTGAGGTCATTAGTCCCCTAGAACTTAGAACTAGTTAAACCTAACTAACCTAAGGACATCACAAACATCCATGCCCAAGGCAGGATTCGAACCTGCGACCGTAGCGGTCTTGCGGTTCCAGACTGCAGCGCCTTTAACCGCACGGCCACTTCGACCGGCCGTCGTTTGTAAACATATACGTAGTTACCATAAGAACTAGTTACAGGTAGGATGGCGCACTCGAATGGGCTGCAGCATTTCAGCTGAAATGAAAGTATCCGTAAGAGATGCCTTAGAGACGACTTGGAACAGTAGTGTGAACATCCATCATGCCACGATGGACAATCGCGACCAATGATCGGGTCTGCATGATCACGTTACGCGCAGTAGGCTTGTCGACCACGGAAGTTAAACGACGTTGTCACCAGAATCAAACATGTGCTGTGGCCATGGAACCGGCTCGAATTGACGGGTACACAGGACAGGCCGTCCAAGCCCGGAAGGTGTACAGGACGATCTGTATGTATCTTCGACTTTTGAATCAAAGAAAGCATGGGTTCAATGCTCCAAAATTGGCGTTCGAAGAGACTACAGGACCTAATGCAGGGCATCAATCTCTTAGGAGATGACTGCATCATGATGAACACCAGTTCATACAGTACGAAATCCTCAACTCCTTTACAGATGGGCAAGAAGTCATGCAAAACTGACACCCTAGGAATGATGTCTGGGGTTGTTTAGGGACGACACTCCGACCTGTTCATACCCTGATAATCGTACACAACGTGTCTGGAGACAAACTGGAACTATGGAATGCCTCCAACCCCGTATCCAACGAGAGCAATCTGGCGGTGCTGTGTCTTGGATGGCATTACAAGAAATCATTGTACACCTCTCGTTGAAGGCTATCTCACTGCTATGTGCTACAGGGACGAGAATCTGCAACTAATAGCAGGGACACGCTGCCAACTCTTCGGTGACAATTTCATCTTGATGCATGATAACTTTTGTGCTCATAGTGCTGTTTTCATGAAAACGATCCTTCGCCATTCTAGGATTACCAGAATGGAGTGACCTGCCTCTTCCTTGACTTGAACCCAATCTGGATCGACTGAAACGATCAGTTTCTGGAAGTCGAGAACGACCATGTACTCTACACCACGACTTACACAGAATCGCCATCGTTGAATGGGACAATTTGGTCCGTCTCATCGATGATACGCCATGGCGGATTCTAGCCTGAATCTTAGCACGGAGACGTTCCACCACGTATTGATGTTGCTGGAAAAAAGAAGTCCTTTTGTCGCTACACAGTTTCTTTTCTTTTTCTGTGGACACATTGCAAAGGAATATACAGGGTGGTGAGAAACAATCTGAAAGCCTTTTAAGGGTGTTGCAGGGTAGGTTGAGATGAGAAATAATTGTTAAGAAAAAATTAGATACATTACACCGTTTACGAGTTAATAAAGCGTTGAAGTTAGCCAATCAGGTCGTTGCGCGTGCAGTTTCAAGCAGCCCACGAGACACGTGGTCGTCGTTTCCTAGAAAGAAACAGGAGGGTGATACAGAAATTTGACACGGGGTGGTAGTAAGGATCGAACCCGCGCCGTAGGCTGAGCAGTCTCGTGTGCCATCATCTACGCTATGAGAACAACAGACTATAATTGCATCTGGCGGCCTGTTTGGCTAACTTCAGTGCTAATTAACCCAGAAACGGGGCAACGTAGCTAATTTCGTTCTTAAGAGTTATTTCTGAGCACAACGTACGCTGTAAGGCACTTACACGTTTTTCACACTGTGTCTGACGGCCCTGCATAAGCATGCCTCAGAGCCATTTTTTAATTTTTGTGCCATAAATTTCGAAATAAGGGAGTGATGGAAAACTTTTGTTGATGTGTGTAAATAATTAGGATTCGTTTCGTTGCCACGCTGTGGATTTTGTTTTCTTCTTGTGGCCCGGTGACCAATTCGGTACTGCCCTGCAGACAAGAGAGCTGAAATAAAAGTCTACAATCTTTTCTCTGTTGCTTTCCCGCGAAGCTCGTTTCGCGCTGCACGGAAACACTGGCCCAACAATGGTGTGTGTATTCGGCGCCAATTTCCAGACACAATAAACACATTTGGAGTACATCTGCCCGTTGGGGTGTTGTTTGGGGGAAAAGACCAAACAGCGAGGTCATCGGTCTCATCGGATTGGGGAAGGAAGTCGGCCGTGCCCTTTCAAAGGAACCATCCCGGCATTTACCTGGAGCGATTTAGGGAAATCACAGAAAACCTAAATCAGGAAGGCTGGACGCGGAAATCTGCCGGTGATCCGTCCCCAAATCCCGCAACGTCGTTCTCTCCCACTACCGCGCAACGTAATCTCAACAGCAGTTCGGCATTTCTCTGTGGACAAAGTAGACACGTGGCAGCTTTCTTATTCCACTGTCTATTTTACGCGGGACAGCTATGCCAGTAGAGGACAGAACACGGTTACGCTTTACCGTAAGTGTGTTCATCTATGGACTCACATGATCGGTCGAGAGAAAGAAATAAACTTTGAAGTCACAAGGTTGAAAAAATGTTCTCTGCAGGGCTTCTTCTCAAACTCCAAGGGGTGCAACGCAACGTTCAGTCATAAAGTTGGGAACTCTGCAGCGCAGTTGGCATGCAGGACAGTGCAACAGCCCACACGCCCAGAATTGCTGCAGAGTGTCTCCAGAAACACTCTTCTGAGTTTAAACACTTCCACTGGCTACCAGATTCCGCAAGCACTAACATTATTGAGCATATCTGTGATGCCTTGGAACGTACTGTTCACGAGACACCTCCACCCCCTCGTACTATTATGGACTTATGGACAGCCCTGTAAGATTCATGGAGTCAGCTCCTTCCAGCACTATTTCAGACATTAGTCGAGTCCATGCCACGTCGTGTTGCGGCACTTCTGGTCGATATTAGGTAGGTGTACCGTCTTTGGCTCTTCAGTGTAGATACACTCCTGGAAATTGAAATAAGAACACCGTGAATTCATTGTCCCAGGAAGGGGAAACTTTATTGACACATTCCTGGGGTCAGATACATCACATGATCACACTGACAGAACCACAGGCACATAGACACAGGCAACAGAGCATGCACAATGTCGGCACTAGTACAGTGTATATCCACCTTTCGCAGCAGTGCAGGCTGCTATTCTCCCATGCAGACGATCGTAGAGATGCTGGATGTAGTCCTGTGGAACGGCTTGCCATGCCATTTCCACCTGGCGCCTCAGTTGGACCAGCGTTCGTGCTGGACGTGCAGACCGCGTGAGACGACGCTTCATCCAGTCCCAAACATGCTCAATGGAGGACAGATCCGGAGATCTTGCTGGCCAGGGTAGTTGACTTACACCTTCTAGAGCACGTTGGGTGGCACGGGATACATGCGGACGTGCATTGTCCTGTTGGAACAGCAAGTTCCCTTGCCGGTCTAGGAATGGTAGAACGATGGGTTCGAAGACGGTTTGGATGTACCGTGCACTATTCAGTGTCCCCTCGACGATCACCAGTGGTGTACGGCCAGTGTAGGAGATCGCTCCCCACACCATGATGCCGGGTGTTGGCCCTGTGTGCCTCGGTCGTATGCAGTCCTGATTGTGGCGCTCACCTGCACGGCGCCAAACACGCATACGACCATCATTGGCACCAAGGCAGAAGCGACTCTCATCGCTGAAGACGACACGTCTCCATTCGTCCCTCCATTCACGCCTGTCGCGACACCACTGGAGGCGGGCTGCACGATGTTGGGGCGTGAGCGGAAGACGGCCTAACGGTGTGCGGGACCGTAGCCCAGCTTCATGGAGACGGTTGCGAATGGTCCTCGCCGATACCCCAGCAGCAACAGTGTCCCTAATTTGCTGGGAAGTGGCGGTGCGGTCCCCTACGGCACTGCGTAGGATCCTAAGGTCTTGGCGTGCATCCGTGCGTCGCTGCGGTCCGGTCCCAGGTCGACGGGCACGTGCACCTTTCGCCGACCACTGGCGACAACATCGATGTACTGTGGAGACCTCACGCCCCACGTGTTGAGCAATTCGGCGGTACGTCCACCCGGCCTCCCGAATGCCCACTATACACCCTCGCTCAAAGTCCGTCAACTGCACATACGGTTCACGTCCACGCTGTCGCGGCATGCTACCAGTGTTAAAGACTGCGATGGAGCTCCGTATGCCACGGCAAACTGGCTGACACTGACGGCGGCGGTGCACAAATGCTGCGCAGCTAGCGCCATTCGACGGCCAACACCGCGGTTCCTGGTGTGTCCGCTGTGCCGTGCGTGTGATCATTGCTTGTACAGCCCTCTCGCAGTGTCCGGAGCAAGTATGGTGGGTCTGACACACCGGTGTCAATGTGTTCTTTTTTTCATTTCCAGGAGTGTATTTAACCTACGTTGGGTTGGGTTGAGTTGTTTGGGGAAGGAGACCAGTCATCGGTCTCATCCGATTAGGGAAGGACGGCGAAGGAAGTCGGCCATGCCCTTTCAAAGGAACCATCCCGGCGTTTGCCTGGAGCGATTGAGAGAAATAACGAGAAACCCAAATCAGGATGGCCGGACGCAGGGTTGAACCGTTGTCCTCCCGAATGCGAGTCCAGTGTGCTAGGCGCTGCGCTCCGTTTAACCTACGTCACCGTGTCAAGCAGCACAACACATTTCATTCGCTGTATTTTGCCCTCGCTACCTTGGGTATTCCTAGGGGTGTAGTCCAGGCAGCATCGTCAGAAGCTTTCTCTACACCTACAATTGGTACAAGCGTAGGTTTGCCTGATACACATCTTATGTGTTTGTGTATTACGGAGCAAGGAAACCCGTATTAGAAGCAGGGACACGCACACGCAAAGCACGCGGAAACGTCGGCCATCGAAGCGCGCGGCGTGTAGAACAGGACGCTTCATTAGCGTCGCACTCTCATTAGGCGAGCCAGTCCCGGCGAGCCGACTCAGCGGCGGTGCGCGATGGCAGATAGCGCACGCGGCCGGCCCGCGGCCCAGCCTCGAGAGCCGCGCCTCACGCGTTGCTAGGCAACGACACGCCGCGTCGCGCCGCGCTGCGCCCACACAAGACTGCGCCAGCCTCGACCGACACAAACCTCATATAGCGACACCGCCATCTTGCCGACTGCCCCAAAAATGTTCCGTCAAACGTGTTTGCTTCTTTGGTCAAGCGGAATATGCTATACTATTGTTGGAATCACGAACGATGGCGGTCAAGTTCACTACGCAACCACGCCACGCATACACCGACATCCAATGAGCTTTCAGTAGTGTTCTGAGCGCTCTGCTCTGAATACCGTAGCTGTTGCGAGCATTAAACGTTATTGTACCGAGTTGTTTAGTGAATTTTATATTTCATTTGTTGCGAGTTGTCATTGCCGATGCTAGTGATAAGTGATAATTTCTGCATAAGCAAGCGAGGGACATAATTTGCAGGAAATGCGCTTCCTTCGATCGGAAAGCACGCACATGCGGGTACCGTACCTGTCACTTGGAATCGTCAACAATGCCACTCCCGTCCGTGCCTCGACATGCGCGAACCGCCAACGTTCATGGATCGGACTTGTTCTTCTTTTGCTAGTGCCTTTATCTCGCATTGTGCGCAGGGTCGGCAGGGTTAAGTACGGATTTCGCATGGTTAATTTTAAGGGGTGAACATGTTTCAAATGTCTGCGAGTCGTGGAACTGAGGCGGGACATAGGAACCAGCCCGGTATTCACCTAGTAGGATGTGGAAAACCGCCTAAAAACCACATCCTGGCTGGCCGGCATACCGGCCGCCGTCGTTAATCCGCCGGGCGGATTCGGTCTGGGGCCGGCGCGCCTACCCGAGTCCCGAAAGCAGCGCGTTAGCGCTCGCGGCTACACTGGCGGGTGTTCGTGGATCGGACTATAGTGTCGAAATGGAAACAGCTGTTGTATCGTCACTTCTTGATCCGCATTTTGAATTGCACTACTCTGTAACGCTAGGCGTTGTCATTTGTCGGTGATTCTGAGCAAAAATATCTGCTATGAATTTCTTGTGAACTAAACCTTTTATTACACTGATACAAGGGCTCCAAGGTTTTAGAAATTTGACTGTATAGGGTAACTACATTGACGGAAAAAAATCTCAACACCAAGAAGGAGTTACACGACATTAACGAAAGTTGGTAGGCATGTTTTTCCATTTAAAACATGATGTCTATCTGAATTTCAAGCCAGTCGCATAACGGTGGCGCTAATAGCTCCACTATGAGAATGCAAATCAGTTTTGCTTCAAATACACGCTGTAGCGGTCGTGATGGTTAGTTACCTTGGAGACTGAACATGGTGAGATGTGTTAGTCAAGAATGCATTAAACACGACGAACAGGTCATTTTCAACACTTCGCTGAGTTGGAACGACATCGTCTGATATGGCTACGAGAAGCTGGAGCCGGCCGGAGTGGCCGAGCGGTTCTAGGCGCTGCAGTCTGGAACCGCGCGACCGCTACGGTCGCAGGTTCGAATCCTGCCTCGGGCATGGATGTGTGTGATGTCCTTAGGTTAGTTAGGTTTAAGTAGTTCTAAGTCTAGGGGACTGATGACCTCAGATGTTAAGTCCCATAGTGCTCAAAGCCATTTGAACCATTTTAAGAAGCTGAATTTTCCTTCAGCGATAGTGCAGAAACACTTGGCTTGAATGTAGCCACAGTAAATGAGTGCTGGCAGTAGTGATCCCGGGAATGTACAGTCGCAAGAAGCATGTACTACAGACAGTCACGGGGCATTAACGAGAGGAAAGGCCATCGTGTGTGGCTTATGGCTTCGGTGCATCCCTGCATGTGCGGTAGCGGCTGGCACCGCAGTGACACAACGAAGTGTTACAAATCGGTTACTTCGAGAGCAGCCTTGTAGCTCCTCCCTCGATGCCAATGATGGCCATGTGTTGGTTAGAAAGAGGTCAGTTGAGGTCCTGAAACCAGCCTGTCAACGTGCTGGACACCTGGACCTACACCTGGAGTTATGGTGTGGGATGCGATTTTGTATGATGGCGGGAGCACTCTCGTGGCTATCCCACGAATCCCGACTGTAGATCTGTACGTCAACCTGGTGGTTCGGCCTGTTGTGCTGCCATTCATGAACATCATTGCAAGTAGTGTTTTCTATCCGAACATGCTGTACACAGTGCCTACGTGTTGCCTTGGGCTGCTCGATCACCAGATCTGTCTCCAATCGAGCACTTACGGGACATAATCGTGAAAAAACCCCAGCGTCGTCCACAAACAGAGCTACCAATTGCAACAAGCGTGGAACTCCGTTCCAAACTCTGACATCCGGCACCTGTACAACACAATGCATGCTTGCATTCAACGTACTGTCGGCTGCACTGGTTATTAATGTACCAGAATTCCACATTTGCAATGGTTTATTTCGCATGTACGTTAACCTGTAATCTTCCAATGTTAATCACTTAATACGTTATCTTGACGAAGGTATTCCCGAAATTTGGTTACTCGACATTAATTGTATTTTGATGTTGCAATTTTCTTCTGTCAGTGTATCATCAGTATAACCTTCAAATTATTAACGTTGAACAAAAAATTTATAATGATATTATACGATGATAAAAAGGTCGATTATGGCAGTGAACGTTTCTTATCCACAGGGAAATTTTCATTTTTTAAACAACACTATTTTTAGTTTTTCCGGCAGAAAATGTGCGTGATGCTGTGTTGTATATTGTCTGAACTGCTTTTAGATGTAAATTGAAGATATGGTACAGCAGAAAAGCTACAATTCCTACAGGATTTAGGTTTCTCCCTAAAATAACCATAACAAGTGTATGGTAAGAAAATGAACATTTGATATTTATGCTAGTGATATGAATTACTGTTCTAATTTTTTCGTGATGGAAGTGATCCGTCCAGTTCTTATTAATTCAACTGCACAATTACGTAATTAGATTTGAGATGCAAAAACATACTGCTTCCTTTTCCCACATGTAAAGTAACAATAGTCATAGTAATAATAATAAGAGTAAAATAAAAATAGACCACACAGAGCACACCAAACAGTGTTTTGTCTCTGTTGCATTCTCATAAGTAAGAGAAACAAAATGCTGTCTCTTTGTTTGCGTTGGAATTCTAGTATTTCGTCGATTTATTAGTCTTTTTTCTTCAGGATTAAATTCTTGTTTTTAAATTCGTACTGCGTACCGTGGTCTACATTACAGCTGTAAAGCTTCTTGTAACGATACACGGTTCGTTTTTATTGCGATAAAAGAGTTGAATTTTTCCTTTTCATGACCGTCTCAGTTCACTCCTGACGCATGGAAATAATTGTAACTGCGTGTTACAGAGTCTACTTACACTACATAGCTAAAGCGTTATTAGCATCGATTTCTTTACAATATTTAAGCTTTTGTTTAAGTTTGTAAAAATCTATCATGGTCCCTACTACAACTGCGGAGCTTTCTTTTACGATGCTTCATATGTTTTCTTTTAAATAAACGGTTAGTAGTTCTTCTTACGAAAACCGTCTCGATTTACTCCTGTGCATGGATGCCAGGTGGTTATAGTTAAAGTGAGCTACTGAGGGATGTCTAGTGTAGACTGTAATTGTCGTATGGCAGCGAACTTTGTAGATCGCTAATGCGTTAATGAGGAACCGAATTACGCTGGAAAAAAATAGTTCCAATTTTGACTACCAGGTGCTAATCTGGCGCTGTACACTGTTTGTATGACGATATGACATCCACACTGCCATATGATCGCTCACCCAGTGGAAGGTCTGCTTAATGCAACCTTCCATGATATTGCTATCTCCTTTCCAGATGCATGGCCTGCAAGATCACCCGATATATGTGACTTTTGGCTCTGGGGATACGTAAAAGAATAAGTTGTCAAGCTACACGTTCGGTGTCTACCTGATCTGAAGGCCAGTATAAAGGAACACGCTGCTTCTAGCCCTTTATTTGGCAGTGTTGCTCTCAAGCAACATCAAATTTACGTTGGCCTTATGGGACAACAAACACTTCCCAGTGCCTTTTACTGGCATTGTTGCCTCCAGGCAACGTTCCTTTACACACTGCGAATGCCAGTTGCTGTAATAGTTCAAGGTTTTCCACACGAGATGGCAGTTTGTGCAGTGGTGTTACAGAGATCTCGTGTGAGCAGCAGGGGTGTCTTATTTTGGTTCTGAAAGAGTGGATTTCAATAAATTTTTAGTAATCTTAGCAGATTTTCTTCAAGAAGTACCCAGAGGTGAGTTTACAGCAGAAATATTTCAATCTAATATTGTTTTGAATTACGTAAATAGTACTAAACTTTTATGTTGCCTGTGAGCAACATCGCCCATAGTTGGGACATGTGCCATTAGTATATTACATATGCTTACGGCGGATATTCAAAACAATAAAATTGTGACACTTGGAAGCTCATTTTGTGGTGTCCAACTTCTTTCAACAGTAAAATGATGGGACAGCAATGAAAAAAGAAGAATTGATGTGCCCTGTTCCAGTACTGTACGTCAGTACAACAAGCATATGGGAGGAGTTGATCTTGCTGGTATGCTGTAGAGCTCTACAGTGTACCAATGAAAACTAGGTGTTGGTACATGAGATTGTTTGGATTTATGCTAGATCTGAGAATCTCTGGACAAGAAGACCTCGCTGAAGTCATTCAGGGCAGATATTGCCAATGGTTTGATGTTTTCAGGGAAAAGGAAAGCAGGAAGGCCCTCAATAGACATAACACCACCACAAAAGAAGAGGAGGAAGCCAACAGCTCTGACTGTTACAGAAGATGTTCGATTTGATAATATGGAGCATTGGCCTGTATACAGTCCCAAAGGTCGTTGTTGATATTGTCTATCTGGATTTTCTACAGTCATGTGTTCAAAATGCAATCTAGTATTGTGCTTCGTTCCAAAGAGGAACTGTTTCCAAAAATTCCATTGCAAGAAGAACTAGAAGGCAAAATGAAACAGTTCTATTACACAGCAGGAATGCATAAATGTGTTTATAAATTAAATTATTCATGTACAGGAAACCTTTTGCTTGAGGTCATTGTCAAACACTTTTTTTCTATAATATGTATAAATCTGGTCTAATGCTGGCAATGTTGCTTGTAAGCAACATTTCATAATTTTCATAATTTTTGTAAAAAATTTCTAAAACTGACTGAATTGTATTTCTTTAAGCATAATAAATAAATATAAGCACTGAAAAATTTTTTTTGATTTTATTTCCACCATTTGCCAAATAAAGGGCTAGCGACTGTAGACCGCTTCGTTTTACTGATGCAGCATCTCGTCGATGTCTCCGGTGCTCATATTGAACAAATTGTGTAAGCGGCGGTTAATAAGAAAAACAACATTATGCCTTTGTCAGTTGTTTAACCTATGCTGCAAACGTCCCTTTCCTAATCCGTTACATCCGGAAACATTTTTGTACGTCTTTCTTGCACTCTAAGCACCAGTTTTGCACCTGGTGGCCAAAATGGGAATTTATTTTTGCAGCGTAAATAGGCCCCGCATTTACACAGTAAAATATGTGCCAAGACTCGC
Organism: Schistocerca nitens; assembly: GCF_023898315.1. Lineage (NCBI taxonomy): Eukaryota > Metazoa > Arthropoda > Insecta > Orthoptera > Acrididae > Schistocerca > Schistocerca nitens. Next base: position 108,404,060 of record NC_064614.1, on the reverse strand, counting down.
TGCCAGATTAGAACTACAGCCCACCCTGGGGCTCTGTTAATAGCTGTACTTCAATCATAACCATCCGGTGTGTCATTACTGTGTCTCACAGTATCCACTGTAGCTGCAGAGCTTCTGTTGCGATACCGGAACTAGATTCGTATTCTTTTCGGCAACTGTCTCTCTTGATAATGCCTGATGATGTATCTTAGTGGTAACGAAATAATTCTTTTTCCGAAGTAGTAAATTCCCACACCAAACTCTTTCATGTACGTTCCGCCTAGATTCGCCATAATGTTCACGTCATCTAACGCATGTCCATCACGCCCTAGCTCAAAGTCGACAGCTAGCATCGAAAGTTCTACTTTATCTCGAAATTTAATGCTACACCTACATATACGTCTACTCTCAGCAAACCAGTATACAGTGCACGGGGGAGGGTACATAATATCGAAATTATCGATACGTTGTCGCCGGCCTTGTGGCCGAGCGGTTCTAGGCGCTTGAGTCCGGACACACGGTGCTGCTGCGGTCGCAGGTTAGAATCCTGTGAAGTCCTTAGGTTTAAGTAGTTCTAAGTCTAGGGGACTGATGACCTCAGATGTTAAGTCCCACAGTGCTTAGAGCCATTTTAATCACTTGATCGACATCTACACATCTACATTTCTATTCCGCAAGCCACCCAACGGTGTGTGGCGGAGGGCACTTTACGTGCCACTGTCATTACCTCCCTTTCCTGTTCCAGTCGCGTATGGTTCGCGGAAAGAACGACTGCCAGAAAGCCTCCGTGCTCGCTCGAATCTCTCTGATATTACATTCGTGATCTCCGCGGGAGGTATAAGTAGAGGGAAGCGATATATTCGATACCTCATCCAGAAACGCACCCTCTCGAAACATGAACAGCAACCTACACCGCGATGCAGAGCGCCTCTCTTGCAGAGTCTGCCACTTGAGTTTGCTAAACATCTCCGTAACCCTATCACGCTTACCAAATAACCCTGTGACGAAACGCGCCGCTCTTCTTTGGATCTTCTCTATCTCCTCCGTCAACCCGATCTGGTACAGATCCCACACGGATTAGCAATACTCAAGTATAGGTCGAACGAGTGTTTTGTAAGCCACCTCCTTTGTTGATGTACTACATTTTCTAAGGACTCTCCCAATGAATCTCAACCTGTTACCCGCCTTACGAACAATTAATTTTATATGATCATTCCACTTCAAATTGTTCCGTACGCATACTCCCAGATTACATAAGTTTCTGCTACCAGTGTTTGTTCCGCTATCATATAATCGTACAATAAAGGATTCTTCTTTCTATGTATTCGCAATACATTACATTTGTCTATGTTAAGGGGTAGTGGCCACTCCCTGCACCAAGTGCCTATCCGCTACAGATCTTCCTGCATTTCGGTGCAATTTTCCAATGCTGCAGCGTCTCTGTACACTACAGCATCATCTGCGAAAAGCCGCATGGGACTTCCGACACTATCTACTCGGTCATTTATATATATTGTGAAAAGAAATGGTCCCAGAACTGTGGCACGCCAGAGGTTGATACGTTGTCTTGTCGGAAACAGAAGTTATGAGAAATTTGGCTGTAGTAAAAGTATAAGGACTAGAACATACATGACAAACCAGCTACAAACACGGTATAAAAATATTTAATCGCTTTTGACCACTACATTTCTTCAGCGCCCTGCTTTTGAAGCTGGATGGGAGCTCTCGGACAGCGTACTAGGAAGTCCCTGTCTGGTACTGAAAGCCGTGGAGCAGTCTCTCTGAGGCCGCCAACCGTAGCAGCAGCCTTCAACGCGTTCCGCAGGCTATTTCGGGGCTCACTCCGTCACACTTCTCAAGATATGAGGCGAGCGCTCGTTGTGAAGGCTGTACCGGCGCTCTGACGCATCTTTCATCTTCGGCCTTTGGGCTAAGTCGCTCTTACGAGTCGCTTTCATCCCTGAACAATCCTCATAAGCATTAAGGCTCATATAACTACCAAGAAATGGAACAAACCTTACGTCCTACTTCCAACACCACTAATTGGCAGAGCTCATCCTCACAGTTGAATGATTCTCGTACCTACAATTACCAGATCTTGACAAGATTTCAAAATGGTGCAGAGATTGGCTCGCTTTAAATGTTCAGAAATGTGTAATCAGTGACGGGACTGGTATATAACGCTCACGATTTTGTGTCAGTTCTATTACATTAATTTCTTCTTCTTATTTTTCTTCTGCGTTTACCGCCTCATTGGACCACTTCAGAGAATCTTTTCGCGGTCATCACCTTCTATAGGTTTTCTTTCCGAATTGCCCGGTATCTTTTCATTCGTTCTGATCTTTTTAGCCGTCCCTCGTCTGTATGTACCCTTTTATTGTTGCTGTTTGTCTACTTTTAGTTTAAATTTTATTTTTACGTTCTCCAGTTTCTTTAAATTTTCTGTTTTATTCGTCCAGGGTCCATCCTAGCTCTTTCATATCCTCCCTGATCTCCTCTGTCCATCCTACTTGTTTCATGTTCCAAAATTCCTCTATAATTCTTCTTGGTAGTGTCGTTTCTTGTATCCTCATAAAGTGACCAAAAAAGAGATTTTTTTTCCGGACAGTATCTGTAATGGCATAGAGTTCTCTGTACATCACTTCACTTGGCACTATCCGGCATTCGCAATATTTTCGATATTTTTTTATTTGTGCACGTGCTAGCTATTCCTCTCTCTACTTTCAAGATTTTGTCGATTCTGTTTTTCTGGCTGATTCTGAAAAGAATTTCACTTCCGTAGTTCACCTCTGCTTGAACCATCGTCGTGTAATGTTTTCATTCATTTTTGATTGATAGACGTTTTTATTGTATGTAGATCATTTAATTATTGAGATTTTATCGTTTTTTTTAGGCCTTTCTTGCCATGCAGGTTTCTCGTTCAAGTTCAATAATGACTCAAATGGCTCTGAGCACTATGGGACTCAACTTCTGAGGTCATCAGTCCCCTAGAACTTAGAACTACTTAAACCTAACTCACCTAAGGACATCACATACATCCAAGCCCGAGGCAGGATTCGAACCTGCGACCGTAGCGGTCGCACGGCTCCAGACTAGCGCCTAGCCGCTCGGCACCCCGGCTGGCTTCTAATTCAAGTTGTATGTTATAATCTCTCCTTGGTATTTAAAATGTTCCACTGTTTTTACTTTCCTATTATCACTTAAAGCTCCCCCTACCATTATCCCAGTTCTTTCGAATGATATCCGGAATCGTATTTTTTGTGCTACATTTTGTAGGCTTGTTTTTTTGGTTTCTGGCTTCGTGAATGTTATTAACTGGCAATGCAAAGTCATCTGCGAATCCCAAGCTGTTTAAGTTCGTTTGATCTTTCTTGATTACAGTTCTTATGTTTTTGCCTTGTACCATTCCCTCATTATAGCATTTCCTCGTGACGTACTCCAGAACATATTAATTTCAGAATAAAAGCTGGCAGTACAAACTGTTGGGGGTGGATGAAAGGTTCAGAATTAAGCAAGTACATGCTGGAGCGTCACTTGTTTACTGCGGAGTTGCAGCAGAGAAACAGGTCTCAAGTTGGGTAGCTTTCTGAGGTGATTCCCAGGGCCTGCTCCTATAATCCGGTTCATGGTAGTTAATACCTTACGCGCGGCAAGGGGGTGCCTTAGCCTCTAAGTGCCTGCTTGAGAGGTAGCAAGTATCTATTCAGCACAGATGTCAACAAGAATGCCACATTTTCGTCGCCATAAAACATGTGAAACTTAGCACGATCTCAACAGTACTTCTGTACGTGCAATCCTGTGTATTGCGGTAGAGTTCTCGCTTCCCACGCCCGGGTTCCCGGGTTCGATTCCCGGCGGGGTCAGGGATTTTCTCTGCCTCGTGATGGCTGGGTGTTGTGTGCTGTCCTTCGGTTAGTTAGGTTTAAGTAGTTCTAAGTTCTAGGGGACTTATGACCACAGCAGATGAGTCCCATAGTGCTCAGAGCCATTTTTTTTCCTGTGTATTGCCTCCCCTCCTGGTCTCTGGCTGGGCGGTGTTAGTGACGCTTTTGCTAACAGCATGTGAAGTTTGTAAGGTAGGAGACGAGGTGCTGACGAAAGTAAAATTGTGAGGGCAGGTATTTAATCGTGTCTGGGCCTTTCAGTCGGTAGAGCACTTGTCCGCGAAAGGCAGAGTTCCCGAGTTCGAGTCTCGGTCCAGCACACATTTTTTTGTATCTGCCAGGAAGTTTCACACCGGCGCACACTCTGCTGCAGAGTGAAGATTTCAGTGTGGAAGCATGAGGTCTTACGTTCATCTAATAGAGCCGATATTCTGAACAGCTCGCATTTGTCTGGTTGTTCCTGTGTCATTCTTCTGTCACTTTTTGTAACGGTTCAATGAAACTAGTGCATAAGTAACGTAACTTTTCTTGTCAGTTACCTGTGTTTTATTTTTCAAGAGTCAGGCTGCAATAAGACTCCATGTTGGTTTTGAATCTGATAAATGTTGAGTATTGTGATATCGACTTCCATTTATGAATCCTACTTCCTAAAGTTCTCCCATGATTAGGCAACCCTTATTTAAGAAATACAATCAGGAATATTCTGAAGTTTTGTTTCAATATTATGGTGTTTTCGTTGGGCTTGGTGGACTAATTATGAGTGGATTCTTGTTTAATATGCAAATTTATATAAGACTGTGACAAGTGAGTAGTGTTCGCATCTTTTTACTTCCATCGCTACTTATGCAGATTAGTTTCAAACCGCGCACATCAGAAAACGAAAAACACGTAGTATTCTATGACTAAAGTATTAGTGAGTTACAACTGAAATCAATAAAACCATACAAATACCTGAGCTTAACAGTAGGTACGAATATAAAGTGGAAGGATCATAAAGGCTCAATCATAGGTAAAACAGATGGCAGAGTTCGGTTGTTCCTAGGATACAGGAAAAATGCAGTCACTCTACAAAGGAGATTGTTTAAGAAATGAAACATGGGTTCACCACATCCAGCCGGAAACAAAACTTCAAACCATGCAGCGCGCCACACCACGTCTCCTCTGAAGAAAAAGTTCAAAACCATACCCTCAGCCGGTGAAGTCATTGCGACGATCTTCTGGGACTCAGAAAGGGTTATTCTGTTTGATGTCTTCCCTCATGGTGCAACGATCAATTCTGAAGTGTGTAGTGCTATTGCAGGAAATTTAAGAAACGACTTCGCCATGATCGTCGCACCAGCAGTGTAAACAAAATCCTCCCTCTCTATGACAACGTAATGTCACACACAAGTCTGTTCACCCTAGAGGACTTCATTGGACTGTTCTTCCTCATTTACGCTACAGCCAGGATCTCCCACCTTTCGGCTTCCATTTGTTTGGCCCAATGATACAGTACGTGAATGATGGGGAAGTCAGTGCTGGAGCAAGACGTTGTTCCGAGGTCGATAAGCAGGTTGGTACCGTGCGGTCACATAGGCCGCCCTCGTGAAGTGGCGTAAGGCTGCCGCATTCGGCGGAGATTATGTTTAGAAATAGAGTTTTGAAGCCAAAAGAATGAGAAATAAACTCGTGTATTGGAATTCTGAATAAAACCAATCTGCTTTCAGAAAAGAAATGCGTTGCATTACTTGGGCTCTGAGCACTATGGGACTTAACTGCTGAGGTCATCAGTCCCCTAGAACTTAGAACTACTTAAACCTAACTAACCTAAGGACATCATACACATCCATGCCCGAGGCAGGATTCGAACCTGCGACCGTAACGGTCGCGCGGTTCCAGACTGTAGCGCCTAGAACCGCTCGGCCACTTCGGCCGGCTGTTGCATTACTTATTCACCGCTCCTCATAATAAAAACAATTTGCGTGGTTCCAAATTCTGTGACTGTTATGGCGGCTGCATGTCTTGAGTTGTTGGCTCGAGCTCCATTCCTTCACTGTAGTACCTTATTCCTTTCTCCAAGGCGTAGGGCGACCTGTTGGAGAACCAGCCCATTACAGAGTTGCGGTTCTCTTCAGCCAACTACCAGCCAAGCTGGAGCAGATAGGTTCCCATTAAGGAAAACGTTCCATTAAGGAAAACGTCCCAAAAACCTTGGTCGAAACTGAGAGTTGGTACGATAAAACTAATCCGCATTTAAAATTAATGCTACCATATATTCAGCTATGAAATCAGTCAGCCATAGAACAGCGTATTCTAAAAGATTGCCGGCCGTTGTGGCCGAGCGGTTCTAGACGCTTCAGTCGGGAACCGCGCTGCTGCTACGGTCGCAGATTCGAATCCTGCCTAGGGAATGGATGTTTGTGATGTCCTTAGGTTAGTTAGTTTCAAGTAGTTCTAAGTCTAGGGGACTGATGACCTCAGATGTTAAGTCCCTTAGTGCTTAGAGTCATTTGAACCATTTGAATCTAAAAGATTAATCTGATCTCACGAGAATATATCTTCTACATGAGTGAAAAGTGAAAATTGGGGTAAATTTTAGCTAACGCACCAGAATTAAAGGTGTACCTTCGTGCCAGGTAATAGACTACCGGCTTGTGAGGTTGCCGGTAGGGGTCTGATTGGTACGGCGACTTCACTTGCTACTTGGCTTATCAGTGCGTGCGCGTCGAGTATACATGCTCTTTTCCACAGTTGCGAGAATATGCCGGAAATTTCATTTCCCAACAGTTACATTGGCACCTGCAGGAAAGGGAATTTCTTAACAACGAGCTGCCACAACGATAAATCGGTCGCAGGGGGCGTACGAGTCCCACACTGAAACACTGACCTCCAAGTTTGCATGATCTCACAGCCTATGCGTACTGTTGAAAGATTCTGTCTACGTACCTCCACTTCCAGCAGCGTTTGATAAACTGTGACACCTCGTAGCATTAACATTAATTTTTAAAAATTACCTAAATATATTATGTGCATGCATGTAAAAGCTATACTAATGTAAAAGCGATTTTTTAAAATAAAAACATGACGCCTGAAGATGATGAGTAGAGAACTCGTGGAAACGTTGCGATAAGACAACGCTAAATATTGACTGATAACCCAAGAAGATTCCATCAATGAAGTTCAACGAGCAATACTCAGCTAACAAATAAAATGTTATATAGTTGAGACATGAAATCCCGGAGGAGGCAGGCAACCATAATTATAATGTGGTACTGCACTGGAACTGAATCAGTTGTTTTAAAAAAGTCCTACAACCGGTGAAAAATGACGTTATTACTCAAATTCGTCATTTGATGAAAATGAAATGACTTTGAAATTTTATGGGACTTAACTGCTAAGGTCATCAGTCCCTAAGCTTACGCACTACTTAACCTAAATTATCCTAAGGACAAACACACACAACCATGCCCGAGGGAGGACTCGAACCTCCACCAGGACCAGCCCCACAGTCCATGACTGCAGCGCCTTAGACCGCTCGGCTAATCCCGCACGGCGACATTTGATGCGTTTCGCATTTATTTCCACTGTCAGATATCTGTTACTTCAGCGTAATAGTTGGATTTGTATTCCAAGAGAATCTCAGTTTTTACGCATAAATGTTCACATTTGACCTTGACAGTATTTGCAGACGAAGATAAAGATTTAAACTTTGCTTGGTTCAATTAAGAACCACACAACTAACTTAACACTTCCTATTAAACACAGTTCTGAAGTGATTTGCTAGCACTTTCCTTCGAAAGATGTACAGGAGTTTAGCCTCCCTAACATCCAGTTTGACTTGAAGCGATATAGACAAGACATTAAATTTTGTAGCAGGCAGGCGACCACGGTTATATTATAGTGCAGTGCTGTACTGAACTGAATAGCTCGCTTCAAAAAATAAATCTTAAGGGGCTCCGGAACGCCCTATACTTGCAATGTTAAAATAACGCTTATAAATTACAACTTTCCTCACAAAGTATTTGAGGTAGGAAGTTGAACTTTTTACAGATTATTTATTGGAATCTGGGCTACAACTTAACACAGGGATTTTACAAAATTTTAGTTCAGTTATTAAAGATGATTTTTTTCAATTGTAATGAAAATTCACAACATTTTTTTGCAATTTTTTATTCATATATTCAAAAATATACAGTTTTTTGGGAAAAAGGCTGTGTTAAATTATGCAGAAGGTGCTGTGTAACATTTACTGAAAGTTTGAAACAAATATGTTTGGAAGATCCTTAGAAAACATGTAATTAGTATGAGAAAATAAAAGTTTTGGGAATCGAGCGACAAAGATTGGATTAACTTTTCAGTGCATTCCATGTCCATAGGATGGATTATCTTCATCCTCTGCAAACTCCTCCTCCAGCTTCCTCTTGTTCCTCCTCCTGTTTACTCTTGCTTGTATTTCTAGACTCTTTACAGCCCTGTCTGCAGCCCGAAGGCGTTCCTTGTCTAAAGCAAGCATCGCTCGTACCATGTTAGAATCTTTCTTCATTCCCACATTTCTAAATACCTTGCACCTTACAATGTTGCCATCATTGATAGTCGCAACAGCATCATAAACACCAAAGTGAAGTGTTTGTAATCCAACAAATACAGTCTTGGGGATTCTCGACCATATAACACTATTTACACTTTCATTGGGGTTTTGAGTTTTTCCGTGAATACACTTTTTCAACAGTTCAGGTGCTGCTAAGTCTCTGAAAATAGGTTTTATCACCTCCATTATTGCATGAAGCAGACTATGCTTATGAGTGTACACTTCACTAGTTAGCAATCCTTTGTTATATTTACACCAACTGCCTTCTTCTTTGGGACACAAGCTATGTTGGGGATTTTCATCGTCTTTATTGTTTACAGTAATAACACATACCTTTGGCTTTCCAACATTTTTCCTTTTCTTAAAAGCCTTCGGAGGATTTCTAATAACTTTACTTTTACTCATTATTATACTTCAACAAAACAGAGACTCAAGAAACAGAATTTATTACGAATATTTTCGAGATAACGACAGAGTAAATAAACATGAAACAATCGACAATCACACCAGCGATATATATTGAACCATCACAGGTTAGCCACAACACATACTTTATCTCACATCACCATTTGACAGCAGTTTAACAGCGCCACAGTAGGTCACGCCCATGTAGACCACATTTCAAAAAAAATTTAAAAATAGTTGCAGTCTTCGCAATTGAATAAATTATATATCTATTAAAAGGTAATAGTCTGCAGATTCAGAAAACGCAAAACAGTAAAAATTGAACTTTTCATGATTTTGAGCCTTTCCGGAGCCCCTTAAACGCGTCACGCAAGGAATTTGAGTGATAAATTCATTTTCCACCTGCTGTATGACATTTATGAAGCGATCTGTTTAGCAACTTTATACAAGCTTCGTAGTCTTATGAGTAAGTAAAAATTTATGCCAAGTTTCTGTCTTTACTCGCGTAGAAGATACAGTCTTGTCAATCTCGCGAGTCTTTTTGGAACACCCTGTATAGTAAGCACCACGTCGTGGTTATTTCGGCTGGCCGCCGCGGCCGGATATCTGTTTATTTATAGACAGATCAGAACGCCCCCGTAGGCGGTCATTGACGGCTGCCATGTGGTCTGCTGTGATGTGCCTTCAGAGCTGGACGATGTCTTCACGGAAACAGCTGAAAAGTTGGCCCTGTCATCGTCAGCGGGAAGACTCTTAGTTCCACCAGTCCGTCATCGTACACGTCCAATTCTAACCACGAGATAGGTAGGCTTCGCATTCCGTCACATGCGGAGGCGAACGGTACAGTTAGGTTTCACAGCAGGTCTTCACATCATTCTACGGCATCAGTAAACTACAATGACCTCAGCGAATAGAGGGTGGATACACAGGTAGACACATCGGAAAGTACGTCACACATGTCATCCCTTGCTAAGACCATTGCGCAATAGAGGTACCTCTTTGTCAGAAGAGGGTGCGTGCTCCCAGTTTCCTGCAAGTACAGTTCTGCTGCGGTACGCATAACAGATGTACCACAATTTGCTAGTGAAATAGCTCGCCAGTTGGAAAAGTAACGTTGAAGTGCACAGCACAGTAAAATTCTTGTAAGCAGAAGCTCTTAATTCCACACAGATTCTGTGTGATACTGACGACCGTTTTTCCGAATCTTGCTTTCTGCAAAACGGTAATTTTTCAGGAAACGTAAAAGGCTGTTCAGGGATTTGTGTGTGGATGAAAATATTGTAAACTTCACATGTAATGCATTAGTTTCTAAACAGGAATCAGTACATTCACAAGCGAAAAGAACAATCTGCATATGTATATTTAAAAGAGATCATTAATGTGTCAAACTATTTCAAAACTTGAAACTTCCTGGCAGAGTGAAAATCTCATTCTGTTTCAAAACTTGCTTTCTATGTGACATATCGAAGTACAATTTTCTTTCTCATCATGCATTTACCGATGAAACACAATAAATAAGTATATTACATATAACTTTTTAAATATTATTGATTTAGAATGCATTAATTACATTTAGACACACATTTAAATATTTTAAATCAATCAAGTTAACATGTTTCCAGTTCAGTGTCTCGCTCTTGTTTCCCCGATGTCTACATTTTCCATCGCATCACATATATGCACTCTCCACGGCACTGTTCCTCTTCAGTATATTTTCATGGTACACGCTGGCATTATCTGGTATTTCAATGAAGTTTATCAACTTTCCCCTATCTCGATTCTTTTATCTTTACTGGCATGATTAATAGTTTCAGTTTCTGAGCTGCGTCCATAGCTCTGAGGGATTTCTGTCCTTTTTGAGGATCTCTACTGTAGTTGACTCACCACAATATGTATATCTACAAGAAATCAGGATCTTGAAGTAGCAGATTTTTATTCTGAATAACTTGGGCTTTGGCAGTGGTAAAATGCAATTTATGTGGTTGGTCTGTGGGGGTTGAAGGGGCCAGACTTCAAAGGCCATCGGTCCCAGGCAATTTGGACTTTAAAATACTGCTACACTTCTGTTCAAAATTAAACATGTTCCAGTCATCTTGCAATACTCTGACGTCACTGAGGATGTCATGTTACTGCTTAGGTGATGCAATTTCTTTCTTCCGTTTGTAATTTTTGTGCACATTACAGAACACCCAATGAAGAGGAATGTATCTGTTCTCCTGTATTGGAGTGTAATGACAATTACTCGTGCAAACTTTGGACATTTCCAGAAATCATTATAAAGTTGCCAATAAAATGCTGTTCTTTCTTTGTGAAATCCATGACTCGGATAAAAGTGTTAGAACCCTCTTCGAATATTACACTATTAAAACCAAAGTACCATTAAAAACTTAAAAATTCGCTCCCGAAAACGAATTTTGCTATATTAGTTTCATGGCACAAAGCAAGTTTTGGAATAACAGAGGAAATTTGATAGCTTGTAACCATGTAAGTTATTGGATTTTGAAGAATACTGTTTTCTGAGTAAGAAAAGCAGCTGTCTCAAATAGTTTATGCCACAAAAAACTCAATTTGGCAATTTTTGCAGGAATTTAGTTTTGAAAAGCGGTCTTTACTTGCAGTGGTGTTTGGACAAAATGTGAAGTCGCGCCTATTTTGAAATGTTGCCAACAAGCCGACAAAGGCCTCACAGGTGTGGAAGATGCTGTTAGGGACATAGTTCACAGACGCACCTCTCAACAGGCAGTGCTTATTCCGCGTCCGAGGTCGTCTGCATGATCCGTAATTCTGCTCACGCTGGGTGCTGCAATCATTGTCACCTCCACACGGAGGTGCGAGGTTAATGACGTCCCTGGGCTTCCTTGAGCGTCAATCCGTGTAAGGCAATGATTTACGAAGCCATATCATTACGGGACCCGAGGTTGGGTCCACCATTTTACACCTGCAATAAAGTGAGCATGTACGGAGCGGAGATTTACCTCCTCGTCCCCGCGGAAGAAACGCCAAGCTGCGCCATTAGCAAGGAAGGTCAAGGGCCACTGTTTTCGTCGATTGTGTTGGAGTTGTGTAGGCTGAGTTCACGGCAAAAGGCAAAACCATTAATGCGGATTCGTTCTGTGTGACACTGAAATTTCTGTGTAATGCGACAAACAACAAGAGGAGTGGAAAATTTAAGGAAAAGTTTTTTCTCTTGTACGACAATGCATACCCCACAAGGCGCGCGTAACATAATGTTTGCAACGTTTACGATGGGAGGTTTTCGAAACATCAGCCATACAGTCAGGATGTTACACCATACGATTTCCATCTTTCCACAAGCTGAAAAAATGTCTAGAGGCAACGAGATTCTCCAACAATGACGACGTTCACATAACGGTTGTGGAATAGTTCCGTGACGGAAGATGAACTGGACGGTTCGTGGAACGTTCCGATCGTTGTTTACGGAAATTTCGTAACATTTTTGTAAAATAGCGTCTTGTAGAAGCGTCACTTTCAAGTGTAGTGCAGCTTTCAGTTAAAGTTACTTGGTCGCCATAATAATGCGTACCTTACTTTTGGAAGTCCTTCCGTATTCTTCACATATAAGTAATGCTATCTTTATCAACAATGTTGGTTTGAAGACAACATTGCTTTACTAAGTCCATGTGATACATCTGGCCGGCCGGGGTGGCCGAGCGGTTCTAGGCACTTCAGTCTGGAACCGCGAGACCGCTACGGTCGCATGTTCCAATCCTGCTTCGGGCATGGATGTGTGTGATGTCCTTAGGTTAGTTAGGTTTAAGTAGTTCTAAGTTCTAGGGGACTGATGACCTCAGAAGTTGAGTCCCATAGTGCTCAGAGCCATTTGAACCATTTGATACATTTGGTTTCCTTGACTTGAGAACTGGCGTAACCAGGGGACTTACAGTCTAACATGGACACCAAACTAGGGTGGAATGTGGTAATTTTCACATTAAAAATCATAGACGTAAAAGAAGTGGTGAGTTAAGATTAAAGCATTTCAGAACATTGATTAGCGGACACTTCAATTTGATACCCACTTCGCCACCAAACCACGCCAGGAGCTGAAGCTAAACATCGTTCTTGTCAGACTTAGGTCCAAGTAAGGGAACTAGACGTGACAGCTTTACGCAGCACATATCCGCCACGTCGATTCTAAGCTGATCACACAATTATACGACCGTTTTTGCCTACGACTTCCCTACTCATAAATATTTATTTCCCATGGTAACAGTACAGGCTCTCTTAGTGTAATACTTTCGGTTTGTGTTGCTGTACATTCGAGAGAGGCTGGTAAAGCGGACGCTTTTATTTTGATTTAGGGTATTGTCGAGCTGGTCACCATGGTTGTCGGTGAGATAACTGTTTTTGCTGTGAATGCATATGAGACTATCGCAGGAGTACTCAAGTTGTACAGACACGTAAATTTACATATACACAATTTGGTGAGTGGGTCGCAAAGAGACTTTTCTTTATGTATAATGAAACAGAGCGTAGCATTTCAGTATAGAAACACGAGATATGCCAGGTTATCAGGGACAGATATTATTTACATGATTTATCCGTACTTTAATCACACACTGTCATGCCGACAGACCCAATCATTGTTGAATCTGATGTTAACAAATAAAACGGACAATTCTAAGTGTGACGGTAATATTTCTTATTTGAAACCGGACACAATAATATTAGGGAAGCGTATCGTTTGGGAATGAATGTTAAAAAACTGTGCATAATTAAATGAATGAGACTAGACTTGTATAGCAGTATATCTATGATTTTAACAGTAAATCCTGTGTACTTTTATTTCACGTTGCTTTTGAATTAATATTGTGAATTAAGTTACATTTCATGGTCCTCTAATACATGCTTGTCAGACGCACAGCAAATTTTTTCTTATTAAATTCCGGACATGACGTGACTGAGATTACCACTTCACCCTCCACTGTTGTTAATGCCACCGACGCCTATCTAAATAATTAAATACTGGAAAAGTAAACAAAAAGGGGAGGGGAGAGGGAGCTTACATCACCTTGTAAGCATCCCTTCAGTAATCTGAGGCAGTCAGAGTACGCTCAACAAAATGGGACGATCAGACGAGTGAACAGGGAGTTAGTCCAGAACCACAAGTGGCATAAAAATCGTTGTCCGTATCTGGTGACCGACCTGCTTTCCGTTTGCTAAATATAGGTCTCGTACTGTCGTCAAGCTCATGGTATGAAAACGACTACTGATTAGATCGTAGCAAATTTATGGACCGTGATCGCATTCACACAGTCTAATCATCGCTCATGCCTGAATTAGTCAATCAGATGAGATAGACTAGAATTCCACATACACAGATTATCTCGTATCGTGGTTTCTCGTCAATAACAAATCGTGATAGCAACAGTTTTCCTGATTTTGAAAATTTATTGGTTCTAATACTACTTTCAGTATATAAAGTAATATATTCGGATACCTAAATTCGAGTGAATGCACAATTTCTTGGGTTTGGCGAAGAAGCAGATTAGGGCACTCGCATTATTTTGGCAAAAGGTTGATAGCTGCTATTCATAATTATTGGCAGAAATGTTAAAAATGCTAGTTTAGATTCGCCTTATTCTGCAGGTGAGAAAGTAGAGTTTTAGAGTTTCAGCTATGGTAGAAATGAAAACAAACGCGAAGAACCAAATATATATATATATATATATATATATATATATGTATATATATATGTGTGTGTGTGTGTGTGTGTGATGAATAAACAGAAACAACGTCCCACTGACACGACATTTCTTGGTTTTGTACAAATAACTTACAAAAATACGCGATATTCGTTTGTTTGGAAGTTATCTAATCATAATTTATCATTCGCCACTTTAAAAAAATTTGTGTTGATTTTTCTTTTCAATTTCGAGTTAAGTTAGGAGGCGAATTTGGCTGGGTGATTGACCGATGTATCAAATCGTACATTCTTAATGTTCTCGGTCAGGTTGCGAGCCACTGTTAATCAAAAAGTGTTTTGCAATGTAGTGAAAACGGGAAGTGGCACAGTAAAATGAACATTAAACTGCTGTAAATCACACTAGCAACGTTGCATTTTTTATGGTCTTCATCTCATTTACGACTGGGTTACATTGACAATGTCGAACAGTTTACTAGAAAGGCCAAGGATTCTAGTCCTGTAAATAAACGTCAGTCTCTCATCCTGTGACTGAATGGGCAGATGATTAGAGCTTTTCAGACTGCCATAAAGGTCAACACTACGCTGCGATCCGACCAGTGATTAGAAGGTCCCCTTAGTTTCGAAAATTTCAGGCGAGCAGGAAGCTAATAACTACCTTGTTACGAATTCGTGCCAATCAAGGTTCAACTCCTTTCCATATACATCGGATAAACATCGAGGAGAACATCTTTTTGTGAGTGTAAGAAAAACAGTTTCTTCGAAGCACAACAAAAGCTTTTAAAACGAAATCTTGTGAAATTGGAGGTGCCTACTTTATTGTGTCTTGAAGGTCCTCATTCATACAAAACCATTTTTTTATACGTGATAATAACGTGCATATATTAAATTCTGTGTACCACCTGTAGTTTTATAAACACTCTAATCTCCACGTGTGTGCTTCCCAGTCACAACAGGATTCCTTTTTATGTTCTGTATTGTCTATAGTTGATATATCAGGATTCGTTAGTTAGAAGTATTGTACCTGTCTGGACATTGTAAAATAATCCTAAATCATTGTTCAAACTATTTATGTTTTGATTTCTCTGTGTAAAACAGCATCCAACCGCTGAATACCTTACAAATAAGTAACTGTGTTAAGTGGATAGCAAATAGAATTGGTCGTAAAGAAACAGTCAATTAAAATGTCATGCTTGACCTCGAAGTTTTATCCAATCAATCACGAACATTTAGTAAACAATAAACTGTTGATGAAAGGATTGAAATTATGTATAAATTTTGTGGTAAGTCACTAAATGCTCTTATTCTCAAATACTGTATGAGTATAGTTTCGGTAATTTGCCCGTAGTGAGTTACACCGCCTCAAGCTATATAATGTACATCTGCAAATTTCGGTGAATGGTCTTAGGAAATAAAGGAAACTAGACTTGCAAACAAAATACCTTTACTGGCCATCAAAGTAGTCACAATTAGCTACAACACACTTCTGACATCGAATGTACATCTGTGGGAAAGGATCAAGATCTTGCTGTCCTGTCGGGAAAGGCGATCAACATCGCCTTAGACTTGATTTTTGTCACTCGACTCTTTTTTGGGGGAGGGGAAGCGCTGAGGGCCATGCCACGGACTGTCACTTGCTCTCTGGGTCACACTGGCAGCATCACATCTGATCTCTTATAATTATGCAGATATCCAACAACGCGCGACCGTGGAGCTTCAAGCGATTCCACAAGAAACCTCTGCTGACCGTTTCCAACAGCTTTACACATGAAATCAAAAGAGTACTGTGGCTAATGGTGACTTACTTGAACGCCTGTAAAGCCATTTTGTTTGTAACTTTTGTTTATTTTATAAGACCATTGACCAAATTTTTCAGGTGAACAGCCTCTAGCTTCAGTACTTGACGTATTGTGTTAAACTATTACCGTAACAGTATATTTCGTAATTGTCCGCTGCTCGTGGTCTCGCGGTAGCGTTCTCGCTTCCCGAGCACGGGGTCCTGGGTTCGATTCCCGGCGGGGTCAGGGATTTTTCCTGCTTCGAGATGACTGGATGTTGTTCTGTCGTCTTCATCATCATCATTCATCCCCATCACTGTCGGAGGAAGGCAATGGCAAACCACCTCCACTAGGACCTTGCCTAGCAAAGCGGTGCGGGTCTCCCGCATCGTTCCCCTACGCTGTCAAGAAGCATGGGACTACATTTCCATTTTCATATTTCGTAATTATCAGATTATGGCAGCATTTTAAATCTTTAAATTCGGTCAGTAATTACACGGATTACTGAAAACCACATTTTTATTGCAACTGAAAGCCGATAGATGGGTTACCCGCAACTGAGAGCGAGTGACAGCCATCGCCACTTAATAACATAGATCTAGTATTTTCTATTTATAGCAAGCTAATGTCAGGGAAGAGTTTTGGCTCCAGATCTGTTCAATATACATCCGAACGACCAACCCATAATACCTCTCGCTCTGCAACCCAAAGCAGACTTGGATTCAATAGAAAACATCCCAAAGAGAGCTCTTGAAGATCTGTCAAAACACTACAGAATAAATCAGCTTAAACCAAACCCATTAGAGACACTAGTGTGTGCTTTCCTTTTGAGAAACAGGGAAATCCCCGAAAGTTAAAGGTAAAATGGTCACGGGTTAAATTGGATCTCTGTGACACTCCACAAATATCTAGGAACAACACTTGACAGATCTCTAATGTTCAAAAACCGCTGCATCAATTTCAAATCTAAAGTCTCCACCAGGAACAGCATACTCAGAAAACTGGCCGGATCACACTGGCGCAGTCAAGCTGAAATCATCCGAACTTCTGAAATGAGATTACGTTACTCCGCTGTAAAGTATGCCTGTTCTGTTTGGTATAAATCAACGCATACCAGGCAGCTGGATACTTCCCTAAACGACACATGCAGATTCATAACGAGCTGATTGAAATCAACTCCTTCCGAATGGCTCTACCACCTTGCAGGAATTGCACCACATCCTGTCCGAAGAAAAACAGCAGCAAACAGGGAAAGAATGAAACTAGAGCAGGAAAAAACGTATCCTATGCATGAGCAACAAGCCTACACACAACCACTAAGGCCAAGGAAAAGTTTCCTCGAAACATGCGAGAAACTAGCAACAACTGATGAAGAAGCCAGGCTGCAACTATTGAGGCCTGAGTCATCCCATCTTCCCGGTTGGAAAAGATTTTCAGGATCTTTACTCCCTAGTCGTGATGAGAAGTTGCTAAACTGGAATTCCTCGAACAGGATAAGGTCAGGAGTCGGCAGGTCACGAGTTAACCTGGCAAAGTGGGGTACATTGAATCAAACAAAACCCAGAGTGACTGCAGGGAAAAGTGGACTGTTCAATATATGCTTCAGTGTTGACTGAGTCCAGTTACCTTCACCGGACAAAGGAATATGCACTAGAAGTGGGCAAATTTTGGTCAAAGATTATACACTGAAGAGCCACAAAACTGCTACATCTGCCTAATATTGTGTAGGAACCCCGCGAGCACGCGGAAATGCTGCAACACGGCGTAGAATGGACTCGAATAATGTCTGAAGTAGTGCTGGAGGGAACTGATACCATGAATCCTGCAGGGCTGTCTATAAATCCGGAAGAGTGCGAGGGAGTGGCCATCTCTTCTGAACAGCACGACGCAAGACACTGCAGATATGCCCAAATATGTTCATGTCTGGGGAGTTTGGTGGCCAGCGGAAATGCGTTCCTGGAGCCACTCTGTAGCAATTCTAGACGTGTGGGATGTCGCATTTTCCTTCTATAATTGGCCAAGTCCGTCGGAATGCACGATGGACATGAATGAATGCAGGTAATGAGACAGGTTGCTTACGTACGTGTCACCCGTCAGAGTCGTATCTATACGTATTAGGGGTCCCATATCACTCCAGCTGCACACGCTCCACACCATTTCAGAGCCTCCACCAGCTTGAATAGTCCCCTGCTGACATGCAGGGTCCATGGATTCATGAGGTGTCTCCATACACGTAAACGTCCATCCGCTCGATGCAATGTGAAACGAGACCAGACAGTAAGTTTCCAGTCGTCAACACTCCAATGTAAGTGTTGACCGGCACAGGCGAGGCATAAACTTTGTGTCGAGCAGTCATCAAGGGTGCACGAGTGGCTCTTCGGCTCCTAAAGACCATATCAATGATATTTCGTTGAATGGTTCGCATGCTGACAGTTGTTGATGTCCCAGCATTGAAATCTGCAGCAATTTGCGGAAGGTTTGCACTTCTGCCACGTTGAACGACTCTCTTCAGTTGTCGTTGCCCAGTTTTTGCAGGATCTTTTCTGGCCACAGTCGATGTCGGATATGTGATGCTTTACCGGATTCCTGATAATCGCGGTACACTGGTGAAATGGTCGTACGGGAAAATCATCACTTCGTCGCCACCTCGAAGATGTCTTGCCCTATCGCTCGTGCGTCGACTATAACACCACGTTCAAAATCACTTAAATCTTGATAACCAGCCATTGTAGCAGCAGTAACCGATCCAACAACAGCGGCAGATACTTGTCTTACATAGGCGTTGCTGACCGCTGCGCCGTGTTCTGCCTGTTCACATATCTCTGTATTTCAATACGCATTCCTATACCAATTTCATTGGCTCTTCAGTGTATAAACTGCGTTGATCTGTGTGCAGTTGTATAAACTGTGTTTTATGTATGTATCCGATACGAGAATAATAATAATACTGTCAGTACGGTTCAATAAAACCAAGCTGAAGAAAAAACGCTGTTGTAGAATGTCAACCAACTCTTTAAGTTTGCTGCTTTAATTGTGACTGGGAAGACTTTTAGCAGCAGCAGCGTTAAAATATCAGGGAGTGTCCTGAACCCCTCCAATCTGTGCATATTCAGGAATAATGTTACATTTCAGTTTGTAATGGTACTTGAATTACGTAACCATTGCGGCACCTCACCTGAACCTCTCGATACCAGCAATATTCTACTGTGTTTCTGTAAAGTAGTTAACATGTTCCTGAGACAACATTCAGATTTGATTTCATTAATGTAGAGGTATTTTGATACATCGATATGTTTATATTGCAATGATATTATTCTTATGTGTCACTATTGTCACTATGATCTTTGATGTACTTGTAACTCTGATTTTTGGGCGCGTAAGCGATTTTTAATTAGTTAGTTAGAGAGTCGGACATTGAAAAGGTCAAGTCTTGGACGTCATGTTGGAAAGACGCATATTGTAGGCAGCTTATAAAATGTGAACTTTCACAGTGAGGAAGATGTTTTCAAGTATGTTTTGTATTGTGAAGTGATGTTTTGTGTGTTACGTGATATTGCAATAAAAAGGAAATTTAACTTAAATTCGGAGTGCTGATTATTTTTTTACATCACCATTGTGCTAACTTTCAAAGGTTTAATCTTCAAGAATGGTTTCGAAACACATCTATAAAACTTTTGAATATAGCAGAATAAAACCTAGGCCTCTTTGCATCCGAGCTTGGAATCATCACCACCTAGATTTTCGACGATTGAGCCAAGATTTTACAACGAGACCAGCGTGGGAAACTCGAAAAGATGAGTGCCTAGTTTATTCATTATTACATGAAATGACTTCATTAACTGTGCTCTAATGACACCTGCCACATAATAACTTTGTTGTTGCCCGAAAATGCAGTATTTAGCAGCGTGAGCGACACCACAATCATTATAAAATTTTGACCTTTGTTGAGGGAGGGTTGTTAGAAGTTGCTGTCGAATAGACTAAGTGATAGCAATCTTGCATTTCAGTGGATCCCGACAGCGAAATTTCGACGACTACCCCTCTGACTCCGCTAGGCCGGATCTGTGTGCGCGACGCGTAGCTCGTAGTTGGGGGCAAACTAGTCACCGCGTAACCAGCCGTGCGCGGGAAGCGGGAAGCTGAAACTCGGCGCGTAAACGGGTTGTGGTGGTTGTCTCGCGGCCGCCCGCCGGTTCGTTAGGCGGCGGTGCGGAGTCCGTGCGGCCGGGCGCCGCTCAATTTATTCATCGGCTGCAGCCGCGCCGGGTCAGAGGTCAGCTGATTCCCAATTAATACCGGCCGGCAGCTCGTTAGCGGGTCCCGTCTCCGGCTGCAGGTCACTCGCGTCTGCAGGCGACGAATCACCGCCAGCCACCACCACCACCACCCACCTACGCAATAACTCTACAGAAAAGCCGCGCTGGCCTAGGAATTTGTTGCGCTAATGTCCCGCAAAAGCCATCATCCTCTTAATCAGCCATTCGAACATCGGTGCTGGATCAAAGCATAGTATAAATTTTTGTGGTCATCCGCGTTGCTTCTGATGCAATATACCCACTTTCTACTAAGCCAATTGTTCTCAAACTTTCTGAAATCATCAGTTGTGAATAAGGTTACATATTTTCGTTCACCCACTCTCTTACTCACCTACTAGGAGATGTCAAGCTACTGTTGTTTAACATTGCTTATAGCCTCGGTAATGGCCTCACTATCGTGACAAGGAGAATCTATAAAAGAACCGCGTTACTTTTCATTCACGTAGTGTCTTGCCTAAATCCGAATAGACTGGTTAATTCTTATGTAATGCTGAATATATAGCAAGGGATGCCAACAAACCAATGTAAAGGAATAGTAGGATTAGGAACTGCACATTTACTTTTCGTGTCCTATAATCCGAACATATTATAAAATCATATGTGCATGTATGTATGCATGTTCCACATCAACTCCTAAACCCCTGAACCGATTTCAAATGAACTTGGTACACATATCACTTACTATGTGGAAAGAATCTCTGCGGAGGTAAGAAGCACCTACTTATCAAAGGGTTGGGATGGGGATGAAAAAGACGTGTAGCCCAAGACACGCGAATACTCAGTTTTTGTACATTAGTATTTGAGAATGAGTGACCCACCAGGTTAGCCGAGGGAGGTAATGCGCTGCTTCCTGGGCTCGGGTAGGTGCGCCGGACCCAGACTGAATCCGCCCAGCGGATTTACAACGAGGGCCAGTGTACCGGCCTGCCTGGATGTGGTTTTTAGTCGGTTTTCCACATCCCACTAGGCGAGTACTGGGCTGGTCCCCCACGTTCTGCAGCCGGCCGCGGTGGCCGTGCGGTTCTAAGCGCTTCAGTCCGGAAACGCGGGACTGCTACGGTCGCAGGTTCGAATCCTGCCTCGGGCATGGATATGTGTGATGTCCTTAGGTTAGTTAGGTTTCAGTAGTTCTAAGTTCTAGGGGACTGATGACCTAAGATGTTAAGTCCCATAGTGCTCTGAACCATTTGAACCCACGTTCTGCCTGAGTTACACGCAGACACCTGAACACGGCCGTGTTACTTTCGATGTGGCAATGTTAGTGTCAGAGGGAGGCCAAATGCCCTCCCTGTCGCCACCCCGTATCCCGCGGGACGGAATGAGTGTACCCCAGCTGTCTGCGTCTAGTGTTAGCCGTGCAACCCTGAGAAAGCCACGCAGAGCGATTCAAAACATAAGACGCGGCATGCTGACAAAGAGAATTGTCCTTCTCCATGACAATGCAAGACCTCACACTGCAGATCAGCCCCGCGATTTATTGGACAGTTTTGGCTGGGAAGTTTTAGACCACCCACCCTACGGTCCTGATCTTGCGTCGAGCGGTTGCTATCTGTTCCTCCACCTCAAACAACACCTCAGTGGCAACCGTTACAATGATGACGGCGAGGTGAAAACGGCAGTTAACTCTTGGTTATTGGAGTAGGCGGCAAGTTTTTATGAAGAAGGTATTTTAAAATTGGTTGAGAGGTATGATACGTGATTGAAGAAACTTGGCAATTATGTCGAAAAACAGAATGAAGTATGTACTTTCTGAAAATAAACTTACTATTTTGAAATAACCTTTCGTTGTGTACATGTTCAAACGGACTTTACTTAAAAAAACACGCCTTGTAACATTAACAAATAGGGCAGCTTCATTCACACTGTCTGTTAGGAATTTTAAAAAAATGAGAAAGAAAGAAAGATCGTTTCTGTTTCTGTCGTTGTGCCACTGGCACAAACACACCACTTCACTACCATGGTTTACGTCAGCACTGACGGGTCTCATTACCATTTCTTACCATTTCTAACGGGCATACTAATATTTCGCCTGGTTCGCTTACGTTGCTTCACATTACTTTTAGGTCTGTCAGTACATTCTGTATAGGAAACACAAGTTGTATCAAAATTTCGATTCCACATAAATGTGCAGTTGCTTCACAAAACCGTACGTGTGAAGAGGCTAATTGTTATTGGCCCGATATAGGTGTACCACCTTGTATAGCACTGTGCTGTTCAGGCGAACCTTGACATTGGTGACAAATCCCCCATCAAGTTCACCAGCAAATGCCATTTCCTCGCTACGGGTTCTCTGACAGCAACACCAACGGCTGCTGGTTTCGGCTCGGCTCAGGTGAAGTGAAAGGCCCGAAGATCGTTTTAACAGCAGTGCTGCGCTGTACAAGTACCCTGGCTGCCTATGAACATTACGCAAATTCCCTGATAGGCTGATGGGTTTAATTACTGCAGTGCCGCGGCAGATAATCATTGCGCGTGACGTGACAGGGGGCGGCGCTGCGTTACGGTGACGCCATTAATTTGGCAGTTATTGATGATGACAACAGGCGACGACTAACGAGGTGGCGCCTGAAGCGAGGGGAGCAGACCGCGCGATCCGTGATGCGAAGTTAAAATAAGCTTTCAAAACGAGGGGGGGAGTGGGGAGAGGAATTTTGTCAAGGTGGAAAGGGTTGCATCATGAGTAATTACCAGCTCCCTGGAAGTCTGAGCGTGAACTACCTGTTGGAGAAACAGTGACAGTCTAAAAACTTCAAGTGTTATGCAATGATGTCCACTTTTTCGCTATTCTTCTGACGAATTATTACCGGTCGTAGAAATGGGAAACAACAGTGACATCTGGGGAGAGAGAGAGCTGACTGAGTGTTATCTGACTACGTAAGCATAAACCAGATGTGGTTTAAATAGTATCGACGACAACTGAGAGATATATGATAAATAAATTATTAGGAGATAGTACTCATCCCCCATGGTACACAAAAAAAGTCAGAACACTATTGCAGAAGCAACAAAAAACCGTGCAAAACTTAACAGAACGCAAAATTCCCAAGATTGGTGAAGTTTTACAGAAGCTATTAATTTTGTGAGAACTTTAATGCAAGATGCTTTTAATAGTTTCCACAAGGAAGCTCTGTCTCGAAATCTGACAGAGAACCCAAAGAGATTCTGGTCGTATGTAAAGTACACCAGTGGCATTCACGGCGTGATAACAATGGTGATGTTATTGGTAACTGTGCCACTAAACACGGTTTTCCGAAATCCCTTCACAAAAGAAGACGAAGTAAATATTCCAGAATTGATATCAAGAACAACTGCCGACTTGAGTAACTCAGAAGTAGATATCCTCGGAGTAGCGTAGCAGCTTCAAACACACCAGAAAGGCAAGGCTTCCGGTCCAAATTTTATACCAGTCACGTTTCTTTCAGAGTAAGCTGACACAATAGTTCCATACTTAGCAATCATATACAAACGCTCGCTCGTAGAAAGATCCGTATTCAAATGCCAGAAAGTTGCAGAATTCACACCAATACTTAACAAAAGAAGTAGGAGTAATCAGATAAATTACAGATCCAAATCACTGACGTCGATTTGCAGTGGGATTTTGGAACGTATACAGTGCTCGAACATTACGAATCACCTCGAAGAAAACGATTTATTGACAGACAACCAACACGTATTCAGAAAATACCTTTCTTGTGAAACACAACTGGCTCTTTATTCTCACAAACTAATGGGTGCTATCGATACGTTACGTCAAATTGATTCCATATTTTTAGATCACCAGAAGGCTTTTGACACCCTTCCTGTCAAGTGGCTTCTAATTAAATTGCGTGCCTTTGGAGGAGCGTCGCAATTGTGTGAAGGGTTCGTGATTTCCTGTCAGAAAGATAACAGTTCGCTATAACTGACAGAGTGTCATCAAGTAAAACAGAAGTAATATCTGGCGTTCCGCAAGGAAATGTTATAGGCCTTCTGTTGTTCCTGATTTACATACACGATTTAGGAAAAAATCTGAGCAGCCCTGTTAGACTGTTTGCAGCGGATGCTGTCATTTGCCATCACGTAAAGTGATCAGATGATCAAAACAAATTGCAAAACGATTTAGACAAGATATCTGTATGATGCAGAAAGGGAAAATTGACTCTAATCAATGAAAAGTGTGAAGTCATCCACATCAGCACTACAAGGAATCCACTAAATTTCAGTTACACGATAAATCATACAAATTAAAGACCGTAAACTCAGCTAAATACTTAGGGGCTACAATTATGAATAACTTAAATTGCAACGATCACGTTGGAACACAGCACTCGTGGCTGCCGCATCGCGGTTGCGAAGTGGGGCCGAGGCAGTTTCAGATACGTTTTTACAGTCTGACGATATTTTATGGATTTGTAGTTTTAGCCTGACGATGTCCAATACTGACAAACGGTAGTTACTGTTATTCTGAAGAAGGTTATGTTATCCCGACTGAAACCTAGGTAAATTCTAGGTAAACGGTGCAACTGAGGCTGTTGATTATTAAAATTAAAATTAATGTCTGTGAATCCTGTGAAATTACTTCTGTGTGTTAATTTATTTTAACGGTTTGTGTCGTGTGTTCTGAAATGGAGATTGGGAAACATGTCTGAATTCGCGTAAACGATGTGGAAAACTGCCTAAAATGTTGTGTTGTGCTGGCCGGTATACCAGGCGAAAGGTGTTTAACCAGTCACCGAAAATTTCGATCGCTAATAATTACCACAGTGCACAATACTTCATTACAGTTGCAATGAGCCCAGGACTCAATGGGAGAAACAATATTTTGCATCGCACGGTTCTGCGTTGCAACCTAATGAGACGATTAATTCACTAGCCAAGCAGAAACGTACCGTATCTTTCCGTGTCATGATACAAGAATAAAAAAATCGTTTCTTACACTTTCACGAAAGAATCAGGCATCAATTCTGAATGGATCGTCAGACTTACCGTTATTAAGTGGAGCAAGAGGAAGCAGACACGTACCTGCAACAAAGACAAATTCTTAGTTTGAAAATGAAACAGTTTCCACACAAATATGTGATTAAAATGGTGAAATAAGAAAGTGCTTACAACAAATAAGGCAAATTGTGTAAATATCAGAAACAAGTAAACACAAAAGAGTGGCATTTGATTCTATAGTTAGCAAATAGAATGTTAGCTTGCGATGTAGAATGGTTAACCAGACACGAATGAAATTCACATTACGATAACAGCCGTCGGTTTCGTACGCTGACCATCCAGCGTGAGGCCTTCGATCTATCTCCACAGTTGGTTACACAAATCTCATAAGTTTTCTCCATCTCCGTCTCTGAAGAACAGTGTAAATTTAGTGGAGGACGAAACGACAGACAACATTGCTTAAATGATTCGCAGTTGCATGGAGACATTTCTCCCCACATAATTAGGTGGATGGATCTATTAGTTTAGTAAAAATCATGGATAATAACACTATTCTTTGTAAAAACACAAATGTAAAATGTTCCTGTTCTCGCAATCCCCGTAGCATTAAACACTTGTTTTAGGTTTCCCCACAGATGTAAATCTGCAGGATGAGCGTGCAGTGCATAGAACTGGTCACCCCTTACTAATCTAACTTTCACGGTAGACTATCCACCATAGTTTAATTAAAACGTCCTTCATCGTTTGTGGTTATTCTTTTATTGGTGGAGTTCTAGAAGAACAATAGTTTGACGGCTACCTATAAAGTCGCATAAAATATTCTTTCAGTAACTATTCAAATGGGAAGGAAACACATGTTTATGAGTCCTCCTTTCCTTACTTCTGTACCAGGTAACCGCTGGCAGATGGTGCAAGTATTTTAGGAGTAGTTCACCCCGTATGTTTCAATAATCGTTGCTTTCCCTTCACCACATAGCCGAAATACATTTCATGGTGAAATGTTTCATTTACCCTGATTCTCAGTACAACGGAATTTGTTCCCCATCTCCGACGCAGACAAAAGAAGGCACTGAATTCGAATGTCATTCAAAGATACTACATTCTTCTTTTCAGTTTGGCCCATGAATATACGATAAACAATTGAAACTCTTAGCTGTTTACAATTCAGAATGAATGTAAAAGTTGTTTGTTTTCCTCGAATGAAGCTAGGAACTTGGTGTAAATGTTTAGTTACGCATTGGACTACAGAATATTTCTTTAGAAAAGACAATCACATTTTCAAGGGTGTACTGTTCAAACTTTGTTGGATGTCGCTCTCATTATCAAACGCTAGAAGAGTATAGTCCGGGAAATTTGCGCTCAGATTTTAAGAAAATCTAGTTTTGCACGCATTTCGGTTGTAATGACGTCGTATCCCCGGATCTGCATGTCCTACAATGGTATAATTCTCGATGTTCATTCAGTGGCATAGGTAGATATGAAGTGCAAAATTTGTCACGAATTGAATTAACAGTGAAGAATAAAAAAATTAAAATGTCATTGATGATGCTGAAGTTTTACACTGCATAAGCAGCCAAAATGTAGTAAGCCAGAAAGTTTTTTCCTTTCATTACTTTTTGGGACGTGTTAGCGAGAGAAAATATTGATATCGTTTGAAATTACATGATATGTTTGTTGGATGTCGTTCTCAGTATCAAATACTGGATGAATTTTGCACGCCGAGAGTTATAATGTCTCAAGACAGATACTGTACACAGTTTGTAATTTTAATACTTCACTTACTGCGTTAAATCTTTAACGTTCGATTATACAGCTTAATGAGTAGATGTGAAGGCATTTTAAATTTTTTAATTCGATCAATGCTTGTATGAAATACTGTAAATTAAATTTTTGCTCCCTCCGTAACCCGTTGGACTGGAAACGTGCAACTGGGACGCAGTGACTCGGTATATAAAGATTATTGAGCCAAGAGCCAAGCAGGTGCAGCTGCTTTTAAATTCCTTTCGCCACAGCAACACTCTTCCAATGAGGTGGCGCTTGCGTTCAATACATGGTTACCTCTGAAACGCCACGTCCCCACAATCACACACCCTCTATCACCTTATTATACAGTTCACATCAGAAACCAAACAGATACGGTATTAAAAAAAAACTGGGTATCGATGGTATCAGAGAACGTCGCAGGGGACAACCGTATGAGAGAATGAGCTATGACTGCTTCTGGGACCTGGTGCAGGCGACAACTCTGAAGCAGTCTAACTTGCTTGCAGGTGATACGTCTCAGGACGAGCAGGAATACAAGCCATGTTACGCAAGCCTTTCCCGTAGAGCAAGCCACACCTGTGCTGAAATTTCTCATCCAGTGTCAGGTACATTGTGGCTGCGAGGTCTGGGTTCATTAGCAGCCACCGCGATACACGGCACGGACCTGAGGATCGGAAATGATGCGAAGCAAGAAGCTGAAGGTAGAGTTCTACTGCTCACGTCCTATGTGTGTCGTGGAACCGCGAGACCGCTACGGTCGCAGGTTCGAATCCTGCCTCGGGCATGGATGTGTGTGATGTCCTTAGGTTAGTTAGGTTTAAGTAGTTCTAAGTTCTAGGGAACTGATGACCTTAGAAGTTAAGTCCCATAGTGCTCAGAGCCATTTGAACCTTCAACCTATGTGTGTGGGCACGTTTAATTCGGGCCTTGTGGCTGGTGGCCACTTCACTATTACATACTGCAACTTTTAGGGACTGAGCATATGCGCTCAAGTGAGCTACTAATGTATCACTGATCAGCTCGTCATGGTAGCCTAGCACCGTATCACTCTTTGCGTTCAAACAATACGAGAAGAATCCAGCGCATCTATGTTTAAAAGAACTGGAGACTGCCATTAGCAAGTTAGTCACACCTCTACAGCCCATAACAGCTTAACTAAACCATTAATCCAAATGATAAATTTATTCCCCACGGCTCAAGACTGAGGTAGCTTTATACTGACTCATCTGCAGACTGTAATAACCAAATGCGTTGTGTTGTGGTTTGTGCGCTAGAATCGTACATGGGAGGAATGGAGCGCAAACTCCAGAAGTTTTAGTAAATCACGCGAGTCGGATGCTAAGATCGCTTTTTGAACAATGGTTCAAATGGCTCTGAGCACTATGGAACTTAACTGCCGAGGTCATCAGTCACCTAGAACTTAGAACTACTTAAACCTAACTAACCTAAGGACATCACACACATCCATGCCCAAGGCAGGATTCGAACCTGCGACCGTAGCGGCCGCGCGGTTCCAGACCGTAGCGCCTAGAACCGCTCGGTCACTACGGCCGGCTTTTTAACAATATAAGGTCAACAGTTTCAACTGTTCTTCTCACTGGTAAAAATGGTCCGACTGCAAAGATTTTGTCGTCGAGCAAACATAGTACTCAGGGTACATTACTTTCTTTCCGTCTATACTATCCGCAGTTCAACGTAGGAAAAGCTGTAGTGATTTGTATAGCACGAATAGACACGTAGTAGTAGTAGTAGTAGTAGTAGTAGTAGTAGTAGTAGTAGTAGTCAAGAGTAGTTCTATTCATCCGTGAATCAATTTAACGAGGATATGGACTGGACATACCGTAGTAGTTCACTTTAAGACCGAAAAACATATTTGAAATACACAGTTGTTTGTATACTTACGGGTCCTGTTTGACAGGTTTGTGGCTGTATGTCGGCTGTGGCGTTACAGTGATACACATCCCATCATTTACCAAGATGTAAAGTAAGAAAAACACGCAAAAATCTAATCCAGGCTGGCCGGATAAGGATTTAGAATTTTATTCCTTCCGAATACGAGGCCATTATGTTAACAACAGCGCGGTCTCGTTTGGTTTATCCCTAGTGTACAGTACATTTTTGCAAAAAACGTTATCTCAATGTGTGAAAAACTAGTGTACACTGTTGACTCATTTATCAGTTCCAGTCACTGCACTGCAGTGAGTGCATAATGTGCATAATGTGTGGGATGTTGAGCTCAGATAAGGATTAATTTGCTGGTACTACTCACTGTAGAACTTAGATGTAAGACTTCACAGAAAGAAAAGTACAGTACAAAAATGTTGATTCTGAAATAACAGAAGTGTTTCATTATTATTATTATTATATTATTATTAATATTCACTTTTGTTTAATTTTTTCATACTCTTACTCTGCGTTGTCTAGATATGGCTTCAATGTGTAGAATTTATTGCTAAAAAGACGCTTTTAATTAGCCTTTTTAAAGAAGTTCGTTTCAGTAACTGCATTTTATCTCCTTAGACAGTTTACTTTACAATTTTATTCCGTTAAAGGGAATGTTGTTTTGAGTTTTATATCTACTCTTTCTTGGTAAAAGAAAACTCAAACTAGATCTCCTTGCATGGCGAAGAACTATCTGTGCAGTATTCATCACGGCTCTTAGCGTGCCTAACTGATTGGTAAATGCACTCAATGTCGTGAAAATCCCCAGTTTTATTTATTTTTTATTATTTGTTCCTCAGAAGAACTGAGTGTATATACAGCGAAGAACCGAAGAAACTGCTACCCCTGCCTAATATCGTGTATGCGAGCACGCAGGAGTGCCGCAACACGACGTGGCATCGACTCGACTAATGTCTGAAAAAGTGCCGGAGGTAATTGACCCCACGAATCCTGCAGGGCTGTTCATAAATCTGTAAGAGTAAGAGGGGATGGAGATCTCTTCTGAACAGCACATTTCAAGGCAGCCCAGATATGCTCAATAATACTCGTGTCTGGGGAGTTTGGTAGTCTTACATTCAATTTGAATTATTTTCAGTACACTGAATTCCCGTAATTATCCTTTTATTTCAAGTGATAATTTATTAAACTTTTCGGCATTGTTATTTTATATAAATAAGTAATAGAGCCAATACTCATATTTACAAAACAAAAAAAAACGACTAAAATAACAATAAGTCACAAATGCAATCGGCAGCTCATAGGAACACTTTGGTGTAACAGTTTATATGGATGTGAAATAGAACGACCACATACGCCCGGTCCTAGGTAAAGCAGATGGCAGTCTTTGGTTCATTGGTAGAGTACTAGGGAAACGTACTCAATCTACAAAACAGTACTTACGAATCACTCGTGCAACCATTCTACTTGATTGCTCAAGTGTATGACTGTATGGGACCCGTATCAGAATTGTCGCAGGTTTGTTTGACCCATGCGAGAGAAGCACAGATATGCTGAAGAAACTGAACTGACAGACGCTTTAAGACAGACGCAGTCTATCTCGGAAAAGCCTACTTACAAAGTTGCAACAACCAGCTATCAATTCTGAATTTGGGAAAATTCTAAAAATCCCTGCGTACGCTGTCGTAGAGGTCGTAAGGACAAGATTAATTAACAGCAGACGCAGAGGGGATTATACAGTCATTCTTCCCGCACTCCATTCGTGAATGGAACGGGAAGTAGCCTTAGGAGCTGAGAAACGGAGAAGTAAATGGAGAAGTACCCTCTACCATACTCTTCACAGTGGTTTACAGAGTGTAGATGTAGATGTAGGTTGTTATTCGTCTCATCCTAACCACCCTAAACAATAAATTTTGCTCTCGGCTATTCGTGGAAATTTATGAGAATGACGCTGAAACGGAATGTACGTTTTGTTGTAAACAACACTCAAAACTACGAGAAACTGTGGAGAATGAAATTGTCTGTATTGTTCTTCGTGCGTGAAAAATATCGTTTCTTTGTAAAAGGATGCACACAGGACGTTAATTTCGCCTTGAAACGTAGCCTTAGCCTACTTGTGTAAAAATGCAAACATTCGGCATTCTGCAGGCAGGGTACTTGACAGTTTCAATAATTCGCCGATAAACCGCAGAAAGCATTTACGTGCTCATCTGGGAAAGTGGACATAAGCAATAGAATGCGCATTTTTCTGAGACAACGGTACGTGATTTGCAAGGGCGAAAGAAGAGCTAACTAACATGTACTCTGTACAAAATAGAACTGCACTGATGGGTTGGTCACTTTAGAGGTTTTTATTTCTTTAAGGTGTTTATAATTATTATTTATTACAGGTACACAATGGCACAGTGATGTAACTTCCAGTAGTCTGCATCCGCGATGATACTGCAGACCATAGATGCGTGGTTACAAAATTAAATTTTCAGAAATGTAACTTTTCTCTGTTGCGGACTTAACTGTCCAATAGATTCTAAGGAAGCAACTCTTCTGACTCCACAGAGACTTTCATTGCTGAAATTCAACATGGGAGGGCCTTACGGTACTCAGAAGGGACGTAGTGACGTCAGCCAGAAATTGATGGAATTGTGACAGAATGTGCGTACGCTAAAACCGATGCCTTGATAGCAGTACTGATGCCACAGATGAGAATCAATTTACAGGGACATAAAATTATAAGGATCTTGCTGTCTGCATGTCATCGAGCAGACGAAGGCTCCTCTATGGGTTATCTGCAGTGACAGGTGCCGCCCTCCCCCCGCCCCCCTGACAACTCCGCCCTCCCCCCCCAGTCCGATGCAGGCTAAGTCAGTAACGCAATACGCAACTCCTTCTTGCCAGGAGATCTGTACATCTACATCTGTACTCAGCAAGCCACATCACAGAGTGTGGCCGAGGATACTTCGTGTATCTGTGTCACTTCCACAATTTCCTGTTCCAGTAGTGTTTGGTTCGTCTGAGGAACGACTGATGGGGAGCCTCCGTGTGGACTCATATCTCTAATTGTATTTTCACGGTCTTTTCGCAAGATATACTTAGGCTGAAGCAATATATTGGTTGACTCTTTTAGGAACGTTCGCTCTCGGGATTTTAACAGTGAACTGTACTGTGATGCAGAACGCTTCTCTTGCAATGTCTGCCACTGAAGTTGGCTGGCCATCTCCGTGCAGCTTTCGCCCTTACTAAATGAGCCTGTAACTAAACATGGTGCTCTTTCAGACTTATCTAGAACTTATCTCATACTGACGAGCAGTATTCATGTAGTAGTCGAACGAGTGTTCTCCAACAAATTTTCTTTGTTGGTGGACCGCATTTCCTGAGGATACTTTTTCAATGAATCTCAGTCTGGCATGAAAATTACTCACATTAATTGTTTGTGGTCGTTCCACTTGCCGGCCGCGGTGGTCTCGTGGTTCTAGGCGCGCAGTCCGGAACCGCGGCACTGCTACGGTCGCAGGTTCGAATCCTGCCTCGGGCATGGATGTGTGTGATGTCCTTAGGTTAGTTAGGTTTACGTAGTTCCAAGTTCTAGGGGACTGATGACCACAGATGTTAAGTCCCATAGTGCTCAGAGCCATTTGAACCATTTTTTTTTTTCGTTCCACTTCCAATCGCTCCGTACACACAGTTCTAGATATTTCAAGGAACTAACTGCTTCCATTGACTGTTTTGCAGTCGCGTAATCATAAATAAAGAGATTTTATGTCTGTGTGTTCGCAATGCGTTACATATGTTTATGTTGACGGTCAATTGCCAGTCATTGTAACAGGAGTCAATCCACTGCTGTCATAGTTAAAATGAAACCTAACAAACATAATGTGGGTCAAAAACAGTAAAATAAGATGAGATGATTAATCAGATTATTAGCCAGTCGAATGTCAACCCGGACTGGCCAAGCGGTGATAGGTGGTTCCTCCGACAATCGTCCCACCCCGTGTCCGTTATAATCGAAGTGAGAAAGGTGCGAATGGGGCCTTCAAAGGAAGCATAAATACCTGTTCAACCCATTTTACTAAGATTTGAAGCTCCTCTTGACGTTCTTCCGTGTTCCCCATTTGAAATGGGCTTGTTTCGAAATTCTTCCTTATGCAAACACAATTAGTTCTTTTATATATATATTTTTATATATTGACCCAGACATGTTTCTGTGGGTAAAATTTTTATTTCTGTAAAATACAATATCAAAATTATAATAATTTGACTGTTGTAGGCCTAAGAATTACAGTATGTGCAATTTGCTTTGTTTTGTTTAGACGCTCGCCTTAAAATTATATCGCTAAATGAACAGTATTATTATACATCGGTGTTTTGTGCTATTCTTTGTCCTTTTTTCTTGACAGCATGTCATCTGCAAACGAGCCATGAAGAAAATTATTGCGTACTTGTGAAGAAACGCACATAACCTCTTCCCGCGAAACAGTTCTTCACAAACACTCAATAATTTTCTTCGTGGCTAATTTGCAGATGACATGCTGTCAAAAGAAAAAGAAAAAAAGACGAAAAAGAGCACAAAAAACCGGTGAATAATAATGCACTTCATTTAGCGATGTAATATTAGGTGAGGGTCTAAACAAAACAAAGCAAATTGCACACATTGTTATTCATAGGCCTACAACGGTTAAATTATTATAAATTTTATTTTATATTTTACAAAAAAAAAAATTTGACCCACAGAAGGTGGCACATAGGTGTCGAAACATGTCTGGATAAATAATAATAAAAAAACAGAAAACTAATTGTGTTTGCATAAGGCGGATTTTCAAAACAGCTCAACCTGTTCAAATGTTTTTCGTCATCGGCTGGCATCAAGAATACTGAATCCTGAATGCCCTGCCTTTATTCGTGTGCTGTATGAAGGGGGACATTTCGAAAGGTAAAAATTGTTCCGGCAGAAACAAGGACATTTAAAAGTAACTAAAGCAGATGAATGATGGGATGTGCAGGGCGGCTGTCGGAGGAGAGGAGCAGCTAGGGTTGACGGTCCCTGGGAATGATAACTGGTGCGAAACACCCCAACCCCAGCCATCCGGTGAGTCGTATCTGGGTAGCTCAATAGATAAGAACACTGCCCGCGAAGTGGAAGGTTCCAGGTTGAGGGCCCGGCCTGGCCCACAGTTTTGATCTCCCAGGAAGTTTTGTGGGTTAGAACCGCTGGTCTGCCAAGTGGCTGAGTCGCGCCGTGAAGCGAACACTGATACTTGCGGTTTCCACGCGAGACCCAACAAGGTGGCCTGGGGTGGCAACGAGTTCGGAGTCGCCGGCTCGTGGCGAGTATTTTTACCGGCGGACTGCCAGCACGCGTGGACAGAGAGGAGGCGGCGCGTGGGTCTCGCCGTCCGTCAGCTGCCACGTGATTGACGAGCTGGCAGAGCCGGCGCTAACGAGCCCCTGCGGCCGCTCTGCTGGCCCTCCCCCGCCCGCCGGTGATCCAGGCGACGGCACGCAACGTGCCACGGAGCACTTCGCCGTATCTGTTCAGCCATTAGGTCTCCGTTTGTGACCGTGGCCTGGTTGCTAAATTACAGTGGGACTTAATACCGCGCTGCCATCTTTGGTTCCTTGCCTCTGCGTCTACACTGACCAGCCAAAGCATTGTGACCACTGCCCAACGCGACGCTGGTTGCCGCCTGGTGGGGATGCGGGCAACTGACTCGGTAACTAAAGTATGTAAGCGGAGAAGACACGGACGAAGGATCACCCCAGTGATGGTAAGGGCTCCAATTGGGGAAATACATTGATATAAGCGACACTGACAAAGGTCACCTATTACTACGCACAGCCTCGAAAACGTGGAATGTTCACGTGCTACTGTCGCGAGCATCTACGGAAAGAGTTAGGAGGACAGTGAAACTACCACTAGGCGCTAAATCGTTGGAAGTCGACGTCTCTTCACGGAACTTGGGGCTCGGAGGATTTTCTGCTCTGTAAAGCAGGTTAGATGGTGATCAGTGACATCACTGCCGAAAGGGCACAATTCTGGTGCACGCACAAGTGTTTCGGAGCACGCTGTTCGCTGTACGTTGTTGAACATGGAGAACCGCAGCAGACCACTCACATGTTGAATCTTCGTTTCCTTGGAAGCCAGTTTTTCGATTAGGTCTTTTTTGTTCATTACTAGGCATTCAGAATCGCACAAGACCTCTGGAAGGATAACACTGCAGTAATGCCTTAACTTTGCATTGAACGATACTGATCTTTTGTTGTAGATGTTTTTGGTTAAATGGAATGCCACTTTCATTTTGGTTATCCACTCTCCAAGTGAATAACTCGCTTAATTTTGCATTGACCCACTACAAGCTCCCTTGGTGATGAATTTATGTTCGTTATAAGCTCGGTTTTCTCAAATGAAATTTGGAGGCCAGTCTTCTGTGCTTGTATGTTAACCTCATTAATCTGGTCTCTCAGCTGTTTCCATGGAATCAGAAAAAAACTGTAAGATCATCTGTAAAAGCGAAACAATCGATTTGAAGATTTTGATTCTTTTAATCCAACTGACACCATTTTTAATTCCTAGGTTTTCCAATTCTTTGCGCCACTCTCGAATCACCTTCTCCAGGGCACAGTCGAAGAGCAGAGGTGAGAGTCCATCTCCTTGTCTCACTCCAGTATTTATTTCAAAAGCTTCTGATGTTTCTCCTCTAAATTTCACTTTTGAGGTTGTGTTGGTTATTGTTTGCTTTGGTCTTCTTGTCTAGGCCAAGTTCTTCTACAATTCTGATCAGGGTTTTACGATCAATCGAGTCGTATGCCTTTTTGAGGTCCACAAAGGTAACAACAAAATTTTTATTCCTGAGCTTCAGGTACGAAAGGATGGCTTTGAGGTTCATTATCTGTTCGACGCATGATCGCCCCTTCCTGAAACCTCCTTGATACTGTACCAGCTGTGGGTCTAGCTGTTCTTCTGTCCTAGTTTGCAGAGCTTCCGACACAATCTTATAGGTTGTTGTTATGAGAGAAATACCACGATACTTATTTACATCTGTTCTGTCGCCTTTCTTTTGAAGAGGATGAATTAGAGCAGAATTCCAGCCATGTGGGAGTCATTCAGTTTCCCAAATCTGGTTGATAATTTCTGTTAGTTTATCTACTGCCTTATCATCTGCATACTTCCAAAGCTCAGCAATTATAGAATCTTCCCCTGGAGCTTTGTTGGTTTTAAGCGAGTGAATACCTAGCTTGGTTTCCTCTTTCGTGGGTGGTGATGAATTTGGGTGTACTTCTACATAGTCGGTAAAGGGAAATGTGGAGTTTGGAGGTTCACAATTTAGAAGAGCTGTAAAGTAATTTGCTAATATCTGGCAGTTGTCTTTATCATTGTGAGCTAGCTTCCCGTTT